>NW_027555847.1:728578380-729778380 GCF_003287225.1 Phascolarctos cinereus | reverse complement strand
GTCTGTTGATCACTGAGGCTCAAGTCAGTGATGGAGAAATGTCGTGGAGATGCTTGAAGAGCATCTAGCAAAGGCTGGCAAGAAGGGATTTGCCAGGCGGTTCTTCTGAGCCAACAAGGGGAGAGGACGAAGAGATGCTATCGAGGACAGCAGCCAAGACATTGAGGCTCATTTGGCCTCAGAGACAGAAGTGGCCTGGGGCCTGGGAGTCTCGGTTTACTCCTCCACACAATGGGACATCTTTACACTCTGCCTCACAAGGCAGTATGAAGGAAGATGCTCCAAGACCAGCAGAAGTATAAGTCATTACTGGACTCCACCAAGCCCCACTCCAATGCCATTGAGGCCTGGGGGCGATACTGCCCCCAGAAGGCTCTGCGGGAGACACCAGGCTGCAAGGGCTCTAGGAGCCGCCGTCTTGGCATCAGCCCAAGTTGGCTTTCTGAGGCTGCCATCACCTGCAGCTGGGGCTGGAAGGGGCAGGGAGCCTTTGGCCTGGGTCCTCACTGACCCTGGTGCTGACCAGCTGAGCCTTCAGCCCCAGCTTTTGTTAGCTGCCAGGATGGCCCAGTGACCAGGTGAGGTGGGGTCCTGCTAGACATGCGGAACCAAAGCAGTCTTGTTGCAAACGAGGCCAAAAGGCCACAAGGAGGCCAATCTCCTGGGAGGGGTCATGAAGCCCCAAAATCCCCAGTCACAGCTTCAGAAAACGAGAAGAGGCAATTTGGGGCCTTCCCAGCCTTGGGTCAGGGAGGCTTCCCAACCAAAAACATGAGAAAGGTGATCACACTTGCACAAACCAACTCAATGTAGGTAGTGTAAGAAGAAAAACTGATGACTGGAAAGAAAAAACACTTGCCACAAAAATCCCCAGAATGGGTGTGAAACCCAAGATACATAGAAAATGGCCAGGCCAAGGGGCCATTCCCCACAGAAGCAGGCAATGATTAAAAACCAGATGAAGATTGAACCAAAAAACCTCCGGGCAGGGCACCTGTTTCCCATGGGAGATGAACCAGAGGGCCCCCCAAGCCTCCCCTCTTCTGTAACACCCTATCCCGCTGCACCCCCAAGGCAGGGACAGAATTAGGGTTAGAGGGTCTGGCAGCGGCCACCAGGGCTGCAGGAGGCCAGAGGGGAGGCCAGAGAGGGGGAGGGGTGGGAGAGAGGCCTGCACAACTTCCTGGCCTCATTCTCATCCGCATTCCTCCCAGCAGCCAAGCACTTATCTCTTCCCTAGGAGACTCCTGGGAAGGAAATCGGTGGGAGCCCAGGGGCTGAGAGAGTCCCATCAGCACTGGGTGGGGCAAGGGCCAAAACCTTGTTGCCTTTGGCCCAAAGAGGCCGATGGCCTGCCTGAGCAGCAGAAATCCAGGGGGCTGGCTGGGAGGGGAGGAGAAGGGGGCTAAAGCTGGAAGGGGGGGGCATGCTGGGTTTGAGATGCCTCTAGGACAGCCGCCAGGCACACCCAGACCCCAAGCCTGAAGCTGGGGAAAGAGGCCAGAGCCCAGAGCAGAGGCCCTGGGGCCTCCAGGCTGCCCTAGCCCAGGTCATCTGCCCTCTCTGGGCTTCCTCAGTTTCCTCACCTGTAAAATGGGGGGATTGGCCCTAAGGCCAAGGACCTCAGAGGGCTGAGCTGTTAAGATGAAGGCCGGTAGGTGTATCATAAGGGAGTGAGGCTCCTGAGGACTGTGACACTCTGTAGCTCCTACTTGCCCCTGGCCCTGGGAGAGGGGACCCTCTTTTGTAAGTGACCTGGCTGGCCACCCATAGCCACCTACAGTCAGGGAATGAGGGGGGAAAGGGAAGGGTACTGGCTCAGGGGGTCCGGAAGTCTCCTTAGCTCTGGGCCTGAGCCCAGGCTGTCTAGTGTCCTGCAGAGGAAGGGTAGGCAGCCAGCCAAGGTGAATGAGGGAACTGCCCCGGAGCCTGCTGGGGCCTGGACAGCTGCTCAGTGACAGGGAAAACTCACAAAACTCCATCTCCCCTCCACTGTGACCCCAGAAGGATCTGGAGCTGCGGAGCCATCAGCCAGCCTCCCTCGGAGACCCCCAGGATAGGAACTCCTCACCCCCAGAAGAAGCCCTTTCTGCTGGCCTGGCAGCTTGGAGGAAGCTCCCCCGCCCCCTCCGCCCCATCTCCTTCCCTACAGCTCGCGTCTGTCCACGGGGCCAAACGGAACCAGACTGATCCCTTGGGAGGCACCCGCACTTAGGGCCCTGGCCTACCCTGGGCAACCCCTCTCTAGGCTAGTCCCCCCGGGCTCCTTCAACCCTGGGCGAAATGATGTCCTCCTCATACCCCCATGGCTCCCGGAGTTCTCTAAGCCAGAAGGAGCCATGTAGGCCTGCTGGACCCATCCTCCATGTAACAGGCAGGGAGCCTGAGGCCCAGGAGTGGAGTAGAGAAATTCTTCCTGTGGCTGCCCTGGCTGGCAGGTGTTTGGTCACTGTGGGCCATAAATCTTTGGGCTGGGCAGCAAGGTCCTGTTACACCTGGGATGGGCCAGTGGGCTCTCCTTCCCCCAGGGTGTGTCTGCCCCTGAGAGCCTTTCCTACAGCTGAGGCTGGTTCTGGAGGGCAGGGACAGGGCCTGGGAAGGGCTTCCCACCTGCTGGGAGTGCTGCCTCTCCTGGGGTCCATGGATCAGGTGAGGAAACTGAGGCCCCTGGGGTGTGTGGGGGAGTGGGGTTACTGTGGGGCCAGAGGGGCTGGCCCCACCCCTGGTCCATTCACTGCTATTCTTAGCCCTCCCCTCCCTTTGGCATGCCCAGCCTCCCTCGCTGCTTTGTTCTGGACCAGGCTTGTGACATGTCCTGATACGAGGTTCTCTGAGGCCTATCGGAAGTGGCCCCAGCCCAGCCAGTGCCGAGGGAAAGACAGGAAGGAGGGCCGGGAGAGCAAGGGCCTGCCCCACTCGGGTCCCTGGACCAGCACCCTGGGATGCGGCAGGCTGCCTCCTCCCCCACCAGCTAAGCCTGGGACCAGACTAGGGAGGTGCCCTCCAGTCCTATGGATGCTGCCTGCCCTGGGGGCGTGTGCTTGCATGTGTGCACGCTGTGTGTGTGTGCGTACACGTGTGGTGCACTGCGAGTGTGCATTGTGTGCGTGCATGTGTGCATGCTGTGTGTGTGTGTGCACGTACACGTGTGGTGCACTGAGAGTGTGCATTGTGTGTGTGCGTGTGTGCACGCTGTGTGTGTGTGCATGCACATGTGTGCGTGCATGTGTGCATGTGTTGCACACTTATGTGTGACTATTGTGTGTGCACATGTGTATTAAATGCGCGTGTTGTGTGTAGGTGTGCAGGTGTGTGTGTGCGTGCATTATGTGTGTGCTCTGTGTGTGTGCGCCCATGTATGTATGTGCATTGTGCGAGTGGCATTGTATGTGTGAGAGCATGTGTGTGCATGCATTGTGCGTGCGTATAGACAGAAAGCACAATCCCCCCAGTGGTGGAAGAGAGTCAGGAGGGCCCTGCCTTCCAGCCCAACCTCTGACATTGCTTTGCTAGGTGCCCAGGACCAAGCCTCCTGGGGCTCAGTGGCTCTGCCTCTAAGATGGGCAGAATTAGCTGTGCAGGAGAGTTTGGGACAAAAGGCAGAGCATCACTGTCCTTTTGGGGCCCCTGAGCAGCCCAGGCTGGACAGACAAGGTGACTGACTTCAGGGAGGGGTGGGCTCTTGCCCAAGGTCACAGAGCTAGGCAGAGTCCAAGGCAATGATCCTGGCCTCAGGCTCAGGAGGGGGAGGAGGGCATTCTAAATCCCAGGCTGGGTAAAACCTGAGCTGTCTTAGCCCTCCCAGAGCGGTGCTGCCCTGCCCCCCTTCAGCTCCTCCCTGCCCTAGAACAGAGACTACAAGTGACCAGCGCCAGGGCACACAGCAGCCAGCGGGACAACCTGACCCCCTCCCCCCAGAGTTCCCCTGAGCTGGGCCTGGGTTCATCTCCCTTCGGCCCCTTCCAGGCTTGTGGCATCCTGGCTACTAACCTCCTTCAAGAAGAGGAGGGGTAGGGACAGGGGCAGGGAGGCACGGCAGGACAGACAGAGCCAGGCACTCAACACTGATTAAGCACCTAAGGCCCTGCACTTTGGCATTCAAAGCCCTTCCTGACCTGGGCTTAGGTTCCCAGGTTGATTACCTCTTTCTTCTCCTCCTCCTCCTCCTCCTCCCCCTTCCTCCTCCTCCTCCTCCTCCTCCTCTTCCTTCCCCTCCCTCCTCTTCTTCCTCCCCTCCCTCCTCCTCCTCCTCTTCCAAGACTCAAGGACATTCAAACCAGACCAGGTATTCCCTGACTTCCGTGTTCCCTTTCCCATCTCTGTGCCTTTGCCCAGGCTGTGACCCATCCCTCCTGCCTGCTAACTCCTGGAGCCCCAAGCTTTGTCCCCAGGTCAGCTCTGGCCCCCACACAAGGTAACAACCTTTCACCTCTCCTCCCTGGGTACTGATGCCTCCCCTAGGAATTACTTAGTATCTCTGTTCGGACACTTTGTATCCACATGCTGAAGGGCCAGAAGGGCAAGAGCTACTTCCTTTTGTCTTTGGATCGCTGCCCAGCAGGTGCAGGTGCTGAAGGAGTGAACCATGTGTGAGTGCTTGTGGGATTGAAGAGGGGAGAGAAGAATGGGGAGACAGGAAAGCTGGGTTCAAGTCTCAGAAGGAAGAGGGATCAGCCTGGCTCTGGCTCAGGGGGCCATTTATGCTGGATGTAAGGAAGGTCCCGGGAGGAAGGATTG
Organism: Phascolarctos cinereus; assembly: GCF_003287225.1. Taxonomy (NCBI): domain Eukaryota; kingdom Metazoa; phylum Chordata; class Mammalia; order Diprotodontia; family Phascolarctidae; genus Phascolarctos; species Phascolarctos cinereus. Next base: position 729,773,643 of record NW_027555847.1, on the reverse strand, counting down.
CCTTGAGCGATAGTGAGCTCCCCGTCCCTGGAGGTGTGCAAGGAAAGGCTGGGCAATAGTGAGTCTGGATCAGACTCCTGGCTGCTGAGGTCCCTTCCTACTCTACGCCCACCCAGGTCGGGCCCAGAGGGGTCTCCCTGGCCAGGGCTTGCCCCCAGCTCACATAGCCTGAGAAGTCCCTAGAATTCTGGCAGGGGCAGTGAAATGCACTCAGCCTCCCTGGCTTCCATGCAGGCAGACCCCACATCTGGGTTGGAACTCTCACCCTCTGCCTTCTGCCCACTGGCCCAGGCTCAGGGGTGGAGGCGGGAAGAGGCAAGCTAATTCCTCGCACTCTGTCAGAGCGGAACAGTCAGGTCCAAAGTCTGCTGGCCAGATGGGGGTTGGGAGGGTGGCTCGTGCAGGCCGGCAGGCCAGAGTCCTCTGCTGGTAGTGCCCCTTGTGCCATCCTGGCTGGCATGTTTCCCAACACTTCCATGGGCCTCTTACTTCTTTGTAAGTCAGGAAACGAGGGGCACAGTCTGACAGGAGCTCTTGCCAGCTGTGGCTCCCTGGGCCAGGCCCTCGTGTCCCTGCCACTCCTGCTTCCTGCTCCTCTCCCTTCCTTTCCCATCCCCAGTCCAGGAGGGTGCTTCCAGGGGATGGGGCTTCACACCAGCTCTGGCCCTGGGCCCACCCATATGCTAATGTTGACATAACCCTTCAGGTTGGCAAAGGGCCCTCTCCTGTACAAGGGTGCCACCTGTGTCCCAGCTGTGATGGCTGGCACAGTCAGCCAGCCTGTCTTACCTCCACGGTCTCCTCTGAGCCATAAGCCAACCCTGGAGGTGTCCAGCGTTTATGGAGCATTCACAAAAGCAGGGACCACCGATCTGATTGTCCCCATAGTACAGATGAGGAAACTGAGGCTGAGGAGGGGGAAATAATGGGACTGGGGCACACAGCTAGCAAGGGCCAGAGGCAGGATTCAAACTCAGGTCTCTGGACAGAGCTCCAGGGCAGAGCCCAGCCTGGCATGGCCATGGAGGTTGGCACTGTCCAGATGCCCTCGGGGCCACTGTCCCCTTGCTCCTTTTCTCAGAGGAGACTGCCTGAGGCGATCTGGCGAGTGGCTTCAAGCCAGCCCCTGGCCCTTCCTGGGCCTCTGCTCTACAGCCTCCATCATCCTTCCTCCCTCCCCAGCTGTGGAGGAAAAGCTTAGCCCTGCTACTTCCTTCCTGGGTGACCTTGGGACAGTCCCTACTGCCTCTGGACCTCAGCTTCCTCCATGGAATAATGAGAGGGTCGGACGGTCTTCCACAAAGAAGCAGGCCTTCTCCTTGCCCAGGTGCCCCAGCCACCTGCATGAGAGATTCCAGGCCAGCCCTTCTCTTCTCTGCTCCCCCTCCCCCAGCTTCTCTTCTCTGTCTCCCCCCTCCTGGCTCCTCCTGCCTGCCTCCAAACACACACAGGCCTCCCCCATCCTCCAAACACCCTCCCAAGATCCCTGCAGCCCCTGACTGGTCCTGTGTCTCTTCTGCCCTTTGTAGCTAAGCTTCAGGAAAAAGGTGTCTACACCCGGGGCTTGCTTTCAGCTCATGCTTTCTTAGTGATCTGTAGTCTGATTTCTGACCTCAGTCCACCAAAAGTGCCCTCTCCAAAGTCACCAACAGCTTCTTAGTTGCCCAATCCAAAGGGCTTTTCTTCATCTTCATCCTCCTTGGCCTCTCTGCAGCCTCTGCTCTCTCCTCCCCCCTCCCCTCCTTTCTCTGTCTTTCTCTCTCTCTCTCTCTCTCTCTCTCTCTCTCTCTCTCTCTCTTTGTCTCTCTCTGTCCCTTTGTCTCTGTCTTTCTCTCTTTCTCTGTCTCTCTCTGTGTTTATCTCTCTGTCTCTGTGCCTCTTTGTCTTTCTGTCTCTGTCTCTGTCTCTCTGTTCTATCTCTCTGTCTCTCTTGTCTGTCTCTGTCTTTCTTGTCTCTGTCTCTCTCTCTGTCTTTCTGTCTCTGTCTCTGTCTCTCTGAGTTCTGTCTCTGTCTCTGTCTTTGTCTTTTTCTGTCTCTCTGTCTCTTTGTCTTTCTGTCTCTCTGTCTCTGTCTTTGTCTCTCTATCTCTCTTGTCTCTCTCTGTCTCTGTCTCTGTGTCTTTCTCTGTCTCTCTGTCTCTGTCTCTCTGTCTCTCTCTCTGTCTCTCTCTCTGTCTCTCTCTCTGTCTCTCTCTGTCTCTCTCTCTCTGTGTCTCTCTCTCTCTCTCTCTGTCTCTCTCTCTCTGTCTCTCTCTCTCTGTCTCTCTCTCTCTCTCTCCTCTCTCTCTCTCTCTCTCTCTCTCTCTCTCTCTCTCTTTCTTCTGGTTCTCCTCCCACCTCTCTCATCATTCCTTCTCTGTCTCCAGCCTCCTCCAGACCAGGAGGTTGTGCCAGAATTGAGTACCAGGCCAAGAGTCAGAAGACCTGTGTTCAAATCCAACCTCAGACACTTCGCTAGCTGTGCCTCAGTTTCCTTCCCTGCAAAGTGTTGTGAGCAGACTCAGAGGTCCCTAAGGCCCTTTCCTGCTTAAAGCTACGATCCCAAGGAGGCACAGTGGGCTCCCAGATCATGCTGGAAGGTTTCCTCTGCTGATGCTCCCTCGACTCTGCAGGGACCCTCTGGACCCTCCCAGTCTCTGGCGTGGGAGCTCTGCCTGTCCCTTACTAACTCACAAGATCAGCCTGTTTTTCCCAGCCATGGCATTTCTCCCAGACTGCAGAAGCCCCCAGGGAGTTCCAGCCCTCCCAGTCCTCAGGCACCAGTCCAGCCTCGGCACTGGGCACCCTGGGGGGCCGGAGGAGTGCTGAGAGGGTCTGTGGGCAGTACTGAAGGTGGCAGAGCAGGCGGCCCCCCTCCCCCAGGCAGGCCTGCCAGCAGCCCCTATGGGAGATGGATGCTTCAGTGACTGGGCAGGAAGGACAGGCTTCCTAATGGGGTAATTGAATAATCCTAAGCCCCGGGGGCCTGAGAGGCCTCAGCTGTGAGCTTCGGCCACAAATAGCCTGAGAAAACACAGGCTAGCCAGGCCAGGAAGGGAGCAAAGGGGGGAGGGGCAGGAAGTCTCAGGGCTGGGGGGAGAGGGAGGGCTTGGCTTTCTGGGGCCCTTCCTCAGGCTCAGAGCTTTCTGTGGCCCACCCCCATTCCAAGGGGACCAGGGCCACTCTGTTCAGGAAAGGGCCCCCCAAATCTACCTCTCACAATCCACACCCAGAGGACCAGCATTCTTGTCCTCAGCACTGAACCCTCGAATGCTGGGCACAACAGTACTCCTTGCCCCTCCCTGCCCTCCCCTGGATGGTCAGGCTCAGGCCTTGCAAAAGTCACATGACCCCCCCCCAGGGAAGATCTCCTCAGCCTCTCCACAAGTTGGGGGACCTATCCCCATGGGTGGAGTGGGTCCTCAGTCATGGCTGGCCCCCACAGAACAGCAGCTTTGGGGTCCAGAATGCTTGGGTGAGGGGGGAAGCCTGAACCCCAACACAAATCGGGAAAGCTGGGGCTAGCCTGCCTGAAGTCCCCTCAGAGCTGGTGCGTGGGTGGGGGAAGGGAGGGCAGAAGCCCCTCCTCCACCCACCAAGGTTCCCCCCTCTTGGTCTCTGGCTGGGTAGCCCAGTGGCTTCCTCCCTGGCACAACGCCAGCCAGTCTGCCTGGCTGCCTCTGGCACCTGCTGTCCCTGACACCAGGTGACCTTGGGCAAGGCATTAGCTTACTCTGACCTGCATTTTCCTCATCTGGGCAATGGGCACATTGTCTCAGGTCCAGCTTGTCCTGGGGCAGAGGGTGTTTTGCCAGTGTTCTGCTAGCCTTACCAGCCAGGGCCTACATATCCAGAAAGGCCAGCCCAAAGCCCTGGCTAGAATGCAGATGCCCACAGGGAGGGAGCTCTAGGCTGGCTGGGCTGCCTAGGGGTGCTGGTGCAGCTTCCAGATTTCCAAAATTGCACTGGCCTTCATTCCTGTATCTGTTCAGTTGACCCCCATATCTCATAGGGCAGAACCAGAAGACATGGGGTTGGGGGGAAGTGGGCCAAAGCAGCCGATCTGGGCCAGTGAGGTCCAGGAGGCTGGACCTGATCTCTGACCTGGAAAGGTGCTGAGCTCTCCATGACTAGAGGGGACTACATCCAGGGTGGGGGTGCTGGGGGGGCCAGTGAGCTCAGGTCCTTGGCCCAGGGATGCTGGGATGATGCCAGGCACCCTCCAGCTGGAGGTGGTTCTGGGACCCCACCCCCCACCTTCTCCTTCCTCCTTCCCCCACCTGTGAGTGGGTGTCTTGGAGCAGCACAAAGAAAGATCAAAGCGTGACAGTCACTGACAACATTTTAACTGGAAAATTGCCTCCAATTGGGGGGTGGGGGGAGAATGGGCTTGTGGTTGGATGGAACCACGTGCCAGCCCCAGGCAGGGCCCAGCACACTGGGGGAGGGGGAGTTGAAGAGGGTCTGCTTGGCGACCCAAGGCAGGGTCCTGGACCCCAGAGGTCACTGACCCAGCCCCCCCCCAGACCCACTGGCAGGAGGGGAGGCCTTGGGGGGCTGAAGGAGGCTGCTGGGGCCCAAAGCAGGGTCCTGGACCCCACAGGTCACTGACCCAGCTTCCCCAGACCCACTGGCAGGAGGTGAGCCCTTAATCACCTTCTCCCTTCTGTGCCCTGCGTCCTTGTAATGCCCCAAGAAAGAGACCCATGGAGCCAGGGAGCCCAAGGGCCCTGCTTAATCTCTTCCTGTGCCAGGCCCTGAGCCTACAGAGAGAGCTCTCCTTTTGATGGACAGGCCACCAGTGGGGACAGGGCAACTGGACAGTGCTGGAGAGGTGTGGGGGGGGCTCCCCAGGGCAGATCCGGTCCCCAGGTTTCCCCCCAGGCCCACTGGCTCCCCAGGTCTGCCCCCCTCTTCTCTCCTCTCTTCTTTACCCCTTACTCTGGCTTCTGACCTCATCATTCCACTAAAACCAGCCCTCTCCAAAGTGACCGAGCAGCTCTTAGCTGCCAAACCCAACAGCCTCATTTCCACCTCAGCCTCCTTGGCCTCTGCAGCCTGGGACAGTGGGGGCCACCCCCTCCTCCTGGACACTCTCCTCTCTCTGGGTTTTTGGGACACCCCACACACACACACTGTCCTGGTTCTCTTCCTCCCCCTCTGACCACTGGATGCTTCTCTGGCTCCGTCCTTCCCCAGATCAGGCCCTCTCTCACCACAGGCATCCCCCAGGGCTCTGTCTGGGGCCCTCTGCCCTTCTCCCTCTGTCCCACTGCTGTCTCCCATGGATTGAATGACCTTCTCTATGCTGATTATTCTCAAATCTACCTGTCATGGCCTGACCTCTTTGCTGACCTCCAGACATCTCCAAGTGGACATCAGTCCAGTGGACATCTGAAACTAGACATGTTCAAAACAGAACTTGACCTTTCTCCCCCAGCCCTCCCTGCCTCCTACCTTCACTATCACTGTCCTCCCTGGCCCCCAGGCTCCCAGCTCAGGGTCATCCTAAAATCCTCACTATCTCTCAGGCGCCATACCCAATATGGTGCCATGGCATGGTGCCTGGCGCTTGGCAGGGGCTTAATAGCTGTTTGCTGTCTGTCTGGCCTGTGAAGCGCCCCATACCTGGAGTCACAGCCAGCTTAAAGGCAGCTCAGCCTAGGGCAGGACCAGGTGAGTCTTCCAGGTTCTCCCAAGCTGCCCAGGGAGCGCTCAGGGTACATTTCCAGGCCCTCATTTCAGTATGGAGGAAAGACCTCGGAGAGGGTATGATGGGCCCTGGCTTCCAGTCCTGCTTCTGGCCCTCACTAGCTCTGGAAACTTGGGCCAAGCCCTCCTACATCTGGGCCTCAGTTTCCCCATGTGGTATGGAGATCAGGTATCCTTCCCAACTCTGCCATCACTTCAGACTGTGTGATTTCCCTCATGTGGGCCTCGGTCCCCCACCTCCCTCCCGCCTCCCAGAAGCATCTGATAATTTGGTGAGATGAAGGGTGTCAGTAAGCCCCAGCACCCTCCCCGCCCCCCTCCATGATTGGCAGAGTAAAGGTCAGTGCAGCCCCCTCCCCTGGGTCCCAGAGCCATCTGAGCTGCTTCACTGCCTGGTCCTATAGGAAGCAGAGGGGGGCCCTCCAGAGGGTGGGGAGGGGACCAGGGTTAAGGCTGGAGCCCAGGGAAGGGCCCTGGAGACAAGCAGCCCCTGGTATCATAGGCCCATCTTGAGACTGGTGAGGGAAACCCTGGGGTCCAGGGAGGAGCTGGGGGAGATCCTTGTGGATTGGGCTGGCCCTGTGGCTGTGGCTTCTGTGCCCCTCAGGCCTCAGCTCCCCAAGGAAGGGGGGGGGGGGCTGGCGGTATTCTCCCTGCACCAGCCTTCCTACCCCAGGTTTAGTGAGCACAGCCCCGGGAACACAGTAGGTGACTAATAACAGCGCGGGCTTGCCTTGTTCACTTAGCATTATTGCTGTTCTTACTGCTCACCAGCTGTGTGACCCTGAGCAACTCACTCGATCTCGGCCTCATTCTCCCCATCTATGAAACAGGGAGAATCATGGAGCATCTACCTCCCGGGCTCAAACGAGAGATTTCTGAAGCTCTCGGCCCCCGGTTCCAGCGCCACATAACCATGCACTGTGATTGGCCACAGTCATTAAGTGGTCCACTGTTCTCCTCTGGCTCCCTAGGCAGACTCCATTCTTCCTATGAGGGGAGACAACGGCAGAGATGGGATGGGAAAAGCCATGGTGAGGGGATCTCTGAGGGGCCACCACACAGCATCTGGCAGATTCTGGGCCCCACAGAAGCCCATCCAGCCAAAGTCAAGAGCCAAAAGGAGAGGTCATCCCCCATTTTACAGATGAGGAAACTGATCCCCATAGTAGCAAAGTGACTGGGCCCTGTCAAAGTCCCAGAGGATGTGATAACCGGCAGAACCGGGGACTGTGGCCACAGCTGCTCGGGAATTCTCTCTTTGGCTGCCCTCTCCATGGCAGGACAAGTCTGGAGAAGTGTGAGCCACACTACCATAGGTGCAGGCTGCGATCAGGGAGAAAAGGCGTGGCTCCCACCTCCTAGGAAGTCCCAAAAGCTTCCCCAAAGCTTGCTGGGGTGACCATGGAGGGAAGGATGCCAGGGCTCTGCCTGGGACTCAGCTTCATCCCTGCCACAGAGCCCCAGGGAGAGCCCAGGCTTCCTGGTGTGATTCAGAGGCAGGGGCACTACCAGCAGTCTCTCTGCAAATGGCCACATGAGCTCCGAAGGGCTTTTAGGACGCTCAGGATTTCTGTTAGGATGGCAGGGGGCAAAGCTGCCCCTCTGTTCTCCCCCAGCAGTCCCTTCATGCCTCTAGGGAAGCTCAGGGTCTCTAGGAGGTCTTTAGACAGACTGGAGGGTAGTGGAAAGGTGGGCCAAAGGCCCCAAAGCCCTCTTCCCTGAGGGCCCAAAAGCCCAGAACCGGGCACGAAGAGAAGTACTGTCTGCCCACCCAGGGCTGGGTCTGCTTCTTCTGGCCTCTGGCCCTGGCACTTCTCACAGAATGCCCTAAATGTGGCAGGTTCCCAGCCAGCGAGGACGGAGTGGGCAGTGGGGGTTCAGGGGCTGGCTGCCTCCAGGTGAGCGAAGGGTGCAGAGTGGCCAAGCTGGGCACAGACACACATACCACAATGTCACACAGTCCCATTTAATTGTCTCTCTAAACAAACATTACCAGTGGCTATTAAGACAGACAGAAGTTCCCGGGAGCTGGTCAGCCCCCAACTCCACAGACCCAGGGCCAGCCTGGCCTCCCCATGCACTCCCCTGCCCACCCCTGCCCACTCCCTCCCAGCCCCTCCGCCTGAGGGCCAGGGCCAGGGCCACCTCTGCTGCAGGACCAGAGGCACCCAGGAGGGCAGCCAGGAGCCAGAAAGCACTCTGGGGGGTCCTCCCCTCAGTCCACCTCCTCCTGAAGGCCTCCCAGCTCCCTGCTCCCCAGGCCCACTCTGGGTCACTGAGGCAGGACACATTGTCCGGTGGTGGCCAAGAGCCGGGCTGGCTCAGGAGGAAGGTCCCCCAGTCCCTAGCTGGGCACCCCCCATCCAGGCCAGACCTCCTCCTGGGATGCAGACCCACTTCTCCTCTGGCCACCAGAGGGTCAAAGATTCTCTTTCAGCCAAATCCACGGCCAATGTCAGGAGATGCCGGCTGGTGGGGGCCCCTCCAGGCCAGGGCTTGTGGGGTGAGACCCCGGGAGCTCCAGGCTCAGGAGCTCCACGTCCTGGAAGCCACGGCTGTCTCTCGAGTCCTCGGGCTCCAGGGCTGCGGCTGCCCTGCTCGGGCGGGGCGTGCCGCCATTGGTCCAGATGCCAGCTCCGTGCCCGTTGAGCCGGAGGCTAATGCGCTCCTGGCCCTGGACGCAGTCCCGGCCGTGTGGGGTGGCGGCCCGGGTCACGTGGCTGCGGAGGATCTTGCGGAAGGTGTGCCGGAACTCGCGGATGCGGTAGGCGTAGATGAGGGGGTTCACCACGGAGTTGGTGTGCGAGAGGACAATGGCCAGGTACATGAGCCAGGGGGGTGCGTGAGGGCACTCTGGGCAGAAGAGGGTGAAGCAGTTGATGATGTGAAGGGGCAGCCAGCAGATGGCGAAGAGGCCTACGATGATGGCCAGCGACTTGGCCGCGTGCACCTCCTTCTGCAGCGTGGAGCGGGAGCGCTCCCCGGCTGCTGGCTTGCTGTCCATCTGCTTCAGCTGTCTCCGGGCCGCCATGAAGATGCGCAGGTATATGGCCAACATGAGCAGCAGAGGCAGCAGCACACACGCAAAGAAGTTGTAGTAGACCATGTAGTCCATGGGGACCACCGCCTCAAAGAGGCAGGGCATCTGGCCCGCGCTGCAGTGCGGGGGCTCGGAGCTATTGCCCACCACTGCGGCCTCCACGCACCGGCTCCAGCCCAGCATGGGCGTCAGGCCGATGATGAAGGACAACACCCAGCAGATGGCAATGATGCCCTTGGCCCGTGTGCCGGTCACCAAGCCGTTGTACCTGGGGAGGAAGAAGGGGAGGTCAGGATGGCCAGGGGAGGTAAGGCCAGTGAGGAGGAGCAAGGAGCCCGCATCTGGCTACCGGGTGGGGCCAGACACCCTTCTCTCTGGGCCTCAGTTTCCACTGCCAAGCCAGCCATAAACCCTAGGCTTTGGACCATCGGCTCCTTGAGGGCAAAGAGCCTCTGCTTCTGTTTGGGATGCTGCCCCCCCCCCTTCCCCAAGTACACATCTTGTCTGCCTCCATCACCGGTGTTGATTCGATGTACTGTCTGATCTTGCCCTGTCCAGTGCTGGGTGCCAGGGAAACAGAGACCACACAAGCTGGACAGACCCTGCCCCCAGGGAGCTGACGTCCTCCTGCGGGACCCAAGGGAACATGCATCCCGAGGAATAAAGCCCGAGATCCAGCACAGGTGAGGAAGGGATTGCAGTGACTAAGATTCTGTGAACCAGAGCTGAGGAGGAAGAATATGCCAGGCTGGGGGCACAGCCTGGACAAAGATGAGAGGGTTTGGAAGAATGGGCAGATAGGATCACTGTGCCCATCAGGGAAGGATGAGAGACATGCTAAACTGCAGTGGGAAGGTTGTCATGTGGGATTCTCTGTGGGTCAGGGTTGACTAGAGACCACTGGGATCCTTATCAAATCTCCAATTCTGTAGTTCTGGGTAAGGCTAGAAGACTATCCTGATTTTATCTTTAAGGGGAAGAGAACAGAATTTGAACTCTAGTTCTGTGACCTTGGCTTTTACTCCTAGGAAAATTCTAGAGTAGCTCATTAAAGACTTGCAAAGAGCCGGCCTGGCTGGCTCAGCAAGCACAGGTTATGCCAGACTTAGCCCATTCCCTGGTTGGCCAGAATGATGAACCTAGCAGATGGGGCAAATGCTGGGGTTAGATTTACCTCAATTTTAGCAAAGCTTTAGATAAAGTAGCTCCTACTGTTCTTGGGGAGAAGATTAAGAGATGAGGACTAGCTGATAATACAAGGATTCAGAATTGTTTGGATGGCCAGTCTCAAAGAGTACCTGTTAATAATTCAGTGTCAGCAGGGCAGGAGGTTTCTGATGGCGTGTCCTAAGAATCTGTGCTTAGCACAAGGCTTGGATAAATCAATGACTTAGATAAAGGCAGAAATGGCATGTTTAGCCAACTTGAAGACAACACTAATCAGGGGAGAGAGTTAAACACTGGGTGACAAATTCAGATCCAAAAGTATCCTGAGAGACTGGAGTATTGGAATTAGATGGAAATAAGTGTAAAGCCTTACACTTGGGTCTAAACAATCAACTTCTCAAGTATAAGATGAGGAAGGCCTGGTTAGGCAGGCAGCAGTTTGTCTGAAAAAAAATCTAGGGGGTGGAGGGGACAGGAAGTGGAGCCAACAGTGGGATGTGGCAGCCCCCAAAGCTCCAGGGCCTGGGCTCAGCTCCTGGGCCCCATTCAGAGGTGCAGAGCTTCCTGGAACAGAGCAGAGCATCCATCCCCCCATCCTCTGCCCTGGTCAGGCCTTCCCTGGAGTGCTGGGGTCATTTCTGGGCACCACAGCTTAAGAAGGACACCAGTGAGTTGGAGAGTGTTCTGAGGACACAGCCAGGCTGGGGGAGGACCTTGTGGGGTCAGCATGAGAAGATCAGTTGAAGTTGGTAATATTTAGCCTAGGGTCCCACAAGAGCTGTGTTCAGGTATCTGAAGGTCCATCGGGAGAGGGGGGCATTCACCTTGTTCCGACTGGCCCCAGGGGGCAGACCCAGGAGCATTTGGGGGAAGCTACAAAGAGACCAGTCTAGGCTCTGTGTCAGTAAGAACCTCCTATCCACATCCCTGTGTGGAACAGGCTTCCCCTAAGAGCTGGTGATGGCCCCTCCCTGGAGGGCTTCAGGCAAAAGCTGGACCTGCCTGCCTGTCCCAGATGCCATGAAAGGGATTCTTAGTGAGACACACCTGTACACTAAAGGCCTCAGGATCCTTTCTGATCTTGAGGTTCTGTGAGTCTGGGATTCTCTGCCGGCCCCTGGTCACAGCCCTAGCCCAGCCCTAACCCCAGCTACCGATGGTCTTCAGGGAGCCCAAGTAAGAAGAAGTGTCCCCAGCCCAGGGAGGGGGCACAGCTCTGACCACCTGACCTCCTGTGGGCAAGCAGAGGGCAGCACGATTGCGGGGGAAGCTCGGCCAGTGGCCTTGGCTCAGGATCGGCCAAGCCGGCGGACAGCTCACCTGAGGGGGATGCGGATGGCAATGTAACGGTCGATGGCAATGGCCAACAGGCTGAAGATGGAGCTTTGAGTGAGGACCAGCACAAAGCAAGCTATGAAGAGGCAGCCGTGAAAAGCCGCGCAGAAGCCAGTGCTGATGGTGATGGCGAAGGGGATGGCGAGCACCCCCACGGCAATGTCGGCCGCCGCCAGGGACACCACGAAGTAGTTGGTGACGTTCTGCAGGTTGGTGTTCATCGAGACTGCCCAGCACACCAGCACGTTGCCCAAGACTGCCAGCACGGCAATGACCACTTCCACCACGATGTAGACCACGTCCCAGGAGATGGAGAGAGCCATGGTGCCAGGAGGGGCGGGAGGGCCGGCTCAGAGAGACCGAGGGCCAGGCCAGCTCCGGGTCCATAGCTGCAGCCCCAGCGCCGGGGGTGTCACAGGCTGGGGGGCTACGGAGGGCAGAGGCTCTGGGGGGCTCTGGCCTGCCCTGAGGTGCCAGCCCCCCTGGACCGCTCCCCAGCTCCTGGGGGCCGGCATTAAGAAGGGGGGAAGGGCTGTCCTCACTGCAGAGATTCCTCCCGGTCACATGGCCTTAGCATCAGGAGAAGAGCGGCCTCACGTGATGGCAGCCCTACTCTATCTTGGAGTGACGTCGGAACCTAGGAAAGAAGACACCCCCGTGAAAATCGGAACCAGGGGCCGGGCGTAGGGAGGGACAAGGCTGAGGCCCGGAGGCAGCCCCCCTGGCTCAGCTGGCCAGGCCTCAGACACCAGTGGGATAGCTCCCTCCCAGAGAGACGGGAAAGGCACAGTTGGATCACACACATACAGGCAGATCGGCCAGCCCCCATGCTCAAGGAACGATACCTCAAGAAGCCTCCGGGTATCTCAAGGGCAGGCGGCTTAGGAATCCAAAGCAAATTCATTGTCCTTCATTAAGGGTCTCCTTCCCCCACTGGGGAGGCTCCTTCCTGCAGGCAGAGCCCTACCTGGGCTCTCCCCAGCCCCACTCCACCAACGCTTCAAGGCGAAGCTTAACATCAGAGAATCTCAGGGAAAGCTGGGAGCTCAAGAGAGGATCAGGCCAAGCCCCCTGCGCGCCCTCAGAAAGGTCCCTCTCGTCCCCCTTTCAGAGGAGCTGACTGGGGGTGGCCCAGAGGTCCGGCACCAAGAGCGGGGGTCGAGAAGGGCCTAGAAGTAGGTGGTGCGCTTCCTTCTGTCGGCCCCGGCTGGTCTTTCCTGTGCACTCCCTGCCCCTCCCGCCCCGTATGAACCTACCAGGCCTCCCACACATCATGACTTCTGGACTGACTCGGGAGAGCTGGGTGCTGCCCAGTGCACTCTGGGACCTCGGGGAGTCACCCTCTGTAAAACGGGGAGGGGGGCTGAGAGGGCATCCAGTCCCTCCCCAGCGAGGCCTAGGAAATGGTCACCACACCGGAATCGGGTCCTGGGCCATGCCGCTTCCCCTAGGGTGACACCCCAGTGCCAGCGGGCAGGGATGCCTCTGAAGACTGCAGCCACGTCGAGGGCTGCCAGCGTGGAATGAAAGAGAAGGAAGTGCCGGCATTTTGTGAAGAGGCCCGTGGGAGGGGGTGCAGCTTACTGGCCTACGGAGAAGGCCATCGGAGCCCACACCTGCCTCACCCCAGGACCCAACCCTTCTCCAGCTAGCTGTCCTCCTCTCCTCATCTGCATCAGACCCCAAATGGACTACCCTGGGCCAGCCACTCAGTGCCTGTTTCCTGAGCTTCAAAATGGGGATGACAACAGCACTTCCTTTTCGGTGTTGTTGGGAGGGCCAAATAAGATCATATTTGTAAAGTGCTTAGCACAGTGCCTGGCACACAGTTGTTGCTTACTAAATGCTCCTTCCCTCCCTGATCGCCTTAAGTGAGGGTGGGGTCCCACACTGAGGGAGCTGCTTGGAATCAGGAGGCACCTTCAGATGCCAGGGTCTAGACATCTCAGAGCTGAGGCTCCATCCTATGCTAAGGGTCACTGCCTTTGTGGCTAAGAGCACAGAAATAGCAGCAAAGCCATAGAGGGATGGGGGGAGACCAAGGCTGCCCACCAAGAGGGAGCCAAGGGAGAGGAGAGAATCAGCCCAGCAGAGTCACCGTCCCAACAAAGAGCCAGCCCAGAGGAAGAGCAGCCTGTCCCGCTCGCCCGGTGGCCAGGCAGCATTCCCTGCCCAGCTCAGTGAGTGGAGGCTGGCCTTCCTGCCCCACTCTTCAGCTCCTGTTTGGACCCTTCCTGGCCCAGCCCATGGCCAGGAAAAGAGCCAGGCCAGCAGCAGAGTGACCCACTGAGGCTGGCCCCCTCACAGACTGGCCCATCCAGCAGACACATCATGCCCTACAAGGAATGAGCCTAGCTAAGCTGCCCATCTCACAGGGACGATGTGCCGTGAAGAGAAGCAGCCCTCCTGGCAGGAGCCCTTCATCCTCAACACCAACACATGGCCTCAGCAGAGAAATAAAAGAAGAGGAGACCCCGGTGTTCCAGCACTGTGAGCTGCCGTGCAACATGTGTTCTCTGTGCGCACCACACCTCACCACTACTCTTCTCCAAACCCACACCCACCCTTCTTCCTTGGGTTCGTAGGCTTTGCAGTAGTGCGCACCCCAGGCTTCTGGGGAAAATGCTTTGGAACTGCTGTTCCTGCTGTGCCATTTGAGTAAATGCTTTTTTCCCCCAAAAGCTAATCAAGTCCTCTGGCTCATTGTCAAGGGGAGGCACACTGATGGGGGCTCTGTAAATTGCAATGGTTACCCTTAGAAACAAAAAGAGCAACTGCTCTTTTTTGGATCCTACCTGCCAGTGCCAGTAGGAGTTAGGGGAGGGGTCCTTGGTGGAGGGGCTGTGCTGATGTTCAGGGAAACCTCAGAACCTCTACAGGAGGTGAGCTGCCAGGGAAGGGAGGTGGGAGTTGACAGTGACATCCAGCAGGAGGGAAGGAGGCAGGAGGCAACTCTGCCCTCTGCACTGAGGGACTGCACATGCAGGGCTATCCTCCACCCTGGGACTTAGGACCCTGATCACACTCTGCCCTCTTCATTTCCTCCCCTCCCCATTTCCCCTTCTCCATCTCCCCTCTTCCCTTCCCTTTCTCCCCCTCCTATTCTCTCTCCTCCCCTCCCCGTTTTCCCTTCTCCTCCTTCTCCCCTTCTCTTCTCCCCCTTCTCCGTCTCCCCTCCTTCCCTCCTCCCCTCCCTTTCCTTCTCTTCCTCCCTTTTTCCCCCTCCCCTTCCCCTTCACTTCCTTCCCTTCCTTCCCCACCTCCCCCTCCAGCAATTGTCCAGGAGTCCTGCCTCCCACTCCCCCACCCACCCATGTCTGTTTGCAGGTGTTTCCTCACTCTCCCCTTATCGCCCGCTGGATCAGCCACTCTGGATCGGCAGAGCTGGGCACAGTAGTGCTTTCCTTCAACTTGATGGGTGAGAAGGTCCAACAGGCTGGGATGGACTGCACTCATGCCAGTGAGATGGGGCCCTAATAGTGGCATTTCAGGCTGCCCAGAGCCTTGAAGGACTAAGGCAAGGGTGAGAGGGCTTCCCTCCTGAGGCTGAGGGGCTGGGGAAGTCCCCCTGCTGGCCAAGAGCACGACTGGAGAGACTGTGGGGGATGGGGGGGTGCAGCTCTCCTCCTGAGAATGCGGAATGGAATCACATCTGACCTGTGTGGCCAGCTATTGTGGTGGGGGGAAGCCCAGTATCACTGGACCCTCCGAGGCCCTGTGGTCAGAGAGGTCATCCAGCCTCGGTGGCCATCTGCAGCCACCTGGGGCTCCGCGGAGGACCCTCCATACAGCCCCCCTCCTCCCTGCCGGCTCTGCAGCCCCACAGGCCGTCGAGGCCCTACTTGCCCCTAGCTGACATTCCTTCCCACACAGGGATCCAGAGCCCCCCAGCTGCCATTGTTCAAACCCTGTTTGTTTACCCCGTCCCCTCACTGCCTTCTCCCTCCTCAGCATCACATTCCTCTCAATCCCCAAAGCCCCCTCTACAGCTACCAGCCCCCAGGGAGCAAACCCGCCTTCATGTGCAGCCTTTCACTCTGCTCCTGTCCTGACTCTCACAGTGTGGGCTCCGCCCTGGCTGCCACCTCCACACCGGCTGCGCCTTGCTCCCCTTTGCCCCCCCAAACCTCCCAACTACCTCTCCTCCTTGGAGGTCACTGGGCCCACCTGGACCAGCTGCTCCAGAGCCTGGTAGCCACCTCTGCTGAGCTCCAGGGCGCCCGAGGACCCTCCCCACCCTACCTCAGTGAGCTCAGAGCCTGACTCCGGGTCAGCGTGCCCTTTTCTCCCCTCCCCCACTTCCCACCCTCATGCACTTCAGCCCCCATGTGGATGCCCCTCCAGCACACTTATCTCACGGTTCCTCAGCCCACTGCCTCAGCCACACACAATTAGTGACAGCTTCCAAGGCCTCAGTTTCCTCTCCTGTCAAGTAGGTAGGAAGTGGACTGGGTGAGTTCTGGTCCTGCTTCTGCTCTCATGTCCCACCCATGCTGGGTCCCTCCTCCCCTCTTCTGCCTCACACCCTCTAAGTCCCCCCCCAGATCTCCCCAGGGAGGCCCCTCACTCCCCTTTCCCTTCCAGGGGCCAAGCTCAGGAAGGAAGCCCAGGTCCTTGAGCACGGGGTCCCCTCTTCTGGTGTCTGCCCTCCGCTCTTCTCCAGCCTGGCTTCCCCCATCAGGCCTTGTTGCTTTGGGTTCTGAGGAGAGAACAAGTGTCTCATGCCCTGGAGCCCAGAGCCCAGTGGGGGAAGCCACTACTTCCAGTGTCCCAAGGTGTCCAGCCCTCAGGAGGACCCTCAGCCCCTAGCCATCAGTCCGCCTGCCTGCCCTGAGCACTCCTGTTAACGGGGACATATATGAGACAGTGCCCATGACAAGACAGGAACAGCTGAGGTGACTGACTTGGAGGAAAAAAACAGACCTATGAGCTCTAATCCTGGTTCCCAGGACCCCTGAGAAGCCCCAGCTAGAGCCCCGGCCCCTGGCTTCAATCAGAGCCTTGACCTTGGTCCAGACAGGCTTAAGAGCCTAGAATGGCAGACCCAAGGGTGGGACTGGTAGCCCTCGCCCCCAGCACTTTATCTTAGGCATATGGAGGTGGGGGAAGGCGGTGTGAGGGACGTGGGGGTCCTTGACCAGAGGGAAGCAAGCCACCAGGACAAGTCCGGCATGTCCCTAATCTTTGCCCCTGTCCTGGGGGGGACAGGTGGGTAAAGGGCAGCCTGGTGGCTGCCAGGTCCCTGGTAAGCTTTCTCTCAGTAATTAATCCCTGAATCACGTACCGCCGATTAAGAAAGGAAATTGAGTATGAACACGGAGACGTTTCCCGGGTGAGCAGCCCTGCCCGGTGCTGGGGGGGAGGCTTGAAGTGTGAGGAGGGGGAACCCACACGGTCCCATAAACATGCAGCCGAGTCAATAGAAGTGGCTTCTGGCCCTTTAATTAAAACACTCCGTCCTGGAGCTTGCTCCCTCCAGCCCCAGTGTGGCAGGCTGCCATCCCTGGACCATGAGAGCTCCAGTTGGGGCAGGGACAGCCCAGGAGAACAGTGGAAACTGAGGCAATAGCAGCCTCTGGGATCTCATGGGATCCTCCCAACACCTACAGAAAAGGAAAATGAGGCTCAGCACCTCGCCCCAGATGCCATAGCAAGTTTGGGTCTGAGCATGGAAGGCGGGCCAGGTGCTCTGGCTCTGGGCCGCCCCAAATGTCAGCGCTGGCCTGGCTTGGCTCCTGGCCCGGGGCCCCTGCCAGAGTCTGTGCTCTCGGCTCCGGGAGCCGGTGCCCTGGAAGGCTGGCCCTGCTTTAGCCTGGCTGCTCTCTGGCCCTGAACTGCCCCCTTCACTTCCCCTGCTTCCTTCACGATCCAGGGCTTCCCTCACAGAAACCCTGGAGTGGGGCCGGTGAAGGAGGAATCATTGCCTCCACTCTACAAAGGAGGAAAGGAGGCTCTGCTGTATT
The DNA here is from genome assembly GCF_003287225.1 of Phascolarctos cinereus. Lineage (NCBI taxonomy): Eukaryota > Metazoa > Chordata > Mammalia > Diprotodontia > Phascolarctidae > Phascolarctos > Phascolarctos cinereus. The sequence goes on along the minus strand of NW_027555847.1, from coordinate 729,756,444 downwards.
CCTCCTTGCCCCCCAGATTAGCTCAGGGCAGGAATCCCAAAGGATGGGATGGGAAGCCAAATGGAGGGGCCCAGACCCACAGGCAGGATGTAGGGGGAGGATGGGAAACAGACAAGGGAGACAACAGTGTCGGGGACAACATGGGCCCGTCTGGCCCCGGAGACTTCCGGCCTGGGTCTAGAAAGGTGGGTCAGGCTGCTGCCCAAGGCTGAAGCCCTGCAAACGCTCTCTAGCCAGGAGACGGGACTGTGGAAGCCCAGGCCCACCTATCAAGGCCTCACTAACAGGCTGGCCCCCAGCCCAGGGAGGAGAGCTCTGCACTCCCCCAGGGGTCTCCCTCTGGTGAGCAAGCGCCTTCTGGCCATGAGGAGGATCCCCTGCTCCCAGCCTGTCTGTCCCCAAATAAGCTGCCCCTCATCCCAGTCTTTGGCCTTCCCAGGGCATTAGCTAGGGCCCTTCCCCCTCCACCCCCCCACCCCCCCACCCCTGTTATCCCACAAGGACCCTCAGGGGGCCATCCATCTCCATCTCCTACCGGTTTCACAGAGGAGGCCACGGAATCCCGGTGACCAGAGCCAGAGGGCCTGGCTTCCTAGCCTACTTCTGACATCATAAGCTCTGTGACTCTGGAACAGTCACCTGCTGTCTCTGAATCCCACTCCCCTCAGCTCTCAAAGGTGGATCCTAAGTACAGTGTTGTTCTTAAAGGAGCCCATGCCCACCTGAGCCCCCTGCCCACGTGACCGATAAGAAGCTAAGGTGCTGAGATGTTCGGTCTGCCCCTCGGCACAGCCCCCAGGTGGGCAGGAGGTCACCAAGCGGGGATGCCCCTGCCCTAAATGCACACCCCTGCTTCTCCCAGAGACTGAGGCCTCGTAATGGAACTGCCCTCGGCTCCCTCCCCCACACACTCACCTGACCACAGAGGGTCAGAGTGATGGGTTCTGGTGGGGTTAACCCAACCCTAAGCCTTCCCCTGTGCCCTCTGCCCAGCAAGCCACCCTAGCCACCCCCACATATGCCCGTCTCTCTGGTCTCTGCCTCTCCATCCCCTTCTCCAGCACTAAAATAACCTTCCTAGCTGCCTTCTCCCTCAGCCATTCCCTCCCCAGCTCCTCCAGCTCCAGTACAATCCAATTCCTCCCTTTCTCCACCCAACATTTGAAAAGTCCCTAACATCTGTAGGAAGGGTGTGTGGGGCAGACTGATCAAGAGAGTACTTACTAGGTGCTAGGCACTGGGCTAAGTGCATTTAAAATATTACCCTATTTGATCAGAATCAAATAAGCTCATCGGGAAAGAAAAGGTTGGGTGAGCCATTGGTGAAGCATGGGAGAGGGGCCCCCAAACTGAAGCTGCTGAGAATGGGCACCCCCATCCTCCTACACCCCAGTAGTGATCGGGGGCTCCTCACCCTCTCTCACCCCCAGATCCAATATGGTGCCACGGTCTGTCAATTTCACCTCCACAATTTCACCTCTGCTACATCTTTTGTCAATTTCGCTGTTTCACAGCATCTCTCCCAACAGGTCCCTTCTCTCTGACTCTGCCCCAACCCTGGTGCAGCCCCTCTTCACCCCACATCTGCACTATAGCAGTAGCTCCCGGGGGCACTGCCTGTCTCCAGCCTGTCCCCCCTCCAGTCCATCCTTCATTCAGCCTCCAAAATGATCTCCCTAACACACAGGTCTGATCGTGTCACTCCACACTTACGAATCTCCAGTGGCTCCCTATGGCCTCCAGGAGCAAATAGAGATACCTCTGCTCTTTCCCTTCCACATTCCAACCCTTCACCACCTGGTGCCAAGCTGCCTTTCCAGCTGGTCCCACACTGCTCACCTTTTCCTCAAAGGCTCCCCTCTGTGTATAGCGGTTTGTTGCCCCCTCTGTGAGCTCCCCAGGGGTAGCAACCATTTATTTTGTTTTTCCTATGTAGCCCGGGACCCAGACCTGGAACACAGTCTGAACTTAATGAAAGCTTGTCATGTGGCTGATCTGGCACCTTGAAGGGACGGGCAGCCTTTGGCAAAGTGGAGGAGAGGTGCAGACCCCCTGTTCCCGCCCTCCCCAGAGGTAGCACAACTGGATGGATGGTCTTGGAGGTGGCTGAACAGTCATACTTCACTCAGAGTTTGTCTAGGTTCCGTGTCAGTGTGGCTGGAGGTCTCCAGGGAAGAGCCCTAGGGATCTGTGCTGTTGAATACTTTTATCCAATGACATGGAGCAAAGCATGGATGACAGACTCATGAACTGAGGGGGATTGATAAAATAATGAGCGACAGAGTCAGAATCCCAAAAGATCTCAGCAGACTCAAGCACTGGGCCGAGTCCATGAAGATAAGCCACAGGGCTCAATGGCTTATGCTTCCCAAGTTGGAGGATGGGAGAGGTCTAGTTAGACTTCTGCATAAGATCTGGGGGTCTGAGGGGACCACAAGCTCAGTAGGAGATAGTAGAATGTGATATGGCTATCAGAAACCCAATGCCATCTCGGGAAGCATGGGCAGGGACAGAGTTTCCAGGCCTAGGGAGGGGACAGGAGGTCTGGCAATCAGAGTAGTGAAGGGTCTGGAGTCTGTGACATGAGGATGAGTTGAAGGGATGTTTCTCCTGGAGAGGACTGAAGGGATGGGGGTGGGGAAGAACCATGATGGTTTTGCTCACGTACCAAAGGACTGTCCTGAGGAGGAAAGATTTGCCTTGCTCTGCTTGGCCCCAGGAGAAGCCCCTCCGCTGATGCTGCTCCTCCAAAGCTCCCTGGAGACCTTCTGGTCACCACCATGGCCTCCTTCGGTCCAACATTTCCCCCTTCGTCCGGAGTGCTGCTGTTGGCCACCCCTTCACCTGATCCTCTCCTGCCTCTGCTTCAAAGCCCCCTCATCTCCTGCCTCTGCTGTTGTGCTTTCCCATCTCCATCTTAGGCCCCACATCCTCTTTCTCCTCCCCTGACCTTGTCACCCTCTGAGCCTGTCTGAGGACTCCCCTCTTCCCTCTCTGCCGCCAGCCTTGACCTCTCTCCCAAGCTCCGGGCCCGCACGACTGGCCATGGGCCGGACCCTTGCCACCGCATCCCATTGCCTGCTCCAGCTGAGTCTGCGTCCCTTCCCCTTCCACCTCCAGACTCCCTCCCCCTGCCTCTCTCCAGCTTCTGCACTCTCCCTCTGGGCTGGCTGTGGCCCCTTCCTCCTTTCCAGCCTTTGTTCCCACTGCTTCCTATGCTTCTGAGGTCCTCCTACACTCTCCTCACTGGCTAGGCTCTTGCCACCCCACCCTGAGCTGCCCCATGGACTAAGTGGTCGGAGCCCAAATCCTTCTCAGGCTTTCACTGGAGCCAACGGGCTGCTGTCAGAGGCTCTGGCTGGACTCTGGAGAAGGAAGGCTTCTGCCCTGAACCCTGCTGGATACCGGGCACCCACCTCCTTCTTCTGCCTGAATGCTGTCCCGGCCCCCTTAGAATCCAACTTCCTGCACCCATATCTGGACAAAAAGCTCCCCTCTTCCCAAGAGAACTGACTCGTTCTGTCTGTCCTGTTCATTCATCTATCTGTCCATCATTGGAGCCTGGCACACACCTCCTAGACCCTGGTGCAGGAGGGCTCACTCCGTGTCTAGCTCGGGGCTTGGCGGCTTGGCTGCCCCACCACCACCACTTGTCATTGAGGAAACAGACCCCTCAAGGTCTGGCCTGCCCAAACTAGCAAGGCAGGAAAGCATTTGGGGACCAGCCAGTCCCACCCTGACAACCTAAAGAGCAGGAAACTGAGGCTCAGGCTGGAAATGGGAGTGAGTCTCCCAACTCTCCAGCCCAGAGGGCCAAATAGGCCTGGGAGGTGGTGGTGGTGGTGAGTGAACCTAGCACCAGCCTAGAAAGTGTCTCTGTTGCCTCCCTCCCTCTCTTCCCCTTAACATACCTGCTGCTTTAGTGCAGCAGAATTGCATTGGAGTACAGAAAAGCTGGGGAGTGGGGGAGGGCTGGGGGAGGATCCCAAAGAAGTGGGAAGGGGGTGGGGATGGTCTCTGTCTGTCCTCCCTGACCCTTGCTTCTCCAGGGTGATCCCAGCCTGCCCTTGGGCCCAGAGGCAAGGGTCCTAGGTCCCCGTGAGTGTCAGGGCCTCCCAGAGACCCTAAGCTCTTCCCTCTCAGCAGACACCCCCACACACACACAAACCGGGCAGCTCCCATGGCTAGGTTCAACTCTCCCAGGGCAATCTCCTCATATCCCTGGGTGAGCCTCAGTTCCTTCTTAGGAAAAAGCGGGTAATGTGGACCCATTAGACAGATCCCATGAAATTTGTTGGGGGGAGGGGTCCAGGGTTTGAAAGGTCAGGATGCTTTGCCCGCCTTTCCCCATCTCTCTTTGGGGTCCTTGCAAGCCAGGCTACCTCCCTAGGGGGGATTAGGTGGGGCCCCCTCTCTCTCCAGAGCCACTGCGGTTGCCATTAGCTCCAAGCCCCCATATTTCCACTCTGTGCCCACCCACCCGCCCCTGCATCTTGGAGTCCCGTTGTGCGAAGCCTCCTCCCAGGGCGCCCCCCCTCACCAGGAGTCCTAGGAGGTATGGGGGGAGGAAGCGGCGGGGGGGGGGGGAACGGCGGGGCGGAGGAGGTACAGAGATGCCCAGGCGGGAGTGACACTGCCCGTTTCCAGGATACCCAGGGCCGGCTCAGGGGGGAAGCCAGAACCCTCTGCCGGGAGACCGAGAGGTCCGGAGCCTCTGGTCCAGCGCACCTGCCCCCACCCCCTCATCCCTTAGCTTTCCTAGCCTTGGGGCTGAGACGGCTAGCAAGGCGGCAGCTACCGGGGGCCTTCTGTCCCAAGCTGGCCGAGGTATCCTGGGGCCAGGAGGGCTGCGGCGAGACCCCTTCCCCCCAAGCCCTCAAGCCTAAGCCGTCGCTGGCGTCCTCCAGCCCCAGGGCCACCCCGGCGGGTCCCACTGCTGCCACCGTCTCCTCGGCCCAGAAGTCCTTCACTCAGTCCCGGCCGCCCCCTGCTCCGGACGGCCCGGCTCCCCGCTGCTGGGAGGCAGCCTGGGGGACCCCGAGCAGTCCTCCCTCATGTGGCCCGGGGCTCCCCAATCCCGAAGTCGTCGCAGCCCCCAAGTGGGGCAGGGATAGGACGGGGAGCCCATCCTTCCCATCCCCCCTCACCCTTCCCCGGCCCGGCCCCATCGCCCGCCCAGTCCAAGCAGCCCGCCCCGTCTGTTCGTCCCCGTCAATCCGGTCTCTGGTCCCCGCAGCTGCTAGACGGGGCGGGCGATGGGACCAGGAAGCTCTGGCCCTGGTGGCCCAGCCCCAGCCCCAGCCCCTTCGTGCACTGACCTGAGCCGGAGGCCTCCTCCTCCGCCCCCGCAGCCGCCTCCGCCCGCGCCCGCTTCCTCCTCCTGGTCCTCGGCAGCCCTGACCGCAGCTGCCGCGCCCGGAGCGGAGCCCGCGCCGCCCTTGGGCGCCCCCTGCAGACCCCGGTCCGAGCTACACCTCGCCCCGCCCCGGGCCCCGCCCCAGGACACCCCCCACCCCTTATCCCGCCTGGGCTTCGGGCTCTGGGCTCCAGGCTCTGAAAGCTGCTCTCCGGCTCCCCCTCCGGGCATCCCGGAGGATGGGGCAGCAAAGTCTGGCGGGGCTCCAGGCGCTAGAGGATCTTCCTCCAAGGCTGGGTCTCCCTCTCTCTAGAACTCCCAAAGCGCTCCGGGCCCCCTGCCCAGCATCCTAGGAACCTGCCAGTCGAGCCGGCAGGAGGAGATTCGCATCCTCACTGGACACAGGGGGGAAACTGAGGCACAGAGGAAGGGACTGGTTGGAGCTGCGTTGGACTTTAGGGAATTTTGAGCTCTCGATTCCCCACCCCAGCAGCAGTGCCACGCCGGGGTGGGGCCGAACTGCATCATTTGCTCATTCATTCGTTCGTTCACTCATTCGTTCACTGCCTCCTCCACTGGACACACATTAGGGTGCGCTTGAGAGGGCGGCAAGTGCGGGGGAAGGGGACGCTGGCGAGGGTGCTTCGAAATTAGGGACTGGACACCTTGGGAGTCTCCTTCTCTGGGCCCTGGGCAAAGGAGTCTGCCCTGAATGGAGACAGAGCAGAGAGGGCAGCTCCAGTCAGTGCCGCCACCCCGCCCGCCCCGCCTCCCCAGCCAGGTCTAGAATACCCACGGGCTGGGTTCAGAGTGACCGGCAGGAACCCTGCGTGTGTGATAGTGGGGGGAAGAGTCTTCCCACCTCCCTGCAATCGGAGAGCTGGGGGGAGGGGTGTCCCCAAGGCGCACCGAGGCAGCTGCCTCGGGACCCACGAGGGTCTGGCCTGGAGCGTTGAGGCCCTGGAGGCCCGCCTCCACCCAGGCCCGGAAGACAGCGCTGGGACCGTGTCCTGGAAGAATGCTCAGTGGGCCTGGCTGTAGCCCCATCTCTTGTCCTGGGGCTCACAGGAACCTAACCTTTACAGGACGCTTTAACTTTTGCAAAGCAATTCATATGTGCCCATTCATTTGATCCTCACAACTCTGCTCTTTGTCCCCATTTTACAGATGAGGAAAATGAGGTAGATTAAGTGACTTGCTCACAGTCACAGCCAGGAAGTGTCTGGTTTTCCTGACTCCTTGTCTACCTCTTTATAAAGGCACCAAGTAGCAGTCCTCTCTCCCTCCCTCTCTCCATCTGGGCATCCTTCCATGCAACCAGCCATTCATACAACTAGCCAGCCCTCCCCCTCTCTTCAACCATCTCTCTAAGTATTCATCCTTTCTTCCATCCATACATCCACCCACCTACCTACCATAGGTACCACACCTACCACTACTCCTTTATATAAAACCCTCCATTCTTCCCTCCATCTACACATCTATCCATCCATCCATCCACCCACCCACCCATCCATCCATCAATCCGTGGATCCATCCCTCCATCCACCCACCTATCATTCACCTATCCACTCATCTAACCAGAAAGACAGTTATCCTTCCTTTCTTTCCTTTTGAGGAATTCACTTCCTTATACCATACCTCCATCTACCCTTTCTTTCCTCCATCTATATACCTACCCACACATCAGTCAATGATTAAGTACCTACTCTCTACTCAAGTATGTTGAGGATGCAATGACAAAAGGAAAACAGTTCCTTCCCCCAGGTAGTCTGGGGTTTTCTTGGCAAAGATTCTGGAGTAGTTTGTCATTTCCTTCTCCAGCCCATTTTATAGAAGAGGAAACTGAGGCAAACAGTGTGACTTGTCCAGTATCACACAGCTAGTAAGTGTCTTTGGCCAGATTTGAATTCATCTTTCTGATTCCAGGCCCAATACTTCATCCACTGCTCCACTCATTTGCCTACATAGATAGAGACAAAATAAATCCAGGCATATTAGGGACAGAAGTCACCAACAACTGGAGAATTAGGAAAGGCTTCACACAGACTGAGGTCATTGAGCTGAGCTTTGAAGGAAGCCAGAGATTCTCAGATGAAAATGAGGAGTGAGAACCTTCCAGACATTGGGGACAGCCTGGGTGAATTGTGTGTGATTTTCTATTTGATCCTGGAGGCAATAAGGAGCCAATGGAGTTTATTGAGTAGGGGAGTGATGTGGTTGATCCTTTGATTTGGGAAAATCACCACAGTGGCTGACTGGAGGATGAACTGGAGTAAGGAGAGACCTGAAGCAGGCAGACCCATGAGCAGCTACTGCAATAGTCAAGGCATGAGGAGATAAGAGCTTGCACCAGGGTTGGGGCAGGGTCAGAGGAAAGAAAGAAGCAGATTGGCAAGATGCTGCAGAGCTGAAATGGACCAGAGATGCTGCAGAGGTGAAACGGACCAGAGATGCTGCAGAGATGAAACGGACCAGAGATGCTGCAGAGGTGAAACGGACCAGAGATGCTGCAGAGGTGAAACGGACCAGAGATGCTGCAGAGGTGAAATGGACAGGTTTTGGCACCATATTGGATTTGGGAGTGAGAGACAATGAGGAGTCCAGGATCCTAGGTTGTGAGTCTGAGGGATTGGGAGAATGGGGATGCCTTCAAAGGTCAGAGGGAAGGTAGGTAGCAGGGAGATAATGAGTTCAATTTTGGGCTCATTGAGTTTTTTTTAATTGTTTTTTTTAAAATTTTTTATTTTTGGACTAATTGAGCTTAAGATGTCTGCTGGACATCCAGTTGAGATGTCTGAGAGGCAGTTAGCGATGGGAGATGGGAGATCAAAGAGAGGCTGGGGCTGGATCAGCTCTGAAAATACCTTGTACATAGGTGATAACTGACGCCATGGGAGTTGAGGAGATCCTACAGAGAGATAATACATAGGGAGAAGAGTGGAGGTTCCAAGACTGCACCCTGGGGTCAGCCACTGAGGGGTGTGACTTGCTTGGTGCACAGTGAGACTCTCGACCATACCTTGCATTCCTGACTACCCTGGAATCTCATAACAGCCCTTGGAGGGGGGCAGGACGAAGCATGCCCCCACTTTTAAGATGAGGAGGAAACTGAAGGTCAGAAATGGCAAATGACCAGCACCCCCTTTTCTCCTTCCCCCAGTCAGCAGAGGTCAGGACCACCCCCCAGACCTAGTCTGGATTCTCTTCCACACGGAGACAAAAGTCCAACCCAGGGCAGCTGAATCTTTTTTCATGGTGCCCCTCCAACATGGGTCATAAGATTCTCCAGCCCTGGAATACCCCAGGTCACACCCTGACTGACAAGGTGTCCCCCTCACCATACCTCAGGACCTAGGCCAAGCCTGATTCACCTAGCTGTCAAGTGATCAGCCACCTACCATTGCTTATCCCCTTCCAAATCTCTGAATGTCCAAACCTGTATTTCTAGCGCTGATCTCTCTTTTGCTGACATCTCCCTCCCTGGGACCTGCCTCCAAGTTGCTCAAACACTTTGCGTCCAAAATTAGGTTGAGTACCTTGTTTCCCCAGCCCGCCTCTAGAACAACACCTCCCCCCTTCTGTCCAGGGCTCTTTGTTCTGGTGCAGAGTCGCCCTCGAAAGGCCACAAGTACCACTTCTGCCTGACTAGGATCCTGGCCTCCTGCTTGGCCTCCTGGTCTCCAGCCTCCAGGCTCTCTCCCATGTGGGCTGCCACATACATACACCACTGCCCATGTGCCCCTGCCATGGGTACTCCACAATCCAGAGACTCTGGCCTCCTTGGGTCTCCTCCATCTCCTGGCTTCCTTCATGTCCCAGATTGAATCCCACCTCCTACAGGAAGCCTTCCCCAATCCCCTTTAATGCAAACACCTTCCCATTATGAATCATCTCCTGCTCATCCTGCCTATACCTTGTCTGCGTGTTCTCTCCCTCATTAGAGGGTCCTCGAGGGCAGGGACTTTTACCTTTCTTTGTATCCCTACATGACTGGACCAGAAGGGGTTCAAGGCTTCCCCAGCAGGGAAGAGCCCAGCAACCTCTGCCCTAAGGCTAGAACAGGAAATCTCTGCACTCCTTCCAGATCCCCCTCAGAGGTCTCCAAGGAGGGAGTACCCACTGCCTGGGACAGCTATCAGGGGACCTGTCACACAAGTACAATGATAAGCATCAGGCATGCATGAATCCTCTGGACCCTCTCCAGAGCACCGTTCTTAGGCTGTGGTGCCCAACCTAGAGCCCCAGGCTCTCAGCGCGCTCCCTAGCTCTGCCATTGCTGACTTCTGCAAGCTCATTCCCCCCTTGTTGCATGAGAGGGCTCCAGCAGCTCTGAGCCCTGTGACAGCCTGTCACCCTGACCTCTGGAGCTGCCTGCCCTGCTGGCAGCTGGTGGGTGGTGGTGGCAATGGGGCTCACTCCTGGTGCTCCCTCTCTGGACTGTGACTTTGTTCTGGCTGAGCCCTGTACCTAGAACGCTCTTCCTCCCTACCTCAGACTCCTGGCTTCCCCTGCTGAGACTCAGGAACTCAGAAGCTCCTGCCTCCTACAGGAAGCCTTTCCCTGTCCTGTCTCTCTAGCCCAGCCCACCCAACACCACTGCTAGTGTCTTCCTTTGGAAGCATGGATCCTGTATCTGCAGCTTGTTTACAGGTTGCCTTCTCCATTAGAATGGCAGCCCCCTAAGGGAAGGGACCATGCTTTTGCCTGTCATATCCTCAGCACATAGACGGTGCCTGGCATACAGTAGGTGCTCAATAAATGTTTCTTGTCGCCTAGTTGCCTGATGAAAGGTGCTCCCTGCCTCCAGCCAGAGGTTGGTAGACTCGGGGTCTCCCAGAATGAGACATACAGGTTTGAACATCTCCAATGGGGTGGGAGAGGTGGGGGGGGTGTTTTGTGAATTTGTTATTTTTCTTTCTTTTAGGGGGAGAGGGAGTGGTGTGGGAGAGAAAGGAGAATAGGGGTAGAGTTGGAGAGGGAGAGGAGAGAGGGAGAGAGAGAGAGAGAGAGAGAGAGAGAGAGAGAGAGAGAGAGAGAGAGAGAGAGAGAGACTGAGCCTGAGGACAAGGGAGCCCAGTTATGTAAGGCAGGGCTTTGGCATCTGTGGAATTTCTGCTATACTATAAAGGGAAAACCAGCTGTCCATCAGTGTCAGGATGACCACTGGTTTTCTATTCAACTTTGTGTATGAGATGCCCATTTTATTTGGTGTTGGGTAAGTCCGTAATAACCCAAATTCATTAAAAGTATTATGGGGGGAGGGCAGATAGGTGGCACAGTGGGTAGAGCACTGGCCCTGAAGTCAGGAGGACCTGAGTTCAAATCTAGCCTTAGACACTTAACACTTACTAGCTGCATGACCCTGGGCAAGTCACTTATCCCCATTGCCTAATCAAAAAACAAAACCAAAACAAAACAAAAGTAGTATTGGGCTGGGGCTGGGGGAGGAAGGACTCCTCCCTCCCCCAAATCTGGCTGGAATATGGCATTCCCCAAGCTTCCACAAGCTTGTGTGAAATGCCACCTGAGCGCACTCCAAAGGGGATGGAGCAAGTGGTCACCACTCAGTAGAAGAGCCTTCTTCAGCCTGTCTCCCTCTGACCCAAGGGGAAAGGCCTGCAGATAAGGGGTCAGTCCTACTTTGGGGATCAGGTTCCCAAAATGGGAGAAGCTTGAGGCAAGAAGGAGCCTAGAGGCCATGCAGTCCAGCTGCCTATTCAGGGCAATCTTGCTGAGGAGGACTTGTCCAGGCTCTGCTTGGGCACTCCCAGTAACAAGAAACTCACTATCTCTTTTTTTTTCTTTTAGGCAATTGGGGTTAAGTGACACAGCTAGTAAATGTCAAGTGTTTGGTCTGAGGTCAGATTTGAACTCAGGTCCTCCTGACTTCAAAGCCAGCGCTCTATCCACTGCGCCACCTAGCTGCCCTAGAAACTCACTATCTCCCAGGCTGAACAACCCATTCTACGGCTGGACAGATCCAGGTATGAAGGGAAGCTGGGGCAGGTGCAGATCAGCAGAGATGGTCAACTCCCCACTGGTAAAGACAGTGGGCACTTGGAAGGCAAACGTGCATCTTGTGTTATTATCTCGGTAAAAGTGATGTCAGATTTTTAATGAATTTGCACTTATTTGGAGAGAACTTGGGAGGACCTCAGAGGCATTGTGTGTAAATGGGGATAAGAATACCTAGCGATTGCACCGCTCTCATTTGGTCCTCACAACAACCTTGGGAGGCAGGTACTGTTACTATCCCCATTTTGTAGACGTGGAAACTGAGGTAGACAGAGGTCAAGTGATCTGCAGAAGGTCACCCAGCTGGGAAATGTCTGAGGCAGGTTTTGAACTCGGGTCTTCCCGACTCCAGGTGCAGTGCTCTATCTCCTGTGGTGCCCTCTAGCGGCCTCCAAGGATAACGGTATCTCCCTCTGTTCTGGGGGTCAGTGAGCTAGGGTATGACCTCCCTGCTCCCAGACACGCATCTTTCAGAAGGTAAACCCGAGGACAAATCCTACAGAGAAGTGAGGGGCCCAAGATCAGAGATGAAGCCCTGCCAAGACCTGGATCAGCATCTGCCTCTGCATCAGTGTCCTGCTTATTGCAAAGAAGGGCAGGGTGACCCAGTAAGTCAAGCAGGCAGATACTCACTGGACCCATATCGATCTTAATCAGAGGCTTTAAGTGAGAAAGTTCCTTGGGCACATAGCGAGGTTTAGGGGAGGCCAAGAAAGCCTGGCCGTGCCCCACGTCCAGGAGCTCCAGCCAGCAGTGGGAGCTCAGGTGCTGTACCTGCATAACCTCTGAAGACAGAGTGAAGAGGAGGCCTCAGCCCTTGCCCCTACCCTTTGGCCCAGAGGAGGACCCTGTGAGCTTCCGAGGGTCCGGAGCTGCCAGAACGGACTCTCCCCGTTGGGGTCCTAGCAGCATCCCTGGATGAGCTGATGGGGCCGCTGGGCTGGAGGTCAAGAACAGATTGAGAGAGCTGAGGATCCCCGCAGCAAAGCTATGCCGTGTCTGAGGTGAACGTCTGGAGCAGCCCCCGAAGGGCAAAAGGTTGTCCAAGAACCGTGAGCTGGGAGTCATCCTCTGGCCTCTGACGCTTCCCAGCTGGCACCTACTTGCCCCGAACTACTTATGGGAGGATGTTCTGTACCAACCGTTCTTACTGCACCACCTTGGTAAACACCTTTCTAAAAGCTGCTTCAAATCTTTCTCAGCAGATAATCCTTGGGTGGTGAGGGCTCGAGCCAAGAGCATCAAAGAATCCTCTTCTGGCTCTTCAGGGGTTGTCCTGGAGCCTTAAGGGGAGACAATCTCACAGGTGGGCTACATCCTAATTAGAGCCAGTTTTAAACATGGATGAAATGAGTCCTGGAGCCCACCTCTGGGGGTCTGGGGTGAGCATTCCCACCTTCCAGGGGCCCAGGACTGGAGGTGCTGCCCTGAGGCCTTTCCCTTGGCTAGACCTTGGGCTCTCTTCTGGGCTTATGAGGGTCCTGCCTGGTTGGTCCAGCTCCACTCTGCCCATTGTCTGCCTCCACGAAGCCCTTATCCTGCCCTGGCTTCTTGTGTGTGGACTCAGGACCACAAAACCAATCAACACATAGTACCTGTCATGGAGGCCCCACCTCTGCAGAGGAGTGCAGAGCATCTTCTCCTTCGTCCTGGGGGCAAGGCTTCTTCAGTATAATTGTGCAACCTTCCCTTTGGATTGGTTGGGTGGTTGGGGGGATGAGTTTCCATGGACATTAGTGTAGTCAAGACATATGTTGTTTTCCTGGTTTTGCTGACTTCCCTCTGCATCAGTCCACAGAGATCTTTCTATGCTTCTCTGTATCCACCATACACATCAATTCTTACCATGCAGTCCATCCCATTCCCACTCCACAATTTATCTAGCCATTCCCCAACTGATGGGTACCTATTTTGTTTCCAATTCTTTGCTGTCACAAAAAGTGCTGCTATAAATATTTCAGTATATATAAGGACTTTTTCCCATTGTTGATGGCTTCCTTAGAGTATAGGCCGAGCAATGGATTTTCTAGTTCAAAGAATAGGGACATTTGAATTACTTTATTTATATCATTCCAAATTGCTTCCAAAAGGGTCGATCCACCAACAACGTATTAGGGTGCCCACTTTTGTAGGAACTATGCCCAACTTGTGTACCTTGATTAATCCCATCTTTTGTCATCTTTGCCAATTTGTGAGTGGGAGCATTTTTCATGCAGTTGTGAGCAGTTTTCAATTCTTTTTTTTTAAGATCATTGCTTATTTATTTTTAGCATTCTTTTTTAAAATAAATTTTGAGTTCCAAATTCTTTCCTTCCATACAGCCCCTTCCTCACCCATTGAGAAGGCAAGCAACATATCAATTATGCATGTGAAATCATGCAAAACGTATTTCCACATTAGCCATGTTGCAAAAGAAAACTCAGACAAAAAGAATAAAACAAGAAAAATAAAGTTAAAAAGTATGCTTCAATCTGCATTCAGAGTTCATCTACCTGGATAGCCACTGCTCTCTGGAGGTAGACAGACTTTGTCATCATGGATCCTTTGGGATCATCTTGGCTCATTATCTTGATCAGTGTAGCTAAGTCATTCACAGTTGACCATCACACAATGTTGCTGATGTTGCGCACAATATTCTCCTGGTTCTGCTCACTTCACTTTGCATCGGTTCATGTAAGTCTTCCCAGGTTTTTCTGAGGGCATCCTGCTCATCATTTCTTATAGCATAACGATATTACAGCACAATCATATGCCACAAGTCGTTCAGCCATTCCCAACTGATGGGCATCCTCTCAGTTTCCAGTTCTTTACCACCGTAAAAAGAGCTGCTATAAATATTTTCGCACCAATTGACCCTTTTCCATTAATTTCTTTGGGATACAGACCTAGTGGTGGCTGTCACTGTTCATCCTTTGCACTTGAAGGAGACCAAAATGTAAGTCCAGCTATGGCTGGTCAGACCAACATGAGCTCAGAGTGCTCTACCACATATCAGGCACAAATGAATATTCGAAGTGGAAACGTCTCCAAATTTGCACATCTCACGTTTCTTTTGAGCTATGGCAATTCTGCTTTGCTCATAGGGCACAGCACCTTCTTTGATGTGGACACGCCATGCTGGGTGGTCCTTCGCCAGTGTCTCCCTCCCTTAATTCCAATGTTCTTCAGAGAGACCTTGAGAGTGTCCTTGTATCACTGCTTCTGACCTCTGTGTGAGTGCTTGCCTGGTACAAGTGAAAGTGGGTCATTTGTGCATGAATTGGATTTAAGTGAGGCAGAGTTGTGTGAAGTTGCTGGCTTCACTCTCTCTTCCTGTATCATCAAAGTCCAGTGACAAAACAAAACTGGGCCACTGGCAATGGCCCAGGATGCAATGGATGACCTTGGCAAGTTTGATGTCTGATCAAGTTCCACCGCCCCACAGTGCCTGCTTCAGCCACCTTCCTGGCAGTTGGAACAAATTGTTTTCATCTGCCCGTTCTGTCAGGGATAGTCTTCACGTGCTGAGGGTAGACATCCTCCCAACTCACCAACAGGTTTTAGGCCCTTTGGCTACCCTCAACTTGGTTTGGCCCATCTGCCAAGACAGTTTTACCTGGGGTGTGGCCACTGAGCATGCTACAGCTTGCCACAGGTGAGAGTTGAGAGACAGGTGGACACCAAAGGTGGATAAGCAGCCCTCCCACTAGAGGTCCCGGTCCTCCCTGAGCACCCACGCATAGTTGGCTAGCCCCTTGGGCAGAGTTCCAAATTATTGCCCAGAATGGTCAGGCCAGTTCATTACTCCTCCAACAGTACACTAGTGTCCCAATTTTTCCACATCTCCTCCAACATTTGTCATTTTCCTTTTCTGTCATGTTAGCTGATCCGATAGATGTGAGGTGGTACCTCAGAGTTGTTTGAATTTGCATTTCTCTAATCAATAGCGATTTAGAGCACTTTTTCCATATGACTGTAGATAGTGTTGATCTCTTCTGAAAACTACCTGTCCATATTGTTTGACTATTCATCAACTGGCGAATGGCTCTTATTTTTATGAAGTTGGCTAAGTATTCTATATACCTGAGAAATAAGGACTTTATCAGGGAGAAAGTGGCTGTACAAAGTTTCCCACCAGTTTCCTGTTTTCCTTCTGATTTTGGATGCATTAGTTTTGCTTCTGCAAAAGCTTTTTAATTTTGTGTAATTACAATTTTCCAGTTTACATCCTGTGATCCTCTCTGGCTCTTGTTTGGTCATAAACTCTTCCCTTATCCATAAACCTGACAGGCAAACCTTTCTATTTTCATCTCATTTGCCCACAGTGTCACCCTTTATGTCTCAAACATGTACCCATTTTGATCTTATCTTGGTATATGGTGTAAGATGTTGGTCTACACCTAGTTTCCACCAAACCGCTCTCTAGTTTTCCCAGAAGTTTTGTGAAACAGTGGGTTCTTATTCCAAAAGCTGGGGTCTTTGGGTTTATCAAACGCTAGATTACTGTGGCCAGTTACTACTGTGTGTTGTGTACCTAATCTGTTCCAGTGATCCACCACTCTATTTCTTAGCCAGTCCCAGATAGTTCGGAGCATTACCCCTTCATAATACAGTTGGAGATCTGATATGGCCAGATCATCTTCCTTCACATTTTTTTTCCCCTTTGAGTCCTTGAATATCCTTGCCCTTCTGTTCTGCCAAATGAATTTTGTTACTATTTTTTCTAGCTGTATAAACTGATTTTTGGTAGCTTGATTGGTATGGCATTGAAGAAGTGAATGAATCTTGATAGAATGGTCATTTCTATTATCTTAGTTTGGCTTACCCATGAGCAATTAGTATTTCTCAAGTTGTTTAGAACTGAGTTTACTTGGGTGAAAAGTGTTCAATTGTCTTCATACAGTTCCTGGGTTTGTCTTGGCAGGCAGACTCCCAAATATTTTATCTCATCTACAGTTATTTCAACTGGAATTTCTCTTTCCAGCTCTTGATGTTGGATTTTGTAAGTAATGTATAGAAACGCTGATGATGTGTGGGCTTATTCTATATCTTGTAACTTTGCTAAAGTTCCTCATTGTTTTGACTAGTTTTTTAGTTGATTCTCTAGGGCTCTTCATATTATCTGCAAAAAGTGATAGCCTTGTTTCCTTGTTGCCTCTGTTTTATTCCCTCAATTTCTTTTTCTTGTCATATTGCTGTGGCTAGTATTTCTAATATAGCATAGAAAAACAGTGGTGGTAATGGGCATCGTTGCTTCACCCCTGATCTTACTGGGAAGCGTCTTAACTTGTCCCCATTACAGATAATGCTTGCTAAGAGTTTTAGATAGATACTATTTATTATTTTGAGGAATGCTCTCTTTATTCCTATGTTCTCTACTGTTTTTAATAGGACTGGGTGCTGTATTTTGTTAAAGGCTTTTTCTTCATCTATGAAGATAATCATATGATTTCTGTTGGTTTTGTTATTGACATGATCAATTCTGCTGATAGTTCTCCGAACATTGAAGTGGCCCTGCATTCCTGGCACATGAGCCTTCTCATATAGTGCTGCAATCTTCTTGCTAGTATTTTATTTAAAATTTTGCACCAATATTCATTGGGGAAATTGGTCTATAATTTTTCTTCCTCTGTTTTGGTTCTTCCTGGCTTAGGTAACAGCACCATATTTGTGTCATAAAAAGAATCTGAGGGGGCAACTAGGTGTTGCAGTGGATA
Organism: Phascolarctos cinereus; assembly: GCF_003287225.1. NCBI lineage: Eukaryota > Metazoa > Chordata > Mammalia > Diprotodontia > Phascolarctidae > Phascolarctos > Phascolarctos cinereus. Next base: position 729,739,374 of record NW_027555847.1, on the reverse strand, counting down.
GAGCTCTGGCCTTGGAGTCAGGAGGACCTGACTTCAAATCTGGCTTCAGACGCTTGACCCTTACTAGCTATGTAACCCTGGGCAAGTCACTTAACCCTGATTACAAAAAAAAAAAAGAAGAAGAATTTGGTAGGACTCTTTCTTTACCTGTTTTTTTCAAACAGTTTATATAGTATTGAAATTAATTGTTCTTTGTTTGGTAGACTTCTTTCTAAATCTATCTGGAGATTTTTTTTTCAAGGAACTCATTTATGGCTCCCTAAGTATTTGTTTAAATTAAGAATTAAGTGAAGTTAAGCACTAACCATTTATAAAATAAAAATTATATAATATAAAGTATATTTTATATCTGTAACATATTTCATAACAGAAAATATATAATATATGACATTATAAAAATTAAGTATTAAGGATTTAAGTATTCAATTTCCTCTTCTATTAATCTGGGAAATTTGTGATTTTGTAAATATTCATCCATTTCAATTGGATTGTTAGTTTTACTGGCACATAATTGGGCAAAATAGCTCCTAATAATTGTTTTAATTTCATCTTCATTAGTGGTACGTTCACCCTTTTGATTCTTGATATTGGTAATTTGGTTTTCTTTCTTTTTTTAATCAAATTAACCAATGGTTTGTTTATTTTATTCATTTTTTTTCCATAAAAACAGTTTCTGGTTTTATTTATTAGTTCAATGGTTCTTTTGCTTTCAATGTATTAATTTCTCCTTTGATTTTCAGGATTTCTCTTTTGGTATCTAATTGGGTATTTTTCATTTATCCTTTTTCTAGTTTTTATTTTTAATTTCTGCTAAAACACAGATATGACCTCTGCCCCAAGAACACATAATCTCCTCTGTTTGGCAGTAAAGCCATCTATAAGCCCCCTCTCTTACCTCCCCAGGCTGGTTACACGTTACTTCTTTCACGCACGTCTCCACACTCCAGGAAAATGGGCCTCCTTAATGGTTCCTGTGCAAAGCCTTGTCTCCCACCTCCCAACCACTGCCCAGGCTATGCTCTGTCCCATGGCAGGAGTGCTCTGCTTCTTCCTCACCTCTGCCTCCCAGAATCCCTCATTCAGGCTCAGCTTTGGCCCTGCCCACCAGAGGTCCTTGCAGCTTCACCATCCTTAGTGCCCACCCCCATTTATACCTATCCCTTACCAATTGTCTCCTCCCCAGAAGAAAGACTCTCACCTTCCTCAAGGCTGGGTCAAGCGACTCAAGTCCCTCTTTCCTTTTGGACCAGAAGGATGGCTCAACTGGGGAGGGGAACAACAGATGGGGAGGAACCACATGGATATGGTTTGCTTAGGCTTTGGAAAGGCTTTTGACTGACTGTCTTGTACTGGTTTCAGCACCACCTGGTTGGCCACACTCCAAGAGTATCTGTTAATGGGTTAATGTGGATGAAAATGGCATCAAAGTCAACAATCGCACTAACCGTAAATTCTTCAACTTGAAAAGGCTACAAGCCAAGACCAAAATGGAAGGAGAGTTGGTGCACGACTTTTTGTTTGCAGATGATTGTGCATTCAATGCAGCCTCTGAAGCTGAGATGCAACAAAGTATGGATCAATTCTCTGCTGCTCATGCTCATTTTGGTCTAACAATTCACACCAAGAAAACATGGGTTCTTCACCAGTCACCACCACACCATTCATATGTGGAACCATTGGTTACAGCAAATGGAGATGTTTGGAATGCTGCAGTTAGTTCACTTACCTTGGCAGTGTACTTTCCAGGGATGTGTATATTGATAATGAGGTTGAGGCATGCATTGCCAGGGCTAGCTCAGTGTTTGGGAGGCTCCAAAGGACAGTGTGGGAGAGAAGAGGGATTAGACTGCCTAGCAAATTGAAGGTCTACAGAGCCATTGTGCTGACCCCATTGTGTATGCCTGTGAACCCTGGGCAGTCCACCAGGGCCATGCCAGGAAACTAAATCACTTCCATTTGAATTGTCTTAGGAAGATTCTGAGGCTCACCTGGCAAGATAAGGTACTAGACACTGAGGTCCTTTCTCAAACTAAACTGCCAAGCATTTAAACCTGTGGTAGAGCATTCCAAGCTCGTACTGGTCTGACCAGCCACAGTCGGATGCACTGAAGCTTGAACCCAACATAGTGATGTCATTTTGATCCTTTTCAAGAATGGACAACAGCCAACCAACCATTTTTAACTGCATCCCCAAGTCTTTGATTGGACTTTGCTCTTTTTCTTAGTAATATAAGCATTTAGAGCTAGAAATTCCCCCCCCAAGTACTGCTTTGTCTGCATCCCATATATTTTGGTGTGTTGATTCATCGGGAGCCAAGATGGTGGAGCAGAGGCAGGGACTTGCCTGAGCTCTCCCAAATTCCTCTCCAAATGCCTCCAAATGAATTCTGAAGTGGCAGACCCAACAAAGGACAGCCTAAGAAGGTCAACAGGAAAGGTCTGTCTCACTGGGGTGAGAGCGGAGTCCGGTCCAGTGCAGGCCACCCCCCCAGTAAGCCAGCCACAGGCCTTGGGGGTGACTGAATCAGTGGCAGCTGTGGCTTCCAGAGCTCTAAACCTACAGATGGTAAGGGTCTCAGACAACTGGTCAGAAGGACCCTTTACTGCCCTGGAAGCAGGACTCTGTTGTGCTGCCCACATGTAGTTCTGGGTCTCAGTCCCAGAGTGAAGGGGAGCACCAGCAGGAGCGAGATCCTGGTCACAGTTCCAGGATGGAAAAGAATGTGTGCGGTCACTCACAGACCAGGAGAGCAGTGACCACACCTATGCTTAGAGAGCATATCACCTTAGAAGAACTGAAAACCTACAGACCCCAGAGCTAGTTCTGAAAATAGCAGCACAAAAAAACCCAAAGCTTGGGATAGTGCCCCCTTCACCCCAGGCACAGAGCCCAGTCGTAACACAAATAGGCTGTAAAGATGAGCAAACAACAAGAAGAACCTGACAATAGGGAGGATCACAATGCAAACTCAGGAGACAACAATGTCAAAACAGCCACATGCAAAGCCTCAAAGAAAAATGTGAACTTCTCACAAGGCCCTTCCCTTCCCCCCCCAAAAAAAGAATTCCTAGAAGAGCTCAAAAAGTATTATAAAAATCAAATAAGAGAGGTAAAGGAAACATTGGGGAAAAAATGAAATGGTATTGATAGAAGAGAAGGCAAGATTGTAGGAGGTGGTGGAGTGAAGCACAATACTTTTGAGGAGGGACAGGAGGGAGGGAGAGAGAGGAAGAGAGAGGGAGAGAGAGAGGAGAGAGAGAGAGAGAGAGAGAGAGAGAGAGAGAGAGAGAGAGAGAGAGAGAGAGAGAGAGAGAGAGAGAGAGAAGGATAAATAGGATAGAGGGAAATAAACTGGTAGTAATTATAATTGTGAATGGGAATGGGAAATTAAACTATAAAACAGAAGTGGATAGTGGAATGGATTAGAAACCAGAATCCAACAATATATTGTTTACAAAAGAAACACTTGAACCAGAAACATACACAGAGAGTTGAAATAAGGGGCTTGAGTAGAATATATTATGCTTCAGCTGAAGTTAAAAAAAAAAGCAGAAGTAGCCACCATGATCTCAAACAAAGCAAAAGTAAAAATAGTTTAATTAAAAGAGAAAAGCAGGGAAACTACATTTTGATAAAAGGTACCATAGACAATTAAGTACTATTAATACTAAGCACATATGCACCAAACGGCTTACATAGCATCCGTATTTTTAAACGAAAAGTTAAATGAGTTTCAGGTGAAAATATATAGTAAAACTTTACTACTAAAACTTTCCCCTCTCGGAACTAGATAAATTTAACCAAAAAAAGAAAATAAACAAGAAAGAAGCTAGGGAGATGAATAGAATTTTAGAAAAGTTAAGTATGATAGACCTCTGGAGAAAACTGAATGGGAATAGAAAGGAACATACCTTTTCTCAGAAGTACATGTTACCTTTCTGGTGGTTCCTCCTATTGGTTCTAATTCTTCCTTACAACATGACTAATGTGAAAACATGTTTAATAGGAATGCACATGTATAGCCTACATCAGATTGCATACTGTCTTGGGGAGGGAGGAGGGGAGGGAGGAAGAGAAACATTTAAAACTCAAATGCTTATGGAAATGATTGTTGATAAAATAAATTAATAAAAAAGATTTTTAAAAATTGACCATGTAGTAGGGCATAAAAACCTCACAACCAAATGCAGAAAAGCAGAAATATTAAATGCATCCCTTTCAGATCATAATGCAATACAAAATTATATTCAAAAAAGGACTGTGTAAACATAGCAGAAATATTAAATGCATCCTTTTCAGATCATAATGCAATAAAAACTATATTCAAAAAAAGGCTGTGTAAAATTAATTGGAAACTAAATCTAATCCTAAAGAATGAGTGGATCAAAAAACAAATCACAGAAACAATAAATAATGCCATTAAAGAGAATGACAAGAATGAGACAACATACCAAAATTTATGGGATGCAGCGAAAGCAGTACTTAAGGGGAAATATAAAATAGAGAAAAAGCAGATCGATAAATTGGTCATGCAGCTAAAAAAAACTGGAAAAAGAACAAATTAAAAATCCACAGTTAAACACCAGATTTCAAATGCTGAAAATCAAAGACAAGACTGATAAAATTGAAAATAAGAAAGCCATTGAACTAATAAATAAAACTAGGAGTTGGTTTTGTTAAAAAAAAAACTAGCAAAATCAATAGAGCATTGGGTAATTTGATTAAAAGAAGAAAGAAAACTAAATTCCGAGTATCAAAAATCAAAAGGATGAATTTGTCATCAATGAAGATGAAATTAAAGCAATCATTAGGAGTTTTTTGTCAAATTATATGCCAATAAATCTAAAAATCCAAGTGAAATGGATGAATATTTATAAAAATTTAAATTGCCCAGATTAACAGAAGAGGAAATAGAATACTTAAATAACCTTATCTTAGAAAAAAGAAATTGAATAAGTCATAAATGAGTTCCCTAAGAAAAAAAATCTTCAGGACCAGATGAATTCATGAGTGAATTTAACCAAATATTTAAAGAACAATTAATTCCAATGTTATATAAACTATTTGGAAAAACATTCAAAGACAGAGTCCTACCAAAATCCTCTTATGACATAACTATGGCGCTGATACCTAAACCAGGAAGAACCAAAACAGACAAAGAAAACTATAGGCCAATTTCCCTGGTGAATATTGATGCAAAAATCCCAAATAAAATACTAGTCAGGAGATGACAGCAATATATCACAAGGATCATACACACTCTGATCAGCTGGGATTTATACCAGGAATGTAAGGCTCGTTCAGTACTAGGCACGGGCCGTTTGGAAGAATGGAGGCAGGCTCGGGAAGCGTCCAGGCCGTGCTGTTGCCAACCTCGGGACGTAAAGCCCAAGACCTCAGGCAGCTTGCAGTCTGCCCTGACATGTTAGTCACCACCCTGGGTCCTGCCACGGTGCTCAGTGGAGGAGGCCCCGGGTTCTCCCCTTCCCCCGCTTCCAGGACGAGTCGACCTTTCCTGACGGATTCCCCTCCTGCTTCTTTGCTCTGTCTCAGCCTTCCTTGTTGGAAGCTTCATCAGCTCTCTCTTCTCTTCTCTGTGATCCTTCTGGGTCGTTGCATCAGTTCTCCTGGATTCTGTTTCATCTTTGTGTACGTGACCCCCAGATCTGGACACCCACACGTCGTTGCTCTCCTGAGCTAGACGGTAGGCAGCCAGCTCCCTGCTGGACAGTTCCACTCGGGCTTGGTCCGGAGGCATTTCCAAGTTCACGCTTCAGGCAAACCCAAACTCGTCCTCTCTCCCCATAGTCCTCCCACACCTGCATCCATCCCCTCTGCACTGAGACAGCTCTCTCTGTTAACCACCCTTAGCTGGCTTCTACCCTTGGGGCCGAGCCGAACAGCCCCTGCTCTGAAGGTTACGGTTTGGCAGGAGGAGAAGACAAGCACACAAATATTCTATCAATTAATCAATAAATATTCATTAAACATCTGCTCTGTACCAGGCTCTGTGCTAAGCACCGGGAATAGAAAAAGAGGCAGAAGCCAGTCCCTGCCAGTCTCATGGGGCAGACAACATGCAACCAAATGCCTACGGAGCAATCTCTGCACAGGATAAAGAGGAGTTAACGAACAAAGGGAAGGCCCTGGCATTCAGGGCAGGTGGGGAAGGCTTCCTGCAGAAAGTGGAGGTCGGTGCTCAAAGCGGAGAAGGGAGGGCGCTCCAGAAAGGGGGACGGCCAGAGAGAAGTCCTAGAGCCGAGGGGGCGGGGTCTGCTTCCAGCTGTAGCACTGGATGGAAGAGGGCGACGCAACGGGAGGAGGCGGAAGAAGCCCGGCCATCTGTCATGAAGGGCTTTGATGCCAAACGGAGCATTTTGTATTTGACTCTGGAGACAATAGGGGGCCACTGGAGTTTATTGAGGAGGGGTGACACAGTCAGACCTGAACCTTAGGAAAATCACTTTGGTCACTGAGTGAAGGATGGACCAGAGAGGGGCGGCTGAGGCAGGCAGCAGTTACTGCAACAGTCTGGGGGGTGATGGGGGTCTGCGCCGGGGCCTGCGTGTGGGTAGAGGAAAAGGGGGCATATTCAGGAGACGTTTGGGGGCCGACGCGGGAAGAGGCTGGAGGCAGGCAGCAGACGGGCCTGCCATCTGACAAAGGCAGAACCGAAGACAGATGTTGTGGAGTTAGAAGTAAGATGTGGCAACCCATTTTATAATGGATTCTGCATAAGTCCACAGTTATTGGCAAGTTGTGTCTCCCATTAACGTGAGCTCCTGGAAAGCAGGGAGCTCGGTGCCCATCGCTGGTGAGTGCTTGCTTAAATACCTGGGGGACCCCGACTGCCCCACCAAAAACAGCACCAACCCAGGACCCCTGTGGCTCTTTCTAGTTTTCAATCCATGATTCTGTAGTTGAGAGGGCTCAGCTTTTGGATAGGATTTTCCTGAGGGACAAAGGGTTTAAAAGTAGGCTCTCCATTTTATAAATGAGGAAAGTGAGGTCCAAAAAAGATCTTAGGGTCTTGCCCAAAATCACACAGCTAGGAAGTAATAAAGTAAGGCCTAGAAGCACGGTCAGGTCTAGAGGAAGGATAGTTATTCTTTTCCCAGGGGGTTGGGATTATTATTGCTTTATCACTTGCCTCCCAGGATCCCAATAGAGACAAGTCCCAAGGAAAAAGAGTGTCACTGACTTTTTTTAAAAAATAAGGTTTTATACAACCATAAAAGAATTGATGTTGTCTGAATACAGATTGAATCAGACCATTTTTCATTTTCTTTTTTCTTCCTTCCTTTCTTTTTCTTGAGTTTTCTTGCACAAAATGGCTGATATGGAAATGTTTTACGTGATTGCACGTGTGTATCAGATTACTTGTTGTCTCAGGGAAGGAGGGGGGAGGAAGGGAAGAAGGGACAGAATTTGGAACTCAAAACAAAAAAACGATGAATATTAAAAGCTGTTTTTATATGTCAATTGGAGGAAAATAAAATGTTATTTAAAAATTAAAAAAAAATACTTCTTGGTTGATGACTGATTTATGTACCTGGGCTCCAGGGAGGTGTGTGTGTGTGTGTGTGTGTGTGTGTGTGTGTGTGTGTGTGTGTGTGTGTGTTTTGTGGTGTGAAATAAAACCTGTGCTGTATCCAAAGTATTGTTAGCCTTAGTGCTTGCACGGGAGCAGAGGGCCCTCTTATCTTCTCTGTGGAGTCAGACACAAGAGTGATATTTTGATGCTCTCAGTGGAGACCCTGGAGGGGTGAACAAACCAGAGAATAACAGAGCCCCCTCACTTGGGCCATGGGTTCCTCAGCTCCTGACTTGTCCCACCGCACAGTGGACCGTCAGCTCGTTGAGCCTTCCTGGTGTGTGGTTGGCGCTTAGCAAACACCCCAGCCTCCCTCGAGGCACAGCCCAGGGACCTCCTGACCTTCCCAGCCTGATTTCTCCCCCTATCCCCATGGGGCTGTGGCAGGAGGTGAACCCCTCGTCCCAGACAGACACAGGGTTCCTGCCTGAGGGAGTCAGGGCTGCGCGGGGAAGGGTTCCCATTGCTCTTATATCCCATGAAAGGCTCTCCCCTTTTCTTCTGTGGGGCTGGGCAGGAGGCTCTCCTCTCTCTAACCACTTCCTCCTCTCTGACCCACAAAAGGAGGCCCAGGCACTGGGCTCTCCCCCTGTCCACAGGCCTTAGCAGGGAGGACCGGGGGCTTTCCCCAGACCCAGTGTGGTCGGCCCTCTTCCCTCACTCCCCTCCTCCACAGGGAAGCCGCCCCTCTATCTCCAAGCTCTTCTGCTGTGGCCCAGCCCCTAGACCTGTCCTCTCCTAGCACAGTGTACCATCAAGCTCTGGAGCACCACGTCCCAGGTCTGAGAGGAAGTAGTTCAGCCCCTCCCAGGAGCCAGCGGGCTCCATCCCCCTCCACAGGGAACAGAGTAAGTCTCCCCACTCCACCCCTGCCCCCATCTCCAGGGGCCCTTCAACCTCTGCAATGGGGGCTCACCTCCCCCACCATGTCCTTTCGGGCGGCTGAGATCATCTCCTCCCGGCTCCGCCTGCTGGGGCCAAACTGAATAGAGCAAAATCTCCCCTCCTGCGATGGTCCGTGTTTGTCCCTGGGGATCAGAGGACCCAAACAACATCACAGGGTCGGGGTCAGGGTCAAGGTAATGTGCCCGACTCTGGCTGGTCAGACCAATATGAACATCTGGAGTGGAGAGGTCACGTGTGTTTGAGCTGCTGCAATTCTGCTTTGCTCACCGAGCCCAGCGCCTTCTGTGATATGAGCACGCTATGCTGGACTTTCCTACTACCTGTGCATCTGCTCCTGGCAGTCACAGGTGCTGTCCTCCCTGGGCAACCTGGCCCTGAAAGCTGGAGGCTGAAATGGCCCAGTTTCCCCCCCTCCTCTTCATGTCAGAGAGGAAGGTTGGCTGGGGAGAAACTGAAGGACTCCTTGCCAGTGAAGGCTGGTGGCACGATCTCTCTCACCTGACCCTGGACTGCTGGGGAAACACCAGGAGAGAGCCAGGGCAGGGTTGGGGTTGGGGGGAGATACACGGGCCTATCAGACTACAGGCCAGCCAGCAGGACGAGGCTGCAGCCTCCCCAGGATCGGGTAGACTGGAGAGGCAACTTCATTGAAACCTTACTCTGGCTTCAAGACTGTACTTTCAATTCTAGGCAGCGAGTGGAATGCGCTTTACAAAACCGTTGCTGTTCAATCATGGCCGACTCCTGACTGCATTTGGAGTTTTTATGGCAAAGACACTAGAGTGGTTTGCCATTTCCTCCTCCAGCTCATTTTACAAATGAGGAAACTGAGGCAAAAAAGGGTTAAGTGGCTGACCTAGGGTCAAAGATAGTGAATGTCTGAGGTCAGACTTGAACTCGTCTTTCTGACTGCGGGCTCAGTACTCTTTTCACTACACCACCACCCTGCCTTACACTTTTGGGTCTTTTTACACTAACAACCTTAATGGGAGTGGGGGTGCACGGCAGGAAATCAAACATCTTTATATTTTCATATTCCCAACCCTAAACTAAGCAGCCACAGCCAGAGCCTTGGGGAGGAGGGGAAGGCAGGGCAAAGGGAGGTACCAGGGACTGGGAAATTGCCAGGCCTGGAGATGCCCCACAGGCCCTGTCCTTAATAGACTCAAGACCCCTGGCCCAAGTGACCAGCATCCTAAGTTCTAAAATACCCTGAGCCACCTTCCTTGATGGTTGCAAGATCAGAGAACCAGGGCCATGCTGATGCTGCTGAGTCACATTTCCTGCTGTATTAAGGAGCTGCATGGCTTCCTGGACAGGTCCCATTTCTGTTTTTCAGACTTCTTTATGTATGGAAATATTTGTGTTTCATTTTCTAGCTCACAATAAAAAATAAAGATGATGGAGAATAGAAGAGACATTGAGGCACTGGAAGCATAAACATCCTGATTTTCAAGAAAGTCAGTTAATAAACATTTATTAAGCACCTACTATGTGCCAGGCACTGTACTAAGGCAACAGACAGTCCCTGCCCTCCAGGAGCTCTCAATCCAATGGGGGAGACAACATGCAAACGAATATATACAAGACAAGCTCTGTATAGAAGAAACAGGAAATAATGAACAGAGGGAAGGCACTGGAATTGAGAGGTTGAGGAAGGCTTCCTGAAGGAGATGAAATTTTAGTTGGGACTTAAAGGAAGCCAGGGAAGTCAGTAGTTAGAGAAGAGGAAACAGAGAATTCCAGACAGGGGGACAACCAGAGAAAGTGCCCAGAGCCAAGACAGAGATGGAGGGTGGAAGCCAGTGTCACTGGACTGAAGAATATGTGTTGAGGAGAAAAGTGTAAGAAGACTGGGAAGGGTGGGGGACTGGGTTATGAAAGGCTTTGGGTTTTTTTGTTGGGTTTTTTTTTTTGATGAGGCAATTGGGGTTAAGCAACTTGCCCAGGGTCACACACCTAGTAAGTGTCAAGTGTCTGAGGCCGGATTTGAACTCAGGTCCTCCTGACTCCAAGGCAGGAGCTTTATCCACGGTGCCATCTAGCCACCCTCTTATGAAAGGCTTTGAATGCCAAACTGAGTATTGTTGTTGGTCCTGGAGGCAACAGGGAGCCACTACAGTTTATCTAGTGGGGGTGAACATGGCCAGAATTGTGCTTTAGAGAGATCACTTTAATGGCTGAATGGAGGATGGACCGGAGGAGGGAGAGACTTAAGGCAGGCAGCTCTCCCAGCAGCAATTGCCATAATGCAGGCATGAGGTGATGGGGGCTTGCACCAGGCTTGGGGCAGCAACAGAGAAGGAGGCAGAATGAGGAGATGCAGCAGAGGTGAAACGGACCAAAGATGTAGCAGAGGTGAAATGGACCAGAGATGATGCAGAGGTGAAATGGTCCAGAGATGCAGCAGAGCTGAAATGGACCAGAGATGTTACAGAGGTGAAATGGACCAGAGATGCAGCAGAGCTGAAATGGACCAGAGATGCTGCAGAGGTGAAATGGTCCAGAGATGCTGCAGAGGTGAAATGGACCAGATATGGTGCAGAGATGAAACAGAAGTGAAATCAACAGGCCTTGGCACCATATTGGATGGGGGAGAGGGGTGACTGTAAGGAGTCTAGGATGACCCCTAGTTTGGTAGCCTGACAGACTGGAAGGATGGAGTGCCCCTGACAGTAACACGGAAGATAGGAGTTGGGGAGGAGGGTTTGGGGGAAAGATAAATGAGTTCTCTTTTGGATATGCTGTTTGTCTACTAGCCATCCAGTTTGAGATATCTGAGACGTATGTGGAGATGTGATACTGGAGGTCAGCAGAGAGGATGGGGCAGGAAAGACAGATTTGAGAATCAGCAGACAGTAATCAAATCCATGGGAGCTGATGAGATCACCACAGTGAAGCAGGTTAGAGGGAGAAGAGCAGAAGGCCCATGAGGGACACCCATGGTTAAAGTGCCTGGTCTGGAGGAGGGCCCAGCAAAGAAAGAAGAAAAAATTGTCAGAGATTGGAAGAAAAGCAGGAGAAAAGGGTTCCCCAAAAAACCTAGATAGAGGCTCAAGGAGGAGGGAGTGATCACCAGTGTCAGAGGCTGCAGAAAGGTCAAGGAGAATGAGAGAATGAGGACTGAGAAAAGGCCATTGGATTGTGTGTGTGTGTGTGTGTTTTGCCTCCCCCAATAGAATACAACCTCCTTGAAGCCACGGCTGCCTCACTCATTCCTTTATTCCCATGAATAACATTTAAGAAGGATAAACATGAGGTCTTGCCCTTGGGTTCAATTAGAGACCCTTAGGGAATCCCAACAGGATAGACAGGGCTGAGGAGGGAATCCTCCCTGTCAGCCTCTGCCCCTGTCAGACCACAGGGGAGGATTGTGGTCAGTTGTAGGCAGCCTGGTTAATGAAAGCTGTGTCGAGTGGGCAGCCATGATAGGGAAGGGCACAGAGAAGGCATCGGCAGGGACACAAGGCCACTGTCTTCAAGCACTCCCAGAATTTCCCATTCAGAAGGGGTCTCAACGGCCACAGAAAAACCTTAACTCTTGATGGTACACCTGCAAGGCATCACCCAGCCCGTCCCACAGAACTTCCAAAAACCAGGCCAGAACCTCTGTGGGCAGCTGTACCCTTTGACAAGCAGACTGCTCTCTCACCCCTCACCTTCCCTTCTCCAGCCTGGCCCAGCTCATCCATCCTTCCTAAGGCCAGAGTGACGATGACGATCCCATTTATCAGCACCAACAGGCCACCCTCAGGGACCACCTGGCATTCCTTGCAAGTAATTCTGAGGATGCTGCTAGGTCGAGGAGGGGACTCTTACTTGGGCTCCACAGGAGGCTTTGTAGAATTCAGAGTCCTGGGCATAGAGCTGGCGAGCCCTGATGCAAATCCAGCCCCACCCCTCTTCAAGCCTCACTTGCTTCACCTGTAAAATGGAGCTCGCGCAGGGAGGCTGAAGCCTCAAAGCTAGTCAACTGTCTCCTATTATTGTTGTTGTGAAGGAGCAGTGGGGGCAAGGTAAGGAGGCACAGTGGATGCTGCTGGGAGTATGAGTGGTACTGGGACAGACTTCCACGCATGGGCAAAGGTGTGGTGGTGGGAGATGACACACCAAGCATGCCAGTGTGGGAAGGGCTTTCATGACTGAGCTGATCTGAGGAAGGGCATGGTGGGAAGAGGACAGAACCCGCAGGCTGGAAGGACACACAGGGAAAGAATGATCATGGTCTAACACTGTGACGACAAAAACAAAGTTATCTCCAACTGGGGACAGGCAACAGAGGGATGGGAAGGGATGGTCTGAAGGGAGGCCCAGGGGACCCAAGGATGGACAGAGGCCTGCCTGCACCCCACTTATAGGGTGGTGGGCAATGCACATGTGGGGGAGGGCCAAGTCCTGAAATGTCTGAGCAATGAGTGAGTGAATGCAGGAATGAAAGGCAAGCAGCCCACCCCTAAAGTGTGTAACCGTTTAATACATTCAGAAAGAGTTAACAAAATAAAAAGGACAGTCCATGAGAAGCTTCTCGGTGGTTGGAAACCCCCGTGGCCCAGGAACCGTGGCTGTGGCCCACACCAGGGGAAGGGTCTGCTCATTTCTGATTGGGAACTCCCTCTTCCTTCTGCTCTGGCCCCCAGGTGACGCCATGGGTGGCTCCAAAAGTAACCCCCGGAAGGTGAACACTCCTCCGTCAGTGGAACCCAGAACTTGTTGGCGCTGAAGCCTGAATCGGGCCATCTGGGCCCAGGTCCTGGTACCAAGAGCACGCACCATCCATCTGTCACACAAGCACCCCTCCTCTTTCCCTCCTTCCTTTGCTGGACCTCCCAAACACATGTTGGCCGGGCATCTCGGAGAGCAGGCCAAGCTATGGCCTGGGGGACCCACGTGCAAGGGAGGCTCCTGCTCAACAGTTTCTGAGGTGAGTGGGCATGGGGAAAGGGCAGGCACACACAGCCCGTGGGCTCTGGCCTGCCAACGTCCCTGGGGTGAGGCCAGATCTCAAGGAAGCCGCAGGGAGCGGCTCAGCCTCCAAGGAGAGAGAGGAAAGGCACTTTCTACAGCTCAGGCCCAGGTGGGGTGAGCCTCCAGCGATCCCACTCAGAGTTCCCAGAGGGCTGGGTTTTCCCTTTTCTTCCTTCCTTTACACCTACTCCCTGGCTCCGGTGCGGCCACGCTGTAGTAGCTTTATCATTACTAGAATGCTATTGAACTCTGGTAGGAGTACAGCGTGGGCTGGTGCCAGGACCAGAGCCTGCTGGGTGCGAGGAGCAGGGCAGGGGTCGCGCATCACGGAAAATGTTCTTCATTCATCCCACGCATTTATCTCTATGGCAGCCACGCCAAAGTAAGTGGGGAAGGCAGGTGAGCAGATGAGCTCAGGCCCTGCATGGCACACCCCCCCTTCCTGGGGTCCTTCCCGAGGACCGGATCTGCAGCAAGGTCTGGATGAAAGGCACGGCCGGCTCTTGGTCCAGCCAGGGCCCAGCCAGGACCCTGGGCTGGCCAGTAAAAGGGTCCCACGGGGACCCTCGGCCAGCAGCATCAGGTTTCAAAGTACTTGTAAATGGCCGTCACGTATTGCATGACGCTCTGCCAGTCCGGACGCTCCGTCCGCACCATCTCACAGATATTCTGCCACGGAAGAGAAAGACAGGACATCAGGATTCACGCCCAGCCCAGCGTGGCCACTGTGAGTGGGGCTGCTCACAAGGGGCACCGAGGCCAGGGCCCAGACCAGGCCTCCAACAGAGGCCTGGGCCAGGAAGGACAGCCAGGACAGCTCTGAAAAAAGGTGGCAGGAAGACCACCCAAGGGGAGGAAGGGCTAAGCTCCTTGGGGCCAGAGCTGATAGGCAGGACAGAGGTCTGGGGTCATGGGCTAGTGAGGGCACCCAGAGAAAGCACGACTCCATGGCTGGTGAGGTGGGGGAGGGGGCCAGGGAAGGTGGGGCAGTTCTCTCAGCTCCTGTCCAGGTTTCAGAGGTTCCCACAACCACTTCTATTGTGAACCAAGACAATGGCTGGGCTGAACCCTAGCAAAGAGAAAAGTCTATTTTTAAATCAGGGCCTAAATTGTATGGAAATGCCGCCCACTCCCCTTGGAGGCTTCTTCCTTCAATTGCTGGAAACAGGAGCTCTGACCCTCCAGAGAGCTCCCACCTTGGGGCTTGGACTGGCCCCCCAAGCACTTACCAGGGTGGATTTAATGCCAACACTTTCTGCTGCCTGGAAGGCCAGGGAGAAATTCCTTCTCTGTAAATAAAACCAAACCTGGTCAACCAAAGGAGGGGAAACAGTGGGGGGGGGGGAGCTGCTGGGCTAGGGGGGCAGGATACTGCTTACTGCCAGACCACTGGACCCCCCCTCCGCCCCCACTAGGGGAAACCCAGAGATGCGGAGGCCAGACTAAGGTGAGCCAGGGGCAGGATCCCGGGGATGGAGGGGGGCAGGGCCACCCCCTCCAGCTGGTCTGAGCCTCTGGGCCCCCTTCCTGCCATACCTTGTCTTGGCTGGTTAGCTCTTGGTAGGGGATGTGGGCAGGCAGGTAGGTGTGCAGGAGGGCACAGAAGGCCAGGCCGTCATTCCAGCTGCTGCTAAAGTTGGTAATGTCGATGTTCTGGGGAGAGATGCAGGCAGAGGTGTTCAGAGATGCAGGCCTGGGCGCTGAGGCTAGCCAGGGACTCGGCCTCTCCCCTGGGCTTAGAGCTGGGGCTCCTGGGCACTGGAGAAGGGGCAAGGCCTCAAAAGGCCCAGACGGCTGCCCATAGGAGGGCACCTGCTTGGAAGGAGGTCACTGCCTCAACTTCCTCCATCCCCCTGGAGCCATCCCAGGAGGGGCGGGCAAGGCTTCCACAACTGCATGCACCAAAATGAGCCTCTCAAGGGCCACAGAAGACCCCAGACTCACTTCCCTCAAGTCTAAATATTTCCCACACAACCACAAGAGTTAAAGACTAGACTTGAGGGATTCTGGTCAGAAAGGGAAGCCAGAACAATCTGGATGTGGCCAGTAGGCAGTCGCTGCCTCCTGCGGGCCACCTGTCCCATTCGTGGCCAGCTTCCTGGTCCTGCCCATGGGGGCCCAGCAGGCAGGGGGGCCCTCTGGGATGACAGCCTTTCAGCTGCCCCCTGAGCCCCACCATCCCGATGCCTCCAGGCCCTTCCTGTCCTGGCCACCCTCCTGGGGACTTCTCTAGCTCCCCTGTGATAGCCAGAATCAGGGAGCTCTGCCCCTGGCCACCAGCCTGTGGGCCACTGGGACTCCCAGATCTTTTTTTCAGACAATGCTGTATAATCAGGACTCCCCACCATGCTGCACTTGTGAAATGGCTCTTTTAAATCAAGGTCTCAGAAGACAGATGTGACTCAGGAGCCTGAGGTGCCTTGTCAGAGAAATGGAGGGGGAGGGGACAGGGAGCAGACTGGCATCGAGTCTGATGCCACTTCCCCGCAGGAACGGCATCTTCGTTCATCCCGGTGGGTGAAGGAGACTTTCCCACTCCTCCCTTTGGAGGAGCTGTTTTTGATCGACATCATCTTGTCCCAAATCCCTGGCAGATGGCCCGGCCCAGACCCTCCCTGGGACCTCCTACCAAGCCGACCCTGAAGCAGTAATGACTGTTCTTCTGAATCTACCTAATAACTCTGTGATCACATGGTCTTCTCTATCTTCACGAGATCACACTGACCAAAAGCTTTGCTAAAACCCATGTCAACTCTCTCCACGGCATTGTCTTCCATCCACCATTTTGACAGCCCTGTCAAGAAAGCATGAGGGCCAGTCTAGAGTGACCTCCTGGCTCCCTGGAGTCGCGCCTGCCTGCTCTCAATCTTGGCATGCCTCTCCTACTTTCCACCATCTTTTGGGTACCACTGATGGGGGCTCGGCCATTCTCTTGTTGGTTTTTTTTTTTGTTAGGCAATTGGGGTTAAGTGACTTGCCCAGGGTCACACAGCTAGTAAGTGTCAAGTGTTTGGTCTGAGGCCAGATTTGAATTCAGGTCCTCCCGACTTCAGGGCTGGTGCTCTATCCACTACGCCACCTAGCTGCCCCTCGGCCGTCCTCGGCCACTGCCAGGGCAGATGGCACACATGTGAAAGCTGTCCTCCAGCTGTAACACAAGGGCAGACTGGCCTCCTGTTCCAGAAGGGCTGCCCTCATCAGCTCATTCCTAGGTGCCAGGCCTTCATTACCCCTTCCCGGGGCCACAGAGAGCAGAACCAGGGCCCCTTGAGAGAAGGTGCCGGCTGGCCTTGTCCGGCCCTCGGGTGTCCTGCTGTGCCCAGCTGCACAGGTCAGTATGCCTCAACCAGCATGTCCCCAGCCTCTGAGATGGCGCTCCATGAGTGCCCCCCCATGTGGTATCTGGTCCCAGCCACGACCATGGAGGGGCCTCCTGGCCAGCCTTGCCCCAGGGCCTCTGGGGTCTCTCTTCCCAAAGCCAGCATCTTGAATGGTTTAACACAAATTATCTCACTTGAGCTCCCTCCACACTCCCCCCAGGGAGGTGTCATCACTACCATCTTTCCACAGATGGGAAAACTGAGACTCCAAGAGGCAAACTTGCTGCCTTGGGCCTATCTCATCTTCACCAGTATCATGTCCCTCTCTCCATTAGAACAGAAACTCCTCAAGAGCAGGGAAAATGTGGCAGCTAAGGGGCTGCAAGCTCCAATCCAGCCCCAGAGACTTCCCAGATGGGTGACCCTGGGAAGGTCACTGAGCATCAGTCTCCTCATCAATAAAATTGGGGGGAAAGCCCTCAGCCCAGTGACGTTCTACAAGGCTTGGCCATCAGCCCACATCCATGTTTGAGGCCAGACGCTGGCTCTGATTCCTAAGAGGCCGGGTGGGCTGGCAGCTCTCATGACACACCCCTGTGCCCCTGGTCTCACAAGGCTTTGCGCACCCAGGCCTCACACCGGCCCCCCTCCCCGGCTCCATCGTAAAGGAGAAAGGCGAGGCTTCCAGATGGGCCTCTCTCCCACCAGGACATTTCTTGTGCCGTTCCAGGGACGGCCAAAGGTAGAATCGGCAGGGAAATGCCCATAGGAATAAACACCGACTCCTGGTGCAGAAGGTCAACCCCATTTCTGGGGAAAACAATTCTCTACTTCCTGCCCCAGTCAGCCTGCTGTGTGCAGCCCCCTGCCAGCCGGCCCCTGGCCCCCAGCTGGGGAAGCGGGAAGCCTACGTGCTCAGACACACAGTGTCTTTGGCCCGCCCTGGAGGAAGCTGCTCCTGCCCACCCCTAGATGGGTCCTCCTGGAGAAGCGCAAGTCTGGCCCTGGCTCTGGTTCACTGCAGGTGGTGGGGTGCAGGGAGGCCAAGTGGGCCAGCTCCTTCACCGGGACCCCTCACACTTTGAGGGTAAAGGGCCTGGCCTCTCTCTCGCCCGGCAGGCTCCGGGCCACAAAAACGGGACTGAGAGCCCAAGATCGGCCAGCACCTCCTGTGTTCACAGCATTCCAGACTGATGAGCTGGGAGGAAGCCTGGCTCTCTTCACAGGCACAATTAACCTGCAAACCCCGCAATAAGGACCAGCAAAGAAAAGAGAGGCACCTGCTCGGGGGTGGGGGCGAAGGTGACTGAGGAGTGGGCCCCAGTGGGAGAGCAGGGAGGAGGGGAGGGGAACAGTGCATGGGCTGGGCCAGGCTCTCCAGCATCTGTGTGCTGGACAGGCCTGGGGCACCAGAGTTCATGGAGACATGACCCCACCCCCTGGACTCCCAGCCAGCATTACAACAGGTTCCTGAACCCTGGTTGGGCCCACCAGACCTCCTTTCTGGGGGGATGGGGGAGGGGGCCAGACTCCCCCCCCACACACATGAGGGCAGCCCACCCATTCCCTCTCTCGATTGCCTCCAATTTATCCCACACGCTGTGGACTGTGACCATGGAGCACGTGCCGGTCAATGCTACCTGACCGACCAGTCCTTCTCCTCCGCCTCCATCCTAAGCTCATGCTTGGCCACGCTGGACACTCCCATAACCCCTTCTTGTCAAGAGCGTCAGAAGACCCCATTATTGCGGGGAACAGGGCTCTGCGTGGTGGACAGATAAGGTCAGGAAGGTCACCCCCAGGTAGCATGTGTGGACCTGAGGATTCAGACCCCAAGTGACCAAATAGCGGACCCACAGCACCTCCCGGGCCTCCCGACGAATGCGGCCCTTCCCATCGCCCACCAAGGGGCCTGCTGGGGTGTGCTAAGGGACGGGTGCTTCGCCAGCTGTGCCCATCACTGTCCTGGGGGCCACATCCCCCAGCCCACTCTAGGAGTCCCTCACTGGAGGTGCAGTCTCTTCCTCATTAATTTACCAATACTACCCCCTCCCACCAGTCTACAGACCCCATTTCGTAGCCCCTACATTCCTGTGCCCACCACTACAGATTGGGCTCTTGGGTCCCTGTATTTATCGTGTGCGTGGGGCATGGCACAGAGCCAAGTTCTCAAAAGAAGATGGGGAACCCAGCCACCCAAGGTCTTCTTGACTGAAGTTTGCTGAGGACAACTAAATACCCCCCCCATCCCCTGCTCTGGACCCCCAGGACCAACTCTTTAAACAGCAACTAGACACAGCTCTGTTCAAAGAAACCCGTTTTCATGGACGAGGTGGCAAAGGAGGCTACTCCTATTCCCACCGATACCACTCCACCCAATGGGGTCAGAGCAGCGCGGTTCAGGCACAAAGGAAAATGGTATCTTCCATCTACTCTCTAGGGCCTGAGGAAGAAACGCCCAGACCACGGAAGTCAGGATTCTGGACCTCACAGAAGAGAGAGGGAACTTCCACATCCCGCACCCCCCACCCCATGCCGGCTTCTCTTCTCCTGCAGCTAGAGGGCGCCCCAGGGCACAGAGTCCTTGAGTCCCAAGGTCAAATCCAGCCTCAGACACAGACTAGCCAGGGAACCCTGGGCAGGTCATTCAGCTACCACCTGCCTCAGTTTCCTCAACTGTAAAATGGGTATCCTAACAGCACCTGCCCCCCAGGGTTTTTGTAAGCGCTTAGCCCAGTGCCCCGTACACAGTAGGGGCTCTATAAATGCTTATTTCTTTCTCCTTACATCCAGCTAAGCTTTCCTGAGGACAGTCAATGAATCACCTAGGTCAAGCCCTTAAGGAAGGAGAGAATCAGAGCGTGGCCAAGGACCATCCCTCAGCCAGGCCACCAAGGTCCCCTTCCTTGGGCAGACAGTCCCTGGAGCTTCAGAAGTAAATCAGGAGCAGGGGGAAGCCGGGAAGGGAAAACCAGCTTACACCCAATGAAGCTAACCCCACCCCACCCAGGGCACTCTGAGGGCACTGACAGACGCAGCCCAGGCCGTCGCCCCCGAAGGCCCAGGAGCAGATGGGGCAGAACACAGACAGAAGCACCCACCTCTCCCCGGCTGAGGGCCCTCTGATTTCACATGTGCTATGCCTCACCAGAGGACTGGGGATTCGAATCTGGATCTCCGAGGAGAAGAAAGATGGGACTGGGCTAAGCATGACCAGGGAAGAGGTGGCTGTGAGGGGCTTTTATCTAAGGGTGAAGGAGTGAGCAGCTCACAAATGGCTCAACTCACAGGAGGCATTGAAGGGTAGGCCCAGCACCAAGGAAAGGCAACAAATGCCAATATTAAATAAATTATATGGAATAAAAGGCAGAGGAAGCGTCCTACCAAACTCCTTTTATGACACAACTATGGTGCTGATACCTAAACCAGGAAGAGCCAAAACAGACAAAGAAAACTACAGACATATTTCCCTGATGCATACTGATGCAAAAATCCTGAATAAAATACTGGGCAGGAGATTACTGCAATGTATCACAAAGATCATACTCTGGCCAGCTGGGATTTATACCAGGAATGCAGGGCCAGCTCAGTACTGGGAAAACAATCAACGTGATTGACCACATCAATAGCAAAACCAGCAGAAATCATATGATTATCTCAACAGATACAGAAAAGGCTTTTGACAAAATACAGCACCCTCTCCCACTAAAAACACTAGAGAGCACAAGAATGAAGGGAGCATTCCTTGAAATCATAAGAAGTATCTACCTAAAGCCATAAGCAAGCATCATCTATCACAGGGCAAAGCAAAAAGCCTTCCCCACAGCTCAGGAGTGCAGCAAGGATGCTCATTTTCACCAACATTATCCAACACTGTTCCACAAATGCTAACAATAGCAATAAAAAAAGAAAAAGGAATGGAAAGAATCAAAATGGGAAGGGATGATATAAAACTATCTTTCTGCAGATGATATGAAGATATGCTTGGAAAATCCTAGAGATTCAACTAAAAAGTTAGCTTAAACATTAAGAATTTTAGCAAAGTATCAGGACATAAAATAAGCCCACATAAACCATCAAGATTTCTATATATCACCAACAAAACTCTAAAAGAAGAGCTAGTAAGAGATATTTCATTTAAAATAACTATAGACAAGAAGATGGAGGACTGAAAGCAGTGACTTGCTTGAGCTCTCCCCCCAAATCCCTCCAAATACTCATAAAAAATGGCTCTAAACAAATTCTGAAGCGGCAGAACCCACAAAAACACAGAGTGAAACAAATTTCCAGCCCAAGACAACCTGGGTGATTGATCAGAAAGGTGTATCGCGCCGGGCCGGGAGTGCAGCGCAGCGCAGCATGGGCGCGCAGGCCGCAGCAAACCTGGAGCAGGCCTCAGAGGACTGAATCGCGGGCAGCTGTGGAGGTTTCCAGACTCCTCAATCCACGAATGCCAAAGACAACTTAGAAGGTCAGTGGGAAAAGTCTGTTTCTGTCAGTGGTCAGAAAGGAAGGCGAGGTCTCAGCTCCATTCCCCAAGAGCCTGGCCCTGGGGGGGGCAGCTGCTTCCCAGCTTCCGGCCCACAGACTGAGGGGGAATCCAGTGGCTGATCAGAGAGGGATTGCAGGGATCTCTTTGCCAGTGCTGAGGCAGGAATCTCTTGCTTTGCCCATGTGTGGATCTGGGTCACAGTTCTGGGTGGCAGTGCTGGGGTGAGGAGGAGCGCTGGCGTGGTGGAGCTTGTAGTGGCTGTGGAGAGGAACCCCTCCTCACAGTTACAGGACAGAAAGGAATACTTGTGGTCACAGGCCAGGAAAGGAGTAAACACCTCGCCCCTTATCATACCACCTTGGAAGAACTGAAAATTTACAGGTCCCTACAAGTATCTCTGAAAACAGCTACACAAACCCCTGAAGCTTGGGACAGTACATTCTCCACATTGGAAGCAGACTCTTACCTTAACAAAGAGTTTAAAACTCAAGTAATTGGCTGGGATCATGAGCAAGCAGCACAAAAAGAGTCAGACTATATTATCTTACTTTGGTGAAAAAGAAGATCAAAATATACAACCAGAAGAAGACAACAAAGTCAAAGCTCCTACATCCAAAGCCTCCAAGAAAAATATGAATCAGTCCCAGGCCTTGGAAGAGCTCAAAAGGGATTTTGAGAAGCAAGTAAGGGAAGTAGAGGAAAAACTGGGAAGAGAAATGAGAGTGATGCAAGAAAATCATGAAAAACAAGTCAACAGCTTGCTAAAGGAGACCCAAAAAAATACTGAAGAAAATAACACCTTAAAAAACAGCCTAACCCAAATGGCAAAAGAGGTCCAAAAAGCCAATGAGGAGAAAAATGCCCTAAAAAGAAAATTGGCCAAATGGAAAAGGAAGTCCAAAAGATTACTGAAGAAAATACTTCCTTAAAAATTAGAATAGAGCAATTGGAAGACAGTGACTTTATGAGAAATCAAGACACTGTAAAACAAATCCAAAAGAATGAAAAATTAGAAAACAATGTGAAATATCTCATTGGAAAAACAACTGACCTGGAAAATAGATCCAGGAGAGAGAATTTAAAAATTATTGGACTATCTGAAAGCCATGATCAAAAAAAGAGCCTAGACATCATCTTTCAAGAAATTATCAAGGAAAACTGCCCTGATATTTAGAACCAGAGGGCAAAATAGAAATTGAAAGAATCCACAGATCTCCTCCTGAAAGAGATCCCCAAAGGAAAACTCCTAGGAATATTGTAGCCAAATTCCAGAGTTCCCAGGTCAAGGAGAAAATATTACAAGCTGCCAGAAGGAAACAATTCAAGTACTGTGGAAACACAATCAGGATCACACAAGATTTAGCAGCTTCTACATTAAAGGACCACAGGGCATGGAATATAATATTCCGGAGGGCAAAGGAGATAGGATTACAACCAAGAATCACCTACCCAGCAAAACTGAGTATAATCCTTCAGGGGAAAAAATGGTCATTCAGTGAAATAGAGGACTTTCAAGCATTCCTGATGAAAAGACCAGAGCTAAACAGAAAATTTGACTTTCAAATACAGGACTCCAGTGGAACATGAAGAGGTAAACAGGAAAGAGAAATCATAAGAGACTTATTAAGATTGAACTGTTTACATTCCTGCATGGAAAGATGATATTTGTAACTCATGAGAACTTTGTCAGTATTAGGGTAGTTGAAGGAAAAAAATTGTATGTATGCATAAATAGATAGAGGACACAGGGTGAGTTGAAGATTAAGGGGTCATATCTGGAGAATAAAATTAAGGGATGAGAGAGGATGATACTCAGAGAAGAAAGGAAGAGGTAGAATGGAGTAAATTATCTCACAAAAAAAAACAGAAAAGAAAAGTCTCTCACAGTGGAGGGGAAACAGGGGAAGGTGAGAGGGAATGAGGGAATCTTATTCTCATAGGATTTGGCTTAAGGAGAGAATAACATACACATTCAGTTGGATATGGAAATCTGTCTTACCCTACAGGAAAATAGGGGGAGAAGGGGACAAGAGAGCAGGGGGGTGATAAAGAGGAGGGCAGATTGGGAAAGAGGGTAATCAGAAGCAAATACTTCTGAGGAGGGACAGGGTCAAAAGAAAGAATAGAATAAATGGGAGGGCAGGATAGGATTAAGGGAAATAGAGTTAGTTTTTCACAACATGTCTACTAAGGAAGTGTTTTGCATAACTACACATGTACAACCTATATTGAGTTGCTTGCCTTTTCAATGAGGGTGGGTGGGGAGGGAGGAAGGGAGAAAATTCAGAACTCAAAGTTTTAAAAACACATGTTTTAAAAAAAATGTTTTCACATGCAACTGGGAAATAAGAAATACAGGAAATGGGGTACAGAAGTCTATCCTGCTCTACAGGAAAATAGAAGGGGAAGGGGATAAGAGAAGGGAGGGGGGGAGAGATAGAAGAGAGGGAAGGCCAGGGGAAGGGGTATTCAGAATGCATGCCATCTTGGGGTGGGGGGAGGGGTGAGAAATTTGAAACTCAAAAACTTGTGGAAGTGAATATTGAAAACTAAAAATAAATAAATTTAAAAAAATAACTATAGACAATATAAAATACCTGGGATTTTACCTGCCAGGACAAACCCAAGAATTAATAATTATAATTATAACATAATTATAAAACACTTTTTATACACATACAGTCAGATTTAAATTGGAGAAATATTAATTGTTAATGGGTGGACTGAGCCAATATAATAAAAATAACAATTCTACCAAAACTAAGCTATTTATTCAGTGCCATCCCAATTAAAATACCAAAAACTTTTTTCATTGAGCTACAAAAAATAACAAAACTCACTTAGAAAAAGAAAAGGTCAAGAATATCAAAGGAATTAATGAAAAAAACAAAATATAGAGGAAAGAGTTTTAGCAGTACCAGATTTTAAATTATGTTTTAAGGCAGTGTTTACCAAAACTATCTGGTACTGGCTAAGAAACAAAAAGGTATATCAGTGGAACAGAGTACTCACAATATATAGTAATAAATGATTATAATAACCTTGTGTTTGACAAAGACAGATTTAAGCTTTCAGGATAAGAATTCACTATTTAGCAAAAATTGTTAGGAAAACTGGAAAGCAGTTTGGCAGAAACTAAGTATATAGGCCAGTATCTTACACAGTTTACCAAGATAAGGTCAAAATGGATACATGACCTAGACATAAAAGGAAATATAATAAATAATTAGAAGAACATGGAACCTTATTACCTATCAGACTTATGGATAGGAGAAGAATTTATTAATAAACGAGAGAGAATATTATGAGATTTAAAATAGATGTTTGATCACATTAAAATTAAAAGTTTGTAAATAAAACAAACTGTAGCCACGATAAAAAGGAAAGAAAACGGGGGGGGGGGATTTATAGCTAGATTCTCGGATAAAGGCCTCATATTTCAAACATACAGAGAAGTGAGACAAATCTCTAAATATATGAGTCATTCTCCAATTGATAAATGGTCAAAGGATATAAACACGCAATTTTTGGAAGAAAAAAGCTCTCTATATTCATGAAAAAAATGCTCTAAATCATTGATTAGAGAAATGCAAAGTAAAAGAGCTCTGAGGTACCACCTCACACCTATCACAATGGCTAAAATGATAGAAGGAGAAAATGAGAAATGCCAGAGAGGATGTGGAAAAAATGAGACACTAATACACTGTTGGTGGAGTTGTGAACTGATTCAACCATTTTGAAGAACAATCTGGAATTATGACAAAAAAGTTATAAGACTGTATACCCTCTGACCCAACAACACCACTATTAGGTCTGTTTCCCAAGGTTATCAGACAAAAAGGAAAAGAACCTATATATTCTTTTTTTTTGGGGGAGGGTGTCAGGCAATGGGGTTAAGTGACTTGCCCAGGGTCACACAGCTAGTAAGTGTCCAGTGTCTGAGGCCAGATTTGAACTCAGGCCCTCCTGACTCCAGGGACAGTGCTCTATCCACTGTACCACCTCGCTGCCCTAGAACCTATATATTCTAAACTATTTAGAGCAGCTCTCTTCGTTTGACCAAGAAGTGGGTCAAGGGGAGGCCTATCAATTGGGGAATGGCTGATGCGGTCTATGATTGTGATGGAACTCTACTGTGCTGTAAGAAATGACCAGTGGGGTGGCTTCAGAAAAAGTGTGGAAAGACTTGCATGACGGTGTGAAGAGTGTAATGAACAGAAACGAAAAATAAACAAATACTTGAAAAAAGGGCCCCACTCAGGGCCCCATGATGGCACCCGCCATCTCTGTATCTCTGCCCGGCCTCCTGCACACACCCCACATCTGTTGGAGGAACAGCCTTCTTCCTCCAAGTTACTCAATTCTGAAAACAATATGTTGTTTCTCCTTCCCTCCACTCTTGTAGCCACCCCTTCAGAGACCCATGTTACCTCCCAATCCATCCCGCCACCATTGTCAGAACAAAGTGATTTTCCTAAAGCCCAGGGCAGACCACATCACTCCCCTTGCTGCCTCTGGGATCAAATTAATTTTTCTAATTTAATTTAACTTAATTTTCAGTTCTAAATTCCCTCCCTCTTCTCTCCACACCCCTTCCCCATCGTGAAGGCAAGTCACACAAAAGAGATTCCTGAGCTATCCATGTTCAAAGAAAAGAACGTGTTTCTCTCCCCCTGGAGAAGGGCAGCAGGCTCCATCCTGAGTCCTCTGGAATTGGGGGGGGGGGCATTCTTAAGTCTTCCATGAGCCACTGTCCTTCCAAAGGGGTTGGCCGTCCTAGCCCAGCCCCCCACCCCACACATCACCTGGTTGTATCCCATCACCTTCATAAACCAGAACCCGTTCGGCTCCCCCTCGGAGCCTTTCACAAACTGGGCACAGTCCAGTCAGCCCGGCCATCCTGCTGTTCCTCCCTCCTCATCTCTGCCTCTCAACATCTCTTCTTTCCTTCGAGACTCAGTCAAACACAGCCTGCTCAATGATGCCCTTGCCGCCATATTGGTCTCTGTAAGTGCTCTGAGGTCAGGGACTGTCTCTGTACCTCCAGCACCTACTGGTTGGTCTCACGAGAAGGCCAGAGAGGGCATGGGGAGGGTTCCAATGAAGATCAGTCAAGGCTGGGTTGGTCATGAGTGGTAGAAAGGCCGGGGGTGTGAGTCCAAGCCTTCCAAGGTTCACTCTGAGCCCCAGAATCTTTCCAAGGCCAAAGGGATCACCTCAAGTCCAATCCATGGGTTTTGGAGGATAAGAGAACTCACTGACCTGTCCCCAACAAAGCTGTGGGAAGACCATGGGTCTGCACCCACATGGCATTCCCAACCTAAGCCACCAAACCAAGTGAAGTTGGTAACACTGGGTACAAGGCTGGGGGCCCACAGCCCAGAGGGGTCTAGAACATTCTGTGGGCTCTCAAGTCCATCCCTTCCCTCACTTCTCAGAGTCTTTGGGCACTGCTTACACACCAATGACCGCCCTCCTGCCTGGAGTAAGCAATTAGTTACACCAAGAGCCCAAGGGCTGGGCACAACAGCATCATGCGGGCTGCCTCTCAGTGAGTGCCTCAGCTATGCCCTTCATGCCAGTTCGTCAGCATGGGCGTGTGCTAGACAGAGGGGGTGGGACGAGCAATCCAAAAACATGGGCAGCCCTATCTGAAACGTGCTGAGAAACCTGGGGGGGATCCGTCGATGAGAGCACATCAAAATCTGAACAGACCAAACAGCAAAACGGAAACCACTAAAGGGATATTCAGTGCTCATGGCTGGACTGTGCTAACAGCATAAAGGATAACACTTAAGATACACTACAGACCTGGTGTTTTACCAAACTAACGGAACCAGACCAAACATTAAAAAAATTCATTTGAAAAAACAAAAGACCTAGAATCAAGGGGAAAAATGAAAAAAGATTAACAGTCAGAAGAGGGAATAGCATTTCCAGACTTCAGACTACATATAAAGCCACAAGCATCACAATCATTAGGTAGAAAAGTAGATCCATGGAACAGACTAGAAAAGGGAGAATCAGAAACAATACAACTCAGCTGCCTGTGTTTGACAAAACTAAAAACATTAATTACCTTGGAAAAAAACTCCCTTGTTTGCTAAGAACTATTGGGAAAACCTGAAAGTAGACAGGCAGGAATTAGGCCTGGACCAGCATCATACACCATATTCCAAAGACATCTACCTGTAAACAAGGAGGAGCAGAGCAGCGTGCTTCTGCAGCTACGAACCAGGGAGGAATTCTTAACCAAACAACCAGAAAAATGGCAATTACAGACATAGAATCAATCCCTCTGCACCCAATATCTCTGATAATGGCTTGATATCCAAAAACACTGTAATTTCCCCAATACACAATGGTTGGTCAAAGGATACAAATGACCATTTCTCAAGAACTGCAAACTCCTAACAACTGGATGGGAGAATGCTCTGAATCACTGGGAGAATCGAAAACCAAAACTACTCCATGTCTAACTATCCCCTGGAGAAGGGGACAAGAGAGAGCATGGTCAGTGTAGGAGGAAGTGTGGAAAGACGGGCGCTCCGACCAAGACAAAGACTCATGACGAAAAACGCTGTCCCCATCCAGAGAAGGGGCAGATGGACCCTGAGGGGACAGAAGCAGACTTGTTAAACTGCGTTTTTCTCGATTTTTTTTGGTTTTCTTTTGCAATGTAGCTAATATGGAATTATGTCTTTCATGACTTCACATGTAAAATGGTCACCTGGCTTTCTCAAGAGGTGGCGGAGGGGCAAGAGGGAAGGAGAGAATCCTGGAACAGAACGCTAACGTTAAAAATACTTAGAGACATTTAACAAAATAAATAAAAATGTATTAAGAAAAAAAAAGAAAGATAAGCCAACTCCTATTAACAGATAATCAGGACTAGGGTAACCGGGTTTTGAAAATTATCACTCAGTTGACAGGCATTTCAGAGGCCGTGCATGTTGGGATAAAAGAAAACCCAACAGTTCCTGCTCTGAAGGGCTGATGGTCTAACAGGGAAATAGCCTCACATGTCCAGACCCCTTCACACTGGACACTACTGCCAGGCCCACACCCCAAGGTGGTGAAGGAATAAACAAAGCTTTCTGTCTGCCAAGCGCTGGGGCTGTGAAGAGAACAGTCAGATGGCCCCTGTTCCCCAGGAGCGCCCGTTCTGATGGGGAAGATGCAGCCACAAGTCAGGGGGAAAGGTCCCCTGGGCCTCGCAGAGCAGTGGCCAAGCGGCCAGCGAGACATCTCCACTGATAAAATCCCATCAGTATTAAGGATACTGGTGACGAGGCCCTTCCCTTCTGAGCCCTGCAGCCCCTGCAGCAGCGGTCAGTTCCCAGGCCGCCTCTCCAGAGGGCCTGCCTCCCAGGATGGTGGCTGAGGGTGCTGGTGGGAAGCCTGGCCATTCCCAAGGCTCTCGGGCTCAGGGTCCGAGGGGCCTGACTTGCTTGGCACAAGCCATCTCTTGTCTCCCCTTGGGGAGTTAGTCCAGCTTCCTGGCCTTCTCCACTCCTCCTGGAGTGGCTGCCATGGACGAGGCCCCCAGAGCTGGGCTGGACACAGGGACGGTGGCCCAGCAGGGCTCCAGTGTCTGCTCACCTGGGCGCAGCGGCTGAGGCAGGGCTTCAGCCAAATCGCTACAGACACATCAAACTGTCAATGGCAGCAGGTTCTGAAGTGCCAAAGACCTCGACATGGAGGTCTCTAAGCAGACTCAGGAACTAGACGGAGTAAGACTGCGCCTGACAAAGAAACGTGGGCTGTAGACCTGTGAGCCATCCAAGTGCCCCGGGCAGGATTTGGGAGAAGACCAGTCGAACCCACGGAGAGCGGGCGCTGCCAGCCGCCAGACACGCTCCTAGGGACGGTGAAGGGGCAGCTGCCCACCCCCTCTCCAGGGCGCCGCGAGCTTTGTTCCACTTTCCCTTGATCTGTTTGGCGCCATCTTCTGGCCTGTCAAAGCATTTCTGGATCCTTACTTGGCGTTAGTTCCTGGAGAGCTCCTCATCCGCCAATCTGAGACACCGATAATTATGTCTTTACCCAAGTCACGAACCCCACGCAGATCCCTCAGTCCTCCGCTGGAGATCACAGACAGATCCCTCGGTCCTCCACTGGAGATCTCACACAGATCCCTTGGTCCTTCGCTGGAGATCACAGACAGATCCCACAGTCCTCCGCTGGAGATCTCGCACAGATCCCTCGGTCCTCCGCTGGACATCACAGACAGATCCCTCGGTGCTCCGCTGGAGATCTCACACGGATCCCTCGGTCCTCCGCTGGACATCACAGACAGATCCCTCAGTCCTCTGCTGGAGATCTCACACGGATCCCTCGGTCCTCCGCTGGACATCACAGACAGATCCCTCGGTCCTCCGCTGGACATCACAGACAGATCCCTCGGTCCTCCGCTGGACATCACAGACAGATCCCTCGGTGCTCCGCTGGAGATCTCACACGGATCCCTCGGCCCTCCGCTGGACATCACAGACAGATCCCTCAGTCCTCTGCTGGAGATCTCACACGATCCCTCGGTCCTCCGCTGGACATCACAGACAGATCCCTCGGTGCTCCGCTGGACATCACAGACAGATCCCTCGGTCCTCCGCTGGACATCACAGACAGATCCCTCGGTGCTCTGCTGGAGATCTCACACGGATCCCTCGGTCCTCCGCTGGACATCACAGACAGATCCCTCGGTCCTCCGCTGGACATCACAGACAGATCCCTCGGTCCTCCGCTGGACATCACAGACAGATCCTGCGGTCCTCTCTTGGAGATCTCGCACAGATCCCTCAGTCCTCCGCTGGAGATCACAGACAGATCCCGCAGTCCTCTGCTGGAGATCTTGCACAGATCCAGGGCCTGTGCCCACGTGGAGAGCCTCTTGATGTATGGTGTGAGCCGCTGGCCCTCGCCTCACTTCGGCCAGGCTGCTGTCCGCTGTCCCCACACATCCCCCACAACCAGGGTCTTGCTGTGCTCCACTGACCAACCCCTCTGCTTTTTACCTGCTGACGGACTCTGCTCGGCCACTTCTCTTCTTCCCTTGCGTTCTTCTTCATTTCCCTTCAAAGTCTAGACCTTTGGTTCCTCTCAAGGAATCACATCATTACCAGATCTTTTTCACAGGCAATTTAGCCCACACTCCTTATCATACAGACAAAGAAACAGAACCCCAGGAATTTGAGTGAGGGGCCCGACAATATCACACAGAGAGTGAATGACAGCCAGGCTTCAAGCCCACATGCTCTCCTCCCCTGGACGCCTCTCTGTCTCCCTCCCTCTCCCCACCCCGACATCTGTCTGTCTCTCTCATCACTGTACCAGAGTAGCCACAGATAAATGTCAAGCCCCCCCTTGGGTTCAAACAATCAATTTCACGAATGAGGCAGGCCCAGTGATAAGAGGAGGTGCAGGAGCAGATGCTGGACACATGGACGAGCAGAGGATACCCACAGCTGCTCCCAGAGAAGAGACCGAGTCCCCTGAGAGCACGGTTTGTACAGGCGGAAGGAGGGGTCTCTCAGTTCCTCAGCAGCACAGGGAGGGAGAGGTCTGGTACAGCCCCTCAGGAAGGCCATCCTTTCAGGCTCGCCCCACAGCCCATCCCAAACACCTTCTCGGAGGAAGGGCCAGCAACTGCACCTGGAGACCCTGAAAGCTCCTTCCCAACTGGCAGGCAGACCCAGACCCTGGCAGGGGAACCAGGAGGGTCCAGTCCAAACCCCGGAGTATTGGGGGGGCACTCATGGTCACCCAGGTCCAACACTCTGCCCAGTGTACCAGGCTGCTGCCAGGATCCCTGGATGTCTGTCAGCCAGGGCCTGGAGAAGGTCTCATTAAGACCAATGGATCCACATCAGTGTGAGGGTAATAGAGAGGGGGAGCACAGTCGTGATCTGGACAGAGGCCAGGAGGAACAGCTAAGACACTGGACGACAGAACAGTCAGCTACCAGGATGAGCCAACACAAGCTGACCCTGGCCAAGGGGCAAGGAGAGCAAAAGCCTGCAGGGTCTGAAAAGGGAATGGCCAGCGGGGAGGAAGCTAAGGGGACTGAACTCGGGCCCTGTGACTCACAAGAAAGAAAAACAATGAGGGCCTCAAATGGTCAACTTCATGTCTGCTTCCCACCCCATCGACACCGGAGAAACAACTGCTCGCCACTGAGTCATGACCGCCCCCCTCTGAGCACAACAGCTGCTCCAGACCCCACTGTTCCTCGGACAGCCCAGGCTGGGGTCCCTGCCCTCTCGTGCCCAGCTCACATCTGAGGAAGGTCTCCTGCCTGGGAGCCCCTTCTCGCTTCCCTCATCTTCCTTCTCGTGCTTCAAAACAGAACTACCCAGAGAGCAAGCCAGCCCTGACTGTGACGAACCTTTGCCATAATTTAATAAAAGAGACGATAATCAGTCACCTTCACAAATGACCTGCCTCTGCCACAGTTAAACAAGAAATCAAATTAACTTGTCCAATTAGACTCCCTCGGGACACAGTCAACAACCCCGTACCACGGGGTCTCAGAAACTGCTCATCTGCCATGGTGGGCCTGTATGCCTGGCTGACGCAGGCCTGGCACACAGTGGCTGGCGGCCATGGAGGGGGCGCAGAGCGCAGGGGCCAGGTGGCTGGATCCCCTCTCCAAGCTACTCCTCAACCACTCAGGGAGGAGGGGGTTTAGTCTTTGCAAGGAGAGGCCCCTCCCCACACAGGACCCCCATTCTCCCAGCAGCCTCTTCAGGTGCACTCACGCCCAGGGCCCAGCCAAGCCTGGCAAGGGGCACTGCCAGTAGGCAGCAAGAGCCCTGATCCTCTAAGACCCTCCCCGGCCTCTGGCCTCGCTTCCTCACCCTAAAGCTCTCACTTGAAACATGTGGAAACCCCAACGTGACCCACGGAGGCCGGGGAGTCTCCGCAGGCCACCGGCCCTGATGGACACCCTGGCCAAGGGTTCTCTGCAGACAGGGGACATCTCAGGCCAGCGTCACCCCAGCTGAGTGAGAAATGCCTGGTGGGGAGGAGGAGAAAGGGAAGGAGGAAGAGGGAAGGAGGAAGGGGGGATAGAGAGAGGGAGGGAAGGAGAAAGGGGTAAGGGAGAGAAGGAAGAAGGGACAGAGAGGGAAGGAGAGAGGGAAGAAGGGACAGAGAGAGGCAGGGTGAGAGGGAAGGATGAAAGGGGGTGATGGAGAGAGGGAGGGAGGGAAGGAGGAAGGGGGAAGGGAGAGAGGGAAGAAGGGACAGAGAGGGAGGGAAGGAGGAAGCGGGGGATGGAGAGAGGGAGGGAGGGAAAGAGGAAGGGAGGGACGGAGAGAGGGAGAAGGGAAAGAGGAAGGGGGAAGGGAGAGAGGGAAGAAGGGACAGAGAGAAAGGGAGAGAGGGAAGGAGAGGGGGAAGAAGAAAGAGAGAGGGAGGTAGGGAAGGAGGAAGCAGGGGACAGAGAGAAGGAGGGAGGGAGGGAAGGAGGAAGGGACAGAGAGAGGAAGGGAGGGAAGGAGGAAGGGGGAAGGGAGAGAAGGAAGAAGGGACAGAAAGAGGCAGGGAGAAAAAGGAGGAAAGGAGGCGATGGAGAGAGGAAGAAGGGACAGACAGAAGGAGGGAGAGAGGGAAGGAGGAAGGGGGAAGGGAGAGACAGAGGGAGAGACACTGCTCCCCAGCCGCCACCTTTGGCCTCAAGGAGCCCCATTCAATTGGGCAGGGATGGAGAGACCCCAAGCTCCCAGGTGAGAACCCCCATTTACAGCGTGGTCATGCATCATCTCCTTGCAGAGCTCCACAGAGGAGAGGCTCACTACCTCTGCTGGCAGAGCTCCATGTCACCTCCTCAGTGGGACCCTGCCCTCAAAGGAGGCAGACTGCAGCCCACCTGCCTCCCCGGCTGGCCTGCTAGATCTCCCCGTCAGCCACAGCAGTTGGACACCCTCCCCTCCCCATGGCCTGCTCCTGGACACACCAGATCCCTTGGGGGGGCTGTGTCACCTCCCCACCACAAGCAGAAGCACCGGGGAGGACAGGACAGAGGGGAGAGGCTGGGGTGCAGGGCCTGCCTTGGATGGTGAGAGGGAGGGTGGGCACAGGGCTTGTCTGCAGACAGGCCGGTCCTCTGGCAGCAGGCAGGGGGGACAGAGTACCTCTCATGTGTCTGGGGAAGGGAGGGGGGAGAAGGGACCACTCGGAGCCCCGACACGGCCTTCTGCCACAGGCCTTCAAGGATCCTCCACCCCAAAAGGGGGCATGGGCACGCAGGAGGCTCCAAGGTGACAGGGATGTCCCAGAGAAGGAGCAGAGAGCCAGGCCACGACACGCTGCCCCTTCCCCCTCAACACACATCCGCTCCAGGCTGGAGCCAATGCCAGAAAGCTCAAAGGGACCTCGGAGGTCACCGAGTCTGAACCTATGGGGAAACTGAGGCCCAAAGAGGTGACACGACTTGTTCAGGGTCACCAATGTGACCTCCTAATTAGTCTCCATTACTTTCTAACAAACAAAGACTATTATCCAAGGTCTGCTGGTAAATGTTTAACAACCAGCTCTCTGGGGGGGAAAGGTATGTGCAGGACGCACTTGGTAGTTGAATATCCAGTACTAGCATTTTCTTCATCACTTTCTTAAGACTGGACAACATTGATACAATCAAGCTCCCATTGGCAGCATTTGCCAATGTCCGAGGGGTAAATGCTCACACTGAAAATTTAACAACTGGCTCACTGCTGCACACCCCAGCTATCTTCACAGGCTGCTGGTGCCACGGTCCTAGCCCTTCCCACCTGCCCGCAGAGACCACCCCACGACCAGCTCTCCTTCGGACAGTCAACCTCGGTGCAGCCACCCAACTCTGTAAGAGAGCAGGGGTCATGGCGGAGGGGAGGAGACAAGAGGAGGCATCGGAGAGGGTCAAACTCCACGGCCTGGGACCAAGGCTTGCTCCAAAGAACCCCCTGGCACGGCAGGGCTGGAGGCCAGGCAGCCGGTCAGTCGCAGCCACAGAAGCCGCCGATTCTGGCCCAGGCTCTGCCCAGACACCTCCCAAGAGGAGAGGCCCCTTACCTCTGGGCCAGCTTGGGTTTCCTCACGTCCAGCCCACACCGGTCTTTGCAGCTTCCTCCCCATTCACCGTCCCTGGCCATATCCGTGGGGACTGGGCGGAAGGAGGCCAGGGCCACTGCCCCCCAGGAATAGCACGAGGGCCTTGGTTCAGATTTTTGCCAAAGCTGCGCCTGGCAGCTCCCTCCCAGACGACGCCTGCCCCCACCTGGTAGCCCTCAGTCTTCTTCTGGCACCACTTCAGCAGGGCGTTCCTCTTGGAGCCTCCATACTCTCGGGCCAGGGCTGACAGGGGGTCCTTCCTCTCCTCCCTGGGGGGCACCGGAGGGAACCATCATTCACCAGCATGTGGACGGCCAAAGCCAGGGTCACTGTGACCTCCTGGGACCTCTGGACTGTGACCACAAGAGGGAGCAACACACAGAGAGCAGCAGCAGTGCCCTGCGGGGGACGCCCACCCTGTGCCCCGCTGACACGGGACGCCCACCCTGGGCCCTGCTGACACGGGACGCCTGCCTTGGGCCCCTCTAACACGGGACGCCCGCCTCAGGCCCTGTGGGGGACGCCCGCCCTAGGCCCTGTGGGGGACGCCCGCCCTGGGCCCCACTGACACAGGACGCCCGCCTTGGGCCCTTTGGGGGACACCCGCCCTGGGCCCCACTGACACGGAACGCCTGCCTTGGGCCCCGCTGACATGGGACGCCTGCCTTGGGCCCCTCTAACACGGGATGCCCGCCTCAGGCCCTGTGGGGGACGCCCGCCCCGGGCCCCGCTGACACAGGACACTCACCCCAGCCCTCCCAACTCACACACATGGAAGGGGGAGGCTCCCCACAGTCTGGAGTCGCCTCCAGGGCTGGGGCCGTACCTGATGCGGCTGCGGGCGGTCGGGGTCACGGATGCTGTGGGGGAGGGATGAGAGAGCTGAGGGGACGCTGGGCCCATTGCCATCAGGGAGGCTGCAGAGGGTCCATCTGGCTTGATTTCCTCACTACTCCGGCGGGAAGATGCTGAACAGGAAAGAGGGAGTCAGTGGTCTGGCCACAGCCCCCGGGGTGGTGTCCCCAGCCCTGTGCCACAGCTGCCACCCTGGTGGCGTTTGTCCCGACCAGTCTTCATGGTCACCAGCACTCAGGGCTCCCCTGATCCGTGGGGGACTTCTGCAATTTCAGGCAATTAATGGGGAAGTACCCTGGGGGTTCACAGAAGGGACCTGGAAATCCCCCAACCTTACAGAGGAACAGCCTGAGGGTCAAAAAGACCTGAGTTCAAATCTGGCCTCAGACACTTTCTAGCCGTTTGCTCAGTTTCCTCAGCCATAAGAACCGCCCCCCCCCCTCCCCAGGGTTGTGGTGAGGATCAAAGGAGATCTACTTGCAAAGCACACAGCAGGTACCTAATAAATGCCCATTCCCTCCTGTCCCCTTCTCAGGAGCCTCTGACTGAGGTTCCTGTTACCTGAGATAGACTTGGTGCCCTCCATGGCCGGGACTCTCAATAATGGCGCCGGCCTGCTGACTGACCCGGTGCGTAACAAACGCTCTGCAGGGAGAAGGACAAAGCCGGCAGGCTAGAGGTCACCAGCTCAGGGACAAGCAGAGGCAGGCTCCAGGACAGGAGGGCACCCCGGGGGCCAGGAGGACCCCCCACAGCCCCTCTCCCACCTCCACACCTTTGCTCATCACGGCACCCTCCACCCACGTCAACGTGGGCCTGTCCTGCTCCTGCTTCAGGGGAAAGGCCAGGAGGCCCAGGTCTCCATGGTCAGAGGAAGGAAAGGCCCCACAGCAAGGGACAACAGGGGCTGACCCAGGACAGGCCATCCTCACGCACTCCCCAGACGCAGGCCCGGACTCCTGGGCTAGCAGAGCGAATGTCTGGGGGTCTTGGGGCAGAAGCAATCATTCTTGCCCGTCAGGGGGCAGTGGGGTCTCCCTAATCTTTCAAAGTTAGCCACCCCCGACCACAGGACAGGAAACTGCCCCTTGGCTCAAGGCTTCGATGCCCCCCTCCATGGCGGCTCTGAGGACATGCGGGAGCACCAGGCAGGCCCTGCCCTTGTGGGCAGGCAGTGAGAGCTGGGAGACGCTGGTCAGAGTCCAGGCTGACGTCCAGCCATGCCTCCAGAGTGCCAACCAGGGCCTGGCATGGGCCAAAGGGCTCTGATCCTCACCACAGCCTGGGAAGGAGGCACTGTCACCTTCCCTGCATGACCAAGGAGGACACTGAGGCAGAACGTGACCCTCGGGTCTTCCCACTCTGTCTCAGTGGCCCAGGGCCCCCCGCCCCCCACTGAGCCAGGCAGGAGGGGTCCAACTAGGAAGCTTGTGCCCCGAGTGCTCACCCTGGCAGGGAAGGTCTCCGTAGTTTGGCCTCTTGTCCGACAGAGCAGGCAGGGGCTTGGTGGTAGATAAGGAGCCGCCCATAGAGTGCCTCTGAAATGACCAGATGGACACCGTAAGTCACCATATGACCTCCCCCTGCCCCCACCATCTCCAAGGGGGCGATTGCTGCGTGCACAGAATCAGCCTTAGGCTCCTCACACACGCACACACACACATCACGTATTTATACGCCCTCTGGGCCCCCTTCAAGGAAGGACTGCAATCTCACGAAGAAGACTTCACTCTGAGAGAACCAGCAGAGCTGGGGTAACTAGGCTCCACCCCCCCTCAGTGTTCTCTTCTGTAAAATGGGCACCCAGGACAGGCAAAGGCCTGGAGCCTGAGAGCCAGCTCTGACCTTGCTTGGCCCCACAGGGCCTCCCTCCACACCCCTTGGACCCTGCCAAGGCCACGGGCCCTCCTGGCTACCCCTTCTGTCCCTACCAGAGGCCCAGCACGGGGCTCTGAACCCAGCAGGGTTACCTGTTTGCTCCCCCGACCCCTGCCCCCATGCAAGCTGAGGCCCACAGGGAAGATGATGGAGGACAGGCTCAGCTCACCCTCTCGCTCTCAGCCTGCCAACTGCCCCACCCTACCACCACCTGGCAAGAGAGCCCAAGAACAAGAGGATGGGAGGAGACAGGCCTGGCTCCCTCTGGGCCCATGACGGTGGGAGTATGCCCATCACCAGACCCGAGAAATCACAGAGCCTGCTAGCCCTGATGCACAGAGAGCCCCCCCTGCTTTGCATCCTAGGAGCCCGGGGCCGCTGCCTGCGAGCTGGACAGAGGGAGCATCTGCCCTTACCTGCATCGGGGAGACAGCAGCAGCTGGGGGGGTCTTCATGGGACTTGGGCTTAGGGGGGTTCGAGGCATTGCGGCAGCCGGGGTTGGGGTTGGTCCTGTCAGATGAGAAAGCAATGTGTCAGGGCCTAAAATAGAAGCCCAGAGATCTGCCTGGGCCCAGCCTCCCAAGCATGCTGAGGGGAGCTGGGGGCACTCAGAAAACAGGGCCACCCAGCCCAAAGACAGCCTTTGGCGGGGACCCCCTCACTGCCCCTCGGCCAGAGCCCCCCGCCTACAGCCCCCCCCCCGCAGACCTCAACCTGGGCCACAGCCCCCAGGACTCTCAGCCAGAGGCCCCAGCCTATGGCCCCCAGGCCACCCTGGCCACAGCCCCCCAGACCTCACCCCAGCCACGGCTCCCAAGCCCCTCGGCTAGAGCCCCCTACCTACAGCACCCCCAAACCTCAACCTGGGCCCCAGGCCCCCAGAACCCTCAGCCAGAGGCCCCAGCCTACAGCCCCACAGACCTCAACCTGGGCCACAGCCCCCCAGGCCCCATCCCAGCTCTGGCTTCTCTCAGCTCCTGACGCCCCCACGGCCAGCGACCATCACCTTGTGACGCACTGTCGAAAGACTTGATGAGGGTCTTCACCGTCGGGGTGGGCTCAGAGGACGCTGACGACCTTCTGCTCAGGCCCATGCCCTGGCGTAAGGCGGCCAGGTCTCTCTCCACTGTGTTCATGTAGTTGTAGACGCGGCCCCGCTCCTCCTCTTGCCTGCGAACAATCGAGGCAAGGGAGCGTCTACACTAGCCCATGACATGTGGGGCTGGGGGGCCCAGGTCGTCCACCTGGTCTGAACCCGGCTCCCCTGAGCCCCGGCAGCCTCAAACACGTCCTCAGAAGGCTGCCATTCCTAACACAGGGCAGTGGCAGACAGCCCTCCGGGGCCCCTCACGGGGGCTGGATGCTCCGCTCACGCCTGGCAGGCGGACTACTGGCTGCCCAAGGAGCCGGCCTCTGCCCTGATAGCAGCGTGGGCCCTCCTATCCGCCTAGCCCACAGCCGGCCTTGGCGGGAGGGGAAAACAAAACAGTCCAAAAAAGTCTAGACCTAGCCTCGAGGAGCTCCTGCTCTAAAACCAACCCAGGCCTCTCCTTCCCCTTCAGCTGCTCCCCCAGCTGGCCCCTGCCTTCCTGCCCTGGGGCCTCCCCAGAGCTTCAGTGCTCCTCACCTCCTCCTCGTCGCCACATCACTTCATCTCCTAACTGCCCCCCCTCCTCACCTCCTCCTTCTCACCACGTCACCTCTTCTTCACTTCATCTCCTGACCGCTCCCCCTCCTCACCTCCTCCTTCTCACCACATCACCTCTTCTTCACTTCCCCACTACCTCCTCCTCATCACCACATCTCCTCTCCGTCACCTCCTTCTCACGTCGCCTCTTCTTCACTTCATCTCCTGACCGCTCCCCCTCCTCACCTCCTCCTTCTCACCACATCACCTCTTCTTCACTTCCCCACTACCTCCTCCTCATCACCACATCTCCTCTCCGTCACCTCCTTCTCACGTCGCCTCTTCTTCACTTCATCTCCTGACCGCTCCCCCTCCTCACCTCCTCCTTCTCACCACATCACCTCTTCTTCACTTCCCCACTACCTCCTCCTCATCACCACATCTCCTCTCCATCATCACCTCCTTCTCACATCGCCTCTTCTTCACTTCATCTACTCACCTCCCCATCCCCTCTTTCTGCCTGCCTCGGTCTCCCCACCAACTGGCTCCTCCACAAGCTCCATGACTTGCCCAGGGTCACACAGCTAGTGTAAGTGTCAAGTGTTTGGTCTGAGGCCGGATTTGAACTTGGGTCCTCCTGACTTCAGGGCGGTGCTCTATCCACTGCGCCACCTAGCTGCCCCTCTCCATAAGCTCCAGAGGTTCCCTCCGGCCTCCTGGAACCAATACAAAAGGCTCTGTCTGGCCTTCAGAACCCTCTCTGACTCCCTACCACATCCTCTTGCATCCAGAGGCTCTGGCCTCCCTCTCAGCCCCAGGCTCTCAGGCTGTGCTCCCTGCCTGGAATGCTCTCCTTCCCCCCCCCACCCGGGTTTCCTTCATGTGCTGACTGAAAGCTCACCTCCTCCGGGAAGCCCTCTTCAACCCCTCCTAATTCCGAGGCCTCCCTTCCCCCATCAGACTAGGAGCTCCCGGAGGGCAAGGTCTGGCTTTTATTGTTTTTGCCTATGTTTGTGGGCCCGGTGCTTGGCTGTAGCAGGAATCCCAAGAAGCTGCCTGTAGGCAGAGGGGGCCTGGCAGGGTTCCCCACCCAAGGAATGGGAATGTCTCTCTTTGATGACTCCATCTCAAGGCTTTGCCTCTGCCAGCTGCCCAGGCAGGGTTAGAGAAGACGGGAGAGGAGACCGAACCACAAGGAATGGTGCACCAAAGGGGGACAGAGGAGCCAGTCACCCCCCACGAAGACACCATTTTCCCAAATGTCAGCCAGTCAGAAGAGGCAGCCCGCCCATCTGCGCTGAGCCCAGCGCCTTCCCTCTGCATGCCCCAGACTCTTGGCATGCACCCGCCAGGACCTACTTTCTGGACTTTATTTCCTCCAGCTCCTTGGTAAGCTTCTCGTTCTTCTCCTGGGCCTCCTGGAGGCGGCGCTTCAGGTCCCCAACCTCCTCCTGAGCCTCAGATTTGATGTCATTGGCTATGACCACAGCCGTCTGCAGGTCAGCCTGAAACTGCCGCCACTCGGCCGACTCCTCCTGGACGGAAAAGGGGGCAGGTTCAGAGTGGACCAGGCCAGGCCGGTCCCTCCCACCCCCAGGCACCCAGGTGCCCCACCCATGAGAAGGCAAAGGCTCCTTCCTACCCGCAGCCTTCGATGAAGCGTCTTGACCTCTCTATCCATGTCATGCTTTTGGTCCTGGAGTTTCTTGACAGTGTCTGCAGAGACAAGGATAGTGACAGCTTCACCTGATGGGAAATGGTCGCTGGCACATAAGAAGCCCGTGGCATCAGGTCACCAGCCCAGCCAAGCTCCTCGGCAGAAAACACTGTCAAGGTCCCAAGCCGGTCCTCCTGAGCAGCTCTATTTCCCAGAAAGACTGACCCAGAGCACGTGGGAGACCCTGAACATGTCAGGGATGAAGCTCGCCCCGCCCCGACTGATGTCATGTGTTGTTTGTGCCCCAAGCTGGAGTCACGCCAGACGCACTCAGTCTATGCCAGAGTGGCAAAGTGCTCAGGCAGCTGGGGCCCATGTGGATGAGCAGACCTCCTGTCTTCATGACCTAGTAGTTCCCAAGGAAAAACAACAGGCCTTCTAGCATCTTAATTATTCATGATTTCTCCTCCCATTTAGGTGGAGATTTCCATTTCTCCTCCTCTTTCTGGCACTTACTTATGGTTCCACAGACACGTACATTTCTCTTGTGATAAATCTAGCTGTAAGGCTATGCCTCAAAGAAACACACAGCAAGGCCCCAGGAACCACCCCTTCTTACTCACTACTTTTTAAAAAGGGCTGTTTTCCTTGTGGGTCACCTAGGAATAAAACCTACACCTTTTAAAGAGCTATTTCTCCAGTAAGTCATAGATACAGGGCCTGGTTCTGTGATGGGTGGTGTGAAGTGACCTCTGAGGTTTTTCTTACCTTTGAAATTCTTTTAAACACACAAACACACATGAATGTACACATGTGTACACACACAGAACCCTCATATGACTGCTTGTGGAGGGGGTACAAAGCATTACAGAATCTCACAGATGAAAGGGGCCCCCATCCTCCTCCCCCTCTCATCCTGCCCCCCTGCTCCTATCTACTGCCTGTCCATTTCACCTCTGCAGCACCTCTGGTCCATTTCACCTCTGCTGCAT
This sequence comes from Phascolarctos cinereus, assembly GCF_003287225.1. Taxonomy (NCBI): domain Eukaryota; kingdom Metazoa; phylum Chordata; class Mammalia; order Diprotodontia; family Phascolarctidae; genus Phascolarctos; species Phascolarctos cinereus. The sequence goes on along the minus strand of NW_027555847.1, from coordinate 729,697,997 downwards.
CTCTGATCCATTTCACCTCTGCAGCACCTCTGGTCCATTTCACCTCTGCAGCACCTCTGGTCCATTTCATCTCTGCAGCACCTCCGGTGCATTTCACCTCTGCTGCACCTCTGGTCCATTTCTCCTCTGCAGCACCTCTGGTCCATTTCACCTCTGCTGCATCCCTAGTTGATCCCATCTTTGCAGCATCTCTCCAATACACCCCCCTCTTTCCTCTGATGCTGTCCCCACCCTGGTGCAGATCCCCATCTCTTCACACCTGGACTATGGCAATAGCCACTGGGGTATCTGCCTACCTCAGTCTCTCCTCCCTCCAGTCCATTCTCCAAAGTGATTTCCCTAAAGCACAGGTCTGACCATGTCATTCCTCTACTCAATAACCTCCAGTGGCTCCCTATTGCATCCAGGATCACATATAAAATGTTCTCTTAACCCAGCCCCCTCCTCCCCTTCCAGCCTTCTTACACTTTATTCCCCTCCAACATCTTCCATCCCACTACACCAGCCTCCTGGCTATTCCTCAAACAAGACCCTCCATCTCTTGGCTCCAGCATGCCTGGAATACTCTTCCTTCTTCACTCCACCTACTGACCTCACTGGCTTCAAGTCCCAACTAACATGCTACCTCCTACCTGGCCTTCCCTAATTTCCCTGAATTCCAGTGCCTTCCTTCTGCTAATTATTTTCTATTTACCATATACATAATTTGCTTTGCACATATTTGTTTGCTTGTTGTCTCCCACACTAGACTGTGAGCTCCTTGAGGGCAGGGACTGTCTTGTGTCTTTTTTATATTCCTAGCGCTTACTTAGCACAGGGCCTGGCACATAGTAGGCACTTAATAAGTGTTTACTGAATTGCATGAATTGCTCCAATCCATACCTAGAAAAAAGATTTCCCCTCTACTGTATACCTGGTGAGAGGTCATCCACCCTTTACCAGAAGACCTCTAGTGAGAAGCCTACCACTTCTCAGGGTAGCCTATTTCACAATGGGAGTGACATATCAACTTTCCCCACTGCTCCTCATCCTGCCCTCTGGGGCTAAGCAGAGCAAATGGGACAGCTGTCTTTGGAGTACTGGAAGGACAACCACGTTCCCCTTTGTTTTCTCAAGGCTAAACCCTCCCAATTTTCCCAAGCAATCCTCAAATGTCCCGGACTTGATGCCCTTCCCAGTCTGGACAATAACCAGCTCATCAACATCCTTTCATGGCAAGGCCAACAACTGATGTTCTCATCAGTGGCCACAGCAGCTCCTAGGAGGCCAAAGGCCAATAGAACATCAGTGGCCACAGCACCTCCTATGAGGCCAAAGGCCAACAGAACATCGGTGGCCACAGTGCCTCCTATGAGGCCAAAATCAACAGAACATCGGTGGCTGCAATACCTCCCATGACACCTATGATTCTACAGCCAGTCAACAATGCGTATAAAAAATGTTTGCTTCTTTGAATTCTGGGCCTTTGAAGAAAGGCTGTCCTTCCTTGCTCTGGGAATATGCAGGACCTGATATTGCTTACTTCTGACTACCTAGTCAGTCAATAAACATTTATTAAGTATCTACTGTGTACTGGGGCAACATGCTAAGCCTTGGGGATATGAAAAGAGGGAAAAGACAATCCCTTAGGGTTGTCCTTAAGGGGTTCACAATCTAATGAGGGAGACAAGTAAACATGTACAATGAGAGAAGGAAAACTGGAAAGAAGAGGGGTTGGGGAAGGCTTCTTATAGAAGACGGGATTTTAGTTGGGACTTGAAGGAAGCCCAGGCAGTCAGCAGCGGGAGCAAAGACGGGAGGGACACCCAGATGTTCAGGCCTGGGGGACAGCCAGAGAGAATGCCCAGAGCAGAAAGATGGACCAGGAGGCCGGTGTCACCGGACAAAAAAGAACATATAAGAAAAAGAGGTGAGGTGTAAGAAGGCTGGAAGGGCTTTGAAGGCCAAACAGAGCATTTTGTATTTGATCCTGGAGGCCATAAGGAGCCCGAGGGTTTACTGAGTGGGGAGGCCTGCACTTTGGTGGCTGAGCGGAGGATGGCCTGCAGGCAGGCAGACCCTCTCAGGTTACGTATGCCTGCACCACACATTAACCCCAAGTTACTGCTCATTTGGGCCCATTTTTGGCAGATTCTTGAAAGAAATCTCCAGTCCCCCTGGACTCTTGGGCCAGGTGGGCCTGAGGGATGGGTATCACAGAATTCACCAATGAAGGACATAGAGACCTCACCCCCAACAGGCCAGTCCTGTCCTCACTGGGACTCAGTGCAGAGTCTCTGCGATGGTGCAAACGCCCTCCTCGACGAGTCAAGCCTGGCTTCCTGGCACAATCTTGATTCCCCCTATGGACACTTGGCTGGAGAGGAGCCTCCTGGGGCATCTTGCCTTTTCTACCCGTCTCAGTCCACTGTGGGCTGAGTCAGATGTCTTCTGTCTACTGGGGAGGGAGCAGAGGCTCTCCTGATCCAGCCATCGCCTGCTCGACTGGCCATTTCAGAACCATAATGGGGAACCTGGGGAAGGGCCTGCACTGGAGGGAGAACAGGGCATCTGTTCCAGCTTCATTCATGGAGGCCCTTGTGGCCGACTTCCTCTGGCGTGCTTCTGTCATCCGTGCCTGACTTTACCACAGAGTGGTGTGGGTCCTTGGCTGACACGTCTCATCACCAGTGGGCAAACTCCACCTCCAGGAAGTTAGCGTAAGAGTGCACACATACAGCGTTGCAAGGTCTCACAGAGCGTTTTACAGTTATCACCTCAATGGATCCTCACAACCACCCTGGGAGGAAGGTGCCAGTACGATGCCCATTTTACAGATGAGGAAACTCAGGCAGGCAGGTCAGGTGACTTGCCCAGGGTCCCAGAGCTAGGGCATGCCTGAGGCTGGATCCAAGCTCGGTCTTCCTGACTCTAGAGTGGCACCCTCTAGCTGTCTACTGACACAGCCATCGACAGCAATGTTCTTTCCTCCATCCATCAGGGTCAACCCCTTGTTCTAATAAGCCACACTGGTGGGGCAGCTAGGCAGCACAGTGGCTAGAGCTCTGGCCCTGAAGACAGGAGGACCTGAGTTCAAATCCAGCCTCAGACACTTGACACTTACTAATTGTGTGACCCTGGGCAAGTCACTTAACCCTGACTGCCTCAAAAAAAATAAAATAAGGCACACTGGAGGTGGCCTTGTCATTTTTTAACGCTGCCATCCCTGCTCTCCTCTCCCGTGCCCGTGGTCCAAGGGTCGACGGCTGCCTCAGGAAGGACTGTCCAGTCTCAGGAAAGTCCTCTCCTTGTCCTGACAGAGGATCACTCTATTTCGGGGGGTGCTCGGAAGGGTTCATCACGCTCCCTCCTGCCTCGGCAGCCAGTCTTCAGTCATTCCGTGTCCAGTCTCACCAGGTTCTTCCTAAGCATTCTCTCTCTCTCTCTGCTTCTCCTCTCCAATCATCCATCGGCCAGATCCCCAGCCCGTCTTCCAAGAGACACCTTCACAGAGAGCAGGTTGAGTCAGAGAAGACCCCGCTCCTCTTGGAGTCTGTCTGCATGTTGGCAACTGGACAGGGATGTGCCAGCTCAGGTGATGGCCTCAGACTGCTGCCCACAGCCATACCACAGGGGCATCTGGGAAGCAGGATGTCATCAGCAGCAGACACGTACACACACACACACACACACACACACACACACACAGAGGTATTTTCTAGGCTGAGCTGACCTGGGAAGGGTGCGGGACGACCACAGAGCAGCACAAAGCCAAGGAACGACACGGAGCCGTCAGGGAGGTCCCCACTTGTGGAATGTTTGGTGTCCAGGGCAGGGAAGCTGAGCTGCTGAGAGCACGTGGCCAAGCAGTGCTCACCACCTCCTCAGCAGCGTGGCCACAGAGAGCTGCCCAGTGCCCAAGTGGGAGAGCAGTGACCAGATCCCCTCGGGAAGGGACCTGTGTCCGTGGCAACACACATCGGCCTGCCTGGCAGAAGTAAGCGATGAAGCTAAAGCCACTGGTGTCCGCGTCACGGCAGCCTCACCTCTGCCCCTTCTAAGCAGAGAATGGCTCTTGGGGCTGTAGTAAAGCTCCCCAGCACAGGCCCACAGGAGACTGGGACCCTGACATCTCACGCCCTACCCTGGGCTTCACTGAGTCAATGCCCCTGCCCTGGGTTCCCTCTCCTCCCTTGACCCAAGACTTCTCCCTGGCCAGCTGACAACCACACATCACCAGACCTGGGCCCCACGCGGCATCACCCAAGGAGGTGGCTCCCAAGCTAGGCTCTCCCCACCACAGCATCACCTCCACCTGGACTCTTCCAATGGCCTCCTGCTGACACAAGTCTGACTGGGACACTGTCCCCGAAGCACCTCCAGAGCTCCCCATCACCTCCTCCTACGTTTCATACCATTTTTTTGCCCACAGGCAAATGGACAGGCTTTCTCATTTAGTCTGTCTTTGTCTCTGCTGCCTGTGTGCCCCATGGGCATCGCACAAACACCTGGATGTGGTCACCCCAATTACTGCCCCCTGCCAGCTGGGCCCAGGCCCAAGCCATGGTCCCCAGCTCAGAGGGTCCTCCCTCAGCCTTCATTCACTGGCTGCTGAGATGACTGGGGGGGGGGGGTCTCCCTCAGGCACCCTTGGGGCACACACCCAGTGATGCAGGAGTAGCAGCTGAGCTGCCCTGGAGATCTCTGGTCTGTCCCTGGCCCTTCCGTCTGAGACAGATTCTCAGAGTGGGAAGGAAGGTCCCTGAGGAGACATACCCACTGCTTACAACACCCCAGCCTCTGCTGGGAGGGCTCCGAGAATGGGAGCTCACAAGTGAACCCGGGACGGTGCTCCCATGAGCGACCTCTGTCTGGCTTCAAGGCTCCATTCACACTTCCAAGGGAGAGAGTGTGCTTCAGGGAATCTTCTCTTTCCTAGGTTAAGGTCACCAGTTCCTTTGCCCTGCCCCTGCGGTCCCCCTCAGGGCACACCTCAGCTTGTCTGTGTCCTTCCTAAGCTGCAGGGTCCAAAGCCTTAGGGCCCATATCCTGGAACCTCAGCCGCTGGCTCACACAGCCAAAGCTCACATCAGCTTTTTGCCACAGATTCCTGTGACACTCCAATGGAGACCTCCAAACAGTATGACAGCCTTGTGACTGTATTATCATTTAATCCCCATCTTTCCATCCTTTCCCTGGAAGAACAGTATGAGAAATGTGATGAAACGCTTTGCAGATTTTAGCCTTTTTGAGTGTCGTGGATCCTTTGGGCAGACAAGGGAACGCTATGGACCCCTTCTAAGAATGTTTTCAAATGTATAAAGTAATACAGGATTACAAAGAAAATTAGTGATTTTGAAATACTTATAAAAAATTTTTAAAAGTTGATGGGGCCCAGACTGAGGACCAGACCTCCCCACCCTAGTCTAAGTAAACTCTCAATCAATCAAGCATATATTAAGTGCCAACACAGAAAGACACAAAACAAAAAAAAAATGAGAAGAAAACACTTCTGCCCTCAAGCAGCTGACATTTCACCTGGGGAGCAAATCTGTTTGCAAATCATTATGAAAGCATGGGCATGAGAGATGGAGTATCACAGGAAGGAAGGGCATGAAGATCAGTTCAGATGGGCTGTGCAGTGAGGTGTGGGGGCTCCCTGTAACCAGGTAGGAAGCAGGCCCTCTGAACACCCCCTTCTACCTGCAGCACCCCGACTCGTCACTAGTCAACCTGTCGGAAAAAGCCACGAGCCCAGCACGACCTCTGCTTGCTGAGCCAGGCAGGCTGGCTGTTGGCAGTCACCACGGCCCTTAGCAGAGATTCACTAGCCGGCTCTTTAATGAGCCACTGGAAAAGACAAAGTCACTGGCCAAGAGGCCACTGATTCTGTTCTCTTCCCTGGTCTGAAAATCAAGACACTCACACCCTTCCAATGCTGGGGTTCCATGATCTTTCAACTGTCACTGACAATGGCTAGGTAGGGCTACCTGACAGTTCTTTCCAGACCCCAGGGGACTGGGTGCATGACACCTGGGCCAGGGGATATGAATTCATCTAGGGAAGCTCACAGTCCCTTCCTCACCAATCTCAGGCATCACCTCCCCATCCGCATGTTTTCATGTGGCTGATGAAGCCCACTATTCTTGTACCAAATAGGTCACCACATGAGCATCACACATCTCACTTGACAAAGGAGCAAAGAAAGGTCAACTGACTTGTCCAAGTTCACACAATCAAGCGTCAAAGCCAGGACTAAGAAAGCCAGGGTGGCACCATGGACAGAGCACTGGACATGGAGTCAAGAAGACACAGGCTCCAATGCCAGCTGAGACACTCGCTGAGTGATCCAGGCAGGTCACTCCATCACTACCTCTGTGAGACAGAAACAATCACCTCTGTACTGCCTGCCTCCCAAGGTCGTCATGACACTCCCACAAGCGTACGGATGTCACATACATGAAGCCAGGGCCACCTGCCCATGCCCTGAGCCCCTGATCCTGGCCCACCCTGGTCCAGCCTGAGCTACCCCAGCTTTCTGGTCAACGTGTGAATCAAACAACCCTAGAGTGGGGAAATCTTCAGCCCTAATGCCTCAGAAAAGAGATGGGCTGGCCTGAGGTCACGCAGCCTACAAAGTGCAGACTCCTTAGCTCAGGCATCCCGACTGATTTTCACAGCTAGGTTAAACATGAGAAGTCCTAGCTTCCTTCTTAAGCTAGGCTTTGGTCCAGGCACTCACAGAAGTCACTTCTAATCTTCATTTGCTACCCTGTGGTGTGCAAACTTAAGACCTGAGGCAAAGCCCTTTCTTCAAGGACCCCCATGACCCTCTTCTCTCTCCAAAGACACAGAGAGTTCACTTCATAATTCTGCCCGAGACCTCATGCACACAGGCCCAGCTTCCCAGCCTCCCACAGGCCCTGCAGAGTCCCCAGGCAGCCGATGGGAGCCCAGGATTCATTCCCAGAGGCTCCCTGGCTGGCTGTTCCTTCTCTGCGGGTCCCCCCTCTCAGCCTTGATAAGCAGCATGGAGGCAGACATCTGAGCGCACACCTGCATCCCAGGAGAAGGAGTCGAGGACAAACACCACCTCTTAAGGCCCTTCTAATCCTGACAGCTTCCAGAAAAGCAGCTGGTTCAATGACTTCTAATTCCTGGGGCCACGAGGGGGCGCCACAGTGCCCAGAGCACTGGCCCTGGAGGCAGAAAGGGCTAATTTTATGTGTGGCTGTGAGGGGGCACCAGAATGCATAGATCACTGGGTCTGGGCTTAAATCCTGGCTGGGTGACCCTGGGCCAGTTACTTAAACAGCATGCCTCCGTTTCCTGAATATAACAAACAATAGCATGATCCTCCTAAGGATGTTGTGAGAATCAAATGAGATAATAATTATACATATTATAATAATTATAATATATATATTATAACATAGTTATAATAGTTATAGAGTACTTAACCCAGTGTCTGGCACACAGCAGGTGCTCAATAAATGCTGCTACCACTACTATTCCTACTACTGCTGCTACTGCAACTACTTTTGGAGTTGTCTGGTGAGACCAGCATTCTCAGACCCAAAGGAAGACCAGCCGACCCACAGCTGACACTCCAGGAACACCTCCGCCCCCACAGCTGAGGGGGCAGCTGTGCCCGTGGGGATGGGGATCCCTAGGACTCCCCAAACACTGGCCCCTAGGGAGGATGAGGAAGGTGGGCCAAGGTAGCAGCAAGGTCCCCTCCCACCCCAAGACCCCTATGACCCCCCAACCCTTGTAATCCCTGCAATCCCCACAATCCTCATGACCCCCACAACTCCTGTGACCCCCATGATCCTCGCAACCCCATGACCCTACCACCCCTGCAACCCTATGATCCCCGCGACCTCACCAATCCCTGTGATCCCCATGACCCCTGAGGCCCTCATGACCCCCACAATCCTTGAGACCCCCATGATCCCCATGACCCCATAACTCTGGTGACCCCATGATCCCCATGACTCCCGTGACTGAGGCCCCATGAGCGCACACACTCACTCTCCAAGTCGGAGATGACGAGGTTGTCATGGAGTTTCACGGCTCGGTGCTGCTCCACCTCGTCCTCCAGCTCAAAGATGGTCTCCTTCATGTCTCCTCGCTCTGTCTCTTTCTCCTCCAGCTCGGAGCGCAGCTTCTCCAAGGCCATATTCAGCTCTCCCATCTTCTTCTGGGCCTCTTCCTGGAAGCCTCCATACTCCTCCTGGACCTACAGCCAAGAAACATGGGGAGGAAGTGGCCTGGGTCCCACAAGAGCGACCCCCTGGGGGCAGCTAGGTGGCGCAGTGGATAGAGCACCGGCCCTGAAGTCAGGAGGACCTGAGTTCAAATCTGGCCTCAGACCAAACACCTGACACTTACTGTGTGGCCCTGGGCAAGTCACTTAACCCCAACTGCCTAAAAAAAAAAAAGTGACCCCCTGCAGAATGAGGACTCAGGGGATTCCTTTCTGATGTCCCCACCCTGAGGACCAGAGGACCGCTGGCTAAAGGCCGATGAGGGCCCAAGGTTGCAGTCTGACAGGAGTGAGCAGGCACCTAGAGGAGTAGAAAAGTGAAGAAAGTCGGGAACCAGGGATCTGTTCATTGGGCCTGAGAGAAGGCTCTTCAAGGAGAGAGACACACCTGCCAAAGGAGGTCTAAAACCGACCCAGGCCATTTCTGCTATTACTCCACTACGAGATCTGAAGAGGCCATTAGGTGGGGATGAGCACCAGGCCCCACCCCTCCAGCCCCACTCTCTCACAGAGGAGAGGCCCTGGCACCCTGCCTGGCTGGCGCAACCAAGCAATGCCTCAGCATACCCTGGCAAGGGCCTGCACCAGCAGGTTATTCTAGACCCAACCACTGTGCACACAGAGTTCTGAGGGGCCAGGGGGCTGATTACTGGGAAGTGAGGGTGACAGAAAAATCAAGGGCAGAGCATCCCCACCCCCACAGACCCACCCGGGGAGCACTGCCAAGCCCAAGTGGGAGCTGAACAGTCAGCCTGAGACCCAGGGTGAGCAGGGCGGAGTGATCATCAGCTCAGTGTGATTGTCAGACCACTGGTGAAATGAGGAGAAGACCGCCAATAGCCTGCTGGCTCCAGACCCCAGAGCATGCCCTCTGACCACAGACGTCGCGACCCACAGTTCTATCCTAGGCCTTCCTCTCTTCTCCCTCTATACTACTTCACTTGCGGATCTCATCACTTCTCTTGGATTCAATTATCATCTTTATGCTGATTCTCAAATCTCCCCAGCCTGGTCCAATCTCTCTGCTGATGCTCTTCATTTTCACAGCTCCAACTACCTTTCAGACAACCCAAATTGGATGTCCTGTAGACATCTAAAACATACCATGTCCAAGACAGAACTCATTATCTTTCCCCCTAAACTCTCCCTGCTCCACCTTCTCTATTGCTGTTGAGCGCAATACCCTCCCCTACCCCAGTCCCTCAGGCTTCAACATAGAAGTCATTCTGGTCTCCTCACTCTCTCACCCTCCCTAAAGCCAATAAGCTGCCAAGGTGTGTCCACTAGACATTTGATCTGGTCCATTTCACCTCTGCCACACCCCTGGTCCATTTCACCTCTGCAATGTATTTGGTCCATTTCACCTCTACCTCTGCAGCATCTCTTCAATATGCCCCTTTCTCTTCTCTGATACTGCCCCCACCTTGGTACAGACTCTCATTGCCTCATACCTGTTCTACTGTAAAATCTGCTGGCGGGAGGAGGGTGTCTGTCTGCCTCAACTCTCTCCCCCTCTCCACTCCACCCTTCATTCAGCCTCCAAAAGTGATCACCTTGAAGCACAGGTCTGACCACTTCAGTCAATAAACTCCAGCACCAAATACAAAATGCTGTTTGACATTTAAAGCCTGCCCCCTCCTACCTTTTCAGTCTTATGACGCCTCATTCTCTTCCCCACCACAAACACTCTCTTCCTCACAGTGACACCAGTCTCCTGGCTGCGTCCATCTCTCAGTTTCAGGCATTCTCTCTGGCTGTCCCCTCACCTGAAACACCCTCCCTTCTCAGCTCTGACTACTGACTGACCACCATGGCCTCCTTTAAGTCTCAGTTTAACTAAAATGCCACCTTCTACAGGAAGCTTTCCCTGATTCTTCTTAATGCTAGGGCCTTCCTTCCACTAATTATTTTTTATTTATCCTGTATAAAGCTTGTTTCATATCTATCTGTCTACACATTGTTTCTCCCATCAGACAGTGAGCTTCTCTGTCTTTTTGCCTCTTTTGGTATTCCCAGTACCCAGCACAGGGCCTGGTATACCGTAGGTGCTCAATCCCTTCTGCCACCACGGCTATCTCTTCCTTTAGACACCTCATGGGTCAGCTCCCAAGCCTGCCTCCCCTCCCACCTCGGGCTGCCACCTACCTTGGCGATGGCGTCCTGCAGACGGGCAACGTCGGCCCGGGCGTGGTTCAGGTCCTCCTGCAGGCCGCTAGCTAGGGCTTCGGCCTTGTCCTTTTCCAGGCGCACGCCATCCAAGAGGTCCTGGATGTCCGACTTGTCCCCTGCACTGTGGAGGGAATAGAGCTCAGCCACGCGCTGCTTCTCGCTCTCAAGCTGGGCACGCAGGCGGCCCAGCTCCAGCTGGTCTCCAGCCATGGTGGCCTGGTGCTGCTCAAGGGCAGCAGCCAGGGAGGCACTGTTCTTCTGCTCGGCCTCCAGGGCACGCTCCATGTGCAAGTTGCGCTCCTTGAGGGCGCCGACGAGCTCCTGCGCGTCCTTGTTGTCCTGCTCGGCCATCTGCAGGGCGGCGCTGAGGTGCTGCTGCACACCCAGCAGCTGCTCGCGCTCAAAGCGTGCACTCTCCGCCAGCTCCAGGAAGCGCTGCTCCAGCTCCAGGTAGCGGCCGCTCTTGACATCCTCGTCGAGCACGTAGGCGACGTGGTGCTCGTCAAGCAGCGAGCGCAGGTACTCAAGCTGGCGGCCCAGGAGCTCGAGGCGCTCGCTCTGCTGGCACAGAGACTGCAGCAGCAGCAGCCGCTCCTCGCCCAGACGCTCGTTCTCGCCACCCAGCTCCTGTGAGATCTGCTGCAGGTCGGCCAGCTCCTGCAGTGTGGCCTGCAGCTCCTCAGATGTGCTGTGCTGGTTCTCCTCCATCTGCTGCAGACGCTCCGTCAGGCATGCCACCGAGGCCGCCTCACCCTGCTCCCGTGTCCCCCGCCGCTGCCGCCCCCGGCCCCGTGGACCCTCGGCCTCCGAGCCTGAGGACGAGGCCGACGGGGAGCGCGAGGAGCCCTGCGCGTCCAAGGCGTCATCGCTCGACGTCAGCGGCTGGTACACCTCGCTGCACTCGCTGTCCAGGTTGTCCAGGGACGCGCTCTGCGGGCGGCCCATGGGCGCCGGCTCATCCGGGCTCAGCAGGTCCTCCAGGGAGCCCTGGGCTGAGCCCTCAGCCGACGAGGCCAGCGCGCCCCCACCTCCGTCGCCGGGGCTGCCGCTCACCAATGCCACCGGCGCCGTCATGTCAGGGCTCAAGGACTGGCAGGCAAACAGCTTCTCGGGCTGGTCGAGCCCCTGCTCCAGTGAGAAGCCCAGGGCATTCAAGCGGTCCTTGAGCATCCTGTTTTCGTTCTTCAGCCGGCTGAGTTTCTGGTGGACGGTGGTGTTATGGTCCTGGAGCTGCAGCAAGGTGGCCTCCACATGGGCCGCGCCCTCTGGGGGCTCCTCGCACAGCCCCAGCTGCCCCCGCATGTCCCGCAGCTCGTTCTGCAGGCGGAGGATCTCCACATCCTTGGCTTTGGCCAGCCCCAGCAGGTCCTGCACCTTGGCCTCCAGGGCCGCCTTGTCACTGATCTGGTTGTCTGACTTGGACTTGCTCATGCGCACGTCCGTCTCGGCACTCCCGCGGCTCCGGGAGCGCTTGGTCAGTGCCAGTGCAGGATCGCCAGGGCCCTGGCCTGCGGCGGGCACCCTCTTGCTCAGGCTCAGACGAGGCCGCTCCCGCAGCCGTTCACGAGCGGAGCTGGGCTCTTTGCTCCCGGCAGACGTGTTTCTTTTGGAGCTCGTGCCTGTGAGATACAGAGAAAACAAGCCTTCACCCCATGTCGTGGCCCACACGACCCCTGACTCAGAGAAGTGATGTGACTCCCTCCCCTACAGGACAATGGGGGAAACCAAGGAAGCCCTGAAGGGTGAAAGGATTCAGCTTCCAAAGCTGGGCTCTGAGGAGCCAGCACAGCCTTGCCCTGGAGGGCATTTCAGGCACCAGGGTCAGTCACGGGCAAGGCCCGTAGCCCTCCCCGCAGGGAGCAGAGCCTCAGCAGTCAGCACACCTGGTTAAGAGCCAGGAATGGGCAGGGCAGGGCAGGGGGCTCACAGAGGCCAGACTGGACAGACACTGCTCGGCTTCTTCAGTTTTCTCCTCTGGTAAATTCAGGTCAGGTACCGGGCAGGATGAGCTCTGAGCTCCCCACCCAGTCTAAACCGAGGGTCCTTGAAAGAAGCCAGACCCCAAGCCCTCCTGGAGCAGGGGGAGGAGTTCTGGGCTCCACGGACAACCTCCAAGAGGAGACTCAAAATCGCATCAACAGAGCTCAAGGCCACTCATGAGGCTCAGGCGGGGAGAGGGCACGTTGCCTTCTGTCCTGCCAAGGGCTGTCAACGGGCCTTGATGTGGCCTTGTTCTCACTGACTTCACAGAGGAGAACCGAGGCCAAAGGAGGCTGAGCTGGACAGAAGAGTGAATTCCCTAATCGGAGACATTCAAAAATGGAAGCAGCTGCCTGGAAAGGTAGGGAGCCTCCTGCCCCTTCCCACTCGACACAAGAATGCTGCTGAGGCTGGGGGGCCAAGCTATGCTGCAGGCCCAAGACCCAACAAGTCCAGCCAAGCTCCCAAGGAAGCTCAGAAGGCCAGCCAGCACCTGCCAGTGCCCAGGGCCGTAGGGCAGAGTGAGGACAGGAACTCATCCGGCCGCCCTCAGGACAGCAAGGACAGAGGGACAGGTGCGCCCTGCCTCAAGGGCTTGCCTTTCCCGGGGAAAGGCCTCACACAGTCTGGAATAGGACCCCAGATTTCTGGGAGTGCCTCCTGGCAGGCCCCCAAGCCAGAGGGAGCCAGCGCATCTTCATGAACAAGGGAATGATAAAGGATACGCTCTTTTGGGGAGCCCATCTGGTAACCACAGGTCAACTGGACAGAGGGAAGTGAGGTGAAGAGCAGTGAGGAAGCCAGGAGGGGCAACGGAGGGTCCCAGGGACCAAGCTTGGGCTAGGGCCGAGGGAAAGAAGCCCAAGAAAGGAATCCTCCGGGGACGACTTGGCACCCGACGGACAAGGGGAAGGGGACAAGGAGAGACGAGGCGCCTGCCCGCTCCCCTTGATGGACAGCCCCGTCATTCACCCGCAGAGGGACCTTCGTGGAAGGAGAAAGGGCAGAACTGGCCAAGGAGGATGAATCCCCAGGGATGAGGAAGGGAGCACAAAGCAGACAGGAGGGAACATGAGACAAGGTCTTGGCGTGCCAGGATGGAGGCGGGGGAGAAGAAGTGTGGAGACCCAGGCAGGGGCCAGGGCCAAACTCCTCCTGGGGTCCTCACCCCGTCTGAGAGGAAGAGCAGGAGTGGCCAGGGAGCCAGGGTAGTATGGCAAGACCGAGAGAGTGCTGGGCTGCAGCAAGCCCCTGAGACTGACCCAGACATCCAGGACTCTAGAACTTTCTAGAGCAGAAACTGGGGGGGCAGCTAGGTGGCACAGTGGATAGAGCACCGGCCCTGGATTCAGGAAGACCTGAGTTCAAATCCAGCCTCAGCCACATAACACTTACTAGCTGTGTGACCCTGGGCAAGTCACTTAACCCCATTGCCTAGCCCAAACAAAAACAAAAACAAAAACAACTACAGCAGAAACTGGGCGGGCTCCAGCCAGCACTCACTAAGCAGCTACTCAGTGCCCAGGAGTCAGGAGACAAAGACAAAAAAGCCAGGAGAGCCCAGTGCTTGGGGCAGGAGCTTGCCCAAAGGCACTCAGGGGTCAGAGGATAGTACAGCCTAGGCAAGTACCCAGAGGCAGGAGAGGGAACCAGCTGTGGGCTACAATGCGAGGCAGGAGGGTGGGCACCAGACGGGCAGTGAAAACCACGGGAACATCAGTGTGGCGAAGGGCCTGAACGGGGAGACCAGGCAGGCTGGGCGGGCCAAAGTGGCCAGCTGGACTTAGGGAAGATGGGAGGGCTGGGGGCCCAAGCTCTGGGGGGGGACCTGCCTCTCCACCCCCCAAGCCCAGGCTGTGGACAAAGAGAAGCCCGCTGGCCCTGGGGCCACAGAGGGCAGGAAGGAGCCAATACGCTCAGGACCTGTGCTGGGCTTGGCCTTGTTCTCCACAGCGCTCGCGGCGAGGACGCTGGAGGCCGAGGCCACCGCCGGGCATGTCTTCTTCCCTTTCATGCTGCTTGTCCCTGGCGCTCCAGCCATGCCGGCCAAGAGGTCATCATTGCTTTTGGCCTGTGAGAGAGAGCAAACACACAACAGTGGCGTATGGGCACAGAGACGCCCCCTGGTGCGGGCTCGGGGGCAAGTCCTGCGGCCGCTCAGCACTCTGTGTCCACATCTGGGAAGCAGCCCTAATGCCCCATAACCCACCCCTGCCCGGTGCCCACGGAGCAACAGCCCCAACAAGAAAAAGTCCCATCCACGGGGATATCCAGAAAATACATCCCCAGCACACAAGTGAGGGCGTGCATCATGGAGCACGCAGGACCAGGCTCGGTGCACCAAGCCAGAGAAGGAAGCCTAGGAGAACTGCGCAGGGCAGCAGGGAGAGGGGCAGAATTTGGGCCGGGGGCCAAGCCTGGGAAAGGCCTAGAGAAGGGAGGCTGGGCAGGCAGACCAGCAGGCCTGGTCACTGCAGGGGCTGCCTCCTCCTCCAATCTTGGGGAGTTCCAAAGGCCCCCAGCGCAGGTCAGTGCCCCTCTCTCCTCCTCCTGCTCCTCCACCCCCCCACCTTCGTCCTGACCTCAGGGGGCCCATTCCATCCCATCTCCTCGAAGCAGCGAGGCTGCCCTTGTCTCTCCCTCCTCTTCAGTCTCTCCCTGTCCACTGGACCACTTCCCACAGCCTGTAGACATGCCCAGGGCTCCCCCACCCTGAAGACACCTCACCTGGCCCTGCCTCCCCCTCACCCGCATTGTCCTCTCTCTTGTGCCCTGAACTGTGGTTAAACTCCTCCAAAAGGCGTCTACACTGGTGCCTCCACTTCCTTCTCCCCCTCTCTTCTTAATCCCTTACAGTCCGGCCTCTGACCCAAGTCCCCAGTGATCTCTTAGCTAATGGGCCCGGCTCCTTCACCTCTCTGCAGCCTTGGGCGCCCTCCTGGACACTCTCTTCCCTCTCAGTTTTTGGGACACCTCCCCCTCTGACCATCTGAGCCTTCTCGGGCTCCTCTGCTGAATCCTCCTTCAGACCAGGCCCTCTTCGTCCCCCAGGGCTCTGTCCTGGGCCCTCTGGGTGATCTCATCAGTCCCCATGGACTGAATGATCATCTCTGTGCTGGTGACTACAATCTACCTCTCCTGCCTCTCTGCTAATCTCCAATCTCACATCTACACCTGACATCTCAAACTGGACGTCCAGTCAACAGCTTAAACACAACATGTCTAAAACAGAATCCGTGGGGCAGCTAGATGGCACGGTGGATAGAGCATCAGCCCTGAAGTCAGGAGGACCTGAGTTCAAATCCAGCCTCAGACCACACTTGACACTTACTAGCTGTGTGACCCTGGGCAAGTCACTTAACCCCAATTGCCAAAAAAACCAACACCAACAACAAAAAAACCCAGAATCCATGACCTTTCCCCCCAAACCCTGCCCTTTCCTCCCATTCCTATGACTGTCGAGGGCAACACTCCCCCCAGGTCCTCAAGCTCCCAACCTAGAAATGCCTGGCACATAGTAAACGC
Source organism: Phascolarctos cinereus (assembly GCF_003287225.1). NCBI lineage: Eukaryota > Metazoa > Chordata > Mammalia > Diprotodontia > Phascolarctidae > Phascolarctos > Phascolarctos cinereus. The sequence goes on along the minus strand of NW_027555847.1, from coordinate 729,682,075 downwards.
TACAGATAGCTTAGCAATTATGATGACTGCTCTTATTTTCCAACGCAACATGCGGGCTTGGGAGCCCTCCTCCTTGGGCCCAGGGACCCTGGCCTGTGGGGACCCACCTCACACTAGGCCGCGTGGCATCTAGATTTCTCCAGAAACATGAATGAGAAATGGACATGCTCCCTCCACCCCACTCCCAATCACCCTGGAGAAAGAGAAATGCTGACTGACAGGCTGATGGACTGGCCCCCAGCCTGGCCAGAAGAGGATTCTCTGAACCAGAGGCCCAGATGCTTTACAAGAGGAAGGTGAATTACTGGGCCCACCCCAGCCCAGCAGCCCATCCCCCCATCCCTGTCAGGGATGCCCCTTCACAGCCCAAAGGCCCCGGCCACCCAGCCCACGTCCCACTCCAGCCACTTAACAATGATGCAGCTGGCTCCCCAGGCCTGCAGCCGGAGGAAGGCGTCTTTGGCTCCTCAGGGCCAAGTCAGTCTTCCTTCTGAAGGCTTCCCCACTAAGAGGGGCTTCTTAATGGCTCAAGGGTGCCCTGAAAGGAGCTCAGGCACCAGGCCCGCCCCTAACCCTGTGGAGAACCAAGGCGCTCACATGGCTATGGCAGTGCTGGGCCAGACCACAGCAGGTCCCCAAAGGCTAGGTCATGGCCACCCCAGAGGCTTCTTACCACACCCACTGAGTCAGCAAAAACCATCAACACTGGAGGTGGCTTGGGAAGACAAGCCCCCTCCACACAGGTACACATCACTCTTGGTAGAAGAAAAGAACTGGAAACAAAGCGCACAGGGCCAAGAGGATGAGGGGGGCGTCAAGGGAAGAGCAGCGAGGCAGCCCCCAGCTCCTCCACGCTGACCCATAAGACACACCTGAGAGTCCTCCTGCCCAGCCAGGCACAGCCAGCAACACAGAGGTTTGAGGAGCTAGGGGCCAGAGAGGCCCCAGATGTGGGCAGGCCGCAAGAACTGGGCCCCCCACCTCCTAGCCAGGAAGTCCCGAGGAGGGGCCTGTGCTTGGATGGACGTTGAGCAAGGTCATCTAACTCCAAAAGGGCCCGAGGACAGGGCAGCCGGCCCGCAGGCCCACTGCTCAGACCCAAGGCCAGAGCAGAGCTCAGACCGCTCTAGTGGGGCTCTCCCTGAGACTCTGGACCACACCAGCCCCAGCACCCAACAAAACAGCAGCTGCAGCCAGCACCCTACAAAGTCAAGAGGGGGCCCGGAAGGGCTGCCACCCAGAGGAACTCCTCGTCCATGGCAGCCAGAATTAATGCTCCCTCCACATGTTCACGAAGGGCACGCGTGCAGACACTGGAAGAGAACCAGCCACAAGGTGTCCAAAGCAAAGAGAAGGCCAGAGAAGTGATCCCCAACACCCCATTAGACAGAGGTGGCCTTGGAATGGGACTGAGGAGGGGAGAGGGGGAAGAGGAGGGGAGGGAGGAGAGAGGAGAGAGGGAGGGGAGAGAGAGGAGAGAGGAGGGAGGGAGAAGAGGGAGAGGGGGAGAGAGGAGGGGGACTTTGGGGAGGAGAGAGGAGGTGAGGGGGGAGGGGAGAAGAGGGAGAGGGGAGAGAGAGGAGGGGGACTTTGGGGAGGAGAGAGGAGGTGAGGGGGGAGGGGAGAAGAGGGAGAGGGGGAGGAGAGAGGGGGGAGGGGAGAGGAGGGAAGGGGAGGTGAGGGGAGGGGGGAGGGGAGGGGGTGGAGACTGGAGAGGAAGAAAGGGAACATGCACATACAAATACCTTCCACCGAAGAGGGAAATGTGGGGGAAGGGAGTCCCAGGGAGGAGTCTCCAGCGGCTGATTCTGGGGAGCCCTAGGGGAGGCTGCCTGTGAGCCTGGTGGTGGTGTGGCGTGCAGTAGGAATGCAGGAGAGGGGCTCAGAGAGGCCTGCACAGTCCCAGATGACCCCAGGCAGGGGAGCAGAGGGAGCCAGAGGCATCTACACCAGAAGCCCACTGAGGACTAGCCTTGGGACACCAGGCTTTGGGGACAGGGCAGAGGGAGACAGCCCTTTCTGGGCCAGGTTGGAGGTGAGGGGATTTGCAGGACTCAGTGTTGGCTCCAGGGGCTGTTTTGATGTAATCTTTTCAAAGAAACAAGGCCACCAACGCCCAATGGCTTGGCCCCTGAACTGAGGGTCCAGGAAGCCCCGCAGAGACGTAGGCAATGCGGTGATGCTGAGGACAGGGCCTGAAAAGCTCACAGAGCCCTCTCTTCAGCCCCTCGGGGATGCAGCGCCTCCTGGCTGCCCTTTGCACCCATGGGCTGCCATCCCCCAACCCCTCTGTCCCCCCTGGCCCAGGCTGGACATCGGAGAGCTCCTCCCAGGCCCTCGGCCCCCTCTCCCAAGCCATGAGCCTCTCACCAAAACATCCCTACCACGGAGCCCAGCACCTGGCCTGGCACACAGGGTACCCACTTTACAGATGAGGGAACAGGCCCAGAGACACACAGATACCAGTAATAATAGCTAGTGCTTCTACAGCAGTTTAAAGTGTGTAAGGCACTTTGTGAATAGGACCTCATTTGGACAGTGAGGCAGGCAGCAGCAGTAAAGTGATTTGCGCAGTGACACACACAGCGGGTGAGTGTCTGAGGCCGGATCACAGGGCAGGGCCCTCTGGCCCCTCAGCTGTGTCTCCCCCTCCCTCGGACACCCCCACTACCTTGGTCAACGAGGCTGTGCTGGGCTTGGAAAGCTTGCCTCCTGTCAGGCCGTCTGGCTTGCTCTTAGCTGTCCCCGCCGGTCTGGGTGCTGACACGGTCGTCCTGCTAGCTTTCTTCATTCTGGGCTGCCTGGGGGTGATGCATTGACGGACAAATCTGAGGGAAGAAGCAGGGGGTCACATGGCAGCAGATGAGGGGCTGAGGCGAGTCCTGGACACACGGGCCAGGGGACGGCCCCACTGGGTGCTTCTTGTGATCTCGGGAAAGCCAGAAAACACGGAGGAATGTTTCCAATGAGAAACCCATGTCCAGCTATTCCTCTCTGGGCATCACTAACTAGAAATGTGGGCTTGACCCACACTCCAGCCCAATACACACCAGATCTGCCCCCCAAGGATGACCCCAACGAACCCTCTGGCACGAGTCTCTTTACCGCGGCCCACCTGACACCCGCCAAGTGCAGCAAACCCTTCTCTTCTCTCCAGGGTATTCCCAGGGAGGCCTTCCCACCCCTAGCACAGAGCTCGGCACATAGCTAAGGGCTTCACTGTCAGCAGAGGCACTTGGTACAAGCGTCTGACTCACCAACTGATGATGAGAAAGAGTAAGCCAGCCAAGGAAACCCAAACGGTCCCTAGTTATCTGGTGGCCTGGGCACCGCCAGCCAGCTGGACTCTTACGGCTGGGCGTGGCAGAGGCCGGGCCCCGCTGCATGTGGCCAGGCAGTTGGGGGCAGGGACACAGCCACCATCCTGCTCTCCCTTAAGGTCTATCCCAGTGAGGGCATCACTGAGGCCTCTTCGCACGTCTGCAGCAGCACGTCCAAGACGTTTCACATCTGAAGGAATGTGTTCTAAGGGTTACCTTATGCAGTCTGCCCAGCACAGATCCAAATGTATTTCTGTCCCCAACAGCCTGGGAGGAACGGCTCTGGAGACCACGGGCAGGCCAAAGGCAGAAGAGCCAAGATGGTGCCAATCTCACCGTGGAAGGACGCTCAGAGAATACACCTGCCCCCGCTGGTGCCCCCAAGGACCTCAGGAGGTCCTCCAGCCCAAGGCAGCTCACTCAGCCTGCGCCCTGCTCGGGTCAGGCAGGTTCTGATGCCAGGGGGCAAAAGCTGCCCTCCCTGCAGGCAGAAAAGCATAGGCTTGGCGTGCTCTCCTCCAACGGTGCTAACCCACGAGTGCCGATTCGAACCCCCAACGTGGGCCTGTCTGAGTGTTGGAGAGAAGAAGCCCTGAAGGGTCAGCCAGGAGAGACACCCTGATTTCTAGCAGAGGCTCTCGCTGGACCCCAACAGGCCACACTACCAGTCCTACGAGGTCAGTGACCCCCAGCTGGGGCCCACAGCACCCTTAATGCTGCTGCTGGCCCTCCAGGCAGCATCTCAGGCTAGCCTGCCCACAGCTTGTCTGCCCACTTGCTGTCTCCTCCATTAGACTGGGAGTTCCTCGAGGGCAGGGCCTGTCTCTTCTCTTTCTCTGTACCCCCAGTGCCTGGCACACAGTTGGTGCTCCACAAATGCTTACTGACTGAGGGGGAAGGCCTGTGGCGTCCAAGAGCCACTAAACACCCAGAGGAAGACGGATGGATTCGATGCAGCCCAGCCCTGGACACTGTCCTCAGGTTTTCCTGATGGGCCCATGGGCTCTGCTCCTTCCTTGTGCCTGGCATGGCCACCCAAATAGTTCCCCACCTTGGCCCCAGGCACCCCGCCAGCACAGGCCAGAGGCTGCCTCTGAGCCAGCCCTTCCCACGGCACCTCTCCCCTCTCCTGAGGTGGCAACCCTTACCTGAGGGCGTTCTGCCCAAAGGAAGAGAATTGTCATGGCTGAAACCTACCCAATGAACTTAGGTTTACTGGCTAGAATTCCTTCTCAAAGACCAAGCCTTAAACCCAGTTCACTCGGGATCTCACTGATTGGACAACAATAGGTCCCTGCCCAAGCACCCCTCAATGGTTACTTTTGGGACCCTCCTGGCTCAGAGTGAATGTAAACAGTAACTCCTAGCGTGATTTTTTTTTTAAATTAAAGGGGCCATCCCTTGACTCGCTTCTTAAAAAGGCCTGTCCACTGAATGGGTGTTGCCTCAGTCAAAGTGAGAACTTGAAAAGACCTTAGCTTAAAAGGGCCAAGGTCCCCAGCTGCATCCTGGGCCATCTCCAGGCGTCCTGATCTATACCTGACCACTGGACCCAGATGGCTCCGGAGGAGAAAGTGAGGCTGGTGACTTTGCACAGCCCTCCCTCACTTAAATCCAATTCACTTGTACATCATGTCATCATTTCCCTGATGTCATGGTCTTCTTCCAAAACGAAGGATGAACCACACACAACCTGACACCCGCTGGACACCTCCCCAGAGCACCCTGTGGGACCTTTGGTTTCCTCACCTGGGGCCTCTCAGTTGTCACTGGTGCAAACCCCAGGGTCCACGCGGTGGGGTCCCGGGCACCACTTCTGTCAGGCGCTCCACTCGTCTGGTGGCCCAGCTTCCCAATCTCCCCTGGATCACGAAGCCCACCGAGCCCTCAGGTCGAGTCGCCTTCCCCTCGGCTCTGCTTCCCTGCAGGCTGATGAGCAGGACTCCCTCCCCACTCTCTGCTCTAGGGACCAACCAAAAGCACCAGATCAGAGGACAGGCCCCGGGCTGCCAAAAAAATCAGTCTCCAAAACGCTCACAAGCCCCTGACCGGATTTCAAATACGGTCCAAAAATGCAGGGACCCTTGCCAAGGTTTGCTAACGGCCATTTCGCAAGTCGGTTGTTTTTTCCCTGCAATTGAACCAGATGAGCTTGGGAGCTATAAACAGGCTGAAAGGCCCCATCAGTGCTGCCCGTTCAGCGGCCACGAATCACGGCCTCCTGTGGCCACGAACCACGGCCTCCTGTGGCCAATCAAAGACACAGGCAAGGCAACGTGCAGCAGGCTGGGGAGGATCTGCTTTCTCAACCAAAATACAGACAATAAACTGAAGAGGAAAAAAAAAATCCTTCACCTTCTGGCAATGGCTGACCAGAGCTAAGCAGAGGCGACCGGGGCTGACCAGAGTTGACAGAGGCCAGTCAGGGCTGACTGACCGGGGCTGATGGGGGCCAGTCAGGGCCAACTGACCAGGGCTGACCAGAGCTGACAAGGGTCAGCACAGTGCCTGGGCACACTGGGAGCACTTGCTTCATCAATGCTTGCTACCCAGCTGACTGACTGCAGATGGTCTACACAGAAACACCTTCCTGTATACACAGTGGACTCTTTCTTGCTAACACATGCTGAGCAGACTCAAAGCAGGTGCCATAAACCTAAGTGTGCCCCATCCCTGGAGGACAGCCTCTGCCCCTCCCTGAACTGGTCCTCCCCAGCCCCTTCTGCCCCAGGGGAACCTCCTCATTTCTGTGGTCCTTTGTGGCAAATTCTCCTGCTCCTTTTGTGAAAGTCGTCACTGTCTGTCTTTTTTTTTTTTTGGCCAAATGAGCGAATGGCTTGTCTATTTTTTCCCCCAAAAGCATCTCCTCCTTTTACTCAATAGGTTTTTCGCTTTCTGCTTCGTTGGTCTCTTCCTTATTTTTTCAGAACCAGGAAACTCCTCTCTAAGAACAAAAGGTCAAGAATCACGAGGGAAATGCTGACCAAAAGAGGGAGGGGAAGAAGCTAGTAGGGCCGATCTCAGATCTCAGACACGGCCCCAAGCATGAGGCCGGAGGCTCAGAACACATAAAAGAAACCCATTCTACTGAAATGGAGCTGTGCAGGATAGGCTCACTGAAATCTGGCCTAGAAAACCCAGGGCCAGCCAGGCAGGGGCCCATTAGCCACATGACGTACGCTCACAAAAGCCCAGAGTTTGAGAGACCTCAAGATGCCAGGCGTGGGGCAAAGGCTTCGGTGTCTGACAAAAATTGTTGGGAACACCAAACAGTAGGTTGGACAAAATGAGGCAAGGACCTCCCACAAGGACATCCAAAGGGACACTGGACCTCAATATCAAAGGTCAAGGATAAAATGGCCTGCCCCATCCATGGACAGGGAGACCTCAGAGGGAAAAGTCTAAGTCAAAAGGTTTTGCATAACACACCCAATGCAGGCAAGACTGACTGGGAAACTGCAAACAGGGAATCCTGGCAGTGCCTTTCAGACAGACAGAGAGGTCGGTCACAAGAAGCAGAGCCCTCCCCAGTCAGCCGCCTTCTCCTGCTCCTCCTCAGGACGGCAGACACCACAGAAGGGATGGAGGGACTTGGGGGAACGTTCCCATGCTCTGGGTCCCTGGGCAGGGGAGCCCACTGCCCGCCAAGCACAGGCCACACATGCACAAACACACATAGATCACTCACACACGCAGACACAAAGGGATCACTCGTATACACACGGATCATACACACACACTTGCACATGGCCACACATGCACACGAGTGCACCCCGGATCTCTCTCTCTCTCTCTCTCTCTCTCTCTCTCTCTCTCTCTCTCTCTCTCTTTCTCTCACACACACACACACACACACACACACACACACACACACACACACACACACACATACAAAAACACACCCATGCATGTAACAAGCCGTCCTCAATGTATGGCAGAACAAGCATGCAGGACATGCTTCATGGGCTCCTCCACAATCCTCTACACCCCGACACCACAAGCCATGAAGGAGGGAGGAGTAAGGTGCCCACTGGGGCAGCAGCCCTGCCCAGCACCCCAGCTGGACCTCAGGCTCTTCCTCATGCCTCCGTCTGGACACAGGCCCCTCCCCCACACCCTTCTGGCCCACCCAAAAAGAGGGATGCCGCAGAGCCCCCATCCACTGGGCAGAAGAGGAGAGAAGGCAGGTGAGGACTCTCTCCTGCAAGCCCTGCTCCATGCCTCTGTCTGTCTGTCCAGAATGCCAGTGAATGGCCATGGGCCCTCTGCTGACCCACTGTACCAGGCCACTGCACATGGAAGGACCCAACCCTGACCAATCACGAGAGTGGTGGGACGAGGGGCACAACCAGAGGAAGGAGCCAGAGGGGAGAGCCCCCCACCAGGGGGAGGTGACGACCCCCAGACTGGAGTCAGAGCCACAGGAAGGGAAGGGCTAGGAGGCAGAAACCACAGGCCCTTGGGGATGTGGGGGGCCCAGCACAAACCAAAAAGTTCAGACGAGGGCCCAGGTCTGGGGGGAAGGTCACCCCGAGGCCAAGAAGCCCAAGCCCAGAGCCTCCTGAGTGGGCCTAGTGTGGGCCGCCCATGACCCCCGCCCTCCAGGGAGGGCGCGCCTTGGCATTGATCAGGCAACGCCATGTCACACCCAATCAATAGCAGATACTCTATGCAGGAAAAAGGTGCTCATCCCAAACTGGGTCCGAGGTGGACGCCACCTGCCCACGCCGAGGTGGACACCACCTGCCCACGCCACAGTGGCCGCCAGAACTGTCCTCCCGGACATCCCCAAGGCCACCACCTGTGCTCAATGACCATGCTCAGCGGCCGTCCTCAGGGCACAGTGACTGTTTCTGAGTGACCATTCTCCCTTTAGGGCTTCCTGGGCCGTCCTCACTGAGCAACCTCACTGTCCATCAGTCTTCAGGGTTTGTCCTCACTATCCATCCTCACTGTCCGTTAGTCCTCAGGGTACATCCTCAGGGTCCTTCCTTGCTGTCTGTCCTCACTGCCCGTCTGTTCTCACTGTCCGTCTGTCCTCACTGTCCGTCTGTCCTTACTGTCCATCCATCCTCAGGCTCCATCTTCATTGTCCGTCTGTCCTCACTATCCATCCACACTCTCCATCCATCCTCAGGATCCGTCCTCACTGTCCTCCATCCTCACTGTCCGTCCATCCTCAGGGTCCTTCCTCGCTGTCCATCTGTCCTCACTGTCCTCCATCCTCACTGTCCGTCCATCCTCAGGGTCCTTCCTCGCTGTCCATCTGTCCTCACTGTCCGTCTGTCCTCACTGTCCATCTGTCCTCACTGTCCATCCATCCTCAGGGTCCGTCCTCACTGTCCGTCCTCACTCTCCTTCCTCACTGTCCGCCTGTCCTCACTGTCCATCCATCCTCAGGATCTGTCCTCACCGTCCATCAGTCCTCAGGGTTTGTCCTCACTATCCCTCCTCACTCTCCTTCCTCACTGTCTGTCCTCAATGATCATCCTCATGTCCCTCCGTCCTCAGGGTCCCCAAAGGCGCAGACTCCTGGGGGTGGGGGGTCCTTAGCTGACCCCAAAATGGGACCCACCCCTGGCTCTCCCCCAGGGAGCAATCTCCCCACCCTACAGATGGAGAAACTGAGGGCCCAGAGAGCCGGGGGCGGCCACACCTCTGGGCGGGGAAGGGGAGGCTGGGAGCACTGAACACCAAGACCAGCAGACCCAGCAGGGCCAGAGGGCCTGGCGAGGAGGGCGCGGGGCGGAGCGGGCAAAGGCGCGCGGCCGGAGAGGACCCCCTCCCCTCCCTTCTCCTCCCCCTCCCCTTCCTCTCCTCCCCTCCCCCCTATGATTGCCATCCCAGACCCCCTCTCACCTCAGGCCTCCGCCTCCTCCTCCTTCTCCTCTAGGCCGCCGCCGCCAAGGGCGCGGTGTCGGGGCGCAGCGCGGGCGGCCTCCCCTCGGACCCGGACCGGGACCGGACCCCGCGGCGCGGCGGGCGAACGAGGGGGCGAGGCGAGGGGCGCGCGCCGGGCCCGCGAGGACGCCAGGGCGCAGGCGCGGGGGCCCGCGGGGACGCGCCTCAGCCGACAGAGGAGGCGCGCATGCGCGAGGTGACGCGCCAGGACTGCCACCGTCGCGCAGCTGCGTACTGCCCCCCCCCAGCCTCCGGCCTGCCGTAGTGGGCCTAGTGGGCACGCATGCGCCTCAGGGCCTTCGCGACGGAGCCGCTCTGATACGCATGCGCCTCGCCTCCCTGCCCCACATCGAGGGAGGAACCTGTTGGTGCGCATGCGCTTCGCTTTGGGCTGGCCCTGGGAGGCAGGCTAGGGGCTGACTAGTTTTTGGAATGGTTGCCACAGAGGTCGTTGGGTGGGATGACCCCGCCCCCAGACCCCTTCTTCCCTTATCCCTAGTCTGATCTTCCCCCTATTATTCACGTCCTCGTTCCCTCTCCCCACACCCCTATCCCTGATCTCTACCGCAATCATGAGCCCCCAGCTGTGCCTCCTCTCCGTCCACCTCCCAGCTCCTCATCCAGAGCCTTTTCCCACCAACTCTCTCCTCCCTACCCCCTTCTCATCAGCCCCACCCTCATCTCCTCCTCCCCCGCCCCTCCCACCATAATTAGCAGTGTTATTAAGATCCCCTGACCCCCACCCCTCATAATAATCCTGTTGTTAGCCCCTCACCCTCCTCACCCTGCGGTGGGTCTCCATGGCCCCAGGCTCCTCTTCCATCCAGGCAGCCCCATCCTCACTTGTCTGCCCTTCCAGCCCCCATAAGGCAGGACGTTGACAAAAGGGGCTTGGCCTGTGCACTGCCAAAGGCCTCAGACTTCCCTTCGTGGACCTTCTGCTATCAAGCCCAGGACTTCAAAGACTGACTGTACCAATACCTTCCTAGGGACTGCAGAGACTCATGCTTCACCCCTTTCTAAAGAAAACTGACCCAGGAATGTAGTGGGCATGGACGTCTAGAGCCAGGGAGGAGAAGCTGGTGTCTTATACGGGTCCCTGGATTTCTGGAAGTGAGTCCCCCAGAAGGGGAGCTGAGCACACACACGTTTAGTGACTGACTGACCAGAGAGACCCTGGGCCCTTCCTGGCTGCGGGAATCTGGCACTGGAGTCCACATCTGATCTCCAGGCAGAGCCCCTGGAGCAGGCATGAGGGTGCACAATGAAGGGTCAGGACCGATGAGCCGGGCCAAGGCCACCAGGCGGAGCTGGCTCTCCCATCGCCTCCTCTTCTTCCTCCCAGCGGCCACCCTCCGGCCCTCTGGGCCACGCCACCAGCATTAAATGCATCTGTCTCCCAGTCCCTGTCCCAGCTGCTTGCCATCCTGGGACAGCCAGGGGATTTAGAAAAAGGGAAAGAGCCCCAGTTTCACTGGAGGACAAGACAAGTTGACATGCTCCCAGCTGCCTCCCAGCAACCAAGGGCTGTGCAATAGGAGATTTAACATCTGCTGGCTGCCCCCAGCCCCCAAGCTCCTTATGGCCCTAGGCTGGGGACACTGGTCTGAGGCCTAGGCATGGCAGGACAGCCCCAGTAGCAGGCCTCACAGCATGGCCTGGTCTGTTTCCTCTTACACTATTGCTAGGGCTCTTCCAAAGGCAAACGAAGGTCCTTAGGGCTGGGGCTGCTGGCAGGGAGCACCCCTCTGGCTGCCTGTGGTTAACCCTGAGGAAGATGTATAGGAGAAGAGACTGGGTCTCCACAAGGGAAAGGCATGTAGGTCCTGCTTCAGGGACACATGGGCTCCAGGGAGGCCTGGCTAAGTGCCACATGGGAAGTCTAAGGCTACCACAGTCATAGGGGCTCCCCAAAAAGAACAGAGAGGAGAAGGGGGGAGGGGAGGGAAAGGGAGAGAGGAAGGGGGAGAAGAAGTGAAAGGGAGAAGGGAGGAAGGAAAGGAAGAGGAGGGGTAGGGAAGAGTAGGGAGAGGAGGGTAGGGGGAGAGGGGGGAAAAGGGAAAAGCAGGGGAGGGAAAGGGAAAATTAAGGGGAACTGTCAGTTTACCTTAATTTTCAAATGTTATACAATAAAGGGAAGGGCCTGGAATTAGGAGAGGTTGGGGAGAAAGTGAGATTTTACCTGGGACCTAAAGGAAGCCTGGGAGGTCAGTAGTTGGAGTGAAGGAAAGAACATTCCAGGCAGGGAAACAGCCAGAGAGAATGCCCTGGAGCAGAGAGATGGAGGAGCTTCTTGATGAAACAGCCAGGCCAGGGTCTCTGGATGGAAGAAAATGTGGTGGGGAGTCAGGGTGGAAAAAGACTGGGAAGGTGGGAGGGGGCAGGTTATGAAGGGCTTTGAATGACAGAGCCTTTTGTGTTTGCTCCAGGAGGCCATAGGGAGCCACTGGAGCTTCATGAGTGGGGGAAATCACTTTGGTCACTGAATGAAGGATGAATTAGAATGGGGAGAGACTGGAGGCAGGCTGACCCCACTGCCCTCAGCAGCTATTGCCGTTGTCCAGGTGTGGGAGGGTCTACCTCAGGAGGGTGGCAATGTCAGAGAAGAAGAGGGGGCTTTTCTAGAGATGCTGTAGAGGTGGAACGGACCGGAAGTGCTACAGAGGTGGAACGGACCGGAGGTGCAGCAGAGGTGAAATCAACAGGCCTTGGCACCATATTGGATCTGGGGGGTGAGAGAGTGAGGAGCCCAGGAAGATTTCCAAAGGCGTGAGCCTGGGGGACTAGGAGGATGGGGGTGCCCTCTACAGTAATAAGGAAGGTAAGAGTTGGGGAGGGTTTAGTGAAAAAGATAATGAATTCTGTTTTGGAAACATTGAATTCATGATGTCTGTTGAACATGTCTGAAAGTCCAAGTGTAAAATGGGAATAATAATAGCACCACCCTCCCAGAACTGTGAGAATCAAATGAGATAATATGTGTAAAGCACTTAACACAGTGCCTGACATATGGTAGGTATTACATAAATGTCCCAGCTATTATCATTATGGTTATTGTTGTTTATTATTATTATTATTACCACAGACAGTGTCAGAAGCTACAGAGGTCAGGGAGAATGAGGACTGAGAAGAGGCCATTGGGTTTGGCCACTGAAAGACCATCGGTTACTTTGAAGACAGTGGAAGGAGGAGGTCAGAAGTTGGACTGTAAAGGGTTAAGAAGAAAGTGAGAGGGGCAGGGAGAGAGAAAGAGTAGAGCAGAGGCACCGATTGTAGGTGGCCTTTTCAAGGAGTTTGACTGCAAAGAATCAAATGAGCCTGTTTTCAGGATAGAAGGGACATGAGCATGTCTGGAAGTAAGAGGGAAGGAGCCAGTAGAGAGGGAGAGATTGAAGATGAATGGGGGGAGAGGGTGACAGAGAGAGTGATCTGCTGGAGAAGGGACAGTAAGTGCTCAGTGCTTCTTTACTGACTGACTGATGCCCATCCTTCCTCTGCCGTACTATCCAGGCAGGAACCATAAAACTGGACTGTCAGAGATGGAACCTTTTCTGTACAAAAAGGAAAACCCAGTGAACCCTCTTTGGCGCTGCCTTTTCCCAGCTACCCACCTTCCTCCACTGGCTGATCCGGGACCCCCAGCCTCTCTGACAGAGACCTGAGGAGTGAGTGTCCCCAGTGTCATGCCCAGCCTTTGGACACTAGAGACCATGCCAGGGTAGAAATTGCAAGTCCTTGAGTGTGTAAGGAAACTTTCCTTTTATTAATTTTTATTATGCCATTCCTCCTGGAACACTTTGGCTAACCATGGTCTGTTTTCTGTTAATGTTAACCTCTGCATTGTGGTAGGGTTATTGGCCAGCAGCAATGTTCCATATGAGACATTTCTCCCACACCAAGAACCAGGATTCTTTTGTCTTTCCCTCCCCAGAGTCTGGTCCAGGGCTTGACGTGTCTTTGGTGCTTCATAATCACTTGTTAAATGATTGACTGATGCAAAAACTGCCCTTCACCAAAGCCCATCTGCATTCCTCAGTTCTGGACTTTTCCTCTCTGGGGTGTGGGAGGGAGGTGGCCATGAAGTGCAGGCAGTCATGAGGCCCAGAGAAGCCAAGCCATTCCACGCCTCTGTCATTGCTTCCAGACCCCTGTCCCCTCCAAAGTGTCCTCGTCGCCTTCCTGTGGCCACTCCCCATCTTCTCCAGTCCTTCCTGAATTACAGTCAACTCAGACATCCCGGGGGGATCTGGATGGGGCAGAGGACCCAGACTTGACTGTCACCTCCCTGTTCCCTGGCCAGGGCCCTCCCTCCACAGTTCAACACTGGGGACGCATTCCCACCCACTGGCCAGCCCCAAAGCACTCTGCTGCCATCCATTCTTCATTCATCCAGTGGGAATGGACACCGAGGGATGCTGACAGGGCTTTGCCAATCCCGGGGGGGTGGGGTTCCTGTGGCCTCTGGCTTTTGTGCCCTTTGAATGTCTGCTGACTGCCATTGGAAGTGGCCTAGAAAAGCTACTGGGCCCTGGAATGAGGCAGCCAAAGGCCCTCTCCCCATCACCCCCACTCCCTTACCCTCCTCTCCTCATGTGCCTGATATGTATCCTTCCTGAAGAATTCCTGGCTAACCCCAGAAAAGGGGTGAAAAGCCCCCCCCACTTCACCCAGTGCTCAGGAGGCCTTTTCTGGCCTCAGGACGGGTACCCGGGGTGAATCAAGGCCTCCAAGGGAAATCTGCCCAACTCCAAGAGAAACGTGGTAGCCTTGGACTGGATGCTGTGTGAGGCTGGACCAATCACTTTCCCCTCTGGGCCAGTTACCTCAGAAATGGGGAAAAGGGCTGGAGCTGAGGCTTCCTGAAAGTTCCTACCAGCAGGCCATTATGTGATGACAGGGGCCAACTGTGGGGTGCCCATGATTGGTTCCGGCCCTCCTTCCAGCTCGGACCTGATGTTACTCCTTCTCTGTCTCCTCCTCTGGCCCCTCCTCCAGACCAGGCCCTCTCACCATGGGCGTCCCCCAGGGCTCTGTCCTGGGCCCTCTGCCCTTCTCCATCTGGGTCATCTCATCGGCTCCCATGGATTGAATGACCATCTATGCTGATGATTCTTAGATCTCCCTGTCCTGCCCCAACCTTCTCACATCTCCAGCTGCCTCAGACGTCTCCAACTGGACATCCAGTGGGTGCCACACTCAGTGGGTCCAAACAGAGCTCATGACCTTTCCCTCCAAACCCTCCCCCCTCAGCCTTCCCTGTGAGTGCCCTGCCAGGCCCTTGGGCCCCCAGCCTCGGGGTCATCCCAGACTCCTCACTCCCTCTCACTCCCTAGACCCAGTGTGGTGCCCAGTCCTCAAATCCTCCCCCTCCTCTTCCCTGACACAGCCCCCACCCCAGTGCAGGCCCCTCATCACTTTATGCCTCGATTACTGCCGTTGTCACTGGGAGGGGGGTCCTGCCTGCCTCAGTCTCTCCCTACTCTGCTCCATCCTCCATTCATACCCTAAAAGGATCTCCCCAGAGCTCAGGCCTGACCATACCACACTCTACTCAGTAACCCCGCAGTGGCTCTCTCTGGCCTGCAGGAACAATACAGACAGCTCTTCGGGGCCTTCAGAGCCCTTCCCGGCGGCCTCTCCTCCCCCCGGGCTCCCGCCTTCTCCCCAGGAGGCCTCTCCTGACCCCCTTCGCCCCTCCCTTCCTCTGACCATCTCCATTGACCCTTGGCCTGTTTCTAGCCCCTTGTGTGGGAGCTGCTGCTTCCACTTGCCTCGGATCTCCCCAAGGCCAGGGACCCCGGCACTTAGCATGCTGCTTGGCACATGGTAGACACTTCATAAATGCTTGTTGCCCACCTGACGCATGCAGAAGACACCAACGCCCTCGGTCTCCAGATCTGTCCTTGGGGCAGCCTAGCAAGGGGCCTGGAGAAGACTCCTGGGACATTTGGTCAAGGCCCCTGAGAGGAGCAGGAAGCTCCCTCGGCCAGGAGGCCTCTGTTTCTGCAAACCCGAGTCTTTGGGGAGACCGTTCCTCCCCAAGCTGAAGAGTCTCTGGGCAGCAGGTGAAGGTCACCGCTGGGTCGGTGACTGAGGTCGTCAGGGGCCAGGACTGGAAAGAGCATGGCTGAGCCTGGCCAGGCGCTGGGGAAGAGGCTTGGCCGTGCCCTGGTGGTCTGCTGCCTGCGGAGGGGCTATGGACCCTCCTGCACCCAGCCCCAAGGCAGGGACTAGACTTCCACGGAGGCCCGCAGCCTTTCCCTCTGGGCTCAAGAAGGCCGTTTCTTCAGTCCTTCATCTTTGTTTCAAGTGTTGGCTTCAGCTCTTAAGCCCACGGTCGCAATGAGCCATGTGACTCAGAGGCATGGGGGGGTCTGGATGTGTGGGATTGGGAACCCATTTAGGAGAGGGCCTGAAGGGAGGGCCTCTGGAGAGGAGTGTTTGCCAGAGGGCTGTCTCTGGCTGGGGGCTCGGAGCACACGCCCGCCCTCCCTCTGTGTCTGTCTCCCGTTTTGTGTGTCTGTCCGTCTGTCCATCTGTCTGTCTGTCTGTCTGGATCAGGCTGCCTTGGTCATTGCCAGCCTTCAGCTAATTGTGTTCATTGCCTGTTAAAGACGAACTCACTAGTGGGGGCCCCGAGCTCTAGTTTTAGGGGTGTGAGTCAATGCACACACATACACACGATGTTTGACTGGTGAATGGGGGCTCTGTCTCCCCATCTCCCCCCAGCTTTGTTGATGGAAGGAGTCCTTGGCCCCTCCTGCTGGCCGGCCACACGAGTACAGTCGCGGGACGTTCAAGGCTTTGTGGGGTGTGCCTCCCCCACTTCTGCCCAGGGGCAGTGGCAGGGCAGGGATCTTTCTCCTTTGCCCCTGCCCCCACCCTGCCCCAAGCCAGGGCATTCTGCATCAGACCTGCCCTCCCAGGAGGAGCTCCCCCCCTGCAGGGAGTGGGCAGAAGCAGTGTCACAGACCACGAGCCCTGGCAGCAGAAAAGAGAGCCAGGTCTTCTGGCCAGTCACCTGTCGGAAGCGCCCTGCCCGTTCAGCCTTCCCCTCTGATTGGAGGGCACTGGGGCCAGCCGGGTCTCAGTCCTCTCCAGACTATACACTGGACAGCCTTCACCAGCCCCCGGGTACTTGGCCCTATCCTAGCCTCCCCTCCCCCTCGGCAGCTTCCTGGCATGTGTGATCGCCCCCCCCCCCGTGGGAATGGAAGATCTCTGTAGGCAGGGACTGTTGGCACTTTCCTTGTATTTGCGTTGAGTGCTTAGCACAGCACCTGCACATCATGAATGCTTGAAGACCATTGAGGGTCAGGCTGAGGAGCACGCCCGTGGAACACACCTGAGTACCCCACCCCACCCAGCAGAGATGCTATGTGCCAGCCGGAGAAGCAGCACAGGACCACTCTGAGGAGAAGCTAGAGGCTGCACTGCCCTGGAGCCACGCCTGCCTAGCTCACTAGCAGGGCATCTACCTTGCCTTCCCTCAGGGAGTGTATTTGTGGGAGGGTGCACCTCAGGGCTGCTGGAGGCGGCTAGGGTTCAGGCTGCATTGTGCTTCTTACGGTAAATGCCTTTGCTTTGAGCTAAATAACTGTGGCTACTGGCTGACTGTAATAGGGAAGGTCACCAGTGGGGGCTCCTGGGCTCCAGTTTGAGGAGCCCCTGGAAACCAAACCCCAGGTCTGGGGCATCACTTCTGGAGGTGGGCACTCAAGGATCGCAGCTCCTGTCTGCCTGGGGTTCTAAGTTCTATGAGCAAGCGAGCTCATAGGGGAGGAAGAACGGGCTTCAGGCAGTCACACGACAGCCCAGGCAAGACAGCCCACCGTCCCATGACAATGGCAGCCTTGGCTTCCTCCCTGTTCTCAGAGCAAGAGCAAGAGATGGAAAGGGAGGGCTAGTGGTCTGGCTGGAGGGGCAGGACGGCCCCGGTGTCCGGGGAGGGCATCACCTGGCACACAGTGGGTGCTTAATAAATGTTTATTGACTGGGCGAACTGGCACCTACTCCCTCACCACCCTTGCGGACAGTGTGAACCTAACAGGAACAGCTCTTGCTCCACGCCCTTGCCAGCTGGCTGGCCCCAGAGAAGCCATGTAAGCTGTTGGGGCCCTCACATGGCTCCCTGCTCCACCCCCCCCCGGGAGTGGGCAGGTCTCTGGAGAAGAGCAGCCCATGACCACCCTGCCCCACTGCGGTGGGAGGCTACCTCCTGGTGCCCCTCTGGGCTGGCCCCCCACGTCGGCCCACCCCTGCCCCACGGGAGCGGGCCTAGGATTCCCTCCCAAGCAGAGGAGCTACCCAGAGAGAAACCACAATGACCATCACAGCCCTCAGCCACCTGCCAACTGACAGCGCTGGCGAGAGAGGCCAGACTGCCCCACATCAGAGGCCCTCCTGGCTGGAGAGCTCAGGGGTCATCGCATCTGAGCAACGAGTGCCCCCACACTTCTGGGTATGGGGAGGTGCCTGAAGAGCTCGGCGATGGGGAGCTCACTACCCTACAAAGCCGGCTCTTCAGGGAAGGAGGCCCTTCCTGGTCCACACTGGTGCCTTTCTCCAGGGTCCCCCAGCCGGGGGCTGCCCTGGGATGGCAGAAGCGCAGAGTGATAAGGGGGCACGTCGCCTGTGAGCTAGTCATGCACAGATGCACAATAAAATCTGTGGTTTAATAGTCAACATTCCACGTCCTATATAAATAAGAACAAAGTAGGGCAGGAATGGGCACAGGCGGGGCACTGCCTGCTTTCTACAAGCCGCCAAAGGAGATGGGAATGAGGATGAAGGCCCGGACCGCACACATGTGGAGGGCAGGCGAGGGTGTGGCTGCCGCCAGGAGCCAGGTGGAGGCGAGGGTGGGTGGGGGCGGGCGAGGGCGGGGTGCCGCCAGGAGCCACAGTGCCCAGAAAGGAATGGGAGGCCAGAGGCTGCCTTCAGGCTGCCCCCTCCCTGGACTGGAGATTCAAGTATCGGACTCTCTTCAGACACAGGGTGAGAACACGAGTTAGTCAGCAAGCGGGCGCACTGGTCACGGTAGCGGTGCTAGCAGCAGTGACTAAGGAAGGAGAAGCCTGGTTGTGGCAAAGAAGGCCAGGAGATGCGCACGTGACGGGGCCACAGTAAGAGCGAGGGGTGCTGGCGGGACCCTCGGCCGCCTGGCCCTCCGCCAGGTCCCAGACAGCCCAAAGAGGAGGCAGGAGAGGAAGGCGCGTGAAGGGTTTGGGGGGTGGTCCAGGGTCAGGAGTCCTCCTGGGCCAGCGCAGTGGTGGAGGGCTCCCCGCCCATTCCTCCTGCCTCCCTGACGAGCCTCGGTGTCGTCCCTGAACTCTGCGCTCAAACCCTTCCCAAGGGATAAGAGGAGGGCGGCCGGAGCTTCGGCCCAGGGTCTGAGGGGCTCACTCTGCTCTGCTCGGGGCCCCTGGGGCCTCTGGCCCACTCTCCCAGGCTCCTGCTACACAGAGTCCGGCAGTCAGACTTCAGTAGAAAAAAGGATGCTCTGTCTCTTGGTGTCCGGAGCCGGGAGCGTCTCCAGCTGCAGAAAATAGAGCAGCACCTGCACCTGTGGCAGAGGGGGTGGGGAGGAGAGAGGAGGGAGGAGGGTGAAGAGGCAAGTCTGCAGGGTAGCTTCAGGCTGGCCACAAACCAAAGGGGCGCGAGCAGAGCACCCAGGCTGAGGGGCCCCAGATGCGCCCCGGGACAGGCAGGGGGAGATGGAAACTCTCGGCTCAGCCAGGCTGCTCTCTAGCTTGGTACCCGGGGAAGATCAGTGAATGGCGGATGGGCTCCTGGTGCCCGCCCCACCGCCTGGCAGGCACCCCCCCTACCTGGGCCATGACCTCTAGGGACCAGCTCTCGGCCATGGTGATGGGCTGGCTCGGGGTCGGGGGGACCTTGCTTTCCTTCTCCGAAGGCCTCAGCAGGGTGGGGCCAAAGACTGTGGCCAGGTTGTGGAGGGACATCTTGTTGACTGTCTCTTTTTCTGCCACCCTGGAGGCACAGGCAGGCAGGTGAGGGCAGAGCCCCGGGAGAGCAGCCGCTCAGAGCCTCTGCCAAGGGCAGGAAGAGGCAGAGGTCCGGCTGTGCCTGTGCTGGGCCTGGGAAGGGCACCCCAGGCTCCAGTCTGGACGGGGAGGCCACTGCCTCGGCCAGTACCTTTTCAAATGGTCCAGAAGGAAGAGAAAGGTGAGAAGGCTGGGCTCGGGAAGGGACAGCAGCAGGTTCAACATGCAGCTCTCTTTGGCCACGGGGTCCGAAAGTGCTACAGAGAGAGTCGGAGAGAGAAGAGTCAGGGCCGCCTCAGACAGAGGTCTCCAGTGGGCTGCCGCAGGGCTCTGTCCTCAGCCTGTCTTAACTGTTTAAGGCTTTGATCGAGGTCGGGACGAAGACTGAAGACTGAAGACGTGGGCAGCCTGCGGTGGGGAGGGCCAACCTCTGCCCATGTCTAGACAGCTGAAAGGGAAGGGGCGGCCACATCCAAAAAGAAAGACTCCACTGAGGATCATTCACTTGTATTCAGCAAACCACTCCACATGGGAGGACTGGGGGGACAGCAGATCCTCTGAAAGGGATCGGAAAAAGGAGCCAAGGGGAGCCCCCAGCATGACGCAGGATTGGGAAAGTGAAGAGGGCCTGGCCTGCCTCATGGCAGCCTTCCACGAAGCCCACAAGGGCCCGGACCCCCTGAGGGGCCAAGGAACCTCTGAAGGGCCCAGGAACCCCTAAAGGGCCAAGGAACCCCTGAAGGTCCCAGGAACCCCTAAAGGGCCAAGGAACCCCTGAAGGGCCCAAGAACTCCTGAAGGACCTGGACCCCCTGAAGGGCCCAGGACCCCCCTAAAGGGCCAGTCTCCATGTACCAGCTTGAGTAGGAAGCTCCCCACCAGCTGGGGAAGAGAAGGAGGGAAAAACAGTCTGGGCAGGAGAGCCCTCTGGGTGTGGCCCAGACTGCCCCAGGAGCTACAGAGGTCTCTGGGCAGAACCCAGGAAGGCCTATGGTCAGGGAGGCACCCCAGAGAAAGACCCTCCAGGTGTGAGGCTGAGGCCCGGCCTGCAGCCGCCTTGGACCCTGGTGTGGGGCAGAGCACCTGCACAGGAGCCCCCACAGCATGCACGGCTGCTGGGCTGGGGGACTTACCGATGCCCTCTGCAAAGCTGGGGTAGAGCTCATCAGTGAAGAGGGGCTCCGGCAGTTCTCGGAAGTACAACTTGAGTGTTCCCGCAATCGCATTGACATCCATCTCACTCATCATCACAGATACATCTTTATTATCTGAAAGCACATGCAAAAGGCAGGATTCAGGCTGATTTTGAGGGGTCTCCAATAGGCTGGAAGTTTCTCCTCATCCACTCCCTCCAAGGCCTCGCTGAAGCCCAGCAGAGGCACCAGCCTGGGTTTTTCCACCAACAGTGGCAATCAGGGCTCTGTAACACTCTCATTTCCCCTTAGCCCCGAGCCCCCATGTGCCCAGTCAGCCCAGTGAGTAGAGTCGACAGAAAGCCTGGGAACAGAGCTGATATCTAGGCTGAGCTCAGAGCAGACAGGCTCTGCCCCAGGGCAGTACTGGTGAGCAGGCCCATCTCTGCCACGGGCTGAGAGGTTCACCGGGGTTTGGTTCCCCATGTCCCAGCTCTGTGCCCCTCCCAGGGCTCCAGCCTACAGACCTCCTTCCTTTCCCAGCTCCTCTCTATGACTGCCAGGCACATTCGACAGCAGGGAAAGCCCCCGGGATGCAGCTCCCTGGCCGCCCAGCCTGACCCCAAAGCCTCCACTCTGACCTAGGCCCATACTTGGAGGACTGGCCTTGTTACCCTAACAGGGTGGGGCCTTCCTCTGCGTGGGGGTCAGGACAAAGTCTCCTGAGCCCGATGAAAACTGGGGAAAGAGGTGGCAAGCAGGGCTCAGCACAGTCTCCATCCTGAGGGACATCCTTCAATGTCCTGCCGCGGCCTCTGCCCAGGGCAGGGAAGAGGAAGTGAGGGGTTGGCCACCAAGGCCAAAGCCTTCCCACTCCCCATCTGAGGCAGCAAAGGGGAGGGTCAGGGTTGCAGTCACTCCTGGTCTTGGCTGTGTTCACAGTTCTCTGAAGGCCAGAGCAAAGCCATGAGGGTGGCAGTCACACGCTGTACCGCTGTGGCCCCAGGCAGATATAGACACCTTCTCCCCAACCCAGTGAAGTGCCTCCTTCGCACTCCTCCTGGGGATGGGAAGCATGAAGCCAGTGACCCTGGGAGGGCTCTGGGCAACCACCACCTGGGAGCCTTGGTGCACACGTCCTTCCCACGTTACGTGAGTGCGTTCTCTGATTCTAAACTGCCCCTGTCTTACTGGGGAAACAGACACTTCGATGAGCCTGGTTCAGGGGAAGTCCCTGGCTCTGGGTGGGGCCCTACCGGCATCCCCTGGCCTGGCCGAGGAAACTGAGGCCAGCCGGTGCCCGGAGGAGCAGCATCAGGGCCAAGCCTCACCCTGACCTCCCCATTCCCCTCAGTAGGGCCTCTGGGGACTCACTGACGTCGAAGGCGGCCTTCAAGGCCTGGATGTCGGTGGCCACGCCTGACACGCGGTAGATGCCCACTTCCTCCATTCCCCGGCGCTCGATCTCCTCCACGCACTGGCGCACAATATAAGGCACCTTGGACCTCTCCCTCCTGCAAGGGACAAGAATGGCATTTGGACCAAGTGGCCAGGAGGAGCGGGAGTGACCATCACGATCCTTTCTGGCCTGCCCTGAAGGCTGTGCTCACTACCTCCCTGGGCCACCCACTCCTCTTAAGCTTTTCCTGCCCCAGAGGCCAAATCTGCATCTGTGAAACTTGGGAGCCTGGCCCCAGGACTGTGGAGCTGGGAGGGCCCCCCAGGGCACCTGGTCCCTCCTCTCTGGACAAGCAAAGTGAAGGCCAGAGGGTCCCATCCAGGGACATGCCAGAGTGGGCCCAGGTGGAAGGGCCCTAGTCAGCCACAGTGCGTTGGCTCTCTGGCTCTTTCCACCAACAGAAGGAAATGGCGCAGGGAACAGGGCGCGTGGGAAGATGGTGAGAGAGCCAACCTCCGTCTGACCAGGGCCATTCTGCCCCATGGGGCCAAGCCCCTAGAGATGGCAGCTGGGCGTTGGGATGGCCTCTCCCTTGCAGAGCCTTCAAGAGACAAATCCCAGAGTGTGCTGTGTGAGCCTGGGCCAGCCTCTGGGGCTCAGTGACCTCATCTGGATGATGACTGCAAGTGTCTGGTCCAGGCCAGCGAAGCCCTAACCAGGCCACCTGGGCCTCGGTGACCTTGTCTGGACGACAACCACAAGTGTCTGGCCCGGGCCAATGGGGCCCCAGTGAGGCCGCCTGGGCCTACCTCAGAGCCCAGGAGAGAAGCAGACCCTTGCAAGAAGGAGGATGACAGCACCCGTCCCTTCGTGCTGGACTTCTAGCCTGTCCCCATAAAGGCTGGGGCCAGGCCACACCTCCCCCATCTGGGCCGGAGCCCAAAGGTAGGGCTTGACATCCGTCCCTGGGACTCC
This sequence comes from Phascolarctos cinereus, assembly GCF_003287225.1. Classification (NCBI taxonomy): domain Eukaryota; kingdom Metazoa; phylum Chordata; class Mammalia; order Diprotodontia; family Phascolarctidae; genus Phascolarctos; species Phascolarctos cinereus. The sequence continues at coordinate 729,659,341 of NW_027555847.1, read as the reverse complement.
CTCTAAGGAGGCCAGAGCACTCCTGTGGTCAGCCAGTGGAGCAGCCTGGGGGAACCTCCTTCTGCTAATGATTTTAGCAGCCCTAACTCTCCTGGCCCCATGCCCCGCTCCATCAGAAACCTTGAGGACTTCCCTCCTGAGACTGCCAGACAATTCTGGCAACTTAGATCTGGCGAGGTCCCTCCTGTGCTCAGCCATCTGCTGTGGCTCCCTGCTAACCACTGAGACCAGCCCAAGCTCTGTTCCCTGGCATCCAAGACCTTCCCACCTCCCCTCGCCTCCTCGTCACAGAGGAGTTCTGGGAGTCAGCCCCAAAACAGACATTAGGAGCCATCGAGGCCAACTCCCCCGCTGAATAGTTGAGGAAACTGAGGCACAGTGAGATTAAGTACCTCCCCCAGGGCCACAGAAAAAGCAAGTGTCTGAAGTGGGATTTGAACCCGACTCCACACCCAGGGGTCTCTCTGAACCCCTACACACCCCGCAGGGGCTAGCCGAAATCCCGCTTCACTGCAGGCAGGGCCCTCCCTTCCCTCCTCCCCTCCTTCTCTGGCTGGCTCTGCTCCAATCCTAGTCTGCAGGGGCAGGGCCTCCCTGCGGTGGGGGCAGCATCTGCCTACACCCCCAGGCCGCTGCTCTGAGCTTGCCGGCGCACCCAGCCAGCCCTCGCGTCCTGAGGGTCCTGCACACTCGCAGGGCATTCCCGGTTCACCCTGTCCACTTGCTGGCCTTGCTCTGCAGTCCACTTACTGAATGTTCATTGCTTTGACCGCACAACCAACCGGGCCCCCCGCCGGAACCCCATGGGGAGCTAGCCCCTTGCTGCATGCCACGTCTGGGGAAGATGCCACGGGAAGTGGGGAAGGGCGGGAGGCAGGGTCCCGGGGATACCTGTCCTGGAAGGCACAGGACAGGGATGCCAGGTTGTAGTCAGAAGGAGCTGGTGCCCATGACGAGTTCATCATGAGGGAGGACCGACCCTGGAGGCCAGCCCAGGAGGCCCAGCTGGGAGTCAAGCCTGTAGCTGGAACCCCCAGGGCACCCGCCCTATCCAGGAGCAGAGCCCCCAGCCCCGGTTGACCCCCGTGCTGGCTCCCCTCAGCAGCGACGGACGCCACTCACTTGGTGACGACGCCAATCTTGACCCCGAAGACGCCGGTCTGCTTGCGGGAAGGCATCCTTTTCAAGCTGAATTCCCGGCTGGTGAACTTCACGGACAGCTTCACCTCAATCTGCATGGGCCAGGAGGCAAAGGTCAGGGGTCAGCCCTGCCATGGCCTGGGCCTCCACCCCCGCTCCCCTTCTGGCCTCACACTTACACCATTCATGACGATGACGGCACGCTGCCAGTCTTTATCCTGGAGGGCCTGGGGGTCCAGCTGAAAGACAAGCAGCAGCCTTGTGACCAGGCCGTCCGGGCCCCCCAGAGCCACTCCCCCACGCCAGCCTGGACCTCAGGGCTCAGGCCAGTGGGGAGGAAGGCGGTGTCAGCAGGCTCCTAGAGGCTCCAGGGGGTTACCCAAGGGAAGCCCAGGTCGGTGCCCATCTCTAACAAGGCAGCCCGGCTCCCACGGCTGCAAGCCACGGGTGTGGGGAAGGCTCTCCCTGAAGTGCCAGAAGCACCCGGGGAAGGCCCTGGCATCAGGCCCAAAGGTAGATATGACCAGCATGTGGGCGGGGGGGGAGGGTCTGCCCCCAGATGGGGGCTGGCCACAGCAGACTGGTCCCTAGCCCCAGCCACGCTCACACAGGCAGGAGGCTGGACAGCATCTGGGCCTTTAACCCTGGCACGCTGAGGGCTTGGGGTGCATAGGGCATCTTCTTCAGCCGGGGGCATCTGAGCTCAGTGTGAGCTGAGGAGGGACCCTGAGGAGGCACCCTCTCTCACCAAATCCTCAGGAATTCCTGCCCAGGCAGGGCTGTGAGGCAGGGCTTCTGGGAACGGGCCCAGCAGTCATTGAGGTCATTCACCTTCCAGCCGTCCCTGAGCACAGGAAGCCCAAGGCCCAGGGAAGGCAGAGGCCACCTCAGGTCATGGGCCCAAACACCACAGAGGAAGACTCATACATCTAGAGAGAGGAGGACCCCAGAGACCATCTCGACCAGCCTTTCCATCTTACAGATGAGGAAACTGAGGCCCACGAGGCTTTACCCAAGGTCTCAGAGAAGCAGAGGCAGGTGCCCTGGCCTGAGGGCTGAGGCTGTGTCCCCTGCACCACATTTTGGTGGCGGTGCAGAGAGCGTGGCGCCCCATGGATGTGGCCTCGTAAGGCGGCCCCCTTTCCCTAGGCTTACTCCACAAGCCTCCTTCACCCCCTGCCGGCCCCAACGAGAAGGCTCCAAGCCAGAGGCTGGCCTCCCTCCTGCTGCAGACCACACTGCTCTGATCCCCAGGGGAGGCCTTCAGGGCCCCGCGGCACCTCCTTGGGCTGTGCTGGGCTGGCCCCCACTTCTCCATCCCACGGGACCCACCGCCTAAAGAGGACCTGTAAGGCCCCCAGAGGCAGGACTGGGCAACGATGAAGCCCTCCTCCAGTGAGAGCACCCTAACGGGCCGGCCAGGCTCACAAAGGTGAGCTCCCCATAAATCCATGTGTCCAAGTGGTTGCTGGGAGGCCCCCGGTGTGGAGAGTTGGCCCCGAGGACTTCCAGGGGCCTTTCTCGGGACAGGAAGCAGCTGGGACGAGCAAACAGTAACTGCCCCCATCAGAGCATCCCCAGCCACACTAACCTTGCCCCTGCACATTCGGTGGCGGATGTGGGCCCACAGCGTCCTGCCCTGGCCCCGCCAGCTCTGGCAGAGCCCCAGCACAGCCGCAGGAATGGTGGGCACCTCCTTCATCCTCCCCCTCGGGGCGCTGGAGCCCAGGAAGGAGCCGGGCAGTGAGTGGCGGTGGCGGCGATGCCGAGGGCTGGCGCGGCCAGCTTTAGGGCGCGGACTCAGGAAGGCCCCGCCCTCGCTCCAGACCAGGCCTCCCTCTCTCCTGGGTGTTTGTTTCCCCCCACAGCTGACAGTTACGGGAACGTATATCAGGACGCTATTTGTTGTCAAAAATAGGAGCAGGTCCGTTTCCTTTCTGAAGGGCCTGGCTTCCATTCTGGGGAATGCCAAGTAACATTTTCTGTCGGGTTTCATTACGGCTAAGCTCTGCCGTGCAGGGTCAGAAGGGGCCACGGAGGAGGCTAGACCCCACCCCCTGCCACCTTCCACATCCTCAGAAGAGGGCTCCTCCTTCTTGGAGACCTCCAAGACGGGGAGCTCACTACTTCTGGCTCCTGCTCCTGCCCCCAGGGCCCCCAGAGGCTGGGCTGGGGCCTTCCCTCTGACCCTTATCTCTTGCACAGTCTGTTGGTGGATACCATTTGCAGGCTGTCTGCCCCAGCAGGCCAAGCTCTTGGAGGAAGGATGGGGATGGCCCCTTTTTTATCCCCAGCACTTTGCGCAGTTCCTGGTATACAGTAGGCACTTAATAAATGCTGACGGCTTGATTGAAAGCCCAGCCTCCATGTCACTAAGCATGTCCCTGGGGGCACCGGCTGCTGCCTGGGGCTGAGAGCAAAGCCCACCCACCTCACCGAGTGTGGGCACAGGCACCCAGCAGCCATGCCAGCCGGATGGCTTCTCTCCGGTCCCTGCTGTCTGAGTCCCAAGGCTGCCCTCTAGAACAGCCCGGGCTTCACAGGAAGGACTCTGGATGAGAAGGCTGAAGTTCATGGGCCAGCGGGGAGGGACAAACAGGAAATCCCTGGCCAAGGGAAGCCCTGGGGCCGCCTGGGACTTGGGAACATCCCAGAGGGGGACAGAGGTCCATAGGAGGAGGGGGCAGGAGAAGGGGAATGAGGAATGAGGAGGCCAGCGCTGGACAGGGCTGATGGTCAGCTCGGGACAAGCAAGGCCCCTGGGGCCACGGCCTTCCCCAGACTCCAGCTCTGGCAAAGTCAGAGAACAGGCGGCGGCCCTGCCCTGGTGGCCCAGGCTCTGTCTCGGGGGAGCCCTGGAGCAAGTCGCACAGAGGGACCTCAGGGCCTCCCCAGCACAGCACCCCGCTGGCTCCTTCCATTCCACACCCAAGGGACCGACTCTGCAGAATCCTGGCCTCTGGCGGCCCAGCCCAACACCAAAGGAATCCCCACCCCCAGCCTCCCTGACACCTGAGTGGTGCTCATCTGGCCACGCCCCCCCCCAGACCTCCCTCCATGGACAGGGAGCTCACCCCCTCCTGGGGTGGAATGGATCTCCTACTTCCTAACATCCAGCTCCAATCAGCTCCCCCCTCCACCCCCAGCCTGTGGCTCCTGTGCTTAGCGCAGGCCTGGTACCTAGCACACAGGAGTTCAATATGCAAGGGTGAGCTGACTGGTGGATTTGGACCTTGGCTCTGGGACCCGGGTGGGACCGAGGCCCCTTCTACAGGGCACCCTGCCACGGGACTGATGTAGGAAGGCTGGCGATGCCCACACTTTGGACGCTGCATAAGGAGACCTTCTGCCCACGCGGGGCCAAAAAAACAAAGAACTCATGGAAAACTGGCAGTTCCCACCCTCCCTGGCCTGGCCTGGAGGATTCCATCCCCCCCCCCCACTCCTTCCCTCAGTCCCTGGGTCTGTCATTTCCTCTGTCAACAATGCTGCTGGGCCACGCCTGCTTGCTATGGGCTGTCCAGGCAGCAGGTGATTCACTCTCTGCTGGGAAACCATGGGAGGGAGGAGGGGATGGTGTTCAAGGTCCAGTTTGGTGCTGGTCTGCCTCTGCCTGACAGACGCAGCTGCTGTGGAAAAGATAAGCCTGACCTGGGGGGTCCTGGGTCTCAGCCCTCGATGACGGATCCTCTTCCTACCTTCCGTACTCCAGAAACGTCCGTAGCTCCCTCCTCCCTCGAGGAGACAGACACACAGTCCTCAGCTTGGCATCGAAAGCCCTGCTCAGTCCAGCCCCAGCCAACCCTCCCCGAGTGGAGTCTCCTGCCTTCCCAGCCCAATTTTCTGGAGCCCTGGGTCCAAAGCTAGCCTGGGATTCTCCCTACTCTCCTCTTGAGGACAGCTTCCCTTGAGGCTCAGCTTTGGCGCCCCCCACCCTGCTTCTAGACTCCCCCCAGGCTGTCGGCCCCCCCCCCCAGCCACACACCAATTGGGGCCGATGCTGTCTTCCCTCAAAGGGGAGTTTTCCTGTCCCCCCGGTAGCCTCAATGTGCCTCTCCTACACGTATGTCAGCCAGTATAATAAATGTGAATAATGACATAAACAAGAACTGCTGGTACATTGGGCAGCCGGGCCCTCTTCTCTCCTTAGCTGCTGGCTCCTCCCTTACTCCACAAACACGCTCAGGTCTCCCCTCCTTAACCTTTCCAATGACTCCACTGTTCCCACAAGCTGCTGTGGTAACATCACCAAGTTAGGAGGCCACCAAGGAGCTAAGCAGAGGTAAGAGCCATGTCCAAAGTCACTCAGGAAGTGGCAGAGCAGGGATTCCAACTCAGGACCTGGGATGCCAGTACTCCTTCCACTGGAGCACACTGCCTCCAACATACTTCCTGCTTTTCAAACTCTCAGAGAGCACGTGCTTACCAGCCTCTGGCTCTGGGGCCCCTCGCTTTGAGAGGACGGCTCTCAGGAACTCTTCCTGGTCATCCTCAGGGATTCTGCAGGCTTCTTCATCGTTGACCTTCCTCCTTCATGCCACCAGCCCCATCTCCCTTGGCCTTGGGTCTCCACCTTCTTCTATGACCAATGCCTCCCAGCCTCCTTTGCTAGGGCACCTCCCTCATCTTCCCCAGCCTGCATGCCCCCCAAGGCTCTGCCACAGACACCCTCCCCTCTGTACCCCTCATTCCTGAGTGATCTTATCTCCTCTGTCACCACTCCTACATGGCTCACAGCCCGACGTATTCAGCCTCACAATTCAGGTCCCACATCTCCACCTGCCTGCTCCTGCCCTTACCATCCTTGAGATGGATCATCCTCCCAACTCCCCCACACCAGGAGCCCACCAGCCTTCCTCAGAGTCATCCTTGACCCTTCCTCTCCCTCCCGACCTCATAGCAACGCCCCCCATGCTCCCCTCCCACACAATAAGGAGGCCAAAGGGCCCAGAAAACTCTTCAGCCAGCAAATGCGCCATCTTCTCACTGCGCAGCCAAGGCTGCATGGGTTTAGAATGTATAGACAACTGAATTCTAGAGAAAGAGAGTGCCAGGAAGGAGCAGAACTCCCTCAAGGAAAGAGGAAGCCAACCAAGCCGAGTTGTCCCAAGGGTACAAAGGAGGCCACAAGCAGGGAAGAACCCAAACAGATCTGGTTCAGCTCACCTGGCCAGCCAACCGCCCCCCAGAACTCACCCACCGTGCCCAGGAGGCACCCATAGAGAGAAGGAGGAAACAAGAAAAGGGAGGGAAGAGGACATCTGGGCTGGACAGGTGGCAAGTCCATCGAGAGGCACCGTGGGGTCTGCCTTCGTGGCAAAGGAAAAGGCAAGGAAGATCAACCTGAATCCTGTCCAAAAAATCCAGACCCTGTCTGTGAGGATCCAGACCCTGTCCACAGTGAACCAGACCCCATCTGAGAGGATCTCTGGATTCTGTCTGAGAAGATTCAGACCCTGTCTAGAGCAATCCAGACCCTGTCTGAGAGGATCGAGATCCTGTCTGTGAGAATCTAGACAGTGTCCGGAATGCTCTAGATCCTGTCCAGAGAGCTCCAGATCCTGTCTGAGAAGATCCAGACCCTGTCCAGGAGGATCTAGACTCTGTCCAGAAGTGATCCAGATCCTGTCCAGCGAGATCTCCCTGTCTGTAGAGATCCAGAGCATGTCTGTGAGGATCCAGATCCTATCCAGAATGAACCAGACCCTGTATGTGAGGATCCAGACCCTATCCGTGAAGATCCTGACCCTGTCCAGAGTGATGCAGACCTTGTCCAAGAGGATCTAGATCCTGTCTGTGAGGAACCAGACCCTGTTCAGAGTGATCCAGATCCTGTCTGCAAGGATGCAGACCCTGTCCGTGAAGATCCAGATCCTGTCCAGAGTGATCCAGATCCTATCCAGGGTGATCTAGACCTTATCTGAGAGGATCTAGGCCCTATCTGCAAGGATCCAGACCCTGTCTAGAGTGATCCAGACCCTGTCCATGGAGGTCCAGACCATGTCTGTGAGGATCCAGATACTGTCCAAGAGGATCTCTGGATGCTGTCCAAGAAGATCCAGACCCCGTCCAGAGTGATCCAGGCCCTGTCCATGGAGATCCAGACCATATCTGTGAGGATCCAGACGCTATCCAAGAAGACCCGTGTCTATGAGGATCCAGACCTTGTCCAAGAGGATCTAGACCCTCTCTGCAAGGATCCAGAGTGAACCAGACCCTTTCCAAGAGGATCTCTGGATCCTGTCTGTGAGGATCCAGACCCTGTCCAGAGTGATCTAGAGCCTGTCTGAGAGGGTCCAGACCCTGTCCGTGGAGATCCAGATCATGTCTGAGAGGATCCAGAATCCTGTCCAGCGTGATCCAGAACCTGTCTGTGACGATCCAGACCCTGTCCAGAGTGATCTAAAGCCTGTCTGAGAGGGTCCAGACCCTGTCCATAAGGATCCCAAGAGAACACCGGTCCCTCTGCCCAGGGCCTGCTTCCCCACCTGGCCACATTGGCAAGCCTATCACCAGCCTCCTTGGCGGTCCGTATCTTAGCCATCCCTCGGTCGATTATGAGGAGGCAGACAGCAGGCCCTCGGGGCTCTGTGTGCACCCACCTCAAACCAGACGAGGCACCCTGCACGCGCATGCCGCCACCACACAAGGGTCACTGAACGGTGGAACACAGAGCGCCATTCAGTCAGTCACCCTCAGGTCTCCAGTTGGTAACAAACAAGGAGACGCCTGCCGTTTCCTCCCCGTGGGGGTTTCCAGCGCCCAACCCAAGGCCCTCCAGGGAATCCCACTGTGCCCTAGACCATCACAGGACCTTCTTGGGGGGAGCAGTCCTCATTTGGAAGAAGAGCTTGGCCGCACCATCCACACAGGAATGGCCGAGTGGACAAACAACCCCAGAGTGTGGAGGGATGGACGGTGCCCGGGAGCGGGCACCCTCCTCCTGAGGCCCCAGGTCCCTCTCTACTCCCACACCGCCCCAGTCTGCGCCAGGTTCAAGTCAGAGTAGCAATCTTTCCAAGCCCTGAGAATCCCCCGCGGGCGTGGCTGAGACCGTAAGAGGAAGGACTGGCACGGACATGTGTGACCCCGAGTCCGTGGCATCCCCTGCCACCCTGCATTGGGCAGGCCATAAGTGTCACGGCCCCTCGGGCCTAGAGCAGCCTGTCAGGAGCCCAGACCGACCAGGAGGAAGCGCTGCCAGCAGCGGCCCCGGGGGATGTGCACCCACAGAAGGAACCACAGAGGAGACCGGGGAGGAGGGGCAGCGCTGGACACAAGGAGCCCCCAAGTCCTCATCACACCGAGCCCTGCCTGGACGGCCAGGGGAATGGTGGGAGAAATGGGGGGACTCCCCAGCGCTCTCAGCCCCTCCGCCCCCACCCCCACCCCGAGCTGGGCCTGCCGGTGGCTGCGTTCTGGACGACGGGCAGAGGAGGGGCTGCAGCGCGGCCTCACCTGCAGCTGGCCTTTGCCCATCATGCGGTCGCTGGGCTCGCCGTCGTCCTTGCTGAGCTTGGCCTTGTGACATTTCTCATAGCACAGAATCCGGAGGGTCTGGGAGCCCTCCAGCTCGATCTCAAACTCCTGTGGCCGGGCAGGGAGAGAAGGAAAAGCCGGGCATGAGCAGGAGGGCCACGACAGCGGGCGTCAGCTGGGCAGAGCAGGCAGGGCCCTGGCGCGGCCCCGCCCCCTCGGGCGTCAAGGAAACCATCTCCCAGGGAAGAGACCGTCCTTGGCAGAGACGTGGTCGGAAGAGACGCCACTTCCTGGAGAAGCTGCCCTCCTCTCCCTCCCCTCCTGTGCCCCCCCTCCCCTCCTGTGCCCCCCCACTCCTTCTGTGCCCCCTTCCCCTCCTCCCCCTTCCCTCTTGTGCCCCCTCTCCCCTCCTATTCCTCTCTCCTCCCCCTCCTCCTCACCTCATTCCAGTTGGGCTCAGTTGTGTCCCTATAGACCCGAGTCTTGGCTTTGTTCACAAAGTACCCAAAGGAATCCACTTCTAATGTGCAGTAGAGATCTGAGGAGGGCACATGGGGGGCGGCCAAATGGTCAGGGCATGCGTGGTGTCCTGAGGCTTTGCCTCAGTTACAGTCAGGGCACAAGGGTTAAAGCTGAGAAAGGCCCTTCCCCGGGACATCACCCAGAGCCACGTGACGTCACAGCTGGCCAGCCTCTGGTTGGAGACCTCTGGGGATGGGGAGCTCATTACCTGTCACAGCCCCTCAGGGGACAGGGTCCTCTCTGACACTGAGCCAGAACCTACCGCTCTGCGGTTCCCTGCCCCCCGCCATCGGGCCCGGCTTCCGTCCCTGGGACGGCCCTCAGACACTAAGGACGCTCTCCCACTTCCGCAGGCCGACATTCAATCTGAGACTAGGCTCTACGCAGCGGCTCACTGGCCCCAGGCGCAAGCGTAATAACAGCGATGATACCAGCAAATGGAAGCTAATGAAGGTTTGCAAAGCACGTGGCAAGTGTTATTTTGTTTATCCTCATGACAGTCCTGGGAGGGGAGAAGCAACTGTGACCCCCATGTTACAAATGAGGAAACTGAGGCAGGCAGCAGTGACGGGCCCTGGCCAGGGTCACCCTCCTGCTGCTCCCCAAAGAAAGAGGACAGCAAAGGAAGACGAGCAGGCTTGGGGAGAGCTGGGAGGCCCAGCGGATGAGGAGCCCAGCACCAGGCCCAGGCCCAGCCACCTGGGAACCCATGGGGTGGCCAGCAATCCAGACCCCCACTGGAGCGCTCTCGCTAGGCCTCACAGACACAGGGGACCCCAGTTATCCAGACCCCCACTGGAGCGCTCTCGCTAGGCCTCACAGACACAGGGGCCTCAGTTATCCAGACCCCCGCTGGAGCGCTCTCCCTAGGCCTCACAGACACGGGGGGCCCCAGTTATCCAGACCCCCACTGGAGCGTTCTCACTAGGCCTCACAGACACGGGGGCCTCAGTTATCCAGACCCCCGCTGGAGGGCTGTCCCTAGGCCTCACAGACACGGGGGGCCTCAGTTATCCAGACCCCCACTGGAGGGCTGTCCCTAGGCCTCACAGACACGGGGGGCCCCAGTTATCCAGACCCCCACTGGAGCCCCCTTGCTCTACCAAAGACTTGGCAGTTTGGGGAGCTTAGGATGGCCCCACTCGCCTCCTTCATCTTTTGCGCTTCCCAAGGTGGAGGAAAGGGTCCCTGGGACCCAAGCCTAGACTGGGCAGCACAGGGGAGCAGATGTGGGCCCGGTCTGCCCTGCACCCCGCACGGGAGGGCAGCAGATGTGAAGGGGAGCCAGGACAAGGCTGAGGGCCCCGAGCGGCCATATCCCTAACGTCCCTTTTGTTTCTTCTGATGAACGGCACCTGCTTCATCTTCATCTGGCCCGGGCGGCAGTGCCCTGGGGGTGACATTCTCAGGGGTGCCGGCCCCGAGCTGAGACTCACTTCTCCAGGGGCTTTCTTCATACAGTGCTCCCCGGCAGTCACCCCTGCCCAGGCTCCCTCTCTGGCTCCCTCCTCCTCTGGGCCACGTCCTCTCCCCCCAGACTGTGCCCTCCCCCCTCGGTCCCACTGCTCTGGGTGACTTCATCAGCCTCCATGTACTGAACGACCACCTCTGGGTCCTGCCCCAACCTCTCTGCTGACCTCCACCTCGCTTCTCCAACTGGACACCCAATGGACTTCTTAAACCCAATATGTCCAAAGCAGAACTGGTTCCCTCGGTCTCCCTGGCCTGTCTGTCTTCCACGCTTCCCCACGACTGGAGAGGGCCCCCCATCCTCCCAGGCCCTCGGGCTCCCTGCCTTGGGGTGATCTGGGGCTCCTCCTGCTCTCACCCCAGATCCAAAATGGCACCATGGCCTGTCAGTGTCACCTTGACCTCTGCAGCATCTCGGGAACTCCCCAGCCCCCTCCTCTGCCCCTGCTCCCAGCCTGGCGCAGACCATCATCCCATCCATCTGGACTGTGCTGATCACTGCTGGGGGCAGGGCTGCCTGCCTCGGTCTCCCCCCTCCACTCAGCCTCCAAAGTCTGACCATGGCACCCCCTACTCAGCCCACTCCAGTGGCCCCCTCGGGCCTTCAGGACAGATTCGCCACGGTCCATCCCTTCTCCCTTCCCCATCACACTTTGTGTCCTCTGGCTTTAAGGTAAGCTACTCATCTCCCTCCTCCGAGCCTTTGCAGAGCCTTCTCACCCCACACCTGGAGCCACCAGTTACCATGTGCCCGGGGACAGGCCAGTGCCCGCTCATGTGGGGGACCATGGGCATCCCTGCTGTCACCTGCCTGGGCGTGGAGGGAGCTCCCACACCCAGGCCACATCCTCAGTTCCACGTGAATTGGGAAAAGGCCCAATGGCTGCTGCCAGGCGTGGCTGGTTTATGAGGTGTTGCTCCGCACCCCAAGAAGCTGGTGGGGAGCTGCCCCCTTCCCAGAGCTCTCACTTACTTGAGCTCTGTTTGAATCCCGTGGCTGAATGGACAATGACGTTCAGGAATCCATAGAGTCCGGCGGATTCGTCATCTGGGCAAGAAAAGGGGCTCAGAGTGAGGGACACAGTGATGGTGGCCTGGGGCAGGGGAAAGGGGGAGGGGGAGGGGGAGAGAGAAGAGGGAGGGAAGGAGGGAGGGAGGGAGCCATCCCTGGCGGCCTGGGCTGTGGGAAGGGGAGCAGGACGAAGCCGAGGCCTCCCTACCCTCCTTGTTGATGGTCAGAGGGATGTGGTGGACCGTCTGCAGCTTGACACAGGAGTTGGTCAGCATCTGGATCTCCACAGAGGTCAGAGAGAAGCTCTTAAAACCTGTGTGGGGAGAAGGCAAAGCTGGGGGCAACGGGCAGAGCCGTCAGACACGGCCTGTGCGGAGGCCCCCGTATGTGGCTGCCCAGCCGTGGGGGCCCCTCATGGCTCCTCCTGGGGGCCGGAGGGGGAGGCACGGCGGAACACACGGACAGGCCTGCCGGGGGAGGCCGGTGCCCCAACCCAGGGGCCCAGAGGGTAGTTAGGGGAATGGGGAGGGGATTGAAGACCCTCAACCAGAGTGAGCAAGAAAGTGAAGTCAGACAGCTGGGGGCAACCAGACAGGCCAAGAAGAGGGGACAGAAGGTGGTCCAGGGCGGCAGGGGCAGGGCTCTCTGCTCTTTCTGGGAGACCCTTGGCAGGAGAAAGCAGCCCATGTGAGCGGTGGGGCCGGGCCTGCGCGACACAGACCCAGCTGGGGCTCGAGCTGCTGGCCAGACACCCACGGCCAGCATATCTGTGGCATCCTCTGGCCTCTGTCTGTGCCTCTGCCTCAGGTCACAGCCTTGCCCGGGCTCGTGCACACGTGCCCCCTGCCCCTATGCCAGCCCGTCCCCCATGCTTAAAGCCCCCTCGTCTCTGGACCCGTCACCAGCTTCCAGCTAGATGTGTACCCAGAGGGGGCCCTCCTGCATCTCAGACTCACTCCCCTAAAGCCAGTGGGCTGGCCAGTGTGCCAAGGCTTTGCAGCCAGCCTGGAACCTGGCTCTTCCCCCACCTCCAAAGCCTGGCACCCTGGGCCTGTGTCCAGGCCTGGGGAGGGCAGGGACAGTCCCTGTGGCCCCTGCCCCGGGCCAGACCCCTAACTGTGGGAGTGGCTGCTGGCAGAGACTCCTCCTGGCCACACCCTCTCGTCCCCCAGAGGGTCCTGGGCCCTCTGCCCTTCTCCCTCCGTCCCACTGCTCTGGGTCATGTCAGCAGCCCCCATGGATTGAATGACCATCTCTGTGCTGATGATTCTCAAACCTCCCTGTCCCGCCCCGATCTCTCTGCTGACCTCCAGTCTCGCATCTCCAGCTGCGTCTCAGACATTTCCAAGTGGACGTCCAGCGGACACCTTACACGTCATGATCTTTCCCCCTCCTACCTTCCCTATTTCTGTCTTGGGCTCCGCCTTCCTCCCAGGCCCACAGGCTCCCAGCCTAGGGGTCATCCTGCACAACTTGGCCTCCACACCTCCTCCTCCATCGTCCCCTTCTCTCCACCCACAGCCGCTGTCTGGCACCCATCCCCTCCAGCGCTCAGCGGGATGCCTGGCACGGAAAGGGTGCGTAACAGATATCTCCCCTCTCCTGGCCCATCATGGTAGCCTCTGCTCTCCCTGCCACAAGCTGACAACAGCAGCCGGCCCAAAGCAACAGGTCTGACCACGTCCCTCAGCTTCAGCGGCTCCTGCGGCCTCCTGGGTAAATACAGACCGACTCGTCCGGCCCCTGCTGCACACCGGCATCCCCTCGCCACTCCTGGCCGTAGCCCTGCTGCCCCGCCAGTTCCTGCATCTGTGCCTCTGCTCAGGCAGTGACCCTGCCCTGGCATGCATCCTCCCTCCTCCTGCCCCACACAGTCCCGCACTCCCTTTCAGACCCGGGAGTGACGTGGCAGTTATGGAGACGTCTTCTGCATTGACTCTCCTACTTTCTGTGGTTCCCCTACTAGAATGGGAGCTCCATGAGGGCAGCAGGGGATGGTTCCTCTGCCCTGGTGTCTCCAGTGCCCGACTCAGTAGCTGGCACATGAGAGGCAGGCTCAGACAGTATTAGGGTGACGGACGGACAGATGGACGAGATAGATGAACGGATGGACAGATGGATGATGGATGGGACAGATGGATGGACAGATGGCTGGATGCATGGATGGATGGAAGAGATAGATTGACAGACGGACGGATGGATGGGAGAGATAGATGGATGCATGAATGGACAGATGAATGGATGGATGGGACAGATAGATGGATGGACAGATGGACAGATGGATGCATGGATGGATGGGAGAGATGGATGGATGGATGGATGAGATGGATGGATGAGATACATGGATGGGACAGATAGATGAACAGATGGATAGATGGATGGATGGATGGATGGATGGATGGATGGATGAGATGGACGGATGAGATACATGGATGGGACAGATAGATGAATGGATGGACAGATGGATAGATGGATGGATGGATGGATGGATGGAAGGATGGATGGATGGATGGATAAATGGATGGATGGGTCAAGGCCCCATCACAGAACAGGGAACCCTGGACAGCAACTACAGGGACAGAGTCAGGCTAGATGTTAGCACAAGCTTGCCAGTAGGGAAAGCAGTGCCAAGGTGGACCAGGAGGCCTCAGAGGCAGACGCCCACTTCTTCGGAGAGGCATCCAGGAGCCCCTTGCAAGAACAGGAGGGGGACACACTTCCTACTCTATGCTTCTGCTTCCCTGACTGAGGGTTTCTCCAGGCAGGCAGTGAAGGAACCAGATACAGGAAAGAGAAAGAGACAGAGACATCGAGAGATGAACAGAAATGGAGACAGAGACAGACAGACAACAGATGAGGGAAGGAGGTCTACAGAGGCCTGAAGGCAGCAGCAGGGGGTGGGACTAGGCACAGAGGAGTGGTTGTATCACAATGGAAGGACATCCCAAGGCCAGGACAGAGAAGACACTGAAAAGTCATGAATCTGGAGCAAGGGGGCCAGAGGGTTCCACCCAACACCCTCTGAAGGGGGTCGGGGTCAGGAGCCAGGAAGCCCAAGGCGCTGAAAAATGACACGTGGCAAAGTGGGGCTGGCAAGGACTGGGGCCATCCCCCTCAGCCCAGCCGTGGTGACCTGACTGGGCCTTTCGGGAAGGGAGGCCGGTGGCTACTCCGCAGTAAGAGGCAGACTCGAGGCTGGGGGTCGGGGCACAGCCACTCACATTTCTTCTGCTGCTCGCGGACATTCTCCCTCCACTCTGCGCGCTCATAGTCAGAGGAGATGAGGAAAGTATAGCTCTAGAACAGAACACAGACCCAGCCCCCATCACTGTGGGCTCGGCCAGGCCGCCAAGAGCCCTTTACAGACCGCGCCTCATTGGGTCCTCACCACTGCCCCGACAGAGAGATTCTATTGTTGGCCCCATTTTACAGGTGAGCAAACTGAGGCTGTCCATCGCACCTGGAACACTCTCCTGTCTCTGCTCCCTCTCCTGACCTCCAAGTCGCAGCTCCACTCCCACCTCCTCCAGGAAGCCTCCTCAGCCCCTCCTAACCCCAGGGTCTGTTCAGCCTCTGCATAGTTGGCTTGGGATCAGTTTAACTGCCTGTTGTCTCCCCATGGAGGGCAGGGCTGGCTTGGGGCTCTCTTTGTGTCCCCAGCACTTAGGACCTGACAAGACTTGCCCAGGGTCCCATGGCCTAAGGCTGGATTTGAACTCAGGTCTTCCTGACTCCAGGCCCAGCAGGTGGTGCCCATTCCCAACCCTTAACTTCAAGTACATCCTCTAAGGGAAGGGCTGGGTCAGGCAAGGGTGGGGAGGGAGAGCAGAGAGCAGAAGAGGCTTCCGCATCCCTGCCTCCCTAAGGAACTGCCTGTCAGGGCGCTGCCTCCACGTCCCAGCCTCTCCTCATCCCAGCCTCTCCGCCTCTGCATCCCAGCCTCTCCTCATCCCAGCCTCTCTGCCTCTGCGTCCCAGCCTCTCCGCATCCCAGCCTCTCTGCCTCTGCGTCCCAGCCTCTCCTGCATCCCAGCCTCTCTGCATCCCAGCCTCTCCTCATCCCAGCCTCTCTGTCTCTGCGTCCCAGCCTCTCCACATCCCAGCCTCTCCGCATCCCAGCCTCTCCACATCCCAGCCTCTCTGCCTCTGCGTCCCAGCCTCTCCTCATCCCAGCCTCTCTGCATCCCAGCCTCTCCTCATCCCAGCCTCTCTGTCTCTGCATCCCAGCCTATCCTCATCCCAGCCTCTCTGTCTCTGCATACCAGCCTTTCCGCATCCCAGCCTCTCTGTGTCCCTGCCTCCCTAAGGAGCCCTCCCTGGCTTGTGATAAGACTAGAAGGGCCTTGAGGGCAGGGACTGCTCCTTTCTCCATCTTTGACTCCCCAGTGGCAGCAGTATGCTGGCCCCGTCGCCTAGCGGGCCCTGTCGCCTCGCCGGCCCCGTTGCCTCGCAGGCCCCGGCCGGCGTGCTCTCTCCTCGCCTGAGACCTCCTGAGACTCGTCATCTCTCAGTCTCTCCTCTAGCACAGCCAGTGCAGGGCCGGGCCGGGCCACTACCTGCGCGTGGGCCTACCTTGCCATGGCGGCTGTGGACCCTGAATGCCATGCTCGGGGACATCAGCAGGAGCAGAGACTCCTGCTCCGAGAGCTTCTTCCTGAGTCTCTCAACGGCCCTGCTGCCTTTGTTTGCCCTCTGAGGAAGACAGAGCCTGGGTCAGCCCGCTGGGGCGGGAGTCACTGGGGGGAGGGGGAGGGGCTCAGGGATGGTTCGGGGCAGCCCCTGGCTCCCCGGGGAGCTGGGCTGGGCCTGGCGTCAGTGGCCAGGGGGAGGAGAGAGGCAGGAGGCACCTTGGGTCAATGTGGTCTTCCATTTGGCTCCAAAGGCCGGGGGAGGCTGGGGGAGGCCCGGCTAGGGCCAAGCTTGCTGTGAGCCAGCAGCTTCCATGGCCACCCAGAAAGCCCCCCCCCCATCTTGGGCTGAACTCCTGGGGCTGGGGAGGGGGCAGTCCCACTGTCCTCTGCCCTGGTCAGCCCAGCCATCTGCAGGACGGGCTCGTTGTAAGATGGGGAGGGCACCGAGAGGGGCGCTACCAGGATGGAGGAGGGTCTAGAGTCCAGGCCAGGGGACGCTGAGCCTGGAGAAGGGATGGTTTGGCTGAGCTTGGGGGGGATGTGAGGACCAAGGTCCAAGGTTATGTGGAGGGGGGTCAGCCTGTCCAGCTTGGCCCTGGAGGGCCCTGGAGCTGTGGGAGGGAGTGCCCCCCAAGGGGAAGGTCCTGGCCCCCAGAATCACACAATCTCCCCACTGAAGGGACCTCAGGGGCCCACTGGCCCAGGCTGCAGCCCAGCCAGGGGCTACCCGGCAATCATTCAAAGACACCCCCCCCCCATGGTTGGACAGCAGCCACCGTCCCACCATAGCACCTCGGGAGGCCCCCTGCCCCTGCCCCCCCCAGAAGGCCCCTGCCCTCCTCCCCCAGAAGCTGGCCAGCCACTGGCCAGCTGGGCTATGGAGGAGACTCTCAGGGCAGGGTCCTCTGGCAGATGCCAAGCGAAGGGGGCTGGGGTCTGACATTCAGCAGCAGCCCCATGCTCCACCCCCTACGAGGCCTCCCTGGGCCGGCTCTGACCTTTTCTCGCTGAATGTCACTCTTGATCTGAGAGATCTTCATCTTCATGGCGTCCAGCTCCTCATCTGGCACCAGGGGAATGGTGGGCACCGCTTCGGCCTCGTCCAGGGGGTCTGGAAGCTGAGGTCCGTGAGGGGGATGTACCATTTGCAGTCATACTGCTGGTTTTTCCTGGAAGGGAGACAAGATGGAGGTTCACCGTGGACCTTGGGCACGGGCCGCCCTGCTGAAAGGCCAAGGCCCGGACTGCCCTGAAGGTGGCATCTGACATGGCAGAGCTTGGAGATCATCTGCTGGAAGCCCAGCCTGCCTAGGGCATCCTGTAACTCAGGGGCCTCAGTTTCCCCAGATGTAAAGAGTACAGATTAGGGGATCCACTCTGGACCCCAGTAGTTCATAGCATGAGGCCCTACCTTGGGCCCCCTCCCACTGTGGCCTGGAAGGCTCTTGGCACTGGCAGTGCTGGGGAGAGGGGCAGTAGGAGCCTGGGGCCTAGAACTAGACTCTGACGTAACAGAACTGATGGGGCTGTGGGCAGAGTCCGGGGCGCTGGGCTGAGAGCACAGCCTAGGGGTCAGGGTGGACCAGGGGCAGAGGCCAGGGGGTCAGGGTGGGTCAAGGGCAGAGGCCAGGGGGTCAGAGTGTGCTGGGGGCAGAGCCCAGGGGGTCAGGGTGGGTCAAGGGTAGGGCCCAAGGGGCTGGGCTGGGCTGGGGTCAGGGTGTGCTGGGGGCAGAGCCCAGGAGGCTGGGCTGGGCTGGGTCAGGGTGGGCGGGGGGGGGTGCTCACCCGGCCATCTGCTTCTTGAGCTTGGCACACAAGAAGAGGTCGGTGAAGAGGAAGACATGCCTCAGCTTGCGCACCCCCTCCACCAGCTCCACCATGAAGCTGTCCTTCAAGAGCTGCCGGTGCTAAGCAAGGGAGCAAATAGCCGGTGAGGAGAGGCTGCCAGCATGACCGCGGAACGAGCTGCCCAGAGCTGGCAGCTGGCAGTGGGGGGGCCCATGCCTGGAGCTGGGGGCGTGAGTCTGACGGAGCCCACTGATGCCACGCATACACACACGTGCACACATCCCCTCCCCACCAGCACACACATGTGCATCTACACCCACAAATAGCCACACCTGCACCCAGGACCCACCCCCTCACACACACATGCAAGGTACCATGGCACGGGATGGCTGCCCTCAGAGAGCTCCTGTTCTCTGGAAGGGGAAAGGTCTCTAGCATGGTCTGAGGAGGAGGGGGGAGGGGGGCAGTAACCACTGCAGAAAAGGGGCCTTCCCATCAGAGCAGGCATCTAAGCTGAGCCTTGAACGATGCTGTGATTCTAAGAGGCAGAGAAGAGGGGGAGCATGTTCCAGGCCAGAGGGTCGGCCAGGGCAAAGGCTGAGATGGGACAGCAAGCACAGACCAGGACACAATTAGCATGGGGGAAGGGGGAACCACGGGAAACGCACCCGCAGGCCTACTCTGGAGGCGCCTCCCTGGCTCTGACCCCACTTGCAGTAGCTCACACCTAGGGAGCCCAGCCCCTGGCCAACCCTGGGGGCCGACTGCCATCCACCTCTGCCCAAGGACGGACATTTCTCTCAGGCCTGTGCTTGCTGCACAAGGTAGGCCCTCACATCAGGGTTCCCCAGATACCGATGTCTGCCCTGCTGGTCAGGCGAGGCAAACTCTGATCTCACCCAGAGGCCACTGAAGCAGGAGCCAGAAGCTTGGTCCTGCACGGGCCTCTGTCTCAGTTTCCCTCTCTGCAAACTGAGTGCCCAATGCCATCTGTTCAAATCCGCTAATCCTGGGCTGAAAGATGTTTCTGGAGACAGGACAGAGGGATCCCCGACACCGGGCCCTCCAGATGGGACGGCTCATGCTGCTGGGGCCAGGAAGCTGGCGGGTCAGGGTTGGAGCTGCATTCTCCTGTGGACATCCCTGACTGAGGCCCAAAGCCCCCTCTGCCCGCTAGCCCAGGATGGGGACTCCTGTGGAGGCTGCAGGCTTGACAAAGCCAGCCATGGGCATCCCCTCCCACTCAGCCACCTCGCTCCCCCATTCCGAGGTCCGCCGACGAAGCGGCCAAGGGCCGCGGGTGCCAGGCTGCCCTCACGCATTGGGCACGCACTCCTCATGATGGACGTGAGAAGACTGCTAGACACACAGCAGCCTCGTGCCCATTTTATAGATGAGGGGAAGGGACATCTTCAGGGTGATACAGCTAGTGTCTGGGGGGGATTCACACCTAGGACTCCCAACTCCCGCCGCATCTCGGATTATCCATGGCAAAACCCACCAGGGCAGCCCTCCACGCGGTCTCCCTGGAGGCCAGCCATGTCCAGCCCTGGCCCTGGGCCTCCTTCCCCTCTGGCCAGTGACCCAGTACTCCACGGTCCCACGACCCCGACTGTGTCACTGCCGCCAAGCAGAGTAACCCCCGCCTGGATCACACGGCCGACGTCCAGCCAGGATCACACGGCCGACGTCCAGCCAAACCGGACCAATTCTGTATGCATCTCCCCATCTCCAGCCTGCATGCCTTTGCACTGGCTGTGCCCCACTCCAGGATGCACCCTCCGTTCCCCTCTGCCTATCAGAACCAGCCTCTGTTCCTGGGCCCACTCCACCCTGAAGCCTGGCCTGATTTCTCCATCAGCAACCTCCCTCTCCCCGCTCCAGAAATCATTCTGTTTTGTCCATAGCTTGCGCCGACCTCTCTGTGAGCATGCTGTCTTCCTGGTGAATGTCAGCTTCCTGAGGACAGGGAACAGGGCCCAGCACACTGAAGGTGCTGAACAAGTGTTTGCTGGCCGACTCATTGATCCACAGTATTTAATGCACTCCAGAAACAGAGTGGGCAGCTACTTCAGTAGATCGTGAGCTCCCCATGAACGAAAGCATGCAAGAGGGACTGGGGAGAGCATAACAGGAGGGATTCAGCTCAAGGGACGGACGTGCAGGCCCCAGCTCTCTGAGCACTTAGTATCCTAGTAAAGGCCAGCTTTGCACACAACAGCCTGGGGAGGAGAATCAAGTGGGCAGACACGCACCCAGCCTCTGTGTCCCCAGACCTCCCTCCCTCTCTGGACCGCCTGAGCCACGTCGGGCACCTCCCCCAACCAGAGCGTGGTTCTGGCCTTGGCCCTCCAGGGAGGCGATGAACGCCAGCCCTTGCCAGCACCCGGACTCCCCTGATGTGCCCCATCGCTGCTCGTGGGCTTCCTCACCTGCACACCTGCTCACTTCCTTACTTGCACACTTGCTCACTTCCTCTTTTTGCTCACTTCTTCACCTGCACACTTGCTCACTTCCTCACCCACATGTCTGCTCACTTTCTCATATGCTTGCTCACTCATTTGCATGCTTCCTCACTTGCACACCTGCTCACTTCCTCACCCTCACACCTGCTCACTTCCTCACCCGCACACTTGCTCACTTCCTCACCCTCACACCTGCTCACTCCCTCACCTGCACACTTGCTCACTTCCTCACCCGCACACTTGCTCACTCCCTCACCTGCACACTTGTTCACTTCCTCACTCACATTTGCTCACTTCCTCACCCTCACACCTGCTCACTCCCTCACCCGCACACTTGCTCACTTCCTCACTCACATTTGCTCACTTCCTCACCCGCACACTTGCTCACTTCCTCACTCACATTTGCTCACTTTCTCACCCGCACACCTGCTCACTTCCTCACCCACACACTCCCTCACCCACACACTTGCACACTTGCTCCCTCGCACTGCTTCCTCACCTGCACATTTGCTCACCTGCACACTTGCTCACTCCCTCACCCACACACTTGCTCACTTCCTCACTCACACACTTCCTCACCTGCACTCTTGCTCGCGCGCACACTTCTTCACTCACTCACTCACTCACTTCCTCACTTGTTTGCTTGCTTGCACACGTGTGCAAAGGCGCACTCACCTCGCCCTTCTTGACCGTCATGGACTGCCTCCGGGGCGTGATCTCCTCATTGATGCTGGACAGGAAGTTTTGGGAGATCCTCAGAGCGTCCTGCAGCAGGGGGTGGTCGGGGTGGCTGGGAGGGGTGTGCTTCAGCAAGTCCTGTGCCCAGGGAGAAAACACGGCGATGAGGGGGTGAGGGGGGTGGGCAGCAGGGCCTCCTGCCCAGAGGCCGGGCCTGTCTCCCCTGCAGCATCCTCCATCAGCTGGTCTGCGCCTCCTCAGTCCCTAGTGATAGCAGGGCATCCAAAAGGCGTTTAATCAATGCTCATGGATGGACTGGAGGGTTTCCTGGCGGGGGTATGGCAGAGCTCAGTCTGTCTGTCTGTCAGACTCTGTCAGGCTGCACTCTACAGAAGCTGGCTCAGATTCTGCGAGCCCCCGCCGGTGGGTAACCATGCCACGAGCTCCAGTTCTGCTCGGGCCTCGGAGGCTGCCGAGTCTATGGTGGAAGGGGACCGCGAAGCTGAGGGAGGGGAGGGGCCACGGTAAGCGGTCAGCAGAGCAGCAAGTGGCAAGCCCACCATGGCAACACAAGCAGGCGGGAAGAGAAATGGAAAGGAGACGCAGCAACCCTGAAAGCTGGCCAACGTGGGGGGGGAGGGGGCGCAATCTTTCCCTAAAGATGTCCTGGTGTGATGAAGATGGCAGAGATGGCGCGCTACCCTCCACTGTGCTCACCCAGTAATGCCCACCCCTGCACCCAGGACCCAGCCTCATAATGCACAATACACACAAACACACCCACCCTCCTTCTCTGTGGACTTACATGGAGGACCAGGGTACTGCGGGTCACTCGGTCTACAGGCTTGTAGAGCAGAGCTGAGGACAGAGGGGAGGGGGGAGGATGGTCAGGCCAGCCTCTCCCTTGCGCCCTGGCCGTGAGGACCCCTAAGGACTGAGCAGGACAAGCTGGCTGGGCCTGCCTGCTCTGGGGGTCATACGTGACTGGGAAGCGGCTTGCTTTTAGCCTCAGAAACGAAGGCTCGGAGAAGGCCTGGCTAGGGGGATGAGGGCCCTGCACAGCCCGGCCTGCTCACAGAAAGGCACCCACTCTCACTGCTGAGTGGCCAGGGGCCTCAGGTGAAGCAGCTCCATTCTCACTGCCTTACTTTCTTCCTTCCAACAAAGTAATGCCACCCTCCCAAGAGAAGGAAGCCTTGCCCCAGCCCCAGCACCCCTACCCCTGAGGGACCCTCTGGCGGATGGCTGACACTCACTTTCCAAAGAGTTTTTGGTTGTCTGATCCTTGGAATCCTTCATGCTTCTGGCTCGTAGATTCTGAAAAGGAAATGACTGAGGTGGAGCCGAGCCAGGCCAATGCCAAGCCTGGAGCTCAGGGGGGTCCCAGGGGCAGGGGCGGGGAAAAGCCCCAGGGACAGTGAAGGGGGGGGGGCATCGCCAGCCCACCCTGCCTAGGTCATGGCCGGAGAGCAACAGATTGGGTTATCCAGGATGCTCAGAGCTCAGCCAGGCCCCGGGGGGCTTCCTCAGTGCTAGGGATGGGGGCCAGCCCCAGGGACAGCTAGGCCCCAGGGGGCTTCTTTAGTACTAGGGACGGGGGCCAGCCTCAGGGATGGGGTGGGAGGCCAGGTCCCGGGGATCTTCCTCAGTGCTGGGGACGGGGGTCAGCCTGAGAGACAGTGGGGGGGGGCCCCCGGCTGGGCAGAAGCCTCAGCAGGCTCCATGCAGCCCACTCTGGGCTGCTGAAGCAAGGAGGTAAGGTCCTCCTGGATCACCTCCATCTCCCACCCCAGGGTCTTTGCCCTCGCTGTCTTTGTGCACCTCCTCCTTAGAATCCTGGCTTCCTTCTAGACGCAGCTCAAGGCTCCCCTTCCTCATACATATAAGCCAGGGCTGAGGAGGCCAGACAGCAGAGGGGTAGGGGGAGAGTGGGGAAGGGCTGGCAAATACCCAGGGGCTCTGGAGGCCAGTGAGGAGGCAGAGGGCAGAGGGCCAAGGTCAGGGGTCACTGAAGGCTTAGAGGCATGATCAGAGCCAGGTCTGGGGGCCCAAGAAAGGCTAGAGGCAGAGGGGCCTGGGGCCAGGAACAGGGCAGAGGGGTCCGGGGGTGGGGCTGGGGGCCTGGGAAGAGGCTGGAGGCAGGGGGGTCTGGGGCCTGGAGCAGGGCAGAGGGGCCTGGGGTGGGGCAGGGCAAAGGTGGGGGAGAGAAGGGGGGGAGCTGGGGGAGGGCCCCTGCAGGTCAGGGACCAGGGCTGAGCAGAGCCAGAGGCACACGGGTTCACACCTCAGCGGGAGAGCACTACCTCAGAGATTTCGGCAAACTGGGCGTTGGCCTGGCAGCACTTGTCTGCCATCTCTATGGCGGCCTCATAGTTGTCCACAAAGGCGCGGTACACTCCGAGCTGGCTGGCCTGTGGGAGAGAGGACAGGTGAGGCCAGCATTCAGCCGGAGTGGGGCTCCACCTCATGGCCAGAGGGCCAGCCAGAGCCCTGCTGCGTCCTGCACCCAGATGACGGGTACAGATGGCCACTGGTCCTGTGGGCAGGCGCTCCCCAGGACTGACCAGGCCTTTCCACAACAGGGGAGGTGCGGAGCTGGGGTAGCTGACTTGCCCTCTTCCCTCCATGACCCTCCCTGAGCAGCCACAAAGGAAAGGCAGGTGTCTGCATGGAGGGCGAGGGGGTCTCTGCCAGGGACCAGGGACTAGAAAAAGTCCAGGGGAAGCCACCTTGCTGGAGCGGGTCAGGATGGGTGCCCGTCAGAGTTCTGGGGTGGCCAGAGAGCAGGATCCCCAGCATAGCCCAGCAATGAAGGAAAAGACTCAAGCAAGGGCAGGGGAGGGAGGGGCTGACGGGCAGCTTCCGGCTTCACTGTCCCTCTGGGGGCCTGAGGCCCCCCCACGAGTAGCACACACTCGAAGGGTGGCCCAGGTGGTCAGCGGCCGAGAGGCCCTGAGGAGGCTGCCTCAGTTGACCCTATCTTCCCCACGCCCCCTGCACTGGAGAGGAGCCCCAAAGCTAGCTGACCACAGCAGGTTTCTGGCGATGCCTGGTCGGCTCTTTGGAGAGAGCTCAGGCAAAGAGAAAGAACCCAAACCACTCCAGCTTTTGCCCCTGCCCCACCCCCACCTCCACCCACAAGCATGCTCTCCTGCCCGGGCCTGGGGTCCAGGGACAAACAACCTGGCATAGTGTGGGCCACCCTGGGCAGCCCCTCCCTGGCCCTGCCCATGGACTGGCATCTGCCGCCGGCCACAAGGACTGGCCTGTCCCTGTCCCCACCCACAGCTGGCCAGGAGCGGCCTAGAGGAGGCCGCCTGCCAGACCCCTGGATGCCGCAGCTGGGAGCTATCAGGCCTTCTCCTATGAGTCTAAACATGTCCCTGGCTGCGTTCATCCGCCAGGAAGTCGGTCCACTCACCCTCGCCCACGCTGGTCTGCTCATGACCCCAGCGCTAACAAGGGCAGGAGCTTTGGACACCAAGTCCAGGGGGGAGTCAGAGGCCCAGGGTGCTTCATGGGCTCATGGGTCTTCATGGCACTCACTCCAGGGCCAGCAACAGGGATGACTGGGCCCCTGGGGCAGGGGCAGTGCCTTTCCTGCAGGGAGCCGCTCCTCTGGGGCACTCTGCCCTCCACCTTCCCTACTCCTTCTCCCTACTCCCTCGTCCCCTGGAAAACCTGGCAGTGGTGGAAGCCCCGCTGGGCCGCCAGCTCCATCCATCCAGAGGACAGGTGGCAGCGTTGCAGAGGGATGGAACGCAGGATCGGGGCTCTGTGGGCAGCAAGGCAGGGCAGCTTCTCTTCTGTAAATAGGGCTGCAGGCCTGAGCTCCTGGGACCACGCTGACCCAGCGATGTCGGCTGGGACCGGGTGTAATCACCACGGTTCCTCCGCTGGGGAGATGGGAGGAATGCCTCGGGAAGCCCCCCGACCCTCCCACTGTGTCTGGCAGGATCCCGGCTATTAATGGGGCAAGGCCTTGTGGGCAGGTGAGAGCCCTCACCAGCTTCTGGAAGAGGTCGCCAACCCGCTGCTGCTGGCTCCAGCGCTCCACACGGGGCCCCAACCCATCGTAGAATTCCTTGTGGATGTCGTAGAGCTCAGGGACCTTGAAGAAAATGGTTTCGATCTGCTGCCCCGTCAGCACCGGCTGGGACGTGGTGGCTGCGGCCTTGAGAGGCTTCATGGGCTGTGGGGCAGAGGCAGTGTGCACTGGGGTCAGTCCCTGCTGGCCCCACCCTGGCCCCCGCCAGCTTTCTGGGGCCTGGCCCGGCACCCCAGGCTCTCCGCTCAGAATCAGTGCCAGCTCACGGATGGGATGATGTCTCCCAGAGCACTCGTCTCCCACCTCTGAGCCTTTGTCCGGGCCATTGCCCACGCCAGGAGTACCTCTCCCCTCCCCACCCCCTCATCAAAGACCTCTGTTTGTGGAAGACTCAGCTTGGGCACCACCTTCTCTACATGGACCCTTTCTGGACTACCATCCCCCTCCTGCCCCAGTGTCGGGCGAAGCCCTCCCCTCCCCGGGCCTCACTTTCCCCCTCAAAGAGAAGTGGTTTGGGCCAGGCAGCTGCCGAGCAGGGGAGGGGGCCACAGGCCCAGGCCCAGCTCTGTACGTTAGAATGGAATCTTCTGCAGGGCGCGGTCCGTTTCCCTTTCTCGGGGCCAGCTGGCACAGGGCTCAGGATTGACGCAGCAGGCAGGCACGTACCAATGTGCCACCAGGGCCGAGCCAGAGTTGGGCGAGCTTGCTCAAGGCCTCCGGGGGGGGGGGCTGCCACCAAGGGAGAGGCCAGGAGGGGCTCCACTGCGAGCCAGGCCCAGCACCACTTTGAAGGCTGAAGGAAGAGGAGCAGCGGCCCCACTCCCACCTTCCTGCCTCCCAAGCCCATTGGCCTGCCTGGAGGTTCCCTCTTCTGCACCAGCCTCCGGGAAAGACCTTCCTGCTTTTGGCTTCTAAGGGCCTCTGGGCCCTTCGCAGGGCCCGGTACACAGTGTCTAACAAATCCTTCCTTTCTTCCTCCCCCTCCACAAACTCCAGGATACGCCCTGCAGGTTCCCACTGCCAAACTTTTGCTACCTCAGATCCTAAGGCCTCCCCCCCCCCGCCTGCTTGCAGAATGTTTATGGAGCCTTTAAATCCCAAAGAAAATGCAGCTGCCCCTCTGGGAAGCCCTTGGTCAAGCCCCCAGGGCACAGGGGCCGGCTTGGAGACATCTCACATGTGCACCGCCTTTACATCTCCCCGAGACTGTCAGCTCCACGAGAGAGTGGCGGGACCAGGCCACAGCTGAGCTGAACACTGGCCTCTGCACACACTGAGCACCAAATAAATGCAGGTGCTCTGGTGCTCCTCTGCACACACCAAGCACTGAATAAACGCAGGTGTTCTGGGGCCTCTGCATACATCGAGCGCCAAATAAACACAGGTGTTCTGGGGCCTCTGGACACACTGAGCGCCGAATAAATGCAGGTGCACACACCGAGCGCCGAATAAACGCAGGTGTTCTGGGGCCTCTGCACACACCAAGCATCAAATAAAGGCAAGGGCTCTGCTCCTGCACTCCCCAGGGTGGACGCTGGCCCCGTCTCAGCCCGCCCTGCCCGGCCTCTGTTCCTACCAGCAGCAGGGCCTCCAAGTGGCCCAAGTAGGTTTTTTCGCTGTCCAGGATGGCAGACAGGACCCATCTTCTCATCTCCAGGCCCTTCTCCAAGTCCAGCTCACTCTATGGGAAGAAACAGGGACAAGGAGAGGTCACGGTGGGGGGCAGATGAGGTCAGCAGCGAGAGTCTGGCCACGGGAACCCCACCAGCTAGCAAGCACGCCTCCCCGGGCCATTGTTCCTGGATGGGGCATGTCAACCCCCTCGGAACCCCCTTCCCATCCCTAGAACTTTTCCAACCAAAGCTGGGGAGAGGCCAGAGACCTTTAGGGCTAGGGTGAGGATCCGATTACTCCCCTTCCCAAATAAGGTAACAAGCCCTCCCACGCCACCCCAGAGGCAGCCAGCAGCTCGGTGGACAGAGCGCCCGGCCTAGAGTCAGCAAGCCATGAGTTCAAATCCACTTCCAGGCACTGCCTCACTGAGCACGGCACTTGTCGGCTGCCTGCCTGGTTCCTCAAGTGTAAAACGAGGGTCATGACAGCACCTGGCTCCTCCCAGGGCTGTCACACAGATCAGATGAGGTATGTGTAAAGACTGCTTAGCCCAGTACTCGGTACACGGTGGGCATCACATAAGTGCTCATTCCCACAAGAGCGTGGAGTCAGAGCCTTATCGCCCTCCTTTGTGGTCCCTCCCCCCCAGCATCACTGTGGCGGAGGCGAGCACACCAGGCTCTCCCAGATCAGCAACCTCCGGGCCCCCAGCCGGCCAGGACTCACCGTGCCGGAGGTCAGGACCTCCCGGCTGACCCTGCTCTGGCCGCTGAGACGGGGGGAGGAGGAGGGGGAGTCGTCGATGTAGGGCATCCGCTCCTGCTGGCGCCTCCGCTCCTCTGCATGGTCCACGTCACAGGAGTAGCCTGGCGGGGTGCCGAACGCCGTGTCTGCACAGGTAGAGAAGCAAGTGGGCTCAGAGAGGTCGAGGGAGCGCCCATGGCCACACAGCAGGGGCGTGTGCCTGGGCCGATCAGTAATGGGACGTGCCCGGCTTCTCTTTTCACGCCTCTCACCCATGGCAGCTGGGGCATTTGTCCCCTCTGCCTGGACTGCCAGGGCGGGCAACACCGACCCTAGCCAGGGCAGCCACTGCCCCACGCCGAGGGCCTGGGTGCAGAGCTGGCCAAATCTGCTGTCCCCTGATGGGCAGTACTGGTGCATGTGGAGCTTCACACCAAGCGCGTCAGAGAGGAATGTGGTTGGGGGCCACACGCCCTTCTGATGGACCTCAGGCACATTCCAGGCAACTGCTCACCTCTCTTAGCTCAGAAAGTCTCAGGAGGGAGGCGGCCACGCTAGGGGAGCACCCTGCCTATCCCATCTACCCGTCCACGTACACTAATTAAACACCTACTATATACACACCCCAGGCTCGATGCCAGAGGAGGCCAAAGAGAAGGCAGACCCTGGCCTGGCCTCCTCGGGCCTAATGGGGCTTCCCAGCATCTGGCCTCCATTCCCCCAGATGCACCTCAAACTGCTATTTCTGCCTCAAGCGGAGACAGACAGCAGGCAGTGACCCCCGCGCCTTAGCTCTGTGCTTCTGCTCTGACGATCGCCTATGGATGGTACAGGTAGGGAAACTGAGGCTCCGAGAGGGAAAGGAGCACAAGGTTCTCAATGAATGTTTATTTTTTAAAATAAGAATCTGCCCTCTGTCCTGGTGGGCCAACACTCTGGTGCTCATGACCCCACCCAGCTTTGGGCACAAGCAAGCCGCTGATTGGCCAGACCCCCCCCCCTTTCTAGGTCCGGCTCGCTTTCTGGGCCTTGCCCATCGCAGGCAGCCGAGCGGCTCAGTGTGGGCGGGCCCCCCAGAAGGCAAGTTAGACGGATCTAGGCTACAGACAAGGCATCCAGTCTCGCCCTCCCACCGATGCCCAGAGAGAGCCCAGGCTTCACAGGCCTCCTGCCCTGCACATCAAACACACCCTGTCCCTCACAAGCACGGTGGTAACTATGGCCCTTCCTGGCCAGGCCGGGCACTGTACGGGACTCAGGATTAGAGTTAGAATCCCTGGTGAGGGGCAGTCAGGAGGCAGGCCCGAGACAAGCCCCTGGGTGGAGGGCAGACATCAGCGCCGGCTTCCTTGAGCCAGCTGGGCCCCTGGGCCTGAGGCCAAAGCCAGCAGCCTCCCCCAGAGATGCACCGGCATGCAGCTGCTCGGGATGCTGCCTCTGGCTCTGGCTGGCTCTCCACCATCTGTGGGTTATCTCTGGCATGAAGAGGCCAGGCCCAGGCAGCCACACCCATGATGATGGGCAGTCACCCCCAGGGACACCCCCAGATGTCAGAAATAATCCAGCCCTACCACATAGCTGACCAGCACAACCAGCCTGGGCCTGCAGACCCCCCCGGGGTGGAACAAGAGTGGCAGGCCCTATGCTCCAGGAGTCCTGCCCACCGGGGCCAAGAAGGGCTGCCCAATACAATCCCCTTTCCACCCAGGAAGGCCTTTCAGACACAGAGCCCTGGGATGGGCCAACTCACTCAGCCCCTTCCCCTACACAGCCCCAGCCTGGCTGCCCAGAGCCCACTGGGGAGTGTCACACAGACACCATCTCCGGCAGTCACTCCCATGGTGCCTTACGAAGTGCCTGCTGTGTGCCCGGGCAAAGCCCTGGGATGCGCAAAGACAAAGCCAAGTCCCTTCCATTCTGTCAAGGCCGCCACATAGCTATCTCCACAGGAGAGGCAAGAGGCGAGGGTGCCAGCAGCTTGGTGGGCCTTCTCGGGGTGTGTGGGGGGAGGGGAGGACAGGCATTCCAGGCCCAGGGATACAGCCAGGGCAAAGACCCGGAGATTGGAGATGGATGCTGGAGGGTCACGGGCCGGCTCCCTTCTACAGCCGTGTCTGAGAGGTCCCATGGTTGTATGTGTCCGGTGCCAAGGGGCTCCCTCCTCCCCAGGCAGACCCCCACTCCTTTGACCCCACGGAGATGCGTGGAGCCCTCAAGGACCCCCAGACACCAGATCACCATAATGTGTGATGCTGGGGGGCAAGGCGGGGGGCAGCACCCAAGCTAGGCTCTGGAGGACAGGAGTGACCGGAGTTAGGGGGGCAGGAAGGAGTCCGAAAAGGGGAGGTGAAGATGGATCCAGGAGGGCCCTGAATGTCAGGAAAGGAGACTGGCCCAGACTTGGCCAGCAGGATGGAGGCTGACACTGATGAAGGAAGAGGCGGACCATGAATGGCCAAGAGAAGTCAGACAGTCACTGACTAAGCCCCTACTATGTGCCAGGAACTGGGCTAAACCCTAGGGATGTAAAGAAAGGCAAAAGCCAGCCTGGCCCCAGTTCTCAAGGAGCCCCCGGCCTCTCCTCCACATGTTCCCCCCCATGCTTGGTTTCGTCAGCCCCAGGTAGTCCTCTACACCTTCCCCCCAATGCCTGGCCTTCTCTCAGCCCCAGCCTCCTCTCTGCCCCAGCCTCCCCTCCACACCTTCCCCCCATACCTGGCCTCCTCTCTGCCCCAGCCTCCCCTCCACATCTTCCCCCAACGCCTGGCCTCCTCTCTGCCCCAGCCTCCCCTCCACACCTTCCCCCCACGCCTGGCCTCCTCTCTGCCCCAGCTTCCCCTCCAGCCTCCCCTGGCACCTTTCCGACACACAGACTTCACGTGTTACCCTAGGCCATGGGACAATCCTCCAGACACTTAAGCATCATGCCTGCCTCCTCCCCCAGGTTTCTCCAGGCCAAACAGCCCCAGGTTCCCTCGAAGTTTCCCATGACATGGCTCAGCCTTCCAGCCTTCTCCCTCCCTGTCTTCCACAGCATCCGAGAGCTCAGAGGTGACCATAACCCAGCAGGTGCAGTCTGGCCAGGGCAGAGGAGGTCGAGACTGGCCTCTCTTGGCACGTGAACCAACTGCTGTCACCTGGATGGGACAGAGAGGAGGCTGGACAGGTCCCAGCCTGTGGGGGCTGCAGAGCTCAGACATCTGCAAAATGGGCAGTAATTCTGGCCAAGGTGTGGTCCCCGACCCAGCCTTGGACTGACAAGGTAGTCAGCCATGTTGGAAAGAGCCTCAGATCCGGGGCCAGAGAGACGGGGCAAAATCCTGCTTCTGACTCCTTCTGAGGAGCGGTGTGGCCCTCCACAGGCCTCCTCCCTACCCCCCCACCCGTGTCCCCATGTGGGGAGCCACTTCCAATCCCTCCTTGTCCTCACACATGTGGTTCTCCCACTGACCACAGGGGGGCCCCCATGCCTTGGGTACTAACAGCACCCTCCTCTGAAAATAGCACACAGGTGAAATCAAGTGAGCCCAGCCTCCCCCCGGAAGCCAGAGGAGCCCTCTGGCTTCTTCCCCCAAGAGGATTGCCCTGGGAAGGGCCGGGCTGTGATCTCCCCCAGCACTAGGGGGGCAGTATTCAGCCCCTGTACCCCATGAGGAAATGGGGGCTCTGTCTCCATAAATGGAGATAGCAGAGGTGATGGTGAGGCAGAGAGGCCCTGGCCTGGTCCGGGGACCTTGGCTCAGGCAGGTGGCTGGATGGCTGAGCATGGCCTTGTCGATACCTCAAAGCCTGTCAGTCTACAGAGCTCGCCTTCCAACCAGGACAGCAGCTGGACCAGCATGAACCCCAGAAATCAATAACGCCAATCAGCAAGCATTTATTAGGCACCGACAGAGTGCCAAGCCCTGAGCTGGGGATACAAAAAGAGGCAAAGGACAGTCCCTGCCTTCAAAGAGCTCACAATCCAATGAAGCAGGAGCAGAGTCAGGGGCTGCAGCTGCCTTAAGAGAAAGAAAATGGGAAGCGGGCTTGGCGGGGTTTGGACTTGGGAAGGAGGCCAGAGATTTAGTGTGGGAGTGATAAAAAATGATGAGTGTGCAAAGCCCTTTACAAGTGTTAATTATCTGCTGCTGTCAGCCTCACAAACACCCTGGGGAGGGGCTCTTATGATTCTCATTTACAAATGAAGAAACTGAGGCTGAGAAGCGTCCATCAAGGCCCAGGGTCACCCAGGTAGCGGGTGTGTGAGGCTCCAGGCTCGCCTGCAGAAATGGCCGGGTATGTCCAGGGGCATGGAGAGTGGGGAGGGCTGGGGGTGAGGGGTGAAGGCACTGCTGTCCTCATTGCCCCCCCCTTGAGGTCAATGAGGGAGGGGCTGGGGAGCACGCTCAGCACTCCGGGTATTTAGAGACAATCACACATTCCCTTTTTAGAGCCAGAGCCAGGCCTTCCCTAAGGTCTGAAGCAGGAGAACAAAAACGTGACTGCTTCTGTCAGGGGGCTGGCAAATGAGGGGGAGGGGAGGGAGGCACAATCACACACCCAGGGCTAGGTGACACATGTGAACAGCAGTGAGGGAGAGGAGGGGGGAGGGGAGAGGGGGGAACAAGTGGGAGAGGAGAGGGGGAGAGGGGGGAAGGGAAGAGGGGGAAGAAGTGGGAGAGGGAGGGGAGAGAGGAGGGGAAGAGGAGGGGGGAGAGGGGAAGAAGAGGTGGGAGAGGAAGAGGAGGGGGAGGAAGAAAGAAGAAAGGGAGGAGGGAGCCCTTCACCCTCTGGGGAATCACTCAAGCAAAAACCACCTGCAGAGGGCACCCCAAGAGCATGGTCCGCGGCAGAAGGGACAAATGGGGCAGGGCTTAGCTTGAGCTCAGCGAGAAAGGGAGCAATCCGTCAGGCAGATGACGAGTCCTCATGTGGGCACAACCCACCCGCCAAAGAGAACCCAGAAGCCCACTGCCAAGGACGCAGTCATGGCGAGAGGCTAGAAGCACCTCCCTCGGGCAGGGCACTGGGCAGTGGGCAAGGACAACCTTGGCACCCAGAAGTGGCCAAGAAGGTGCTAGCAGAGAGGGGGTTGGGCCACGGCGGCAGGGTGGCTGGGAGAGGGGCTCCTCCCAAGGAAATCTGGAGAGAACGAGGGGGGGTGCACCAGGAGACAGCAGGTGGCAGCGCGTGGCTGACCCGCCATGGGAAGAGCTGACGCGGAAGTGAGAACAACGCACACAGAGACACGAGGCACTCAGAGAACAGAGAGGGCTTGGCATCAGGCTAGTGGCCCTGTGCCACCTACCTCCCCCTGCCAGCAGAGGACTGGCACTCCACGGCTCCGGGCCTTCGTCCCTCTTTATTCCCCGGGAGGGATCGTGGGGTGGGTAGGGAGATGAAGGAGACATGGGGCGGGAACTTGGAAAGCTCATATTTGTCAGCTTGGCCACAAATGACCTTTAATCTCCAAAGGAGGAAGGGGAGAGGAAACTGCTTCTGAACCCACCAAGCTAGAAACCAGAACCAAGCGTGGAGAAGGAAGGAGGTGCTGCTGAGACAGCCGGAGGCTCCACGAGACAAGAGCCCAGAAAGGAGCCTGTCACTCCTACCCACAGCCTCGAGCGCCCCGACCCGCACACCCAGCCCTGGACGGAAGGGTCCCTGCCACAGCCTCGAGCGCCCCCATGGCACACCCAATGCTGAGGCACATCTGAGCATCACTGAGGCTTGGTGTGAGAAAACCCACAGCTGGGCCATGGCTCTGGGTGGGTGGACTTTATTCTAAGCAAATAGAGCAGGTAAGGGGTGGGGGGAAGTGCAGGGATTCCTACTGTCTATTAAGAAAGCCTACTCATGTGAGAAATCCAGGAAAGGAGGCCAGAGTATTTGGGTAAAGGCCAAAGGAGGGAGACCCAGGAGCATCTTTGGCAGGAAAGACGAGGAGTTTGGGGAACAGATGGCGAGCCTGGCAGGGAGGTGCCTTTAAGGATCCAGCCAGACGTGTGCCAGGGCTCTCCCTCAACCAGAAACAACCCCCCAGCCTGCCTGGGGAGAGGAGGTGGAGGGCCGAGGGTACATTCTATTCTGGATGCGATTCTCACAATAGGGAGGAATGGGGGGGGGGAAGGACAGAAGCCTGGGAGTGTCTGTGATGATGTGGGAAGGAGGGTTCAAAGGGTCCAGGGGAGGGACAGGTAGGACCCCCAGTGGGGACCGGTGGCAAGGGGAAGCAGAGCTGCTCCATCTTCCCTTCTCTCTGCCAAGAATGACTTTAGCAGAGACTTAGCACTCAAAGCAAGGAAGGAGGGAGAGAAAGCCCTGAGCTGAGCTGTCCTGGGTGACCCAGGTAGAAGAGAGCCTTGTGCAGGGCATGAAAACACTGGCAGCCAGCCTGCTGAACCACCCCCAGTGCAGATGACCGAGAGACTGTGGGCAACAGGAGATGTGCCCCAGGACCAGAGAGGGGCCACAGGATGGGGGATGGGCCATGGGACCAGGAAGGGGCCAAATGCTGTCCCCATTCTCAGAAACGGGAAGAGAACAGTCTGTGAAGCAGAGGCCAGTGAGTTTTCTTGTCTACCTGCCATCTCCCTCATCCTCCCTCAGCGTCTTCCTGTCTCACCTCCCAGTGACTCACTCTCTTCCTTCTCCACGGGTCTGGGGCTCTCAGTCTTCTTTCAGTGAGCACAGTGATGCCCCTTCAGACACCCCCATGACCCACCACACCACCCCAGATCAGGGACCCCCAGGGCTGGTCTTCCATTCGCTCTCATCATCGTCCTCACCTCGGCCCCCTCAGGATTCTGCCTCTTCCTCCTCAGCCTTTCTTTTTGGTCCCCACTCTGGCTCGCTTCATCGTCCTGACCTTTATGGCTGACCAGCTGGACTGGCAGTGTCCTCCACCCCCGACCCTGCTGCCCCCTTGCCCTCCTGCCATTTATTCGTGGCCTTCCAGGCCAATCAGCCAACTTCACAGGAACCAGATGGGGGAGGTATGGTCAGACTGCTGCCTTTCTGGAAAAGATCTAGGGGGCTGAGTGGCCCTCAAACTCAGTATAAGTCAACAGTGGGATGCAGCAGGCAGGCTGTTGGGCTACATTCAGTGGATCAGAACATCCATGATGAGGCATGGGAAAGTCCCACTGGCTTCTGTCCTTGTCACACCTCCACTGGCATTCTATATCCATTTCTAGAGGTCAATTCTCATTCATTCATTCACTCATTCATTTGAGAGTGTCCAGAAGGCGGAGCCAAGATGGCAGCATGAAAGCAGTGACTTGCTTGAGCTCTCCCCTAAACCCCTCCAAATACCTTTAAAAAATGACTCTGGGGGCAGCTAGGTGGTGCAGTGGATACAGCACCAGCCCTGAAGTCAGGAGTACCTGAGTTCAAATCTGGCCTCAGACCAAACACTTGACACTTACTAGCTGTGTGACCCTGGGCAAGTCACTTAACCCCAATTGCCTAAAAAGCAAAACAAAAACAAAAAAACAAAAATATTGGGGGCAGCTAGGTGGTGCAGTGGATAGAGCACTGGCCCTGGAGTCAGGAGGACCTGAGTTCAAATCCAGCCTCAGACACATAATACTTCCTAGCTGTGTGACGTTGGGCAAGTCACTTAACCCCAGTTGCCTCACTAAAAAAAAAAGACTCTAAACAAATTCTAGAGCAGCAGAACCCACAAAAAACGGAGTGACAAAGACAATTTGGAAGGCTGGCAGGCAAGGTCTGTTGCATCAGGGTGAAAGTGGAGTGCAGTCCAGCGCAGGCCAGGCCCCAGCAAATGGAGCAGGCCTTGGGAGCCATTGAATCAGCAGTGCCGCTTCTGGAGTTCTCAGCCCACAGACACTAAGGGGGTTGAACAAGACCAGGAGAAAATTACAGGGGTCTTTTTACTGGCACCGAGGCAGGACTCTGTTGCTTTGCCCATACTCGGATCCAGGTGGCAGTCCTGGGAGGAGGAGTACAACACAGTACAGCTTGCAACCACAGTGGAGGGGGGGACTCTCGTCACAGTTCCAGGGCAGAAAAGAGTGCTCGTAGTCACTCAGAGACCAGAGCACAGCTCAGAAGAGGAGTGAGCACACCTCTCCTTAGATCAGACCACCTTGGAAGAACTGAAAACTTAAAGGTCCCTAGAAATATCTCTGAAAACAGCTGCACAAAACCCCTGAAGCTTGGGACAGTGTGCCCTCCACCTTGGAAGGAGAGCCCTTACTTTAACAAAAACTTAAAAGTCAAGTAATGTTCTGAGAGAATGTGCAAACAACAGAAAAAAATTCAGACCATAATAAGTTACTACGGGGACAAGGAAAATCAAAACACACACTCAGAAGAAGATAACAAAGTCAAAGCTCCTATATCCAAAGCCTCCATGGTCTCAGGCCATGGAAGATCTCAAAAAGGATTCTGAAAATCAAGTAAGAGAGGTAGAAGAAAATCATGAAAAATGAGTCGATGGATTGGTAAAGGAGACCAAAAAAATGCTGAAGAAAATAACACCTTAAAAAACAGACTAGACCAAATGGCAAAAGAGGTCCAAAAAGCCAATGAGGAGAAGACTCCCTTAAAAAGCAGAATTGGCCAAATGGAAAAGCAGGTCCAAAAGCTCACTGAAGAAAATAATTCCTTGAAAATTAAAATGGAGCAAATGGAAGCTAATGACTTCATGAGAAATCAAGAAACAATAAAATAAAACCAAAGGAATGAAAAAAATAGAAGACAGTGTGAAATATCTCACTAGAAAAACAACTGACCTGGCAAATAGATCCAGGAAAGAAAATTTAAAATTATTGGACTGTCTGAAAGCCATGATCAAAAAAGAACCTAGACATCATCTTTCAAGAAATTATCAAGGAAAACTGCCCTGATATTCTAGAAAGAGAGGACAAAATAGAAATTGAAAGAATCCACCAATCACCTCCTGAAAGAGATCCCAAAATGAAAACTCCTAGGAACATTATAGCCAAATTCCAGAGTTCCCAGGTCAAGGAGAAAATGTTGCAAGCAGCCAGAAAGAAACAATTCAAGTATTGTGGAAACACAATCAGGATAACAGAAGATTTAGCAGCTTCTACATTATGGAATTGAGAGCTTGGAATATGATATTCTGGAGGGCAAAGAAGCTAGGATTACAGCCAAGAATCACCTACCCAGCAAAACTGAGTATAATAATTCAGGGGAGAAAAGGGACATTCAATGAGATAAAGGTCTTTCAAGCATTTTTTGATGAAAAGACCAGAACTGAATAGAAAATCTGACTTTCAGATACAAGACTCAAGAGAAGTATGAAAAGGTAAACAGGAAAGGGAGATCATAAAAGGACTAAATAAGGTTAAACTGTTTACATTCCTATTGGGAAGATGATATTTGTGACTCATAAGAACTTTCTCATTATTAGGGTATTTAGAAGAAGTGTATATAGACAGAGGGTACAGGTGTGAGTTGAATATGAAGGGATGATATCTAAAAAATAAAGTTAAAGGGTGAAGGAGGATTGTACTGGGAGAAAGGGAGAGGTAAAATGGGGTCACTTATCTCACATAAAAGAGGCAAGAAAAAGCTTTTATAGTGGAGGGGAAGAGGGAAGAAGTGAGGGGGGAGTGAGTGAACCTTATTCTCATCAGAATTGGCTCAAAGAGGCAATAACACACACACTCAATTGGGTATAGAAATCTTTCTTACAAGGGCAGCTAGGTGGCACAGTGGATAGAGCTCTGGCCCTGAAGACAAGAGGACCTGAGTTCAAATCCAGCCTCAGACCAACCACTTGACACTTACTAGCTGTGTGACCCTGGGCAAGTCACTTAACCCTAACTGCCTTAAAAAAAAATCTTTCTTACCCTATAGGAAAATAGGAGGGGAAGGGGATATGAGAAGGTGGGGGTGAGAGAAGGGAGGGCAAATTGGGAGAAGGAGTAGTGAGAAACAAAACACTTTTGAGGAAGGAGAGGGTAAAAGGAGAGAGAGAATAGAATAAACAGGGGGGAGGAAAATAGGATGGAGGGAAAGACATTTAGTAATAGCAACTGTGAAAAAAAATTTGAA
Source organism: Phascolarctos cinereus (assembly GCF_003287225.1). NCBI lineage: Eukaryota > Metazoa > Chordata > Mammalia > Diprotodontia > Phascolarctidae > Phascolarctos > Phascolarctos cinereus. The sequence continues at coordinate 729,621,719 of NW_027555847.1, read as the reverse complement.
GCAAGTTTTTCTGATAAAGGTCTCATTTCTCAAACATATACAGAACTGAGCCAAATTTATAAAGATAAGATTCATTCCCCAATTGATAAATGATCCAGAGATACGACAAGCTGTCAGATGAAGTAATCAAAGCTATCTATACGATGTGAAAAAATGTTCTAACTCACTATTGATTGGAGAAATGCAAAGTATAACAATTCTGAGGCACTACCTCATATCTATTAGATTGGCTAATAGGACAGAAAAGGTAAATGACAAATGTTGGAGGGGACTTGGGAAAAATGAGACATTAATACACTGTTGGTGGAGTCGTGAACTGATTCAACCATTCTGTAGAGCAATTTGGCACTATGCCCAAAGGGCTATAAAACCATGCATACCCTTCGACCTAGCAATACCACTACTAGGTCTGTATCCCAAAAGAGATTAAAAAAAAAACCCCAAAAATATTTATAGCAGCTCTTTTCTGGGGGCAAAGAATTAGAAATTGAGGGGATGCCCATCTATTGGGGAATGGCTAAATAAGTTGTGGTATGTGATTATGATGGAATGATATTGGACTAAGAAATGACGAGCAGGAGCTCTCAGAGATGCCTGGAAAGATTCACAGGAGCTGATGCAAAGTGAAGTGTCCTGTGTACAAAGTAAGAGCAACATTGGAAGATGATCAGCTGTGAACGACTTAGCTGTTCTCAGCAATACAACAATCCATGACATCTCTGAAGGACTCATGATGAAAAATGCTCTTCATCCCCAGAGAAAGAGCTGATGGTGTCTGAATGCTAATTGAAACATACTACTTTTGCTTTATTTTTCTTGAGGTTTTTTGGTCTGGTTTTTTTCAAAACATGATTATTATGGAAATGTTTTGCATGACTACACATGCATAACCTATACAGAATTGCTTGCCTTCTTAAAGGTGGGGGTGTGGGAAGGGAGGTAGAAAATTTAGAACTCAAAGTTTTAAAAACAAATGTTAAAAATTGTTTTTACATGTAACTGGGGGGAAATAAAATACTAAATTAAAAAAAGAAAGTAAAAAAAAATTTTTAAATCCATAGTACAGTAAAAAAAGAGAGAGAGAGAGAGAAAGTGTCCAGAGGAGGGCAACTGGGCCGGTAAAGGACCCAGAGTGTGGAACTTTTAAAGATACCTGGAAAGAACAACCATGTCTATCCTGTGTCTATCCTGGGAAAGAGAATACTAAAGGGGGCTGTAACAGCTAGGTGGCGCCACAGTGCCCAGCCTGGAGTCAGGAAGACAGGAGTTGTTCAAACTAGCTGTATGACCCTGGACACCCACTTCACCTCTGTCTGCCTCAGTTTCCACATTTGTAAAATGGGAATAATAACAGCACCTCCCTCCCAGGGCTTCTATGAGGATCTAATGAGATCATATTTGTAAAAAGTATTTAGCACAGTGCCTGGCACACAGTAGGCACAGTACAAATGCTAGCTATCATTACTAGCCATCTTCAAGTGTCTAGAGAGCTGTGGCAGTGGGGAAGTGGCCCACAGGCAGAAGCAGGAGTGAGGAGGGGGTAAGGACAGGCAGCCGCCGCTAGGGAAGGGGTGGGCGTGGAGCAGAGGTGGGCCAGCCTTTGGGCAGGGGGCTGTTGAGGGATTCCTTTCACAGAGGGCCTGGATCCCATGGTCACTCTCAGATTCCGCCGCTGGACCCTTCTCCTTTCCCAAGCACAGGGACAAGATTCTGATCTTTCTCTTCAGCAGAAAGAACTCTGCAGCTTCCCAGATGCCAGATATGGGGGCAGCGGTCCATCTGGGCAGGTTCTGAATAGGTTTGCAAGCCTGCACATGGCCCCAAAGGGAGCCCGCTAGCCACCAGCCATGCCCTGCTTTGAATCCAGCATGGCTAAAACTGCAGTAAGACGATAAACTCATGGAAAGCTTCCATCTCTGGATCTCAAGCGATCACAGTTCACGCAGCTCCAGCTGGCATGCTGGAAGCCCCCACAACACCACAAAAAACACCGGGTATGGGTGAGATGCCACAGTCAGGAAGGGGAAAATGCACTGAGACCATGGTGGTGACCAAGTCTGTTTCAAAGAGATGTGATGACAAACTTGCCCAGTGGGGACAGATACTCTTCTGAGCTGGAAAACACTCTAGATTTATATGCTATATAAATGGGAGGGAATGGAAGAAGCATTAATAGAGCTCCTGTTGTATGCCAGGCAACGTGTTAAGCACTTTACAATTATTACCTCATTTGAGCCTCCCAACAGCCCTGGGAGGTAAGTGCTATTAGGATCCTCATTTTACAGTTGAGGAAACTGAGGCAGATGGAGGGTATATGACTTGCCCAGGGTCACTCAGGAAATGCCTGAGGCGGGGCTCCAGGCCCAGCACTCTATGCTCTCTGGGGCCACCAGCACCTTCAGACAATACAGTCAGCCCCCCTGAGGTATCAAGGCTTTACCTGTCCCTACACGACGCTAGCTATTATGGCCAGCCAGTGTCCTCAGGACCCCCTGACTGTTCCTAAGACTACATTGGGTCAAGGATCCTCCATCTAGCTTATTTACCCAGGTCAAAAGCGCTCCAACAAGGACAGGCTACACCCTGATCTTTCCAAGAGACACGAATCCAGGCAGGGCAGTGCTCAGATGCTCTCCTGGAACACAAGTGGGGAGGGGGCTCAGGTAACCCATGGCATCGGGGCCGGGCTCAAGCCAGCTGAGACCCACAAGCTGAATCTTGGAGCTTAGAGTTTGCCCAGGCAGCTGGTCTGACTATCCCAATGATCCCAACACAGGGATGCTCCACATCCTTGGTAGTGGTCCACTGATGGAGGTTCCAGGCCTCAGGCCTCTGCCCTCCTGAAGCTGCCCAGGCCACAGCCTGCATGTAGGGGTAGGGCTCCCCTGACCAACCCTGTTCCCAGATCTGCCTCAGCTACAAGCAAAGCAAGGTCTCTCCTTTCTCAAAATGTGGGACAGTTCTTCAAATACTCCTGAACCAGACAAACATCCCCAATAATGTTTCTTTTTCCTATAACTAGACACTTGATTTCAACCCAAACTCATTATCTTTTCTCCTAAACCATATGAGTGCATACACACACATTCTCCCAGTCCCTTGGCTCCCAATCTAGGAGTCATCCCCAGCTCTTCACTCTCTCTCACTCCCAGATCCAATATGGTGCCAAGACCTGTCCATTTCACCTCTGTTTCACGTCTGGTCCATTTCATCTCTGCACCATCTCTGGTCCATTTCACCTCTGCTGCACCTCTGGTCCATTTCACCTCTGCACCATCTCTGGTCCATTTCACCTCTGTATCATCTCTGATCCATTTCAGCTGTGCTGCACCTCTGGTCCATTTCACCTCTGCACCATCTCTGGTCCATTTCACCTCTGTACCATCTCTGATCCATTTCAGCTCTGCATCATCTCTGATCCATTTCACCTCTGCTATATCTCTGGTCCATTTCATCACTGCTGCACCTCTGGTCCATTTCACCTCTGCTGCACCTCTGGTCCATTTCACCTCTGCATCATCTCTGATCCATTTCACCTCTGCTATATCTCTGGTCCATTTCACCTCTGCATCATCTCTGATCCATTTCACCTCTGCTATATCTCTGGTCCATTTCATCACTGCTGCACCTCTGGTCCATTTCACCTCTGCTGCACCTCTGGTCCATTTCACCTCTGCATCATCTCTGATCCATTTCACCTCTGTATATCTCTGGTCAATTTCCTCTCTGTCTCTGTGGCATCTCTCCAATAGCTCCTTTCTGTCCTCTGACCCCACACTGGTGCAGACCCTCATCCCCTCACAATGGCAAAAGTTGCAGGGGGTAGGGTCTGTCTTCCTCAGTCTCTCCCCTCTCCAATCCATCCTCCATTCAGACACCAAAGTGATTTTCCTGAAGTCCAGGTCTGATCACGTCACCCTTTGTTCTATAAACTACAGAGGCTCCCTATGGGCTCCAGGAACAAACACAAAATGCTATGTTTGGCATTCACAGCCCTTCCTAATCCAGCCCCTTTCCTCCCTTTATGGTCTTCTCACCCTTACTCCCCACCTGCATCATAAGTACTATATAATTCAATGACACTGGCCTCCAGGCTGCTCCTCATACATGATCTCCATTTCCCAATCCCTGACTTTGCATTGGCTCTCCCCCATGCCTGGAATACCCTCCCTCCTCACCTCTAGGTCCTCATTTCCCTGGCTTCAAGACTCAGACCAAACTCCTTCTTCTCCAGGGCTCCTAGCTCTGAATCCCCCCAAAAAACATCATGCCCCCCCACACACACCAGTGCCTTTCCTCTGCTGACTCCCCCAGTTAATCCTGTCTGCATCTCATCTGTACATAGTTGTTGGCATATAGACTATGAGCTCCTGGAGGGCAGGGCCCATGTATTTGCCTTGTGCCTAACACACAATAAGTGACCAATAAATGCTTGCTGACTGACCAGAAGTAAAGAGGCCCTGGTAAGTAATTTCTTCTCCCAGGTGGGTGCAGGCTGGCACCATCCAGTCTTTGAGAGCTGCCTGGACTTGTCCAGGACAATAACACTAACTGTGAGCCTTGGAGGTTTGCAAAGGGTTTTAACTAGGTTATCTCACTTGATTCTCACAATGACCCCCTAAGGTAGGTCCTGTCATCTCCTCATTTTCCAGACAAGAAGACTGAGGCTCAGAATGGTCAGGATCCCACAGCTAGGATGTGTCAGGGCAGGACTTCATCTTACCCTGTTTTGTGCCCAAGTGAGCCCAGATACTCTAAAGGAGGTTGCAGCGAGGGTCAGAAGACAGTCTGACCACCAGCCTCCTCCTGAACATCTCATGAGGCAGCCCCATGTCTGCCTGCCTATTTGGCTGGGATGCCTCCCTCCTGGCTCCCCAGGGTACATCCCCTGACTCTAGGGGCAGCTGACGCCCACCTTCGTTCCCCAAACCTTCACACACATGGTCTTGCTTGATCCATACAAGCCCCTCTGCCAGGTTTTACTATTCCTGTTTTCAACTGAGGAAACCATAGTCAACAGAGTTAAAGTGACTTGCCCAGAGTCACACATCTAAGTAGTATCTGAGGCTGGATTTGAACTCAGATCTTCCTGACTCTGGCCCTGGTGGTCTATCCACTACACCACCTAGCTACCCCTAGGTTCTAGTATCCAGACCAGGGACAGATGGTCTGGGAGTCAAGAACTGCAAATGTCATCCCAGTTTCCAAAAAGGGAAAAAAGACCACTTTGTTTGATAGAGGCCAGCGAATTTGGTTTCCATTTGTGGGAGAATTCTAGAATACTTTATTAAAGAGGATTAGTGGACGTGTAACAAAACAAACGAACATGAGAATGATAACACTGATGTGGCCTAGGTCAATTCATTTAAAGAGTGATTGCCACGTAGCAGCAGAGCATCTGCAGGAGATCCGGGACAAGCAGGCAAAGACCAGGATTACTCCACCTGGACTTTTGAGAAAGTACCTCAAACTGTTACCATCCTTGTAGAGACAGATGCCAGACAAACCAGAACACAACTGGACAGTAGTGGAGTGCAGGAGTGCTTGGTCCTGCTTCACACCTAAGCCTGCCTCAGTTTCCTCATATGTGAAATGGGAATAATAATGGCACCTCCTCCCTGGGCTGTTGTGAGATCATATTTATAAAGAACTCTATGAACACTTGCTACTAAGTGTCAAGTCTTACACTTAGGTATTAAAAAAAACCAAACTCACCCAAATCCATAAGTATAAGATGAGAAAAGCATAGTTAGACAGCACTTTGTCTGAAAAACAATCGGGGGGGTTTGAGTGGACCACAAGCTCAAGCAGGTATCTGGGATGAGGTGACCAGAAGGGCTAATATGATCACAGGCTGCACTGAGGAGGCCAGCCCTTCCAGGACAGATGATCTCACTGTCCCGTGCCCTCCTAGATCTCAGCTGCAGGCCTTGGGTCAGTTCAGAATGCCAAAGCTTGAGAAAGCCATTGATGAGACGGACGGCATCTAGAGGAGAGTGACTAGGCTGGTGAGGGGACCTGGGATCCATGGAAGGCTCTGGGCACGTTGTCTTCAAGTAGGGAAAGGCCATCATCAGGGAAAGCCGAGTGACCCTACAAAGGGGCAGGTATGAGGAGACAGCAGGGGGGAAAGGCCTGCCTTGGGAGGTTGTGGGGACCCCCATCACGGGCTCCAGGTGAAGCCCGACACCCACTTTTCCTGTCACTGGTAGAGGGGGCGCTCCCTCCCATTCGGTTCTGAGTGTCTGGGATTCAGGACCCCTCGGGACATAGTGGGATGAGGGCCAGAGCTCAGTTCTGCTTGACATAGGGACCAGCCAACCTTGCCTGGCCTGGGGAAGCCAGGCAGGTCTGGGCCTGGCCTAAGGAAGGGTCAGGGCAGCCCACAGCCATCTCCATCTGGAATCCAGCTTCATGTTAGGCCCGCCCTGAGGGTCCCGGGCTGCGGGGTGGGCCCTGGGTCAGACATTAATTACCCCAGGCTGGCTTGGCTCTCCAGAATGCTCCCCACCCCCAACTCCTACCATCTCCCCGTGACCTCTGCTGTTGCTCCTCCCCCTAGCCCCTACCAATCACCAAACACCCCAGGTGGGGCAGGGAGAGGAAGGCACCCAGACCCTGCTGGGGAGACCTTTGGAGGACCAAGGTTAGGAAACCATCCTGACAGCCACTGGCCCCTGTATGTCCCCCGACCCCCCCAGTGCCTGGCACCAAGCAGAAGAGGCTGATCAGACCCCCTCAGGACAGCGCCATCTCTGCCCCTGAGCCTTCTCTTTCCAGGTCCCCCAAGTCCAGTCCCTTGACTGAATCCTCCCATGGTTCTCCCATGTGGACCTTGGCCCTTCTCTGGCCCCTTCCTGGAGACCCAGGGAGCCTACCCCATGCCACCAGGCACCTCCAGCACCAAGACCTTGCCAGAGCTGCCCTCTCAGGCTGTTTCTGCATCTGCAAAATGGGTCTATGGCCAACCCACCTGCCTCTTTCCCAAAGGCCCAAATACAGGCTCTGGCAGGCGGGGCAGGGGAGAGTGCCAGGACCTGGTGACCTGGAAGGCTATCACCACCTCCAATCTCGCAGGCCTGGCAGGAGGATGACTATACCCCCTGGGGGACTCCTGGACTGTTCCCAGAGACTAGGCCGCGGGTGACAAGGCCAGCTCCCTGCCCGCCAGCCGCCGTGGCCCTCAGCAGGTCCCTCCTAACAGACACCATCATAAAGAGCTGGCCCAGCTCCAGGCTCCAGGAAATGCTTTTATCCCTCAGTTTTCCCACCAGTGAAATGGGATAATGATCTCCTCTCTCCCAGTGCCAGGCCTGCAGGGGGGAATGGGCAGGTCCCCACCCCATGGGAGGTGATAAAACAGTCCCCTTGACGCCTGGGCCCTGCCCATCCGGGCCTTGCCCACCCCCTCTTGGCACCTTGCAGGGAGAAGGCCTCCCACAGGCTGGGACTAGGGGCCTCTTAGGGGCCAGAGGCCTCTGGGGCATGAGCAGGCCCTCGGCCTGCTGGGCCTTCCTTTGGCCAGAGGCAGGCCTGGTGAGAGACCAAGCAGAGTCCTGGGAGCAAGGCTGGACAGGGTGACCGTGGGGACAAGGCAGGTGGGTCCTCGACTTTGTACCAGTCTCCTCGGGGGCCGGGCTTCCTCCCAAGGCTGAGGTCTCACCCTGCGTCTCCAGCAACAGGAACAGGGTAAATGGAAGCAGAAGGTATGCAGAGGATCCATGGGCCCCAGAGGACCACTGCATAACCACACGCTCTGGGAGTCAGCAGCAGCAGGCAGCCCCTGGCTGCCTACCACCATGTCCTTGCCCACATGATGCAGTGGGGACAGATGCCAGGCAATGCTGGCAAGGTGGGGGTGTGAACAAGGGAAGGCCGTGATACAGGGAGGAAGACAGGGTCCTAGAGACAGGCCATGGTGGTTTGGGTTCTCCACACTGGCCTCTGAGGGTAGAGAGGACTGGAGGCCTCCAAAACAACAGAGGTGGAGGTGGTGATGGAAGATTCACCAGATGCCTCCTGGGAAACGCACCCAATGACCAGTGTGGAAAGAGGACAGCATCAAATGTCAGGAAACCCTGGGCATTCAGCTGCTAGCTCAGCTGGTGACAAGCTCTGCCTGGCCAGGCGCCTGGCCCTAAGTGCCACCGGAGGCCACACCTTTGATCCCTCTGCCATCCAGACCCACTGACCTCTGCAGAGTCCTCAGCTGCCTGGCTCTCAGCAGCACCCCCTGCATTTAACCACTGAGCTGCTAGGTCTAAACCCTCAGCCCAGCTGGTCCCAACCCCCTTCTCAGGGTGTGCACTCAAAGCCCTTTCCTAGCAGGGCCATGCTCCTCTGGACTATTCCCAGAGTATCAATGGCCTGGTAAGGTGCTGTGCCCAGGAAGGTGTGGTCCCAAGAGCAAGACCAGGGGGCTGTCCCCACCTCTGGCCTAAATGCGGTCTCTCTAGCCACACAACCCGAGGCGGCATGAGTTTTCCTGGCTATTGTATGGCCATGTTGATGCATACTGAACTTGTGGTCCACTAGGATTCCCTGACCTTTTCCAGACACCTTTCTGTCTAGGCATGCCTCCCCTCCCCTCCCCTAGACTCCAAGTATTTCTACTTGAAGGGGAGTTTCTGGGACCCAAGGGTCAGACCTGACATTTATCTTTGCTGACTGCCTCTGTCTTAGAGGCCAAGGCCTTTGCCCACCCAGATCTTGCTGGGGCTCCCCGCTCCTTGGCCTTCATCCTGACACTGCTGACTGGCTATCTTCCTAAAACTCAATTTCCTCCTAGCGGCCTCTGGCTGCCAACTTAGCTGTCTTGCTAGGCTCCTGGGGCCCTCATCTGCCTGAGGTTCTGCTCTCTCCCCCAAAACTCTCTAGGAAATCAAGGCTTGGAAAAGGAAGCCAGAGTTGGGTCTAAGAGCAAGGGTCACAGGGAGGGAAGCAGAGGGTGGAGGGAGGGTCTCACTGGGGTCCACAAACTGCTCCAAACAGCCCAGCCCAGGGTGAGGGCTCACAGGCGAGCTCAGGGTTTTCCCCCACACCCCCATGGATCTCCCCCTGCCTGTCCCTCCAGAGACACCACATGACTCCAGGGGAAAATCCAAGCCCAAAACCACTTGCCCCGCCCCTTCCTGCCAGCCAAAGACCCTCGGCCTGCCCAGCCTGACACCCAGGGAATAAGGCCGGGCAGGAGCAGTCCGGCTCTTCCCGGGTTAGCTCAGAAACCACCTTCCTGTTATTCCTGGCCCCAAAGAAAAACCAAACCGACCCACACAGACGGACAAGAAACAGGAAGGCAGTATTATGGTTAGCGTCAGAAATTCCACCTGCCGGGAGAAAACAGGCATTCGGAGCCAGGCAGCTCGAGAGGCAGAGCCCCTGGAGCCTGGCCACTGGGCTACGGGGTCAGGGAGGGGCTTGGTGGGATGGCCAGGCTGGCCCAGAGCCACCGCCCCTTCTCCAGGCACGTTCTCCACAGCACCCAGGCAGCCTCCCCGGACAGAGCCAAAGGATGGAGCTGAAGCCTCCTCGGGCTGCACCGCACTGGCCCTGCGTTGCATCGCCTCCTCACAGGGCAGGGCCCTGATGTTAGGAAATTAGACCCCTGTCCACACACTGTGTGCTCCCACTACATTAGCTGTTACACACAAGCTTCATCCCCCACCTCCGAGACTTTGCGCCAGCTGTCCCCCACGCATGGCACGCCTTCCATCACCACCTCCACCTCTGTCTCCCTCGTTCCTGAGACTCAGCTCGAACCTCACCTTCTGCCTGGGGGCCACGAACACAGGGTAGGACCCTGGGATGAACGCTACATTCCCAGGCTGCTCAGAGGAAGGACGCCTTGTTCACATACCCAGCTACTGGAACAGAAACCAAGAGGAGAAATGGGGCAAAGGAGCGTGTGTGGGCCTGAGCGGCCCCACTCAGCCCGTGCCTCAGTTTCCAGAACATGCCAGCACTCCCCCTCAGGGTCACTAGGAAGGTCCAGCTAAGATAAGGATGGAGAGGGAGCCCTGTAGGGGAGGAGAAAGAAATGGGCCGGTCCTGCCCAGCCTCTGGCCCAGGGATGGAGATTCCCCAAAGCTGAGACGTGGGCCAGTCGCAGGGACCACGGGCAGGCATGGCCAGGAAGTGGGCAGACTTAGCGCCCTGATGGGCAGAGGCAACGCCGGCCCCCTCCGCCAGGGCCCGGGGCCCGTTGGGGCCAGCCGTGCCCAGGAGATGGGAGGGGTCCGCCAGCTGAGTCAGACCAAAGAACACAGAGAGGAAATCCCAAAATAATCACGATATCGTGTGTGCAGGTGACGTCTCTGGCTCGGGTCCAAACAGCCACACCTCCTTCTCCGTGTGGACACAGGGATTGGAGACCCGAGACACAGAACAAGCAGAGGGAGCCCGGAGCAGGATACTGGGCCCTCACCCAGGGCAACAGCCACAGGCGGGACACCCAGAGCCCACCCTCTGTACCTTGGCAGGAGCAGCTCTAGATGGCCTTGAGCCACAATGGCCAGGAGCAAATCCTGCCTGAATGTGACAGGCCACTAGCCTGCCCCAAGTCCAAGGCTCCCAGCCAGCTGCCTCTCCTCCTGCCCCATGGGAGCTCCCGTCGATCCCCTTCACCCAGATGATGGAGGACCCCTATGGCCCCCCGCCAGCAAGGCTCTGAACCTGGGGTAGCATCTTACGGGACCAGGGACTGAGGAGCATTGGGTATCCAAGGCCTAGCAGCCGAGCAGCACCAGGAATCCTCCCCAAGCACAGTCCTCCCACTTGCCCCTCGTCACCTCCGGGAAAAGAAAGTGGATCTGGGGGCAGCTAGGTGGCGCAGTGGATAGAGCACCAGTCCTAAAGTCAGGAGGACCTGAGTTCAAATCAGACCTCAGACCAAACACTTGACACGTACTAGCTGTGTGACCCTGGGTAAGTCACTTAACCCCAATTGCCAAAAAAAAAAAAAGTGCATCTGGCTCTTGGGTGAAACCCTTCCCCATAACGCAGAGCCCTGAGGGCACAGAGCAGGTGTGGGAGCACAAGGCCAGCCTCAGTTTCTCCATCTGCACAAACTCCCCAGCTCCCAGTAAATGCACCCGCCAACCTGAGCAAGGGACCCTTCTCAGTGTGCGCTGCTTCCCCCATTGGGCTGGGAGCTGCCTGAGGGCAGAGGGATGGCTTGGGCTTTCTCTATACCACCAGTGCTGAGCACAGGGCCAGGCACAGAGTGAACACGTGCTGGCTGACGGGTCAGAGGGAGACTTTCCTGGAGAATCCCTGCGACCAGCAGACTAAAGATCCACTCAGTGCCCCAGTGACCCTGGCCTCCTGGTGCTACCTCCTGACTCCAGGAACACCCCCTTCTTCATCTCCACCTCGGGGCTTCCCCGGCTTCTGGCAAGACTCAACTCAAGCCCCGCTTTCTGAAAGAGGCCATTCTGACCTAGAGCTTAAGTGCCGCCCCCTGCAGACTAGGGCTCCTCCAGGGCAGGAGCATCCCCAGCACTTAGCACACAGCAGGTGCCTACTATACATGAGCTGACTGGCCACATGCTATGAACACACAGTAGGTCCTTAATGCACGCTAGCTGACTGCCTACATGTTATGTCTGAAAGGAAGGGAATACACACCCAAAAACAAAGATGAACCAGCACCACTGACCATGACGGGGGATGGGGGAAAGCAGTGCCAAGGCTGAGCCTAGAAATGAGCCAAGGGTGAAGAGACAGCATTCCACACAAGCAGCCAGCCTGAGAGAGCTGCATTCAGGCAGAGAAGCCACAGGCAGTCACTGGTCATGGTCAGTCTGGAGTGAGAAAGCTCCATGGGCAGCTCTGAGAGGAGAGGGCTGGAGAGGGGGCGATGGGAAGCAGGGAACCCACTCTGGAGGTCAGCTCACCATCAGCCTCGAAGGCCAGGCAGGCCCCATGAAGGGCCTGATGTCTCTCCTGCAGCAATAACGCGGCTGGCCTCCCCCACTGGCTTCTCCCTCGCTGGCCTCCCCCACGCTGGCCTCCCCCTGCTGGCCTCCCTGCCCCAGGTGTAGGCTCCACATTCTCCAAGGCCCGGGACACCTATCCCAGCAGACCAGGGAGATCTCCCCAGTTTCAACCCTTCCCGCTGCACATTCCTGGAGGTCCCAGCTGGGCACAGAGACCTTCCCTCCCCCCGACCGCCAATCCTAACCTTCCCAGTCCCACATTCCCTAAGGTCCTGGATGGCTTTTGGAAAAGCTCAGGTTTCATGCTCAGCCCATCTGTCGGTGGTCATTAGAGCTGGTGGGAAGAGCAGCCACGGGCTGGCCTGTCCCCAGGGCTCTGCCAGCTCAGGCCCAGGCTCGCTAGACAGCTGCTCACCCTCCTGCCTCTTACACTGAAGACTGAACACCTGCCCCCAGCAGAAACTCTGTGACCACGAGGGCGTGAGAAGCAATGGGGTCAGGAGGAGAGCAGGCATGCCTGACTGTGGGAACGCGGAGAAGCCCCAAGAGTGTTGAGTGTGGACCCAGGAAACCTGGGTGCAAATCCTGCCTGGGCTCCAGGTGGTGCCTGAGTGACCTTGGGCAAGTCACCTTCCTTCTGGGCTTCCTCAGTTTCCTCTTCTGTAAAACAAGCCCTGAGGTTCCTCCCAGCTTGAGATCTGCGATCCTCTCGTATACATCAGAAGCTCGTCACTTCTAGCGTCCCTTCATTTCTCCAATACGCCCCCTCCTCTCCTCGAACCCTGATATGGGGCCTCAGCCCATCACACCAGCAATAGCTGCTGGCGGGGTCTGCCTGCCTTAAGCCTCTTCTCACTCACATGCATCCAGTGGCTCCCTCTCTCAAATTAGATAAATAATTAATTACTAATAAGTAATTATTATTTACAAGTCTACTTCATCTCCCCCATACACAAGGCTTTTTTTTTAACAACAAAGTTTGTTCAATCATATTGCTCTCAATCAAAATAACCATAGTAGTTTTAAATTTCCAAAATTGCTTTGACTAACTAATAGCAGTTTTTTTGGTCTTATTCACTATTTTTCAGTAAAAGTACAGAAAGTTTTGTGCTGTTAAAATAAAATTATAATGTAATTTCATTTTCACCTCATCCTGATAAAATTTGTTTTTGTATGTATTGTTATAACGTCAATCTGGAAGGACATATAACATATATCGGGGGAGAGACGTTCAGCATCTTTACTGACTGGAGGATATGATTTAAAAAATTTTAAAGAATACCTGCTTTAAGCAATAATGAGTCACTGGAGTTTGAGGTATGTGTCTGGGGTGACAGGGTCAGACCTGTGCTTTAGGAAAATCACTTTGGTGGCTGAGTGGAGGATGAAGTGGAGGAGGGAGAGATTTTAGGCAGGCAGACCCCCCCCAGTAGCTACTGCCATAGTCCAGGGGTGAGGTGATGAGGGTCTGCACAAGGGAAGGGGCAGTGTCAGAGGAGAGAAGGAGGCTGAAGAGGTGAAACAGACAAGAGAGGCTGCAGAGGTGAAACAGACAAGAGAGGTTACAGGGTTAGCTAGGTTGGGCAGTGGATAGGGCACCAGTCCTGAAATCAGGAGGACCTGAGTTCAAGTCCGGCCTCAGACACATAATACTCACCAGCTGTGTGACCCTGGGCAAGTCACTTAACCCCACTGCCTAGCCAAAAGAAAAAAAAAAGAGGCTGGAGAGGTGAAACAGACAAGAGAAGCTACAGAGGTGAAACAGACAAGAGAGGAGAGGGTGAGAAACCAAGAAACACATGGAAATCATCTGCGAAACCCCTGGCATGCCCAGCCAGCCTGCCCTTCTCAGGGTCACCACAGTGACACCTCCACTTCACAGGGGACGGGACAGAGGGGAGATGATGTGCCCTAACAAGAGGAGAGGTCACATCCGCAACAGATGTAGAGGTGAAATCCACAGGCCTTGGCACCATATTGGATATGAGGGTGAGAAAGGGGAGTTCAGGATGAGCCCACGTTGGGGGTCTGAGGGCCTGGGAGGATGGGGGTGCCCTCAACAGTGATAGGGAAGGTAGGAGGCAGGGAAGATTTGGGCGGAAGGTTCGTGTAATGAGATCTGAGTGGTAGATCACAAAGTCCATGGCAGCTCATCCAGGGTGACTCCTTCACATAAGGTTCCCAGGTGGGGAGAGTTTGCCCAACAACACCTGCACAGCTGGCACTGTGGGTCATGGTAACTGCCCTTAGGGCCTGTACCTGGGCCAGAAGTTGGGAACATGGGGGAGAGGCAGCTAATGGGTGACAGGCAAGTGGAGCAAGCCTGGCTGGCACACATCAGGAAAAACCTGTAACTGGTTGATCCCATCCTGCCTTGGGAGCAGCCTAGAGCCTTCACTTTGGAGACCCCCGGACAAAAGGATAAAAACCAAACAATGCCTTGGCATGGCATTCAAGGCCTTCTACCAGACTACCCCTGCTTTGAGAACCAGGCTTCAAACTTGAGTTTGGCATCTCCTGTCTTATCTCCAGCTCTCAGAAATGTTATCTTTGTCCTCTCCCAGCCATGTGCAGAGCCATGGCAGGATGTAAGCTCCCAAGGACAGGGACCGTTTTCCTGAGTGCCCCTCAGGGGCCTCTGGTCCAACCCAATCTGCACCCCAAATCCCTTCTACAACAGACCTAGTAAGTAGTTATACCACCACTGCTTGGAGATCAGGAAGGAGAGCCCACCTTCTCCAGAGGCAGCTTCTTCCACACTGGGATGGTGCTCATAGGAGGAAGTTTTTCCTGATATCCTACGTAATCTGCCTCACTCCAGCTACCCCCATTACTGCAAGGCTCATCCCTCCTCTACACCCCTGAAGCCCTCTCTCAGATCCCACCAGGCTTGGTTTCGTCTCTATCACCAGTACCACTGAGTGCCCTGCGCAGAGCAGGCTGTGAACAGATGCTGGCTGAATGGATCCCAATTCCCCACAGAAGGACAGTGCTCTGAATACTAATGGGCCCTGTTCTGCAGCCAGCCGGCCAGTGAAACCAAGAAACACATGGAAATCATCTGCGAAACCCCTGGCATGCCCAGCCAGCCTGCCCTTCTCAGGGTCACCACAGTAACACCTCCACTTCACAGGGGACGGGACAGAGGGGAGATGATGTGCCCTAACTCACGCAGGGGGGGATTAAATGGTGGGCAGGCCCTCTGAACCCAATGCAAGATGTTTGGGAAACAGGGTATGGGGCGAAAGAGGAGAGAAGGCCAATGGACAATGAGGAAGAGATGACCAGAGCCTAGTGGGACCTGAGGGATAGAGGCAGGGGAGCAGAAAGGAAGGGGAGAGGAAGAAAGGGAGAGAGAGAGAGACAGAGACAGAGAAAGAGAGAAAGAAATAAAGGTGGAGCAAGCTTTGCTGTTTGTCCACCACACTCGCCCTCTGTGCTCAGGCCATTAGGGAGATAAGGGGCTCAGAGGAGGCCAGAAGGGCAGACCACAGCCCTGAAGGACAGGAAAGAACAACGTCCTTGGCAAAGGGGCCACGTCTGTTAAGAGGGAGACAGAGACAGGACAAGAAGGCAGGCTCTGCCCTCCTCCAGTTCCCAGCACCCCAGGGATAACTGAGGAGGGAGGCAGTCACAGGGATGAGCGAGAGCCCCAGGCCCCAGGCATCCCCAAGGAGCCTGGAACCATCAGACCAAGGCAACTCCTGAGCACCACTCACCCAACAGGCATTCCTGAAAACCAGTCTTTCCAGACTCTCACTGGCCTCCCTGCCCAGGTGAGTGAGGTGGCCAACGGGAACTGGCTGGATCTCAGCAAGGCGGGTTATGGGGCCCGGGCTGGGGGGAACCAACCCTTGAGAGGTCCACCGTGGGGACTGATGGGGCCAGGGAGGGCCAGCCAAGACCCCACATGGACAACATGGGACCCAACAAGATCGGGAGGCAGCGGGTCAGATCTCACACCTGAGCTCATGGGCACAGCGCACAGCCATAGGGCAGGAAGACATGGTCACCTAAACACGCTGGGCACTGACTGGCACCAACCTGCTGACCCCAAGCTCTGGACACCCAAAGGCAGAAACCAAGGGGTCCCTGTCTGTGGGAGCCTCCCTCCTCTGCTCATGGGAGCCTCCACTCTCCTCTGCCTCCCTCCTCTGCTCATGGGGGCCTCCATCCTCCCCTGCCCGTGGGAGCCTCCATCCTCCTCTGCCTCCCTCTTCTGCTCATGGGGGCCTCCATCCTCCCAGGCCCATGGGAGGCTCTACCCTCCTTCCTCTGTCCATAGGAGCCTCTATCCTACCTTCTCTGGCCATGGGAGCCTCCGTTCTCCTGGGCCTGTGGAAGCCTTCATTCTCCTCTGCCTTCATCCCCCCAGGCCCATGGGAGCATCTGTCCTCTACCCATGGGGACTCTGTCCTCCTCCTCTGCTCATGGGAGCTTCTGTCCTCCTAGCTGGGTGAGGGTTCAGGGGCACAGGGCCTAAGTCAGTGTGGGCACAGCAGTCTCACCTCTGCTTAGCCACGGTTTCCCACTAAGAGAGTCCTTGGTACCCCCAGGGAGGGCAGGGCTGGTCCCTGCTGCCTCTGTTCTGGTCAGGCCCTCCCGCCCTCAGAACAAATACAGGGTCCAAACACCAGGACACCAAAGGGAGGGCGGTGGAGCCAGGCCGATTCCTCTGGATGACAGGTAGCCAGAAGCCTTGGGGGAATGGAGGGCCATGGGCAGCCTGAGGAGAAAGCTCGGGGGGTCTGCAGATACACCAAGGGCTGCCAAGTCTGATCTGCTGACCAGAAAACGTGGAAGCAGATTGGTGGCCCAGGGCCACCAGCCTGGTGGGATGCCTGCTAGCTGAGGGCAGGGCTCTGGGTTCACCTACCCCATGACTTTTGGTTGGTCCCTTCCTGCTCTACCTGGCCTATCCCAGGCAGCTTCATCTTGGCCTGCCTCCTCCTCCAGGCAGACTTCCCTGGCTGTCCCCCAGGTGACAGTGATTTCTGCTCCTGGGAATTCCCAGCATTTTCTCTGGACTTTCCCCAGGCTCTTCTCCTTGTCCCTAGACAGAGGCGCTGCCCCATCCATCCCCACGCTTCCTCCCTGTTACTTTTCTGCTCCTCCTCTCCCACTGGCCATCAGCACACTCACAAAACCTAAAGCAGTTTCACGCTGAGCAGTGGATGTCCTGGAAGGCACATCAGAAGATGAAACTGAGGGTCAGAGAGGCCAGAGGACTCACTAAAGTCATGCGACTGTTACTGACCTGGGACCAGAGGCCTGAGCCTCTTACAGTCACAGTCCGGGTTCTATCCACTGAACCGCACAAACATCACAGGCCCCGCATGTGCCGCCCAACTCTAGTCAGGCACCAGGCATTTGCTAAGCACCTACTGCAGGCTGGGACAATGCGAGGCTGAAGGGATTCAGATGCAACAGGGAAAACTGGCCACAGCAGTCCATCAGGACTGGAGCTGGGTGACATCTGAGGCGGCAGATAGGCCAAGGGAATGCCAGTGCTAAGGAGGGAGGACGGAGGGAAGAGGAGAGAGGGGGGAGGAGGGAGGGGGGAGGAGGGAAGGGAGGAGGGAAAGGGAGAGAGGAGAGGGAGGAGAGAAAGTGTAAAGGGGGAGAGGAGAGGGGGGAGAGGAGAGGGAGGAGGGAAAGGGGTAGAGGAGAGGGAGGAGGAGGGAGGGGGAAGGGGGAGAGGAGAGAAGGGGGAAGGTGGAAAGGGGGAAAGGGGAGAGGACGGAGGAGAGAGGAGGGAAAGGGGAGGGAAGAGAAGGAGGAGGGAAGAGAGGGAAAGGGAAGGGAGAGAGGAGGAAGAAGAAGAAGGATGAGGGAGAGGAAAGAAGAAGGAAAAGGGGAAAGAGAGGGGAAAAAGGAGGAGGACGAAGGGTGGGAGGGGGCAGCTAGGTTCAGAGGCTGAGGCGACTACCGGTCAGTTGGGGATGGGGGCGGGGGGAGTCAGTCCCTGGCATCAGTGAAGGGGGAGGCTGGAGGAGGCAGGAGCAGTGACCTGGCGGTGGGATCGGTGTCCTGGCAACCCCTACACAGACGCCCACCTCTCTGTGGCCAGCCCTGGCACCTCTCAGGGCCCCGGGACATTCCTCATGGCCATGTGACTTTCAGCAAACACTGGTCAGCCTGGTACCAAATGCTGCCCAGCTCCTGCCCCTGCCCAGGCCCATTCCCTGCCCCATGAGGCCCCCGCCCCGCCTGGACGGTCTCCCTGAGGCCTAGGCCCTCGTGCCTTGGGTGGCAGGGATCCCAGAGAGAGCACAGGCATAGGGCCTGCCCTGGGCAGCTGGACCTTCTGCCACCAGGACTGACTTCCCCAGGCCCCTGCCCACTCCTCCATACGAACACAGGATGAGCCTCTCACTCCTGGCTCTCCTGAGGGCAGCCATGGACAGCAGAGCTGGGGACTTCGGGGTGCCCTCCTCAGGCACTGATCCCTTAGCCTCAGCAGGGACGTGGGGAGGGGGCAGAGGCGGCGAGGTCTAACACCTGCCTCCCCGTGAGACCCCAGTCAGCAAGGACTCCCGCTTCCCCCTGTGTGAACAGCTGAGGCTGTAGGAACAAGAGAACGCGGAAGGCCTCTGAGGACGAAGGAGGACCACGACCAGGCTGTGGTCAGCAGGCCCTGAGCGCAGAAGGACTGCGCCGCCCACTGGGGATCACCGCTCACCACCACAGGACAGGAGGAGGAGGGAGCTGTCCCAGCCCCGTGCTCAGGCCAGACAGCCACCCAACGGGATTCATCCCTCCATGTGTCTGTGTGGAGGGTGGGGCTGGGTCTGGCTCGGACCCCAGACCAGCGGCACCAGCAGAGCCAAGCCCAGCAGCCCAAGGCTCTCCCCCCACTGTCCCCCCTACAGGAGGCCGGCTCTTGGTGGAAGAAGCGCAGAGCAGCCATCAGTGACGGTAGCACCTCAGCCACCAGCCCCCCGCCCCCATTTCCTGCCCAGCCCCCTGAAAACAGGACCTGCTGTCTTCTGGCACGTCATGAGCACCTAAGAAATGCTTGCTGACTCTTACCAGGAACTTTAGACTCTGAGTGCGCCTCCAGACCCTGACCCATCCTGGCCATCAAACCAGTGTCCAGTGGCCAGGTCCCCAGTCAGCTCCAGGTGTGGGCCTCCTTCTCCTCAGCTGGCTGCTGAGCGCCCACACCAGAGCCACAGGACCCTACCAGCTCAGGCCAAGTCTGAGGTCCACCAACACAGCAAGATTTTTTTCCCTTCAGTCGCTGCCGCCCGAGACCGAAGGTCTCCCTTACTCTAGCGGGAGACCTTCTGACTGAAGGTGACTGTCCACGTATGGGGAAGGTAGAGGGGAGGAAGGTCAGTGTGGGCCATGGGCCCCGCTCCCTGGCCCCCCCGGGGAGGCTCCAAATGGCAAAGGAAGGTCTGCACCCCAAAGCCGCCTTCCCACCTCCAGTGACAAGCCTCCCCCAGCAGCATCTGCCCTAGTGATGCTCCCAGTGCCAGTGACCAGCAGCCAGAGATGAGTGGCTGGCAGCCAGCGGCCAGCACTCAGCAGCTGGCCTGAAGGCGCTGTCTCCGGCTTCCCCTGTTCACGGCTGGGGCCTGGACCGGCACAAGCAGCGGCCAAGCCCTCTGTGGTCACGCTGTGTTCTGGGCACCTTCCACTGCCCGGCCCTACACGCCTGCAGAAAGCCCCAGCAAAGACTCATCTGTTCTTACCGAGCTTTCCCCAAACCCCAGGGGATGCCCAATGGGGAGGCCGGCAGGGCTGGGCAGACAGCCCAGGAAGCATCTGCCCAGAGCCTGCCCTGGCCTCAGAGGACAAACGGGTGAGGGCAGAAAGCCAGTCTGAGCCAGAGGCCCTGCTTAGCTGCCTCCGAAGATGCCCCCGATGCCCTGGGCTCTGCTGCCACAGAGGCCAGAGGGATTTGGAAACACAGAGCCCCTAGAGAACAGCCTCAGCTCAGGGCCTCAGAAGAGGTGGAGCTTAGATCCAGTCGCCTGGGGGTTGGCCAGCTCTAGGCCCTCCAAGGCTAGATATGGACCAACAGGCACTTACGACGTGCCTGGTGTGTACCTGGCGCCAACAAGCACTGACAGAGCACTCCACCCCACCCCCTACACCTGGCGCCGACGAGCGCCGAGCCTCCCGTACACCTGGAGCCGATGAGTACGGAGGGCTCTCCTTTTCTCTCACTGCCTTTTCCTCAGACTCTGTCAGTGCCTCAGTCACCCTTTGGCCAGGGTCTCAGAACAATCTGAGTTTGTGGGTGCACTCTAAGGAGGTGAGTCCAGGGGCCATTTCCTTGTACCCACAAGCGCTCAAAGGCGGAGCCTCGGTCACTTGCTTGCTTGTATGCCAGCCCTTGTGTGGCCAGGTCCAGCCATGCGTGACAGACCAAGGCTTTTCCCTACAGATGGTCCTTGCCAGGCTCATCTTTGAGTCAGTGACAATGTGTATGGTTGGCAAGCCATTTCCAAGGGCTATGTGCCTAGCTATCTGCATGCCCATGGACAGTGAGGCAGCTAAGAGTGTGCGGACTCGCCGTCCTCGGACCCAGACCTGGCACTATCACAGAACCCAGGAGGGAGCCCCAGACCTAGCACTGGCACAGAACCCAGGGGGGACCCCAGACCTAGCACTGGCACAGAACTCAAGGGGAGCCCCAGACCTAGCACTGGCACAGAACTCAAGGGGAGCCACAGACCTAGTACCATCACAGAACCCAGGGGGAGCCCCAGACCTAGCACCACCACAGAACCCAGGGGGGAGCCCCAGACCTAGCACCATCACAGAACCCAGGGGGGAGCCCCAGATCTAGCACTGGCACAGAACCTGGCGTGGGTAGAGAGTGACAGGAGGTGGGTGACAGACCATCTTGGGGGATGCAGGCAGAATGAGGAGGATAAAAGCTGAGAAGAGATCCTTGGAGGTGAATGAGGGGACAGGACAAGCGACCCATCCCCACCCAAAGATTCCCCCCCTCCATCCCCTGGGGAGGTACCAACTTCTAAGAAGCAAAGGCAAAGTGGGGGCCAGTGCTGGCCCACCTTCAGGTACAGGTCTCCGCCAACCTGGCCAGTGGGTGCCCACCACAGACCCTCCTCACCCTGACTGGCCGGCCAAGCCTTAGCCCAAAGGGCCTCCACTGTGGGATGTCACCCCAGATAGCCTGAGCCTCCCAGGGGAGATGGAAGGGCCTAGGAAGACAGTGTCTCAGGAAGGCTCAGGAGAACACCAGCAGAAAAGCATATTCAGGCTGTGCCTGCCATCTCCACTGTGCGAACATGGGGGAGGAAAAGGGCCTCCTCCCCCATTCGGTTGCCAAGGGGAGCTTTGGGGAGACTGTCAGACTCAAAGCTTTTCTCTAAGAAACATGGAGACGCCAGCCAAGGCCTAAGGAGAGCCCCGAGCACCAGCCTCCATCCTGGCACACAGTAGGCAATTAATAAATGCTTGTTGGCCTGGGAGAGGCGAGCAGGCCCTCACCGGTCCTGACCTCCTGCCCTCTCCCCGGCTGGGACACCAGCTTGAAAAGTACTTTGATATCTCCAGCAGGAAAGCACCAGAGAGAGCCCAGCACCACTTTCTAGGGTGCGTTTGTCCTTCATTTGCTTCCAAATTCCTCCTGTGTACAGAGGGTGGCAGCCTTGGCTGGCCTACTCCCCACCCTCCATGAGCTCCACCACCTCCAGGAAAGTCACCAGAAAGAAAGGTTTAACCTTGGAGAGGCTGCGGGGGGGGGGGGGGGGGGCGCAGGGGACAGCGTCCCAAAGGTTCCAAGGAAGGGGGGCGTCACTAGGCTGAGGGGGGCATGCAGGGCTCAGAGGACGGGCAGCAGATTGGGGGGATCATCAGGCTGGAGGGGGAGGGGCAGAAGATGAGGGGAGGGGTCACCAGGCATGGGGTTGGGGTGGGAGGGGCAGCAGATAAGCCCATGCAGACCAGCAGCCTGAAGCCTTCACTGCACAGGTCACTAGCATGTGTACTCAAGGACAGGCAAAACACGCTGGCTGCCTGTGAGGGGCTTGATTCCCTGTCAAGGAGGAAGCCCACCACATATGCACTGGGCCAAGCCCAGGGTTAAAAGTAAAAAGGAAGGGGGCCTGGGGATGGGGCCCAGGGAGGAGTGGGGCAGCAGGGGTGCCTGGGGAGGGCCTTCCTGCCTGGGGAAGGGCAGGGCGGCCACTCCTCAGCAGCTGGTTCTCACCCTGGCCTGCCTGCTGGGTGGGCGGCGGGGTGCCATTCGGCCCATCGGGCCACCTCCTGCTAGAAAGCCAGTCCTGAGGCCAAAGTTTGGGCCATTTCTCCTCCCAGACAAATCCACCCCAGACCCCATTACACGGGCCTGCTATGCATTCACACACACAGAGGCAGGAGCCAGACACTGGCCTCCTCTGCCAGGGGGGCACAGGGGAACCAGCTATAGGTGCCAACACATGCCCTCACCCACAGAAGAGCCACCTTCAAGAGTCCCCTGAGTCCTAAGACTCAATACTAGGTGCAGAACCACCTGAGAGTGCCCACTGGCTGACAGCGTATGGAGGAAATGGGCTGACCCCCCAGCCCAGGGTGCTCAGGGTCAAAAAAGGCTTCACGGGCTGAGCCCTGAAGGCCAACATGAGAAGGGGCCAAAAGAACGCCCAGAGGTGAGAGACAAGGGAAGGGCCAGACACCCAGCTTGACAAGCTTTGGGGGCAAACAGGGGAATCCTGGGACATGAGGCTGGACCCAGAGTCTAGCAAGCCGGCATCAGCAGGCTTGTCCTCCAGGCAGCAGGGAGCCATGGGGGTAAGGGGCAAGGGGCAAGGGGAGGGACGCTCTCTAAAGGAAGGATGGGTCAGGGAGGACGGTGGCAGCAACCCCTGGTGCAACCTTTACAAGGAAAAGCCCCTGGGAAGAAGGCGGTGTGCCCATGGGAGGTATTCAGCACAGCGGACAGGGCTTGGCCCCTGGCAAGTGAGGGGAAGGTTGAGAGCGAGCCACCCAGCCCAGGGCACATGGGAAGAGGGCAGGAACAGAGGCAGCAGGGACAAGAGGTGAGGCCAGAGACGCGCCCTGGGGGAACATGCAATTAATGCACCGCTGGGGTCGGTCCTTACCCGGCAAGGATGTGGGGAGGGGAGCTGCCCCCCCCCACCAGGCCCCCACACAAAGACTAGCCAGGGAGCTCCCCCCAGAGCTCCAATGCAGGCAGGCAGAGAAGACAGCACCCACCCACATGCTGCCCACCCCCCTGCTGCCCATCCACCCAACTGCTGCCCACCCACATGCTGCCCACCCATCCACTGCCCACCTGCCTTCCTTGGCAGATCCCCACCTCAGGATGACCAAGGATGATGAGGTGGGGTGGGAAGCCAGGGGCTAAGGTGACTCACTCCTTGCTCACCTAGTCCCCCTCCCCCCACTCTCTCCTCTGGGCTCTCTGAGGAGGCCGATCCCACCTGATCGCAGGCTGAGCCTGCCACCAGAGGCCAGCTAGTGCTTGCTGACTCGGCAAGAGAAGGCCGGTGGCCCAGGCAGACCCCAGACCAGGGACTGAAGTCTGCCACAGAGGGCATGGCTTGGGGGCACAAGGGACGAGAACCCATCCCCTTCTACAGCTTTTTTAAGGGCAGTAAGGAATTCACAATGGGACAAGCACCCAGCCAGCTGTCTACACCACTCTCCTCAGGATCCAGACCAAGGTCCCTTGGAAGGGAAGTTTAGAAGGGCTAAGTCCAACAGGGCTCCCTCCATGGAGCCCCGTGGGCAGCAGGCAATGTCTACGCAGGGGCCTCCCTCCTGCGGGCAGCAGAGGTCGCCAAGGGCCTCACCTCCTGCGGGCAGCAGGGCACACCTCACCTCTGGCGGGCAGCAGGGCACTGGCTATGTGGGGGCCTCACCTCCCATGGGCAGCCAGGGGCCTCGCCTCCTGCAGGCAGCAGAGGCCGCCAGGGGCCTCACCTCGCATGGGCAGCCAGGGGCTTCACCTAGCATGGGCAGCCGCGGGCCTCGTCTCCCTCTTCTCTTCCCAAACAGCTGGCCTGCTCAGGCTGGTGCAGCACCCTCTCCCCCTGCCCTCTCCAACCCCTTGATTCGGATGTTTGCCTCTGGGTCAGTTTTCCTCATCTTTCCTTTTCTGAGAAACTTCAGCAGGCCCCTGAGTGACCCCCAGAAGGCAGGCCAGGTGCCCGGCTCCCTAGCAGTGAGCCCACACACACAGTGACACTGAGCTAGACACTCAGAACCCTGGGCCAACAGGTGCTCCAGGCAGAGAGTATGAGCACCAGTGAGCCGCCTCTACAGAGCCACAGATTTCCTGGCTGACCTCTCCCCCCCTCGCCCTGGCCATGTAGTCACCCTTCCTCTGTGGTCACCTCCCTCCCTTACAGAGTCCTAAAACATCGTGCCGGGGCAGGGTGCCTGCTGGACAGGCCAGAGAGGCGCAAGGGGGAACCACAGGGCACAGACCGCTGGCCTAGGAGTCAAGAAGACCCAAGTTGAAATTCAGCCTCAGTCGCTAGCTGCATGAACTAGCTGCAAATCGCTCTACTTTTGTCTGCCTCAGTTTCTTCCTCTGTAACATGGGGATAATAACAGCACCTCCCTCCCTCCCAAGGTTGTTGAGAGAATCAAATGAGAGAATGTTTGTAAAGTGCTTTACAAACCTCCAAGCGTAAGTAAATGGTATTTATCATAGTAACAATTCATGTTATTGACAACTTCAGCACATACGACAGCTCCCAGCATTTCCTGCCTGTGCTCTGCCTACACCGGAGGCCTGCCCATGCCCGCTGCCCCTTGGCCACTGCCAGCCTCCAGGCGGCCCCAGCTGACGGAGAAGGAAGAGCTGGGCCAAACCCAGAGTCAGAGCACAGACCAACGACCATGGGAACTCAAACCCTCTTGTGGGGTGCCCGGCTTCAGCGCCCGGGACCAGAGCCTGCCCCCAATCTGGCCACCCTGCCACGCAAGGCCTCACTGCTCCCAGACTCCTGGGGCAGCCCTGCTCTCATCGTCCCAAGCTGTGCACGGGCCGGCTCCCTAACTTTGAGCTCCATAAATACAGGCCCAGCAGGCTGGGAGACCACTGCCTGCCCTGACAGGCCTGAGCCCCATAGGGAAATGGTCCGGTCCCACGTGGGAAAGCCATTCAAATAGGTGGGGAGAGGAGCCCTGGCCTGCGGGGAGGGGGCCCACCCCCCCATTCCTACTCTACACTGGCTGGCCAGGTCACCTGACATCTCATCTCCCCCTCTTTCTCCACAGGCACCCCCACCCCAGGGCAGGCCCAGAGCCCACCTGGGTCAAACGCAGCTGAGTGAGTCAGGCCAGAGGAGAAGAATGGGTCTGTGCCAGGCCATCCCAGGGGCCAGAACCAGGAAGGGGCTGCAGAGGGAAGGACAAAGAGGCAGGTTAGGGTGGGCGACCAAGGAGGTCAGGTGGCCTGGAGGAGATCCCAGCCTGGGCATCTCCAAGAAGAGGCTAGCCCACCGCTTGTCAGGCATGAGGGGAGGGACCACAGGCACTGGGGCACAGGAGAATTCTGCTCATCCCAAGGGAGAGGAGGCAGGGAAGGTGCCAGGCTAGAGACCTCCTGAGGGCAGAGGCCTGGTTTCCTTCCAGCTCAGGGCCTACAAAAGCCAGGGGAGATTACAAAGCAGATTCTACTCTCTGCTGCCCAGAGATAACAGGGCTGGCCCCCAGAGGCTCAAGAAGCCTAGCAAAGCTTGCTCCAGGGGAAGGGACAGAACCAAGCTAGGACACATAAGCAGAGCCAGCCTTAGGCCAGAGTCGGTCCTTTTACTGCTATACAAGCACCCACCTGCCTCTTGTCATGGGCTAGGCCCCCAGCTGCCTCTGACCCCTGCAGGCCAGGCCCCCAGCTGCCTCTGACCCCTGCAGGCCAGGCCCCCAGCTGCCTCTGACCCCTCCATGGGCCAGGCACACCCCTGCCTCTGACCCCTCCATGGGCCAGGCCCCCACCTGCCTCTCATCCCCCCCTGCCAGGGGCCACAAACCTACAGGCATCCCTCCTGCACCAAACAGCCATGGTCATGCCAATTCACTCCCTCCTCTCCCCATTGAGTGCCCTCAGTACCCACCTGGGTCTCCACGGAAAGCTCCATCCTGGGCTCCTCTGGCCGGGTCGTCACTGGGCCAGATCTGGCCGGTCCTGCGGACCCCCACAATGGTTGCCTCGGCCACGACGACCTGGCCTGGCCTTGGCCGCTTCTGGGCCTGGGGGGTTGGGGGGCTGCTGCTGTCCAGGGACTGCTGAGAGTTCTGGGAAGGGGAGCGGCTCTTGTCACGGTCCAAGCGGCCGGCCGTGGGGCTCGGCCCGGAGGAGAAGTCCTCCTCGCTGGAGGTGAGGTTCTCGTTGGAACTGCAGTCGGGGGTGTACCCGCCCCCGATGTCCTCGAAGCTCCGAGGGGAGTAGGACCTGCGAGGCCAGGTGAGGGGCTTGTCCTGCTCCCGCCAGGCTGCCGGTCCCCGGCCCTCGTCCCCCATCAGGCCCCCGATGTAGATGCTCTGGTAGGGCTGGTAGTCACCGGGCAGCCGGGCGCTGATCAGGTTATCCCTCAGGAAGCGGGGATTCAGCTCAGCGTCCTCATACTCCCCTCCAGGCTCGCAGCAGCCCGCCCGGGCGGCCAGCCCGGCGGCAGACCCTGCGAGGGCCATGGCAGGTGGCTGGGCAGCCTGCAGCGAAGTCTTCTGGCGTTCCTGCTGCATGGCCTGGCTGCCCAAGCAGCTGATCCGGTCCGAGACTTCTTTGTCGTTGACCTTCACCAACCCCCGCTCGTGGTGGTACTCCACGTTCACGTAGAAGGGCTTCTCCTCCCCGCAAGTCCCAGGGCCGGAGCGGGCCCTCTCGAAGGTGGACCTGAGAGCGGCCACGCTGGGCGGCTGGACCCGGCCGCCGCCGCCGCTGCTGCCCGCGCCGCCGCCGCCGCCGCGCCGCCGCCGCCGCCGCCGCTGCTGCTGCGGGGAGGGGCCCGCGGGTGCTGGGGCGAGCCCTCCGAGTCCTGCGGGGCCCGCGGGAGCTTCTCCCGGCCTCCCTTGTCGGCCGGGGGCTCGTCCTGCCCTCGGCCCTGGCCGCCGTCGTCTTGCCCTTGGTCCTGGCCGCCGTCGGGGGGCTCGGGCCCCGGGCAGCCCCAGCGCCGCCGGTCGTAACTCTTCCTCTCTTTGGCCAGCAGCGTTTGCAGGTAGATCATGCGGAATCGCTCCTGGTTCACCTCCAGCTCCAGCCTCCGGATGGATGCCTGGCAGCGCTGGAGTTCCTGTTCGATGGCGGTCACCGAGCCCAGCTCCATGTGGGGAGGTTCCGAGGTCGGGAACTGAGCCCGCCACGCCTCGGCGAAGCCCACGGGGTCCACCATGGCCGCGGGAGCCCCGAGAGCGAGAGCGCTAGGAAAGGAAGAGCACCTGGGAGGGAGGGGGAAGGGGAGCTGGGGCAGGGACACCCGCAGGCAGGGGGAAGGGCTGAGGCAGGCTTGGCTCAGAGGCCCCAAGGGGGGACCCCCAGACCCTGCCCCGGAGGCAGAGGGGGCCAGGCCCCCATGGCCCCGCCCGCCAGCCTCCCGTCTGGACCTTCCCAGGGAACAATGCCCCCGGCCTGGGAGGCGGGGAGGGGGACCTCCCAAGGGGGGGGGGCTGCTGGGGGGAGGGGCGATGAGGGAAAAGAACCTAGCTGGGGATGAAGAGGAGGGGCTTCTCTGGAGAAGAAGAAGCAGAGAGGAGGATCTTGAAGTGGGGGAGGGGGCTCCGGAGGGGGGAGGGGAGCCTGGCTAGGGGCGGGGGAGAGGTGGAGGGCTTCTCCTCCCCCTCCTTTTCCTCCTCCTTCTTCCTCGGTCAGCCTGTGTCTGGATCTGGGTCTGGGTCTGGGTCTGGGTCTGGGTCCCTGCCGGCCCTCTCAGCGTCAACTTGGTCCCGGCCTCAGCCCCGGCCCTGGCTTCAGCCCCGGCCCAAGCTCCACTGCCCGGGTCGGCCCCGCCCGCCTCCAGCGCAGGAAGGGGCGAGGCCTCGGTGGGGCGGGGCTCTTAAAGGAGACTAGGATGCCGCTGCAGCCGTGCTCGCCTCACCAAGGCAACCCCTGCCCTTCCCCAGTGCTGATAGGGGGCGAGCGCGCGCGCACACACACACACACACACACACACACACACACACACACACACACACACACACACACACACACACACACACGCGCGCACACATGCACACGCACACGCACACGGAGACACACTCATACTCTCTCACGCATACACACACACACACAGACACACTCACACATACTCTCACACACACACACAGACACAGGATAGAAAAGCCAGTGTTCAGCTCCAATGCATCCCCAAGTGGTCTTTCTGCTCAGACTTCCCAAGCTCCAGGGGCACAGGCCCAAAGGCTGACGGGCCCAGGATGCCCCCTCTCTGCCCCCCCCACCCCGCTGTGGACAACCATGGCTGCCTGTCTCCTCCTACTAGCCCAACCACAGGCCTGGGCCAACTCCTTGGAAGCACCTAGCATGTCCCCAGGGCTGATGGGAAAACTGCCTTGGTCCTAGTGACCCCTAAAGCAGAGATTCTCAGAGCAGTTAGCGGAGCCATCCAGGGGCATTTCAAAGTCCTGTGGTCAGGAATGGTAAGCCAGGGGCACCTGTCCGGAAACCCTTGCTGCCTCCCACCATATGCCTGGAGGGCCAGCCTCCTGGGCTTGGAGTCAGAACTCAGCCTGACCTGTAGTCTCTCCCCCTCCCCCACCAGCCCTGCATGCCTCCAGCATCTCCCCAGGGCTCACCTGCTCCTAACTCTTCCTAGAGTTCTGTCGGGTCGGGGGAGGAGGTGGTAGGAGTTTTCCACTTTGATGAAATCACTAGTCCTTTGCTTATTCACATAATTATTAGGTTTTTCCATACATGGAGCCAAAATCTGCCCCTGTACCTTCCACCCACTGCTCCCTGTCCTGCCCCAGTGGGGGGGGGGCTCAAGAAGAACAAGGTCAGTCTCCCTCCCCAGCCGCCAGCCCTGCCCAGAGCCCTCCTTCCCTTCTCCAGGGTAAATATGCCGAGGGGCTTCTGCTCTGTTCCTTTGCCCTTGGGTAGGTTCCCAGCTCTTTCTCTCATCTCTGAGGACCCACTGGCCCTGAGGGACAAAAAGAAGGCAGGAAACCAAGTGAATGGGCAGAGGAGGAGAAGGAGGAAGAGGAGGAGGAAAAGGAGAAGAGAAGGAGGAAGGAGGAAGAAGAAAGGGGAGAGGAGGAGGAGGAAAAGGAAGAGGAGGAAGAAGAGAAAGAAGAAGAGGAAGAGGAGGAGAAGGAGGAAGAAGGGGAGGAGGAGGAAGAAGAAAGGGAAGAGGACAAGGAGGAGGACGAAGAAGAGGAAGAAGAAGAGGAGGAGGAGGAAGAAGAGGAAGAAGAAGAGGAGGAGGAGGAAGAGGAGGAGGAAGGAGGAAGAAGAAAGGGAAGAGGAGAAGGAGGAGGAGGAGGAAGAGAGAGAAGGAAAAGGAGGAAGAGGAAGACGATGAGGAGGAGGAAGAGGAGGAGGAAGAGGAGAAAGAAGATGAGGAGGAGGAAGAAGAGGAGGAGGAAGAAGATGAGGAAGAGGAAGAGGCAGGCTATGCAGAGAGGGCAGAAGAGAATCTGTGATAAGTCCTCTCTGCTGGCTGTCCCAGCCAGCCTCTGATCCCCCCCCCCCCCCCCCCGCCCCTCATGGACAAGCTGTCAAGGAAGCTTCCCTTGAATCTGTCCAAGCCCAAGGGAGCAGGGCTCAGGGGCCTTTTAGAAGTCACTCGGGCTCCAGCCTCTCTGCTCTAATTCTGAGCTCTCCCTTGGGGCTGGCACCACCTGACCAGCACCTCGGGATGTGCTTCTCTTGCCAGCTAAGGACCAGAACCTTCTTAAACCTTTTCACCTGTTTGTGGTTTCTAGACTAAAACAAAGGCTGGCTGAGGCCTGGGCTTTGGACAGGGCCTTCAAGGCCAGGGGCTCAGCAGACCCCCCTCCAGTATCTTGGCCCCACCCCCTTTGAACATAAAGATTAGTGGCTCAGGCCCCTGAAGGGTGCCTGGGCCCGCAGGACCCTGATGAGTCAGACATCATCTTTCTCTGGTTGGGCTGTGCCAGGTCTGGAGGAGGAGAGAGGTTAGCCAGGAGGCCGAGAGGCCTGCCACCCATCCAGCCAGGATTGGGAACACCCCAAGAACCCGTAGCTTCCCTGTTCAGGTCCCAGAACAGCCACCCAAGGAATGCCAAAGGCCTGGCTCCTCCAATGAGGAGGCTGGGCAGCCCACTCCAGCCCTCTCTCTGCTGGAAGGCACCTTGCAAATGTCACCTCTCCCAAATCTAGGGACAAACCCTGAGCCTGGCAAACCAAGCGTTTGCTCAGCTCAGTGCCCAGCAGCCTCCCTAAGGCCTTGCCCAGCAATGATGCCCACCAGGGCCAGCAGCAACCATAGTGATCCTGGCCTGGCACCTTCCTTTGGAAGCTTCAGAGAGCCGGACTGCCCGCAGATGGTGCCCATGTGGCAGATTCACAGCGGGGCATCATGAGGCCTACCCAGGAGGGGTCACCTGGCTGTGCTGGCCTGTCTGGGGAGGGGCCCCCCCCCAGTGAGCCTGGAGCCTGCCTGGACTCAGCTGGGCCAGCCTAGGGATCCATGCTCCCTGGAAAGGGCTTTCCCTCAACCCTCTCCCATCCTTTGTAGGCTGAGCTGTGGTCTTGCCCCCTCCCCTCCTCCAGGCAGGCATCAGCATGTGACCAAGCTCTCTGTCAAAGGAAGAAGTGGGAGCTCCCAGCTGGCTGCCCTAGGGAGCCGAAGAGAGGAGGCCTAGTCTGCCAGGCCCCAGGAAGGCCTGGATCAATGACTGACTGCTGGGGTGGCTCAGCTGCGGCTCGGGGGCCTTGCAGTGGTGCTCTGTCTGACGGCCTACCCCTTCCCCTGCCCCTGCAGTTCTGGGCAGCTGGGCTCCAGGGCCCCCTGCCTTTGAGGGGAGTCCTGCCGCTTGAGGAGAGGTCAGGGGGCATTGACCCTACCCAGGCAGCCAGGGATCTTGGGGCCCCTAGTGCTACAGAGCCTCCCCTAAGGAAAGCCCTGCCCCAGCAGCTCTGCCAGGGGGTGCCCAGCCATGGAGGAGGGAAAGCTGAGCAGGGCCCAGGCAGGACCCCAGGCCCTTCCCCTTACACGGAGACCTGCCCCTAGGGATTCAAGGCAGGAGAGGCTGGACAAGGCAGCTTTGTTTCCAGCAGGGACAGCCCTGAGGGAGCTTTGGGGGCCTGACTCACAAGGCACTGGACCCGTACCCAGGGAACCTGGAGTCTAGCCCAGGCTCTGCCTCAGCCCTGGGCCAGGCTCTTCCTACCCTGGCTTCCTTTCCTATTTTGTAAAGGAAGACATCAAAGATTATAAACACTGCTTGTTCCTTCACCCACATCTCATGTGAAGAGGTGGCCACCTCCAAATCCACGCCCTCCCTCCACCAACACAAGCTGGGTGCATCCATCCTGCCTGCCAGCACCAGCAGAGTGCTCCCTCCATCATCCCCCCTGCTGCAGAGTGCTCCCTCCATCATCCCCCCTGCCAGCTCCCACAGAGTGCTTCCTCATCTCCCACCTGCTGCAGAGTGCTCCCTCCCTCATCTCCCACCTGCTGCAGAGTGCTCCCTCCCTCATCTCCCACCTGCTGCAGAGTGCTCCCTCTGTCATCCCCCCTGCCAGCTCCCACAGAGTGCTCCCTCATCTCCCACCTGCTGCAGGGTGCTCCCCCCGTCATCCCCCACCTGCCCGTTCCAGCACACTGCTCCCTCCATCGTTCCTCCTGACTGCTCTAAGAGAACAATTTGCCAAGAACCTCAATCTCACCTTGCTTTAGGTCACAGACATTTTCTGAAGGTCTCCCCACCCAGTTAGTGAACATCTATTAAGCAGAAGTCATGTGCCGAGCACTGTGCTAGGTGACAGGCTCAGGCTCCAGTGGAGGTCACACTGTCTTCGTGAGAGCTTCTTCCAGGGTGGGCCTTCAGGATGGACACTGAAA
This sequence comes from Phascolarctos cinereus, assembly GCF_003287225.1. Classification (NCBI taxonomy): domain Eukaryota; kingdom Metazoa; phylum Chordata; class Mammalia; order Diprotodontia; family Phascolarctidae; genus Phascolarctos; species Phascolarctos cinereus. Next base: position 729,589,789 of record NW_027555847.1, on the reverse strand, counting down.
AGCTGGGACACCTCAGAGCACAGTTACAGGGAGATCTCAGAACCAGAGCCGCCATTGGCCCAGCAGACAGGGCTTCCACATTGGGACTGGAAGACAGATCAGGGCAATGGGACGAAGCTGGCTAGAGGCAACTTCAAACTTGGTATCACAAAAAAATGCCTCCAAAACTGAGCCGTATGCCAATGGTGCCAACTCCAGGGGAAGAGGAAGTGACCATCCCTCACTCATCTCCCAGCAGATAAGCTGCTCCACCAAACCTCCAAATGTCTGGGTAGCCCCAGCCTCCAGAGCAGGGGCAGTGAGGCTGTTCAGTGGATAGAGCACTGTGCCTTGAGTCAGGAAAAACCCAAGTTCAAATCCAGCCTCAGACACTTACTAGCTGTGTGACCCTGGGCAAGTCACTTAACCCTGATTGCCTCTCTTCCCTTCCCCCCCAAAAAAGAGCAGTTCTCAGTCAGAGGCAGAAAGCCTGGGACCCAGCCCAGGCAAGCCCAGCCAGGCCCTTTGTTTGTTTGCTTCCTTGTTCCGGCCCAGGGTGGACTCCCTCTCGAGGGCTCTTGGCTCTGTTTCAAGATCTTTCCTTTAACAAGATGCAAACGTGGGAAAGGATGAAAAGTTAGACTTCCACAGCAGAACAAGGGAATTCCAAGATCTTGCACATAGTCCCTCAACCAATCAGAAAGTGCCCCAAATATTCTACGAGCAACGAGTTCCTTAAGAAAAGAGCCCTGGAAAGGCAGCTAGGTGGCACAATGGATAGAGCACCGGCCCTGAAGTCAGCAGGACCTGAGTTCAAATTCAGCCTCAGACCAAACACTTGACACTGACTAGCTGTGTGACCCTGGGCAAGTCACTTAACCCCAATTGCCTAAAAAAAAAAAAAAGACCAGAGCCCTGGAGGCTAAACCAGTCACAACCCATCAAGGATGGGGCAAAGGCATTTCTCTACTCACTTGTTTAATAAGCTTAGGGGGCAGCTAGGTGGCATAGTGGATAGAGCATCGTCCCTGAAGTCAGGATGGACCTGAGTTCATATCCAGCCTCAGACCAAACACTGACTAGCTGTGTGACCCTGGGCAAGTCACTTAACCCCAGTTGCCTAAAAATTAAAAAAAAAATTAATAAGCTTATTGAATATTAACTGACCCACCCAGAGGGTGGAGATAGCCTCCATTTTTTAACATGGGACACATGATCTGGGTCAGAGATAACACGTCAAGGAGCAACATGGGATGGGTGTATAAGGAAGATCGTAACTCAGAAGGGCTAGGACCAGTCTTAGCCCTGACAGGGGGAGCAGCATCAGACTAACAGTATAAAAGGTGGCTCTCACTTCTGTATGGTGTGCCTCTCCCAACAGGGGGCTCACCCACTTTTTGCAAGAACCGTAATAAACAATTCTTCTTTCACTCCAGACTTAGTTTCGTTATTGAGAGCAAGACTGTAATCAGCTTTGTAATTGGGAAAGCAACGGGCTGCAGCAGCCCGACGGGGCTAACTTCCCAACCCTGCTGAGGAGGTCCAAGGGGCTCTACTTCTAACACAAAGATGGGGACCTTGACAAATAATGGACGTGAAAGGACACATTCCGCTCTGTCCTAACATTACCCCCTTCAGCTATCTCACATTTGCCCCCTTCTCTCCTCCATCACAGGAGAGAGGCAGCTGACCCTGGTGTCAGGAGAACTTGAGTTCAGATCTGGCCTCTGATGCTTATGAGCTGGGCTCCGTCAACTCTGACTGCCTCAGTTTCCTCAGCTCTATAAGAAGAATCATGACAGCCCTCTACCTCCCTTTGTCGTGGGGCTCAAATGAAATGCTATTCAGCAGGGGCCTGCACACAGTAGGAGTTGATCCTTTCCTCTCCCTCCCCTCTGGTACCACTACCATCCAGGCACAGGCCCCCCTCTCCCCTGCTCTGGGCTTGGACAGGGGCCTCCTGACCCCTCCCAGTCCAACCTCCACCCAAGTCATCTCCCTGAAGCCCAGGCCTGACAGGGTCACTCCCCTGCTCAATAAACTCCAATTGCTCCCTGTTATTGCCAAGGTCAAAGACAAGCTCTTGGGCTTAGCATTTAAAGCCTTTAAAGCTGGCTCCAGCTGACTTTGCCAGGTTCCTTACACTTCCCACCCTCTTCCTTCGTGTCCCAGACGGCAAGACAACACACCACCCCCCATCTCCTTGACTTTGCACAGGATTGCCTGGAAAACACTCCCTCTTCACCCCTCCCTTCAGAGCACCTTGCACATTTGGGCCCAGATCAACAGCCGCCTTCTAGAGGCAACCTGCCCTGTTCCCTCCAGGTGTTAGCCCCTCCTCCTCTTCCTAATCTCTTTGTATTCACTCAGACAGAACCAGGCACTCTTTAGTTTGGTGGCCCCCCAGGAGACCCGTGTCTCCTGAGCCCCCCCCCCCCCCCCGGGAGCTGCTTGCTGGCTCAAAGCCTCTCTCAGTTCCTCGGAGCACTGTGGCCACCCCTGCCACCCCTGGCCCTTGCCAACACGGCCAGGCCCTCTTTTCTTCTTTCTCAACATTGCTTGGAGCAGGCCTGTCCCTTGGCACCTGGAGCATGCTTACCTTTAGTTCTTCCTATTCTTGTGGTCTCCACACCTCGCTGACATCCCATCCCAACATATGTGGAGAACGTCAAGATGGGCCTTTGATGGGGGGGCACCCTGCTCCACAGGACACCCTTCCTGTCCCCCTCCATGTTGGTCCTGTAGGCTGGACAAAGTTGTTTGCTTATCCCCTCCCCTCCCCCATTAGACTGGAAGCTCCTGGAGGGCAGGGCCTATCTAGCTTATTTTGTTCCTATTTGTATGCCTAATACTTGCACCCACAGCCACAAATGGTTGTTTCTTCATCAGTGGCTTCTGCGACCTCATAGGCCTCATCGGCCAAAAGCTTTTCCACCTTTACTGATTTCTTCCTGAGGAAACTGGATACAATAGCAGCAACTTGGTTATTTAGTGTCTAGGAAAAGTAGGTTTACCAAGTTTGTAACAACCTACCGAGAAGGTTTCCCCCAGGATGTTTTGTAAACAAGTAACCATCTTAGTTGCAAATGTAGACATCCAGGAGCCTCCAAAGAAGGGGGCCTGAGGGCCTCAGGGAACCCCTGTTTGACATGGGTGCCTCCTGAGCTGGCCCTGCTCCGTCCCAGAGGTGACCTCCTCCCTGTCCCTGTGCTATGCCCAGATGGATGTCTCTGAGCGGAGGGTCACAGAAGAGGCTGATTGTCGGTGTCCTTTCAAAGAATCTTGAACAAACGATGGGGCTGAATGGATGGATGGCAGGCCTCTGGCTGGAGGAAGGCCTTTCACAGAGCGCTCTGTTCTGATGAATCAAATGCTTGTTCCTAATCAGCAGCTGGCAGCCGACAATCAGCAGGGAGGGAGCTTTCTCTGCAGGGATAGTGATGGGGTCAGTAGTAGAACAATGCTAAAAACCTGCCGCCAACCTGGTGATGCCCTCAGTTCATGGCGGACAAGGCTCCTGAGAGTCCTGTGGGATAGGAAAGTGGGCAGAGAGATGCCACAGCGGGTAATATCCACTCACTTGGTTTGGGGGCATTATTAAGATTTCCCCCATCCTTCAGACACCTAGTAAACTGGCCCTTTGATGCCCTCAGAAGTATATCATTGCAGCCCAGATCTTCCCTCTATGTCTTGGTCCAAATCCAAGTGCTTTTCTATCTTTGAGGAGAAAATGTTTTTACAAAAACCTTTGAATACATTGTTGGTGGAGTTGTGAAATGATCCAACCATTTTGGAGAACAATTTGGAACTATGCCCAAAGGACTATAAAAATGTGCATAGCCTTTGAACCAGCAATAGCACTTCTAGGGCTATATCCCAAAGAGATCAAACAAATGGGAAAAGGACCCACATGTACAAAAATATTCATAGCAGCTCTTTTTGTGGTGGCAGAGAATTGGAAATTGAGGGGATGCCCATCCATTGGGGAGTGGCTGAACAAGTTGTGGTATATGAATGTAATGGAACACTATTGTGCTGTAAGAAACGATGACCAGGCTGAGTTCAGAAAAACCTGGAAAGACTTGTATGGTCTGATGCTAAGTGAAGTGAGCAGAACCAAGAAAACGTTGTATACAATAACAGCCACATTGTACAATGACTAATATTGATGAACTTAACCCTTCTCAGTAATACAAGGATCTAAGACATCTCCAGAGGCCTTGTGATGGAAAATGCTATCCACATCCAAAGAAAGAACTATGGAAGTTGAATTTCTACCTTTTTTTCCCTTGTCTGTTGAGTTTTCTTTCCTCTTTCTGGTGGTTCCTCCTACCGGTCTTAATTTTTACTTACCACATCACTAACGTGAAAATATGTTTAATAGGAATGTAAATGTAAAGCCTATATTAGATTGTGCGCTGTCTTGGGGAGGGTGATGGGGAGGAAGGGGGAGAAAAATTTAAAACTCAAAAGCATATGGAAGTGATTGTTGAAAAATCAAAATAAATTAATAAAATTTAAAAATTAAAAAAAACCTTTGAAGTTCCCCTCCTCCTTTCTTTTTTACTGTCTGCTGTCCTTCTTCCACTTCTGCCTGAATTAGATGTCTTTCCATTGGCTTCTCACCACCACCACCAGCACCCCTGCCCCCCAAGGACCGGCATGGGACAGCCCTTCTCCTAATCAGCCCATTGTCTTTGTCACGAGATTGTAGAAGAAACAAGTAAATATTGTAAAAAGAAGTGTTGCTTTTGGGTTGCCATCTCTCTGCTTGGCAGGAAGGCGAGTATTTGCTGTTGAAGGTGCTTTGGGGCCCTTGAAGACTCCGTTCTGGAGACTGATGTTTTTCCATTAAACCTCCAAGTAAAAAGATCAGAATTGGTGTCCATGTCGCTTCTGTTGTCCTCTATCCGGTCACCCTGATCAATGACTGGCTTGAATAGTTCTAGCTTGAGGTGTCCCATGTGCATATCCTATCTCTTTCTCATTATATTTTCTTCTAGCTCCTCGTTAACTCTGACCTTTGTTCTGTCCAAGGTCAGAGGGCACCCAGGCAGCTGAGGCAGGGCTGGGCCCCACCTCCACCCCACCCCCTCAGTAATGAGATTTTTCCTGTCTGTTTCGTGAAGTCCTTTGACAATGCAAGCTGTGCTGGGCAAGAACGATTTAGCGGATGATGTCAAGAGTCCAATGTCAACATCAGTGATTATTGAACCAGTGAATGTCTCCTCAATACCAGTGATAATCAATGAACTTCATCTAGTTTTTACTAAGAGATATTGGAATGTAAATTCATTGAGAGGAGGAATGATTTCATTCTTCGTACTTCTATCCCAAGGGCCTGGTGCACAGTAGGCATTTCATTAATACTTGTTGATATAATTAGATGTATACTGAAAAAAATAGCAAGTTCTAGAGTGTAACCACCTCTGAAACCAGGGATGCTCTTTCCGCTCCACACTCCCCTGGGTCCTGGAGAGAGCAGGCTCAGACTTACAGGGATTACTAAGTGTGAGGCTTCAGCCTCAAAAGGAAGGTGACTTCTGGGGGCAGCTAGGTGGCGCAGTGGATGGAGCACTGGCCCTCGATTCAGGAGGACCTGAGTTCAAATATGGCCTCAGACCAGACACTTGACACTTACTAGCTATGTGACCCTGGGCAAGTCACTTAACCCCATTGCCCAGCCAAAAAAAAAAAAGATCACTTCTGGGTGTTGTGTAAATCAGCTTCTGGGCCAGGTCAGCGGCTCCTCCTTGGGGGGCTGGACTCAGCTGCCCTTGCAGTTGTTGTTCATTCGCCCCATTCTTGATGCCCCCATTGGGGGTTTTCTTGGCAGAGACAGTGGAGCGGTTTGCCGTGTCCTTCTCCAGCTCATTTTACAGATGAGGAAACTGAGGCAAAAAGGCCAAGTGACCTACCCAGGGTTACACAGCTAATGAGTATATCTGAGGCTAGATTTGAACTCAGGAAGATGAGTCTTCCTGACTTCTGCCACCTCGGTACTGTAGCTTGGCAGATTTGACTTAGACTCTAGTGCCTGGCTGTTCTAACCTCTCAGACCTCGAGGAGTTACTTAGTCTGACGTATCTTCTCTGCTCCTACATCCCAGAGCAGGAAAGGATGAAACACTAAATAGAGAAAAAACAGCAGTGCCGAAGAAACCTGGCTTCACAATACCTAGCTCCTCAGGGAGGTGAAGGATCCAAGATTGGCCAAACACATCTGTCTTCCTCCTTTCTCTCTCTCTCTATCTCTCTCTGTCTCTCTGTCTCTGCCTCTCTCTGTCTCTCTCAGTCTCTGTCTCTCTCTGTCTCTGTCTCTGTCTCTCTCTGTCTCTGTCTCTGTCTCTGCCTCCCTCTGTCTCTGTCTCTCTCTGTCTCTCTCTCTGTCTCTGTCTCTCTTCTCTCTCTCTCTGTCTCTCTCTCTCTCTCTGTCTCTCTCTCTCTCTCTCTCTCTCTCTCTCTCTTCTCTCTCTCTCTCTCTCTCTCTCTCTTTCTCCCTGCCAGCCCCAGAGCCTTACAGCATTTCGTCCTCTCTTACTATCATAGAGAGAGATTGGGTCTCTTTATGACCTCAGGGCACACTCAGTTCTGGCTCAGTAGCCAGAAGGCTTTTCTTCACTGTGCAGACAGGGAATAGTTACAGGATGCCTGTGCTTGTTCTGAACCTCTGCCCCCTGAACACAGAGCCCTCCATTACCTAGAATCCTGCCCTCCAAGAAGCAGGTTCCCTAAAGGCCCACGAGGGTTGGCAGCAGGCAGAGCTGACTGAGTATGCTCCTGGGGAGGGCCCTTATTGACCAGTCTCCCTCCATCCCCCCGCCACACACAACAATGGGGCTAGGCAACCCAGTAAGTAGAGCCCTGGTCCAGAAGACCTGAGTTCAAACCATGACCTCAAAACCTTACTAGCTGGGCAACCCTGGGCAAGTCACTTGATCTCTGCCATCAGTTTCCTCATCTGTAAAATGGAGACAATAACAGCACCTACCTTCCAGAGTTGTTGTGAGGATCAAATTAGAAAATCTTTGTAAGAAGTGCCTAGCCCAGTGCGTGACCAGAGTAAGCAGACATTAATTCATGCCTGTCCTCTCTGTGTGAATGACTGGGTCTTTCAGGTCAAAGTAGGAAGAGAAACCAACATTGTATGGGATGGGAGCCCAAGCCACACTCCTTCTGATGATGATGGTACTGAAGGGTGCCCTTGGGGCCAAGGCTTTGGGAGGATGTTGGCCCAGCCTGGCATTTTATACCATCAATGGTGCTTTAATGGGGCTCCCCCTCCTATATTCCAGAACTGCTGTATCTTTTTTAGGATAACCCTCATTATACCAGGATGTTGTAATGAGCAGGATTCCTTTGGGGTAGGTCCCTTCTGACGGCTGGTCCTTGATTTTCCCTGTGGCATTGGACATAGCGACCCAATTGGTGGTTTCGAGCGCCACCTGGTGGCCTACCCAGAATCAGCCCAGCACCTGTGGGACAGACTGGGATGGGTAAGAGCTCTCCCTTCAGAGCTGGGGGTTATGGAAGGTGTCCATGCCAGGCAGTGGCAGGCTCAGACCTGTAAGGTGGGAAGGTGGTTTGGGCAGTTCTGGAGTGCGGAACGGGGAGCGTTAAGGTGCGGAACTGCCTCTGGAGTCACTGGCCCTGCTCACAGCCTTCTGCTGATGCTGTGTGTGTGTGACCTCAGGCAAGTCCCCCGAGCCTTTCAGGGACCCAGTTTCCTGAAATGTAAAAATTAGAGGCTTAGACTCATGGCCTCTGGGCTCCTTTCTCTGTGTGCCCCTCTCCCATTCGCCGTCCCATTCTTTATTTCAAGGTATTGATTACTGTATGGCCGGGGTGGGGGGTGGTATATTTGGAAATGAAGGTGCTATAAATGATAGCAGTCAAATTTGGCCAGGAAAGTCTTCATGAAGCCGGGACAGACCAGCTGCCTCCAGGGCAGCCTTAGGGCAGCTACCGTCAGGCTCACAGGACAAAGAGAATCTGGGGTCTCTGGGGATGGTGAGAGAGAAGCCTGAGGCTGGCCCAGGCCCAGCGGCCCTAGCTTCTGTGCCTTCTTCCTTGGGAGGCAGGTGTGAGTGAGAAAGCCCCAGGAGGGCTAGGTCCTCAGCAGGCGCTGGCTGGGGGAGAGGTGCCCTCCTCATCTGGGCACTGGCTGACTGACGGATAGTAGAAGGAAGATCTCCCAGATGATCAGAGCTGCCCTGACTCCCAAGGGAATAGAAAGGAGCAGGCAAGAAGAAGGCTTGGATAACAGCAGGGGGTGGCCTGGTCTTGAGATTCAAACCACCAGAGTGAGTCCTGTCTATGTGGTCCCTGGCCTGAGAACCAGAGCCAGGCTAGAATCGGCTCCAGTTTCTGAGAAACCGGCAGGCTCATCGGTGGGGGAAGCTGAAAACAGCCAGGCCCTTTGTTTGAGGGGGGACTAAAAACATCCAGGCTCCTCATTTGGCGGGGAGCCCAAAACAGCCAGGCTCCTCTTTTGGGGGGGGAGCCAAAAACAGCCACACTCTTTGTTTGGGGGGGGGCCAAAACAGCCAGGCTCATGCTGGGATCACTTAGTTGATGAACACATTTGGGATGCATCACTCCTCTGCCAGAAAATGCCCTGCCAGCCACTCAAGGCCTGGGCAGCCTGAGGCCCTCCTCCCGTTGCACCCTGGAGCCTACAGGCTCCTTCCTCCAGGGGCTCTGTGCTTTGGCTATAGTCCCTGATTCCCCGCATGATTCAGTCCTTTCCAGAACCCACCCTCTGGTTTCCCAGCCTGGGATGCTTCCCTGCCCCCATTCTGCTGGGTCTTTAAAGGCACCTCAGGTGAAAGCACACCTGCCTGCCACACCATCCCTAGTCACCTCTTAAATGGCACATCCTCTCTCTCTCATGGGTCACACACGGCCTGATCTCTGGGATGCACCCATCCATCTGGTCTCTTTCTGTATGAAGGTTTCTCGGCTAAACTGTCAATGTCCTGAGGTCAGGCACCAGGCCTCTCACCAGATGGGACACTGAGAGTCTCCTCAAGTAAATGTAACCCCCTGTTTATAGTAGAGGGTTCCAGCAGCGGAAAGGCATGGGAGGTCTGCCTGCAGAAGCTGGGGATGTGGCCAGAGCGGCCCCAGGGCCCCACCAGAGCCATGAGGCGTGGTCTGTGAGGCTGAGCCAGGCCAGTTTGTGTCTGGGCCTTTCCTTCCCTCCCCCAACCCCAGCATATGCACTGATGGGGTAAGGGAAGGGGTCACCAGCAGAGGTCTAACCAAAAGACGTCTCCCGGGATGTCCCCCAAACAGGAATCGAGCACAGCCAGTCAATGAACAAGCATTTATTAAGGGTGACTTGCCTGGCACCTTGCAGCCTGCCGCCCTGAGTAGGACTCACTAGAGAAGACCTCACCTTCTTGTGACTACAAGCGGTGCCCCTGGGCCTCTGCCCTTGCCAGCCTTGGCCAGCCTCCTTTCACTGACTTCCTCCTGGGACAGAATCCTGCTGCTGGGGCTGGCCCAGGTCCTGGCAGTGACCTCAGCAACAAAAGTTGTGATGCTGGCTCACAACGTGATGTCTGCCTGTAACCTCCTGTGACCCTCATCACAGCCCTGTGTGGTCTTATCATGTGGCCTTCAATAGATGTGGGACCAGGCGGACACTGCCACCCTCACTCTCCTGATGGTCATGTAAGTGGCCTGTGCAGAGGAGGCCCCTCTGACCCTCTGGGCCTGGGGCGTGGGGCCCCAGGATACCACGCTCCAAGCACCCCGCCTGCTCTGAAGACTGTGGGCATGCCACGTGTGCCCTCCGCAGCCTGGACACACAGTAGGTACTACAGAAATGCTCGTTTTCTCCCTGCTAAGAGCTGGGTCCCACCTTGGGGAAAGGCAGACACCCGCTGGATTGGGAAATGCGTTGTCCCAAGGGGGCTAGACCAGCTTGTTACAAGAGGAAATTGGTTTCTTGGAACCATTTGCCAGCCTGCTTTGGTCATTGGAGCATGGGGCTTCATCCAGCCTGACCTGTGCTCTAGGTACAGAGGCGTCCTTGGGGCTGCCTGGGTCCCAGGGACCCTGGCACCTTCCCCTCAGAGCTGGGGGTCCCTGTGGCTCTCTTCCTGAGGTGTGCCCCTTCCCAGCAGGGCACACGGTGAGTATTACAGGAGCGATCCCTGCGAGGACATTGAAAGGGCCGGTTGATGAGGCGGCTGTCGGTGCCTGAGCTTCTGCTGTGCATGTCCAAGCAGAAAGCATCAAGGCAAACTTGGGGGAAAGGGCTCTGCTCTCAGGGCCTCCTTCCTAATTGGGCCTCCCCCTACCACCGTCTCAGGCCAGGAGCTACCCCAGCGGTCTGCACGCCCAAGAGCAGAGGAGACAGGACCTCGAAGGACAGCACCACAGCGGGGACTGAGGATGACAGGGAGAAGGCAGAGCCCCTATGCAGATGTGGCTTTCCTTTCCTCTGCAGCCATACTGGTCTTTGGACTCCAAAGGAGAGCACAAATACAGATGGCAGGGCAGGGCTTAGCAGCGAGGAGATAACAGCTGCCTTTGTGGAGAGGAAGGTGCCCCGCACCAGGTAAACTGCATCCTGCCAGACTAGAAGCTGGGGGGGGGCAATGACCAAACAACGGCAGGGAACAGAGCCTGCAGACTACAGCCAGTGTGCCTGACGGTGAATCCTGGCCTTCGGAGTCGTGGTTAAGGGGTGGTTAGCAAACAGCTAGAAAAGGAAGCAGTCATCACTGGGGCACCGGGGCCTGAGCGGGGCCTGGCCAGGCCCCCCAGCCTCGGCTCCCTTTCTTGACGGGTCATGGAAATGGTAAAGCAGGGGAACGCTCCCTGGATTTCAGGAATGTGTCACATTCTTCATCATCATCAGGGCCTCCATCCCCTCCCCTGCTCAGATGTTCTCAGTCCTGCTCTCCCTTTCCCTTTCTCCCGATTTCCAGCCAGGAGGACCTTTCCAGCTCTGAAGCCCTTATCCCCTTGTCCTACACCCACCTTTTGACAGACTTCACCACAGACTCCTTACCCCCCCCACCTCTTTTGCTCCTACTTATGAATCAGGCTTGATAGCCAGCCCTGAGGACCCTCCCCTCCACCCTCTCCTCCTCCCCTTGGGTGGCTGATGGAGAGCCAGCCCTCTCTAGGTGCACTGAGCCCAGCCCCTCCCATCTTCTCCAGCAGATTGCAGCCTCTCCCCCTCTCCAATCTTCAACTTCTCCCTATCAAAGGGTACCTTCCCTGTCTCCACCCTTAAAAGCCTTCCCTAGACCCACCTCCCATCCCCTCAGGATGCTGTCCCATATCTCTCCTCCTTTCCCAGACAAGCTCTCTGAAAAGCCCCTGCTTCTCATTCCATCCCCAACCCTCCAGGCTGGCCTTCATCAGTCAGCTGACAGTGCCTCCCCAATCCGGGGTCTTTCCTCCAGCCTCGCTGTGCCACCCTCTGCTCCTACGGACCCTCTCCTCTGACTGCATGTCATGCTGGGCTCTCCTGACCTCCGCCTAACTCTCTGACCGCCCCTTCTGGGGCCCCTCTGCTAGAGGCTCAGCCACATCACAGCCCTGTCCCTGCGAGAGGGTGTCTGTCCCCAGGGGTCTGCCCAAGCCTTCTCCCTCTGCTCTCTATGCCTCTCTCCTGCCTCTGTGCCTTTCCCTCTCTTTCTCCCTCTCCGTTGCTCTCTTCTCTTTCTTCTCTCTCTCTCTCACCCTCCATAGCCTCATCAGCTCCCTCCCAACTGGCCTCCCTACCTCAGGCCTCTGTCCACACCAGCCCATCCTCCACACGGCTGCCCATCTAGCCAGGGGCCTCCCCTTCTGGTCAGCCCCAGGATCAAATACCAACTTTTCTGCTCAGTTTTCAGAGCCCTGATGCTCCAGCTCCAGCCTCATTGGGCATGACTCCTCCTCCTGTGCTCTGCATTCAGCCGCACTCCCTCAGGGTGTGCGCTGGCCGCCCCCCAGGCCTGGAATGCTCTTCCTCCTCCAGGGCGCATCCGGATTCCTTCTCTTTCTCTAAGGTGCTGCAGCTCCCCCGCCGCTGTCTTCCCGTGTGTGTGCCTTTACGCATGTGTACACATGTATAGGTGCTCATGTACATATGCACGCCTGTACAGCCCTTCCACTGATGTGGAGTACACTTTTCCTTGCACCTGGATGTGGAGCCCATGAGAGTGACCCCAGGAGCCTACGGAACTGTCAGCTCCCCGCAAGCCGGGGTCGGGATCATATCTCCAGTGCCCAGCACATGCCTGGCACAGAACAGGCGTGTAACACATATGTGTGGAAAATCGAGGCACATGAATGGAATGCAATATTATCGCGCCCTCAGAAATGACCAAATGGCCACCTGAGGCAGCAGAGCAGAACCCAGAGAACAGCTAACCCGCCGACGACCAGACTGTAGGGACTGCCATCAGTGACTGCCCGGGGACCCCAGAGGACCCGCCCCTGACTGAGAAGGGACAGATGCACAATGCAGGAAACACCGCCTTTTGGGGGTAGCTAGGGGGCGCAGCGGAGAGCAGGCGAGGCCCGGCGTAGTCTCATCACTTCTGATCGGCTGGCTGGGTGACTCAGGGCAAGTCCCTCACTGCTGTGTCTCAGTTTCTTCATCTGTAAAACGGGCACAACAGCACCCACCTCCCGGGATGGTTGTGATTCTTCAAAAAGACGCTTCTTTTTAAGGAGACCTTAAAGGACATGCCCACTAGTGTTATGGTCATCTTTGGATCCAGCCAAAGAGAGAGAATTTGCTTTAACATCACATACTTGTTAGGAGAATTTTCTCTTCCCTTTCGGGCTGGGGGGGGGGCGCTGGGTGGCACAATGGTTAGAGCTCTGGGCCTGGAGTCAAGAATTCCCGAGTTCAAATGTGGTCCCACATACTTGCTAACTGTGTGACCCTGGGCAAGTCACTTCACCCTGTTTGCCTCAGTTTCCTCATCTGTAGAACGGAGATAACAAAAGCACCAATGTCCCAATGAGATTACCATTGTAAAGTGCTCTGCACATGCCTGGCACACAGTAGGCCTACATAAATGTGAGCTATTATCATTACAAGAGTTCGGCGCATGCCTGGAACACAGTAGGAGCAACATAAATGTGAGCTATTATTATTATTCTTTATTAGAAGAGTTCAACGCATGCCTGGCACACAGTAGGCCTACATAAACACAAGCTATCTTTATTATTATTTATTACAAGAGTTCAGCACATGCCTGGAACACAGTAGGAGCAACATAAATGTGTGCTATTATTATTATTCTTTATTAGAAGAGTTCAACGCATGCCTGGCACACAGTAGGCCTACATAAACACAAGCTATATTATTTATTACAAGAGTTCAGCGCATGCCTGCCACACAGCAGGCCTATATGAATGCACATTGTTATTATTTCGTTGTACTTCAATGGGGGGGGAGAAGTAGAAGGGAAAGAATATGCAAGGAGAAGATGCTTGCTGATCGATGCTATTTTTATGGACAGTGCGGGACAGGCCATGGACAACTGGGGGGGCCCAGAAGGGCCTGACTGGGCGGTAAGAAGAATGAGGAGTAGCACGGAAGGCTCGCCTCCGTGTGGAAGGAGGTCTGCAGTGTGGGGCCCCAGGGATCTGTCTGTACCAAAGCCTAACACAAAAGCATTACCAGCCGCTCAGCCAACTGCAGACGGGAGTCTGGCTGGCAGAGTCTGTGCCCAAACAGAGCTCCACAGGCTAGAATTTGGGGCTGAATCTAAGAAGACAGAATTTAATAGTGATAAATGTGGCTTAAAAAAATCGATAAGTACAGGAGGAGGGGGGAGATGGGTATAAATTTGGAACTCAAAAACTTGGAGTGAATGTTGAAAGCTAAAAATAAATAAATTTATATTTAAAAAAATTTTTTAAAAATCGATAAGTACCAGAGAGGGATGGCCATGGTTGGAGAGTAGTTTGTCTGAAAAAGATCTGGGGGTCTGAGAAGGCCACAAGCTCAGCGAGAGCCAAGAGGGGGAAGGGGCGGCCAGGAAAGCTAAGACACCCTGGGCTGCATCAAAGAAGACACAGCCTCCAGGGGTGGGGAGGTGATTACTCAGCTGTCCGCTGCCCTGGTCAGACTTCCTCTGGGTCATGGGGTTCAGTTCTGGGGTAAATGAAGGGTGAGCCAGGGAGGGTAATCAGGATGGGGAAGGGTCTTCAAGTCTGGCTGCAGGGGGCTCAGCAGAAAGAATGGGGGTCACCCAGTATAGAGAAGGCTCAGGGGGCCCTAGGGAGCTGCCCATTGTCACACAGGGAGGAGGATCGGCCTTGTCTGTGGCTTGCAAGGACAACTGTCCCCAGGCGGAATGGCTGTCTGCGCAGGTGGGGACCTCCTCACCAGGCCCTCCAGCAAAGGCTGGCTGACCGCCCATCTAGGCTCACGGGGATGAGACCCTGGAAAACAATGGGGAGTTTTACAAGGGGCTGGAGCGCAGTGCTGGGCCGGGGGCCCAAAGTCACAAACCAGAGCGGACTTCTACGACTCCATGACGGCTCCATGACCTCACCCACAGTCGCTCCCACCAGGGGCCACCTTGCGGGGCACCTGCTCCAGCCCACACTGCCTCCTCGTGCCAGGGATGAGGCCCAAGGCGATGGTGCAGGATGGAACGGTCTGGAGGTGACGGCCCCGGAGGTGGTGGTCCCAGGGCTGATGGTCCAAGAGGTGACAGTCCTGGAGGTGATAGTCCTGGAGGTGAGGGCTCCAGGGCTGATGGTCTAGGAGGTGATGACTCTGGAGATGACAGTCCCGGAGGTGATGGCCCCAGAGGTGACAGTCCTGGAGGTGATGGTCCCAGGGCTGATGGTCTAGGAGGTGATGATCCTGGAGGTGACAGTCCTGGGGGTGATGGTCCCAGGGCTGATGGTCTAGGAGGTGATGACCCTGGAAGTGACAGTCCTGGGGGATGGTCCCAGGGCTGATGGTCTAGGAGGTAATGGTTCTGGAGGTGACAGTCCTGGAGGTGATGGTCCAAGGCTGATGGTCTAGGAGGTGATGACCCTGGGGGATGGTCCAGGAGGTGATGGCCCCAGAGGTGACAGTCTTGGAGGTGATGGTCCCAGGGCTGATGGTCTAGGAGGTGATGACCCTGGAGGTGACAGTCCTGGAGGTGATGGTCCCAAGGCTGATGGTCTAGGAGGTGATGATCCTGGAGGTGACAGTCCTGGGGGTGATGGTCCCAGGGCTGATGGTCTAGGAGGTGATGGTCCTGGAGGTGACAGTCCTAGGGGTGATGGTCCCAGGGCTGATGGTCTAGGAGGTGATGACCCTGGAAGTGACAGTCCTGGGGGTGATGGTCCCAGGGCTGATGGTCTAGGAGGTAATGGTCCTGGAGGTGACAGTCCTGGAGGTGATGGTCCCAAGGCTGATGGTCTAGGAGGTGATGACCCTGGGGGATGGTCCAGGAGGTGATGGCCCCAGAGGTGACAGTCCTGGAGGTGATGGTCCCAGGGCTGATGGTCTAGGAGGTGACAGTCCCAGAGGTGACAGCCCTGGAGGTGATGGTCCCAAAGCTGATAGTCTAGGAGGTGATGACCCTGAGGGATGGTCCAGGAGGTGATGGCCCCCGAGGTGACAGTTCTAGAGGTAATGACCCTGGAGGTGACAGTCCTGGAGGTGATCGTCCCAGGGCTGATGGTCTAGGAGGTGACAGCCTTGGAAGGCTCTGGGATCAGATGGGGGGCTGGCAGTTTCTGGCAGGGTTTGGAGCTGGGCAGTGCCCAGGGGTGGTCTTGGGCAGTTCCCTCCCTGTTCCATCCTGGATCAGGTGACCCTAGGGCAAGGAAGAGGCAGGCTCAGGTGGGGGAGTGGAGGGCCGGGTGCCCTGAGTGCCAGGGGCAGATCCGGGGCAGCTGTCCACAGCTGGGGAGGTCTCAGCATGCTGGGGAGCTTGCCCTCAGGACCTGCCCCTGAGCTAGATTGGGGCTCCTCTCCCCCAGGACTGCCTTGCTCTGCCCTTTCCCAGGCCCAAGGTCTCTTCCTCAGCTTCTCAGAGAGTAGAAAGCAAACATGGGGGCGGTTGGATTTGGCCTTTTACAAACTCAGACTGTAGGGTGACCGCCCCCATTGCACAAACGAGGAAACCGAGGCGCAGCTCCTTGGAGCCGCCAGCCAGCCGAAGCCGAAGAGTCCACAGATCCTGAGGATAGACAAGACTTCGAAAGTACTCCGTCCACTGCCAGACTGTGCCTGGTCACCAACCCCCAGGCACTGCGGCCCCACTGAGCGTGTCCTGGGGGCAGCCCTGCCTAGCAGCACCCAGGGCTGCTGGCGCTGGCACCCTCCTGGCTCGCAGCTGAGCTCTCCTCCCTTCCTGTAAAGAGACAGGATAAAAGGACATTTACAGAAAGTAGCCTTGGCTTGTGCCTGCAGGTCCTGCTGGAGCCTGGGGGAGATGTCGTGGTTTGTTCCTTCTTTCATTCCTTTGATCATTCATTCATTCATTTGTTCATTCATTCCTCATTTGTTCATTCATTCATTCATTTGATCATTCATTCACTGCTAGGTCTCAGGCTAGGCTCACAAAGATAAACCAAAACAAGGCCTTGGGGAGAGGAAGCTGAAGCCCCTGCAAAGGGCATGTACTTAATTTCCCTTGATTTTGGCAAAGCCCTCGCTAAAGCTGAAGGCTGTCCATCGGGGTTCAAACGGGTTGTGAGGGGCTGGACACGACAGCCAGCTCTCCAGGGCCCACATCAGCTTGGCCAGAGGTCTCCAGCAGAGGGCCCCCGCGTGCCAAGCTCCGCAGGGTGCAGATGGCCCAGAGACAACCCCTGGCGACAGCATCAGCAGCCAGACATATCTGGGCAGCCTGAAGAAACAGCCTAAAACGCAGGAGGGCCAATGGAAAGGTTCTCCCTGAGCTCCCAGAACCAGCTTCACTAGGATGAGATGAAGGTTTCCAGAAAAGATCTGGGGGTCTTAGTAGACTATCAGCTCAGGCTCAGGAGTGTGATGTGGCCATCGCATGAGGCAGAGGCCACAGCCTACGAGGGCCCTCTGGTGAAGGAATGAGCTGCCCCGGCCCGGGGGAGGAGGGCTCCCCCAGCCCCGCATGGCCACCAGCCAATGTGACAGGCATAATCGTGACCAGCTGGGGCCCATGGCACAGATGAGCAAACTGAGGCAGGTGGTGGGGAAGGGGCTTGGCACGTACTGATGCTGATGGAGGCCCCAGTTCCGATCTGGGCATGCCAGCTGCCCTTCTTCTCCAGTTCTTGTAACATGGACTGCTCAAAGGCCAGGGCGGCAACCCGGGTGAAAAAGGCCTTCACGTTCTCCCCTGTGGGAGGACAGGCGGCGGTGACCGGCTGAGAGAGCCATGATGCTGGGCAGCAGCCTACTGAATTCACCCTCCCCACCAGCACCGACCAGGCCAGGAGACAAAAGGAAACCCAGGGCCTGAGAGTGAGCTCTGGGCACAGGCCCACCCTCCCTCTCCTCCTACTGGGTGGGACGGATAGATGGGGAAACTGAGGTGCCAAGGGGCCAGTGACTCATCTCCAAGACCACACAGGCTGTGAGTGGCAGGGCTAAGATTTGAACCCAGACTCTGTGACTGAAGAAGTCAGTTTTTGCAAGGTTGGGCCCAGCAACCCCCACCCCATCTCCCTGCAGCACTCCCCTCCCTCCTCCCATCTCCCCCCAACACCCCCTCCCTCTTCCTGTCTCCCCCCCAGCACCCCCCACCCCATCTCCCCGCAGCACCCCCTCCCTCTTCCTGTCTCCCCTCCAGCACCCCCCCACCCCATCTCCCCACAGCACCCCCTCACCCCGTTTCCCCCCAGCACCCCCTCCCTCCTCCCGTCTCCCCCCAGCATCCCCTCCCTCTTCCTGTCTCCCCTCCAGCACCCCCCACCCCATAGCACCCCCTCACCCCGTTTCCCCACAGCACCCCCTGCCTCATACTCAAACTCACCTGTTTTGGCCGAAACTGACCAGTACTCGGCCTGCATCTCGTTGGCCAGATGGACAGCGTCCATCTCTGTCTGTTCACAGGCAGGCCCTGACTGGGGGAGAGAGCAGATGGGTGCAGGCCATAAGCCACAAATGGTCAGCCCTGGCAGAGGTGGGGAAGTACAAGAGACTGTGCACCTCCCCCTCCACGTCAGGCAAGGGGAGATGTCGGGGGGAAGGCTGTCCAGCTTAGGAATGTGGGAGGGGTACCCTTATGGCTGCTGGAAAGGCCCAGGGTGCGTGCTCGGCCCAGCCGTGGGGCCGTGTAGGGGAAGGAAACGGGGAGGCTGGGGGGAACACCCGCAGGATGCCAAGGGAGCCTGTGAGCTAGGACCGATGCCTTCGGGAGAGGCCAGAGAGACCCCCAGGTAAAGGGAGGCTGCCCAGGGAGGTTGCACAGACAGCAGAAGAGGCAGCGGGGTCCCGACTCCCTCCGAGGGCCTGAGGGAGTAGCCAGGCTGGAGAAAGAAGGCGCCCCAAGGCAGGCTGGGAGACAGGGCCTCAGCTAGGGGGGATGGGCACAGGTGGGGAGCGCTCCCTGGCCCAGCCTGCACCTGCGGGCAGTCGAGATCTTGCCCCCAACCCCCAGCTGGCCACCAGGAAGCCCCCCTTGGACCCTTCTCCTCCTGCTCCATGAGACCTGGGGCAGAGGACCTGGGTTTGAATCTCAGCTCAGTACTGGTATGAGCCCAGGCAAGCCCCTCCCTCTCTGGGCCTCAGTCTTCCTCTATAAAATCTGGGGGATGGGTGAGATGAGGTCCATCAAGCTCTAGCTGGGGATCTGGCTCTGCCTCCTGGCTTCTAGCCTCCAGGCTCGGCTCCAATCCAGGTTCCCCTCAACACTGAGGCTTCTCCTCTGAGACACCTCCCCCTCCTCGGTCTCTGGCTCCCGTCCCCCCCCCCCACCTCCCCCTGGCATGGTGCCCGGCACAGTGTTGGGAGGCTGGTGGCCCATCCTTCGCCTCAGGGCCTCCTCCTGTCCACAGCCTAAGGCTGGCAATGGCCCCAAGACCTGGGAAGCCCCATCGGCCCCTGCCTCCGAGGAGCCAAGCAGCTTTGGGATCCCAAGCCCTGGGAGGCTTCCAGGCTGCTGGGCCATGAAGGAGGAGGCCCAGAGCCTCCGCCCCCAGCGGCGGGCTCCCAGGGAAGCCCCATCAGAAGCTACTGACCGTGTGACCTTGGGCGAGCCTCCCCCCACGCTGCAAAGCTGGAGCTCACTCCCTGCTGCCCCGCTGGACCTGCCTGCCCGGGCCCTAGACACCGTGCCCAACCTGTGCAGCCCTTCTCTCCTAGGCCTCGAGCCTGAGCTGCCCCTCCCCCACCCCGGCTCTGGGTGCCGCCCCGGTGCATCCACTCACCAGCAAATCCTTCTTTGTCCCAACCAGAAAGACAAAGCTGGAGCCAGGCTCGTTCTCCCTCTGAGCCTCCGCCAGCCACTGTCTGGGGCATGAAAAACAGGGGCAAACTGAGCTGGGGAGGGGGACAGGGGGAAGGGGGAGGGAGGGGAAGGGGCAGAGAGAGGGAGGGAGGGAAGAGCCTGGGAGTACCAATCACACCCCCTCCTCAGGGCCAAGAGATCAGGCAGTGAGAAGCAGGAAGGTCAGGATGGACCCCACTGGTGGCAAGCACAACCCTTTGGCTGAGACCCAAGCCTGCAGCGGCCACAGTCCTCACCACAGTCGGGGCCCGGGGGGCAGGGGGGGGGCAGGCACGCTGGCCAATGGCCGTCTGTGGGGTCGTCACCTCCAGGAGACCGTGAAGGCCACGTTGGAGACGGGGCGATACTGGACGTCTGACAAGGTGTGAGGGACCTCCAGCCCCTTCCTGCATGGGCCAGTCACACATGCCTGGGACAGTCACTGGGTGGTCAGGTGGGCACAGGCCGGGACTCTGGCAGGAGACCCCACGCCAGGGCTGAGCCCCAAATGGCAGAGACACCTCAAGGAATCTGGACACTCACCTGGTGTGGCCAAGCGTCTGGATATCCGCTAAGTCAAACGCAGTGATTATAACTGCCCGGACACAAGAAAGGGGGGGGTTAGAGACGTCCCAGAGGCACGGAGGGAGGGTTGAGGGCACCCGACCCACCTAGGCAGAGGGCAGAGCCAAGGCCCAGGCCAGTGGGAGTCTGCAGCCCTGGCCAGCTCTGCCCCTGCACCACCTACCTCCAAGCTGTCTCTGGAATGCCTCCTCCAGGCAGAAGGCCTGTCCACCCCAGACCCACAGGTGCTGCTCAGGCCCTCTGCAGCCTTGCTGGGCCCAGGGAGAAGCTGTTCTCAGGGGCAGGACCATAAAAGTGCCAGGACCTGACCCCTGAGGGACGCTCCCCCAACCCCTGAGGGGAGAGGGGAGGGCAGGGGGAGTGCTCACCCTGGGCGCCCCTGTAGTAAGCTGACGCGATGCACTTGAACTTTTCCTGTCCAGCTGTGTCCCAGCTGTAGGGGGAAAAGAAGAAAGCGCATTTAGGGTTAGACCAGGGGCCAGCCTGGTGCTGGGAGGGGGGAGGAAAGGAGCTGACAGCCCCCCCACCCCCGGCTCCTTAACAGCTGTGGCTGAGCCCTCAGCCCATACCCTCAGAAAGGTCAGCCCAAAGCCCAGCCACATGCTGGTGACCTAGCCTGTGGGTGCCAGAAGGGACCTCGACCCACTCCCTCATTTTAGAGAGGGTCACAAGAGTACCTGTCCAGGCAGAGGCTCCTAAGGCGGGCTGCCCGCCACCCAGCCCACTGCTCCAGGACCGGGCCCTTCTCCAGGCAGCCGCCTCATGCCTTCCCCACCAGGTCC
This sequence comes from Phascolarctos cinereus, assembly GCF_003287225.1. Taxonomy (NCBI): domain Eukaryota; kingdom Metazoa; phylum Chordata; class Mammalia; order Diprotodontia; family Phascolarctidae; genus Phascolarctos; species Phascolarctos cinereus. The sequence continues at coordinate 729,569,053 of NW_027555847.1, read as the reverse complement.
TGACTCCTGAGCCCTTGAGGGCAGGGTCTCCCACACCTCCCCACTTCTCAGAGATACTGTGATCAGATGTCACCACTTCACGTGCTTTCTTCTGGCCAGTGGTGAGCCAAGATGGTCAGTGTGGTCTGAGGACAGGGCCTTTGGCTGCCCCCCAGGGCCAAGCTCACACTTCCTGGCCTCAGTCAGAGGGCAGCAGGTGGAAAAGCCAGGCCCAGAGGGAGGGAGGGAGGCATGGAGACCACGGGTCTAGGGCAGGAGGAGGGAAGAGGCCCAGGCCCACTCACATCTGGAGGCTGTAGGGGATGCCGGCAATCTGGAACCTCTCGATTTCAAAATCAACACCAATAGTGGCCTTGTAGTCCCGATCGAAAGCGTCTTTACAGAACCTAGGAAGGAAATGGGGCTGCTTGTAAACCCAGGCAGGAGTCTCCACCCTCATCCCCCTGGGCACTGCCTGCCTAGCCTCGTGCCAACCGTGGGCAGGGGGATGGAGGTGGGCACACCAGCCCTGCCACCCCCACCAGGCCTGGTTACTTCTCTCCCCACTTGCTGCCTCCCCCGGCTCCTGGGGCCAGGGCAGGTCCCTTCTCCCCAGGATGGCCCTTCAGACATTTCCTACCATGGCCCCAAGACCACACATGCCCGGTTTGTCCCCCCAGGCCTGTCTTATATTCAAGTGTCCTCCTCCGGACACTGTCCTGGCACAGGACGCCAAGGAGGTGGCGTGCGTCCCTTCCGTGCCTCACTTAATGGAGCCTGAGAGCCTGTGGGACTGTCTTAGCTGCCACATCCCACTATTGACTTATATTGAGTTTGAGGGCCACTCAGCCCCCCAGATCTTTTTCAGAAAGACGGCAGTCTGACCACACCTTCCCTATCTGGTCCTTGTGAAGTTGGCTGATTGGCCTGGAAGGCCACAAGTAAATGGCAGGAGGGCAAGGGGTGGAGGACACCGGTCAGCCCAACTGGTCAGCCGTAAAGGTCAGGATGATGAAGTGAGCCAGGGTGGGGACCAAGAAAAAAGGCTAAGGAGGAAGAGGCAGAATCCTAAGCGGGCCCAGGTGAGGACGATGATGAGAGCAAATGGAAGACCAGCCCTGTTCCAAGCCATCTGAGAGGGGCTCCAAAGGATAGGGAGGAGGAAGGAGGCAAGAGCCTGCACCCAGGCCCCAAGGGGCAGATGAACGGGAGCCAGCGTGCGAATGTGACCCCCAGAGGGCACCGAGAAAGTTACAGAGTCAAAGATTTAGTGACCTGTGGGGGTCAGCCTAGAGAGGGCAAGACCCTTGCCCAAGGTCACACAGCACGGACCACAGAGCATCTGGGTGGAGACGCCTCTCCACGGACCTAAAGGCAGCACCACGGGCACGGGGCGGCAGCCCCTCCACTGATAGGTGTCCGCCAGGACAGAGTACCTGTTGATGAGGCTGGTTTTCCCCACGTAGAGATCTCCAAGGACGACCACCTTAGACACCTTCAGCCTGGGAGGGACACAGTAAGGTCAGAGCATCACTGAGGGGCTGGGGGAGGGGAGGGTAGATATCCGTGTTCATCATTCATCCTCCACCCAGAAGCCCCCAGCCAACACAGGGGCAGGACAAAACTGCCTGGCATCAAGCCCTCGCCCACCAACATCTGCCTGGGCAAAGGCTTAGCAGGAGGCCCAGGCCCAAGCCTACAGCTGCTGAAGACACAGCCATAAACACGGCAGCCCCACCTCAAGGGGAGCCTGACTACACACAGAAGTGCGCCCCCCCCACACACAGACGGGTATTTACCAAGCACCTACTGTGTGCCTGGGGCGATGACAAGACAAGCTCCCCCACCCCCCAGGAGCTCAATTTAACGCGGGAAATGATGAACAGAGGGAAGGCCCTGGGGAGGCTTCCTGGAGGAGGGGGGATTGCAGCTGGGGCTTACAGGAAGCTAAGGCGGTCAGTGGTGGGATCTATCCAGAACGCCGAAGGAGAGCCCCAGGGCAGAGGATGTGCTGGGGAGTCAGGGTGTGACAAGCAAGGGAGGAGAGGCCAGGAGGGCTCCGAATGCCAAACTGAGTATCTGGCGTTTGCTCCTGAGGGGATCAGGGACCACAGGAGGTCATGGAGAGGGGAGGCTGGGCATGGCCGGGGCCAGACCCAGGCTCTGGGATTTCTGAGAGCCAAGATGGTGCAGTAAGCAGGAGATCGCTGTCCCTCTCCCATTCTCATCCCCAAACACCCTCAAAACAGTGCCCCAGAACAGACTGTGGAACAGCAGAGCCGGCAGAAAGGCAGGGTGGAGCAGACTTTTGGTCCAGGAGACTTAAGAGAATCGGCAAATGAGGTCCATCTTGCTTGGGTAAAAGGGGGCGCAGCCCAGGACAGCAAGCATCCCAGCAAGCCCGTGGCAGCCTCTACCTCGGCAAACCGGCAGGAAGTCCTGAGCCCCAGAGCCACGGAGCAGGCAAACGCCAACACCAGGACATCCCCACATGTCCTAGCCCAGCCAGGGGAACCGGCAGACTCCAGCTCGGAGAACCATCACGTGAGCTGGTGTAGACCCAGGCGGGCTGGTGTCCTCCAATGGCCGGACCTCCCCACGCTTCAGTGCAGCCCTGGTGGGCAGGTGTCCTCCAACTGCCGGACCTCCCCACGCTTCAGTGTGGCCCTGGCGGGCAGGTATCCTCCAATGGCCGGACCTCCCCACGCTTCAGTTGGCCCTGGCGGGCAGGCAGGCATCCTGCAGCAGCCGGACCTCCTCATGCTTTGATGTAGCCCAGGGAAACACAAAAAAAATGCCACCTGGCCTCAGCACACGCCAGACACCACCACTAGGACCCCAGCTCAGCACCAAGTAAGCCACCAGACCCCTAGAGCCTCCAGCGGCTGGCACCTGAGGCCCCAGCACACAAAGCCAGTGAGAAGGCCCTGGCCCCCAGCACAAGAAGCTTGGCCCAGTGCCCCTGTGCTATAGCAGGAGAGCTCAGCTTCAAAAGCCAAGAAATAGGAAAACACCATGAGCAAGAAGCAGAAAAGAACACTGACCATAGAGAGCTTCTGTGGTGACAGGGAAGATCAAAACACCAGCTCAGAAGAGGACAACACTGTCAATATACCTACATCTGAAACCTCAATGAACTGGTGCCAAGCCCAAAAAGCCTTCTTGGAAGAAGCTCAAGAAGGATTCAAAACTCAAATAAGAGAAGTAGAAGAAAAACTGGGAAAGGAAATGTGAGGTATGCAAGAGAGAGTCAATAGCTTGGAAAAAGAAGGACAAAAATTAACTGAAGAAAACAAGTCCTTAAAAAGTAGAACTGGCCAAATGGGAAAGGAGGTATGAAAGCTAACTGAAAAAAATAATTCCTGAAAAATTAGAACTGGGCAAATGGAAGCTAATGACTCTATGAGACATCAAGAAATAGTCAAACAAAATCAAAAGAAGAAAAAAAAAAGGAAATGTAAAATACTTCATTGGAAAAACAACTGAAGGGGCAGGTAGGTGGTGCAGTGGATAGAGCACTGGCCCTGAAATCAGGAAGACCTGAGTTCAAATCAGGCCTCAGACCAAACACTTGACACTTACTAGCTGTGTGACCCTGGGCAAGTCACTTAACCCCATTTGCCTAAAGGAAAAAAAAAAAGCTAATTGAAAAACAACTGACCTGGAAAACAGATGCAGGAGAGATAATTTATGAATTACTGGCTTACCTGAAAGCCACAATCAAAAAAAGAGCATGGACAGCATGTTTCAAGAAATTATCAATGAAAACTGCCCTGAGGTCCTAGAACAGAGGGTAAAATAGTCACTGAAAGAATCCACTGATCACCTCATGAAAGAGACTCCAAAATAAAAACCCCAAGGAATACTGTTATCAGGTCAAGGAGAAAATACTGCAAGCAGCGAGAAAGAAACAATTTAAATATCATGGAACCACAGTCAGGATTACGTAGGACCTTGCAGCTTCTACATGAAAGGATCAGAGGGCCTGGAATACGATATTGCAGAAGGCAAAGGAGCTTGGATTACAACCAAGGATCAACTACCCAGTGAAACTGAGCATAATCTTGAAGGGGAAAAGATGGAAAGTCAGTGAAATAGGGAACTTTCAAACTTTCCTGATGAAAAGACCAGAGCTGAACAGAAAATTCAGTCTTCAAATACAAGGCTCAAGAGAAGCATAAAAAAGTAAACAGGAATGGAAAAAAACAAATGTTCTTCAACAAGGTTAAACTGTTTAGATCCCTACACGGGAAGATGATACCTATAACTCTTGAGAACTGTGTCTTTATTGTGGTGTTTAGAAGGGATATAGACAGAGAAAGGGTGGGGCAATAACCTGAATTTGATGTGATGATAAAAATAATTAAGGGGTGAAAAAAAAAGGATTGTACTGGGAGAAGAGGACAGAAGGAGGCAAAATGGTGTAAATTCCATCACACAAAGAGGCACAATGACCTATTATAGTAAAGGGGAAGAAGGGAGGAGGCGAGCACTGTTTGAACCTTAGTCTCATCAGATTTGGCTCAAAGAGGGAATAACATACACACCCACCTGGGTATAGAAATCAATCTTACTCTGTAGGGAAGTAGTAGGGGAAAGGGTTAGGATTATGGGCTGACAGAAGGGAGGGCAGACTGAGGGAGGCCATGGTCAGAAGCAAAACACTGGTGAGGATGGATAGGGTGAAAGAAGAAAGAAAAGTATAAATAGGGGAAAATAAGACGGAGGGAAATGCACAGTTAGTAATCATAACTGAATGTGAATGGAATGAACTCTCCCATAAAATGCAAGCAGATAACAGAGTGGATTAAAAATAAAATCCTACCATATGTTTTTTACAAGAAGCAGAGGGATACACACAGAGTAAAGGCAAAAGGCTGGAGCAGAATATATTGTGCTAAAGCGTAAAAACAAAAGCAGGGGTAGGAAGATCATTCTGGAATTTGAGAGGAGGATGGACTGGAGGGGGAGGGACTGAGGCAGGCAGACCCTCCCCCCAGCAGCTATTGCCATAGTACAGATGTAAGGAGATGAAAGGCTGCACCAGGGTGGAGGCAGGGTCAGAGGAGAGGAGGGGGCATATTCAAGAGATGCTGCAGAGGTGAAATGGACAGGCCCTGGCACCTATTTGGAAATGGGGAAGGGGAAAGAGAGAATGAAGAGCCCAGGAGGATGGGGGAGCCCTGGACACTGATGGTGAAGGTGAGAGGGTGAAGGGCTTGGGGGAGGGATGAGCTCCATTTTAGACATGTTGAGTTTAAGATGCTGACTGGACATTCAGTTCAAAATGTCTGAAAGACAGCTGGAGATGCAAGAGTGGAGGTTGGTAGAGAATTTGGGGCAGGACAGAGAGATCTGAGAATCACCAACATAGAGATGGTCATTCAATCCATGGGAGCTGATGAGGTCACCCAGTGAAGAGGGAGAAGAGGATCTCAGAACAGAGCCCTGAGGGACACCCGTGCTCAGAGGGTGTGATCTGGAGGACAGAGAAGACAGAGGAGTGGTGAGAGGGGGGAGGAGAACAAGGAGAGAGTGGGGAAGAGGGAGGGGGGGAGAGAGAGAGAGAGGAAGGGGAGGGAGAGAAGGGGGAAGGAGGGAGAGACAGAGAAGTCGGAGGGAGAGAGAGAAGAGGAAGAGGAGAGGTGGGAAGGGGAGAGAGAGAAGTGGGAGGGAGAGAGGGAGAGGGAGCGAGAAAGGTACGGGGGGGCCCTGAAAACCTGGAGAGAGGAGAGTGTCTAGGAGTAGTGACCAACAGTGTCCAAGGCTGCAGAGAGGCCGAGGGGAATAAGGACAAGGAAAAGGCCATTGGACTGGGCCTCTAAGTGGCGGTTTTGGGGAAGACGGGTATGGTGCCCGACTGGATGGGGTAAAGAAGAGAGGGGAGGCACCGCCAGTGGGCCACCTTCCTGGGCCGGGCAGCCATGAGGCTGACAGCCTGGGGGGACCAGGGCCGGGTTTCTGGGGTGCTCTTCCCTCCCCTGCCCCCACCAATGCAGCTGCAGATGACACAAGGTGCCTGTGAGGCTGAGGTTGGGCCTCCAGGCTCTGGCTGCCTCTGCAGTTTGGGTTCCTCTGCCCAGGCACAGGTGACCAGACAGTGACCCTGAGAGCTGGTCCCAGGCCTAGCATGGATCTCCATTCCAGGGGTGCTGACTCCCCAGGGGCAGGAGCTTTCTGAAGCAGCCTCTCCCTTCTCAGAGGCCGAGCTGGACCCCGAGCTGCTGCTCCCACGTCCATGTCCCGGACTCCTGGAAGTCTCAGACATAGAAGCCACAGGTTACAGGCTGTGCTTTTCTGAGTGAAAGTGCACAGAGAAGTCCTTATTCAAGGAGGTCTTTGGAGGCAGCGGGTGAGGCTGACCCTGAGTTCAAATCCAGCCTTGGACACTTGGGACCTGTGTGATTCTGGGCAAGTTACTTGGCCTCTATCTGCCTCAGTCTTCTCAGCTGTAAAATGGGGATCACAGTAACAGCTGCCTCCCAGGGTTGTCAGAAGGATCAGATGAGATAGGCCAGGGGCAGCGCACAGGAGGCACTATCTGTGCTTTCTGCTCCCCTGCCCTGCCGGCTCCTCCTCAGGCAGAGCCGAGGAGGGAGAACTGGGCTCCCCCAGGCAGAGGAACCCTGAGAGGTGAGACCTTGGGACGGGAAGGCCAGAGCCTGTACGTGGCACCTAGCTTCCCTGGATGGGCTCATGGCCTGCAGCCTGATGGACGCCATCCTCTGGTCTGGAAAAGCTGGCCAGTGAGACTGCTGACCTAGACCAGGGGGGGACAGGAGAGGAGCCCCTGGCCTCAAGAACAGCAAACATCCAGACACAGAAAAAAGGAACAGGACTGTGTGGCCAGAAGCCCGGCTCACAGTGTGGCCCGAGGCCCGAAAGCCAGGGAGCCCTGGTCAGTGTGGCCAGAGGCCCAGAAGCCAGGGAGCCTTGGTCAGTGTGGCCAGAGGCCCAGAAGCCAGGGAACCTTGGTCAGTGTGGCCAGAGGCCCAGAAGCCAGGGAGCCCTGGTCAGTGTGGCCCGAGGGCTGAAGGCCAGGGAGCCCTGGTCAGTATGGCCAGAGGCCCAGAGGCCAGGGAGCCTTGGTCAGTGTGGCCAGAGGCCCAGAGGCCAGGGAGCCTTGGTCAGTGTGGCCAGAGGCCCAGAGGCCAGGGAGCCCTGGTCAGTGTGGCCCGAGGGCTGAAGGCCAGGGAGCCCTGGTCAGTATGGCCAGAGGCCCAGAGGCCAGGGAGCCTTGGTCAGTGTGGCCAGAGGCCCAGAGGCCAGGGAGCCTTGGTCAGTGTGGCCAGAGGCCCAGAGGCCAGGGAGCCTTGGTCAGTGTGGCCAGAGGCCCAGAGGCCAGGGAGCCTTGGTCAGTGTGACCAGAGGCTGGGGAGTCCAAGGGCATAAGTAGAGGACATGCTGTTACAGGAAGTTAGACGTTGTTCCCTGCAGCCCCAAAGCAGGCTCTTCTGGCCTTTTCTGCCAGAGGAAGGAAGGCAGTAGGCACAATTTATCTGGGCTTTCTTGTGGAAGATGAGAGGGACACAGCATAAACAGCCCCCTAGCCACGTGGAACTGGGGTGCATCAAACAGCTGAAACCCAAGAATGATCATTAATGGCTCAATACCAACGTGGCAGAAAGTCTCCAGTGGGGGGCCGCAGGGATCTGTGCTTGGATAAAGGCACGGCTGCCATGCTTGGCAGATCTGCAGATGATACAAATCAGGAGAGCAACAAACCGAGCAACAGTCTGGAATCTTGGCAGGTGAGAACTCGGGGCCAAATCCAAGAAGACGAAATTTAAGAGGGAGAAATGCAGAAACCAAGCCCCCAGCCACAAGCTGGCGGAGGCCTGGGAGAGGGTGGTCAGACCAAGCAAGGCTCGGGAGCCAAGCCAACCTTGGGCTGCCTTCAGCAAGGCACAGACAACCTGGAGAGAAGCCCAGGGTCCAGCACTTAACGCTTAATAAATACTCACTCCTCCACTCAGCCTCCAGGCTGGCCTAACACTTACCTGGCAGAGTCCACTCACCTGCCCTGCTGTCACCCAAGGCCCTAAAATCTGCTGTTGCTCCCCCGCCTTGAGGCCAAAGCGGCCTCTCTGCAGCCTGGTCTTTTGGGCTTCCCTTCCAGGCTGCCCCCCTCCTCCAAGGCTTGGCTCAGGGGCCATCACTCCCATCCCCCTGAGGCCCCCGACTGGCTCTCCATCCTGCCTCAGATCACCACAGATCACCATGAGTCACCTGTCTCCACGCTGAATCTCCCAGGAGAACGCAGGCTGCAGGCCAGCAGACGTTTTACAACCTAGCACGATGCAGGGCACACAACAGGTGCCTAATTCATGCTGGTTAAGTTGACCTGAGCTGCCTCAGCAGGGTGGGTGTCACCAGACACCCTGCTTGCTGCTGACCTTGGTGCTGACGCCCTACCTAGGGACACAGGGCACGGCAGGTGACGTTTCCGGCCCTTCCTGCTCAGGATCCTGCTCCCTGGCCTGATCAGTCTCAGGGGCACTGCTGAGGTCCGTCAGCCTTCCCTCCTCCAATCTGCTGAGAGAGGCCAGGCCTCCTCTGCCTCCACATCTGCTCTGACACCCACCCTCCTCCCACCGGGCCAGGCATTGGGTTGTCCCTGTCAAAGGCCAAGGCTGAATCGCTGCTTTGGGGACGACTTTCCCCTCTGTCCCTGAGGCCAAGCACCCCCCCCCCCGGCCTCTGAAGATGAGCCCAGGGGCCCACAGCACCGACATTTTGTGGTACTGGCCTCTGGTGTTCTGACCTCAGCTGGGCCCTCACTGCTATTTGGCGACCACTCCACACCACCCTTATCAACTCACTCCCCACTGGCTCCCGCAAACCTCCTCAGCCCTCCTCAAACCTTCCATGGCTCCCCCTCTCCCCATCATCTCAGCTGGGACCCTGCCCCTGTTTTACAGAAAATATGGAGGCCATTCGCCTGAGCTCCCCCCCTCCCCATCTCCCATCACTCAGGTGTCAGCATCTCCTCACTCCCCACCAAGGCGACCCCTCCTCCTGCTCAGCTGATCTCCTTCCATCCCATCTCCACTGCTGGGTGTCCAGAGCCCTTCATTACAGGCCCCACCCTCCTTACGCTGACCAAGCGAGCCTGGCCTCCGGGCTGCTGTCCACCTCCAGATTTCCTCCTTCCTTCCCTCCCTCTCCTCCCACCCATCCTATTCCCCATTACTGGGCTTCTGGCTGGGATCAGCTTTCAGGGCCCCTACCTATAGCTCAGCTGTCCAGTTACTGGCACATCTATCATCTCCCCAATTCAAGCACAAGCTCCCTGAGGGCAGGGACTGTGCCTCTGCCTTGCTTTGTATCCTCAGGGCTCAGCACAGGGCCTGGCACGCAGAAGCCTTCTTCAATGCTTGATGACTGAAGACTGACCTCCCAGGATGCATGGAATGTTGGCCTCACCCTCCCAAGATTGAAAGGTCCACCCCTTCACTTTACAGATGGGGAAACTGAGGCCCAGAGAGGTAACCACAAAACATGCCAGTGTCTGGCAGTCTCCCTTCCAGGCTGGATGTTCTCACCCAGGCTGGTTCTGGAGGAGGGGGGGGGCCTACCTGTCCCCTTCTCCCCTGTGCCCAGGGCGAGGCAGGGGTAGTGGTCTCCATCACTGACCCCACTGTGCCCAGCCTCCATCACTCACCCCACTGTGCCCGGCCTCCATCACTCACCCCCTGTGCCTGGCCTCCATCACTCACCCCACTGTGCCTGGCCTCCATCACTCACCCCACTGTGCCCGTCCTCCGTTCCTGGCATGCAGCTTGCACCTGCCCATGGAAGTGGTCCTTGAGTTGAAGGCAGGCCTCAGGCGTGTACCACTGCAAAGGCACAGAGATGCGGGTCTCTGAGCGGCATAGGAAGGTGGGCAGGTAGGCAGCTGGCACCTGGGAGGATGGCAGGCCAAGGCCCATCCTGATTGTGCCCACAGTGGGCACCCTGGTCAGCAATCTCTGGTCCCTGCTGGGAGCCCTCCCCCCAGAGTTAACCTCCAGGGTCCCCCAAGGCCCCAAGGGCTAAGACAGGGGCAGGGAAGCCCCTCCCCTGGAGGCCTGGGCCTTCTTCCTAAGGCTCACAGATTGGCATCACTCCCTCCAGCTCCAAGAGGAAATGACGAAGCCCAGAGAAATCCTTTCTAAAGCTTGGGAATTCAGGGCCTTTTGGAGTCCGGATGACAGCACACAGGGCTGATCCCGTAACAAAGTGCTGACCTATGACATCAGCCCTGTGGGGCAGTTCCAGTGTGGGACTGCCCCACATCCATGCACAGACATGAAGAGACTCTTTGCTCTGGGTTTCCCTGGGCCCAGGCCCTCCCCAGTCACTCGCGGCTTGGTTGTCCCCTGGGCCTTCTGGCAGCCCTCGTCCCAGATGCCTCCTTCCATGACTGGGCCTCCCCAGACCACATTCGCCTGTGCCGCTGGGCCAGGAGGAAGAGGAGGTACTGCCCAGGCCTCGCACCGGGCTGCTGGCTCTCAGGCCCCCTCTCCCCCATACCCAGGCCCTTCCATCATCCCCATTCTCCCTGGTCCCTTCCCTGCTGCCCACAAACGCCCCTTCACTGGACCTTCTCTCTCTCTCACTCCCTCCAGCTAGTCCCTGCTGGACAGCTCCCCAGTACGGGGTCTGGGACAGGTCCAGAGCAGGCTTCCTCACCTTCCCTGCCCTGGGGGGACAGCACATATGCCCCTCCCAGTCAGTACAAAATACCGACTCTGAGTGTGGGGGTCCAGGGAGGCTATGACCTCAAAGAAATGAGGCGGGCCAAGAAGTGGGGATAAGGGAGAAGAGCATGCCTGGCCCAGAGGCCAATGACCTCCGCAGGAGACAGACTAAGACTGGAGGCCAGTGGGGACCAGACCCAGGCTGCCCAGGGCTGTCAGGCAGGCCCTGGAGGACACAGGGAGCATGGGAGTTTACGGAGCAGGGGATGACATGCTCAGATCCGTGCTGTAGGAAGATCACTTTGGTGGCTGCAGTGGGGACAGGCAGACCACCAGCAGCACCTGGTGCAACACTCTGGGCATGAGGCGATGAGGGTGGGGTCAGAGGAGAAAGGAATTTCCCGTATTTGAGAGAGGAGATGGAAGGGGAGGAAGCATGAGGGCCCTCAACGGTTCGAGGAGACGGTGGCACGCGGGGCTTTCGGGGGACAGATGAGGAGCCCTGCTGCAGCACGCTGAGTGTGAGATGACGGGTCAGGCAGTCAGAGGGGTCTTGGGGCCTGGTCTGCCTGGAGCCCAGAGGGCAGGGAAGGGAGAAGGGAAGTGGGGAGAATGAGGCAGGCTCCACGCAGGGCCCTAACAGGGGCCGTACCTTGGGAAAGTCAGAGATGACTCGGTCCCGGCTGACAGGCGGCCCCAGGAGCATCAGGTGGGATTCCATCCTTGCCAAGTCCCTGTGAGACACAAAACAGAGAGTGGAAGAAGCCAGAGGCACAGGGGGCCGGAACCCCACAGATGCCCAGGGGCACAAACGCACTGATCCTCCCTGTCACATGCCTCCCATCCTTGCCGGAAACCTCGGGAAGAGGTCACAGGGAGAGAGGCAGATCCGGCCGACAAGCCAGCCAGCCCCACACCTGCCTGTCAGCCCAGGTAGCAGGGCATCCCTCAACCCAGAACGGTCGTGGAAGGTCTGGACCCAGAACAGAGCCAGCCCACGGAGCACTACTGGCACACAGAAAGGTCAGGAAACGGAAGCTGGCCTGCAAGCACGGAGGATGTCGGGGCTTCTTCCAGCCGCTGGCCTGCGCCCCTCCTCAGAGCTGCAGGCCCAAGATGACCCAGCCAAAAGGGCCCCCTCCACCTCGGTGGGGGCCCCGTCCTCTCCCCACCGGCCCGTCTCCCAGGCACCAGCTGCCCACAGCCCTCAGGCATCCCTCCCTTTCCCCCCTTCAGTCTCTCTCTGTTCACAGGCCTCAGCCCCTCCTGGCCTCCCATTTCCAGGCTCGAAGCTTCCTTCCACTGGGTCTGTTGGGGATTTAAGGTAAGACTTGGAAAAGACTAGAGATGGGGGAAGGAACAAGGATTTAGAAAGCGCCTACTGTGTGCCAGGACCTGTGTGTGCTGACTGCTTGTTCCAACAGGATCTCCTTGGATCCTCACGACCACCCTATTATGAGTCCCATTTTACAGATGAGGAAACTGAGGTAGGCAGGGGTTAAGTGACTTGCCCAGGGTCACACAGCTTTATTAGCTGTGTTTGAGACCACATTTGAACTCGGGTCTTGCTGACTCCAGGCCCAGAGCTCGGTGCACTGGACCAAGTGAACCATAATTTGTCAGGAAAAATCCTACACGATCTGGGTGGGTTTTTTGGTTGGGTTTTGGTTTGGTCTGGTTTTTTTGGTGAGGCAATCAGGGTTAAGTGACTTGCCCAGAGTCACACAGCTAGTGAATGTCAAGTGTCTGAGGCTGGATTTGAACTCAGGTCCTCCTGACTCCAGGGCCGGCGCCCTATCCACTGCACCTGCCCCTGGGTGGTTTTTAAAAGGAAGAAATTAAAAGAGGAAATTGAGGTCGAAAGGTACAGAAGTGAATAAGGAAAAGCCTGACCCATCGTCAGGGAGAACTTTGGGTCCAGAGGGCACAGAGGAAGACAGCTTGGAGGAGGTGCCAAGGCCTCAGGGAAGCAGGCACAGTGCCACGGGCATCGCTGAGACTAAAGGCTGCCAGCCCCTCTTCCTGAGGAGTCACGTTCAATTGGTGGCCAACTCACAATGAGCACAGACAGCCCCCTGCCCTAATAATCAAAGAAAAGCCCACTGAGATAGCCCCACGCTTCCCTCCCCGTGTGCCCTGCACAGGGGCAAAGGGCCAATGGTCAGGGTAGGCTGGAAAATGGGAAGGAGAATCCAGTGCAGGTCACCAAGTCCAAATGGTAACTTTGGAGTGAGGCTTTTGCCAATGGGAGACTCAAAAATCCATCCCCTCCCCCACCCCCACCCTGTGCTAGGCCCAGAGCCTAGAACGAGGCCCCTGGAAGCCCGACCGTACAGAGACGCCTTCTGTGGTAGTGACAGCTGGGCACCCAGGGATGCCTGGACGGGGCGGTGGACACACAGAAAACAGGGGCACCCCAGGGCCGCGGAGGGGTGTGGTCGGCAGAGCCAGGAGATCAAGACCCAGAGGCCAGGCGAAGGGCCTTCTGCCCCCTCTTCACTGCAGAGGCCAGTGTGACTTTAGAGGGCCCATGGGAAGCATGCTCCACCCTGGGTAGAGGCAGTGGCCCACGGGTGCAGAGTCTCAGAAGCACTGAATCTGAGGCATCTCATCGAACCCAGGCCCCAGAGGAATCCCACTGGAAAGCATGCAGCAATGGCCTGCAGCCTCCGCTATGAGAGCACACAGCTCCTTGACAGGCAGCCTTGATGGCCCCTGTCCCCCTGCTCCTGATGCCACCTCCCCAGGAGAACTGCCCTGCTCTGACTCCTCTCCTTGCCAGGCCAGTCCAGCTGGGATCTCACGGCTCTGGATGCCCTCTGGTAGATCAGCATCCTCCTTCAGAGGTGCCCAGAACCAGACAGGACACGGAAAGGAGATCAGACAAGGGCATGGGAGAAGGGACCGCCTCCTCCTGGAAGCCTTCCCTTCTCAGGACCTCCAAGGTCTCCTCAGCTGTTCTGGCTGCAACATCCCCCCGCTGACACCACAGACAACTCAAAGCGCCAACATTTTTCAAAACCTGCTGCCTAGCCGAGCCTCCACTATCTCAAGTGTGCAGCACTCAGTTCTTGTTTGTTTGTTTTTCGCTTTCTGGTGAGGCAATTGGGGTTAAGTGACTTGCCCAGGGTCACACAGCTAGTTAAGTGTCAAGTGTCTGAGGCTACATTTGAACTCAGGTTGTCCTGACTCGAAGGCCGGAGCTTAATCCCCTGCACTACCTAGCTGTCCCTTAACATTGAGTTTTTGTACCCAAGGGCGAGACTTTACATTGACACCCGCTGAATCTGACCTCATGGGAGTCAGCCCAATGCTCCAGCCTGTCCACCAGATCCTTTCCACCTCAGCCCTGTCCTTCAAGGCCTTAGCTACACCTCCCAGTTCGCTTCCTGCAGATCCCAGGGGCCTCCACTGGGGACTTCCAGCCACAGAGAAACTGTGGCTCCTCTTCAGTCTGGCCACGTCCCCGTCCTGAATCCCCAGAACCACACGCCTTCCAGCGCACTCCTCCACCTGAACCGTCTGAGACACTTTATCGACGGCTGCTAAAGTCCAGAGCACTCCACTCACTGCTGAGTTTAGCAGTTCAGTCCACAACGGAAGGGGGGTTAGTCCAGTGTGACTACCCTGTCCTCGACAAAGCCAGCCTGGCTCCCAAGAATCACACTTCCCTTTGTACACGGCTGCCACTCATCTTTTCAGGAATGTTCCCAGGAACCAAAGTCAAGCATGTGGCCTATGCTTGGCGGGCTCTCTCCTCTTCCTTTTTTTATTTTTATGTTTTGTTTTGGCTAGGCAATGGGGTTGAATGACTTGTCCAGGGTCACACTCTCTTCCTTTTTTTTTGAAAAACAAGATGGCCACACACGTAGACTCTGGGGGTCCTTGTCTAAGCTTTCGCTCTAATTGACAAGTCAGGCCCCTAGTGTTCTATGCTTAGCCTGAGGAGCTGATGAGGGGGAAGAATGTCCTTCTCATGCTATACCTCAAGAGCCTCCACCAGTGTGCTTCCATACCAGGATTATCAGTTCATAGAAGTTAGCCAACTGCCAGCCAAACTCAACTTCGAGAAAAAGTAATTTTACTGTGGTAACAACAGTAGCTACAAGCATTCCCCACCCCCCCCAAGCTCACAAAGTCCCTGCACCCAAGGCGAGCGAGCCCTCCTCCCCACCCCATGTTTCCATCCCACCGAGTTCTCTTGCCTCTCCACACCCAGATGCTCAAGTCCCAATTCTGGCTGGCTCCAGACAGGCCTTCCCAACTGAACACCAGGATTGTACCAAGTCCCCAACCAATCCTAGCAGTCTTCCCGGGCAATGTCACACCAGCTGATCAAAGTCTTTTCAGACTGAAGGAGTCAATATTCTTGGCACTGACTTGAAATGGGACAGGGCCAATATCTGGGCTCCTCCTTTGTTTTCTATGGTCTTTCAAATCTCCCAGACAGAATCCCACAATCCCACCCGGCACTTCTGTCAGAGCCCAAGGACAGACAGAGTTCACCTGGGCTCTCCCTACTCATTTGGGGTATTAACTCCCTGTCACACGGGTCATTTTTGTTGTGCCACACCCAGGACATAGGTCCAAACAATCGTTGGGCAGCTCCGCCCTCTCTCTGCTGTCAGTGGTCCCTGTCCCATTCACTGCAGCGAAGGTCCTAGTCCTTCTCTGAAGTTCCCTCGGCCACCAAGGGGGCTCCTTGCCGTGCCCCTTGCGTTTCAGCTCATTCTGAGCTCTAGTGCTCCTGGGCCTGGAATCGAGAAGACCTGAGTTCAAATCCAGCCTGACACTTGGTAGCTGTGTGACCCTAGGGAAGTCACTTAACTTCCACCTGAGTTTCCTCACCTGCAATACGGGGATAAGAACAGCTAATAATTGTAAAGCACTTAGTAAAGTGCGGGGCACACAGGCACCATATAAACTATTATGTATGATTACAGGACCAGGCCCTGCTCCTACATCTGTCTTCTCTTCCCTGCCTCATGGGTATCTTACATTCTTTTTAACATCTTGGTTGGCACGTTCACTGCACAGCCACATCAGTCTCTTCAAACAAATCTCATTTTTCCTCATTGGAATTATTTCTCTGAGTCTTTGGCATTTCACTCCATCCCTCCCGGGCTGACCTTCCCTGAAGCAATGCCCGGCCTGAGACCCCATCTGTCTTTTCTTTAGAGGCAGCCAGGTAGGTGGCACAGTGGCCAGGGTACTGGACCTGGAGTCAGGAAAACCCGAGTGTCTGGCCTCTGACGCCTCCTAGCTGTGTGACCCTGGCCAGGTCACTTTACATCTGCTGCCTCAGTTTTCTCAACTGTAAAATTACAATAGCACCTCTTCCCCAGGGTCCTCGTGAGGAACAACTGAGATATTTGTAAAGTGTTTGGCACTGGGCCTGGCACAGAGCAGACAGTGACCACATACCTATTTTCTTCTTTACTTCATTTGAACTCACTGAAATCTGCTTTCCCCAACCCTAGGGTGCACGTCAGACTTTGCCTAGCACCCTTCTTTTTCACCACAAACTCCAGAAGCTGTTCTCAAAGCACAGCTCGAATCTGGCCTCAAACGCTTCCTTAGCTAGGCCAGTCTCATCCTTGCTCCCCGCCTCAGTTTCCCCAAAGCTGGCACGCTCAGGGCACGTCAGTAAACCTAGAATTGCGCTGCGCAGGCTGGGGGAGGGGGGAGAAAGACCTCGTTCTGTGTGAGCATGCCCAGTGGAGGGATGGAAGGAGCCCCGCCCCCACGAGTCTGGATAACTGAAGTCCCATCCCCCATCGGCAGAACCGAGGTCCCCAGCACCCATCGCCCTCTCCCCTACTTCCCCGGGTATCTACCCCGTCCTTTCAACAAGAAGGTAGGCCCAGCCTGCAATCAGCCAGCCAGGATCGGAGCTGCAAGCCAGGTGCCAGGGGAGCGGTCCCCGCCTCCACTCCACCCTGTCCCCACTCCACCCTGTCCCCCTCCACCCGGACCCCAGCCCAGGGCAGGAGGGTGGGGCCACTTACCCCGGCTGCCCCGTCCAGCCGGCCGAGGGCTGCCCGAGGGACTCTTGGCGTCACCATAGCAACTGGAGGACAAGCTCAGGGTGTGCCTGCTAAGCGCAGGGTGGGGGGGGGAGAGCCCGCACCTGCGCACTTGGAACGGAAGGGGAGGGGCACCTTGTGTGCTTGTAACCGACGCGAAGTGCTGCTGTGCTGTGGAGCCCTGGGGGGCGGGGTCCTGGGGCACCGGCCACGTGATCGGGGAGCCTTGAAACCGTGGCGGACCGCGAAAGAGTCCAGTCTTTGAGCGGGCGGGGCCACCCTGGCATTTCTGTTCTCTGGGCGTCTCCCCCGCCCTCCCCATCCCTCACCACAGACCCCTCCCCCCCCCCCGGCCCAAATCTGTTCTCTGGGCACCTCCACCACACACTCCTGTCCCTCACCATAGACCCCCCCAAATCTGTTCTCTGGACCCACCCCGCAGACACTATGCCTGCTCCACAGACCCTCCACCCCCATTCCTGTTCTCTGAGTACCTCTCCCACACACCCCCATCCTTTTGCCACAGACTCCCCCGCCCAAATCTGTTCTCTGGCCTCTCCTGCAGACACCATACCTCTCTGGGCCAGAAGAGCCTGACCAAGGGGAGCGGGGCCCAGCAGGCGGCCAGGAAGGGGCCCGCCCGTGCTAGGCCAGGCAGGAAGCAGGTGCCCTGGCTCCTTCTCTCTCTTTCCGGTTCACTGGCCCATGGCCAGGGAGAGAGGCTCTGGTGGGTGTTGGAGCCCTGCTGACGGGGTCTCCTGGATTCAGAACCCCCCAATCTGCTCCCGACCCAACCGGCAGACCCTCACCAGGTCCCTGGGCTTGGGTGAGCCATGGGATGGGCGCTGGTGGGCCCCTGAGCTCTTCTCAGCCTCAGTCTGGAGGGGGGAGGCCCAGAACGCCCTGAGGTGTGGCACGTGGGCCCCTCTTTTCAGAGGAGACACAAGCTCAACAGTGGATAGGACCCCCCCAGAGTCCCAGACCCCATCAATGGTGAGGGCATCCCAGGATTCCCTGGAGTGGGCTTTTATTCAGGGACAGCTGGGCAGGAGGCAGGAGAGGCAGATGTTGGGCGTGTGGGGCTTTCTCAGGGTTTGGTGCTGGGAGTTGGCTCTGGGCACAGGCCAGGGCTGGAAGGGTCTGAGGGCAGCCTGTGCCCTCGGAGCTCCCTGCTGAGGAAGAGAGCAGGGGCCCACAGAGACCTTGGAGAGGGCAGGAGAAACAGGGGGCTTCATCCAGTGGTGGGACCTTAAAGAGGAGGAGGGGCTGAGGGGGGCTGAGGGATTCTTGTTGCCCAGGGGCCATGCTGGAGGGGACAAGGGAGAGAGGAAGCCCGTGACAGCAGAGGGGAGGGTTTTCACAGGAAATGAGGCAAGAAAGAGACTGCATCCCCACTGTGGAGGGTTTCAGGGCAATAGGGAACTGTGGAAGTTTCTGGAGCTGGGCAACAATAAGGTCAGACCAGAGCTGGAGGAGGGTGATTTGGGCCAGCCAGGGGTGGGCCAGGGAAGTCATTGCAACAGTCCAGCTAAAAGCCCTGGAGGAGCTGGCTAGGAGAGAAGGGGGTGGTTCTGAGGAATGCTGAAGAGGTGAACTCAGCAGGCCATGGCACCACATTGGATCTGGGGATGAGAGAGTCCAGGACAAGTCTGAGATAGGGAACCTGAAGGCCTGGACAGGGTAAGAGTCTGGCGGGAAGCCCAAGGGCCTGAGGGGTGCTCCAGTGCCTATGGGGGGAGCCCAAGGGCCTGGGGGAGGTCCAGACATCAGAAGGAAGGTAGGATATGAATTCTGCAGGCCTTGGCACCACATTGGATCTGGGGCTGAGAGAGTCCAGGACAAGTCTGAGATAGGGAGTCTTCAGGTGGAGGTGTTCCAGGGCTAGGGTGGGTGAAGGGCTGGGGAGGGAGCCTGAGGGCCTGGGGGGACAGCCCAAGGGCCTGGGGGGTGTACCAGGGTCTGGGGGGTGTTCCAGGGCCTGGGGGAGGCCCAGACATCAGAAGGAAGGTAGGAGGTGAATTCTGTAGGCCTTGGCACCACATTGGATCTGGGGGCTGAGAGACAGTGAGGAGTCCAGGATGAGCCCTAGGCTGGGAGCCTGAGGGCCTGGGGGCTGGGTGCCCTCGACAGTGACAGGGGAGTGGGGAGGTAGAGTTGGGGGGAAAGATGATGAGCTCAGTTTTGGAAACGGGTATAAGACATCCACCGGACATCCAGTTGGAAATGTCTGAAAGTCAGCTAGAGATGTGAGATGGCCGTCAGCAGAGAGGTCAGGGCAGGAGAGGCAGATTTGAAAGTTAGTGCAGAGAAGGTCATTCAATTCATGGGGGCTGATGAGATCACCCAGAGCAGAGGACAGAGGGCCCAGGACCAAGCCCTGGGGGATGCCCATGGTAAGAGGGCCTGGTCTGGAGGAGAATGGAGACAGAGAAGGAGGGTCCAGAGAGGGAGGAGGAGAACCAGGAGAGGTGGAGTGGAGGGTTGTGGTCCTGAAGACCCAGAGAGAGGAGAGTGTCCAGGAGGAGGGAGTGGTCACCAGTGTCCAAGGCTGCAGAGGCCAAGGAGTCTGAGGGTGGAAATGAGGCTGTTGGGTTTGGCAGCTAAGAGCTCATCAGTCACTTTGGAGAGGGCAGCTTGAGCAGCCGGAGGTCAGAAGCTGGATGGTTGGGCTTCAGGAGAGAGCAGGAGGAGGAGGAGGGGCAAACAGCTATGGCAGACGACTTTTTGAAGAGATGGTTACAGGGTTACACAGCTAGTGTGGGTTGAACTCAGCGAGGTGGGTCTTCCTGACTTCAATCCACAACACCAATCCAGTGGATTATTACCGCGCTGTAAGAAATGATGAGCGTGATGAATATTGAGATGCAAGACACATGCACTGATGCAGTGAAGTAAGTGGAGCCAGGAAAACAATACACACAATGACAATCATGTGAGCAGAAAGACGAACAACCACAAACCAGTCTAGGCGGAATGTTGTGAGATCATAAAAACCAAGCATGGCCTCGAAGAAGAGACATGAGAAGACGCCTCCCCTTCACCCAGTGGACCACGAGTATGAAACACAATATATAAATT
The DNA here is from genome assembly GCF_003287225.1 of Phascolarctos cinereus. Classification (NCBI taxonomy): domain Eukaryota; kingdom Metazoa; phylum Chordata; class Mammalia; order Diprotodontia; family Phascolarctidae; genus Phascolarctos; species Phascolarctos cinereus. Next base: position 729,549,288 of record NW_027555847.1, on the reverse strand, counting down.
CAGATGTTTTCAAAAAGAAAAAAAGAAGAGATAGTTAAGGGGAACAAGAGGGATGGGGTGGAGTAGGGGTGGTAGAGAGGTTAGGATGGAAAAGGGGGGTGAGGGAGGCAGCTCTAGCCTGTTAGAGGAGGAGAGGGAAGCCGGGTAGATCTGGGCAGCAGCTTCAGGGCTAGTCCCGGGGCGATGTCCTTTAGGGGGAGCCCTAGTTGCCAGCTAGGCAACAGGGAAGGAGCCAGCGGGTGAGGATTGAAGGGCTGGGGCTTGCAGTGAGAGCCCAGGCTGGGTGAGGACCCAGGGCCAGGGCCAGGGCCAGAGCTGGCGTGGAGGGCCCAGGCCACTGAGGCTGCAGCTGCGGGACAGCTGCTAGAAGCCGTAAGACACAGAGCAGTAATAGTCAGCATCGTCTTCAGGCTGCACAGGGGAGATAGTCAGGATGCAGGCGTTCTGTGCTGTGTCCTTGGAAGCTGAGAAGCGCTCAGGGAGCCCAGGCTGCCGGTTCTGCTCTTCTTCCGAGTAATAGTAGAGCAGGAACCGAGGAGCACTGCCCGGATACTGCTGGAACCAGGAGACCCCATGGTCGCGGATGGCAAAGTCTGGCTTCAGGGCACACAGCAGGCTGGCGGTCTGCCCCGGAAACACCAGGAGGGCCTCAGGCTGGGTAGGCCCCGGATGGGGGTCTGGGGGGAGACACAGATGCTCTCAGGGCTGGGTGGGCCCTGGGTGGGGGTCTAGAGGATCACAGGTGCTCTCAGGGCTGGGGGAGGGTCTGGGGGATCACAGATGCTCTCAGGGCCAGGCCATCACTCCCCTGGCCAGCAGATGCTCCCATCTCAGGGTGCAGCCCTCCCCCTCCCCCTCAGCATCTTCCTTCCTGCCTCCCAACCAAGAGCCCTGGGGAGGTTCTAGGGGTCGACCCTCTGGGGAGCCCAGCTGGGCTGGCATCACAGGTGTGGGGAAGCTTGACTGGCCACAGCTCTTTTTCAACCCCCTCCCTCGGCACTGTTCTCCAGGAGCTGCCCCTCCCCCCTGCCCTCTCCCCCCACTCCCAGAGGTCCCTGGCCCCAAAGGCTCATCACCATCTCCTCTCTTGTCTTCAGGGAGTGTGTCATCTTCCCCCCCAACCCAGCTGGGGATCTTGGTCACTGAGTCCCAGCAGACCGTGACCGGCAGGCACTGGGCCTCCCTGAGCAGCCTGAACACTGCGGGTAATGAGGCGCTCACTACCTTCCCAAGCCGATCCATTCCTCTCTGGGATGCTCTCGCTGTTGGGTCTTTTTAATGGGCCCCTTCACCTCTTCCACCCCCTCCTCCAGGGGCCCAATCTCCTTCGCACAGCTGACAGATTGCCCCCATATCCTCTATGTGCCTTCTTCTCCAAGCTAAACATCCCGCTTTCTTCCCCCAGTCCCCCCTCAGCCCCAGAGCCTTCTCCAGCTTTGGACACGGCCCTCTCCTGGACCGTCCTCATTTAGCACAGACGGGGGTGCCCAGAAGTGATTAGAAGCCTCCCCCTGGGGCCTGACTGGCCCAGAGTCTGATGAGACCTGCTCCCCCTGATGCTACTGAGCCATCTAACTTGAGGGCTGCCGCCTCCCGTGCAGCTCCCAAGGAGCATGCAGCCCACTCAGACCCTCGGATCTCTTTCAGGACAACTGGTACTCATCCAGGCTTCCCCATCAGTGCTTGGTGAGGCTGCCCAAGAATGAGGGTTGACAGATGGCCCATGGAACACAGATTCAGCCTGTCCTGACCCTGCCTCCCCTCCCAGCCAGGGACATGCTATGCCTTTATCCAAGCCCTGGCCCCTGGCCCTTCTTCCCTCCTGTTGGCTACCTGCTGCCAGCCCTCAGGCCCCAGACCCCGTGTAGCTAGAAATGCCCAGTGAGGGCCTCTGGCCTGAGCCCCACAGCTTCAGGGCTGAAAAAGAGGAGGCCACCACCCCTAGCTCTCCCCAATCCCTGCAGGACCCTGGACAAGGCCCTTTGCCTTGGCTTCTTCTTCTACAAAATGAGGGGGTCAGAGCGCATAAGCCATAAGGAATCCTGACCCAAATGGAGCCAGACCCAGGAGCCTCTGGGGGACGCCCCCTCCTCCTGTTTCCCAAAGAGAGGGTCACTCACTTGCCAGGAGGGTTGCCACAGCGTTGGCCAAGAGCAGAGCCAGCAGGTGGGGGGTCATGGCTGTCAGGAGGCAGAGCAGGCTGGGACTGCCTGAGTTTCCCGGGGGCAGCCTTTGGGGCTAAGCTGGGGCCCCTCCCACCCCCAATAGCATGGCCAGCCACCACAATGCATGCAAATAAGATGGGGAAGTGGAGGCAGGCTTGGGCCCAGACTGAGCTAGGAAGGAGACCTTCCGTGAAAGACAGGATTGGGGCCCAACACAGGGCCCCAGTAACTCTCCTCTCCCAAGGGAAGCCAGGCCCTCCCCAGGCCTGCCCAGACTACAGCGGGGACAGCTCAGGCTCTGGAGACTCACAGGGCTTTTCTAACCACTCCTATAAGGAGCCTGCTGGCCCTCCCTTCTCTCCAATCACCCTCCACCCACTAAACATTTAGCCTGTGCCGGGGATGGGGACCCAGGCATGGAAGACAGATGGCCCGTGTCCTCCAGGACCTTTGAGTCCCCAAAAGGCCCCCAGAGAATGTGCGTGCTGAGAGGGTGCTCCCATGGGAGGAGGTACTATCGGACCTGAGCCCCAGAGGCTGCTGGAGCCTTGGAGCGACATGTTCCCCTTGGCATCCCAGGGTGTACAGAACAGCAGCTAAGGAATCAGAGCCTGGGTGGGTGGAACTCCCTTCTGCCTCCTGTGTTCATGCTGGCTGCTGCTGTTGTAAAACAAGCATTTATTAAGCACCTACTGTATGCCAGGCAATCTTGCCTTTAAGCACTTGACAATTATGATGCTCATATTTCAAGGTAGATGGTATATTTTACAAGAGAGGAAACTGAGGCAGGCTGCAGTGAAATGACTCACCCAGGCTCCCCGAGCTAGGAAGGATCTGACCAGATCCTATCAGCTTCCCCGAGGCTCTTCTCTGACTTGGTTGGAAAGAGCCCTTCCCTTTGGGGAGGTCTTCTTAGCCTGCCCCCCCTTTTCCCTCAGTCTGGGCTGTTTTCTGAGTGTCACCCCTGCTCCAAATGGTGAGAGGGTGCACTGGACTCACCCGGATGCCTCGGATGTGTAGTTTTTGTTCACCTTCTGAAGCCAGGGAACCTGGCATGTTTTTAGGGCCGGGGGGGAGCCTGAGAAAGAGCCGTGGAAGGTGAAGAAGAGAGGAGGGCACCGGGAGGGTTCCCCGAGTGCTCCTGGAGCCAACAAAGCCCTTTGGGGGCTAATGGGCACACAGATGTGGGGGGGGCGGGCCTTTGGTGCTGCAGACAAATGCCAGCTTGGACAGCTTGAGACACTGAGGGTCAGGGGAGACCAGCAGAAGTGTAGGCAGCCCATTTGCAAGCAGGAGCCATCAGTTGATATGGAGCAAAGGCACCTGACGGCTGGGGACTTTCTGGGGGAAGGGCAGAGATCACAGGCAGCTCTAGTTCATTCTGCCCCAGCCATCGTGTCACTGCAGGGACCGTAGGACAGCGGAGCTGGGCTAACGCTACCCGAACCGCCAGCAGACGAGGGTATGCGGGGAAGGCTCCATGGCAGCTGTGGAGGGACGCCAGTCTCCTTCACTGAACCAGCCTGCCTCGCCGCAGTGGTAGGTGGGTGACTGGGGAAGGGGGCAGGCAGCTGAGAAGGCTCAGGCCAAGCTGTGAGGTGGTGGTGGCAGAGGACCCCAGAGGGCGTCTTTGGAGGCCTGTCGGCAGAAGTGGGAGCTGACCACAGCGACTGAGCCCCCTCATGGCACCAGGAGGCGGGTGATACAGCCCCAGGCTGTGGCCGTGAAAGCTCAACCAGGTGATTCTGCACAAGAACGGCTCCCAAGCTGGACAGAAACGGATTGTGCGGGCCCAGCATGGCAGCAGGGGTATCACCAAGAAGTGGAGGCCTGGGGTCCTGGCATACAAAGAGCTGCAGACGCCGGCACTTACTGGAAGAATACAAGTAAAAGCAAACCTCTGGAACTCAGCTGCCCGACTTCCCTTCTCTGGGCAGAGACAGCAAGAACGTAAGTCACAGACTGGTGGCGACGGATGCTGCGTGACACCCCCAAACATAGCCCACGAGGAACTAGAAAGCCTCAGGTGTGGCCCGAGTGTCATGGGGGGAGGTTTTCTCAGTGTGTGGACTTCCTGCCAGGACCCACTCAGACCAAGGGAGAGACCCAGGAAATACAATGTCCAGAGAGGTTGGCTCTGACCGGCAGTGAGCTGTCCAGGGCAACACTTCGCCCTCCTCGGGGGACCCACAACCTCTGACCAGAACAAAAACAGCAGCAGAGCCGGCGCGTGGCTTTGGGTGTCTGCCTCCAGTCCTACCAAGAAGGACACCATTGTTCCCAGTATTATCGACACTGACTTCAGCAATGTGGTGGTCCAAGAAGAAGAAAACTTGATAGAGCCAGTTAAGAAACTATTTGGAATGCAGAGGATTGGACAACCAGAAGAATGTGCAGGGCTTGTGTCTTTCCTGTGTTCTCCAGATTCCAGCTTCATCACTGGACAGAACATTGTAGTAGCTGGCTTCTCTGCCAGCATATAAGGCAGCCTGTCAAGGAACATGAAGCTATAACTCTGGGTGTTAAATAGTACATGTGATCTTGGAAACTGGACAGAAATTGAGTAAGGGTAGAAGAAAATATGGAAGAAGCTCAGGAGGGCTTCATTAGCAGCTAGAGCCTAGAAAAAGGAGAGGAAGGGAATGAGCATTCTTATAGTACGTAGTACATGCTGGGCACTGTGACTGTAAGCACTTTATGAATCTGAAGCTGGAGCTGAAACGTAGCTAATATGTAAGTGTTCCGAGGCCCATAAGAGGAGAATCATTTGCCACAGTTGTTTTCCTGGTAATCACTAATTTAAACTTACACCACTGGGCTCAAGGGGAAAGTGTACGACAGATCAGGGAATCGAATCTGTTTCTTCATAAAATATATGAGCTGTTGTTTCTTAGTATCCTTGAACCCAATTCAGTCCCTTAGTCTGTTCCCCAGTGTGTAGCTGATCTTTACATGTTGAGATCTGACCGTTAATGGGAGTCCCTAGATAATTAGACTACAGTTAGAGTATGATAGGGGTTATTGTTCATTAAGGGACCTAAGAAAAGAGAAGGGTACCTTTGTAAGTGCTGAGGAATCATTGTTTCTGTCTATCTGTTTAAAGGGTTTTTTTTAATTTAAAATAAACTTGTCTGGAAATTTAAAAAAAAAAATAATGCCACAGGCTTTATGCCCTGCCCGCTGAGGTTTGGGCTCCCTTCCTATTGACTCGTGCTCTGAGATCTCTGAGGACAGAGGAACTGCAGCTACCCGTGACCAGTACGTCTCCAAGTCCAGGGACAGTCAGGAGAAGCTCATCTAGCTCACCATCAGCCCCACTGCGATCGCGGGGCCCTACCCCCAGGTAACAGAGCCCTGCTCCGACATCTTGGCATTGGCCGGTCCCTGGCTGATGGAAGAGGCCGGGCAGCTCGCCCGTTGACAAAGCAGCCCCCAAGATGGCGGATGAGCCTGGAATTCTTCCAGTGAGGCTTGGAATCAGCCCAGGCGTGGGGAGGGTGACTCGCCGCCGGCATCAAGTACAACAGACCCTAGCGCCAATGCCGTGCCGTGCCACGTGTGTCTCAAGTTTGTCCTCGTACCCACATGTAGTCAGAGCCGGGTGCCGCGAGGCTCCCTTCGCTCGGTCCGGTCTCTGGCCAGCTATAGTCCTTAATGCTCATCACTGTCTTGGAGATCTGCCATCATGGAAGAGGCCTGGGGCGGGCACTGGGCTTTTTCCTCCATAGTATTTTTTTCCAATCCCATGTAAAGAGTTTTCAGCGTTCATTTCTGTAAGATTCTGAGTTCCAAATTTTTCTCCCTCCCTCCCCTCCTCAGTCCGCCCTTCCCAAGACAGGGAGCAAACTGATACAGGCCATACATGTGTGTACAGTCATGTTAAACATATTTCCACATTAGTCACGTTGTGAAAGAAGAATCAGAACAGAAGGGAAAAACCACGAGAAAGAAAAAACCCCCAAAAGTGAAAACGGTCTGCCGATCCTCCTCCCCAGGATGTGGACGGCACTTTCCATCATGAGGCCTTGGAATCCTCTTAGATCCTTGCATTGCTGAGAAGGGCCAAGGCCACTGGAGCTGGTGTGGCGCTCTGTGATGCTCCCTTCACTCAGCATCATGTCAGGAGGCCTTGTCTGTGGAGGGTGGTGTTGATGCTGCTGGGTGTGGCAGCCTCGGTGGGGTCTTTGGGGTGCTGGGGAGTCACTGTTATACACTGGGCGGCAGCATTACAGTGCCAGGTTTTTTGTGTAAGGCAGCTGATTTTGCAAGGGACAGCAAAATTCCAGGCTCCCCAAAGGAACGTCCCACCTTCTCTAGGTGAGGAGGAATAGCCTAGACTTGCCTTGGCTCTCTGAATTTGGAGTTTTTACTTATCTGCTTAACCCAGGAAATCTCACCTGATCTAGACAGGGGCAAGAGTGAAGAAGAACCCAAGAAAGGAAGAGTGACCCAGAGGAGGCATCAGAGGGGCAGAGACTGCAGACGGTGGAGGGGCTGAGGGCGGCAGCTCCAGGCCCTCCCCTCCACAGCAGCGCCAGGCCTCCTACCCTCCCATCCCCCTCCCGGCCCAGGTTCTGCCAGACAGGCAGGTTAGCTCTACTTCCCGGGCCACGACTGAGCTGGCTGCTCACAAGCTGCCTGTTCGGAGCCCCCACCCCCACCAGGGCCCCTGTTCCCAAAAGCATCCCCCACCCTGTCACAGACTGGTTTTGTGGACCTAGCTACTCCTGGCAGAATGTCGTGGTGAAGCCAAGCACAGCTATTTCCTCTGTCCATTGGTGTGTGGCATGAAGGGGTGGGGAGCTCCGGGAGCCACCCAGGGAGTGGTAGCCTTCCCAAGCTCAGCCGCCCAGTCCCAGTCCCCTGGGCTCCGGCCTGACTCTGCTGCCACTCCCAGAGACCAGACTCTAGGGTGACCCCACAGTGGCCATCTTGGAACTCCCTACTCACAAGCCCCTCCCCATGCTCACCTTTAATCAGCCAATGGACTCAGCCTTTAGTAAAAGCATTTACTCAGAAAGTACAGTAAGCACAGTACCAAGCATTTCCCCAAACCTTAGGGACATCCGCACCTACCAACACAGCCAGAGTCCAGGAGATTGGGCAGGACTGCCAGAAGCTCGGAGTCCAGCCTGTGTAAAGGACCTGGGTACTGCAGGGCCTTTCTCCAGAGGGTCCCTACGAATGACAGCAGGCTCCTCCCAGTGCGGGGCGTCTGGGCTGCGTGGGCCAGTCTGGGCCCGGCCCCAGGCTGGGCAGACTGCTCGGCCACAGGGCTTCTCTGGCATGGTAGCTCTGTTGGGTGATCGCTTGGCAGGTTTTCTGGGCAGCTGCAGTCTTCTCCCCTGATAGCTGGGGGGGGGAGTGTCTGTTGGGGGAGGGGGGGCTCTGGGCTCTCTTCTGCTGGGGTAGTTGGGAGCTTTTGCAGCTTTGCTACATTCTCCCTCCCTCCCCAAGGCACTCCAGGTAGCCCTAGAGCTATTAGTCACTGCTTGGGGAGAGTTCTGGACCTAGGGGTGAGTACAGTCATTCCCTGGAGGCAAGCTCCACCACAGGCCTCTTCCTATGCAATTAAGCTTTCCAGCCTCCCGCCTTCTACACCTTCTAAGGAGGGGCACTTGCATTGCTTAAGCCTGGCTCCCAACCCAGGCTGGCCCGTTAGAGTGGGTCCTTCTGTGTCTCTGACCCCTTTACTCAGTCTCTGCAGGTGAAGGGATCAGAATTCCCAGCTGGTCATCCTTTTCATTACAAACCTGGACCTTTCAGCAGGCCCCATGTGACCGTGAGCCATCCGATGGCCTGGCCCTGTAACTCTCAGGGAGCGGAGGGGCTCCATCCAGCCCCCTCCTGGCCTCGTCACACAGTAATGTCCAAAGGTTTGGCTGGGCCTCGAGGCGAACAAAGCAGCTCCTCAGCTCCTCCTGGAGGCCCTGGGATGTGCCAGGCAAACACTTCAGGTACGGGTGGGGCCGGACAGAATGCCCTGGGGAGGCCATTGTCCCCACCTCAAACCCTTTAGCCTACATTTCTGCTGGGACCGGTACAAAAAGAGTGAATGTTTATGTAAATCTGCAGTTAATCTCCAGAGACCCAGGCCCCAAAGAATCAATCCACCTAAAGTGACAAGGTGCGAGCAAGCCTTTTGGGAAAGGCTTTGATAGCTGACGCCCCAGGCTTTAGCCCCCAGCACCCTTTCGATCCAGCCCTGTGGGGAAGAGCTGGGGGGAGACTTGCTTAAGGGGGAGGAGAGAGTTTCTCCTCTGTGCCCCCCACCTCGCGGTAACCCCAGAGGGGCTGACAACCGAGGGAGTGGCCGACCAAGAAGATGGAAAGACCCAGCCCGACTCCTCAGCACAGAGAGGGCGGCCCCAGTGCACCCAAGAGAGGCGCAGGCCCCCCAGACCTAGAAGACAGCCACTCCTGAAGGGGCCTCGGGAGGACTTGACCGAAGAGCTTCCCTTGCTCACGTGTCGGAAGAAAAATCGTCATGAGAGCTTCACCCTGATACATCAAGCCGGAAAAATGGAGCCAAGGAGATTGCGCATTGCGTGGGCCTGGCCCCCAGCTCAGGCCAGGCTTAACCTTTGAAAGACAAACTTGCATAGCCGGAGAGGTTCGTTCTGATAGGTTAAAAGTAGAAAAGGGCGTGGGCTAGTGTGTGGTTGTCCAGAATCCAGGTGGGCTCCTGCTTGCTGAGGGGAACCCAAGCCCACGTGGCTGCAAGGCTCAGTCTGGGACACTCCCTACCAGAGGGCTCTCAGGCATATCTTGAAAGGGAACGGAAATCCCGGTGCACTCAGACTTCCCTGTTGGTCCTGTGTAAATGCGGTTCCCTCTCAGTGTGGGGTGCTTGGGTGCTTGTACTTGGACCCCAATTTCTCTCTGGCCTCAGAAACACTGTCCCTGACAGTTTCTCCCCAGCCCAAAGACCCTGTGCTTAGCAATTACTCATGAGTGGGCCCCAGCAAGACCCTTATCTCTCTCCCTGGTGCAGTTCCAAACAGCACCTGAAGGAATTATTAGTTTGAACTGGCTTTACACTGGTTCATAAAGACATTCTTACCCACTACTGTACTAGCCTACCACCCTACCACATTATCTACATTCTGGGCTCATTAACTGTATTCTAGACTTAAGACATATGTATACTCCCTACATCTATCTTGTCAAACGAGACATTGATTGGTGGCAGACTGAACAACTCTCAGTTACCCCTGAACTCTAGTTAACTTAGTGATATAGGAGGCCTAAAATCACACCTCCATGTGGCCCCCCTTGTGGGCTTTTCCCAGTGAACTCTGGGTAAAACACCTGCGCAGTAGGTACGAGAAGGGCCTGTTCTTTTAAGAACTGACCACTCCCTAATCCCACCCTGAATCCCCTGGTTAGCATGTTTGGCACATGTTTTATTGTATTTTACCCTATATAAACTTTAACTGTACCTCTCTAAGGTTGCAGGATCCTTTAAGAATCCTTGCCTGCTGAAAAGCGTAACAATAAACTTTGCCACCTTGGCTTAAAGAATGCTTGAATCTGTGAATTCATTCCAGATGACCCATGTACTTCAGTCTTTGACGGGTCACAACCTCTCAACCTCTCACACGGCAACAGATCCACTTTCTCTAGGGAACACATAGGTGCAAAGAGAGAGCACACTTGGGGTCTGGGTTTGGGGGAGGGGACCACAAGATATTTTGTGCCAACTTTTCTTACTACAACCTTTCCCAAAAGCTAATTGAGCCTACTGGCTGATTCTCCCCAGGAAGTACACTAGTGGGGGCTTGTCAGTGACTGATGGAAGCTCTGGCCCTAAGAGTTACTGTCCAGGATCCTGAGAGAAGTCAGGGCAGACAAAAGATAAAGTACTTAGGGACAGCTGAGAGAGGAGGAGAGCCCTCAGCCTGCAGTCCCTGAATCTGGAAGAGACCAGCCTCATTGTGTTGTAGGAGGGGGACTGCTATTGAGGAAGGCTTGGATCAGGTGGCCTCAGAGGTTCCATCTGCCTCTTTACCTCTGCCTCTGAGGCTCAGCCGCAGGAAGGATCCAGAGTCATCTAGGCTTCTGGGTCCCTCCGAGGACAGCACTCCAGGGGCTGCTTCTTCAATGAGAAAGAATGGCAGTGCTCCCTTTGCTGACGCACTTTGCAGACGATTTGTGATTGGGGGCCGTAGAAGGGACTAGAAAGAATGTGCAATGCTTTCTGAGCCTTTCCATTGGATCTCGGAGTGCTGCGTGAAGCTTTGAAGACTGGCTAGTTCACACTCCCGTCTGACCCTTATTCTCATCTGATGCCCCGAACCTATGTTGTGATATTCCGGCTGTGTTTCCATAGCTCCAAAATTGGTGGCATTTAAGGCCTCTGTTTGTATTTGATAAAAGGGCTCCGGACATGTGAGGTAAGCCGGCCTGATGGACTCACCCTGCCAAATAAGCTTGGTGCCACCTTGCCTGGGTATGTGTGGATCACTCGTGTTTTATGTGCTTCTAGCCCTCATCACTTTTCTATGTTTATACTTCCCATGTTTAGAGACTGTTATAAAAACCCCAGACTCAATTCAGAATTCAGCCCAAGACTGGGCCCTGTAAATTCCCTGAACAAGAGTTAGCTGGGTCATAAAGAAATCACAATTGTGGAGTGAGAGAAGAGATACCTTTATTAACAATTCTCACGAGCATTGGGTGTGTTCCCTTATTGGAATGACACACCTATACAAGAGCAGGGCAAGTGGTTATATAGGATCACTTGGCTTTAACCCCCAACTTGTCCCAACATTCCTGCACATCCCATTTAACATCTGTGTTTGCAATGCAATATCTGTTGTTTCTATAGAGTCTGTGAAAACCAATCTCCCCCTCATCTTGTTTACATATTTGTGTAAACCAATAAACCAATTAATCAATAACCTAATCTCCCCCTGTCCTGTTTTCTTATCAATTCGGTGGGAATCAAACTGTTAGCATTTCTCACAAGACCACTATTTACATGCTATGATTGAACATGTTTGATCCCAGCCATTGGGAATCAGGTTAAAGCAGTCAGAGTCTTGAAAACGATTTAGGATATTTAAGGCCCAGTTTTCTGGACTTGAGAAATAACATTGAGTAACCCTGTGGCAATATCATGGACGTTGGGCATTTTTAATACCTTGTTCACATCGTCTGAGACCAGGGTGAGAATGGGCTGTTAGGAAAAAAGGATCTTGATGCAGGAGGAGAAGGAAAATACTATCATTGTGTCAAAGAGAAAAGATGCCTGTTCCAGTTTCAAGATATTTTACTTTGTATATCCAGGAAGATTCCCACATAGGACCAGAGTCACTTGCATAGCACCTGCACTAAAATTTCTGAGAGATAGCTGCAGAGATAGAGCTGGTCTCAAGACCATTAGCCTTGCTCTCTGTGATAAACGCTCCTTTCATGCTATCCAGACACAAATGAATAAAGGGAGATTCTGCAACCACATCTTCCAGACATACCCCTTGCTTTTATGAGGTCAAACTGAAAAGAATGGAAATTTCTGAAAACGTGGGAATTTCATTCTGGTGATTGAAAGTAAATTATTCTGCTACAGGAAGAACAAAGGAAGCAGAAGTGGCTTGGTTAAAATGGGCCTTTTTTTTTTCAAACATTGATTCACTTCCTTATTACAACCACAACAAAAAAAAAGAAAGAAAGAAGTGGCATCAGGAAGGAGAAAAGGAGCTACCTCAGAAGGTTATACACAAACAAAACCTGCGAGGTGAAAATAAGAAAGCCCCTGGGAAAGGAGGCTGTGCCAAAGCTTTCATCACAAGGGCCTGATGTCTGGGATACCAAGGGGCCATCCCCACAGTAGATGAGTGATCAAAGGGGACACACTTAGGACTACCCTAGGACAAAATTGCTCCAGTAATAATTGCAGAAATGCAAATGAAAACAACTTTGCTACACCCCCCCCCCCACTGGTGAGGTGAATTGGAAAGCCAGCTGCAGAGGAAGGTAGGGGGATGGTTCTAAAGACCAGAACAGCCAGAGAAGTCCCTGGAGGCTGGCTAGCTCCCCAAGATAAAGCCCCAGGAAGAATTCACTGTCAGGGGAAGGAAGCCAGCTTGGCACACAAGGGGCATTCCAGGGTGAGGAGGCCCCAAGCTCAGAGGACTTTGGCTGAGCCAAGCTTTCAAAGTCCAAAAAGTACAGAGCAATCTGGAACCATGCCCCCAATGTTACCAAATTATGATGCCCTTTGGCATAAAATGAAGAGACTTTGGAGCCTGTGTGGACACTTTGCCCCTGGTTCTGGTCCCCATGGGCTCAGCCTTGGAGCCTGGCTGTGGTTGCTGAATTGGGTGGAGACCTGCCTTCCAGAGGCTCAGTCACCATTAGACTTCCTGTCTCTGGTAGGTGAATGCCTCCTTCACAGTCTGGTGAGAGGCAGTGCTATAAGGGAGAGCCTTGGGCCTTGTCCCTCTGAGGAGGCCAGATTTCAGTTCTTTGCTGACTTCAGTGTTCCTTCTGTCCATTTAGATGGAGTTGGAGTCTCTGACCTTGTGAGAGTCCAAAGATCAAGAGAGCGAGTCTTCGAGGTTCTGGGATTCTTTGGTCCAGCCAGCCCAGCCTGGATGTGATGAGGTGGCTGAGATGAGGAACACTCGTCCAGCATTAATGCTACATTTGGTATGAAGTTAGGGGGATCAACAGTGCTGTCAGAAGCCTTGCCAAACCTGAGCCCACTCACCCCAGAGACTGAGGGGGTGGGGGGGAATGTACTGCCCCCAGGAGCTAAGCAGGAATGTTTGGATCTTAGAAGTAAATATTGCTTTGTGAAAGCTAAGTGATGGAGCTAGGGCGCCCAGCAGTGAGAGGGACAGCACTAGTGGGGGCTCCAGCCACAGCATTAGGGGAGAAACGCCCCCCACTCAGGCCCAGGAGGGGCAGGTGGGAGGTGATAGAGCAGCCTGGCTCTGGGGCTCCTATGTCTGTATGAACTGATGAAGCTGTCTGATAATGGTGCATTTTTGTGTGACTTGAAATGGGAGTTCCCTTTCTATGACTGCTTCTTGGATTTTGTTATTGTTACATAGAAATGCGGTTGATTTTTGAGGATCTATTTTGGAGTCTGATACTTTGCTGAAGCTCTTAATTGTCTCAATTAGTACCTCTGCTGATTTCCTGGAATTTAAGCTGTCATATCATCAGCCAATAGGGATGGTTTTATCTCCTCTTTACCTGTCTCTTACACCTTTAATTTCTGTCTCTTGTCTCAGGGCTGTTGCTAGCCTTTCAAGGATGATATCAGATAATAGTGGGAGAGGACCATCTTTGCTTCAACTCCACATTTACTGGAAAAGGTTCTAGTATATTCCCACTGCATGCCATGAGAGAGTTTGGCTTTAGAAAGCTGTTTGTTAGGAGATCTTAAAAAAGTCTCTCTAAGCATATATTTTGTAAGGTTTTTAGCATGAAAGTGTTATATTTTGTCAGAGGCTTTTTCTGCCTCATGTGGTTTGGGATGTTTCGAATTTTATTTTATTTTATTTTTTTCTGAGGATGACCTTTTTAAATTATATATGCAAATGGGCATAGCATGTACAAAATGATCCATCTTTAGGCTGTCCAGGGTGCAGTAAAATTGTAGTCACTGATGCTCAGCATAATCACTGAAGCGAGATTCACAAATATAACTTAGTCCAACTTGATGAAGCCGATGTCCTTTGCGTACGGTCGGAAGCACTGGCAGCACATGTTCAGGCTGTACTTACGGATCAGGCCATGCCAGTTCAAACACATGCAGCACAACCGAGACCCCTGGCTGAATTTTCGAAGGTGGCTCCAGTAGAGCTGCTGATGACCCATGGTGCCACCAGCAAAGACGGGAGACAAAAGCGATGTTTCAAATTTTAATAAGATTATGTTGATTGTTTTTCTAATGTTGAACCATCCTTGCAGCCTCGGTTACAAAGTCTACTTGACCTAATGAAGGATTTCTTGGATAAATCCCTGTAGTCTGTTTGATAGGATTTTGTTTAAATTTTTGAGTCAACGTTTATTGGTGATATTAGCCTAGGGTTTTCTTTCTGTGTTTTAGCTTTCCCTGATTTAGGTATTAGGGAAATATTTGTCTCATAAGAGGATTCTGGTAGGGTGCTGCTTTCTCAGTTTTTGAGAATAACTTGCAAAGCATGGGTATTTGAAACTTTTTGTATTTTCCCAATTATAAGTAAAATGAATTTTTGATATTCAGTTTTTAAATTTTGAGTTCCAAATTCTCTCCCTTCCTCCCCTTTCTCCTCCTTGAGAAGGCAAGCAATTTGATGTAGATTAGACACATGCAGTCGTGCAAAACATGTGCGTGCACTCACTTGTTAAGAAGTTAGCTAGAAGTCTGTGACACTCTGGCCAGGGTACTTTCTTTGGTGCCTCCCTTACAGCCAGATCAAGTTTCTTTTCTGAGACTCAGTGACTTAGGATCTCTCTGGTCTTCCACTAGTTTGGATTTTGTTACTGTACCACTAACTGTGCATAATGGGCTCTGATTATTCTTCTCATTGACTCTGGTCTAGTTGTGATTTCACCCTTCCTACCCTGAGGACCTGACATTCTCCATACTGGACAGGGGGACCCTGGCCCCTGGCCCTGCTGTGTGAGAGCAAAGGAAATCTTTGATCGATCAGTGCTTAAAAACTCATAACAGCACTTGGCATCAATCTGTCTCATCCCATGGCCAGGCCTGAATTAAAAGGATGCTGGCCTTTCAGCCCTCCCCCAATGCCAGAGTTGAGCCAGATAATGTTGTCAGCTGTCTGGAGGAGGAATAGGGGTGAGGAGACTCGGTCAAGGCCACTGATAAGGTGATATTGCAATGATCTGGGCCAGAGGTGATAAGGTGCTGAAGTGGGGTGGGGGGCTGCCTGCCTCGGCAAAGAAAGCTGATGGGCCGGATGCTGAGGGTGGAAGGGCCAGGGCCCTTCCATGATTAGATGTGGTGAGAGTGAGGAGCTGGGGCTGAGAGTGAGCTGGCCAACAGGAAGGTTCAAAGAGCAGGGCACGGAGGGGAGAGGTAATGAGCTGGCTGTGCCCGGGAGGATGGGGGATGTCTCTGGGCATCCCTCAAAGAGTCCCATGGCGGCTAGGGGGAGGGGCTCTCAGAGAGTGGGGTGAGAGCTGGGCAGAGACCTGGGAATTACTTCATAGGTACTGACTGGGAGACAAACTAGGTAACAGGGCTGGATGAAGCCTGGAAGCCCAACCCCTCAGTGATCATCTTCCTGGGGCACACATGGGAAGCCCTTGAGGCTGGCCCTTCCCTCTACTGATGATCTCCAATTTATGCTGTTTCAATTCTATTCAATAAACCTTTATTAAGCATGTGTGGGACAGCAACCCTAACCCAAATTAAACTCAGAGACTTCACAAGGTAGAAAGCAAAGGTTACCTTTATTACAATCTCGAGAGATGGCTGTCTGCTACTTCAATACACGTGGAGAGAGAAAGAGACCAGTAACAGGGGCCGCCTTATAAAAGCAAATGTCTGCCCACCACGCAAAATCTCCACCCACCACTATCCCTTACCCCCTTAACTGGGAGTGGGCTTATATTCTAACTGGGAGCTGGGGCTTACATTCTAAGCTCAAAAGTTTCTTCCTCCCTTAACTGGGAGGTGGGGCTTACATTCCAGGCTTGAAATTCAAAGACAAGGAAAGAGGTGGGAAGCCAAGGGCAAATGGCTCAGGTTGGGGGTGGGGCAGGGCTTCTTTTTTTCTGTTAAGTGCTTAAAAATAGGGTCTGAGTGGGGGAGGATTTTGAAAGTAATAATCAGGAATTATTGACCCTTTGAGGAGGCTTCACTTCTGAGAGTTCATCTCTCACAAGCGCCTACTAGGCAGCAGGGACAGTGCTAAGCACTAGGGATACAAGAAGAGGCAAAAGAGCTTATGGAGCTTATAATTAAAAAACATACCCCCCCCAATTACATATTAAAATTTTTTGGCATTTTTTTTTTAACTTTTGAGTTCCAAATTCTATCCCTCCCTCCTCCCCTCTCCCTTCCCTAAGATGGTAAGCAATCAGATATAGGTTTTATATATACAATTATGTAAAACATTTCTGTATTAGTAATTTTATGTAAGAAGACTCAAATAAAAGAAAAAGAATGAAAGACAGTGCACAGTAGCCTGCTTCAGTCTGTATTCATTCAGTATCAAGTTCTTTCTCTGGAGGTGGATAGTATGCTTCATCATTAGTCTTTTGGGAGTGTCTTGGATCATTGTATTGATGAGAATGAGTTTATAATTTATTGGGGGATACAAGACAAGCTATACATAAGATAAATAGGAACTCACTAACAGAGGGAAGGCCCTGGAATTGGGGGCTAGGGAAGGCTTCCTGTAGGAGGTAGGATTTTAGTTGGGACATAGTCAGGGAGGTCAGTAGTTGGAGCAGAGGGAGAGCATTCCAGGCATGGGGGGCAGCCAGAGAGAATGCTGAGAGTTGGAGGCTTTGGGGGTCACTGGATGGGAGAGGATTTTATATTTGCCTCCTAGGGAGCTAATGGAGATTATAGAGTAGGGGATGACATGGTCAGATCTGTGTTTTAGAAAAACCACTTTGGTGGCTGAATGGAGGATGGGCTGGAGCAGGAAGAGACTGAGGCAGGCAGTACACCCCCTCCACCCTCAGAGGAGGGGGAGTAATTGACAAGTGTTATTGCAAAGATGAAATGGATTAGAGATGCTGCAGAAGTGAAATGGACCAGAGATGTAGCAGAGGTGAAATGGACCAGAGATGCACAGCAGAGATGAAATGGACCAGAGGTGCAGCAGAGGTGAAATGGACCAGAGATGCTACAGAGGTGAAATGGACAGGCTTTGGCACCACATTGGATCTGGAATAAGAAATAGTGAGGATTTTAGGATGACCCCCAAACTGGGAGCCTGGGGGCCAGGGAGGACAGTGATAGCGAAGGTAGGAGGCAGGGAGGGCTGGGGGAGAAAGGTCAAGTTCTGTTTTGAACATGTCTAGTTTCAGATGTCCACTGAACTAATGTCCACTTGGAGATGTCTGGAGGTCAGCAAAGAGGTCAGGCCATGACAGGTAGATTTGAGAATCATCAGCATAGAGAAGGTCATTCAATCCATGGGAGACAGCAGTGGGACAGAGGGAGAAGGGCAGAGGGCCCAGAACAGAGCCCTGGGGGATGCCCATGGCGAGAGGGCCTGGTCTGGAGGAGGGTCCAGAGGAGGAGACAAAGAAGATCCAGAGCCGAGGGAGAGGAGGAGAACCAGGAGAGGCGGGGTTGGGGGAGAGAAAGTTAGAGGGTAAGGGGGTGGGCAGGGCGGCGGGGAGGGGCTGGTGCACCCGGCTGCTAGCGGGCAGACACGCACGGAGGCGGAGTTCCGGAGTCCAGACAAGACCCCACCTCCTGGGCCGGCCCCCCGCCACCACGCGGGCCTCTGGGAGTCACGTGGGCCGCGGCGCCCCGCCCCCTCCGCGCGTGGTCCGTCGGGGCGCTTAGTGGGTGCGGAAGTGCAGAGGCTCATTCGGCTTATCCCAGCCCCGCTCACTCCTCCCCGTGCCGCCGCCCGCCGGAGCCGCAGCCAAGATGCCGATGTTCGTGGTGCAGACCAATGTGCCGCGCTCCGCGGTGCCCGACTCCCTGCTGAGCGAGCTCACGACGCAGCTGGCCAAGGCCACGGGCAAGCCGGCCCAGGTTGGGGGGGCCGGGATGGCGGGAGTGGGTGGGGGGGAGCCCGGAAGCCGGGATGTCGGCGAGGGGGCCCATGGAGGCCGGGATGGCGGAGACGGGGCCCGGCAGGGTTTAGGGGCCCGGGGCGGGTCGGGCGGTGGCGGCTCCTCCTCAGGCCCCCCTGTGAACGCTCCCCACCCTCCCCACGCAGTACATCGCCGTGCACATCTCGGCCGACCAGCTGATGGCTTTTGGGGGCTCCACGGACCCGTGCGCCCTCTGCAGCCTTCATAGCATCGGCAAGATCGGGCGGGCCCCAGAACAAGGCATACAGCCAGCAGCTCTGTGGCCTGCTCACCAAGCACCTCAAAATTCCCGGGGACAGGTGAGATGGGGAGGGGCAGAGGGGGCCAGGCTCCACCGGGGCACCCAGTGCCCCCTCTCTAGGCCTCAGTTTCCTCCTTTGTGATGTGGGGGGGGATGTACTGGGCGGAATGACCGCAGACTCTTGCCCCCAGCCTGGCCTTTTGGTTCGGGGCCTTCTCTCCAGCTTAAACTTTAAGCTAGCTGGAGGCCCCGGGGTGGGGGTGGAGAGGGGAAGGACTCTGGGCCTGGAGGTGTTGGGGGGAGGGGAGACACTGCCCAGGGGATGGGGGGAGGGGAAGATGCTGCCAGGGGATAGGGGAATTCTAGGGCCTTGGGACCGAGAGGTAGGTCCCCAAGGTGGGGAGGGGCACACAGGGGTCACCTCAAGGCCTAAGCACCTCCTTTTTTCCCGCCAGGATCTACATCAATTACTACGACATGAACGCAGCCAATGTGGGCTGGAATGGGTCCACCTTTGCCTGAGCTCCCCTGCTGTGTGTGCTCCTGTCCTGGCCCAGGCTCCCAAGCTAGGTCCCTTTGCTGTCTGGTCACTCACTGCCTGGTTCTTGTCTAGTTGAGAAACAATAAAATGCTTTTAGGTGTCTGTTGGTGTGTTGAGGGGTACCCCCCCTACATCCTTGCCTGCAGCCATGCTGCTGGGGTCTGAGGGGGGCAGGGGGGTACCTCCATTTCCCCCCAGCTGTGCTCAGAGGCGGCAGCATGGCCAGACTGCTGCCAGAAGGCTCAGCCCCTCCCAAGGCTGCTGCTGCCCAGTCCCAAACGCCAGGGGCTAGCTCTTCCCAGAGGCAGGCCCTCTGCCCACCTCATCAGGGGGACTTGCCGGGTTTGGAGGAGGGGGATGAGCTGGAATGTACCTAGAAAGGTGGGTGGTCTCCAGGATGGTTAGAACCTGGAGTCCTGGCCTTGGGATCTGGGGGGTGGGCACATTGCTGTGGCCTTCTGCTCAGCTCCCAGACCCCCTGGAGAGGTTGGACCAGAGGCTGGTCCCTGAGAGGCCCATTTTAGCCATTGTGTGACCCCTTCAAGGACCAGGGTATCTGAGCTACATCTGCCATTGCCTGCCTGGGAAGGAGCCCCAGATTGCCCCTTAGTCCCTCAAGGTAAAGGCATGCATGGAAGGCCTGGGTGGCCTGGGGCTAGAGACTGGCCACTGGGCCTGCCAACCTTTGCTCTGGACCCTTACCCAACTTCTAACTGGTCATGCACAACTGAGGGGGTAGGGAGAGTTTGCAAACCTCTAGGCCTCCTGTCCTCCACTCCAGCCTCTCCCCAGCTCGGGCCTGTGAGGAGGCCCAGGTTCCTGCCTCTGGTCCTTCCAGGAGAAGGGCCTGTTTTCGGTGAAGCTTGCCGCTTAGATCCTCAGAGAGGGGGCCAAACTTGGGTTAGTAATGGAGGCTGGCCTCTAGCACCCTAAGAGGCAGGGAGGCCCATCTCCCAGCCACTTAGAGCTGGGGAAACCAGCTTGGGCCCTAGCCTGGGACCACGCAGTGGGGCAGGATCAGGATGGCCAGTCACCTGGTCGTTTGACCATCAGGAATATTAATAAGTAGGCAGACCGAAGTGTAAGTATTCTGGGGCAACAGAGACCAGACAAAGGGCAGCCCCTGCCCTTGAGAGACTTAAGGTCCATGGAAAAGGCAGCAGCCAAAGGGTTACCTGGGAGGGGGGTGTTGAAAGGGGGCCAGCCCAGTAAGTAGGGGTGGGGGGAGGAAGGATGGTGGCCTGCCCCCGGCAGAGGGATGTGCTGACTGACTTTGCCCAAGGAGGAGGAGGGAGTGCTTCCATCCATGTCTCTGGTCCTGTGGCCTGAGAAATGGGGATGCGGACGTCATTCTCCACATTCTACAGTGAAGCAGGTGGCTTCCCAGAGGCTTGGTGACCAGCTCCGCCATGGCCTGGGGATAGGGACCTGGAGCTGTCCGAGCCCTGTGTGTTGTTCACCTGCAGAGAAGGGGCAGATGGTGCCTGGGCCAGCCCAGTGGGAGGTGGGAGCCTAGCCCGAGTGTGTGTGGGGGAGCATCCCTGGATCCCCCAAGGTGCAGCCCGAGGCCCGGACAGGACAGACAGAACTGGGGCTAAGGCCAGCCTGAGTGGCAGGGGAAGGGGGTGGAGCACCCCCAGCAAGGACGGCCAGAGCCAGGGGTTCCACCAGCCCAAAGCCCCGCGTTGGGGGGGAGGGGCGGACTCAGGTCCCAGGCGAGCTCCTATCCTCCCATCCTATTGACAAGTTCTTTTTTCAGAGGCCAGGGGGGTAGACAACTCTGTAAGATGAACCACTCAGGGCTGGGCATCTGAGACAGAGACCAATGAAGCAATCAGCACGCATTTATAAAGCGCCAGCTGCATACTGGGCTCTGCAGGAGAGCCCTTGGTCACCAGGGTAGAAGACTAGAGTCCTAGAGAGCAGCTGAGGAAGCATGTGCTCACACTCAGCGCTCTTATGCATTCCTTGGTGCCCCAGTGCACCGAGGGCTGGGCCTGGACTCAGGAAGACCTGAGTTCAAGTTCAGCTTCAGATGTTCAGATCTTGGCCAAGTCACTTCATGTCTGTCAGCCTCAGTTTACCTGTAAAATGGGGACGTTGGAAGCACCTGTCCATGCTAGCCGTTGTTATAGTGGGCTTCTCCTTGAGGCCCCTTCTGAGGGCTGTACCCCACCCTCCAAGCAGAGTCCTGCTCCTTCTCCTGGCTCCCCTTCCAAGTTTACCAGTGACTAGTGTGAGGGGGTGGGATGGCTCTATTCAGGCTGGGGGAAAGGCAAGGTCACCTTCCTCCCTTAAAGGGATAGTTCTTACCTGGAAATTTGGAAGAGGCCAGGGTGTGGTAGGCTGGATTGGAGCCAGGCTGGGGGAGAATATATATGCATCAGGGATGAAGAGGTCCACACCCGGAAGGCCAGCATGGTGGACCTCTGATTGGGAGGGCAGTGGCAGTGGGCAGCTTTACCTACCCAGTTGAGTTATTGACTTGCCTCCGGAATCCTCTTCCTTGAAGGGGCCCCACTCTCCTTCATCCCAGCCTGGCAGAAGAGAGCTCCCATCAGTGGGCCCAGCAAAGGCCTCCCTGATCCTCGGCTGCGCCTTTTTTAGGCACTGGGTGGCACCAGCTTGGTATGAAGTCATGCCAACCTGTTTGGCCAGTTCCAAACTGGCATTGATGAACCACCTACTATGTGCCAGGCAGTGCATGGCTGCTTTCAGGGATTTGCTCCCACAAGTAGTGCCCTGGCAAAGGATTCACACCTTGGGGTGACTCTTCTATGAGAGTGGGCCAACTCAGGAGTCAGCTGAATTCAATCCAATGGACATTTAGTAAGCACCTACTGTGTGAGAGGCGGCGTGCTGAAGTGGGCAGAGAGGACCCTGGGCTTTAGTCCTGTCTGGGCCCTATTTGGGCTGTGTGACATGGGCAGTGGCCGAAGTCCTCAGTGGCCCCAGATAAATGATAGTAGCAGAGCTGGTGGTACACGGTGTTTCCTTACCAGGAGCCCCAGACCAGCGCCTTCAGGATTACCTTCTTTGGGGAGGGTGGCATGGAGGAGGCTAAATGGATGAGATATGGTGATTTGGGGTGGGAAGGGGGAGCAGGAAGGGCCTCCTGGAGGCCGATCCTCCTGGCAAAACTTGGCCAGCCTAGGAATCTTATCTACTGGACCTATGGGTGGAGCCAGGTGAAATTTCAGAGATTTGATTTTCTTCTGCCTTTCACTCCCCTCTGGTTCTTATCTCAGTGACTGGGGCTCACCCCTTATCTTGGCCTTCAAGGACTCCATCTGCCCCACCCTGCTCTCTGGCTTAATCTCTCCCACAGCCCATTCCTCTGGTCTTCTGCCCACTTGATGCCTGGACAGCTCTACCTTCTGGCTGGCCTGTCTACAGGTGGGCACATTTGTGGCCACTTTACTGAATACTGTCTCACTAACCTGACCCTTCTCTCATTGAGCCCAACCTCACCTACCCTTCAAGGCCCAGCCCCCCAGGCCCCATGGACCTCCCTCTGTCCTCTCTGCCAATGATGAGGTCTAGAGGTGAGGGGTGCTGGAACCCCAAGATCATGACACTGCCTGAAAGAATTTGACCCAAGCCTTCTTTCAGCCAAAGACAAGGTTTATTAAAGATCTGCCATATTGGGCAGACTCTTAAGGAATCGGAGCACCTGTGAGCTAGTGGGCTGATTGTAAAAATCTCAGCAGTGGCTAGATTATAAGAATCCCAGCCTCTTAATGGAGACTACATGGACCCTATATACAGAAAGACTATGGGAGGGATCTAGGAGTGGCCAAGTAGTTTGGGGTGACTGGGAGAATGGGTCTAGGGAGGATCTGGATGGGAGTGGCCAGTAAACTGGGGTGACTGTGAGGTAACAACACCAGGGACCTGGACCTTGTGGGCAAGGGAGAATGGAGTCTAGATAGGATTAAGGGTGGGAAGTGGCCTGGGGACATAAGGAAGTTTAAGGGTAACAGAACTGGGAGACTGGGCAAAGCCACAATGAAAGGCCAGTTGATGGGCTTATGGCCTCAGGTGAACGCCAGGGATTTGGCCACATGGGAAAGTCCAGGGTTTTTCCTTTTCAGGGTCTAGATCCCGTTCTTATCACCAAGACATCTTTCCCTCTCAACAGCCCACTTTAGAGCCTTTCTGTAGGGATCAGTGCTGAGGGCCAGGTGCTGGCAGCTTGCCTCTCCTTACTAGCTGGCCCCTGCCTACCTCTGAGCACTGAGACCGCTCAGCCTTGCATCTTTGATGAGCACACAAGGTCAAGAGCAGGTCCCCAGAGCCCAGTGGCAGGAGGAGTCAGCTAGCTGGGGTGGGGGTGGGGGGGAATGGGTACACTAGGCCCATGCCACCTTTATGGAAGGGAGAGAGGATTTGATGTCCACTCCACTCTTCCTTCCACTGTCCTCCAGCTCCCAGCTATGTGGATGTCTCCAAAGCATCATGGAATCCCAGATGGGAAGGGTTAATGTGTGAATTCTTTTCTCCTTTTATGAAGTATGAACCCCTCTGTCCTACTGAGTTGGGGGGGCACCCAATGATTCACTGCTGGGCCTTGGTGGTCCTTTGAAGACAATGATAGTTTGAATTCAGGCAGAGGCAAGACTGGGGAAGGACTAATTTTCCGATGCTATACCCAGCACCCGGAGCAGAGAGGCCTCAAGAAAGCTGGGGGGTTGGGGGTGGGAGAGCAGCAACAGGCAGCTGCCATAAGGACTGGGATCAGGACCAAGAGAGGAAGGGGCTGATCAGGCACATGGAGTGTCAGATGCTCTGCTGCTGAACTTCCCACCCAGAGACCATGGGCCCCAAGGGAGCCATTTCCTTTCACCCCTTGGGTTCCCTCTGCTCCTGGGGATAACAAATAGAGATTTAGTTGTGCCACAGTGCTATTTCTGACTGGGGGCTCAGAGCTAAAACTAGAGAGAATTATAGAGATCCTTTTGTTCAACTTTCCACAGGAGTCAACCAGCCAGCTGACAAACATTAAATGCTAATCATGTGTCAGGTACTCTGCTAAGTGCTGAGGAAATAAAGGCAAAAACATAGAGTATAGGGAGAATGTTTATAGATATAGAGGCAGCTAGGAGCTGCCATAGTGCACATAGCACAGCACCCCAGGAAGTAGGAAGACCTGAGTTCAAATTTTGCCTCTGACACTTCCTAGCTGTGTGGCCCTTGTCTGCCTCAGTTGTGGGGATCAAATAAGATGATAATCGTAAAGTACAAAGTGCTGGGAACATAGTAGGTGCTTCATACCTGTTTGCTAGGCCACAAGGCCTGGAGCCTTAGAGGTGTCGCATAAACAGGGGGTCTGGAGGCAGGCTGGAATCCAGGTCTTGGTGACTTGGAGGCCAGCTCTTCTCCATCCCCGACCCTTAGGCCGCTTCCTGCCTCCACTCATTGGGTGGGACAAGTCCAACCTCCCCTCCTCCCAGTCATAGGGTCCATCAGCACATTGCTCCTCCAGTTCAATTCAGAGCATGAATTTGGCAAACATTTATTTGTGTTTTAGCTCCCTCCTCCTCTCCCTGACCCCATCTGGGGTTTTCTTGGCACAGATACTGCAGTGGTTTGGCATTTCCTTCTCCATCTCATTTTGCAGATGAGGAAACTTAGGTAAACAGGGTGAAGTGACTTGTCCAGGGTCCTACAGCTAGGAAGTGTCTCAGGAAGATGAGCCTTCCCAATTCCAAGCCCAGTGCTCTATTCACTTCACCAGCTTGCTGCCCTAGGCATTAAGTTGCCTACTATGCACCAGGCTAACTGTGCCCAGATTCTTCCACCCCCGAGGCCAGCCCCACTTTTTGGGTCTCCACAGTTCACAAGAGAGTCCTGGGTTCACCCCCAGACAGCCTTCAGATGTGCTGGCATCTAGTCAGGCCTCTCCCACGGGCCCAATTGGTTGTTAAATGAGAAGGAGTAAGCATTTATCTAGTGCCTGCTGTATGCCCTCAGGCACTGTGCTAACACATATTAGCTCATTTGACCCTGGCAACTGCCTGGGGAGGTAGGGGATATTATGATCGCTATTTTTCAGTTGGGGAAACTGAGACAAACAGATGAAGTGGCTTGCCCTAGGAAACACCCAAAGCTGAATTTGAACTCTGGGCTTCCTGAGACTGGCCCCAGGGCTCTATGCACTGAGTCCTCAGCAGCTTCTGGTGGGTTACAAGGTCTTACAACCAAAAAGAGCCTTCTTGGGGCAGCTAGGTGGCGCAGTGGATAGAGCACTGGCCCTGAAGTCAGGAGGACCTGAGTTCAAATCTGACCTCAGACCAAACACTTGACACTTACTAGCTGTGTGACGCTGGGCAAGTCACTTAACCCCAATTGCCTAAAAAAAAAAAAAAGACAAAGAGAGCCTTCATACAGAGGGGGATGGCACTCTTAGGGAAATGGTGAATGTGAGCAGCTGGAGTAAAGTGGGTCCCCTATTGTCTCCAGTACCAGCTTCCCCAGGGGCCTGGGTGCCCCCCATTCTGCCCAGCTGGCTGGGCTAGCAAAGAGGGGAGCTCAGGGAGTACATATACCATTTCAGGAGGGGGCCCTCAGCACCTCCCACCCACCTGCACTGGCCCCTCCATGAGCACTCTCTCCCTCTGTTTCAAGTTTCTCTTTATCTGTGGTCTCTGGGGTTAGACTGGGAGCTTCCTGAGGGCAGGGCCTATCTTTGGTCTTTCTTGGCATCTCTGGCACTTAGTTAAGTGTTTAATAAACACCTACTGACAGATGGACTTCTTCCCAGGGTCCAAATGCAAGCAATCCACAAGCCAGAGAGCCCCCAGGTGGCTGGAGGTGTTGGGAAAAGAAGCCCTGGAGAAATTATGACCTGTGACAGCACCAGGGGCCGGGATCAGAGACTAAAGAGAATGTGGGATAGACATAGACAGATAAAACAGAGACAGACATAGACAGAGAGGAGAGAGACAGACTGACAGGAGCAAGAGAGACAGGGAGAGGGAGACAGAGAGAGACACAGAGAGAAGGAGACAGAGAGAGACAGAGAAAGGGAGAGAGAGAAGAGACAGAGATAGAAAGAGACAGACAGAGACAGCAGAGAGAGAGAGAGAGAGAGAGAGAGAGAGAGAGAGAGAGAGAGAGAGAGAGAGAGAGAGAGAAAGAGAGAGAGAAACAGGGAGCTACTGCAGGAGGTAGGAAATGGGAGAGGGAGGAAGAAGGGTTGGGAGGATGCCCATCAGGACATAGCAGTTTCCTACAGGCCCTGACCCTTAGGGAGCCAGGGGTATACTGAGCCCAGGCCATTGGCACCAAGGACACACACGGCACAGAAAGGCAGAGCGGATCACCGGATCGTCGGCCGCAGCCCTGGGGGGGAAGTAGCAAAATCCCACCCGGCCATCCCCTCTCCCTCCCCAGCCCCCAGCGTTTCTCAGACACCCGGTGTACTACCGGGTAGGAGGGGGCGTGGCCGCTCCGCCCAATCGGAGGCGTCCGCGTCCCCGACCAGCCAATCGGAGCCTTGGCCCGCCCCGTGCCGGACTCACTCCTGGACCCAGACCTCTTCAGCTCCAGGGGTTCAAGACCCACCGGCCTTGCTCTGCTCCTCCAGCCCGCCCCAGAGCTAGCGTTCGCAGTCCGCTGAGTCCTGCCCTTGGGGCCCCTCACCGAGTGGGCTCCACCCCCGTCCCCTCCCGCCGCCCCTGGGGACCAAGCGTCAGTCCCTCCGCCAGACACTCCTTCCGCGGAGTCCTTTACCAGCCGCCCTGGGAAGGGCGCTCCCGGAGCTCCCGCCGCGCAGTCCCAGCCCATCCGGCCGCCATGCCCTACGTGGAGCTGGACACCAGCCTGCCCGCCGCCCGGCTACCCAGCGGCCTGAGCCAGCGCCTGTGCGCTGCGACCGCGGCCGTGCTGGGCAAGCCCCAGGACGTGAGTGCTCCCCGGGCGCCCCTGGCTGCCTTGATCGGGCCTCCAGACTGGCCCCTGACCACCTTGATCCGGCACCCCCTCCCTCCCCCCCTACTGGCCCCAGGCCCCCAGAGCCCCAGCCCCCAGAGTAGCGCCTGCCTCCGTACCCCGTAACCTCCATCCTGGCCCAGTCCCTGGTGTGCTTGACCCTGGCCTCCGTACTGCCTTCCTTGCCTGGCCTTTCACCTTCTGGCCTCTCTCTCCTCCTGGGCCCCTACTGCCCACAGACCTGGCTCCTGGCATTCATGGCCCAAGATTCCTTCCCTGGAGGCTTTATTGGCCTCAGTGTCTGTCCTTGGCCCCTGCCTCTGGTCCTTGCTCCATGGCCCAGGACTCCCTCTTGTCTCTTTCCTGGCCTCTACCACCCTGGGCTCCTGCAGCTTCTGTCAGCCTCAGCTTGGCCTCCCTCCTGTCTTTCTCCTGCCTTTCCCCAAGTCCCGGCCCTGGCTCCCGTTTCTGCCTGGGCCTCCCAACTACCCTCTACTGCCTAGTCTCTGGTGACCTTCTTCCTCCTTTTCTCTGCAGAAAGTGAATGTGATTGTGAGGCCAGACCTCACCATGATACTGGGTGGTTCAGGGGACCCCTGTGCCCAGCTCATAGTCTCCTCCATTGGCGTGGTTGGCACAGCGGAGGAGAACCGGGACCACAGCGCCAAGTTCTTTGAGTTCCTCACCAAGGAACTGAGCCTGAGTCAGGACCGGTAGGTCCCAGCCCTGGGAATGGGGGAAGATTTTAGGGGGATCCCCAAATGCCTGGATTGGAGTCCCAAGTCAGGACACTTACTCTCTTGTGTGACCTTGGCAAGTCACTTATTGATTCTGGGCCTCAGTTTCCTTATCTGTGAAATGAGGCAATTGAACTAATTGGCCACTTAGCTCTAGAGCTAGGACCTTCTGACTCTTGGATGCTTGGAGTCCAAAGATCCTTCCTACTTAACTTTCTGGGGTATTATGAAAGAAATGTCCAGGCCAGTCCCACATCTTAGCCTGTCATTCCAGGTTCTAGAGTCTCTAGCCTGGACTCTGGCCTCCTTTTCTGGGCTTACTTCTGTGTTTGCTGACCTGGCCCTTCTCCCTCCTGCCTACCTGGGTGCTGTATGCATAGGCTCCAAAAAGCAGCCCTAAAAAAACCCAAACAAACAACCAAGGGGCAGCTAGGTGGCACAGTGGATAGAGCACCGGCCCTGGATTCAGGAGGACCTGAGTTAAAATCCGGCCTCAGACACATAACACTTACTAGCTGTGTGACCTTGGGCAAGTCACTTAACCCCACTGCCTAAGCCCAGCAAAAAAAAAAAACCCTCAAACCCCCAAAAAGCAGCCCTAAGTCCCCTCCCCCAGGCCACTTTGTGACCTTTTCTCCTGTGCCCCAGCCCAGGGCCCCAGGGCTGAGCTCCTTTGGCAGGGCCCACTGAACCAGCTCAGTTGGTGCCCCCAGAGAAATCCTGCCGACTGGAAATGATGAGGATAACAATAATGCTAGCATGTGAAGATGTGTGAGCACTTTATAAATACTATCTTATGTGGGTCTCACAACAGTAGGTGCCTCTATTGTTGCCCCATTTACAAATGAGGAAACTGAGGCAAACAGAGGCTAAGTGGCTTGCCTAGGATTGTACTCAGGAAGTGTCTGAGGCAGGATTTAATTCAGGGCTCGCTGACTCCAGGCCTTTTGCTCTGTGCACAGTGGCGCCCCCTCCCTGTTGGGGGAGGTGGTGGTGAGCCACAGTGACCTGGGCTGGTCCGGTCAGGGGTGTTTGGGGGTAATGATGACAGGATTGAGGTCCAGGCCCCTTTCTATTTCCATAGTTACAGGTTTCTCTGCTTCAGTGTATGGGAGTGTAGCTGAATGAGAAGCTCCAGCCAGGAGGCCAGACTGGGAGCTGAGACCTGAGTTCTAATCCTAGCTCAGTCTCTGACTGCCTCTGCCCATGACAAATCACTGAATCTGTCTGGGGCTCACTTTCTCCCTGTGTAGAATGAAGGGGCAAACCATGGTTTTCTGACAGGGCAAAGCTTTCCTGAGGTGTGAAGGCCATTTCCTGCTGTCCCCTCCCCACCAATGGACAGACAGATGGCTGGCAGAGGGCAGCAGACATTGCTGCTTGATTCCGGGCCCAGGGAGAATCCCTGGGCTCTCTTCTTGTCTGATCTACAGACCCAGGAGGAGGGAGAAGGTTGTGCAGTGGTCAGGGGCTAACCTAGCTAGCAGGCAGAGGCCTGACCTGGCCCCTCTCCCTCTCCCCTGCCTTCCTGAGTGCTGCATGCACAGGGTCCGAAGAGCAGCTTGGGAGGCTGTGGGAGCAGGGATGGAGGGCTCTGTGTGACAGGTGCTGGAGGGTGAGACCGACAGTGACTGGAGACAGCTGGCCCATCCTCTTCCTTCCTGCAGGATTAACATTCGGTTCTACCCCCTGGAGCCTTGGCAAATTGGCAAAAAGGGCACAGTGATGACATTTCTGTGAGCAGCCCAGAGATGGTGCTGATGGACCAGTGGGGTCTCTGCCCCCACACGAACCAAGGATCTCTTTAGGGCGCACAGAATAAAATGGAGCCCCATGTTTGGCTGAGCATTGACTCATTTTTCCCAAGCCCAGAGGGGGAGGCTGATGGGGTCGGGGTTGGCTGGAGGCATTCACAAGGTCCCATCTATGGCAAGGGCAGGTCACCAGCAGAGCTCACCCCCAGGCCTTTGGATCCCGAGGAAATGGCCATCCTCGGGGCTGCGACCACCTTGGAAAGCGGCTAGGTGCAGAGGGTTCAGATGGACTGACTCCTGTCTTCCCTCTGGGAGGGACAGTGGACATCTCCACTCTGTCCAAAGCCCCGGCTGCTCAGCCTGAGTCATGATGTGAGAGGGCAGCCAGGGCTGGTGAATGTAGGAAGGCCAGGAGTGGGTCTCCAAGGTAATGTTGATTCAGCTGGAGTCTGGGCCCACCCCTGGAGCTGGCCTGCTTAGCTGGTCTACAGTCCTCATGAGGCCCTGGTAGAGCCCAGACAGCTCCTGTGACGGGGATGATGCAGCTGGGTTGTGCTGTGCGCTGGGACAGTATCTCAGATGGGGCCTGAGGGTCTTGGGGCCAAAGTCTGGCAAAGCAGTTTACTGTTGGTGTGACCGGTCCCTGGACTGCCTCAGTTTCCTCCTTTATCATGAAACTGTCCCCCAAGGTTTCCTGTGTCCATCTCATTGTCACGATCTCATAGCCTTTTCTCCATCCTCATCCTCCTTGACCTGGCAGCCTCTCCTCCCAAAGCTGGCCAGATGCTGCTGTCTTCTATCATCCTCCCCTTTCAGTCTCTCCTCCTTGTGGCTGGTCCCACCCCTCCCCCATTGGCTCAGGCTGGATCCCTCCCCTCCTTTCTACCCCCCTGACATTCTCCCAGCTGCAGTCCTCTGTGCAAACGACCCCCTAGTCCATCGGTCCAGCCTTCATCTCTCCAAACTCCAGCATCTCCAGCTGACTCCCTCTTCCTTGAGGGGCCCAAAGTGACCTAAGTCAAAACCAGAAAACATGATGACAGGCCAGAGCAGAGGGGTCAGCAGAAAAAGACGGAATGAAGTAGGGATGATGGGAAGACTTTCTCGTGCTTGAGTGTAAAGGAAAGATCACCTTCACGGGAATGAGGTGGGGGACACTGGCCTAGGCCTAGACAGCGGCATCTCTGAAAAAGCCGGAGGGCCGGCTCCTGGCTGGTGCGGGTGTGGGCTGTGGCACCCTCAAAGTGATCCCCATCATAGAAGAGGCATGGTGGGCGGGGCCTCCCGATGGCCCATGGAAGGCATTCAGGATGGGGATTGAAAACAGACGCCGCAGGCAGGGGCGTGCTGCTGCACCCTGGCCCCCTCCTCTTATTGTACTCACTAGAGGAGAAAAGCAGGCACTGAAGAAACGCCACAGTCTGGGGTCATAGAGCAGAATGACCTAAACAGAACAAAGGGGCGTCAGTCCCCAGGACGCACTTCCAAAGAGGCCAAGGGAGAAATGGTGGGACATGATTTGAGCAGCTTCATTTGATACTGGAGAAAAACTGGCAGAAATTAGGTTGACAACATCTTCGCCACACGCCTCAACAGACGAGAAATGAATTCAGTACAAAAGTCGGGAAAAGCAGAGTGGAGAAGGGAAGGCGGCGCCCCCGCGGCCGGCTCTGCCCTCGGCCGCTATCCGAGTCAGTGGCTCTGCCCCAAAGGCCCGCCAGACCGCGAGTGGGCCGAGGAAGCCGATGCCAGTCTGTGGGAGGCGCGCATAGAAGGCCAGCCTGCGGTCCGAGCCGGGCAAGCCGTTGAGGGCGGCAGTGCACAGAACCGAGGCCTCGGACGCTTCCTAGCGGTGTGACCCTGGGCGAGGCCCTTGAGTTCTTCACTTGTTTCCTCTCTGGGAGCCCCCCCCGCCTCTCTGAGCGTCCCCGGTCTCTCTGGGCGCCTGACCCACGTAGCAGAGGTGGCCCTCCCTTTCCCCTACCCCTCTCTGGGGAGTAACCTAGGCAAGTCCTCCCTCCCTGACGGCAGGTCCACAATAGGCGCCTAATCAATGCTAGCGCTGGCAGGCCCAGGCCCTGGGGAGTCTCCAGAGAGGGGCCCGGCCCGAGCCTCCCCGGGGGCGGCCAGCCCTGGGGCTAGTCCAGCGGCTCCTGGTGCCCCACGGCGCCACAGGTACACGGTAGGCCGCCCCAGACCAGGGGCATCACACAGAGGTAGGGAAGGGATGGCCAGAGTCGCGCCCACAGTCAGGCCTGTGCCCGCCCCCTGAGGTCACTTCCTGTCATGACCCCTCCTGCTTCCTGCTCCCCTCCCCCAGCGGAGAACGAATGGCCCCTCCCTCCCACCGCGAGCGCGACTTTAAGTCAGAAGAGGGGCCTAGCTTTGGGTGATGGGGGGAGGGCTCCTTCCCCGCCTACCCCCGCTGTGAGGTCAGTTCCTCTCTTTTTCACGCCTCCTTCCTGCGAGGGGACGCTCACTTCCGGCCGTGGACCCGCCCTCTGACCTGGCTCAGCAGCCCGGAAAACAAAGTCTGAACGGCCCCTCCTTCCCCGGTTAGAGCTATGACGTCACCTATGGTACCGCCCTTTTCCCTCCGATTGGCCTAAGTCATCTGCAGCAGCAGCCAATCGGCGTGCCCGTTGTTGGCCAGCTCCCGCGCCGGCTTTTGCTCTCCCTTCTGCGCCCGCGCGAGGTCTCACTGAGCCGGGAGCAACCGAAACAGTTGTCAGGACGCCTAGGTGGGTGAGGTGGGAGTGGAGCTGGTCGGGGTTACGGGGTACCGGGGCCGCGGTCCTCCCCTCCCCCGTGTCACAAGAGGGTCCTGGGCTTTGCAGTCCATTCCTGCCGTGCCTCAGTTTCCCCCTGTGTCACAAGAGGGCCCCAGGTGCTGCAGCCCCTGCGGCCTGTCCCGCCGTGCCTCAGTTTCCCCCATGTCAGTACTTTAGTAAAGTGGGCGCCAGCAGTCAGGATCTCAGCACAGGGAGGACATTTGGGGTCCAGGGAAAGGAGAAGACAGAGACCCCAGGGGGCAGGGGGTGAGGCCCCGTGACCAGTCCGTCGGCCGTCCCCCCCCAAGCCCCGCACCCCCTTCTTTTCAGAGGGGCTCAAGAGGTCGGGAAGGGAGGGGCTGGGAGGCCGGCCCCAGGAGAAGAGGCAGCGTGAGCAAAGGCGCGGAGGCCGGAGAGCCGCAGTCCGCAGGGGCAGAGCTGGCGGCCGGTGCACACGCGCCCACCTTTAAAAACGATGAATTCTGTCCACCATTTCCCGGCTCCCCCAACAGCTGTGGCCCCTCCTGCCCTGGCCGTGTGTCTGCAGGCCCCCTCCGTCCCCTCCACGCCGTGGGGGGCACCTCAGGACCCTCCCGGGGCCCCTCAGGGGGCGCTTCCTGAGGCCAGGCTGGCCGGTGGCCGCAGGGCTCCCTGGAGGCCGCCACCCTGCTCCCCGGCCCACCTCGGTTTGCAGTCCTCCGCTGTCGGCCCTTTGGGCCCCGGGGTGGGGGCTGTGGGGTGGAGGCTCCACGTCATGTGAACTCCCCAGCCCCTGCGGCCTCAAGCCGCTCACCACCCCCTTGGCCCTCGGGCCTCACCCCCACCGCCCCTGGGTGTGTGTGTGTGACTGTGTGTATATGTGAGTGTGTGTGTATGTGAGTGTGTGTTTATGTGTATGTGTGGTCACCACCCCATGTGTGTGTATGTGAGTGTCTGTATGTATGTGTGAGTTTGTGTGTGTGTATGTATGTGAGTGTGTGGTCACCACCACCCCGTGTGTGTATATGTGGTGTATGGGCACCCCCCTGAGTGTGAGTGTGTATGTATGTGAGTGTGTATGTATGTATGTGTGTGTGGTCACCACCACCACCCCGTGTGTGTGTATGTGAATGTGTATATGTATGTATGTGAGTTTGTATGTATATGTGAGGGGGTGTATGTGTCTGTGTATGGGCACCCCCCCGTGTGTGTGTGTATGTATGTGAGTGTGTGTTTGTGTGTGTGTGTGTATCTGTGTGCATGTATGTGAGTGTGTTTGTGTGTGTGTGTGTGGTCACCACCACCCCGTGTGTGTATGTGTGTGTGTGTGTATGTGAGTGTGTGTATCTGTGTGCATGTATGTGAGTGTGTGTATGTGTCTGTGTATGGGCACCCCCCTGGGTGTGTGTGTGAGTGTGTATGTATGTGAGTGTGTATTTGTGTGTGTATGTGTGTGTGTGGTCACCCCCTGTGTGTGTATGTATGTATGTATGGGAGTTTGTGTGTGTATGTGTATGTGAGGGAGTGTGTGTATGTGTGTGCGCGTGCATGTATGTGAGTGTGTGTATGTGTCTGTGTATGGGCACCCCCCCGTGTGTGTGTGTATGTGTGTATGTATGTGAGTGTGTGTTTGTGTGGGCACCACCACCACCCCTGGATGTGTGTGTGTGTGTGTATGTGCACGTATATGAGTGTGTGTGTCTGCGTATGGATACTGGCACCACCACCCCTGGGTGTTTGTGTGTGTGTATGCGTGCGTGTGTGTGTTTGTATGTGTTTAGAGGGCCGCAGCCTGGCAGGGAGAGAAGAAGATGGTGGCGGGCATTTCTCATGCACCTACAAACAGGATCTCATCTGGGCCTCATCATCACCTTGGAGGCAGGGGTGGGGAGGGCAGTTAGGAGCTCCCATTTTATGGTTGAGGAAACTGAGGCCGACAGGGGAGGCGTGGGGGCAGATTTCCCAGACTCTGAGACTGGTTGCCTTACAAATGAGGGCTAAGGTGCCACCCTGGTGACGCGGGACGGAGGGAGAGATTGTGTATTTGCTTCACAGGGTGGTGTGTTGGGGCTTTCTAGCAGTGGTTGGAAGGTCTAGGGGTGTTCAGCCTGAAGAGAAAGGACTTTGGGGGGCAGGGACTGGGAGGGACATGATAGCCACGGTCAGGGACCCGGAAGGGGAGCCTGCCAGAGCCACCTGGGGCTGAAGTTGGAGAAGAGCTTCCTCCCAGGGAGGGCTGCCCCAGCGTGGGATGCAGTGGCTCGCCATTCTTGCAGCCTGTCCCCAGAGGCCCC
The DNA here is from genome assembly GCF_003287225.1 of Phascolarctos cinereus. NCBI lineage: Eukaryota > Metazoa > Chordata > Mammalia > Diprotodontia > Phascolarctidae > Phascolarctos > Phascolarctos cinereus. The sequence goes on along the minus strand of NW_027555847.1, from coordinate 729,515,127 downwards.
AGCTCGCCATCAGGGAGGGCCTGGCCGGATGGCCAGGGACGACGGGCAGGGCCCTGAGAGGAGTCCCGGCCATTCCCAGGTCTCTTTGGTTTGCTCTCAGATGTGACCTTCTGCTGGCTCAGGGGATGGTCCATAGGAACAGTGCCTCTGCCCCTCTGTGAAGATGGTGAGTGCCTAGTGGCTCGGGCAGGGCTCTGAGGAGACAGCTGTCCCTACTGAGCCTGCAGCAGCTCATGGGGAAAGTGGGAGGGAATAAGCATTTGTGGGGCCCCTGCTGTATACCAGGCCTGGTGCTGAGCACTTTGTGAGGATGACCTCATGTGATCCTCACAACAGCCCCGGGAGGGAGGGAGGTGCCATTACTATCCTCATTTTACAGATGAGGAAAATGTGGTGAACAAAGGTTAGGTGACTTGCCCACCTCGGAAGTGTCTGAGGTGGGATTTGGACCCAGGTCTTCCTGACTCCAGACCTTCAGTCCAGGTGCAGATGGGATGTGGGACATGCCCTCGATGATAATGGCATGCCTGGACTCCTGAAGTCCAGACAGGTCCTTCTGCTGGCCTCCATGTTGGCCGGCCTTGGACGGGCAGGCCTCGGACGGGCAGGCCTCTCCTGGCTTTGGGGCCCTGGCCCAGGCTTGCCGGAGTCCTCGCAAAAGCTGTGTGTTTGCCGTGGGTTTGATGTTGGTGTCGCCTTGAGGGGGTGGCCCTGGAGCCCACACCTCCCCCTGTCACCGTGTCATGAGGTCTCCCTGCAGTGCCCAGACCAGGTCAGCGTTCGGTGCGCCAGCCGTCACCTGATCAGTAGTTTGGGGCACCTGCTCGTCTCGTGTTGGCTTTTGTCCAGCAGGGGTTCAGGGCACTCTGGCCTGACTGGTGTCTGAGGGAAGGTACAAAAACAGCCCTGTGCATGAGCTTCTGTCTCTGTGCCATGGCTCTCTAGATCCGCATTGCAGCCTTGAATGCCAGCTCCACTGTGGAGGATGACCACGAAGGGACATTCAAAAGCCACAAAACACAGACCAAGGAGGCACAGGTAAGTGGGTGGCGTCTGGCTCTCCTGCTTCTTCCGGGCCTCAGACTGTGGCGCTCCTGCTGATTGCATTCTCTCATCGTGTGGCCTGCCAGGAAGCAGCAGCTTTCTCCCTGTATCACAAAGCCTTGGACCTACAGAAGCATGACCGGTGTGAGGAGTCGGAGAGAGCATACCAGGAGCTGCTGGAGATCCGCCTGCTGCGTGAGGTGAGAGCCCGGCCCGAGGGAGGAGATCCTGCTCATCGTTTCTTACAGCCCAATGGTATTCCATCACATTCATGTACCGCTTCTTGTCCAGCAGTTCCCCGACTGGTGGGTGTCCTCTTGATTTCTAATTCTTTTCCATCACAGAAAGAGCTGCTCTGTATTTTTGTACACATGGGCACTTTTCCTCTTTCTTTGATCTCTTTGGGATACAGCCCTAGTAGTGCTATTGCTGGGTCAAAGAATGTGCACAGTTTGATAGCCCTTTGGGCATAGTTCCAAATTGCTCTCCAGAACGGTTGGACCAGTGCATTACTCCACCAGCAGTGCGCCAGTGTTCAGTTTTTCCACATCTTCTCCAACATTTATCATTTTCCTTTTCTGTCATTTAGCCAATCTGATGGGTGTGAGGTGGTACCGCAGAATTATTTTAATTTGCATTTCTCTAATCAATAATGATTTAGAGCATTTTTTCATATGACTATAGTTGGCTTTAATTTCTTCATCTGAGAACTGTCTGTTCATATTCTTTGACCGTTTATCAATTGGGGAATGACTTGTATTCTTATAAATTTGATTCAGTTCTCTTTAGATTTGAGAAATGAGGCCTTTCTCAGAGACACTGGCTGTAAAAACTGTTTCCCAGCTTTCTGCTTCCTTCCGAATCTTGGTTGCATTGCATTTGTTTGTGCAAAACCTTTTTGATTTAATGTGATCAGAGTCATCCATTTCGCACTGCATAATATTCTCTATCTCTTGTTTGATCATAAATTCTTCCCTTCTCCATAGGTCTGAGAGGTAAGCTATTCCTTGCTCTCCCAATTTGCTTATGGTTATCACACTTTATGTCTAAATCATGTACCCATCTCAACCTTATCTTGGTCTATAGGGTGTGAGATGTTGCTCTGTGCCTACTTTCTGCCATACTATTTTCCAGTTTTCCCAGTAGTTTTTGTCAAATAGTGAGTTCTTATCCCAGAAGCTGGGGTCTTTGGGTTTATCAAACAGTAGATTACTATAGTCATTTACTGGTGTGTCTTTTGTACCTAACCTATTCCACTGATCCACCACTTTATTTCTTAGCCAGTACCAAATAGTTTTGATGATTGCTGCTTTATAATATTGTTTTAGATCTGGTATGGCTAGGCCACCTTCCCTAGCATTTCTTTTCATTAGTTCCCTTGATATTCTGGACCTTTTGTTTTTCTAGATGAATTTTGTTATTATTTTTTATAGCTCTATAAAATAAATTTTTGGTAGTTTGGCACTGAATAAGTAAATTAATTTAGGTAGAATTGTCATTTTTATTGTATTAGCTAGGCCTACCCATGAGCAACTGATAGTTTTCCAATTATTTAGATCTGACTTTGTATGAAAAGTGTTTTGTAATTGTGTTCCTATAGTTCCTGGATTTGCCTTGGCAGGTAGAATTCCCAAATATTTTATGTTGTCTATAGTTATTTTAAATGGAATTTCTCTTTCTATCTCTTGCTGTTGGACTTTGTTAGTAATATATAGAAATACTGATGCTTTATGTGGGTTTATATTACTCCTGCAACTTTTCTGAATTTGTTAATTATTTCAAGTAGTTTTTTAGTTGATTTCTCTAGGATTCTCTAAGTATACCATCATATCATCTGCAAAGAGTGATATATTTCCTCATTGCCTATTCTAATTCTTTTAATTTCTTTTTCTTTTTTTTTTATTGCCAAAGCTAACATTTCTACTACAATATTAAATAATGGTGATAATGGGCATCCTTGTTTCACCCCTGATCTTATTTGGAAAGCTGCTAGCTTATCCCCATTACAGATAATGATTTCTGATGGTTTTAGGTATCAGCACCATCTTTGTGTCATAAAAGGAATTTGGTAGGGCTCCTTTGCCAATTTTCCCAAATAGTTTATATAGTATTGGAATTAATTGTTCTGTAAAGGCTTGTTAGAATTTACTTGTAAATCCATCTGGTCCTGGAGAATTTTTTCTTAGGGAGTTCATTGATGGCTTGTTTGATTTCTTTGTTTAAAATGGGGTTATTTAAGTATTTTATTTCCTCTTCTGTTAATCTGAGAATTTATATTTTTATAGATATTCATCCATTTCACTTAGATTGTCAGATTTATTGGCATACAGTTGGGCAAAATAGCTCCTAATTATTGCTTCAATTTCCTCTTCATTGGTGGTTAATTCACCCTTTTCATTTTTGATACTGGTAATTTGGTTTTCTTCTTTCTTTTTTTCTAATCAAATTAACCAAAGGTTTATCTATTTTATTGGTTTTTTTTATAAAACCAGATTTTAGTTTTATTGATTAGTTCAGTAGTTTTCTTTCAATTTTATTAATCTCAGCTTTGATTTCCAGAATTTCTAATTTGGTGTTTAATTGGAGATTTTTAATTTGTTCTTTTTCTAGCTTTTTAAATTGTATGCCCAATTCATTGATTTCCTCTTTCTCTATTTTATTCATATAAGCATTCAGAGATATAAAATTTCCCTTAAGAACTGCTTTGGCTGTTTTGCTATAAGTTTTGCTATGTTGTCTCATTATTGTCATTCTCTTGGATAAAATTATTGATTATTTCTCTGCTTTGTTGTTTGACCCACTCATTCTCTAGGCTTAGATGATTTAATTTCCAATTAGTTTTTAGCCTATCTTTCCATGGCCCTTTATTACATGTAATTTTTATTATATCTTCATCTGAAAAGGATGTATTTAATATTTCTACTTTTCTGCATTGGACTGTGAAGTTTTTATGCCCTAGTACATGGTCAGTTTTTCTGCAGGTGCCATGTACTACTGAGAAAAAGGTGTATTCCTTTCTATCCCCATTCCATTTTCTCCAGAGGTCTACCATGTCTAACTTTTCTAAAGTTCTATTCACCTCCTGAACTTCTTTCTTGTTTATTTTGTGGTTAGATTTATCTAGTTCAGAGAGAGGGAGGTTGATATCCCCCTCTAGTATAATTTTGCTTTCTCTTTCCTCCTATAACTCCCTTAACTTCTCTAAGAATTTGGATGCCATACCACTTGGTACGTGTATGTTTAGTAATGCTATTACTTCATTGTGTATGGTACCTTTTAGCAAGATGTAGTTTCCTTCCTTATCTCTTTTAATTAGTTCTATTTTTGCTTTTACTTTGTCTGAGATCAGGATTGCTGCCTCTACTTTTTTTACTTCAGCTGAAATATAATATATTCTGCTCCAGCCTTTTACCTTTATTCTTTGTGAATCTCTCTGCTTCAAATGTGTTTCTTGTAAACAGCATGTTGTAGGATTCTGTTTTTTTATCCACTCTGCTATCTGCTTCTATTTTATGGGAGAGTTCATCCCATTCATATTTACAGTTATGATTACTGTGTATTTCCCTCCATCCTGTTTTTCCTCCTGTTTATATTTTTCTCTCTTCTTCCATCCTTCCATCCTTTCCCTCCTCACCAGTGTTTTGCTTCAGATCACCATCTCCCTCAATCTGGTCTCCCTTCTATCAGCACCACCCCCTTTCCCTTTTTCCCCCTTTCCCCTGGTACTTCCTCATAGGGTAAGATAGATTTCTCTACCCAACTAAGTGTGTATGTTATTCTTTCCTTGAGCCAAATTCAATGAAAGTAAGGTTCAAACAATGTCACCCCTTCCCTTCTTTCCCTTCACTGTAATACATCTTTTGCCTCTCTTCATGTGATGTAAGTTACCCCATTCTGTCTCCCCCTTTCCTCTTCTCCCACTGCAGTCCTTTTTTCACCCCCTTTTTTTATATATCATCACATTAAAGGCTACTTATATGCACACTCTCCATCTGTGCCTATTCCTTCTAACTTCCCTAATAGAGATACAGTTCTCAAGAGTTATAAGTATCATCTTCCTGTGTATGGATGTAAAGAGTTTAATCTTAATGATTTTTCCTTTCCTGTTTACCTTTTTATGCTTCTCTTGAGTCTTGTATTTGAAGACTGAATTTTCTGTTCAGCTCTGGTCTTTTCATCAGGAATTTGAAAGTCCCCTTTTTCATTGACTGTTCATTGTTTCCCCTTTAAGGTTATGCTCAGTTTCACTGGGTAGTTGATTCTTGGTTCTAATCCTAGCTCCTTTGTCTTCCAGAATATCATATTCCAAGTCCTCTGATCCTTTCATGTAGAAGCTGCTAAGTCCTGTGTAATCCTGACTGTTGCTCCTTGATATTTAAATTGTTTCTTTCTGGCTGCTTGTAGCATTTTCTCCTAGACTTGATAATTCTGGAATTTGGCTACTATATTCCTTGGACTTTTTTTTCATTTTGGAATCTCTTTCAGGAAGTGAATGGTGAATTCTTTCAATATCTATTTTAGCCTCTGGATCCAGGATATCAAGGCAGTTTTCCTTGATAATTTTTTGAAAGATGCTGTCTAGGCTCTTTTTTTTTGATCGTGGCTTTCAGGTAGTCCAGTAGTTTTAAAATTATTTCCCCTGGATCCATTTTCCAGGTCAGTTGTTTTTCCAACGAGATATTTTACATTTTCTTCTATTTTGTCATTCTTTTAATTTTGTTTGACTGAAGAGTTAATAGCTTCCACTTGCCCGATTCTGATTTTTAAGGAATTATTTTCTTCATTGAGCTTTTGGACCTCCTTTTCTACTTGGCTAATTATACTTTTAAAGGAATTGTTTCACGCTGTCATCTTGTGGGTTCTGTGGCTCCAGAATCCCTTGTAGAGGCTTGATTTAATGTTTTTTTTTCAAGGGAAACCAGGGAGACCTCAGGCAACTTCCTGCTTTTTCTCCACCATCTTGGCTCCCCCCATCAAGATGAGTCTTCTTGGTTCCAGGCCAAGCACACTATGCTCTAGGGTGCCACCGAGCTGCCCTGTGGTCATGATTTCCACTTTGTAATAAACAGTTAGAGATCTGGTGTTGCTGGATGCGTTTCTTCACATTTTTTTTTCGTTGATTCTCTTGATAGTCTTGACCTTTTATTCCTCGAGATGAATTTTGTTATTATTTTTCTAGCTGTATTTTGTTGGTGGTTTAATTGGTTTGACACTGAGTAAGTAAATTAATATAGGTAGAATTGTCATTTTATTTCATTGGCTCAGCCTACCCACGAGCAATTAATATTTCTCCTGTTTAGATCTATTTTTATTTGTGTGAAGAATATTTTGTATTTGTGTTCCTACAGTTCCTGGGTTTGTCTTGGCAGGTGGACTCCCAAGTATTTTATATTGTCTGCAGTTATTTTAAATGGAATTTCTCTTTCTATTACTTCCTGCTAGGTTTTGTTGCTGATATATTGAAATGCTGAAGATTCATGTGGGTTTATTTTATGTCCTGCAACTTTTATTTCAAGTAGTTTTTAGTTGCTTCTCTAAATATACCACCATATCATCTGCAAAGTGGTTAGTTTTATTTCTTTGAGGCCTGTTTTTTAATGCCTTCAATTTCTTTTTCTTGTCTTGCTGCTGCTGTTAGCATTTCTAGTACGATATTGAGTAACAGTGGTGATAATGGGCACCTCTGCTTCACCCCTGGTCTTGTTGGGAAAGCTTTTAGCTTATCCCCATCACAGATAGTGCTTGCTGATGGTTTTAGATAGGTATTGCTTATCATTTTGAGGAAAGCTAAATTTATTCCTATGCTTTCTAGTGTTTTTTAATAAGAATAGGTGGTGTATTTTGCCAAAAGTTTTTTCTACATCTATAGCTTGAATCATATGGTCTTTGTTATTTTTGATACTGATATGGTCCATCATGTTGATCTTTTTTTCTTATTTTGAACCAGCCCTGCATTCCTGGTATGAATCCGGTTAGAACATATGATCCTTGTGGTTTATTGCTGGAGTCTTTTTGCTAGTATTTTATTTCAAATTTTGCATTGATATTCATTAAGGAAATTGGCCTATAGTTTTCTTTCTGTGGTTTCACTCTTCTTGATTTAGGTATTAAAACCATATTTGTGTCATAGATGGAATTTGGCATGACTCCTCTATCTATTTTTTCAAACGGTTTATGTAGTATTGGAATTAATCATTCTTTAGGTATTTGGTAGAATTCACTTGTAAATCCATCTGATCCTGGGGATTTTTTCTCAAGGAGCTCATTTATGACTTGTTCAGTTTCTTTTTCTAAGATGGGGTTATTTAAGTATTATATTGCCTTTTTGGTTAATCTAGGCAATTTGTATTTTTGTAAATATTCATCCTTTTTACAGATTACCAGTTTTACTGGCATAGGATTGGGCAAAATATCTCCAAATATTTGCTTTAATTTTATCTTTGTTGGTGGTGCATTTACTCTTTTCATTTTTGATACTGATAATTTGGTTTTCTTCTTGCTTTACAAAAGTCACATTGTACAGTGGTTTTATCTTTTGTTGGTTTTTCTAGAAAACCAACTCCTAGATTTATTTTTTTAGTTCAATGACTTTTTGTCTTTGAATTTTATTCAAAACCTCTCCTTTAATTTTCAGGACTTTTATTTTGATGTTTACTTGGGGATTTAAAATTTGTTGTTTTTCTAGTCTTTTTTAATCTAGTTTTTTTTAGTTGTATGTCCAATTTGTTGATCTGTACATTTGCCCCTGAGTACTGCTTTCATGTATCCTACAAATTTTGGCATGTTATCTCATTAATGTTATTATCTTTAATGAAATTATTCATTGTTGTTAGGATTTGTTCTTTGACCTATTCATTCTTTAGGATTAGATTATTTAGCTTCCAATTAATCTTTAATATATGCTTCAAAGGCTCTTTATTGAATGTAATTTTTATTATACTTTGGTCTGAAAAGGGTGCATTTTGTATTTCTGCTTTTCTGCATTTGCTTGTGAGGTTTTTATACCCTAATACATAGTCAATTTTTGTAAAGATGCCACGCACAGCTAAGAAATAGGTGTATACCTTTCTATTTCCATTATATGTTCTCCAGAGGTCTGTCATCTAACTTTTCTGAAATTCTCTTCATCTCCTTAACTTCTTTCTTGTTTATTTTATGGTTAGATTTATCTAGTTCTGAGTGGGGAAAGTTGAGGTCCTCCCACTAGATGAATCTCTGTATCCAGCTGGGTGTGTATGTGTATTCTTCCCTCCTTTAACCAGTTTAGATGAGAGTGAGGTTCAAGGCCCAGCCAGTCTTCTCTCCCTGTTTTCCCCTCTATTATATAAACTCTTCCTTGGATGCCTCTTATGGGAGATAATTTTTCCTGTTCTCCCTCTTTCCTTACCCCTCCCCCGGGGCATCCTTTCTTCATCTTTCCTGTCTTCTGAAATTATCCAAAAATAATGGAGTTACACCTAAGTCCTCTGTCCAATTAGACTCCCTCTAAGACTCCTGGTGATGATAAAGTTATGAGGAGTTGCAGTATCATGTTCCCATATAGGAATGTAAACAGTTGAACCTTAATCAGTCAGTCTCTTGTGATTTCTCTTTCCTGTTTACCTTTTATGCTTTGTTTGAATGTTAGGCTTTCTCTTTACCTCTGGTCTTTTCATCAAGAATGTTTAAAAGTCCTCTACTTCATTAAATGTCTATTTTTCCACCTGAAGGATTATACTTAGTTTTCCTAGGTAGGTGATTCTTGGTTGCAATCCTAGCTCCTTTGCTTTCCAGAGTATCATATTCCAAACCCTCCATTCCTTTGCTGTGGTGGCTGCTAAATCTTATGTGATCCTGACGGTGGCTCCATGGCATTTGAATGGTCTCAGTAACAATATTTTGTCTTTGACCTGGGAGCTCTGGAATTTGGCTCTAGCATTTCTGGGCAGAGGAAGCAGTGCGAGCCCTCTGCCTGCAGACCCTCGGTCCCAGCACTCGCTGCTGCTAGCAGAGGGCCCCAGGGGGGAGTCTTAGGACCCCCCTGTTGAGGCAGTCACCTAAGATGGACCCAGCTCGGTACAAACTGTAGGGTTTTTTGGATGATTGGAAATTGCCTGAGCGGAGAGGAATGGGGTGGCAGGCTTTGTCTCGGGTCTGGTGACTGCGCTGATGAGTGTGCTCATGGCTCTGAGATACCATAAGCCATTTTTACAGGAGAAGCCGTTCTCCTGGTCTGTCCTGGTGGTCCTTCCACCTGGCACCCTGGTGTCCTCAGGCCACAGTGGCATGTGGCCCTTCCCCTTGGGGATCCAGGGTTTCAGTTTGTTAGCTTCCACCCGACAGAGAATGGCTGGAAGTATTTCTGTACAGATCTTTAGTTTATGTGATGAAAGTTATCTGTTTCATCTTCTCTGCTGCTCCATCCTTTGTGTGGGCAGGAATTCCTTTCCTACTCCTAGACTGGACAGGTGCCGTCTTCCTTACCCCTCTGATTTGTTGAGGACGTAACCTTTTGTGTCCAGGGCCCATGCCCAGGTGGAGAGCCTCTTGATGGCTGCTGTGAGCCACTGGCCCTTGCCTCACTTTGGCCAGGCTGCTGTCCGCTGTCCCCACACATCCCCCACAGCCTGGGTCTTGCTGTGCTCCACTGACCGACCCTTCTGCTTTTTACCTGCTGACGGTCCGTGCTTGGCCCCTTCTCTTCTTCCCTCACATTCTTCATTTCCCTTCAGAGCCTAGACCTCTGGTTCCTCCCAAGGAATCGCATCATTACTGGATCTTTCTCATACAGCTCTCAAAGCTTGGCTCCCCTTCCCCACCATTCTGTGCTTGTGAAATTGATTGTTTGAACCTAAGGGGAGGCTTGACATTCATCTGTGGCTACTCTGGTACAGTGATCAGGCAGACAGACAGACATCAGGGGTGGGGGAGGGAGGCAGGGAGGGAGCTGAGGAGGAGTGGGAGAGAGAGACAGACAGACAGGGAAGGTAGTGGGAGGGAGAGAGAGAGAAGACAGACAGGGAGGAAGGGTAGTGGGGGGAGAGAGAGAGGGAGGGGATTGGGAGGGAGAGAGATGAGGGGGAGTGGGAGAGGGAGGGAAGGAGGGAGAGAGACAGACAGACAGGGAAGGTAGTGGGAGGGAGAGAGAGACAGACAGGGGAGTAGGAGGAAGGGGGGAGGGAGGGAAGGAGGGAGGGAGAGAGACAGACAGGGAGGGAGGGTAGTGGGAGGGGAGAGATGAATGGGAGAGGGAGGAGGAGGGGAGGGAGGGAAGGAGGGAGGGAGAGAGAGACAGACAGGGAAGGGAGTGGGAGGGAGAGAGAGATGAGGGGGAGAAGGAGAAGGGGAGAAGGGAGGGAAGGAGGGAGGGAGAGAGAGTAATGGGGGGATGAAGGAGGGGAGTGGAGGGGGGGAGACAGACAGACAGGGAGGGAGAGGAATGGGGGGAGATTGGGCACTAGTGAGCATGCACTGGAGCCCCTCTGATGCTGGAGCCTGCCTCACTTGTTTTTGCTCCTGCACAGGGGGCAGAAGTGCCTGAGGTCAGAGCAGGTCAGGGAATGCTGCCGTCCAGCTCATCCACCTGTTTCCTCTGTCGTCGTCCTTGGCCTGTGTGCATATTTCTTTCCTTTTCAGGCGGTTTTGTCTGGTGATGAGAGGGAAGGCTTGAAGCATCCTGGGCTGATGCTAAAATATTCTACCTACAAGAATCTGGCACAGTTGGCGGCCCAGCGGGGTGACCTGGAAACAGCCATGGAGCTCTACTTGGAGGTAACGTCTGTCTGCAGCACCCACGGCCCCAGCGACTTGTGGCCACTTGGGGGTTGCTTGTCGAGGTCTGGGGGGTTTGGGGATCCCCACGGCCAGATGCAGATTGGCTCAGAAAACCCCGTCCCCACGATCTGTGTTCCCAGAGAGTTTTAATCTGGCTCAGCCCTGCTAGTGCCTCGATGGGCCTGGCCCATCTGACACTTTCAGCTCTGGTGATACAGAGCCTTCCCAAGTTCTGCCTTGGCAGGTGAAGAACGTGGCAGAGGCGCACCTCGCACTTGGTGATGGTGGTATTTCATCCCAACCTTGTCCTCAGAGTGGTCCTTGAGAGCTAGCTGTCCACTCCCAAATCTGTGGTTTTCTTCTGCATCTGTTTGTCTTCAGTGACAAGGGAGACTGGCTCCCCTCACCGCGCCCCCCCCCCGCCATGGCCTCTCTTCTCTGGGTAGATCTCCCTCGTCTTCGCATCATCCTAACGAGGTTCAGGGCGCTGCCCTCCTCTACCTCTGGTGCCCTATCTGTCCTGATGAAGCCTGGCCCATTTCCTTTGGGGGCCTTCTTGCCCCGTCCCCGTGGAGTGCAGAGGGGCTCAGCAGGCTCTTGTCCTGGGGCGGGGGTGGGGGTGGGGTGGACAGAAAGACAGAGAGTCCCTGCTGATACCTCCATGCTCACTGCCCGCCCCATATCAGCTCTAAATGATGTGACAGCCCCGTTCAGCTTCCTCTGCCTGGCCCTCAGCCCCCTCCCCCCCTCAGCCCCCTCAGCTACCTCCTCCCTTCAGCCCCCTCCTCCTCCTCTTGCCTCCCTTCTCCCCTCAGCCCCTTTCCCCCCAGCCCCTCCCCCTCTCACCCCCTCCCCATCTCCCTCCCAGCCTTCCTTAATCAGTTGGCTCTGCCTTGTTGGCTGCACTGCTCTGGGTTCTTGGAGTCGGGCTCCCTGATCCTTCCATATCATCCTCCACCCTCTTGTGCCCTTTGTCCTGCTTCTCACGTACTCCATGAGTAGAATCGGGGCCAGGATCTGGGCCAGGAGAGGCTTTGCCTTTACATTTTCCGAGCTCTCTCCTCCCTCCCTCCCAGTCACTTGCATGGATTCCACCCCTCACTAGGCCTCCTGCCTTTGAGGGGAGATGAAGGCAGACAGACCCATGCATCTGCCTCCAAGCGATGTTGCCCACCTCACCTGCACCCTCCTGCTGCCTGGCTGGGCCGTCCTGTCACACCTTCCGTGTTGGCTTCCTCTTCCTCTGCCACACCTTCCCAGCCCCCCTTAGCCACCCATGGCTCCCCCTCGGCTGAGACCCTGTCCCTATTTTACAAAAAAATGGAAGCCGTTTGCTGGGAGCTCCCCCTCTCCCCTTCTCTTCCTCATCTGCCATCAGTATCTCCTCCCACAATGAGGAGGCCTCACTCTTGACCAAGGTGACCCTCCTCCTGCTCAGCTGATCCCTTCTGTGCTATCTCCTCCAGCGGATTGTCCCCCCTGTTCCCCCCCCAGCCCAGCTTCTCTTCTCTCTCTCCCCCCTCCTGGCTACTCCTTCCTGCCTCCAAATACGCGCAGGCCTTCCCCATCTACCAAACACCCTCCCGAGATCCCTGCAGCCCCTGACTGGTCCTGTGTCTCTTCTGCCCTTTGTAGCTAAGCTTCAGGAAAAAGGTGTCTACACCCGGGGTTTCCTTTCAGCTCGTTCTTTCTTAATGATCTGTACAGTCTGATTTCTGACCTCAGTCCACCAAAAGTGCCCTCTCCAAAGTCACCAATGGCATCTTAGATGCCCATTCCAGTGGTCTTTTCTTCATCTTCATCCTCCTTGTCCTCTCTGCAGCCTCCATGGATCCCTCTGTCCTCCTAGATCCTTTCCTCTTTCTCCTGGTTTTCCTCTTCTCTCTCTGGTGCCTCCTTCTCTATCTCCATCCTCCTCCAGACCAGGCCCTCTCATCATGGGCATCCCCCAGGGCTCTGTCCTGGGTCCTCTGCCCTACTTTTCTGGGTGATCTCATCACTGCCCATGGATTTAATGACTGTCTCTGTGCTGATGACTCTCAGATCTGTCTCTCCTGCCCTGACCTGTCTGCTGACCTCCAGTCTCAAATGACCCAACTGCCTTTCATAAATCTCCAACTGGACATCCAGTAGACATATTACACTCAATGGGTCCAAAATGACTCCTGCCTTCCTCAGTCACTGTCGAGAGCACCCCCGTCCTCCCAGGTCCTCAGGCTCCCAGCCTCGGGGTCCTCCCGGGCTCCTCCCTCTCGCCCCCCAGATCCAATATGACTCCATGGCCTATTGACATCACCTCTGCAGCATCTCTCCAGTACACCCCCTTCTCTCTGATGCTGCTCTCCCCCTGGCATGGAGCCTCATCTCCTCATCCCTGGACTATGGCAGTAGCTGCTGGCAGGGCAAGGAGTCTGCTTGCCTCGATCTCTGTGCCCTCCAGTCCATCCTCCACTCAGCCTCCAAAGGGATCTCCATCAAGCTCAGGTGTGACGACCTCACCCCCTACTCAGTCACCTCCATTGGTTCCCTTTGGCCTTGACAAGTCACAGCCTTTCATGGCCAAGCACCCAGTTCACCTGTCTAATCTTGTACCCCATCCCCCCAGTATGCCTCATACAACATGCTCCATTTCCGAGGCCAGCTGGTGGTGCAGGATAGAGCCCTGGGCCTGGCGTCAGGAAGACCTGAGTTCAGATGCGACTTCAGACTCTCAGTGGCCCTGTGACTCTGGGCAGGTCACTTCCCTCTGCCTGCCTCAGTTTCCTCAACTGTAAAATGGAACAACAATAGCACCTCACTTTCAGAGTTGCTGTGAAGACTAAAAAGATAATGTTTGTCAGTTGCTTAGCCCCTTGTCTGGCACAGAATGAGGCACTTCCTCCTGCCCCCTCCTCCCCTCCCTTCATTCCTTCCTTTCCCTCCGTGACGTCTTCTCATTCTGCTCAAGGCCTTTCTTTCCCAGTGGACATCCTTGCTTTGCCCCTGGCCTTACTGGAAAGGCCTCTGGTGTTCCTTCCTTGCCTGTGATGTTGCTCTGGAGCTCTGAGCAGGTGGTCTCTGTGCCCTGGAACAATTAGACAGCTTATTAGGGAGATCCTGCCCCTTGTCTGTGGACTCTCCTTTTCCCTGGAACTTTGGGCCTTGGGACAGATGTTGCCAATGTTGTCTAGACCCTGGTGGTGTAGAGTGACAGTGGTCCTCACGAGTCCCAGGCTCCCAGTCATCCCTGCATATGTGCCATGGCCAAGCCTTCAGCCGCGTCTGTCTCCATGTTTCTAGGCCGTGATGCTGGACTCCACAGACGTCAACCTTTGGTACAAGATTGGCCGCGTGGCCCTGAAGCTGGTGTGCATCCCACTGGCTCGCCACGCCTTTGAGGAGGGGCTCCGCTGCAATCCTGACCACTGGCCCTGCTTGGACAACCTCATCACGGTCCTGTATACCCTCGGGGACTACACCAGTGAGTCCTGCCCCTTCTGGGGTAGGGAGGCGGGGCTTTGCCCTGAAATGTTGTTGGCCCTGAGGGACTGTCCTCCATAGGTAGCTTACCTGTCCACCCGGGCTGGAGGCCTTTTGCTGAAGAGGGGGTGCTCAGGGCTGCCCACAGTGCTGTGCCCCAAGCCTGGCAGGCTCTGCTTCCCCCCCTCCACCTCCAAGGGGCCCGTTCTGGCTGCCCTGGCTCCTGCGCCTTTCTCACACCTGCTGTGTACGACTAGCAGGACACAGTCCTCAAGGCCAGCGGGTTTCTTGCCTTTTGCCAAATCTTAGAGGAAGAGATGTGTGGCAGGGCATCAGAGGGATGCGCTTTGAGTCAGGGAGGATGGAGCTTCAGGGAGAGATGGAAAACAGGCTGGCAGGAGGGCTCCTTAGGAGACCGCCCTGTCGTCCCAGGTGGCCCAGTACCTACCGGCAGGAAAACCCAACATTACTTACTCGCCGTTGGGCCCTGGGCAGGCTAGACCTCTCTGGGCCTCGGTCTCCTCATACGTAAAAGGGGATTGGGACAGCTAGGGGGCGTGATAGTGTACAGAGCACCAGCCTGGAGTCAGGAGGACTTGTCTCCTCGAGTTCAAATCTGGCCTCAGACACTCACTAGCTGAGTGACTCTGGACAAGTCACTTAACCCTATTTGCCTGAGTTTCCCCATCTGTAAATGAACTAGAGAAGGAAGTGGCAAACCCCTCTAGTATTTCTACCAAGAAAACCCCAAATGGGGCTGTGGAGAGTCAGACACGACCATAGGACCGAAGCCCCAGGGTTGTTGTGAGGACTGAGAGACAGAGCTTACAGTGCCTGGCACACAGTGAGCGTCACCTCTGAGCTCTGCCCTTGGCTTCAGGCCTCCCCTCTGCCCCAGTGACTCCCCGGCCATGTCCTGGCCAGCCGGGGGAGGGCCTCAGCCCCTTGGGTCTCCCTTCCAGCTGGTCCCTCTCCTCCCTGCTCTGTCTTCTGCCCAGTTGCCTGAAGGACCTTTCTGAGCTATGGGCTTTGTTTGTTGTGTGCGCGTGCCTGCACCAAGTCGCCGCTGGTCTCCTAGGGGATGGTGTGGTCCATGTGCTGTGGGGGGCCAGTCTGGGCCAGGCATTTAGCCCCCTCAGCCCCACCCGCGGGCACCTGTGCGGAGGAGGGTCAGGGGCGCTGTGGCTGAAGGGTCAGCGTGAGACCAGCCAGTGCAGGAGAGCACATTCCTGTGTTCTTGCCTTGGTTTTTGCTTGCTGGGTTTTGTCTCTTCTTTTTCATTTAGGCAGCCCCAACCCTAACCCTAACAGCAAATGCTACCAACACAATGGAAAAAAAGAGTAAAAAGCCCATCTGTCCAAGATCCCCTCCTAGGCCAGTGAGAGGAGCAGGGAAGTGGAGTGAAGGCCCGCCTTGGGGCCAGGGAGCGGCCCACGAGGGCACAGCTCTGGATGAGCATCAGCTTCCTGTGGTCCCCCAAAGCCCCCAAGTCCACGATTGTTTGGCTGTAATTTCTCAAGGAGAGAACGAGGAGGGGAAGAGAGGGAAGAAGTGTTTCTGTGGCACCTTCTGGGTGCCAGGCATTGTGCCCAGCACCTTCCACGTATCACAGCCCTGGGTGGCAGTCGGGGGAGCCATGCTGACGCTGTCTTGGGACTCCGTTCTGGAGCCGGCTCAGTTCCTTTTCTGTTCAGTTGTGGTTCTTGTGAGAAACCTTTATTCGGTTGTGGGAACAGGGAGGAAACCTCATTGCAGTGTCTGCCCCTTGTCCTGCTTGGCTGGGAAGCTGGAGCCCCTCTCCCTGCTGCTCAGAGACCCTTAAGCAGGACCTCGGTGACGCCAACCAGAGCTGGTCAGATCTGAAGGTTGGGGCACAATTGTCCGTCATAGGTGGCCGTGGGCCTTCTCTGTGCCCAGTCATAGTATCTGTGTCCCTTTGATTGAGCACAGACGCTGGGGGAGCAGGGGATTGCACCTGTTGGCTCTTCTCTTCCCAGCTTCTGATGAGATGGACTGCCAGGAAGGGGGCGTCTGGCTGGGGCACCAAGGCACAGCAGGGAGGCCCAAAGAGCTGGGGGTGACGCGGGACATGCGTGGGGCCCTGCTGGAGGGGCGGGATGGTGACGTTTGGGGCTGCAGGGATGGGCCTGACTGTCTCCTCTCTGTCTGCAGCCGGCCTGTATTTCATCTGCAAAGCCCTGGAGAAAGATTGTAGGTACAGCAAAGGGCTGGTGCTCAAGGAGAAGATCTTTCAGGAGCAGCCATGCCTCCGCAAGGACTCCCTGCGCATGTTCCTGAAATGGTACCTCAGCCTCCCGGGTCTGCCTGTCCCCAGCGCGAGCGCCTGCCCCCCCGTGTCTGCCTGTCCCTGGCTCAAGCACCTGCCCCCTGTGCCCATTGGTCCCTGGCTCACACGCCTGCCCCCCCACAGGCCCTCCTACCGCGGTGATGTTTACTCACCAGAGTGGCCCTCTGAAGTCTGCCGGGCCCTTGGCTCTGGCCCTGTGGCCCTGCCTTGCTCTGCAGGGTGGGTGGGTAGGAGGGCAGGCCATGTCAGCCGTGGGAGCCTCTGCTCAGAAGCTCTGCTTGCTTTCCTTTTTCCCGTTGCCTCTCCTCATGGGGCCTATTCTCTCTCCCCCAAGCTCTGGACATGATCGGGGACCCCTGACCTTGCCCTTCTCCTCTGAGGGCCCCTTGGGGAGCCTGGTTGGCATGCACCGAGGACATGGGGTGGTACGGCCTCTGCTTGTGGACCCCCAGGCGGGGGGCCCTTGCTGGGACAGCTTGTGGCAGTGGGAAGCGCTCCTTAGTTGGCCATTTACTGCTCTGCCCTGTGGGGCGGGCCCTCTTGGCTCTTCCTCATCCTGCTTGTCCACCTATAGGCCCTCTCTGGCCTGGCTCGGACCCTTGGGCTGAGCGCAGTCCTCTGTAGGAATCTCCTTCAGGACTGCCTTCTCCCATGCTCTGTCCCAGACACCATAGCAGAGGGGGGCCCAGTCAGCAGCAGAACATGAGTCTCAGGTCCTTCTGGTGCCATGTTTATTATGGCATCGCGGGACGGGCCACAAGAGGTTCGTCCTCATGCCAGAGGGACCATGGCCTGGCATGACTGCTCTGCTTTCCCACTCGCGCCACACTTGGTCTCCATGCAGCCCTTCCCCGGCCCTGTCCTCCAGACCTGTTGTCCGTGCTTTCTACCCTTCTGTCCCTGCTCCCATCATCCATTCTCCAAACCGAGTATGCCAGACTTAGCCCACTCACTGCGCCTCCTGGGGGGGTCAGTCAGCACACACCGTCACTGTCCCTCTCAGAGTGGGGACGTACTCTCCGGGTGGGCTCTCCTCAGCCCCAGGGCCTGGGCCTTCTCCCAGTCTGGCTCCTGGAGCCAGGACTGTCACACCGACCTCTGCCTGTTGCCCTCCCCTCTTGAGCCTTTGAAAAAAACTAATTTTTTTCAATCAGCAAAGGTCCACTTTGTTCGTATTTCCGTTCTCCTTCCTCCTCCCCCCAATTTGAGAAAGAACCAAACCCCATTACAAGCGAGCAGTCCAGCAAAAACCTGGTCCACAACATGCTTGTCTCCTCCCGCCCTCTCTCTGAGGAGGGCAGGGCAGTCCTCACCCTCTGAGTCATCCTTCTTGTAGAAAGGGTTCTTTTGGCTCTGCTCACCTCCCTCAGTGTCAGTTCATCCACATCTTCCCCACCTTCTCTGAGGCCGTCCATGGCACAGTAACGTTGTGTCACATTTCTGTGCCATCCCTTATTTGGCTGCTCCCTCGGGTCCCACTTTCTTGCCACCATGAAAAGAGCTGTTATAAATATTTTGTATGTCCTTAGAGTTTGTTTTTGAGTAGCTAGGTGGCCAGCTATAGGGTGCAGTGGATAGAGCGCCAGGAAGACTCATCTTCCTGGATTCAGATCTAGCCTAGCTGTATGATCCTGGGCAATTCATTTTACCCTGTTTGCCTCAGTTTTCTCATCTGTAAAATGAGCTAGAGAAGGAAATGGCAAACCACTCCAGTATCTTTGCCTAGAAAACCTCTAATGGGGACGAAGAATAAGACATGACTGAAAGGGGTAAACAACGAGTTTGTTTTGCTTAGGACTAATCCCTCCCTTACTCTACCCTCCTATATTTCCTCCACCTCCTTTTCCTCTTTTCCTACTGTTTCCCTGATGAATGAAATGTATTTCTGAGCCCAGCTGGGTGGGCATTTTCCCTTCTTCCCTGTCTTTCGGTTCTTGAGCTCATCAAGCCCCAGTGGGCCTACTCCCAGGCTCTTCTGTAACCCTGATGCAGATGGAGCTCCAAAGGGGCCTCACATTGGAGTAGGCTGTTCATTCTTGATCCTTGGTCACTCCAATTGACTTGCCTCTGCCTCCCTTCCCTCCTGGGTCTGTGCTTCAGAGTTTCTCTGCACCTCTGCTCTTTTCCTCAGCTAGGCTCAGAAGTCCTCTGCTCGTCCAGGGCCCATTGCTGTCTCATGTGCCCAGCTCTCTGCTCCTGCGTGACAGTGGCTGCTTGGTCTTGGGGATGCTGATTGGAGCTCTTCTTCCTCTGTGGGTGCTGGCCAGTGGCCTTTCTTTGAGCCGGATCGATGCTTGGGGGGGGGTGGCTCAGGGGTGGGGGGGCGTCTTCTCTGGGTCTATTCCTTTGGGACCCGCTTCGTCCCGCTTCGTCCCCCTTACCCTGAGCCATGAGTTCTTTCTTTCCCCTCAGCTGCTCTCATTTCAATTCTCTTTTGTTCCCCTTTTGCTCCGTCTCTTCCAGAAAGTCTGATTGTGCTTGTGTGTGCGTCATGTTCTTCTGCATGTGTGTCCCGGGCATCCCAGCCACCCGAAGGGCTCCTCAGGGACCTTCCTTTTGGGTTCGCCCATTCTGGGCCTGCTGCTGCGAGGCGAGGTCAGGGGTTGGGGCAGGCCGGGGGGGCGGCAGCGTGTCTGCCAGTTCCTGACGTGGGTTAGATGCTGCTGCCCTTGGCCTCTTGGCCTGGGATTCCTGCCCTGGCTCCTCCTCTGCAGCTTCCATGCGCGTCGGGTGCCCTGGGGTGGGCCCAGGAACTCACCGTGACCTGCTTGGGTCTCCTGACCAGGACTGTTGGGTGTTTTCTGGTCACGTTTGGGGGAGGTTTGGGGGGGAGCACCTGCGTTCCTGCTTCTCTGCCCTCTCGGTCCCTCCTGCAGTGAAGCTTCCAAGGCTTTTGTGGACCTCTCCTCCCTGCCCAGCTGTGCTTTCTCTGGAGGCCCCCGGGTTCTGTCCTCCGTCCTCCTCGTCTTCCTCCCATGAATCACGCCCAGCCCCAGCCTCCATGCTCCCACCTTTCTACCACTCCCGAGAAGCGAGGGTTGTTAGGCAATCCCAGCAGGGCCGGCCTGCACTTCTTCACTTTGTCCTTCCCCAGCACTTGCTGGCTTGACCCTGACTTCCCTCCAGGGATGGTGGCTGTTCCCATGCCTCAGTCACCCCCTTGGGGCCCTGAGGAGGGCAGGTGTTCCTGCCAGCTAGAGACCCCTCGGCTTTATGAGCATGACTGCCCACTCCACGCTCCTGCTGCCCCCTGGTCCCACCCCCCATATCTCCCTCACAGCGTGTGCTGTCCGGCCCGTCATCTCTTGCCTGCTCCTTGAGCTCTGGCTTCCTCCTCCAGACACTTGGTCCCCCTGCCAGCCTTGCATGGAGTGGGTGCTCAGGGGTCTGCTGGACAACTGTTTTGAGCTTGGGGTTGCCTCTCTTCCAGGAGTCTGGGCTCCTGGCACGTGACGTCGCACTTTCCTGGTGTGTTGCAGGGTCACCCCTGAGGGCCCCTCCCCAAGGCAGAGACGGCCCTGAATAAGCCTAGGGCAGGGTCGGTCCGATGGCCTGCACCCACAGACGCTTTGGTCAGCGCACTCCCCTTGGGTGCACGGCAGACTGAGGCGGCCCAGAGGGGGCCCTGTGGAGCTCCACCTCACCATGGTCTTTTCTGTCTCTGCCTGGATCCCAGTGACATGTCCATCCATGACGTGACTGTGAGCACCATGGAGACAAAGGCCATTATTGATGAGGCGCTGGACCTGCGTGAGAAGAGGCAGGCGCTGCTGCTGCGCGAGAAGGAGGCGGACCTCCACCTGACTCAACCTATCCCCTTCTTCACGTAGGTGCTCCTCAGTGGCCTTGGCAGGCTTGGAGGGTGGCCCATGGCTACCCCGCAGGCCCTTGGGGGCGGGGACTTCTTTGCCTGAGAACAGAAAGAGCTGCTCAGTTCTCCCTTTGCTTCTGTCTGTGCTGCTGGGAAGAAAGACCTCGGGACTCTGACAGAATCTAGATGTACACTGGGAGCTGACCCCCAGGGTGATGAGAGATCCCCTCGCTGACCCCTGGGTCGTGAGGGGGCCCCTGCCTGTCCTCCAAGGTGGTGAGGGGGCCCCTCGCTGTCCTCCAAGGTGATGAGGGGGCCCCTCGCTAACCCCCGGGCCATGAGGAAGCCCCTTGCTGACCTCATTCTTTTGGAAGCCATGTGGGTCATGTGACCCTCTGTCAAGAAGCCTCAGCAGTGGTCCAGTGGCTGTCCCCATGGGTCCCTCCTCCCTGGAGGTTCGCTGTTGGCTCAGTCATGGCATTTGAGAGGAGGAGGTGGGACCTCCTTGTTAGGAGATGTCTGGCCTCTGCTGCTGTTGACCCCTTGGGCCAGTCACTTGAGTAAAAGCAGAGACAGGGCCTCCCCGCCAAGGAGAATCCACGATGCAGTGCCAGAGGGTGCTGGTTCCTGGGATGCGCTGGGACGGCGGGAGCCCCGAAGTTCGGCCTGCCCCTCTGCCCCTCCCAGTCTCTGAGCCCACAAAGGGCTGCTCCCTGGGCCGGGCAACCGACCACCATGGAGGGGACGGGCAGTGGGGCCGCGGCCCCTTTGAGGCTGTGCTCAGAATCTGGGGATGCGGCGTGGTGAGGGGGAATACCGGAGGAGTATCTCTTCCCTCATGTGAAGGGGCAGGGCCAGGCCTAGCCTCCTCCTTGGGGGGGCCGGACCTGGCTGTGATGGGGCCTGCTCTGAGTTTGCCTCTTGCTGTCCAGGTGGAAGTGCCTCGGGGAGAGCTTGCTGGCCACCTATGCCCACTTCACATCCTGCGACCCCCCTCAGCCCAGCTTGGGCAGGAGAATCGAGCTTTCGGAGTACCGAGACCCTGCCATGCACTCTGTGCCCACCCCGCCTTCTGCCACCGTCAGCGTCCCCCTGCCCCCCCCCGTCGTGGCCTCGGCGCCAGAGCCGCTGTTCCCCTATGCTGCCGTGGTGCCCAGTTTTTCTCTCCCCAGCCAGAGCTTGTTGGAGGCTGTAGCTCCACTAGGTGAGTCAGGGCTCAGCATTTGCCAAGAGAAGGTGGGCACAGGGCCAGAGTGGGGGAGCATCCCCCCCCAGGGCTGGGGGTGTCCTCAATTCATGTTGGACATGAATCTCCCTCCTTTCTGGAGATTGGTAACAAGCCACGTTTCTAATGCTTCGTGGGTGGTGCCTTATGGTGGGCCAGTGAGACATCCTTTGCAGTGAGGGAAACTGAGGCTCAGTTAAGTGAAGGGTCATTCCAGGGTCACACAGTCAGGAAGTATGTGTGTGTATAATTGTGTGGCATATGTGGTATGCGTGTGCGTATGTGTGGCATGTATGTGTGGTCCATAAGTGTGTCTAGTGTGTGCATGTGGTATGTATAAGTAAGTGTGTCTGCAGGTGTGTGGTGTGTGTATAAGGTGTATGTGGTATGTGTGGTGACTGTGTCTGTATGTGTCTGTGGTGTGCATGTGCGGAGTGACGATAAAAAGGATTGACAGACACAGTTTCTGGGTAATGTAGCCATTTTATTACTAAGGCCGGTGCGTTTGTTAATGAAAGGACGGTCCTTTGGCCGTCTCTCTTAGCCCAGAGACCATCATGGCGGCCGGCTCCCCATTCACGTGCCCTTGATGAGCAGATGTTCCGGAGGGTGGGACTCCGCCCTGATTGGATAAAAGTTAACGAGGGGCTGAGAGTGACATCATGTCCCCCTTGGAAAGAGAGGTTCCCCCACACACAGACCACCTGCAGCCTGGGGCAGTGCCCTAGGGTACCCCATCCTTCACCCCCAAGCCTGAGCAGAGCCCCAGGGCTGCTCCTGGGGGGGAGGTCTGAACAAGAAAGTTTGTCCACTCTCATTCTCAGCAATGTGCTTCAGGAGACTGAACTTTTTAAGATCAGGATTTAGAAAATGAGGGAAACTGCATCTCCCTGAGGCATGGGTTCTTAGTATGTGTGAGTGTGTACGCGTGGTGTGTGCGTGGCGTGCACGTGTGTGTACTCCCTGGGCGCTCCGCCCTGCCCACGGCCCGCTCTGACCACCGGCTTGGCCATGCAGGGGACTCTTCTGGGGGGGACAAATCCAAGAAGGGTGTGAAGCGGAAGAGGCCGATGGCGGAGGAGAGCGGGGAGACGGCCAAGAGGCGGTCCGCACGTGTCCGCAACACCAAGTGTAAGAAGGAGGAGAAGGTCGACTTCCAGGAGCTGCTGCTCAAGTTCCTGCCACCCAGGTGCTGGGGACAGACTGACGGACGGGGGGGGCAGGGTGGGAGTAGGGCCGGGCAGCCCCTTTTCTGCCACCTGGCACCATCCCTGGGGCAGCGAGCCATCCCTGATGCTCTGGGCCCCTGCCCTCAGGGAGGCCCGGTCGGCACCAGCAGTGTGGGTGTGGGTGTGTGTGGGAGGAGCAGCCAGGCGGCCCCCCATCACCAGCCCAGAGGTGGGGAGAGACACACAGGGAGGGGGGGGTTGTCTTTGTGGGGGACCCTGGCTAAGCCTTTCCTCCCTGAGCCTGCGTGTTAGACCCATCCTTGTCCAGTGATGCCTTCAGGATCCCTCCTGGGGGCTCACCCTCAGTGGGGAGGCCACATGTGTGTGCTGCATGCCCCCCAGGCCGTCCATCTGTCCTTCTTGAGTGCACTTTGTGCTGGGCTGGGCTGGGCCAGGGAAAGGTCATTATGGAGGCAGGGCTCAGGGCCTCCATATGGGCAGGGAGGGGCTGCAAGGTGATGTGAAGAAGGGATGGGTTGTGATGGAGGCAGCGGCAGGGAGGCCTGCCATCCCAGGGAGATGGTGAGGTGGGATGGCGGCAGACGGGCCCTCGCTGGCTTGGGGGTCAGTCAGTCTAGAAAGCCAGCTCCCCCCACACCACTGGGGGCTCTCAGGTGATGGAGGCATCAGACTTGGCCTTCCTCCTCGGCACAAGGTTCTGTCAGGCTAGGTCACAGGCACAGAAGAATGCGTGCCGCTGCTCCCTGTGTGCCCACACTGTGCAGGGCACCTGGCCCATGAGGACCACGGTGAGCCAGCATCTGGCCTCTGAGGTCTTGAGCAGCAAGGCCGATTCACCAATAGGTCACACGAGTCCATAGATGGCGGTAACTGAGGAGGGGAGACCGGGAACGTAGGAAGAGGCATTGAATGCTGCTCTCGCTGACTGCAGGGAAGACAGGGAAGGCTTCCTGGGTTGCGCCAGCGGAAAGGAGGAGGAAGCCAGGAGGGAGGGGCAGCCAGTGCGGCAGCTGGATTGGAGCCTCAGATCCTGCCAGGCCCCGGCGGTGGGTGGCTCTGTGGGAAGTGTTTGGGAGCGCGAGCCGGGGTGATTACTCAGTGTGGTCCTAGTGGAGGCGACGACGGTCACACTGTGAATCTGCACAGAGGAAGATCAAAAGCGACAATGACCCAGAGGAACAGGATTGGGAGAGTGGCGATGGCGGCCCAGGTGCTCCTCGGCAAAGGGCCCAACTGAGGGGCTCCGAGTGGCCTGAGGGCCACGGCGGCTCTGTTTGAGGGGATGGTGAAGGGCAGACTCGGAAGCTCATGAGAGAGAGATGCAGGTTCTGCCCTCATCCTAGCTTCTGTCTCTGTCCCCGGGAGTGCCCTCCAGCTCCTGGACAGGCCAATTAAAAGGACACCAAGCGGTGGCTGCTTCTCCCCCACAGCCGATCCGGGCTGTTCTCTTAGGGACGCTGAGGATCAGGGTCAGACGTTACCCTCTGTTGGAAAGCTGGCCAGTTATCCAGATGGCTGTACAGAAAAGGGACGTGGAGGTGAGGGCCTTGGCCCTGGGAGCCTCCTGACTCCCGGCTGAAAGCTCCAAGGAGGGGAGAGTAAATCAGTGGTGTCTTGGGGGCCCTCGACGGAGGGGAGAGGGTATTTAAGAGCCGCTGGGACAGGTGGTTCATTCACAGAACCTGGCTCTGTTGTCAGTGTGCCCCATCAAATGAAGCGCTGCCCATGTCCTCTGACGTGGTAGTCCTCAGCTGAGCAGAGCTGCCAGAAAAAAAGGGAGATTTGGGTAAATTTAACAGTTCCAGGACTAGGAGAGAGAGGCCTTCACACCAGACTTACTAATCTTGGACCATAATGAATACTATCCTTTCACTCTCATAGCTGTTACCATACCCCTTGAAAGCAGATAGTCTGTCTATAGATATGAAAAAAAATGCTCCAAATCAATATTAATTAGAGAAATGCAAATTAAAACAGCTCTGAGGTACCACCTCACACCTGTGAATGTTGGAGGGGATATGGGAAGTTGGGGCAACTCATGCACTGTTGGTGGAGTTGTGAACTGGTCCTAGTATTCTGGAGAATAATTTGGAATCATGCCCAAAGGACTAGCAAACTGCATCCCCTCTGACCTAGCAATGCCCCCAATAGGTCTGTATCCCAAAGAGATTAAAGGGAAAAAAAGGAAGAGGATATCTAAATATTTGTAGCAGCTGTTTCTGTGGTGGCAACGAATTGGAAATTGAGGGAATGGCTGAACAAATCATGGTATATGATGTGATAGAATACTGTTGTATTATGAGAAATGACAAGCAGGAGGATTTCAGAAAAACCTGGAAAGACTCATGTGAACTGATATAGAGTGAAGTGAGCAGTACCAGGAGAATGCGGCACACAGTAACAGCAACATTGTACAATGGAAGAACTGGGAACGATTTGGCTATTATTAGCAGTGCCCGAGAGTTGTGAACTACCTCCAGAGAAGGGACTCATGGACTCAGACTGCAGATGGAAGCAGACTTTTTTCCTTCTTTTTTTCCCTTGACATGGCTAAGGTGGAAATGTTTTGCAAGATTTCATATGGATGATGGGTATCATTGTATTTCTTACCTTCTCAATGGATGGGGGAGGGGTTGGGAAGGAGAGAAGAATTTGGGACTGAAAATAAAAATTAAAAAAAAAAAGGAAGACAATAGGTATTCTGCCTTCCAATTGGCGACAGCCAGTCAGACTAAGAGGCCGCAGCTTGCCGCTTCACTGACAGTGGGGGCCCGGCTCAGGACATTGGGTCAGCCCACTGATGGCACTGATGGTGCGGGACTCCGGGATGGAGTGGGGCCATGTGCATCGAATGCCAGGCCGGACCAAGAATGTGCTTGTCTCTCCTTGGGACCCTTCTGTGGTGGAAATGTGCAACCATGTTGCCTGTCTAATCTCAGGTTAATAACAGCTGGCATCGATAGAGCACTTGTGGGTTCGCTCATTTTGTCTTCATGACCATTTCACAGATGAGGAAGCTGAGGCAGGGAAAGGGTGAATGAAGGGTCATCCAGCCAGTAAATGCCTCAGGCTGGATGCCAGGCTCATGCCCCCAAATGGCATATTGTGAAGCGTTGCAGATTCAACAAAAAGCTCGTCTAGAGACCCATTGCAAAGGCTTTTTGGGATGAATCTGGAAAGAACCATAAACTACTGAAAAGTGGGAAAAATCTGTAAGCTTTCATCTCTTCTTTTGAAATGTGTTGCTATGGATGCCTCTTGTGTTTAGATCAGCGCGTTCCCCCCTCCCCATGCCCAGAGCCGTTCTCTGTGAGGTTCTGAGCCTGGGCTGGGGAGGAAGGTGATGAGTTCTACTTTGGCCCTGTGTGGTAGAGCTGCCTTTGACACCCCCCCCCACCCCTGGGCAGTGTCTAGCCTGCGGTGGGCAGTGTGGGATGGCCGTCTGCCTTGGGGCGGCTGCTGCTTGTGCAGGGCCTCGTTTTATAGGGGAGCTAGGCTTCTGAAGCACAGAGACCCAAAAGAGAGGGAGAAAGAGAAGTGTTTCAGGGCTGACAGAGCGAAGATTTCCTCCTGGGTGGGGTCAGCAAATGGCCCAAGGTCAGGAGTGGTGGGCCCAGGGGCTTGGTGATGCCTCCTTTCTCTCTGAGAGTACCCCTGACCCTGTGTCCCTTCCCTTGGAAGCGTGTACATCAGAGAGCAGTGGCGGCTGGGGTGGACCTTCTCCTTGACTAGGCCTTCTGGGCTGTGTTTGTGCAGGTTAAGAAAACTGGACCCCGAGGAGGAGGATGACCCCTTCAGTAACTATGAAGTCCAATCAGAAATCAAGCAGGAGAACTTCCCCAGTGTGGGCACGCACAGACTGTCATTTGACTCCACCACGTTTGTGGAATCAGGTAGGAGTCTGGCCGCCTGCTCTGCCCTGCTTGTCTTTTTTATCCCTGCTTGGTTTCCATGTCCCTTTGGCACAGGGTCGTTTTGGGCCCTTATGGCCCTCCCAGGGGCCCGTCCCTCACTGCAAACCAGCTGGCTTTGGAGTTTGCTGCTAAGCTGACCTGTGGGTGGGCAGGGAGCACCTCTGTCCCAAGGGCCCTGGGACTCAGGCTCTGGCTAGGCCTGCCCCTGGGAGATCATGGCAGTGAAGGCTGCTGTTTCATAGGCCCCAAGTGGCCCCTAGGAGGCCCCAGCATGGATAGCTGCTTTCTCGTGGGCCCTGAGCCCTGGGCCAGCCCCTGGGAGATCCTGGCAGGGAGAGCTGCTGTTTCTCTGAGCCTGGGTCTTGGGCTGTGGGAGACCCCGTCTGGGAGAGCCCCTCTCTTCTGGGCCCTGGGCCTTGGGCTGTGACCTGGCTGGCCTCAGGGAGACGCCAGCTAGGAGACTCCTCTCACATTGGAGGGGAATGACTTTCTCTTCAGAGCAGCAGGACGTGCACAAGTTTCTTCTGGACAACATGAACAACGGGGGGCTGCTGGAGCTGATGATGAGGTATCTGAAGGTGATGAGCCTGCAGTTCCTGGTGAAGTGGCCCCCGGGCTTGGGCCAGGTGGTCCTCAGCATCTATAGCAGCTGGCGAAAGCACAGCAGCGGCCTGCCGAACCCTCTACTCCGCGACTGTAGTAACCAGCACATTAAGGTATGGAACAGAGCCGTGCCCCTGGGGGCCCACCTGCCTCGCTTTGGCAGCCAGGGCCTTGGCCCTGGGCACACCCTTTGGGGCCTGACAGCTCTGCTGTGCCTCAGCCGGGCCCTGGGTCCCGTCCCTGTGACCCTCCCTCCGCTAGGGCCCTTGCTCCTTGTTGGAGAGGGTTGTGGCGATCTGGCCTCAGCCCTTGGGGCTCTCCTCCCTTTGCCACCGTGCCCTGATCCGCTCCTGTCCCATCTCTCCTCTGGGAGCTCGAGGCCGGTCTCTTTCCATCTGTGCCTCTTTGTTTTTGCCTCTGTCTCTTCTCTTTCCCGTTCCCCATTTCCTCTCTCTCTCTCTCTCTCTCTCTCTCTCTTTCTCTCTCTCCGTCTGTCCCCTTTTCTCTCTGTTTCTCTTCTGTCTGTCCCTTCCCTCCTCTTCCTCCTCCCCTTTTGCTCTCCTTCTCCCTCTCCCCTGCCTTCCCTCCTCTATTTCCTTGACCCTGCTGGCTCTGCCAGGCCGCCCTCCCTACTCCGCTCCCAGCGGCAGTGGCCACCCTTTTCCAAGCGTTCCTTCTCTTTACACCTGCTGCCTCCTGTGCCCACTTCTTGGGGCCTCTCTTCCTCCACTTTTATCTCATCCTTTACCATTTGCCTTTTCTTTTTTGAAATGTTCTCAAAATTAAAAATGTTAAATAACAAATCTATATTTTTCTCCTTCCTCTCTCCCACCACATTGGAAATTAAGACTAAAATAGATGCTTCGTAGCCCATGTATGTAGTCAAACAGGACAAGGGCCGGTGGCATGTCTCACTCTGCGCCCTGAAGCCACCCCTGTCTTTTGGCGGGGTGGGGGTGGAGAAGGGAGAGGAGAGCTTGTCCTTTGTCAGGCCTGGCACCGTGGGGGCTGCTGTGCTCATTGGAGGTCATCAGCTCCCCCACTGCTGTGCAAGACGTATCACTGGGGCTGCTCGTTTCATTCTTTTTAATTGAATTTTTTCAATCAGCAAAAATCGACCTTCTCACCCTTCTTTCACCACCCCCCAAACTGAAAAGGAAAGGAAAACTAGTCATTGACTGCTCTTGACTTGCTCGGCCATCCGCCACTCAGGGGCCCTGTTCGGCTTCCATTCTTGGCTGCTGCATATCGAGCTGTCAGTATTTCTGTACATCCTGAATTACAGTTGGCTTGCTCAGGACTCATCCCTCCCTTCACCCTCTTCCCTTGAATTCTCTCTTCTGCCCTGTTCCTCCCGTTTCTCCATTGACTGACATGTTTTTCTGTATTCACACTGTGTATGTGCTGCTTCTTCCTCCTTTGACCAGATTCTGGTGTGAGCCTCTCTCTCCGCCTTGTCCTCATTGTTTGTGTGGATGTTTCCTTGTGTACCCTGATTAGGTGGGATAATTTCCCTTAACCTTCTCCCCCAACCCCAGATGTCTTCCTCCTCTTCTCCATTTCCATTAAGTTTCTCAGAACATAAGAGACCCACTCCCAGGCCTTCCCTGTCTACCTGGACTCCCTCTGTGCACCTGATGATGATAGATAGGGCTCTGAAGGGGCTCATGGATCATCTCTCCATATGTGAATAGAGACAGTTTGTCCCTGTTTAGATCTGCTCATTCAGGTTTACCTTTTTATGTTTTTCTTGACACCTGGGTAAGACATTGGAAGGTGAAACACAGGTGTCAGGATAAGCCCTGGCGGTCCTTTCTCTTTGACCTGGAAGCTCTGGATCTGAAAGGCTGGAATATTCCTGGCAGTTTTCTCTTAGGATTTTTTGACATATGATGCCCTGCACTTTTTCTTTGGTTGTAGCATTCAGGTTATCCAGGGAATCTTGGGTCTAGTTTCCAGGGCAGTTGTCTTTGCTAGGGGATACCTCGCATTTCTTTTCTGTATTTTCAGGCTAGCCTGGGGTCAAGGTGGGAAGGGTCATGAGAGGGCATGATTAGGCACTGAGTGGGGGTTCCGTGAGGGGCAGGGCCTGCCTGTCTGGGGGGAGGGGTCTTGCGCGGCCTAGGCCATGGCACACACTGTCAGGTGCAGGGAGGCTTTGGTCTCTTGGCTGGGATGGAGCACATTCAGAAAGGAAAAGGAGACGACCAAGTAGGATGATGAAGGAATATGGCCCTGGGAGGGCTGCCTGAGCTGAGCATGGGTGGTAGGCCCATCCACAGGGTGCGCGAGGTCAGCACTGTTGCGTGCAGGACTTCAACCAGTCATCCGCCCCATCCCTACCCCCCTCTATCTGTCCATTCCCCCATTCCTCCATTTCTCTATCCATCCATCCATCCTTCCTTCCTTCTGTCTGTCCATCCCTCTGTCCATCTCTCCATCTGTCCCTCCCTCCCTCCATCTATCAGTCAATCCCTCATCCCCCCATTCCTCCATTTCTCCATCCATCCTTCTTTCTCTGTTCCTCCCTCCATCTATCTGTCCATCCCCCCATTCCTCCACTTCTCCATCCATCCATCTTTCCTTCTCTCTGTCTGTCCATCTGCCCATCTCTCTGTCCCTCCACCCTTCCCTCCCTCCATCTGTCCATCTCCCGTTCCTCTATTCCTCCATCCATCCTCCAGCTTTCTTTCTCTCTGCCCATCCCTTTATCCGTCTGTCCGTCCATCCCTCCCTCCCTGCATCTGTCCATCTGTGGTCTTCTTTTCTGCCTGGGGGGCTAGCCTGCTCCCTGCCCACCATGTGCCGCCTACCAGGCCTTGCTGTTCTTTTTTGCCCCAGGACATGATGCTCATGGGTCTGTCATGCATGGAGCTCCAGCTGGACCAGTGGCTACTGGCCAAAGGCAAAAGCTGTGCAGGTAGGTACCCCTACTTCTGGGACCCTCCTTCTCCCCCCTGGGGGGAGCCCTGCCTGCCTGGATTTGGGCCTTCCTGCAGTGGGCAGGCGTGGTGGCCCATGGGATCGAGTGCCCAGAGGGGGCCACGTATTCTCCCAGCCCACTTGTTTCCAGAGGCAGAGACCTTGGGTGCCTTCAGGTGTGTCCAGGCCGCCTCCGTCCCATTAGCGATGCCACCAGTTTGGAGGCCCGAGGGGGCCTGTCTTTCCTCTGTGGCCATCTTGGGGTTTGTGCCCAGCCAGAGTATGGCCAATGACTGCGAATGTGGCGAGCTGTTCAGGCAGATCCAGGCCACTTTCTGAATCACAGCCAGCTTGTAGCTGGAGGTAGGCATTCCTGGGGTGAGTTTCCTCCAGTCCCCCTAATACTGACTAGTCCCTTGTCACTTTGAGGGCATTCCTTCCGACAGTGGGCTTGTGTCCTAGGGCCGTGGCCGTTTTGGGAAATCAAGGGCCCTGTGTGCCAGAACCTGCAGATGCTGCCTCTGTCTCAGCTGGTCAGGAGGAGGGCATTGACTGGGGGCCTCAGCGCCCTCTGCTCTCACCCATACACAGGAGAGACCCTCACAGTAATGTCCTGACATGTGCTTGAAGGTCTCTGGAGAGGGGCCACCCCCTGCCTCTTGGGGTGGCCTAGGCCACACTGGGACAGCTCCCTAGTTTCCCTCCATTGCAGCTCCTGGGTCTGCCCTCTGGGACCAAACAGAACAGGACTGCTCCTTCCTTCACATGGCAGCCCAGATATCATGGCCCCCCATCTAAGGCTTCTCTCCTCCAAGCTCCTGGCCCTTCTCTGTGCTGCTTGTGACTTTCTATAAGCTATCCAGCTTGTCTTTGTATCCTGCTACCTGATACTGACCTTAAGATGCTAGCAGAGGGCTGACAGTGGCAGGTGATAGTAGGACTCTTCCCTCCAGGCTCCTGGCATCTTTGGCCCGCCGATTGCGGCCTCAGATGGCGTCACCATTTTAGCCTCCCTCATGGGGAGTTTGCAGTGCCCTGAAACCCCCAGATTTTTTTCAGAAGAATAGCTTGCTGACCAGGCCTCTCCCACCACGCACTAGCGAAGCTGATTTCCTATACTGTAGTGCAAGATGTTATCCATCTTGCTGTTAGATTTCCTCTTCTTTGATTCAGGCCAGTGCTGGAGCCTGGCAGGAACTTTTCAGATTCTGACTGTACCGCCTGTTGGCGCAGGTATGCCTGCCAGGCCTGTAGCTAAGCCATTGATTGAAATGTTCAAAAGCCCAGGGCCAGGTGCAGATCCCTGGAGCGCCCCACCGGAGACCTCCACCAATGCTCACAGTATGTCAGCAGACACTCTGGCCTGGCTGGCTCAGCAGGACAGAATCCTTTGAATTGCTTCTGTCACCTGGTCCATTTCTCTCCATCTTCTCCACCAGAACAGCAGGAGAGCCAAAGCTCTAGGTCACCTAGGTCAGCTCTAGTCACTCCTTCCCCTCATGCTGCCAGCTGTCGTCATGACCTGTGCTTACTGAGCCAGGCAGGCTCCTTCTTTGTCATCACCATTGAGGTTTCTTAAATGAGGCATGTTAGAGTTTTCCCAGGACCGTGGGGTTGGCAGACTCTCTTCTTTTCCCCTCCTTTAAAGTTGTTTTAAATTAGGACATTTGCCCTTGTCCAGGCCCTCTCTTATTTGTCATGACCAGATCCAGGGTCTGGGCTTAGCTGTGCCATTGACCAGTTCTCAGGGATGTCTGGCCTCTGAGGAGGCCCTGGACTTGTCCAGAACAGTTTTCAAGCACTGATCAAGTGCCTCCTGTGGACAGGCACTGGGCACAGTATCGGGGAGAGCAAAAGACAGGCTCTGCCCTCAAGAGGCTTACGCTCCAGTGGCGCAGGATGGCACATAAAAGGGAGGCAGCAGGGGCATCCTGGCAAAGCAAGTTGAGGCACAGTAGGAGGGAATGAAGAATGGAGGCTCTGGTGAGAAGAGCTCAGCCGGGGGAGTGGGTGCGGCTGAGGCGCCTCCTGGGTTTGAACACCAGCTCCCCAGGGGTCACTTTGGCCTGACTGGCATTTCCCATGTAGAAGGGAACCTGAGTGATCGCCTTCTGCCCTTTGTATTCGAGGGGGGAGCCCGTAGTGAGTGACCCCGTCAAGGCCAGATACCTCAGCTATGAAATAGGGATCATGAAAGCCCCTCCCTCCCCGCATGGTTGTGAGGCTCGAGTGAGCAGTACTGGAGGGTGCTTGGCTCAGCGCTGCCTGGCTGGGGGGAGGCGTTCTGTAAATGCTTGTTTGCTTTCTGCCTGGAATCTGGACTGGTTGGGGAGTTCCCTGTGCAGCTACATTGGTCTCTTGAAACAAACCTCACTTTTCTTCTCTATTGGAACTGTTTCCCTGAGTCTTGTTGGTATCTCCTTCCTGGGCTGACCTCCCTTGAAACTGCATGGCCTGGGAGCCTTCTCCACTTTCTTCTGAACCCTGGGAGGGAAAAGTTCCTTCCCCCCGGGGTTCCCAGTGCTCATGTCCAGGGACTTGTTCCTGCCTAGTGGTGAGACTCCCCTGTTGGCCCCTTGATCTTTGGGAAGGTGACAGGCTCAGTCAGGCCTGTTCTGAGATGCTGGGAGGAGAGAGTCACAGACAGACAGACAGACAACGTGGAGGGTCCAAGGGCAAGCGTGCCAGTGCCCACAGACCTCTGGATGACTGATGTTGGGGGCCCTACGCAAGGCCCTGGCTTGGTCACATATGGGCTTAGGGGTTGGGTAACGACCGTGTTGCCCTACCTCTGAGTCACCTGATATCTTCTTATGTGTATTGTAGGCACAAGGGCATGACTGTGTGCTGGGCATGGGGCTGCGTGCGGGGGACACAGACCTAACTGGGGTGGGCAGTATGAGCTGGGCCCCGGGGCATGAGCTGTGCAGGTGAATGCACTGGCTCTTACCCCTTCCTCAGTTACTCCTGGCCAAGCCCCACCATCCACCTCCTTCTGGCCCCCCCCTCCGGTCAGCTTCCTCTCCCTCTTCCATGCCTCCCCAGCGCCCTCAAACTTCCCATGGCTCCCCCCTCCGCTGAGACCCTGCCCCGGTTTTACAGATAAATGGAGGCCGCTCACCGGGAGCTCCCCCTCTCCCTTCCTTGTCTGCCATCTCTCAGGTGTCAGTATCTCCTTCCATGATGAGGGGGCCTCACTCTTGACCATGGCGACCCCTCCTGCTCAGCTGATCCTTTCTGAGCTGTCTCCTCCTGCAGATTGCCCCCCTCCCACTTCTCTTTGATCTTCCTAAGGAAGAAGGAGGAGGGGAGGGGGAGGAGACTACCTTGGCTCCCCCTGACAGATGGGGAACCCGAGGCAAGCAAGGTCACAGGGAAGGCAGCCTACGGACTCTCTGGTCTCTGCTGGCTCCCTCCTGTGGCCTACAAACATGATCCCCCCTCCAGTCAGCCACCAAAGGGCTCTCCCTAAAAACCTTGTCTGCCTGTGTCACCCCCTGCTCAGTGAGCTTCCTGTGGCCTCCGGGAGCAGACACGAAGTGCTCCTTTGTTACCCAGCCCCCTCTTCTTATACCTGATACCTCCCTTTCCATCCATCTTCAAGCCTCTTCATCTCTGGCTGTGCCCCTCTCCTCCAGGAAGCCCACCTAGACCCCTCCTCACTGCAGGCCCTTCCCTTTGGTGATTCTCTCCATTGTCCTGGCTGTGTATGGGGTAGTGGGCATGTGGCCTCCCCTGCTAGGCTGGGAGCTCCCTGAGGGCAGAGGCTTGGTGCACAGCAGGCTCTGAATCCGTGTTCCCTCTTCCATCCCTTTCAGTGTCTCCCCGGCATTGCCCGGCTGGGGTGGTGAATGGCCGCTTCGGACCCGACTTCCCGGGGACTCACTTCCTGGGGGACCTTCTGCAGCTGTCGTTTGCCTCCTCCCAGCGGGACCTCTTTGAGGAAGGCTGGTTGGAGTTCATCGTTAGGGTGTACTGGCTGAAGGCTCGTTTTCTGGCTCTGCAGGTGAGTTCCCTGTCCTTGGAGGTATTCAAGAAGGTTTTGGCTGCCTGCTTAGGATAGTGATGGATTGACCTCTGGCAGGGACCAGAGTCACCTCAGCCTGTTCACGTTGAGATTGGGGCCCCAGGGGAGTCTGGGGGTTAGCATTGGGCCCTCGGGGAATGGTTCGGTGGGTCTGGGGGCCGAGATGGGCCTGGGGGTGATGCTTGGTTTTTAAATTTTCCTTCTGGGCAGGAGTTTGAATTCTGCCTCAGACCCCTTTCCTAGCCTTGCAACCAGGTCTGCCTTGGGTCCCCCATTTGTCAAAGGGTGGGAAGGGTAGCCCCCTCCTACCACTCTTACTATTTTCCTTCCTCCCCTTCTCCCTCCTCCCCTCTCCCCTCCCCCTCCTTCTTTCCTTCTCCCTCCTCTTTCCTCCTCCTCCTCTTCTTCCACCCTCCTCCCCCCATCTTCTCCCCTCCCCATCTTGAATTGAACTGAGTGCATTGATAACTGCTCTAAAAACAGCTCTTCTGAGATCTACATTACACACACAGTCAGTCAACAAACATTGTGAAGCAGGATTCATACAGAAAGAGGAGAATGATGGGAGAAGGCAAGGGGTGCTCATAGTGAGCGGTGTGGGAGAAGTCAGTTGGCAGCATTTCTTAGGGGTCTACTGTGTGCTGGGTCCTGGGCTAGACACTGGGGGTCCGCAGAGGGAAGGGCCTGGTATCTGAGGGGGCAGGGAGGATAGATTGTAGCAGGGCCTTCCAGGTAGCGTGGTGGAGTATGGCCGGAGAGGGAGGGGAGGCCAGGGCAGCTGGAGGGAAGAGCCCATGGGCTGGGGGTGGGATAGCAGGGTCCCCAACAGAGCATTGTGTCTGCTTGGAGGTTATTGGGTCAGGCCCAGGCTGAATGGAGAGACCAAGGCAGGCAGGCGCATTTAGGCTTAGGGTTAGGTGCCAGGAGCACTGGATGAATGAAGGACTGAAGCGGGGGGCAGGGGAGGGGGGCCTTCCACAGGAAGAAGAGATTGGGGCAAAGATCCCGCGAGTAGGTGGAGGGGGCAGAGGAGGACGGGGGTGGGGGGAAGCACGAGGCAGTGAGGAGGGGGTGCAAGGGTGAGGAGATGGGGAGGGGGAAGGGGTCAGAGGAGAGGAGGGGGCACATTGAGAGATGCAGCCCAGGTGAACTGGGCAGGCCGCTGCATAGTACAGGATCTGGGGGTTCAGAGAGGGAGGACTCTGCGGTGACCCTGAGAGTGGGAGCCTGAGGCCCTCGACAGTGATGGGGAAGGTGGGGTGGGTGGAGATAGCCACGTCCATTCTGGACACGTTGAGGTTTGGCTGCCTCCTGGGCTGAGGCAGGGGCAAGTGCTGAGCAGAATCTGTCTGGGTGGGGAGGGCTGAGGGGCCAGGCGCAGGGGCTGATGCCACTGGTTGGCCTCGTTGTCAGGGAGACATGGACCAGGCCCTGGAGAACTACGACATGTGCACGGAGCTCCTCCAGAATGCGGCCGCCGTCCAGGCTGGCAGCAGCCACGAGCCGAGGAGCCTTCTCATCCGGCTACCCAACCTTCACCTGGATTCTGTGGTTTCCCTCGAGGAGGTGAGTGGGGCACTGGGGGGTGCGGCATGTTGCCCCCAAGCATCCTGCCTGAGCTTGCCCCGGCCCCATGGTGAACAAACCCGCCTTCATCTGCAGTCTGTCCCTGGCCCTCCCCTCCACACCAGCTGCACCTTTGCTGTGCCTTGTTCCCCTTTGCCCCACCGCTCCTCCTTGGAGGTCACCGGGCCCACCTGGACGTCTGCTGACCTCCAGGGCGCCCCAGACCCTCCCCTGCCTACCTCAGCGAGCTCAGAGCCTGGCTCCCTCCCCACGTCAGCCGCCACGTGGATGCCCCTCTACTGTGCCCATTTCATGGTTCCTCAGCCCTGCCATCGCACACACACAGATGGTCATACCCTTGATCTTGGCATCACCCACAGACCTCCACGTTTGTGAGCCCTCAAGTCGCCCCTCTGCCCCCTGCCCTGTTCTTCACCCTCACTTCTCTCCGAGGCCATCCCCTCTGCATCTCTGTCCACTCTCTTTGTCTCCACTTGGGGAACCAGCTCAGCGCCACCTTGGCCCTTTCTCATTTCGGGGTCACGCCCTGCAGGGCCTCCCCCTTCCCCCACAGCACTGTGCTGCCCGGCCCCCCCAACCAACCCTTGTGGACAGGGGCCCCAGAGCTCCCCCCCACCCCCACTCGGCCCCTGTCCTCCGCTGCCCCTGTCACCTGCTCGCGGGATCTTTGCCCAATCTCTTTGTCCTGTGGAGGGTCCCCCCACCCCCGCTTTGGTCCTTCATTCGTTCAGTTCTCCTGGCAGCTGTGGCCTCCGGCCCAGACACCCCAAGAGACTGGGGGCTGGGCTGTTCCGAACCCACCCATGGTTGTGACCTTTTCAGATCGATAAGAACCTGAAGTCCCTGGAGCGGTGCCAGTCCTTGGAGGAGCTGCAGCGGCTCTACGAGGCGGGTGACTACCAGGCCGTGGCCCACCTGTTACGGCCCACCTTGTGCCTCAGTGGCTATGACCGCACCAAGCACCTGGAGTTTGTCACCTCCATCCCGGAGCGCCCCGCCCAGCTGCTCCTGCTGCAGGTGAGTCCTGTGGGGCCCCGACTCATCCTACCTCAGACACTCAGCAACCCCTTGGCCCGCTTGGTGAAGTCCCCTGCACGCCTGCGTGTTTGTGTGTATGTGTGTGTGTGTGTGTGTGTGTGTGTGTATGTGTAGCCAGGATAGAGCCCCGGGGACCCCCACCTGGACAGAGTATACAAGGTCATTTCCCTCCAGTAGCTTACGCTCCACCAGGACAGGTCACTGGCAGACAGGTGACCCAGAAGGTCACTGGGGCTCTTTGGCCTCTGCTTGGCCCCAGGGGTTTGGAGCATCAGAAGAGGTGTCCTCCTGGGCCCCCATGGGGCCCTCGGGCCTTCTCTTCTGTGGGTGAGAAGTGTCATGTAGAATGTGCAGGGTCCCGTCGGGGAGCCCTTTCTGGAAGGGACCCCACTCGAACCAAGGGCCTGGGGGCCCCTGGGGGTCAGCTCCTGGGCCCCCCGCTCTGCTGGACACAAGGGGATCTGTTCCAGTGGCAGTGTGGCCCCTGGCTCAGGGACACCTGGGGGCAGAGCAGGGCAGGCTGCTCCCTTTTCCGCCCAGAGCCTAGCGGCCCCCTTGTGGAAGGACGTGGCCGGGGGGGTCCCACTGTGCCCCCTCTAACTGCGCCTGCCTCCCCTCTCCCCAGGACGCCCTTCTCAAACTCAAGGATTACACGCGCTGCTTTGAGTGCTCTGAGGTCGCCCTACAGGAGGCCATCCAGCAGATGGTGAACCTGACCGACCCCTCTGCCAAGGAAGAGTGGGTGGCCACGGTCACTCAGCTCCTCCTGGGCATCGAGCAGGCCCTCTCTGCAGACAGCAGCATCCTGGGCGAGCCCCTTCGCACCCCCAGCCTCGTCCGGCTTGCCAACAACCTCATCCAGGTAGGTGCAAGCCCCTCCACCCACGCGGGCCTGCCTGGGGCGGGGTGTGAGTAGAGGCCCCAGACCTCAGCCCATCCTAAGGCGGCCGTCCCGACTGCCCTTGTTGGTGGTTAAAACAAAGAGTGGTCAGTGGTGCAGGCTGGCCAGGGAAGACTCAGGGATGGCAGAACTGAGGAACTGTTTGATAAAGGGGGAAGCAGCTGGCAGGAGCGAGGCTCAGCTCTCACAGCCCATGCCTCTCTCCCATCTAAACAGCTACGTGACTTTCACGTGCACCAGTTAAAAGAGAAACGTCACAAGCCTCTCAGCTCTGGCTGACTTCTGTCACCAAAGAGCTTTTGCACAGGCGACTTCAGTGCGTCTGCAATAGGAAGGGGAGCAGCGAATGGGAAAAAGCCTTTGCATCAAAGCTCTTCGATAGCTTCCATATCCAAGATGTACAGATGGCAGATAATAAGTTTATAAATATGTATGCTCCACATGGCTCACAGCCATCCCCTGCAGAGAAATGGCCACGTGGGGACAAGTGGTTCTCAAAAGAACAGCTGCAGAGTGTCCACAGCGGGTAACAGAATGCCCCAAGTCACCAGCAGTGAGAGAAACACGAATCAGAACCAACCCCCCTGAGGTTTCCCCGCACACCCTGCACATCGCAGCAACGACAGAAAAGGGCGGAGTTGGGCTGTGATGCGCACACTGATGCATCGTTGGGACAGCTGCGAAGTGACGTGGCTGTTTAGAAATGATGCTCGTGACGGCTGCAGAGAAGGCTGGGAAGAGCCGTGTGAACTGGTGCAGAGCTGAGTGAACAGTCGGCACCACTGTGAGGATGTGCCAATGTGTAAATGGAGAGGAGAGCAGTGCCCCAGGAATTCAAAAGCAAACGTAACAAAATTGTGAAAACCGAGCGAGAGGAGCAGAGCGGGAGGCCCCCGGGCTACATGGGGGGCCTCTCTCAGGGGACTGATCGTCGGAGCTAGTTTTGTCCTCTCTTAAAAAACGTGATTTGTCACACGGGTAGCCCAGATTCTGGGGGTGCCCTGGTAATGTAACTAGACGGAGGGTCTTAGTGGATTGCCAGCTCCAGGGGAGTCACCAGGGGGGTGTGGCTCTTAGGCTGCTTTCAGAGGGGCACAATGAGGTGAGAGGCCCCCTGGCCTCAGGCCTCAGTGCCCAGGATGTGGAAGATTGGGACTGGAGAAGATCCCGATTGGGGAATGTTGTGGGGAAGACAGGAAGCATGGTTCAGCACTCCACCCGGTGTCTGGCACATAAGGGGCACTTAAGAAATGTTAGTTCGTTGATTGATTTTGGGTTAGGGTTAGGGATTGCGCCATGTGGGTCCCAGAGGGTAAGCCTCTGCTGCCGAGCTGCCTCCTTCTTCGGATGTCTGGGGCCATGTCTGAGCCCCGGCGATGCCCCCTGTACCCTCCTGCCGTGGCTCACAGGGTCATGGGGGAGCAGCGGGAGGCTGAGGCTGGAGGCCGCTGTGAGGCTCCTCTGCGCCATCCCTCATGACCCTGGTTTCTGCCCTGGCAGGTCATCGACTGCAGCATGTCTGTGCAGGAGGAAGCCAAGGAGCCGTACGTAGCCTCGGTGCTTCCGTGGGTCATCCTGCACCGTGTCATCCAGCACGAAGAGGAGGGCTTCCGGACCCACTGTCAGCAGCAGCAGCAGCTGCAGAGCCCCGAGGACAGTGAAGGTCAGGGCCTGGCCGGGGCTCCCCGTGGCTCTGTCTGGGCCCTGGCCATCCTTCTGGCCTGCAGAGAGCAGGGCTGGGCACAGATGAGGAGGCTGCGGGCCCGTCACAGCCTCTGAGAGCTGCCCCTGCCCTCCTGGGCCCAGCTGAAGGCTTTGCCCTTGGTGGAGGCTGGGGGAGTAGAGTGGAGGGCAAGTGCCCCAGGGTCTTCTCCCACACAGTGAATAACCCTTCTGCTGTGGGAACTCCCTGCCCACATCGTGGTGGAGTCTGACATGTATCCATCACAGTGTACATACCCTCTTCTCCTAGTGTGTGCGCATCTGGTGTTTCTCTGAGCGCCCCCATCTCTTGGGGCTCCCGGCAGAGCAGCTGCCTTTGCCACTGTGTGTCCAGCGGGTCCCTAGTCAGCAGGCACTCACGGCAGCCCTCGAGGCAGCAGACGCCACGGGGAGGCCTGCTGGCAGTGCTGGGGTGTGTGACATTGTGACATGGCAGTATCACAGCCCAGCCGTGGAGTTCCTGTGCTTGCATTAGTGATGACAAGGAAAGGGAACAAGCATTTATTAATCACCTATGGTGTGCCAGGTCTCATGCTAAGCGCTTTATGAAGAGGATCTCCTCTGATCGCCAGAACCAGCCTAGGAGGAGGCAGGTGTATTTTGATCTCCATGTGACAGACAGCTGAGGAAACTGAGGCAGGCAGAGGGGCAGTGGCTTGTCCACAGTCCCCCACTTAATGGTGTCTGACTCCATGCTCCTCCTTGTCTTTCACTGCCCCCCATCCACTCTGTGGCCCAACATCTCCCCTGTGAGCCTGCTACCTCCTGGTGCAGACTTCATCTGCTCCCTCCTCTGGTCCCTCCTGTATTAGCAAACTGTGCTGGTTCCCTCAGGCCCCCAGGGTTCAAAGCCCTCTGTAACCAACACCCGGCTGCCCTTCCTGGTCCCTGCCTTGGGCTCCGGCCTGTTCCACCGACAAGCCCTTCCTGTCTCTGGCATTCTCTCTGGCCATCCACCGGCCTGGCCCGTGCTCCCTCCTCTGCTGCCGCTGCTGACCTCATGGGCTTCCCGTCTGTCGCCCCTTCCAGAGCTTGCTCTAAACAGATTTATTTGTCTGCTTGCTGTCCCCTGTTAAACCAGGCGCTCCTCTAGGACAGATACCACCTCAGCCTCCTTCTGTGTCGCCAGTGCTTAGCAAAGGGGCCGGTGTGCGGGAGGTGTTTAACAGATACCTAGTGACTGACTGGGTGAGGTATTGGGGGCGGCTTCTGAACCCAAGACCGGTGGGTGCCAAGGGCTTGTATCGGTGCCTTCCTCCTGTCTGTTGGCATTTTTCTTCATTTTCAGAAGTGCGTGCTTTGTTGACATGAGGTGATGAGACGTCAGCAGGTGCCTCTCCTCCCTTGCTTCCCCCCACCCAGTTTCCTTTCCTTCTTGCAGGAAGGCCAGACACCCCCCTGCTCCCGTCTTCTCTCATGTTACTCAACACTGCCCATGAGTACCTGGGAAGGAGGTCCTGGTGCTGCAACTCTAACGGGGCACTCCTGCGCTTCTATGTGAGTGTGAGGACACGCTTTGGGCAGCCCTCTGTGGGTGTCTGCTTGGGTGTGAGCGTGCCAGTGTGACTGCATGCTGGTGAGCGCATGAGTGAATGTACGTGGGAGTGTCTGAGTGCATTTGTGCAAGTGTGAGTGTATGCGTGTGAGTGTGCACGTGGGTGCTCATGTGACTGAGTATAGGAATATGTGCACGTGTGAGTAAATGTGCATGTGAGTGCATTTGTGCAAATATGAGTATGTGTGCATGTGTGAGTGTGAATGTACATGTGAGTGTGTGTACTCGTGTGTGCGAGTGTGAGTGTGCATATGAGTAAATGTGCATGTGAGTGCATTTGTGTGAGTGTGCATGCGTGTGTATGTGTGCATGTGTGAATGTACATGTCACTATAAGTGCATTTGTATGAGTATGCGTGAGTGTCCGTGTGTGCATGCAGGTGTTTGAGTGTGAGTGTACAAATGTGTTTCTGTGAGTGTGCATATGAATGTGTGCATAAGTGCATGTGCGTTTGTGCAGGAATGTATAATTGTGTACTTGTACGAGTGTGCACACGCGTGTGTGAGCGTGACAGTGTGTGCTTGTGTGTGTGCATGTGTGCTCATGACTGCTCATGCAAGTGTGACTGCGTGTGTGCTGATGTGGGTGTGACTATGTGTGCGTGTGTGCTTGAGTGTTTGCATTTGAGCGTATATTTGTGCATGTTGGTAGGAGTGTGTGTGCATGGTGTGCAAATGCGTGTGCCCAAGTGTTCAGTGCTTGTGCAAGTGAGTGTATGTGAGCCCACGCGTCAGTTCTGCCCCAGGGTCTCCCCCGCCAAGGCTGGCTGTCGCGGCCCCCTCCTTCCCCCTTCCCAGTTCCCCCGTCTGTCCCCAGCGGCTGTGGGGGCAGGGCGGTGACGCTGTGCCTTGGCCCTAGGTGCGAGTCCTGCAGAAGGAGCTGGCAGCCTCGGCCTCGGAGGACACGCACCCCTACAAGGAGGAGCTGGAGACGGCCCTGGAGCAGTGCTTCTATTGCCTCTACAGCTTTCCCAGCAAGAAGAGCAAGGCCCGTTACCTGGAGGAGCACTCTGTGCAGCAGGTGGGGGTGGTGTGGCTGCATGCCCCCCCGCTGCCCCTGCGCCCCCCCCTTCCCCTCCCCTGCACCCCACTCCCCCCAGTGGAAGGGCCTGGGCCCCGCCACCTGCACGGCGCCCCTCCCCTCCCCAAGCAGAGGGGCCTGAGCCCCATCCTTACCAGCAGGCCTCTCTGACCCCTCCAGGTGGAGCTCGTGTGGGAGGACGCCCTCTTCATGTTCGACTACTTCAAGCCCAAGACCCTGCCCGAGTTCGACAGCTACAAGACCAGCACGGTGTCGGCCGACCTGGCCAACCTCCTCAAGAAGGTGGCCACCATCGTCCCGCGGACGGAGAAGCCTGCGCTCAGCCTGGACGACGTATCGAGCTACATCGAGGGCACCCTGAGCAAGGTCGGCCCTGCTGCCCTCCCGGGGTGCCCTGGGTGCGAGGGGGCTCGGTCTCAGGGACTTTTCTGGCCA
Source organism: Phascolarctos cinereus (assembly GCF_003287225.1). Classification (NCBI taxonomy): domain Eukaryota; kingdom Metazoa; phylum Chordata; class Mammalia; order Diprotodontia; family Phascolarctidae; genus Phascolarctos; species Phascolarctos cinereus. Next base: position 729,472,592 of record NW_027555847.1, on the reverse strand, counting down.
CGCTCCCGGGAGGCCGTGCAGGGAAGCCTGTGCGTTCCCTGAGGTATCCCTCCCCCCTCCCGCCTCAGAGAGCCGCCCCTCAGCACGGGGGCCAGGCCAGGCTGGGCCCTCTGCCCACTTGCCGCTGTGGAGCATCGGGGGCTCAGTGCTCACCTGGCCCACAGGTACCGGCGCTACCCGAGGGCGCTGACCACTCACCGCCTGCGGTGAACGAGCTCTACTACCTCCTGGCTGATTACCACTTCAAGAACAAGGAGCAGTCCAAGGCCATCAAGTTCTACATGCATGACATCTGCATCTGCCCCACCAGGTGCGTGCCCACCCGGGCTGACCCCCCCGGGGAGCCAAGCCTCAGCCGCGGCCCTCTTCCTGAGCCCCGCCCCTCCCGCAGGTTCGACTCGTGGGCCGGCATGGCTCTGGCCAGGGCCAGCCGCATCCAGGACAAGCTGAACTCCAACGAACTCAAGAGCGACGGTCCCATCTGGCGGCACTCGGCCCCCGTGCTGAACTGCTTCAGGCGGGCCTTGGAGATCGACGCCTCCAACCTGTCACTGTGGATAGAGTACGGCACCATGTCCTACGCGCTGCACTCCTTTGCCTCCCGCCAGCTCAAGCAGTGGAGGGCAGAGCTGCCAGCCGAGGTGGTCCAGCAGGTGGGAGCCCCTTCTCCAGGGAGCAGCGGGCAGGGTGGGCTGCCTCCGTGTGCTGTTAGGAAGCGGGGACCTGTGGTGGGGTGCTGTCAAGGGGATCCCATTTGTGAACAGCCCTCGTCCTCCGCCTCTAGCCTTGCCACCGACCTGTGCCTTCATGGCCTGCCAGTGGGCACTGGCCCTCCGGTTGTCCTGAGGTCTGTTGAGGTCTGAGTGCACAAGGACTCTTGCTGCCAGACCTACTCCTGTGAATGTCTCCTGAGCTTTCTAAAAGATCAGTCACTCTGATGGCCCTTACCAAGCCTGCAGTCCACTCAGAGCCCTGGATCATTTTTTCAGAGTAGCTCCTGTTTCCCATTCTTGTCCTGAAGGAGGTTTGTTGCACCCAGTGCCAGACTTGACACTCATCTCCATTGTATTCCAGCGTATTAGATTTGGCCTAGTGTTGACCCTGTCATCTGCAGGGAGGGGTATTGCTGGTCCGAAGGTGTGCGTGGTCTTAGAGCCTTTTGGGCATAGTTTCAGATTGTTCTCTGGGTTGGTTGGACCAGTTCACTGTTCCTCCAGCAGTGCATTAGTGTCCCAATTTTTCCATATCTTCTCCAGCATTTGTCATTTTCCTTTTTTGTCACATTAGCCAATCTGATATGTGTGAGGTGGTATCTCAGAGTTGTTTCGATTTGCGTTTCTCTAATCAGCAGTTATTTAGAGCATTTTTTCATATGACCATAGTTAGCTTTGATTTCTTCCTCTGAAAACTTCCTGTTCGTGGCCTTTCCTCATTTATCGATTGGAGAATGACTTGTGTTTTATAAACTCGATTAGTTCTCTGTATGTTTGAGACATGAGACTTTTATCAGAGACACATGCTATAAAGTGTTCATCCCATTGCTCTGCTTTTCTTCTCCTCATGGCTGCATTGTTTTATGTTTGTGCAAACCCCGTTTTACTTAATGTAATCAAAATCATCCATTTTACATCTCATAATGCTCTCTGTCTCTTGTTTGGTCATAATGCTTCTCTTATCCATAGATCTGACAGAGAAATTGTTCCCCTAACTTGCTTGTGGTATCACCTCTTATGTCTAAGTCACGTACCCATTTGGACCCTTTCTTGGCACATGGTGTGAGATGTTGGTCTATATGGAGTTTCTGCCAGACTGTTTTTGTCGCATGGTGAGGCTTTGTCCCCAGAGCTTGGATCTTTGGGTTTGTCAAACCCTGCGTGACCATGGTCATTTATTGCTTTGTTTTGGGTACCATTACCTCTTCTGTTGATCCACCATGCTATTTCTTAGCAAGCACTAAATTATTTTGATGATCGCAACTTTGTAATACGGGTTGAGATGTGGTACCGCGAGGCCACCTTCCTGCATGCTTCTAATGTAGGTTGACGGTACTTTTTTTCTTAAAGAAAGCTTCATTTGTTCTTGTGCTTTGCAGTGTCATTAACAGGGATGGGTAGTGTATTCTGTCAAAAGCTTTTTCTACATCTACTGAGATAACAAGATGGTTTGTTTTGTTTCCGTCATTCACGCAGTCAGTTCTGCTGATAGTTCTCCTAGTATTGAACAGACTTTTTGTTGTAGTCATTCAGTCATTTCAGTCATGTGCAGCTCTTTGTGAACATGTTTGGGGTTTTCTTGGCAAAGATACTGCTGGTTTGCCATTTCCTTCTCTAGTAGATTAAGGCAAACAGAGGTTAAGTGACTTGCCCAGGGTCACATAGCTAGTAAGTGCCTGAGGTTGGATTTGAACTCAGGTCCTCCTGACTCCAAGTCTGGTGCTCTATCCATTGTGTCACTTAGCCTAGTTCTTTCGCCTTCTGGAATATCGTATTCAACACCTTTGATCCTTTACTGTGATAGCTGCTAAATCTTGTGTGATCCTGACTGTGGCTACATGATATTTGAATTGTTTTTTTCTAACTACTTACAATATTTTCTCCTTGACCTGTAGGCTCTGGAATTTGACTGTAATATTCTTGGGAATTTTCATTTGGGATCTACTTTAGGCAGTGATTGGTGAATTCTTTTAATTTCTATTTTACCCTCTGTGTTCTAGGATATCAAGGCAATTTTCCTTAATAGTGTTTTGAAATATGATGTCTAGGCTCTTTTTTGATCATGACTCTCAGGTCGTCCAGCAATTCTCCTCAATCTGTTTTCCGGGTCAATTATTTTTCCAATGAAATATTTACCTTTTTTTATTTTTTCATTCTTTTGATTTTGTTTTATTGTTTCTTAATGTCTCATAGTCATTAGCTTCTGTTGCCCAATTCTAATGTTTTTGTTTTAGGCAATTGGGGTTAAGTGACTTGTCCAGGGTCACATAGCTAGTAAGTGTCAAGTGTTTGGTCTGATGCCAGATTTGAACTCAGCTCCTCCTGACTTCGGGACTGGTACTCTATCCACTGCACCAACTAGCTGCCCCCCACTCCATTCTAATTTTTAAGGAATTATTTTCTTCAGTGAATTTTTGTACCTCTTTTTCCATTTAGTCAATTCTGCTTATTAAGGTTTCTTTCCTTCAGGTGATTTTTGTGCCTCTTTTACCATTTGGCCAATTCTGTTTTTTAAGTTTATTTTCTTCAGTATTTTTTTGTGCCTCCTTTAACCTTGTTGCGTGTTCTAATTCTTTCCATTTCTTTTTCTTCTCTTATTGCTGTATCTGGTATTTCTAGGACAATACTGAATAAGAGTGGTGATAATGGTGATAAAGCAAATCTTTGCTTTGCCCTGATCTTACTAGGAAGGCTTCTAACTTATCTCCATTACAAATAATGCCTCCTTTAACCAAGCTTTTGACTCTTTGTATCATTTTCCTGCATCTTTCTCATTTCTTTTTCCAATTTTTACTCTACCTTTTTTATTGCATTTTTTTTGGACCTCTTCTAGGAAGTCTTTTTGAGCTCTTGCAGGAATTCTTTTGGGGCTTGTGTTCAACTCACGGTTTTCTTTGAGGCTTTGCTTACAGCTATTTTGACTTTGTTGTCGTCTTCTGACTTTGTATCTTGATCTTCCCTGTCACCATGATAACTTTTTTTGTTGTTTGATCATTTTTCTAGCCTAATTTTTTACTTCTAACTTTACATTAAAGTTGGGCTCTTCTCCTGGAGTGGAGGAAGCACTATCTCAAGCTTTAGGCTTTTCATGTTGCTGTTTTCAGCTCTAATTCTAGGAGTACTTTTAGGGTGGCGTGACCTAAAGGGAGGGGTGTTCTCTGTTCCCCTCTCCTGTGCTCTGGTCTGTCCGTGACCATCACGCTGTTCTCCACCCTGGGATTGCGACCATGGCCCCTGCTCCTCTGCAGCGGAGAGTCCTGAGCGATCTCCTTCCGACCAGCTCTCTGACGCCTTCACCGTTTGGGGGCTGAGAGCTTCCGGAGCTGCTGCTGCTGGCTTCCCCTGGCTCTGCCTGCCCTGCCCTGTGCTCTCGGCTCAGCCACCACCCTGGTTAGGCAGACCTTTCCTGCTAACCTCCTGGCTTGTCTTGGCCTGGAAGATTGTTTCAGCTGACCATTTGCTGGTTCTGCTGCTCCAGGATTCATTTTGAAGTATTACTTTAACGTTGCTTAGAGGGGAATCTGGGGAGATTTCAAGTGATTTCCTGCTCCTACTCCTCCCCCCCCTTTGGCTCTGCCTCTTGCCTTGAATCTACTTTGAGCTGTACTATCATTGGGAGCACTAAGACTTTTAGAATACCCTGTATTTTCATTATTTCTCTATCCCTTTGATAGCTGACCTTAATGACGGATTCCTTCCCCTCTCCCCGATTTGTTTTCCTTCTAATTCTAACTGATTTTGTTTGTGTAAAAGCTTTTCTGTTCTGTGTAGTAAAATTGCATGTTTCGCTATTTGTGATCTATTTTAGTTAAGAATTCTCCCCAGTTTGTAACTATAAAAAGCATCTCTTTTTGTCTGATTTGTTTAAAATATTTAGGTCATGTATCCGTTTTTGTCCTGTTTTGGCATATGGTATGAGAAATTGGTTTCCACCTAATTTCTGCCAAGTTGCCTTCCAGTTTCACCAGCAGCTTTTTGTTGATGAAAGTGTTCAGAGATAAAAATCTCCCCTGTTGACTACTTTGTTTGCATCCTATAAGTTTTGATTTGTCATCTCATCAGTATCATTTTATTAGCTCAAGTGTATCATCATTTCTATAATTTGTTCTTTAACTCACCCACCAGTTCTTTAGGATTGAGCCTCTACTAACATTTTTTAAAATTATATTTTAATTTTTAAAATTAATAAGCATTTATTATCTGATTAGTTTTTACTTCTTTCCTCAAAGGCCGTTTTCCAAATATAATTTCTATTTCATCATGGTCAGTAAAGGATATATTTGTTATTTCTGCTTGTATACATTTTTGGGTGAGTTTTTTGTGCCCCACTACATAGTTTTTGTAAAGGTGCCAAATATAGCTGAGAAATATGTAAATTCCCTTTTCTTGCCATTCAGTGATTACCAGGGATCTTTCTCTCTGTCACCTCTGATTTTTTTTCTTTTTTAATTTTTTTATATGAATTTATTTATTTTTAGTTTTCAACATTTACTTCCACCAGATTTTGAATTCCAGATTTTCACCCCATCTTGCCCCTCCCCCACCCCAAGATGACATGCATTCTGAATACCCCTTCCCCCAGTCTGCCCTCCCTTTTATCTCTCCCCGCCCCTTCCCTTATCCCCTTCCACTTTCCTGCAGGGCAGGATAGATTTCTGTACCTCATTTCCTGTATTTCTTATTTCCCAGCTGCATGTGGAAACATTTTTTTTTAAAAACGTGTGTTTCTAAAACTCCAGGTTCCAAACTTTCTCCCTTCCTCCCACCCCACCCACCCTCATTGAAAAGGCAAGCAACTCAGTACAGGCCATATATGTGCAGTTATGCAAAACACTTCCATAGTAGACATGTTGTGAAAAACTAACTCTATTTCCCTTGATCCTATCCTGCCCCCCACCATCTATTCTATTCTTTCTTTTGACCCTGTCCTTCCTCAGAAGTACTTCCTTCTGATTACCTCTTTCGCAGTCTGCCCTTCTCTCTATCATCCCCCTGCTCTCTTGTCCCCTTCCTCCCCTATTTTCCTGTAGGGTAAGACAGATTTCCATACCCAATTGAGTGTGTATGTTATTCCCTCCTTAAGCCAAATCCTATGAGAATAAGATTCCCTCATTTCCTCTCACCTTCCCCTGTTTCCCCTCCACTGTAAGAACCTTTTCTTGCCTGTTTTGTGCTAGGTAATGTACCCCATTCTACCTCTCCCTTTCTCCTTCTCCTAGTATAATCCTCTCTCACTCCTTAATTTTATTCTCCAGATATCACCCGTTCATCTTCAACTCACCCTGTGCCCTCTATCTATCTATCTATCTATCTATCTGTCTATCTATCTATCTATCTATCTATCTATCTATCTATCTATCTATCTATCTATCCATACATATAATTTTTCCCCTCCCACTACCCTAATACTGACAAAGGTCTCATGAATTATAAATACCATCTTTCCATGCAGGAATGTAAACAGTTCAGCCTTAGTAAGTCTCTTATGATTTCTCTTTCCTGTTTACCTCTTCATGTTCCACTTGAGTCTTGTATTTGAAAGTCAGATTTTCTATTCAGCTCTGGTTTTTTCATCAAGAATGCTTGAAAGTCCTCTATTTCACTGAATGACCATTTTTTCCCCTGAAGGATTATACTCAGTTTTGCTGGTACACCTCTGATTTTTCTAAAGTTCTGTTTAGGTCCTTTACTTCTTGTTGAGCTTTTTATTCAACGTGTCTGCGTTTGAAAGGGGCGTGTTGAGGTTGCTTATTTCTCCCTGCAATTCAGGCCTCAGTCACCCTCTTTGTACCTCCTCTCTCTTGCTCCTAGAGCTTGGAAGAATGTCTCTTTTCCCCTTGGTGCCTCCTTATGTTCAGAGCTGGGGTCCAGGGTGGGCAGTAACAGCCTGGGAGCAGCTGTAGCGGGATGGGGGGAGCAGAGGGGACAGACCACTGAGCTCCGCGCCCCCCCCCCAGATGGAGGAGCGCCGCGACAGCATGCTGGAGACGGCCAAGCTGTGCTTCACATCTGCCGCGCGCTGCGAGGGTGATGGTGACGAGGAGGAGTGGCTCCTGCACTACATGCTGGGCAAGGTGGCTGAGAAGCAGAAGCAGCCACCAGCCGTGTACCTGCAGCACTACCAACGCGCTGCTCACTACCTGCATGAAGAGGCTGCCCGCTACCCCAAGAAGATTCACTACCACAATCCGCCCGAGCTGGCCATGGAGGCGCTGGAGGTAAGGCGGGGTGCAGCACGTGCTCTCCCACACTCAGTCACACTCATTCACACTCGCCCTGCACACGGCCGTGGGCACAGTCTCACACACACACACAACCACCCGTGGCGATTTTCAGGGATTTCCTGGACCATAGAGGCCTCTGGGGTCACGCTTCCCTGGGGCCAGAGCAGCCAAACGCCCGCCCCAGGAACCTCAGCAGAACGTGGGTCTGGGGGTTGCCCGAGGGAAGGAGCAGCCTGATGTGGGGTAACCTGGGATGGTTCCCCACCATCTGCTCCTCTGAGGAGGGATGTGTCGGGGGCTTCCCACTCCTTACTCTCTGCCTGGTTCTCCCTGGACCCGAGGCAGTAATGTTTGTACAGGGTGTCAGCGCAGTGCCTGGCACACAGCAGGTGCCTAATCCATGCTTGTTCTCTGGAGGGCTGGCCACAAGGCCGGTTGGGGAGGGAAATGCGGGGATCCCGGCCAGCCAGCACCTTGCAGTGGGTGCCCTGTGCACTCAGGGGCTCTCGGGGTTGTGTCCAGGGCAGACCTCCGGGGCCCGACGGCCTGGACTTTGTCTCGCCAGGTCTACTTTCGCCTGCACGCCTCCATCCTGAAGCTCGTGGGCAAGCCCAGCACTGGGGTCGATGCTGAGAGTCTGCTTGCCTTCATGAAGGAGGCCGCCGAGGGGCCCTTCGCGAGGGGCGAGGAGAAGAACACTCCCAAAGTTTCTGAGAAGTGAGTAGTGCATCCCCCAAGGTCGGTCATGGGATTCTGGGGCCCTGGTGGGCATTTAATGATGAGGGGCTTGAGTGACCTGCCCCCTTGTCCCACATGCCCTGGGCTCCCTGCATCGGCCTCGTCAAGTGGCTCACGGGAGTGGGAGGCCCACAGTCACTGTGCTCACCTCCCTTCACTGCGCTCTGATATCAGGATGGCTTCCTAATGCCAGGCGACCTCCCAGGGTGAGATGGGCGCCCTCCTGCGGGGTCCTGGGTAGGGCTGCCTGCTGAGTCAGTCAACAAACATTGAGTAGGTAGCTCCAGGTGCCCTGCCCTCCAGGAGCTCACACTCCATGTGTCCCACTGTGGACAGAGGTGATGTGTGCCATCAGAGGAGGCCAGGGGCAGCTCCCTCCAGGAGCCGCTCACTCCCCTGGAGGTCATCTTGTCACACTAGTCACGGGAATGAGTGAGGCTCCTCTTGGCGTCCCTTCATCAGGGTCCCTCTTGGGGTGCCCTGTGTGCTGGGATCTCAGGGTATTTCCTTCTGCTGGAGGGGCAACATGAGGAAGGAATGTCAGGGAAGACTTGGGCAAAGGCCCACAGGCAGGAAATGGGGCTTGTGCCTGGAATGTGGAGGCTCTGCAGGCCCCAACCTCAGGCGGAGGCCTGAAGAAGCAGTCAGTGCCGGGGGATTGTGAGCATGGGGGGGGGGGTGGCAGCCACTGGGAGATAGAAGAGAGACAGAGGCAGAGGAGAGAGGGAGATACAGAGACAGAGGAGAGAGACACAGAGAGAGGAGAGAGAGAAATAAAGAGAGGAGAGAGAGAGAAATATGGAGCCAGAGGAGAGACAGACACAGAGCAGAGAGAGGAGAGAGAGAGATACAGAGACAGAGGAGAGAGAAATACAGAGAGAGAGGAGAGACACAGAGAGAGGAGAGAGATACAGAGACAGAGGAGAGAGACACAGAGAGAGGAGAGAGAGAAATACAGAGACAGAGGAGAGAGACAGAGAGAGGAGAGAGAGAAATACAGAGACAGAGGAGAGAGAAAAATACGGAGACATAGGAGAGAGAGACACAGAGCAGAGAGAGGAGAGAGAGATACAGAGACAGAGGAGAGAGAGGCACAGAGAGAGGAGAGAGAGATACAGAGACAGAGGGGAGACACAGAGAGAGGAGAGACACAGAGGAGAGAGATACAGAGACAGAGGAGAGAGGAGAGAGAGAAATACAGAGACAGGAGAGAGACACAGAGAGAGGAGAGAGAGAAATACAGAGACAGGAGAGAGAAAAATACGGAGACATAGGAGAGAGAGACACAGAGCAGAGAGAGGAGAGAGAGATACAGAGACAGAGGAGAGAGAGGCACAGAGAGAGGAGAGAGATACAGAGACAGAGGGGAGAGAGACACACGGGAGAAACAGAGAGAGAGGAGAGACACAGAGGAGAGAGACACAGGAGAGACAGAGACAGACACAGAGAGAGAGGAGAGAAATACAGAGACAGAGGACAGAGAGACAGAGAGAGAGAGAGAGAGAGAGGAGAGAGAGAGAGAGAGAGAGACAGGAGAGAGAGACACAGAGACAGAGGAGAGAGACAGAGACAGATACAGAGACAGACGCAGACAGGAGGGAGAGAGGTATGTGAGGGGGAAGGGGAAGGAGAGGGAGGGAAGGGGGGAGCCTGTTCTGGAAGCTGAGGTAGCTTTGTCTCTTGTGGTCCAAGGAAATACAGCCATGGATGAGAAGGGCCCTACCCGCACCCCGTGGCGCCCACACAATGCTGCTGCCCCTCAAGCTGGGCCACTGGGCCCCCTCCTCTCCCTTGTGCTAAGCTCTTTACAAGTAACTCATTTGAGCCTCACAGTGACCCCTGTTTTACAGTTGAGGAGGCTGAAGCGAAGGGCCTCACCCAGGCCCCGAGGGCCCATGTATCCAGGCGACTTTGGCCTCCGCCCCGCTCCTTTCGGGGCCCTCATACTCTGTCTTCACCTGTTGCCTCTGGCTCCGTCAGTCCTCATGGGCCTTTTCTTGGCCGTCCAATTCACCAGGCAGCTTTGGCCTGGTCTCATCTGTGCCCAGGCCCTTCCTCTTCTCTCTCCAGACTCTATTCTGGGGGTCTCCTCCTCTTGGGGCAGCCGGCCTTTGCTCTCTCTCTCTCAAGCTCCAGCTGCTGCTGGGGCATTGGGTCAGCATCTCCCCTGTGACCCTGGCCCCTCCAAGGCAGCGTTCTCCACTTGCTTAGGGAGTTCATCATGACCCCCTTGGCCCTCAGATGAGCTAGAAGAGAGAAGATGCTTGGCACGCTGTAAAGAGCTGTGCAAATAGGTGCATGCGTGTGGCTCGCGAGCTGGAAGCTAGAGCTGTCCCCCAATGAATGGACCCCAGGCCTGGTGCCATGTTCGCCTTTAGGCAGCCTGGGGCTCCCCGTGGCTGACCCCCCGGGCCCCACGAGGCCCCTCGGAGGGCCCATAGCTCACTCGCTTGGGCCGTGACACGCCCACTGCGTATTGGCAACGTTGACCTTTTGAGCACTGTGACAGATCTTTGTCTTCAGCATTGTTGAGTTCATCTGTTTTGGCCCAGTGCTCAGGCTTCTTTGGTCATTCAGCATGTGAGTTAGGGTCTCCCCTACCCTGCAGCTTTGTGCTGGTCACTGACAAAGGGCAGACCCCTGGGGCCCTCTACCAGAGACCTGCTTCTTCAGCCGTCCTCTTTTCCATGAGGATGGTGTGAGCAGCTGGTGTTGCCAGGGTGGGGCTGCGCTTCCGTGGGAAGTGAGTGTGGAGTGAGGGAATGAGGCCGCAAGAGTAGATGATTTGGGAGGTGAATTCTCAGCAGCCAGGGCAGATGGCCCAGGACAGTCTGGAGGATGCTGGAGGATTTGGGCAGGGCCGCCGCGTTGGGCCCTTCCGGGTGCTGGTGAGCAGGGCAGGGGTGTGGCCATCAGCGTTCCTTGGAGGCCCTCGTGGGTGGAGCATGAGGACCAAGGGGTCCCCAGTGTGAGAGCCAAAATGTCCATCTCTGGAATGCTGAGCTGAATTTGAGGGCCCATCCACCAGGCCTGTCATCGTTCACGTCAGCACCCATGGCAGCTGCAGTCAGGATAGAGTGGGGCTGGCCCCCAGGACTCCCGGTCTGCTGCTGTCCTAGGTCCTGCCAGCTCCCGACTGGGGGAGCGCTGGGCTGTGTCGGAGCCTGGAGAAGGCTGATGTCAGGAGCAATGGGGGCCCAGGGAGTTGGGGGCGAGGTCCCTTTGGCCACTGTTCTCAAGCTGCAGGTGAAGGTCAGCTCCGCAGGGCACCCAGCCCAGTAGCGGCTTCATCCACATGTGTGCAGTAGAATCTGGTCCGGTCGACTTGGAGGCCCCTGTGGCCAGGAAGCTCCTCATCCCTTGGAGAGGGTCTGAGAGCAATCCCTTGCAGTCAGGTTGGGGTCAGAATGAGCCAGGCCGACCATGGGGCCTCCAAGAGGCGGTGGGGGCCTTCCTGCTTTGGGTGTCTGTCCACAGCCTTTGTATTGTGTTCTGTCCTCTAACTCTTACAGGGAAAAGGCCTGCATCGTTGACGAGGACTCCCACTCTTCTGCGGGGACGCTTCCGGGCCCTGGGACTTCCCTCCTTCCCTCCTCCGGCCCAGGTCTGACATCCCCACCTTACACAGCTACTCCGATCGACCATGATTACATCAAATGTAAAACCCCCCGCCAGCAGGCGACGCCCGACGGTACAGTCCCTGTTCTCAATCCTGCCCACTCGGGGGGAGGCTGGAGGGCTGGGGTGGTGGTAGGGCTCAAGACCCAGATCTCAGCGATCCCTGGCGCCCTGTGTGGGAGGAGGCTGAGGGCGCCTGCTCTGAGACAAAGCCCTGGGGTTTCCTTCTGAAAGGACTTTGGGTGGTGCCTTTGAAGGTCTTCCTTAGGAGGCCCTGGCCCTGCCCAGGCTGGGACACAAACTGGGAGAAAGGTTGGGGTTCCTTGGCTCAGGCTTGCTTCTGTTAAGTGGTTTACTAAGAAGAGCATCTGGGCCAGAGATGGGGGGAGATGGAGTCTGGCCTGGCTCTTCCTCAGCCCCCTGGCTGTGTCCCTTGCTGAGGCCTGAGCTCTCTCCCTGTGGTCCCTGAAGTGGCAGGGCCTTCCAGAAGTGCGTGAGCACCCCTCACCTCTGTGCTCTCCCCATCTGTCTGAGCCTTGGCCTATTCCTGGTCCCCCGGGGCTCCAGCCCCCAGCAGCTTCTTTTCTGGGACTCAGAAGTGCTAGGAAGTGCTGTCCCATGGGCAGCCGTCCTCAAGGCCTTCTGTGCTGTGGGGAGGCCTGGGTGGTGCCCCAGCCCTAACCCTAAATGTGCGCCTTGCCATTTGCAGACTTGTATGCCAGTGGGATTATTGGGGGCGTCTCTCCAGACGAGGGGAATCGGTCTAGGGGATGCAGTAAGTGCAAGTTTCAGGTTCCTGGAGGCATGAGCTGGGCATGTCCCAGGTGACAGGGAGCTGTAAAACAGTGGGTTTGCAGCACGCAGCATTTTCTATTTGACCCTCACGTGGAGAAGGCGGTGGGAGCCTGACTCCCCAGGATATTTCATCCTTTAAATTTAGTGCTGGCGGGTGGAGGGGCCGGGGCAGGCTGGGGTGTCTAAGAGGCTCTGGTGTCAGCTGGTCAGCCCAGCTGCTGGTCTGGGCCTGGACTCGGTCAGCGCGGGACCACAGCTGGCGTGGCTGCAGCTGGGCTTTCCACGAATCCCTTTTCATCACTCCAGGTGGGGATGGGGTCCAAGGGTAGTGGAGGAAGCTTGTAGCTAAGCTCTGCCACCTTTTCACAATCAGAGAGCGCAGCCTCCTCTTGCTGGGAGTGAGTAGTGTTCAGCCCCACTGGCTCTCTGGGGAGATGGAGCAGGGCCCCGGCTCATTGGCAGTTGCTCGTTTGCCTTGATCCGGCCAGGGCTGGGACCTCCTCCTGTGCAGCCCGACTTAGCATCATGCCCGGCCGGCTTTACCATCCACCTGCTTGTGACTTATGGCAGAGGAGAGCATGGCTGTTTTCTTGCTGGTGTGCTTTTCCTATGAAAATCAAACTTTTTATTGAGAAAACATCCTAGAATTGCTGGATTTAAAGGAATGTCGAGTCCTGGGAAATTGTCACAAACCCTTAGCTGTCATCTGGTGCACTGAGGGGTTCGCAGGGAAGCGGCTCTGCTCTGAGCTGCTGGATAGAGCTGCTGGCTCCCAGACAGTCCTCAGAGGAAGGGTCTGCTGCACTTCCTCGTCTTGAGGAGTCCTGACGAGTCTTGTTATGGGTGAAACGCTTGGTGCTGCCCCCAGACTTAACCCGAGAGCTTCAGCTGGTCAGTACAATGGAGAGAGCACTGGGCCTGGAGCCAGGAAGACCTGAGTTCAAATCTGTCCTCAGACACCTAGAGGCTGTGGGAGCCTGGACATGATGCTTCAGCTCTGCCTGCCTCATTGTACTCGTTCGTAAAATGGGGGCGACAGTGGTTGGGAGGACAAAAGAAGATATTTGCCGAATGCTTTTCAAATGTATTTAGCATTGTTGGCATGTACCCCATCCCTGCTGGCGCACCAGCGGTCTGCAGATGGCGAGAAGCAGCATCCCCAGTGGCCTCCCTGTCCAGTCAGCCAGGCCACCTACAGTGTGAAGGGTGCACGTCTTCCGGGGCCCAAGAGCCTCAGGATCAACAGCCCCCTCCAGCCCAGTCCCCAGAGAGATACGGCTCCTGCCGTGGAAGACCATGAGAAACCCTGCCCCTAAGTCCTTGATGCCATCAAGCACTTAAGCTTTGGAAATGGACAGGGCTTCACCAGTGAGCAGGACATGAAGAAGAGGCATCATTATTCCCATCTGCTTGGCATCTGCCCCCTAAGGCCCAGGGGATCTGCCCATGTGCCAGGCACCTGAAACCTCCCCTATTTGAGGGGCATTCCACATCTGGATGTCACGGACTGTCCTGGCTTCTGTATTTGTATCCTTGGTGCTTGGCTCAAGGCCCAGGCCTGCTACTCTGGGCTGGCTAGTGGCCACCACCCCAGGTCCAGGCCGGAGGAGCTGGGCGCATTGCTTCCTTTTCATCTTTCTGACCAAGGCTATTAGGGGACACCACAGCGGACGAATCCCGGGTCAGGAAGAGCTGATTCCCTGTGTGTCCACGAGGGGGCTCCAGGGTGCATGGAGCCCAGGGGGGAACGCTTGAGTTTCAACCCAACTTCACGAGATGAGTTTGGCGCAGTCACTTTTTCTGCCTCAGTATCCCCAGCTGTAACATGGAAATCACAGTGGCACCTGCCTCCTCCAGCTGTTGGGGGGATTAGAGGGGATCCCATCTGTAAAGTTCTAGAAATGCTTGGTATCAGTAGAGACTGGGGTACTGGTTTACCCCAATAGCCCAGCACTGCCTGCCCCCCAGTCCCTTCCCCAGGGTTCAGTGTCATAATAACAGCTGACATTTACAGAGGGCTTTCTATGTGCCAGGCACTGAGCTAAGCCCTTTATCGTCCTGGGAAGAGGCAGGTGCTATTAGGATTCCCAGGTTATAGATGAGGAAACTGAGTGAGGCAAGAATAAAGTGACCTGCCCAGGGTCATACTGCTTGTAAGTATCTGAGGCTGGATTTGAACTCAGGCCTTTCTGACTCCAGGTGTCCCCATCACTCTCAGGGATCTGACTTATCCCGTTCCCTGCTCCTGCTGAAGTCCCAAAGGGAGAGCCCCCATGATCTTTGAACTTCCTGTGTGCCCCATGCAAGCCTGTGCCTTGATCTTGGGATGACTTTGGTGGCTTCGCAGAGCCCTGCTCCAACTCACGTGGCTGGCCCAAGCCTCATTCACGCCCACCGGGCCTGTGCTCTCCCTGAGGATGGTCCGGTGTGGCCAGGAGGCCCTGGGCTCTCTGAGGCTCTACCGAGAGAACCAGTGAGCCCAGAATAGGACTGATGACCTGAATGCTGTGGCTTTGGAAAAGGCCTGCTCCTCATGGGACCTAGATATGTGGAGAGGTGGAATTGGGGGAGTGCCTGGGTGATGTTGCAGATGGCCCTCCTGGAGCATAGAGCCTGCTGGGGGAGACTCTGTGGGGCTCCCGGTCCTGTGCCGTCCTCGCCCTCTTCCTTTGGGGGGTGGGGCGCCAGGTCAACACACTCCAGGCGTGACCTTCTTCCTGCTCCTTTAGTCCAGCACAGTCTGTCCGGCCAGTCTGGTGCCCGGCCGGTGGATGCCTGTTTGAGAGTGGCAGGTGCTTGGTCCAGGGCTCCCAGGCTGAGAGCTGTGGGCAGAGGAGCCCTCGCGTCTCCTGCTGGGGCCATCTTGTCCAGGGGGACTGGCTGTTGGTGTGTTCCTGCTTTCTCTGTGTCCCCGGTGCCTAGAAAGGTGCCTAACTCCTAGCAAGCTCCCCATCAATGTTGGATTAATGATGTTGCCAGGCTCAAGGGTGTGAGCCCCAGGGTGCTGCCAGGTTGGCTTCCCCGGCTATGGCTGCTGCTCCCCCGTCGCGGGCCACCATCTGCAGGGGCTCTGCTCTGGCTCACCTGTTCCTCTGGCTGGACGTTGTCCTCAGGTTGTCAGTGCTGTCCTGGTTTCAGGCTCAGGTTACTTGTTTGGGGCCTTGGTGCCAGGAGGTAGATCTGAAAAGCTTGGCGTGTGCCTGGCTGGGGTTCCAGACAGTGTTCTGGGCACACTGCCATCAGGGGAGCCTCCAGCTCTGTGGGGATGGGCTCTCACGCGGGCTGGCTGGGGCCCGGCTTTCTGGGCAGTGGTGCTGCTGGGGAGTGGCAGGTTCACAGGGTCCTCTTTCTCCGTTTTCTAGAGAGGAGTCAGGACAGCACTGCAGTGGCCCTCTCTGATTCCAGCTCAACTCAGGATGTCTTTAGTGAGCCCCCCAGCTCCCAGGAGAACTCCCGGAAGCCTTCCCTGGAGAAGCGGCCCCTGGGGTCCTGTGCCTCAGCTGTGCCTCCAGGGCTGGTCCTAGAAAGAGGTGTGTGCGTTGGGGTTGGGATTTCACTCTGGGGAGGCTCTCTGAGGGAGCTCCTGACCCTTAGGGGTCTTAGAGAACTCGCCTGCCCCTTGGGCTTGCAGGCCAGCATGTGGCCAGCCTCACCCTCTGGGTGGGCTGCAGGGTATTGTGGGGTAGCGCATGGCCCGAGAACCAGGCCTGCCTCCGCTTCCCTCCCTTGGAGAATAGCCCCTCACTGGGGCCCTCAAGCGGGATCGTGTGCTCTGGGGCAGCCCTTCCTAAAGCTGAGGCTCACATGGCCTTTTGGTAGTTTCTTCTTCTCTGTAACCCATCAGAAGAATTCGAACTCCTTTCCCCTGGCAGCCCCTCCATCAGCCTCCGTGACGGCGTCTCTCCTGGCACCAGATCCCTCTCTGTGCCTTTCAAAGCCCTGCCCCCTCAGAGAAGCCCACCCTTGTCACCTGTGCCCCCTTCCTGATTCCCATCTCCTCTGACCCGTTGCTAACACCATGTCATGCCCCAGGAATTGCCTGGGCTCTTCTGTAGATGCTTTGTTTTTGCTTGTTCTGAGGCTTTATCTGAGTCCTTGGTGAAAGTGTGAAAGAACACCAGGCTAGAGGAGGGCTTCCCCGCCTGCAGCCCCCTAAGCTGGGAGCACCGAGGTGTGCCTCCACCTCCAGGCCCTGGGCCTTCGCATGGGCAGACTCCTGTGCCGAGCACGCGCTCCCTTCTCCCCCTCCACCTCTGGGTCCCTAGTTCCTTCAAGGCTCAGGTCAGGGTCTGCTACTTCATTCTTGAAATGCTCCCCACTTGCTGGTGATCTCCCACCCCAAATTACTTTGTATTTACTTTCTGCTGTGATGGCAGAAATGGTGGACCAGCCCAAGAAAGGGGGAAGCGTAAGCAGACTGCCTTAGCTCATTCAAGGCTACGAGTGCAGCGAGAGCAAAGTTAACTGCTGAGTCCTGCTGCGGGTGCCGAATGGCGATGACCTTCCCAGGGGGAGAGTGCTCACTGTGGTGGCTGGTCGGGGCCTGCCTCCTGTGAGAGAGCCAATAGGCCAGAGAAGGCACCGAGCCCCTCGCACGGGGGGCGCTTCCCAGGGCTGGCGTCTTCACCTTTCTTGTCTCTCTGTCTCTGTCCCCTTTCTCCCTCCCCCCTCCCCTCCCCCCCTCCCTCCCATGACAAACATGGAATTAGGGTCTGGCCGGCATCAGGGGTCCAGGAGCTCGGCTGAGATGTGACTTCCCTTTTTCAGGGAAAGGCGAGGAGCCTTTGGAAGGTGTAGAATCTTTGCGGGCTGCAGGGGAGCCCGGGCTCCTGAGAGCTGTGGCTGACATCGTGGCCAAGCCTGCAGCCTCCACTCCTGCACCCTCCACCCCCGCGCCATCCCCATGGGACAGCAAGAAGAGAGGCGAGCCCCTTGGGGAGCGGGCGGAGCTGTGCCAGCGGCTGCCCACCGATGCCGAGGGCCAGCGCAAGTTTCTGACAGAGCAATGCGTGGCCTCCTTCCGCCTCTGCCTGAGCCGCTTCCCTCAGCACTACAAGAGTCTGTACCGCCTGGCCTTCCTTTACGCGCACAGCAAGACCCACAAGGTGAGGGCAGCCCCGGGCCCTCGCAGAGAGGGTGGGCAGGCA
Source organism: Phascolarctos cinereus (assembly GCF_003287225.1). NCBI lineage: Eukaryota > Metazoa > Chordata > Mammalia > Diprotodontia > Phascolarctidae > Phascolarctos > Phascolarctos cinereus. The sequence continues at coordinate 729,455,357 of NW_027555847.1, read as the reverse complement.
GATGGCGGGGCAGTGCTGGGCCCTAACCCTGAGTTCAAATCTGGCCTCCTCAGATGCTTATTGCCTGGCCAACCCTGGGCTAGGCACTTCACTGCTGCCTGCCTTGATTTCCTTAACTCCCCCCAGGCTCTTCAGGCCTCCTCCCATGTGGACCCTGCACAGAGGGTGCCCCCTTGCCCTCCCAGTTGTCTTATCTGTGCAGTGGGGATGATTATGCCTTTAAAGTCTATTTGACCCAAGCCTCTGGAGCTAGCCAGTCTGGAAGGGCTGGAAGGGCCACCACGATGCCAGCTCTGCCCAGTCCCTCCCTCCTCCCCTCTGCCCTGACTTGGGTGGCAGGCATCCTGAGAAGGGCAGGGCTCCTGCTGGGTGGAGGGGAGGCTGCCTGGAGAGCAGAGGTTTCAGACAAGGGGCCCTCGGGCATTTGGAGCCACCCCAGCACTCCAGAGGGCAGCCCAGATGAGCACGTTCCTGGGAAGTAGTGAGCAGAATGCATAAGAATACAGTAGAACATAGATAATAGGAATGTGTGGTTTTCTAAGTACCTGCAAGAATCCTCGGCAGCCCCATTTTTACCTGAGCTTTGGAGAATTGAGGAGCTTCCCGTGGCCGTCCCGTGCATCCGTTGTGCTGCCTCGGGGGCAGGTGGGGACGGCACCCCTGAATGTACCTCGAGAAGTCCAGAGAGGAGCCCCGTTTTGGGGCTCACAGCCGAGGGTGGGCAGTGGGCCTGGGCCAGAGGTGGTGGGCTAACCATGGCTCCCTTCTGCTGTCTCCTCCTCCTCCACAGAACCTGCAGTGGGCCCGAGACGTGTTGCTAGGCAGCAGTAACCCGTGGCAGCAGCTGCCACACATGCCTGCCCAGGGCCTCTTCTGTGAGAGGAACAAGACGAATTTCTTCAATGTAAGTAGCACTTTCTCGGCTGCCTCGGGCCGTGGGGGGCTGGCAGCCTGGCTTCTCCAAGAGGGAAGCCAGAAGGTTAGAGCCTCCTCCCTGGGCTGACCAGTGTGTCTGGGAATGAGTGGGGGGTGGTTCATCGGTCAGCCAGCAAGCATTGAGCGCCCACCATGTGCCCAGTGCTGGGACACAAAGGACAAGCAAAGCCAATCCTTGCCTGCCCTCAGGGGGCTTCCCTCCTTACTGTGCCCACTCCGTTTTCTCACCCCTGAAATGGGAGAGGAAGGCAGGGTCTGCACTTGACGATCTTGTTGCTCCATGTCCAACAGCCCTGGTTTCAGAGTCACAGTTTTTGGTATGGCCTGCTCCCTGAGCCTGTGGAATGAAGGGCGGTCTGAAGCCTTCCCATTCTAAGCCCAGCAGTCTGTTCCAAAGGCTCCTTCCTCCTGCCCTTTGAGAACCCCAGGGCGATGGTCCTCGTTTTTTAAAACCATCCCTTTTGGGGGTAGCCCCCCCCCAACCTTGGATAACTGGGGAAAACAAGGAAACCTTAGAGGTGAGCAAGCAGGGGTAGAGAACTCCCTGGGAGAGGCAGGTGTCCCAGAGCTAAGACGCTGAGGTGGGGGTATACAAGGGGTCCTGTCACCACAGTCTCATCAGAAGGGCAGAGACATTTCTCAGCAAAACAGTGACTTTGAAAAGAAGCAGAAATGTGATTAAGCGAACCAATCCCCCGCCCCCAGAATAAGTAGGAGGCGAGGATTGTCAGGAAGACTCTTCCTGCATGAGCAGGAATGGCAGGTTTTGTGGCTGGTGACCAGTAGACGTTGGTGGCCTTCTCCCCACGGCAGAATCACAGCTAGGGGAGCCGGGGACCGATCTCTTTTCAGTAGATTTGGCTGCGAGGGCCCTTGGAATTGGCCAAAATGACAAAAGAACGAGGCTGTGTGCAGAAGGATGGGCTGCCCGACGCCCTGTATGGAGGTGCGGGCTGGGCCAGCCAGCGCTCAAGGAAGTGACCCATCCATGCCCATTGTCCCAAGTGTCCTGCCCAGTGAAACATCCCTCGTTTGGCCCAGAGTTCATAGTAGCATAACTGTGTTCCTGTTGTGGTTAATACTTTCCCAGCCATTAGGCGGCGCCACACTGCACAGAGTGCAGGGCCTGGAGTCAGGAGTTAAATCCTTGTGAGGCCACTAGGGGGTGCCAAAGTGCACAGAGGGCTGAGCTTAGAATCAGAGAGACCAGAGTTCAAGCCTAGTCTCAGACACTGACAAGGTGACCTTGGACAAGTCACTTCACCTCTGCTTACCTCAGTTTTCTCATTTGTACAATGGAGATCATAACAGCACCAGCCTCCCAGGACATTCTCACTTGTTGTGAGATCAGATGAAGTCATATCTGGGAAGTGTTTAGCGCAGTGCCTGGTGCATGGCAGCTGCTGAATAAATGCTGACTATGGTATTGTTATATAGACTTGAAAGGTAGCCGAGTTGTTTCTCTTCGAAATTTTAGTATGATTTCAGATATTTAGTGTGCTGGGTGGTGTAAGCGACTGGTCTACGCCTCCTTTCCGCCGGACTTCTGATGGGTTTCCCTAGCCGTTCTGCTCAGCTGGGGAGTGCTTTCTCAGGTGACTGTTGTTCTCTGGCTCATTGACTGTTGAGCTAGTTGAGGTCTGTCCTTTCAGACCCTTCCTCCTGTCCGGTCTCGTTCTTTGACCTAGAATCAGACAGCTTTGACGATCACCAGCCTGTCATCAGAGCGCGCCTGCCCCTTCTTCCTCCTTTCTTTCTTAAGAAGTGTTAGTCCCCAGGGTGATTGGATTGAAAAGCGCCTGTTCCGTAAAGCGCCGTGGGCAGCGGCAGCACCCTTGTTCCCTCTGTTTCTTTGAGCAGTGTTTTTTCTGACTAGGTCTCTGGGGTGGGGCTCCATAGATTTACTCAGTTTGGTGGCAGTAGCACTTCCATTTCCATAGTTTCCTTCTGGATTTTATTCTTGCTACGTAGAAAAACTATTTTGGATGGTTATTTTGTTTCCCGAAGCTTTGATCTGTCTTAGTTTCTTTGCTAATTCTCCAGGATTTTCTAAGTAAAATCATATCATCAGCAAATAGGGACAGTTTTGTCTCCCCTTTGCTGATGGTTTTCAAAGCCTGTGAGATATTTCTCTGGCCTCGTTGCTGTGGGCCCAGTTTTGAGAACTGTGCCAGGATTTAGCGGAATTGCTTCCACCTTAACTTCAAACACTTATACATCAGGAGAACCAGCCGAAAAATATACATGGCAACAATGACCATGACTTCAATGAAAAGAGCCCAAAATGGAAACTGAGGCCGGCAGAAGCAGTGACAGAGCGTGCTTCCCCCCTTGTGTGCGGGGAAGGCGGAGGCCTGCAGGGGTGGGGTGCATCCACAGCAGCTGGTGCCTCGTTCCGGCGTGGCCTGCCCGGGCTGTCTTCTCTCTTTTTCTTTGTTACGAGGGATGGCTTGCAGAGGAGTGGAGGTGAAAGAAGGGGTGTATTTGGAGACAAAGACAGAAACAGAAGCTTAAGATGTATCGGGAGAGCTCTCTGCTCGCCTGAAGGCTCTGACATCTTGTGCATGAGGTGAGGAGGGTCAGGCCTGGAGTGGGGTGTGGGGAGCTGACCCTGATGAGCCCCGGAATGCGCTGCCTTGACATCTTGGCTGCTGGTGATTGGAGGCTGGCCCCGTGTGGTGAGGGGTGGGCTGGGGGGGGGGCCAGTGCTGCCGTCCCCGATGGGGGTGAAAGCTTGACTGTGGACTCGTCCCGCGGGCAGGTGGCTGAGGCTGCAAGGGGTTGTTGGCCTATGAGGGGCCGGACTGGGATCGGAGAACTCAAAATTCAGATTGAATCCGTGTTGGACGGCAAATACAGAAGCCGGTAGCACGTCGTCGGCATCAGTGTGCGCGGCCATGGCTGGCAGTACCTTTACTGAAGCGGGTGGCTGGAGATCAGGGAGTGATGCCTGCTGTGGGCTGTCACCTGTTGGTTCCCCAGCAGGTCTGGGGAAGAGCAGAGGGCCCCGCCTGCTTGGTGTGTGAGGACTGCCTCTCTGGGCAGCCTCTTCAGCTCCGGATGGGTGACCTTGGGCTTCCAAGGGAGTGAGCAAACCTCAGTCTGTTACTGATGGAGGCTTGTACAGGAAAAACAGCATGAAATAAGTGATCCAGGAGATGCTCAACCATCTGCAGAGCTGACAGGGTCCCTGAAAGAGGGGCCAGGGACAGAAGGAAAGAGGGCCCAGCACAGAGCCCGGGGACGCCCACACTGAGAGGGCATCTGCCGCAGAGTAGGTGCTTAATGCACGTCTATTGGCCGATTGATTGAGGAGGAGAAGCAGGTGATCGTGAGTGTCACAGGCGAAGAAGGGGGAGCGTGGATAGCAGGCAAGGGATTGTCAAGCACTTTGGAGGAAAGGGGGAGGGCGGAAGGCAGATTGAAGAAGCTAAGGAGAGACAGTGGGGAAATGAGGGCAGATGACTGGTGAAGAGAGGAGGGACCCCACTCTGCTGGAGTGGAACATCGAGCCCCCTCCCTCATTTTACGGGTGAGAAGAAGCTAAGGGGCTTGTCCTAGAGATATCTGAGGCAGGATTTGACTCCAGGTCTTCTGGACTTGGGAGCTGTATCCCCAGGGGCAGCGAGCATGGATTTGGTAAGGAGAGGTGCCACCTCCTCATCGGACAGGAGGAAGGGAAGAGAGAATGGGGGAGATGTCAGAGGGCTTTGAGATGGAGGGGGAGCTCCTGGAGGTGCAGAGGGATCTGGAACCTGCAGGCCACCCCTTTTCAGAGTAATGCTCCAAAGTAAAAGACGTTGGGATTACCAGGAAAACCATTCCTGTGGAACACCTATGCATGAACCCTCCTGAATCAGAGTCAGGGGCAGCAGGCAGTGGGACCCAGGGGCCCATCCTCCAGGGCTCTAAGGTGAAGGCTCAGGGGAGGGGCCCAGCTTGCCCCCAGGACCGCGGGGGGGGAGCCTTGGGTGGGGGCTGCCTGGCTCACCCCTTTTCTCTGTCCAGGGTCCTTGCCAGGGAGCCTGGGCACGGCGCTCGCAACGTCGGTCCTGGTGGCCCAGTCCTGGGAAGGCTGGCTTGTGTCTCGCATCCTGCCCCTGCCCCTGCCCCCACCTCCACCTCCCCCCAGGAGCCCTTTCCCACACAGGCCAGGATTGTCCCCGTCATCCACACCAAGGGCACGCTTGGAACTCTTCCTTCTGGTGGGGATCCTGGGTGTTGCCTTTGGGTGTTCTCATATCTGCCAGTCAGTAAGCATTTATTAAACATCTACTGTGTGCCAGGCACTGTGCTGAGCCTTGGGCATACAAAGAAAGGCAAAAGACAGTCCCTGCTCTCGAGGAGCTTTCAGTTTGACAGGGAGACAAGCAGACAAGCTAGATACGAAGTGAGCTCTGGACAGGATAAATAGGAGATAACAAACAGAGGGAAGGCCCTGGCGTTAGCAGGGATCAGGGAAGGCTTCCTGGAGAAGGCGGTTTTGTAGCTGGGACTTGAAGAAAGCCGGGAAGGTCAGTAGTGGGAGCGTTCCAGGCCTGGGGGATGGCCAGAGCCCAGAGTGGGAGGGGCTTGTTCATGGAACAGCCAGGAGGCTGGGTCAGCTGGTCAAGGAGTCTGTGGTGGGGAGTGAGGTGGGAGGGGGCTCTGATTGGTAGGCGAGGGTTTTGTATTTGCCCCTGGAGCTTGTGGGGAAGGGGGTGGCAGCTCCTGAGTGGAGGATGGGCAGCTAGCCCCACCCTCTTTGGTCCCTAGTGACCTTTGGCGAGCCAGCCCGTGGGGCTCCGTGTTTGAACAGCCCAAAGTGGGCATCCCAGAGACGTGAGGTCTACTTCATGGAAAGGGGCAGGCTGGCCCTAACCTCTGGCAAGCTCCCTTGGGGCAGATCCCTGCAGGCCGCTGGCCCGTCGGGTGCCACCTGTCAGCCTCGAGACCCGCATTGTCTCTCGCCTGGGCAGCTCCAGGGTCTTCTGCGTGACTCCAAGAGCTTTGTTGTTCAGTAGTTTCAGTCCTGTCCGGGTCTCTGGGACCCCATTTGGGTTTGTTTGGTTCATGTGGGCACAGACACTGCAGGGCTTGGCAACCTCCTTCTCTAGCTCATTTTACAGATGAGGAAACTAAGGCCAACAGGGTGAAGGGACTTGTGTAGGGTCACACAGCTGGTGCACGTCTGAGGCTGGTCCAAAGCTAGCGCCGTATCCACTGCGCCACCTGGCTGCCTCCAGAGGCTGTATGCACCCACATAGTTACTGACTCCTAAGAGCTCCTGATGTCCCTTCCCACACCCTCCATTGAAGACTGTTGTGCCTTGACAGACTCATCTTCTATAGCTCAGTCAATATTAAGTGCCTACTGTGTGCACTTAGCTGGTGTGGAGTAGGCCCTTCTACAGTTGGCTAAGTACCAGGGTTACAAAGAGAGGCCAAAGGCTTCCCTGCCCTTGAGGAGCAGGGTGGGAGAGAAGAAGGCAGGGGTCTCTGTGAGGCGATGATAGAGCGGGACCCACAGGTGCTGTGGCTGGGCTGTGGGCCCTGTTTGAAGGCCCCAGCTGACGCCCTCCGCAGATGACGAGTTTTTCCTGGGAGGGAAGCTGTCGTCAGGCGTCCCTTGGGAGCAGCTGCTTTTGGAACCCTCTGGGGCCCCTTGAGAGCCAGATGGGGGCTGCCAGGGCCCCTTCATCCCCATTCCCCAGGGCTGTTTGCTCCCATAACCCCTGCCCCCACCTCCCCAGAGTAGGCTAGAGACGTTCTCTTGGCTCCTCCAGTGAAAAGCTCGCACTCTCTGCTTCCCACCTTCTGGAGTCTGTTTTGGTCAAAGAAAGAAGAGAAGCAGTGGGTAGAGAGGGGAGCATGGAGTCCTGGGGCTAGGGCCTGGGCAGCCCTAGCCCAGCGGCCCCTGCAGCATGCACTTCTGCCAGAGGGGGCTGGTGGGGGGGGCAGGGGCACTCGGCTGTTGAATGCAGGCTCTCAGGCCTCACCTTGGAAAAAGCGAGCTCATCAGTCAAACATGCTCCCGTCTGGAGCTCGGCTTCACACGCTGTTCCCTGGCTAGCTTGGCTGGCATTCAAGGTCCAGCAAGTCGAGGAGACACCACGCTGCGTTCTCTGGGAGCTCGGCCAGGGCCTTGTTTTCCAGGCGAGTTCTCAGGAAGCGGGCCCTCTCTTCTGACAGCCAAGATAAATCTCGTGTCCCAGGAGAGGCAGAGAGCAAAGGGACGGGCCTGAGGCGGGGCAAGCGTCCAGGCCTGGCCAAGCGCTTGGGTGGGAAGCATCTGGCCCCTAATCCAGTGCAGACCCCTCCAAGGAAGCCCACACAAGTGATGATCCGGCTTCTGTTAGAAGACCTCCAGGCACGGGGAGCTCCCTACCTCACAAGGCAGCCTGTCCCTCTCTGGATGGAAAGTTCTTCCTGACGTACAGCCCCTGCAGCCCTTGAGAGGCTTCTGTGAGTGCCTGTGCCCAGCGGACACGATGCAGAGAATGGGCCTCTCTTCTCTCTGCTTGGCCATCAGCTCCAGGCCTTTCCCGACCTGACCCACACTCTGCCGTCTCCCCTCTCCTGACCTTTGCCCTGGCTGTGCCCTGGGCCTGGAATGCACCACCCAGTCACTCCAGTGGGGCTGTGGTCTCTTCACTGGTGCTGATGACAGCCCCCTTTCTGGGGCTTTGGCCTCACGCTGGTGGCAAGCCGGTGTGGGCTCACGGCCCCATCGAACCAGCTCAGATCTGGCATCCGCCAGAGGGCCCCCTCGCCAGTGGTCTTGTGTTCATTTCATTGGTGTTTGCTTAGTATCTGCATCTACTTATGTGTGTACATGTTGACCCCTCCAAGAGAGTGTAGACCCCTTGAGAGCAGGGACTATTTCCTTTTTGTCTTCTGGCAGCCGGGGGCACCTCTGTGTACAGAGTGTGTCTCTGGGGGGTGAGAAAGACCAGAGTTCAAATCCAGCCTCAGACCCTGAGCGAGTCCCTTTACGACTGCCTGCCTCAGTTTCCCCAGATGTACCATGGGGATTGTTCCAGTGCCTCCCTCTCCAGGACGTTGTGGGGATCAAATGAGCTCATATTTGTAAAGCACGACTGGCCTGGGGCTCTCCACAGTGCCTAGCCCAAGGCCTGGCACCTGGCAGGCACCCAGGAAGTGCTTTGGATTGGCCCTGTGTGCCTTGGCTTCATGGCCCCCAGCGTTTGTGCCCATTCAGATTCTGGGTGGCAAGTTCGGGGCCCCTTCTGCCCACCTGCCTCGGCTGAGGTCCATAGAGCGCCACCAGGTACAGGGGGTCTGCCAGGTTGCAGGGACCTGCCTGGGGGCCAGGCCTGATCCTTCAGGAGCTCTGGGGTCAGACAGACAGGAAACATTTGCCCTGGCTCATGCAGCTGGTACGAAGAACTCCCAGGTGAGGGGAGTCCTTCTGCCCATGCAGCTCAGCTCCTCCTGCACTAATGGAGTGCCAGGTCCAGTCCCCCCTCGCTGTCCAGATGTATAGCTGGCTCGAGGCGTCATCCTCACCCTCAGATGTCCTGCTGCACCGGGCACAGCTGGTGCCAGGAGGGCTTGGAGAGGTCAGGACAGCGCGTGGCTCAGTCGGTGTGTGCCAGGAATGGTGTGCTAGGTGGGGACCTTGCTCTGTCCTTGGGGGCGGCCACAAAGGTGTCCTGACATCAGCAGGAAGTCAAGAGCGTCACGCCTTGTGATGGTAACATATCATCTGTGTAATAGGAGGCTCGAGGGGCCTGGTATGCTCTGGTCCAGGGGTCACAAAGAGATGGACAGGACTGAGCGACTGAACGGCATGCACACGTGTGTGCGTGCACATGCACAGGAAGGCAGAGCAGCGAGTGAGCAGGGGCTGCAGCTCCTCAGAGGAAGAGAGGGAGTCTGGGGAGCAGCAGTGAGGAGAGAGAGCGTGGAGGACGGGAGGAGGCGGCAGCCTCTGAGGGCCGAGCAGACAAGTTGCTGTTTGATCCTGGAGGAGAGAGGGCCCTAGGGGCTGACCCGGTCAGATGGGCCTGGGTGGGCTGAGGCCTTTGTGGTAATGACCTAGGGGCATGGGGGAGGTCCAGGGCATCCCTCTGCAAGAACAAGCATTTATTAAGCTCCTACTGCATGCCAGGCACTGTTCAGCTCTTTATGACTATGATCTTGTTTGAACCTCGCTACAACCTTGGGAGGTTGGTGCGATTATCATCCTCATTTTACAGATGAGGAAACTGAGGCAGACAGAGACTTATGTGCCTTGCCTTGCCCGGGGTCACCTGGTAAGGAGGTTTCTTAGGCTAGATTTGAGCTCAGGGCTCCCTGACTCCCGGCCAGGGGCACCCCTGCTGCGGGCTGCCTTGGACCCTCCCCTGGATGAGGGTTGTGCAGGGGGACAGCCCGTCCTTGAGGGTTTGTACATCAGGGCTTCACTGGAGCCGTTGACAGCCTGGGAGCCCCAGTTTACTGAGGCAGGCAGATGGTCACCCGGCTCGGGAGCCAGGAAGCCACAGTTTGCACCTGGGTCTTCCTCCCTCCCCTGGTGTTTCACCAGTGTAATAGCTGGATGTGTTTTCCCTTCCCAGATGTGAGGTTTGTGTTAGCTTTCTTGGGCCCTGGTTTGTTTTGAAATGTCTTTGTCATTTTGCCAGAACTGTGAGAGACTGGCCTTAGCCTGCGCCCTGTTTGTTTTTCTTCGGTGTTTGGAATGTGGTGTTTGAACCAATTGAAGAGTCATTTGGCCCATGGGCGGGTGGCATCTCAGTTACTTACCCATCACGGGTTTGCCAGCGTCTTTTTTTTACCCTGTTATTCCTGATGGGGATGGGTACAAGACCATTTACAGCAAAAAACAAGCCACGCCCGAACTTGGGAGCCCCTGGTGGTGCTTAGAGACAGCTCAGTGGCCCAAGGGAGAGAAGGCAGGGCTCCTCAGCCTCTGCGTGCCGCAGTTTTCCTCCGCTGTAAAATGGGAGCCATAATAGTACCTGTCTCTCAGGGTCATTGTGAGCTGTTTGTAAAGCTCTTTGCCAACCTTCAGACGCTAGAGAAAAGCACACTCTTTCTTACTCTGATATTGTTCTAACTGCTGCTAGCTGAAGAGGATTCCAAGTTCCTCTGCCCACCCCGAACCTGGGTCCTCGCTCAGACCTGGACTGGCCATGCAGTGATGGGGGAGTGACTGAGGTGCTCTGAGGGGGTGTTTCTTTGGCTTGGACAGACTCCAGAGACCCTTGTCTTTGCCTGGCCTCTGGCCCAGCTTGGACTGAGCTGGGATGTGCCCTCTGACCCTAGGCCACTCCCACCATCTTCCTCTGTGGCCGCTGCTACTGACTTGTGGCCTTTATCCACCTCGGTCCTCCCCAAGTCCTCCCCAGGGACTCTTCCCAGCCCTTATTGCGTCATCCCCAGATCACCTCGAGTATGAACCCCGCTGGTCTCCTCTTCCTTGTTCCTGACTGAGGAACATTTCTTCTTCTTTTCCTCAGCCCTGCCCGCTTCCTCCCTCTCTGCAGAAGGGTGTCAGCCCAAAATCAGGGTTAGGTTTTTGCTGCCCCAACTCTTCCCCTGGATCTCCCTCATCCAAAGGAAGCCAGACCCCAGTGGGACCTTTGCATGGTGTGGATGGGACAGCAAGAGAATTGGCAGGTGGGAAGGGACATTGGAGAGGTCCTGGAAAATGGGAGCGGGACCAGACATTCTCCTGATTTCCAAAAAAGGGAAGAGAATGGAGTCTGCAAACCCCAGACCCATATACTTGCCTTTGATTCTTGGGACAGTTCTAGAGTCTCGAGGCCACAGGTTCCCCACTCCTGCTCTAGAACGTCTCATTGAAGAGATGGTTAATGAGCCTCTAGAACGAGCAGTACAGGAGCATGACCACGAGCCAGCGCAAGCACGGGTCATGCCAGACTGATCCCGTGCCCTTTTCTGACAGAGTGATGTGGAGCAGCTTATGAGTGGCATGCTGTGGGCATGGTTTTCCTAGATTTTAACAAAGCTTCCACTCAAGTATCTTCTAGTCTTGTGGAAACAGTAGGCATGAGCCTGCTCAGGGCCTTGAAGAGAAGCAGAGATGGGACACTCACCCAGGGGTTAGATGACAGAAAACCGAGGGGGTGAGAATTATAAAGGGTCTTCAGAGGCTAGAGCCCAGCACTGAACCTGCTGAGATGAAACTCAGGGGAAGGAATGGAGAGCCTGGCACTGGGCACAGAAATCAGCAGTACCAGTACAAGATGATGGAGGCAGGGCTATATAGCAGGTATTCTGAATAAGATCAGAGAGGCTGAGTGGACTGCAAGCTTGATAGGAGACAGCAGTGGGAGTGAGTTTGTTCCAGTGGTCTCTGCTCTGAGCAGGCTTCATCTGGAAGGTTGGCTTCACTTCCAGATTCAGAGTAGGGCCAGTAACACAGTGACGAGATGGAGAGGGTCTGGAGGATGGTCAATGAGACTGTCAATCCCCAAGCATTTATTAAAATGCCTCCTGGGTGCCGACTGCCCTCCAAGAGCTCCTTCTACTCAGTGAGACAGTAGCTAGTTCATGAGATGGATTCTGAAGGAGGGGAGTCCAGAGGCAGCTGGGGCTGGCTGGAGAGATGCGGGGCTCCTGCCTCCCAGCCCCCATTGTCCTCACGCAGCACCCCACGAGGGGCTTGGGATTTCATCCATGCTTCCTTCACTGTCACTGAGGCTCTGAGAGCCACCATCGGAAAGGTCTGAGAGGTAGGGGCTATTATTATCACCATTTTGCAGGTAAGGAAACTAAGGCAGACTTGCCCAGTTAGTCACCCATCCATTCAGTGTTGGAGGCTGAATTTGAACTCTGGTCTTGCCGTCTCCAGGCCTGGCACTCTGTGCCCTGGAGCGCCCCTACCTGCTGCTGGGAGTTGCCCAGAGACACATACAGGATTCAGGTCAGTGAATGGAGGGTCAGCCTCACGAGGCCTGGAGGGTTCTGAAGAGGTCCGGGCGCATCCTGGAGCCCCTCCTGGGGAGTGGAAGGGCCCTGCCCTCGAGGAGCTCACACTCCTTGTCTGAGTAGGTACCAAGGATGCACAGAATAGAGACTCGGGGGTTTGGGAAGCATTGATTAAGTGCCGACTGTGTGCCAGGTACCCCCTGAGGGAGCTTGCATTCTGATGGGGAAGATTTCCAGGCGGAGGGCAGTGAGGACTGTGCCGGAAGGGTCTGTACAGCACAGCGCCCAGGCCTGAGGCACTGCTGCTCCCGGGGAAGGGTCCAACAACTCCTGACGACTCCCCACCGGGAGGAGCCACTCTGCACACACTTCGTAACTGCCTGCTGGGTGTCTCCGCTTCCTTTCCTCTGCTACCCCTCATCATTCTGGCTGCCAACTTCAGCCACAGTTACAGACCTGCAGCCAGGAGCCCTGAGTGTGAGTCTGCCACAGACACTACCTAGCTGGGGACTTGCCCACTGCCCGCCTCCATTTCCTCAGCTGTCGGGGGGGTTGTAACAGCACCTCCCTCACAGAACTGTTGTGACAATCAAATGAAACAAGACTTGTAAAGCACTTAGCGCATGCCTGGCACACAGTAGGCATCGGTTGTTTTACTCTTGTTCAGTGATGTCTGACTCTCTGTGGCCCCGTTTGGGGTTTTCTTGGCAGACACTGGAGTGCTTTACCACTTCCTTTTCCAGCTCATTTTACAGATGAGGAAACGGAGGTAAATGGAGTGAAGTGACTTGCCCAGGTTCCCACACCTAGTAAGAGTCTGAAGCCAGATTTGACCTCTGCAGAGGAGTCTTCCCAATTCCTGGCTGCCAATAAATGCTCATTCCTTTCCTTCCTAGCGGTCTCTTGGTGGCCAGGTCCAATGGCCTTTGCTTGTCCTCCTGGGCTTTGGATGCTTGCTGTCCGTCACCCACTCCTCCTGGACACTGTGCCTTCTGGGACGTTTTCATAGTGGACAGAGGCAGGGAGCGTGTTTTGGAAGGGTCTTATGGACTTGGCAGTCCCCCCGAGGGATTCACGTGGCTGGGGGCCTGGAAGTCCTCCGGTGAATAGCTGTCCTGGTGATCACAAAGGGAGTTTTGAGCTTCACTGGCTCGGTGCTCTGGCGACATGCTGCCACGGTGCATGGAGGGCATGCTGCGGTGCGGCCGCAGGGCAGTTTGGGGGCATCGTGTCTCTGACCTGCGAGTTAGAAGGATGGATGTGGACGGAGAGGGTTTGGAGATGGACACAGAGGAGCCTTCAGTGAGCTGGGCTCAGCTGCGTTGGGGCTTGGGGCAGAACCCCATCTTTCCCCTCCTCCACTTTCCATGCTCCTTTCTCAGGGCCTTCCTCAGTGCTGGCCAAGCAGCTGGCCATCCCCCTCTTCCCTTCCTGCCCACCCCAGGCCTCTGGGAGGGGCCCTCGGCACAGCGGGGCAGGGAGCTGGAGCAGCCTCACCCCACCCAAGTGCCCAAGTGCTGCCTGGCATTTCCCGAATCCCTGTTGGGTACAGAGGCCGTGGTAGGCCTCTGAGGGAGGGGACGCAGCGTGCGCATGTGAGTCAGTTAGCATGCATTCATTAAGCACTTAGGATGTGGATCCGAATGGACCTGAGAGGTGCGGATGAGGCGGCAGAGCATGCTGGGCCTGTACGAGGGCCAGGAGATGGGAGCAGGGTGGGCGAACGGACTGCCTCAGGGCAGCAGGGAGCCATGGAGCTTCTTGAGCTGGGGAGTAACAGGTTCACTCTGTGCTTTGGGAAGGTCACTGGCTGGCTGAATAATGGCTGCTCGGCAGCCTGTGGTGATCCGGGCTTTTGCGGTACATCTGCTCCCTTACCGTCGGGGCGTGGCCATCTGAGCTGCAGGGCCCTGTGGTCCCAAGGGCCCTCCTTGATCCCATCTGTCTAGGGCCCGCCACACCCCAGGAGCAGCTCCCTGTCTGGGACTAGCACCCGCCTGCTACCTGGGAGCCCACACCTCTGCCAGAAGCATGGGCAGTGTCCTGTGCCAGTGGGGGAGGGGAGGCGTCCCTACCCCGGTGCCCGCTGTCATCCGGTGGCGCTTCCTTCTCTGCATCCGTCTAGACGAGACTTCCCAGGCTTCTCGCAATGGGAATGACCCCGAGTGTGCAAAGGGGTACAAAGAACCAAGCCTGGAGGGGGAAACGAGGGACCTCCTGCAGCCACCGCCCTCTCAGCTTGTCGGCCTTTCTTTTGAATCCCATGGAGCTTGGGGTCTGCCGTGACCCCCAGATCCTTTTCATAGGAACAGCCACCTAGTTGTGTGTCCCACATCCTCTGCTTAGGAAGGGAACAGCTGTGGATGGAGATGCCCATCTGGAAGCCGGCAGCAGACACGAGTCCCTAAGGGGCTGGGCAGAACGCCAGGGAGGTGCTGGGCTGAGTGCTAGGGGTACAGAGAGAGGCAGAAGGGTTCGCATTGTGATGGTGGAGACAGTGTGGAAACACCCATGTCCGGGCGAGCTATGGGTGGGAAGGTCCGCCATGAATGGGGAGTGGCCAAGGCTTCTTGGAGCTGGGCCCGATGGAAGCCAGGAGGGTGTGAGCAGAGAGGCAGCCAGAGAAGAGGGCCAGAGCCTGGAGATGGCGGGTGGGAGCCCTCGGAGATTACTGAGTCTGGGGAGGAGGAGTGGCCTGCGCTTTAGTAAAATCACTCTGGTGGCTGAATGGAGGATAGGCTGGAGAGGGGAGAGACTGAGGCAGGTTCTACCTCGCACTGCCGTAGTCCAGGTGTGAGGAGATGAGGGCCTGCTCCGGGGCAGGGACCGGGGAGAGGAGGCATATTGGGAAGATGCCACTGAGGTGAAATCGACAGGCCTTGGCACCATATTGGATGGGGGTGGGGCTGGTTAGAGGAATAGTGAGAAACAGGATGACTCCTAGGTTGGGAGCCAGAGGGCCTGGGAGGATGGAAAGTGGGGAGGGGGGAAAGGTCAAGTTCTGTTCTGGACATGTTGAGTTTAAGAGGTCTGCTGGCCATGCAGTTTGACACCTCTGAAAGACACTTGGAGATGAGAGATTCATGGCCAGCAGAGAGGTCGGGACCAGACAGGCAAATTTGAGAATCACCAGCATGGGGAGAGTCACTGAGTCCATGGGAACTGATGAGCTGATCCAGAGCAGTGGGACAGGGGGAGAAGGGCAGAGGGCCCAGGGCAGAGCCCTGGGGGATACCTGTGATTCCAGGCATGGCCTGGAGGAGGGTCCCTCGAGGAAGAGAGGCCAGATGTCCTGAAAAACCGAGAGAGAAGAGCATGACCAGAAGGAGAGAGTGATCAGCAGTGACCGAGGCTGCGGAGAGGCCGAGGAGAAGAGACCGTCGGTCTGGCCGCTCCTGGTGACTTTGGAGATGATGAGGCTGGAAGGCAGACCACAGGAAGTTGTTTAGAAGGGAGAGGGAAGGATGTGCTGGAGACCCCAGTTACAGATGGCATTCTTCAGGAGGTCAGCCAGGCAGGAAGAGATGGATGGTTTTGAGGATGGGGGAGGCAGGAGGGAAGGAGCCAGTCAGCAGAGAGCTGAAAATAGTACAGTGAGAGGGGTTGCGGGCAGGGGCGCTCTCTTATAGGAGAGGGGTGGAAGGCGCCATCATGAGAGATGGGAGAGGAGGGGGAGCTCATTGGCGGGGCGTGCAAGGGTCGCTTTGTGGATATCTGATAATTACAGAGGTTTCCACTTAGAGGCAAAGGCCCGATGTGGGAGGGGGTCCTCTCACAGAGCTGTGGCGGTCAGCAGCTTTCGGGGACCATCTGAATGCCAGCTCTTTCAGGTCAGCCCAGCCCTCTGGCTCAATCTCTTGGATCCAGACTGGCGGGTTAGTGAGGTCGCCTCGCTCAGTGTCATCTGCAGATTTGATGAGCGGGTCCTTTGCACCATCATCCAGGTCACTGAGGACGATGTTCCGTGGCCTTGGGCCAGCATTGCTCCTTGGGATGCTCCATGGAGACCTCCTGCTCGGGCTCTGGCTGCCCTTTGAGTCCGGCCACAGGAGGCGCTCTGTCAATGCTCACTTAGCTGCTCAAAGAGGAAGTGAGGTGGGTTTGGTAGGCGCTGTCCTTGACAACTCCAGACAGGCTCCTCGCGGTCATCTCTTCTTTCCCAGAGGCTCAGCAGCCATTTCTTTCATGGTCCCAGCAATGGGGAAGGACAGAAGGACTGCAGAGACAACACTTTGTCTGGTTAGGGTCAGTCGGTGATCGGGTGTGTCGGCCAGCCTCGCTAAGGGGTCTCGGTTTGTAGGAAGGGTCTCTTTTGTAAGCATTGGGAGGTGATAGTCCAGCTGCCTTCTGCCAACCTCCACCGGATTGGGAAAAGGCATCCAGAATGCAGGACGATAGGCTGGAGGCACCAGGCATCCCCCTCTGAGTGTGAGCCAGGCAGTTATCTCACCTGGCTTCCTTTTCCCATAAAAGTAGCGTAAGGATGTTATCAAATACTTTGCCCACATCTAGGTCAGATCTGTGTACACCCTTCTCCCAACTGTCAGGAGCTGCAGATCTCCCAGGCGAGCCATATTTCTGTGATCCCCAAGACATGGACAGTGTGACAAAGAGAATGAGGATCAAGGGTGATCCAGTGTCTTACTGGTAAATGACTGCTGCAGAAGGGGTGGAGAGGATGGGGATCAGAATGTGGGGAAAAGGGGGGCATCCTCAGTCGGGTTCTTGGCCTTGGCATCTGTGCCTCCATTAACTTGAGGAGCTGCCCTTTCATCATGTCCTCTCCTCCTCCATCCCACTGTCTCCTTCTCCATCCCATTCCTCATCCCATCCCATCCTATCCCATCCCATTCCTTCTCATCTCTTCTTGTTTATTGGCTACTTCCCTACTGACTACAAACATGCCCAGGTTGCCCCCCACCTTAAAAACACAACCCTTCTCTCGTCCTCATCTCCCTGTCAGCTGTTTTCCTACGTTTCTTTTCCCTGTCACAGCCACAGAGCTGTCAACAACAGTCCCCTCCCAACCCCCTACAGGCTGGCTTTGTTCACTGAGGCAGCTCTCTCCCAGGTTGCCGATGGTCTTTTGGCAGCCAGAGCCGTGGCCTTCCCTTGATTTCTCCTGGACACTCTTGTCTGGGTCTCCTGCTTCTCCTCCTGTATCTCTGACCCATCATCTCACAGAATTGTCACGCCAGAGGGGACCCCAGCAGCCTCTGAGATGGCCTCTCATTCCCCTGGGCCCATGCTGGCCGCTCTCCTGTGGACACCCTCCCGCCCTGCCACGCCCCTCCCAATGGAGCTGCCGACTCCTGTCAGGTCCACTCGGACCCCCAGATCTTTGTCCCTTTCTTGGCCCATGACCTAAGTCTCTCACAAATCCCAGATCCCCCTGCTCTTCTTGGTGACCTCCTCAGCCCCTGGGGATTCCATTCTCATCTCAATGTGGGCATCTCCTAAACTCTCTCTGCCGGGCATCTCTGGGATGTCCCTACATCCTGTAGCTGGCCCACCTACGAGCTGGAAGCAACTTTCCTTAGAGGTCGTGCCTTCCTTAAGCACCTCCTGTGTGCCAAGCTTCGAATGGGGAGAAAACAAGGCACGTCCACACATCTTTATGGTGGAACTAGGGCATCTGCATCACTGGGAGGGAGCAGCTCTGGACAGCGGCTCATCTGCTGCTGGTGAGAAATCGCACTGAGAGCCTGGGCCACCCACTCTGTTGTGCCCAGCCCCAGCGACCAGGACACCCCAGGAAAGCAGTGGCCCAGAGTGGGGAAGAGACTTGCCCAGGATCACACAGCTAATAAGGATGGCTGGAACCTGCTGGTCTGCCTGCCTCTTAAGTCCCCTGCACATCGAATCCGTGTTTCTGTTTAGGCTTTCTATTCCATTTTCTAGCCCTAATTCATTCTCTGGCAGGTGCTTCCCCTGGACAGCCTGGCTGGCACGCTGATAATCCCTGCAGGCAAAGGGAGGGGTGCAGCTCCAGCTAAGGCCAGGTGGCTGGAATTGGGATGCTGAGTTGGCCACAACAGAGCTGTGTTAAGAGGGGTGGGGACTCAATAGAGTGGATCACTGACTGGTGCTTATGGAGTTGAATTGGATTGAATGAGATTCTGTTCTGGCTCTCAAGCCAGCCTGAAGACAGGGCTAGTCTCCCCACACCATGGGGAGCCCTTGCAGGTCACCCCTCCTTGGTGGGGCCCTGCCAAGCCTGTCCTCACTGGGTCCCTGATCTGGGTAGTGGGGGTAGGAAACCAGAATTCTCTGATGTGTAGCCCCTCCCTTGGGGGAGGGGGGGAAGAGAGAGAGACAGAGGGAGGAAGAGAAAGAGATGAAGAGAGTGAGAGAGGAGAGACAGGAGAGAGGGAGGGAGGCAGACAGAGGAGAGAAGGAGAGACAGAAAAAGAGGAGAGAGAGGGAGAGGAGAGACGAGGAAAGAGGGAGAGACAGAGGGAAGGAGAGAGAGGGAGGGAGAAAGAGATGGAGAGAGGAGAGACAGAGGAGAGATGAGGAGAGAGGGAGAGACAGAAAAAGGAGACAGAGAGATGCAGAGAGAGTGAGAGGAGAGACAAAGAGAGATGGAGAGAGAGAGTGAGTGTGTTTGGGGAAAGGGAGGGGAGGACCCAGCCGGCTGGGGCGGGGGCTGCTCCTTTGCTTCCCTCCTCCATGCTGCCCTTCCCCCTTCTCGCCTTCCTCCTCCACTGCTGGGGCAGCCCGTGGGCGGGTAGATGTCTCCCCCCTCCTGATTGGCCGGCGCTGGCCCCTGGGCGGCCTGAAAGAAAAGAAGCCGGAGGGAGAGGAGAGAGAAGGAGGAAGCGGGCTCTCTTGTGGCTCAGGACTCCTGGGTGCAGGCTCCCGGCCAGGGGTGGGAGGGGAGGGGGAGCCCCAGTGCCCCCCCTCCGTGGGCAGGGTGGGAGAGGGCAATGGAAGAGGGGCTTCCCCCGGCCCTGCCCTTAGTGCTGCCCAGGCTGCCCCTGGGGCCGTCCTCTCCCAGCCCCGGCCGCTGACTCCCCGGGAATCTCAGGAGCTTGGTGGGTAAGCCGTGGTCCCCAAGCGTTGGGGCCCTGGGACAGGGGAAGTAGCTGCCTCCCGTGATGGTGAGTTCTTGGCTAGCCTGTGGGGCAGGGCCTGGGCTCCCCCTGGCACCTGGACAGCCGTGATGAACTTGGGAGAAGGCTCTGCTGCTCCTTGGCCTTGGCCCCAAGGGTAGGTGTGGCAGGTGGGTGGAGCTGGCATGGGGAGAAGGAGCCCTCGGAAAGGGACAGCCTGGCTGCTGGCATGCAGTTTGGGGCCCAGGGACTGGCCTTGTGGGAGGCCCCAGGGCTATCCTGGCTTCCTGGGCCTCAGCCTACTCAACTGGGGTTTGTGGACTGCCTCAAGCCCTTTTTTCATGGGCCAAGAATTCAGTGAATTCTTGTCCTGATCAGTCCAGACTGAAGGGAGAGTGCTGGGCCCAGAGAGGCCAAGATGGGCCTTGTGGCTGGAGAGAGGTACCTGTCCTGTCCTGGGGGGATGGACCCACAGGGGGCTGTTGCTGCCTGGCCTGTCCTGGGCGTTCTGACCCTGGAGGCACTGACAAGTGTTTCCTGCTACTTTCCTGGGGCTTCCCCCTATGCCCATGCCTTCCCTCTGGTGATTACTGCAGTTATAGCCTGGGAGCTCCTCCAGGGCAGCGGCCCTTTTTTGTCTTTCTTTGTATCTCCAGTGCCTGGCACATAGAAGGTGACTCTCATGGTTTACTGTTGGGGCAGCTAGGTGGTTCAGTAGATAGAGCTTTGAGTTCAAATCCAGCCTCAGGCACTGAAATTGCTTAACCTCTGTTGGCCTCAGTTTCCTTAAGTGTAAAATAGAGATCAGAACAGTACCTCCCTCCCAGGGTTGTTGTGAGGATCAAATGAGATCCTGTGTGTAAAGTGCTTAGCCCAGTGCCTGGCACATAGTAGGTCCTCTAGGAACATTCATTCCCTTCTTTCCCTTCCTGTCCTGAGCTTGGGTCACTGGTCCATGCACTTCCCTGGAAAGTGCCCAGCAGTGTTCCCAGGAGGGTGGGCTTCTCCTGAAGCTGCAGTCTCCCCGGCACACAGGCAGGAGACGCCTGGGATAGCAGGCAGTAGGCCCACAGCGTTCAGCCCCCGGACTTTCAGGATGCCCTGGTCAGGGAGCTGCTCAGGCCTGGGAGCCACCTGGCCAGGTGCACGTGTCCCTTTCTCCTTTATTGGGGCAGGGAAGATGGTTTGATGGAAGCCCAGGATGAAGAGTGGGGTTTGAATAGAGGGCAGTTCTGTGCTCCAGGAAGTGTACAAAAATAACAGTAGTAATGAGGAGAGCTAGTATTTACATAGGTAACTCTCTGCAGATTGTAAAGTGCTTTACAGATAGAACCTTGTTTGATTTTCACAACAACCCTAAGAGATTGGTGTTGTTATGATCCCCATTGTACAGATGAAGAAACTGAGGCAGGCGAGGGAAGTGACTTGCCCAGGGTCGCACAGTGAGGGACTCTGATGCTGGATTTGAGCTCAGGTCTTCCTAACTCCAGGCCAGGTGCTCTATCCACTGGGCCACCTGGCTGCCTCTGTATGGTACATGGACTGTGAAGTCCTGCCCTGGGGTTTAAGGACAAGATGGGAGATGTGTGACACTGATTGAGGTGTGTAGGGGCAGGTCAGAATCCACCTGGGAGCCTCTTAGTGGACACGCCTCTATGTGAGAAATGGGAAGGAGCAGGGACAGCTGGGGTGGGGGTGGGGCACTTACTCCCTGTTTCCAGCCTTTGAAGGGTCTTGGGAATGTGCCCTCTCCTTCCTCAGCTCTGCCTTCCCAGCCCTCTGAGTGCTGGTGCCTCCCCTCATCAGTATTCTCCAGTTTGTCCCATTCTAGCTCTGCCCTCCTGCCCCCCCCCCCAGACTGCAAGTGCCTCTTTTCTTTGGATCCCCAGTGTGTGACAGTGCCTGGCACATAGTAAGTGCTTAATGAATGTTGATTGAATGATTGACCACTGGATGGGAGTTGGAGAAATGAGAGGCAGGAACTCAGAACAATTCCAAAGCTCTCTCTGGAGATCCTGAGGAATTGGCTGGCCTAGAGGCTAGGGAATGGGGTGGGGGGGCGAGACTGGCAGACACCTGCGTGGGCAGAGACAGAGCTGGCAGAGAGAGTGAAGGGGAATTAGAGGAAATGATGCAGGAGAAGGAGATGGGCCGCAGAGAGCATTGGAGAGGGAGAATGGAGGCAGTGGGGCCAAGCAGGAGGAAGCATGGAGGCTCATTGTCCAGGCCTGGTGGTCCAGGGAAGTTGCGGAGGGCTCTGGCCCCTCTCGTCTCCTTCTCTGGCTGTCTCCCGTGGCTACTGCTCCCCGAGAACAGGAGGGCCACCCAGTGGGTCTCTCAGGAGTCCTCCTCTGGCTACAGAAGGGGTCACCTCCACTGTGTGGCTGGTCAGGGGTGAGGCCCACCCCTTGCCAAAGCTCCTGATTCTGCCCTGTGAGTTCCTTGAGCTGTTTGACAGGGGCTCTCCAGATCTTTTCTTCTCCAGTTCCCTGACGGTTCTCCTGCCCTGGCCCAGCCTTCCTGACTCAGGCACAATCTCAGCTTGTCCAAGGGCCAACCCCAGCCTGCCCTCCCTTGGCACTTCTTACAAAAGTCCTTTCTCTTTGACACATGTCATCATGGCAAATGCCACAAAATGCATCCCCAGCAAGCTGAGCAAAGCCACCCAAGGTTGGGGGTGTGTGTGTGTGTGTGTGTGTGTGTGTGCGTGCACACTGTCCTTTGGGCTCTGGTCTCCCTTTCCTCATTTTCTTTCCTGCTCCTGGCCTTCAGGTCTTCCCACCCAAAGCCCTAGGACAGTAGAGATCAGGTGGTTCAGACAAGGAAGCTGGGCCTCAGAGGGGCTAGTTGCATCAGAGAAGGGCATTTTGTCTGGTCCCCTCGCTGCCTCCTTCTCACTCCATGGGTGTCTGCAGGAAGGGCCTCTCCCACACCTCTCCCTGCTCAAGCACCTTCAAGCAGCAGGTGCTGCCTCCAGGAAGCCTCCCCTGGTCTTCTCCACCTGCCCCCACAATTAGCAGAACTTGAAGAGAAGGAGACTCATCCGGCAGGTGCCCATGAGAGCTCGGGCATACCCTTTGCTCCTGCTGGGACCCAACATGCATCCAGTCTTTCTGGACTGGACCTCCCTGAGGGCAGCAGCCATTGTGCTCCTGGGGAAGTCTGGACACATTCTGCAGACAAGGTCTGTGGAGGACAGAATGGAGGGACTGGGGACCCTCCCCATAGAGCCCAGGACCAAGGTGTCAGTCTGCCACCTACCCCACCCTGATGATTGCTCTCGAGCTTGGGGTCACTGAAATCTTTGAATCTTTTTCAATCTGACCATGCCTTTCCCCTGCTCCCCCTCCCCCCCATCTTGTACTTATGAAGATGATCTTCTGAACCCAAATATAGCACTTTGCCTTTATCCTAATTAATCTTTTGGATAATCAGTCAGAAATCATGAAGCCCCTCCTAGGCACTATGCTGACCACACAGAAGTCAGATAGTGTGTACTCATGGGATGGGAGGCTGCAGGAAGCCCTGTATATAAGAATGCACCAAATATTTTTAAAATGACTGCCAGGTAGTTTGGGGAAAGAGGACCCCAGCAGTGGGGGGAGAGGAAAAGCTTCCTGCAGAAGGTTCTGCTTCCCCTGAGCCTTGAAGTAAACCAGGAGGTGAAGGGGAGGAGGGAGCACAGCCGGTGTAAAAGCGTAGTCTGGGGATGGAGGATCTTGTCATGGAATTGAGGATGTGGGGGGAGTGAGGCACGAGAAGATTGGAGAGGTCAGAGAGGTGAGGCTATGAAGGGCTTTGAATGGCAAGCAGAGCATTTTCTATTTGATCCTGGAGACAACAGGGAGCCACTGGAGTTTATTGAGCAGGACGCTGACATGATCAGATCTGGGCTTTTAGAAAATCACTTTAATGGCTGATTGGAGAATGGACTGGAGTAGGACGCTGACATGATCAGATCTGGGCTTTTAGAAAATCACTTTAATGGCTGATTGGAGAATGGACTGGAGTACGGAGTGACTTGAGGCAGGCAGACCTTAGAAAATCACTTTAATGGCTGATTGGAGAATGGACTGGAGTACGGAGTGACTTGAGGCAGGCAGACCCCCTAGTGGCTATTGCAATAGACCAGCTGTGAGATGATGAGAGCCTTCACCAGGATGGGGGCAGTGTCAGAGGAAAAGAAGGGGCATATTGGAGATTCTGGAGAAGTGAAATGGACCAGAGATGTACCAGAGGTGAAATGGGCTAGAGATGCTGGAGAGGTGAAGTAGACTAGATGCAGCAGAGGTGAAATGGATCAGAGATGGTGCAGAGGTGAAAAGGACCAGAGATACTGGAGAGGTAAAATGGACCAGAGATGCTGGAGAGGTGAAGTAGACCAGAGATGCTGCAGAGGGGAAATGGGCCAGAGATGCTGGAGAGATGAAATCAATCAGAGATATTGGAGAAGGCAAATGGAACAGAGATACTGGAGAGGGGAAATCGACCAAAGATGCTGGAGAGGTTAAATGGAGCAGCAGTGGTGCAGAGGTGGAATGGACAGGCCTTGGCAACAGCTTGGATGGGGTGGGGTGGTGGATGGTGGGCAGTGAGAGACAGTGAAGAGCCCCATGTGACTCTTAGTTTGGGATCCTGAGGGATGGAAATGCCCTCAACAGTGAGAGGGAAGGTAGGAGAGGCCAACACCATGGCAAGAAGATCTGAGTTCAAATCCTGTCTCAGACACTTAGTTGGCTGGCCTTGGGCGTGTCATCTGATGTCTCTTAAATGAAGATAATAATAGATTGGTTGTTGAAAGGATCAAAAGAACACTTAAACCCTGGGGTGTTGTGGAA
Organism: Phascolarctos cinereus; assembly: GCF_003287225.1. Taxonomy (NCBI): domain Eukaryota; kingdom Metazoa; phylum Chordata; class Mammalia; order Diprotodontia; family Phascolarctidae; genus Phascolarctos; species Phascolarctos cinereus. The sequence continues at coordinate 729,431,630 of NW_027555847.1, read as the reverse complement.
AGATTGACTGTTATTCTTAGTGATTATCAGGTGAGGAAGACAGGAACTGGGCAGGTCCCCCAAATGGCAGAGGAGCAGGGACCCAACACTCTGACAGAGAGGTACAAGAGGGCAGTGTCCCACTCCCCTCTCAGGCGGGCAGGCAGCTGGACATCAGATGCAGGAGGAAGGCTCGCTGCCACCCAAGCCTGGGTTCCTATTTCCCATGCAGAGTCTCCTGGCAGCCCCTCTGTGTGAGGGAGATGGGCTGAGGAAGGCCCACTGCTGTGGGTGCAGAAGAGCCCGGCAGAGAGCCCAGGCCTCTTGTCACGGCTGCCTCCCTGGCAGCCCCTCTCACAGTCTGCTCAGGGCTTGAAGTAGCGTGTTTGCTGAGCCACCTGGCCCGCATTCCTGGAACGTCTGTAACTACACTATTGATTCCTACTCTCCCTCAGTCAGCCTAATACCTTGATGCTAAAGGGATGGGAGCCCACAGAGGCCATCTGGTCTGAGTCTGTTGGGAGCAGAAACACTTTGCTGAGTGGGCCCAGCCATCTCCCTTTCTGTCCATCTGCCTGTCCATTTGTCTGTCTGCCTGTTCATCTGTCCATCTCTTTGCCTGTATGTCCATCTGCCTGTGCATTGGTCTACCTATCCATCTGTCCATCTCTCTGTCTTTCTTTTTTTCTGTCTTTATGTCCATCTCTCTGTGTCTGTCTGCCTGTTCATCTATCCATTTTTCTGCCTCTGCCTGTATGTCTGTCTGTCCTCCTGTCTAGGAGATATAGATTCTGAGAAGGTCACCCCCACAAGGTTGGCCAGAGGGGAGTCATCTTTTTCAGCTCCAACAGTTCCCTGCAGCTGTCGAGAATTGGCCATCGCTGTGTTGGTGAAGGGAGCCCCACACTACCAAGGGCAGATTCCTGTTTCTTCTCCCAGCTTGGTGTCATCTGCCCATCCAATGAGCTTGCCAGGAGCCAGCCCAGAGTCCCAGGCCACTCCCCTGGGCTGGCTTGTGGCCTACACTTTGTCAGGCCCCTTCCCTGGCTCCGTCCCAGGCCCTGCACCCATCCTAGGCCCTGGCCCTGGCCCTTAGCTCTCCCCTGGATCGTGGGGGTACGCGGCCTGTGGAGAGGTCTCTGGGCACATGCCAGCCTCAGCCCCCGTCAGCCGGCTCCTCCTCCTGTCCTCACTTCCTGGCCTGGTTAAATGCCCTTTGTGGCTGCCTTGTTTTTTCCTTTGAATTATTTCACCTTCACCTTTGCCCTCCATGCAGATGTGCTGTTCAGCTGACTTCTGTGAATGCTTAAGCTGCTTGCAAGGAGGGAGAAGGGCAGGGGGCGGGCAGAAGTATTTGTTAAACACCTACTGTGTACCAGGCACTGTGCTCAATGCTTTATAGTATGATCTCATTCAGTCCTTACACAACCCTGTGAGGTGGCTGCTATTGTCGTCCGTGTTTTATGTTTGAGGAAACTAAGTGTCTGAGGCTGGATTTGAACTCATCTCCCTGACTCCCAGGCTCCATGGTGGTGGCCTTGTGTCCCTTGGACAGGTCTGTTGTGGGGCTGTGGTCGGCCTGGGCCAGAAAAGGGAGCTGCCTCAAGGGCAACCAGAGACCTTGGGTCAGCAGGGTAGGTCAGGCTCCACTCGGGCTGACCCCCATTTTCTCTTATTTCCCCAGTGGGTATGGCTTCTTCAGCCAGTCTCTCAGTGACCCTGGGCAGGTGCAGCCCTGTCCTTGTGAGGGAATATGCCTTGCCCAAGGTCTCGCAGATGCTCGATTGGAGTATGGGCCCTTGGCTGGAATCTTCCAAGCACAGCAAGTGGTCCAGGGGAGGGAGGGCCCAGCCATTGGACAGAGCTCTATTACCTGGCTTCCCTTCTCCAGGCTTAGTTATGCTGATCTTTTATGGTGTATCCCAGCATGGTATGTGCCCCAGACTTCTCTCCAGTCTAAGGCGGCACCCAGCCTGGTAACCCCTAAGATCTATTGACTTCTCAGTCCTGGCTGTCTCCCCCAGAGCTCCCAGAGGGAAGCTCTTTGCAGCCAGGGACCGCTGCCTCTGTGGAGTACAGATTAGGCACTTCATACTTAGCCCATGAATACCTGGGCGAGAGGCAATGTCAGTCGGCCAAGAGCGTCAGGGTTCGCAGGGGCTCTCTTCTCTGCTGCCAGGGCACACATGACTCAGAGCTGACTCCAGATTCAGGCGTTCCAACCACACTGATGCTGCCCTTGCCCACCCCCAAACCTGAGACCTCACCCTTCTTCTCTCTGTCCATTCAATGTGTCTGCCAGACCCTCCAGACTGGCATAGGTGTGCCGGGAAGGAGGATGGCCACCTCTAAGCCACTGAACTCTCTGGATTCCTACCTCTGGTTGAAAAAGCCCCCTTGTCCTCTCTAGTATCAGATTCTGTGCCCACAGAACCCCCGCCAGTGGCAGCGTCTTGGGAACTTCTGCCCTGTGTGTGTGTGTAAAGCCATTGTTCTGGGCATTCAGTGTTCTGGGGCCTGCGGGAGGCTGACCTGCCCAAGGCCGGAAGGCCTCTGGGGGCCCCAGGAGCAGGGGCCTCTCTGGCGGGTCATTCCTTCTGCCTCGGTTTCTTTGTAGGGAATCTGGCGCATCCCCGTGGATGAGATTGACCGCCCGGGCAGCTTTGCTTCTCACATGAACCGCTCCATTGTCCTGCTGCTACAGGTGCTCTCCCAGCTAAAGGACTATGGTACGCTGCTGAGAGTGTCTTCAATGCTGCAGAGGACCCCCGACCAGGGGAAGTAAGTGGGCGAGGTGGTGAGGCCTGTGGCTGGAGAACCATGTGCTGCCTTTGGGGGCAGTGGGGGGCTTCCGGCCATCTGTGGGGAGAGGCAGCGAGCTGCCTTGGGGGTGGTGGGCTTGGGTCCATCTGGTTACACAGAGTGCTCCCAGGAGCTGGTGACATGTCCCATTTCTAAGTGCGCAAGGAGTGCCATCCCCAGTACGAAATGCAGCAAGAGGCCCGGGAGAGAGGCAGGGGCTGACCTGTGTGATCCCAGGACTGAGGGGGAAGGGCCAGAGCTGTCCACAGCACGAGGTGGCCTCCCTGCTGTCTGTTTCCTAAGAATGGACCTTCCCCTCACTCCCTGGCTCATTGCCTGTGTGTGGAGCCCACGTGGGAGGGAGAGAGGGAGGGAGCCAGCCCATCTGAAGCACTGGCTTTGGGAGCCCCTAGTGTTCATGGCTGTGCTGGGTTTCAGTGGGCACTCTGCCCCGCGTTGGTCAGGGTGTGGAGACTTGAACCCCGGCTAGGCAGCTTGACATGCAATATCGCCATGCCATAGGAAATACTTGCGGGATGCAGACCGCCAGGTCCTGGCACAGCGGGCCTTCGTCCTTACTGTGAAGGTGCTGGAGGAGACGCTGAGTGAGCTGACTGAGGTGAGTGCAGACAGGTGGTACCATTGGCCTCCCGAATCAAGCCTGTTGTGTGTTGGGGCCTGAGCCTGCCCCTTAGCACCCAGCCCAGCCTGTGGGTGCAGGAGCCTGCGATGAGTCCAAGTTTGGGAAGGAGATCTCCAGACCACCCAAGTGCCACAGGAGGGCCAAGTTGGAAGGGTCTTGGCAGAATGACCCCCATGGAGAGGGAGCTTCCTTCTCCTGAGGCTCCTCTTGGTGCTGAGCCCTCCTCGCTCAGCTGCCCGTCTGGTCTGCCGCCTTGGTGCCAGTCCCGTCCTCCTCAGTCTCGCCTCCCCTCTCCAAGCCTTTGTGCGGCTCTGCCCTATCCATGGCATGTCTATCCCGGAGCTCCCTGGGGGCAAGGGCTGAGGTTCTGTCTGTGTCCTAGAGGCTGCTCAGACAAGGCCCACTGAGTCTCTGGGAATGAGCCCCCTTGGGGTACTCAGCTTCAGGCAGGTCCTTGCTCACCAGGAGAGCACCCTGCCGGCTGGGCTGTGACCATCCTCTGCTCTTCCCCAGGGGTTGGAAGGCCACAGGATGACGACAGACGTTTCCAACAAGCCCAGTGCCGAGGACGGTAATGAGGTCCTTCCTAAGAAGCCAGCTCTGTCTGACGGTGGGGGCGGGGGCAAGGGGGCAGTGCCCAGCTATGGCCCCTTGGCCGTGGACGTCGCTGACCCCAGCACTCTGAAGGAATGTCCCCGGGCGAGCTCCACAGAGCCCATGGAGCTGGAGACAGAGAGGACTGATGCGGCCCTCCGGCGCCCCGAGGCAGAGAGGCCTTCGCCTGCCCGCACACCCAAAGACAGAGGGCCCGATGGCCGCCCCACCGAGCTGTCCCTGGAGGACCTGAGCATCAGCTCTCGCCAGCCGCAGCCACTGCCGCAGCCGCTGCCGCTGCTGACCAAGGGCTCGGGCCAGTCAGCTCTTGATGAGGCTGGACAGAGGCCCAGCCGCAAGAGGAAGTTACTGGATAACCCTGAGTCTGGGAAGAGCCTCCTCCTGGACGCTTACCGAGTGTGGCAGCACGGCCAGAAGGTCATGGCCTATGACTTGGGAAAGATTGAGAAGATTATGTCTGAGACCTACATGCTCATCAAGCAGGTAACTGGGGGTCCAGAGTTGGCTTTGGGGTCCCTGTAGGGAGTTGGGACTGAGAACTGGAGGTGCATAGAGGAGGAGGGGGAAATTGGGGCCAGCTTTGGGGCTTATGACACTGGTTAATCAGAAGGCCCCATCAGGTGTTAGGATGGGAGCACTCATGCTGCTCTGTTAGGTCAGAGGTCCCCAGAGGCAGTTGGGACGGGGGGCTAAGGGCACCCCAGGGTGGAGGGAAAGAGCCAGAGTAAACCTGGGGACTCATGACACTGTGGTTGGTCAGAGGCTCCTAGCCAGAGTCAAGGCTGGGGTCCGGGAGTCCCAGGGGATGTGCATGGAGGAGCCAGAGGCCTCTGTCTGGAGTTCAGTCCTGTTGGGCTCCCGGGTTCCTGTCCCTGCTGCCTCATTCCCTGCTCTGTCCTCGGGGGACTCGCTGACTTTGGTCAGAGCTGTGCCCTCAATGGGCCCTCTCTCCTGAGCTGACCTTCCTTCCTCCCTTTGCCCAGGTAGATGAGGGGGCTGCCCTGGAGCAGGCGGTCAAGTTCTGTCAAGTACACCTGGGGACGTCAGCCCAGCGACAGGTAATGAAGACCAGAGCTAGCTGCCTGGCCTGGCTTTGGTGGCCACACCGTCGACCTCACTGGGTAGTGCTGTTTCAGCAGGAGGCTGGCATTCTCCTATGCCTGCTCACCATCCCTGCCGCTGAAAAGATTCTGGGCCAAGGAGAGGGGTCCATCTCCCCCTGACGTCAGCCCCTGGCTGGGTGGTCTGAGCACGGGGCTAATCCTAGCTCACATCTCTGAGCTGGGAGGTTTGCTAAGCACTTTATAAATAGGGTCTTGTCTGATGTTGACCCCAGCGTGGGGAAGGGGGTGCCATTCTTGTTCACATATTACTCATGGGAAAATTGAGGCAGGCAGCAGTAAAGTGACTTGCTAGGGTCACTGGGAAGCCAAGAAGTGTCTGAGGCAGGGTTTGAACCCAGGTCGTCCTGACTCCAGGCATGCCACTCTGTGCACTAACTGTGTGCACAGCCTTATGCTTGGGCCCAAGGTGTTCAAACACTATATGACATGGTGGGTCGCTTATAGAGAGCACGTGAAAGTCAAGAGAGGGCACACCAGGCAGTCTGGGCAAAGGCTTGCAAGTGTGGGGTTAGGGGCTGTGCCATACAGGGCCTTGAAAGCCGGGTGGAGGGGCCATAGCTGGTAGCTGAAGGTCTGTGGGCCTGAAAAGGGGCAGTCCTGGGTGGAGGGACTCCAGAGGGGCCTCCCAGGACTGAGGAGGCAGAGACAACCCTGGGCGGGTGAGCCCAGGGGATTGGTTTGGGGATAGCTGGGCACGTACCCTTGGGCCCAGACCGAGGGCTGGCCTGCCACAGAGAGCAGTTGAGCTGGGGCTGGACCAAAGGGATGGCAGGTCTGGGTGCTCCGGGCTGCACGGCCTGGGCAAGCACCAGGCAGACGTCCCAGGATGATGGTGGGCCCCCTGTGCTGTTCAGAGGCTGCGGTCTCCCTATCATCCTTGGCTGTGACTGCTCTGGTATTGGACTTCTTGGCACATGTACCTCACAGGGGTGTCTCCAGCTAAGCAGGGACAGGCCTTGTCACCTGTGTACAATTGCTTTTGCAGCTCCACCAACGATGCATGGCCGAGGCAGCATCTGCTTGTGTCTAGAGCATGAGGTTCAGCCCTGGGCAAGTCCTTTTACTCCTGAGCCTCAGTTTCCTCATCTGTAAAGGGGGGGGATTGGATTCTATGACCTGAGACTGCTTCCTTGTGGTCCCCCCCTCGAACCCCTCCACAACTCAGGGATTTTCCCTTGTACTCGCCTGTTGTTCCCCTCCTGATTCCCATCCCATCTAACATTTCTGCACACACACACAGCCTCCCATCTCCATGTCTTTGCATTAGCTGAAAGGCCGTCCCTCTTCCCCTGTGCCTCATAGCATCCCAGCTCAAGTACTGCCTCCTACACGAAGCCTTCCCTGATTGCCACCCACTGCCCTTGCATTTAACTGTTTTGTATTCATTTAGGGTTGGGTCCATCCGCGCCTTTGGGGCCTACAGACTTCCCACTTCCCCTCTTTGTAGATGGAGGGCGCTCTGTCTCTAAGGGTGGCTGAGAAGACAGGTAGGAAGCCTGGGGTGGCCAGCCAGCACAGGTGCAAGGCAGACCCGTGTCCTCCAGATCCCAGGACTATGAGGATTCACAGAGCGTCTGACGCGCATGCACAAACCTGCTCAGCCCAGGCTCTCTGAGACAGCTGTGGTTGCTAGTGTGGTTGTCCCCATTTTTCAGAAGAGATACTGAGGCTCATAGACATGAGATGGCCTGCCCATGATTGTGCTCCTAGTGAGCAAGTGCAAGAGGTGGAATTCAGACTCCAGCTCTGGCTGGCCAAGAGCCAGATGAGGCACAGGCCGTGCCTTAGGCTGCAATAGTGCGTGCATGGGGGCAGGCTCACAAGTTGAAGAATCCCAAGATTTCTGTTGGAGGGGCAGGTCCTCGGCACCATCTGGTCTAACCCAGTTAGATCAGGAAGGTGGAAGTAAGGAGAGTGACCGTTCCAGGGAGACGAGACAACCTGTGTGCAGGTACATACTGTGGGGAAGCCCAGCAGATTGACCTGGCTGCCAGAAGCGTTGAGTGCCTAGAAGGGCTGCAAAGGACTTAGAAGGCCAAAGGGGTTTGATCCCGGAGGTCATAGAGAGGCCTGGAGCTTATGAAGTTCGGGATGATGTGGTCAGGCCTGTGCTTTAGGAAAATCGCTTTGGTGGCTGAATGGAGGACATATTCAACAAGGAAGAGACTGAGGCAGGAAGATACCCCCTCCTCTCCTAGCAGCTAACTCACTAGTCCAGGTGTGAGGTGATGAGGGCTTGCCCCAGGGTGGGAGTAAGGTCAGGAAAGGGGGCATATTCAAGAGATGCTGCAGAGGTGAAAGGGACCAGAGATGCTGCAGAGGTGAAATGGACCAGAGGTGCTGCAGAGGTGAAAGGGACCAGAGGTGCTGCAGAGGTGAAATGGACCAGAGGTGCAGCAGAGGTGAAGTGGACCAGAGATGCTGCAGAGGTGAAATGGACCAGAGGTGCTGCAGAGGTGAAATGGACCAGAGATGCTGCAGAGGTGAAAGGGACCAGAGATGCTGCAGAGGTGAAATGGTCCAGAGATGATGCAGAGGTGAAAGGGACCAGAGGTGCTGCAGAGGTGAAATGGTCCAGAGATGATGCAGAGGTGAAAGGGACCAGAGATGCTGCAGAGGTGAAGTGGACCAGAGATGCTGCAGAGGTGAAATCAATAGGCTTTGGCACCATATTGGATCTGAAGGGTGAGAAGAGAGTGAGGAGTCCAGAATGACCCCAAGTTGAGAGCCTGAGGGACTGGGAGGATGGGGGTGCCCTCAACAGTGATAGGGAAAACAGGAGGGGGATGGTTTAGGACATAGGGAAAGTGTTGCCCTTTACCAGTTGTTGCTTGTCCTGAGTGGAAGAAATACCTACCCTGATGTCTAGTATCAGCATGGCTTAGATGTCCAGATTATCTTTGGAAAGTGTCATTAGGAGGAAAAACCAGACTCTAAAAGCGTATTGCAAGCCTCATGACAGAGTCTTTTCCATGGCTAGGGGAATGTAAGTGAAGTAAACTAAATCATGAGAGGAAGAGTCCTAGGTTCCCCTCTTGTGGAGCTGGGGAGCCAGCTCTGAGCTGGGCCCCTGCTGCCTACCCCCTCTTTAGGGGCCACTGACCAGGGGTCCTCAGGGGCTGGGGCTCTGCCGGAGTGTCCAGGAAGGCAGGGTGGGGGACAGTGGGGCCCAGTGCTGCTCGCCCTCCTCCCAAAGACCAGCCATTTTGTTTGCTGTTGCTCTTCCCAGTTGCCATGACACCCCCTCTCTCCTGGAGGTGGACTTCTGGGCCTCATTAAAACCGCATTTTGCTCCCTCTGCCCGCTGCTTGGAGCAGTCGGGACTCAAACACAGGGAGGAGACGGGCTTCACCCTGCCTGCCTTCTCTTTTCTTGTCTTTCCCATCCTTTCTTTGCCTTCCTTTTCCTCCCCTCCCTCCTTCCCTCTCTCCCTCCTTCCTTCCTTCTTTCCTCCCTGTCTCCCTCCCTCCCTCCTTCCTTCCTTCCTCCTTCCCTCCCTCCATCCTTCTTTCCTTCTTCCCTCCCTTCCTTCCTCCTACCCTCATCCCTCCCTCCCTTCTTCCTTCCCTCCCTTTCCATCCTTTTTTCCCTTTTTCCTTCCTCCCTCCCTCCCTTCCTTCCTCCTGCTCTCATCCCTCCATCCTTCTTTCCTTCCTTCCTTCCTTCCTTCCTCCCTCCCTCCCTTCTTCCCTTCCTCCCTCCCTCCCTTCATTCCTTCTCTTCTTCCCTTCCTTCCTTCTCTCCCTCCTTTCTCCCTCTCTTTCTTCCTCCTTTCTTCCCTCTCTCTCCCTTCCCTCCTTCTCCTTCCCCCTCTCTCCTCCTTCCCTTTTCTTTTCCCCTCCTTTTTGCCTGCCTTTGGCATCTCTGTGTCAGACCCCAGGTGGAGTCCTGCACCCTGCGTGTAAGAGAAGACAAGGTCTGTGGGTGAATGGGTGACGCTGTGGAGGTTGGCTTACCTGGCAGGTACTCAAGGTAGAAGAGGATGGAGGGGGCAGTGCTGGGGAGGGGAGGGGGGATGTGGCCAGGCAGAGCAGTGCTGAGGACGGATGTGGAGAGCGATGCAGGAGGAAGTGGGAGCGAGCCCTTCTCTGAGTGGTGGGTTTGGGCGCCTCCTCGCTCTCCCACCCGCTGCCCAAGGGCCCCGGGGCCAGGCTGCATTGTCACAGACCCAGGGCAGCTGCTGCTGCATCTCAGGCCTCCATTGTCTCTGCCTCCGCTGTTGCTCCCAGCAGCCGCGGCTGTGGGAGGAGGAGGAAGCTGTGGAAGCCGCCCGCCATCTCTTGTAACAAAGGATGAAGCTGCTTCCTCTGCGGTCCCTGCAGTGCCCAACCCCCACCCCCACTCGCTGCAAGCCGCTGCGGTCGCCGGGCAGCTTCTCCTGGTTTGCTCCTGGTTTGCTCGGCTCCCCACCTCATCGGTTCACGCGAGTCTTCCGGGGCTTCTCGGCGTTTCCTTGCTTCTCACTGCCCCTCCCTAGCCCGCCGCCCTCCTGCACACGGGCTCTAATGCTCTGGGAATATTGCTTGTGTGCTTCAGCTGGGGAGAGCAGCATGCCCTGGGCTCGCCACCCCCCCCCATCCTTCCTTGCCCTGTTTGTCATGCTGGAGTCAGTGCTTCTCTTATTAGGAGGGGTTTGGAGCCACTTTCCTGTGGCTGTCAGTACTTGGTGGTGTTTTTCTGAACACTCTCAGCTCCCCTGACCCCTCATCCCCTGTGACACAGCTCGTGTCTTACATTTCTGTGTTGATATCCTAGAGATCATGACTTTCAGGTGGGCAGCAGAAGGGATGCTTCCTTCCTTATCCTCACTGTGTGCATCCCCTCCGTGTCTCAGCATTGCCTCCACTCGTTTGGTGGAGACCTCGAGGGAACACAAGGGAAGAGCCTTGAGTGATGGCCCTGCGGGTCTGGTGTTTGAAGGGTGAGAGAGTGCGAGTGGCTCCCCGTCACCTCACCAGGCCTGGTGAACCTAGGGTCAGGAGCTGTACCTGTGAAAGCTGAGTGTGGAGAGCCCATCCTTCCCCCGGGATCGGGAGGTGGACACTTGTCCTTGCAGGCCGTCACACCTACTGGGGCCAGCCTGGCAACAACTTTCTCCTTGACTTAGCTGTGTTGGTCCTTGCAGGGCAGGACCTGTGGTGGAGAGTGGATGTGAGCCCTTGTGGGGTCCCTTCCCAGATGGCCACCAGCCTCCCAGCCCTGAGTCCCCATGACTCTGAGACGTGTGTTGTCTGACTTTGTAGAGAAAGCCTTGGCAAAAACCCTTATGCTTGAGGCTGGAAAGTTTGGAGATGGAACAAAGGGAGACTGTGGGGGTGGTCGCTGGCTTTGAGCATCCCCAAGGACAGGCAGGAAGGCTACCCTGGATCCAGAGCTAGGAGAGGGCCTGGAGGGAAGTCCAGGGGTTAGTACAGGGCAGAGCCGTGGCCTGGTAGACAGGCACACTGGAATTGCTTCCCAGGCTGGGACATGCCCAGGGATTTGGTGCCTGGTGGGGAGTCCCGAAGGCTGTGCTTCCAAGGAAGGCTGGGCGCCTTGTGGCCCCTGCCAGGCTGCAGAGACTTCTGGAAAGACCACAGGCTGGCAGAGGGCTGCCTGAATATGAGGAGAAGGGATGGACTGAGGGATGAGGATCTGAAGGAATGAATAGGTGGGATCTGCCAGCCTTCCCTGTCAGGACCCAGGCAGGAAGTCAGAGTAGAGGCTCTGGGTCCATGTTCTTTACTTGTAGAAGAGGCCCTCATTCAGTGCCTGTTTACTCTTACTTTACATCCAGTTCTAATTATACTGCTTATCTGGTTCTCTAGTCCTTAACAGATGAAAGCAAATAATGAGAACAGGCCTGCAGGTTTGCTAAAGGTAGAAATTCTGAGAACAGAGAGCAGGAAGAGTCTGCAAAGGACTCTTCCCACACCAGTGGCCCCTGGGGTTATCTCCCAGTCTGAAATGCAGTGGTCCTGTGAGGCCCAGATTGGGCTTGTGTGGGGCACATGGTTTTGTGGCAGACCAGGAGTTGGCAAGGGAAGTATGAAATCCAGGCTTTCTGGCTTCTATCGTGTCAGGAAGGCCTGAGTTCTAATCTGGCCTCAGACTCTCCCTAGCTGTGTGACTCTAGGCAGGTCACTTTACCCCTACCTGCCTCAGTCTCCTCATCTGTAAAATAGGCTTCCCCCACCACTCCCTCAAGCTAGAGGGACTGTCTATCCCTCTAAGCTAGAGGAACTGTCTCTCCTCTAAGCCTCCACCCTCATCTGACCTCCCAAAGAAAGCTTCTGACAGGAAACTCCCCCAATCTGATGGAATGAACAAACATGTATTTTTTACTATGTGCCATGACCTGGCCTACAGGGGTTACAGAAGCAAAGATCTTTCTGCTGGGTGCACATCAGGGAGTGGTAGCCACAGAGGCACATCATGGTTAGAGAGTGACCAGGATGGTGAGTCCGTTCTTAGGGGAGTGGGCTGATACACCTTCTCCAGGAGTAAGGAGTTGATTAAATTTTGGTTCCAGAACTGGGGCTTGGGGAGGAATGGAGGGAGAGACTGAGGTCACTACTGAGGATGGGAGTTCCAGACATGAAGGGGTGAGGTCCTTCAGGGCTTTGTTTCCGGAGGCACACAGGCTACTGCCATGGCCAGGCATGAATCTGATTTGGGGTCTTATTATCTCCCCCCAAACTGCTCTCTCCAAAGTCATCCACGATCCCTTAGTGGCCAAATCCACTGGTCTCTTCTCTATCGTTCTCCAGGACCTCTCTGCGCCCTTTGACACTGTGGATCATTTTTTTTTTTTTTTGCTTTTTGGTGAGGCAGTCAGGTTAAGTGACTTGCCCAGAGTCACACAGCTAGTAAGTGTTTAAGTGTCTGAGGCTGGATTTGAACTCGGGTCCCCCTGACTCCAAGGCCAGAGCTCTATTCACTGCTCCGCCTAGCTGCCCCATGGATCAGTTTTTCTTCCTGGATCTTCTCTTTCCTCTGGGTTTTCAGGATACCTGTTCTTTCCTGGTTCTTCTATTTCTTCTCTGTCTTCTCTGCAGGATCTTCTCCCAGGTCATGTCTCTTAACCTTGGGTATCCCCTCATGAACTCCCTTGGGTTAAATTATCATCTCTGTGCAAATAATTCCCAGACATATATATTTAGCCCTGATTTCCGAACCTCCAGTCTCCCATCTGCAACTATCTATTGAACATTTCAAACAGGATGTTGCAGAAACATCTCAAACTCAGCATGTCCAAAATGGAACTCCTTAACTTTTCTCCAAACTTTTCCTCTTCCAAACTTCCCTGACACCCTTAGGTTCCCAACCTAGAAGTCATCCTGGATCCTCACTCTCCCCCACTTCCTCATTCAAGGTCTGTCTACCGCACCTCTGCTGCACCTCTGGTCCCTTTCACCTTGGCAGCATCTCCCAAATAATCCCCCTTCTCACCTCTGACACTGTTCCCACCTTGGTACAGACCCTCATCATCTCACACTTGGACCATAGTAATAACTGCATGTGGCTCTGCCTGTTTTTCCACTCTAATCTGTCCTCCACTCAACCACTAAAGTGATTTTCCTAAAGCGTGGTTGGACTGTGTCACTCCCCAACTCAGTAGTTACCCATAGCAACCTGTCACCTCCAGGATTCAATACAAAATGTTGTTTGAAATTTAAAACCTTTTACAACTTGGCCCCTTCTTCACATCTCCTTCCTCTTCACCCATTCTACTCACCTGCTCCCCCAGGCCCAGAATGCTCTCCCATCTCACTCTCTTTCTTAGAATCCTTGGTTTGTTTCAAGGTTCAGTTCAGATTCCCCTTCCTTCAGAGCCTCTCTAGGCCAACCTGATTTTTATTTATGCTCTGTGGGTTTCATATTTGCCTCTACATGGATGTTTTCCTAAAGGGATATATGGTCCTCAAGCTGGCCATGCTTATTTGTTTTTTCTTCCGCTCCAGGGCCTAGCCCCTGGTTGGATTCTAGGGGATGAGACAAGATTGATACACTCCTAGGGTGGGCCTGTCAGTGATAGGTCTTGTCCAGGATTACCTGGCATGTTGGCAACAGATCAGACCAGGACTCAGGTCCTAAAGATGCCCTTGCCACTTGATTCTCCTGCCTCCCAATCCAGAGCCAGGGGCCCAGAGTCAGGAATGGCCTGGAGCCAAGGAGGAGCCTGGCTGCCTCAAGATGCCCATCATGGGCCTTCTGAAAGCCAGCCCACCAGGATGCTCCTTGGATGGAGCTCTGACTGCCAGGCAGGTGCCGTCCGCCCAGGATCTTGACTGTCCTCTGGCCTGGCAGGATCCAAGAGACATTGGCTCAGTGGTGGCAGAGGATGGCTCACCTAGAGGGTGTAAGAGTAGGCCAGATAAGTCTATAAAGGGCCTTGAATGCCCAAAGTGAGCTGTACCTACCAAAGGCACGTGAGCAGGAGAGTGACTCAGGCCTGAGGAATGCCCCCCTCTCAGAGGGGGAGGAGGTGCCCTTTGAGTGATTTGGGGAGTGCCAGATCTGGAGCCTCAGGGCTACCCTGGCCAGCTGGGAACAAGAGGGAGGGAGCCAGAGGCAGCTTGGGGGTACAGTGGGGAAAGTCCTGAGCCTGGAGGCAGGAAGACAACATGACCTGCCTGCCACTTCACTGCTGTCTGCCTCATTTTCCCATTAATAAAAGAGAAATAATAGCAGCACCTATGAAGCAAGTTGAATTAGGTGAGGTAGTATTTACAAAGTGCTTAGTATCTGTTCCCACCCTCTTCACCTTCTCTTTCTTCGTGTCCACAGGCCACAGGAGACACCCCCACCACGCCCAAGCCCCCTAAGGACAGCAGGGAGAGCTTCTTCTGGGCCAACACAACGGCCTCCCCGGCCCTCCAGCCTGTACCCTCAAACTCTGACCCAGCCCCCCCTGACATCCCCCCCAAGGCCAAGCCAGCTGCTGCCTCCAAGGATCCTGAGACCCCTCCCAGCATGGCCTGTCCGGCTCCAGGTAAGGCAGCCCTCCCTGTCCAGCTCTACCCACTTCCCAGGAGCCTCGAAGTGTCATTGCACCTGATTTACAGAGTCAGAGAAAAAAATGGGCACCCAATTCCTGGTTGGCTGAGCCAGAAGCAGAGCCCAGGTCTCCTGACCCCAGGTTCTGGGGGTGCCAGGCAGAGAGTGGCCAGAAGCCGAGTCAGTACCAGGCTACTGATGGGCTCTGCACGTTGAGTCTCTCAAGGGAGCCATCCTGGGCCGTCCCAGACATTCCCAGCCCTGCTGCAGGGTCATGCAGGCAGGGACTAGGGGAGAGGCTGGAGCAGCCCACGCTGCATTCCACACCCTCATGTGTGCCACAGTCAGTGAGTCCATCAGCAAACACAGGCCGAGGCCCTGGGCTGGGGACGTGGGCAGAATAAGTGCAGACGCGGACATCGTGGTTATATCTGGTGGCTTGAGAGGGATGGCTCCAGCAGGGGGTGAGGAGGGGGGCCAGCCTGTGCCTCAAACAAGGCCATAGGGAGCCCCTGGAGAGTATTGAGGAGGCGGTGGCATGGTCAGTCCTCTGCTTGAGGAAGACCAGTTGTCCAGTTGAATGGAGGGTGGACTGAGACAGGCAGCTACTGCCATAGTCCAGACGGGAAGGGATAAGGGCCTGCACCGGGATGGGGGAAAGCAACAGAAGGGAGAAGGGAGCTGTTGGGGGAATGCTGAGGATGGTGACGCCTTTACCAGAAAGGGGCATTTGGAGGAAAGAGTTGTTCTGTGTCGCACCTGGGGGTCTGGGAGTCATCGCAGAGGGATGGCCGTGAAACCCACGGGAGTGGAAGAGAGCCGTGGGGGGGCACTTCGGGTCAGAGGGCATGACCTGGAGGAGGGTTGAAGAGAACCAGGAGAGAGAGGCTGGTTAGGGGTCAGTCCACAAACCTTCAAATGCAGTGGATTTGGAAGGGTGAGAACTGAGAAAGTGCCCTCCACTTTGGCTACTAAGAATTCATGAGGTCAGAAGCCACATTGCAGAGTCAGGACAGGGTTGGTAGGGCCTGCCTAGAAGTAGACCTGGGGGTCCTAGTGAGCCGCGAGCTCCATTCGGACTCCCCAGTGCAGAGTCTTCTTGGGACCACCCTGCTTTCCATTGGTGTGTGACTGGATTCTGGGGCACTGGCGACTTGTCCTGGAACAAGGCCAACTGGTCTTTTTTGGAGGCGGGGCTGAGTCTCCAGTTCTGAGTCTGCCAGCCGCCATGTGCAAGCCACTTCTGGCCCCAGACACACTCAGAGCCAGGGGTGGAGGCCAGTGAGGGTTTTGCTAGAAGTTGATCCTTCTGCATTGGGGCTGTCCCACAGCAGATGGGCTGCCTCAGGAGGTAGTGAGTTCCCCATCTCCGAGGCTGGCTGCCTCCCCTGGGAGGACTCTGGAAGCTTGTTCTAGGAGAGAAGATGCGTGAGCTCTGTCCCAGCTGGGCTTTTGTGCAGTCAAGAATCTGGGTCAGCCAGAGTGGGCGGATGAGAGTGAGCAGAAAGGGCACCTGCTGCAGGCTCAGAAGGCCTCATGGCTCAGGGCCATTGCAGCCCCAGACTCCCTGCGGGCTCTCCTTAGCAGCTCAGTTCACGCCCTCGGATTTGGGAGGGGCGCCCCGGCTCCGGGCTGGATCTTTCTCCCTCTCTCCATCTTTCTGCCTCCCTCCCACGCTCTCTTCTCCATCCTCTCCTCCACCATCTCTGTCTCTGTGTCTCTGTCTCCCTCTCCCATGGGTTTCCCCACCGTCTGATCTCAGTATGTGCTCAGCATGGGTCCCTCTCCACCAGTCTGCCACCAGCCACTCCATGGACCCCAGATGTTCCTGCTAAGTCCCATCTGCTTCTCCTCTCCCATGTGGACCAGGCAGGGCGGAGCACAGGCACTGAGTGATGGCCCTGCGGCCCATCTGTGCCTGCGGCTCCCTGAAGGTGTCTGGGTGGTTCTCTCCTCATCACCGGGTACGCCGCTTCCTGCTCAGGCCTCAAGCCAGGTCCACTCACTTCCTCTCACCTGGTGTGCGCCGCTCTAGGACCCTCACCTGGTGCTGTTGTCCCTGAGCTCCAACCTCATCCGGAGATCCGGGGTTCCTTCTTTCTTCCCATTCCAAGAGCCCTGTGGAGTCCTGCTCTGGGCATTTGGTGGCCTGAGGGCAAGGAATCTGGACGTTTCTAATGCCCTTTAGTGCTTCCAGCCCCTTCTTGACCACCTCCAGTTTGCCTGAGGCCGCTGATGCTTTCCTAATGATGCTGGGCCAGGCAAGGCATCGCTTCTTAGGCCTCATCGGTGCTGACCAGGCTTCTGGCTCCTCCCCTCCCCTCGGGAGACCCTTCTCTGTGTCTCCTTGGCCAGCCCAGGCATGGCCAGTGGCCTCTCAGAAAATGCGCCCAGTGCTCTTTACTGAGGGCAGAGACAAGGGGGACGAGGCGCCATACCCCTAGGAGGCCAGCCCCTACGCATCCTGTGTGGACACTCTGACTCTCTTCGGTGTTAGGGGAGGAGCCGGCAGCCAGTGGTCGAAGAGGTGCCTTGGGACCTCAGCAGCAGGAGACCCATGTTGGGCTGCAGGTGGACGCGGCTGCCACGCATGACCCTGAGCTCGGGCATGCTGACTCCATGACCAGCGCCATCGCAGGACGCTCTTGTGGCCAGGGTAAGGGTGTGCCCCCCGTGAGGCTTCGGGGACACTTCTGCATGCCACTCACATCCTTCTGAGTCCCCTTAGGATGGAGGGAAAGCCAGGTTCTGGGAGGCCCTCTTTGGACAAGCAGGTGCCCAGACTTTCCCAAGACATCATCAGGTCCACGGGTTCCAGGCTCCTAGTCAAGCCCTCTGGGAGGCAAGCAATAAACATTAAGCACCTACGTTGTGCCAGGCCCTGTGCTAAGTGCTGGGACACTGGGCACTGTGCGGGTCGCTGGGGCTCCCTCGTCCCCTCCCCAGGGACGGGACCTGACACCGAGGGGCCCAGTGTCAGTGCTGCCCCAGGTAGGGGGTCTTCAAGGGGGAGGGGCTCCACCCAGAACTGCCAGGTCCTGGCCTACAAACTGCCCAGACTTGTCCTCAGTGCTCCCCTCTCCTCCTCCCCCTTTTCTCTTTCCTCCTCCCCTTCCCTTTCTTCTCCTGCCTACATCTGGGATTCTCCCATCTTGGAGCTTTCTCTGTCTTGGTCCCAGACCTCCAGGCCTGGTGGCATCACACCGTCCCATCCTCCCCCTTGAGCTGATTATTGAACATGAAGCCAAAGGGAGAGGGAGGTGGGGGACAGGCCAGAGGAAGGGGCAGTCCTGGTGACCAGAGGGAGAGACTGAGAGAGCCCCAGCCCCAGCCAGAAGGAAGGACCATGGGCCTGAATGGCACTGCCTGTCAGTACACATGGATTAAGCACCTACTGCATGCCGGGCCCTGTGCTAAGCGCTGGCCTACAGAGAAGGACGAATGGTCCCTGCCCCCGAGAAGCTCCCAGTCTAGGGGCAGACAGCATGCAGACAGTTTTGTACAAACAAGCTCCTCACAAGACAGAGATAACTTGAGGGAAGGCCCTGGGTCAAGAGGGAGCAGGAAGGGCTTCCCGGAGGAGGTGGGATTTTAGCTGGGACTTCCAGACGACCAGAACAGGGACGGGCTTGGTGGTGGGACAGCCGGGAGGGGAGGCCAGGCAGCTGAATGGAAGAGCCAGGGCAGGGAGGAGAGGAGAGGCCCAGGGAGCTGCAAGGGAAGGCCACTGCGGTTTGAATTGGTCAGCGCAGGGGAGAGAATGGAGCAGTTTTAGAGAGAGTGTGGTCTGACGAGGGTGTGGTGGAGGTGAGCAGGTTGAGGAGCTGAGTGGTTCAACCACCCAGTGGGTGTCCCCTATGAGGGGAGGAGGTGGGGAGGCATGGGAGGGCACGCTGACCCGGAGCCGGGCTCCAAGCTCACTGAGATAGGTCGAGGAGGGTGCTGGGACGCTCTGGAGCTCAGCAGAGGCGGCTACCAGGCTCTGGAGCAGCCGTTCTGGGTGGGCCCAGTGACCTCCAAGGAGGAGAGGTGGCTGGGAGGTTTGGGGGGGCAGAGGGGAGCAAGGTGCAGCCAGTGTGGAGGTGGCAGCCAGCGTGGCACCCGCCCCGTGAGAGGCTGTGGATGACGGCGGGTTTGCTCCCTGGAGCTGGCAGCTGTAGAGGGGTCTTTGGGGGCATTGAGACGAAGGGTGGAAAATGTGGGGGCCTGCATGCTGACAGCCGTGGCAGAGAGTCGGAGAGCACTGGGGAAGGAATTTGGCTGCAGGGTGGCTGTCGGGCCACCTTGGGTGGTGCAGGTGCTGGGCGCTAGGCTGCCCAGGGAGGGGCTGGGGTTAGATGGGAGGGCTGGGGGCCAGGCACGCAGGCTGTGGGGCTCACTCCCTGCAGTGCCTTTGTGAACACACCATTCACACACATGCACACAGCACATAGATCACCCGGGCAGACATAGATGGCCATGCACACATGCGCAGTCCTCTCGCGCGTTCTCAGCCAGCCAGTCCGGCTTCCTTGCTTTTCCTCACTCTGCACCTTTGCCTAGGCTGTCCCGGATGCCCAGCCCTTAGACTCCTGGTCCTCTTCAAGGCTCTGCTTGCGGCCTTTTAGCGGGACCAGAAACGAGCTGAAAGGGACTAGCCCGAGTCCTGGCAATGAGTGAGTTCCTGAAGTGCCCCGGGGCCTGAGCATGTGGGCCCCCTCCCCCCCAGGCAGCCCCTTCACCTCCAGGCTCCGCTTTCTCCTCAGCCTCCAGCTCGAAGCCTTCAGGAAGCCTGGCCGCCCGGGCAGAAACCCCCCGGGTCAAAGCCCGCCTTCTGCCCACCATGCCCAAGCTCGTCATCCCCTCCTCCATCTCCAAGTTCCCCCCAGAGATCACGGTCACTCCCCCGACCCCTACCCTCCTCTCCCCGAAGGGCAGCATCTCAGAGGAGACCAAACAAAAGCTGAAGGTAAATGAGACTGGGGACGGGAGTGGGGGGGTTAGGGGTGGGAGTCTGGCTAGCCTCACCAGCTGGGGGCGCCAGGACAGCTGACCTGGGTGGCACCAGCCGGGGAGGGGGGTCACCGGGGCAGCCAGCTCCCCTGGGAGGCCCCCCCACTAGCTGACCTCACTGCGGGGGGCGGGGGTGCAGCTAGCCAGCCGGTCTGGGGGGGGGGGGTCGGTCACAGGCCTCACCCGTCCGGCCCCTTTCTGTCTTCAGTCGGCGATCCTGAGCGCCCAGTCGGCCGCCACCGTAAAGAAGGAGAACCTTTGCCAGCCTGCCCTGGAGATCCTGGAGATGTCCAGCCAGGAGTCGTCCCTGGAGAGTGAGAGCGATGAGGATGAGGACTACATGGACATCTGAGGGGCGTGGCCTCCTGGCATGGCCCCGCCCCACCCCAGAGGAGGGCGTGGCTGGGCTTTTCCTGCAGACGGACACAAGGGGGCGCTTTTTGTAAAGCTCTGGCCCAAGGGATCGACCCGCTATTTCTACACAGAGGGACGGTCCCCAGCGCATCTTTTTCTACCAAGTGTTAGTTTTGTAAGACAGCGGATGCAAAGTCGCCAGAACCGCCTGGGCCGCGGTGGCGTCCTGGCAGCGCCAGCCTCCAGCTGGACGGTTTTCCTTTTCTAATAAAGTGGAAAGTGTGGCTGCGTGTGGCTGCTTGAGCTGACTGTCGGTCCTGCGGGCCGCCGTGGGGGGCCCTGGCCCTGTGCCCTTGGCTGTACCCCTCCCCCTCTCTGGGACTCAGTTTCCTCATTTGTAAAGTCACATTAGACTATCCTAGAATGAGGAGTGGCCTGCCAGGATGGGGAGCTCACCCCCTCATAAGACAGTCCAGAGAGAAGTTTTCCCTGAGGAGGCCCCTAAATCTGCCTCTGTGGCTCCTGCCCACTGCCCAAGTCTGAACCCCTGGCAGGATCGGAAGGAAGCCTCCCTTGCCCCAAGTCTGCTCTTGTCTAGGCTAACTATGCCTCATTCCTTCCAGCAAGCTGGTCGCTTTCCTCTAGACACTCAGGCCACAAGCATTGACTGCACACCTACTGTGTGCCAGGCACTGTGCTAGGATCCACACCAGCTTCTCAGTGTCCTTCTGAAACCCAGTGGTCCAGAACCGATCCCAAGGCAGAAGAGGCCTGTCCTGCCCCTCTTCCCTTATTGCAGCCCGAGGATAGACTACTGCTGAACTTGTGGGCCACTCAAACCCCCTGATCTTCCTTGGGGCCCCTCCACGCACCCTCCCTCACTTTGTGCTTATGAACTTGATTTCTTGTACCTGAGTATGAGACATTTATTCCTGTTGAATTTCTGCCTGTTAGTCTCCACACTGTCGGGATCTTTTGGGATCCTGTTGCCCAGTGCGTTGGTCAGCATGCCCTCTGCTTTTAACCAAGCCACAGCCATGGGCCTGGGGCCCTTGTCGCCTTCCACCATAGAGCGGTGCTCTGAGGGCAGCTGTCTCACCTGCAGCATTCCCTTCCCGTACAGTGAAGGAAACGAGCATTCATTAGCTGCCTACTGTGTGTCAGACTTCGTGTTCAGATGTATCTCATTGTTTCCTCACAACAGCCCAGAGAGACAAGTGCTGTTATTTCCCCCATTTTACAGATGGCGAAAGTCAGGCAAAGGGACTTCGTATGACCCAGCCAGGGTCATGTGACTCCACAGTGTGTGAGGCTGGATTTGAACTTGGGTCTCCCTGACTCTAGGCCCAGCACTCTGTGCACTCCTCCTCACTCCAGGTCTGGCACTCCATTCACTGTGCCACCCAGCTGCCACAGCTAGGTAGGCAGATGGAGCATTTATTAGGCATCCCCTGTGTGTACAAATGCAAGGGAAGAGGAAGTCCATCCCCTTGGGAGCTCACAGTCTCATGCAGCTGACAAGCGAGGGTGGGATTGAGGTGGAAAAGTTGGGCTGAGCCAGGTCTGAAGGGAGACTGGCAGGTGTGGACATTCCCTCCAATGGAAGCTCTGCTGTGAGGAAGCTCAGTGTAGAAACCCTGCCCAGAAGGGAAATGAGGCGAGTCTGTGGTGAAGCCAGGCTCCTCTGAGTGATCGCCACTTCTCTTTCTAGGAGTTCACTAAACAGCTTTGTTTAGCTCATTTCTTTCCATCAGCAAAAATTCTCTTCCAACCCTAACCCAGATCAAGAAAAAAAGAAAAACAAAACCTGCTACAAATGATGGTTGTTCAATTCTTGCATAGGCAATACCCCCCCCCGTGCCCCCAAAGGAAAGATGGCACTATCTGGACTCTTTCCCTTCTCTTGGGAAGGAGGTGGGTGGCAGATTTCCTCATGGGTCCCCTGGAATTGTGGTGGGTCACTGGGTAGGTCCGAGTTCTCTCTTGGTCACTTCCTTTGCCTTGGTTCATCCAGATCTTCCCAGGCTTCTCTGAAACTGTCTTCTCTCTCCTTTCTTACAATACTCCATCACACTTATGGGTCCCAACTTGTTCAGTCATTCCCCAATTGATGGGCATTGCAGGAAGAGCTAGGAGTTTCTTGGGACTGACCCTCCATCTACCCTGCCTCTAATTCCTCCTTCCCTCTCTTCCCTTTTCTCTCCTATTTCTCTATTGAATGAAGTGCGTTTCTCTACCCAGCTTTGTGTGAGTGGAGTTAAAGGATCAGCCACTCTCCTTTCCCTATACCCCTTGTGCTTAGACATCTACTTGTGCACCCCAATTATGTGAGGTAATTTGCCCTGAGCTACCTCTCCCATTCCTCCCACCCTGTAGTGTATTCTATCCCCCCTCCCTTTCCAATTTTCATTTAAAATCATCAAGATGTAACAAACTCATTCCTGGACTTTGATTAGATTAATTAGTCTAATTAGATTCTCTCTGTGATACCTGATGATGATAAGGTGTGAAAATACTTATGTACAGTCTCCCCATATTAGGAAGTTGGCAGATTATCCCTCTTCAATCCCTTATGACTGTTTACTTGTATTTGCTTTTTTCTGTCTCTCTTGACTTCTATGTTTGACCTTCATAGTTTCAATGCAGCTCTGTTCATTTCATCAGAAATTCTGGGAAGTCCTCTACTTCACTAAAGGTGTATTTTTTCCCCCTGTAGAAGTTTTGCTGGGTCAACTTTCCTTGGCCATAAGCCTATATCCTTTGCCTTCTGGAGTATCATATTCCCAGCTCTCTGTGCCTTTACAATTGTGGCTGCCAAATCCTGTGTGATCCTGACTGTGGCTCCTTGAGACTAGAATTCTTTCTGTCTATCCGCTGCTTTCTGTCTGTTTCTTCTTTGACCCAGAAATTCTGGATTTAGGCTATGATGTTCCTGGGAGTTTTCATTTTGGGGTTTCAGAGGGTAACTGATACATTCTTTCTCTTCCTACTTTGCCCTTTAGCTCAAAGAAATCAGGTCAGTTTTAAGAATTCTTTAAATAGAATATCCAAGCTCTTTTTTTTTGGGTCCCAACATTCAGATAGTCCAGTAATTCTTTAATTTTCTCTCCCTAATCTCTTTTCCAGGACACTCACTTTACATTCTCTTCTACTCCCCCCCACCACCCCAGGTTTTTTACTTTATTTTAATATTTATTCTTTCATGGAGTCATTGGCTTCTGTTTGGTCCATTTTAATTTTCAGGGAGTTTGTTGGCTTGGGAAGGTTTTGTACTTCTTATCTTGAGCTGTTAATTCTCTTTTCAATTATTTCTTCCTTACCTCTCATTTCTATTTTTTTTTCTGCTAGCACTCTTACTTAACTTATAAAAAACTTTTAAAATCTCTTTTTGGGGGGCAGCTAGGTGGTGCAGTGGATAGAGTACCGGCCCTGGAGTCAGGAGGACTTTAGTTCAAATCTGGCCTCAGACACGTAACACTTGCTAGCTGTGTGACCCTGGGCAAGTCACTTAACCCCATTGCCTAGCCTCCCCCCCCCCCAAAAAAATTCTCTTTTTGGAACTCTTGCTTCATCTCTTCCAGGAATTCTGGTTGGATTGATGCCAAGCTGTGCTTTCCTTTGAGTCTTTGTGTGTAGCTGTTCTAGAGTCACCCTCTTCTGGATTTGTGCCTTGAGCATCTTGGCCACCATAATAGTTTTTTGTGGTAGGATTCTGTTTGTTTGTTTGCTTGCTCATTCTTCCAGCCTCTTTCCTAACTTCAGACCGACCACTTCTGGAGGGAAGGTCTGGGATGTGAGTGCAGAATTTGATCCTTGCTTGCTTCATCTGAGCAAGTGCCTGACCTAGGTTTCAGGCTGAACCACAGTCCTGTGGGCCCTGTTTAGAGATTCAGCAGACTTGCTGGTCTAGTTAGTTCACAGTGATTGCAGGGCCCAGAGTCACCGCCCTGGTTATGCCTCTGCAGGCTTTGGCCTGGGCTGGAGGCTGGAAATAGGCCCTGCTGTGCTCCTGGGGTCTGAGCCACACAGCTGCTGCTGGTTTCTGGACTTGCTTCTTGCTCAGTATATAGCCAAGGGCCACACCCTGGAATGCCACCCCTGAGGTCCCATTTTCACCCAGTCCTGCATCTGTGGCCCAAGGAGGAAAGGACAGAGCTCCCAGTCAGCACCTGTCCAGGTTTAACCTCCTCTCTGCCCTGGGGCACAGCCTCTGCCTGGGGTGCTTCTGGCCAGACTCCAGCATCGCCAGCATCCGTAAGCATCTGTCTCTGTCTCCCCATGCTGGCCTGACTGCAAAAATGACCCCTGTGATTCTCTCTTGGGTTTTCCATTCAGTATTCAGTCTGATGTGTTTTCCAGGGTTGCTTGTAAGAGGTGGGAGAAGGCACTTTTTCCTGCTTCTCCATCATCTTGGCTCTCCACCATCTTTTTATTGATCTGCTTGGCTCTAGAATTTTTCCTAGAATGAAAGTCAAGTTCACTGGCCTGGCCTTTGCAGACTTATTCTCTTCCACCTTTTTGTTTGTTTGTTTGTTTATAAATAGTATTTTATTCCCCCCCCAATTCCATATCAAGAAAATTTTCAGCATTCCTTTTTACAGGATTTTGAGTTCTAAATTTTTCTCCCTCCCTCTTTTGAAAGTAGTAGGTAATCTGATATAGTTTCTACATGTGCTATCATGTAAAACATTTCCCTGTTCATCACAATTGTGGAAGAAGAAGCAGATCAAAAGGAAACAATCATGAGAAAGAATAAAGTAAGTGAAAAAAAAAAGCTTCAATCTCCATTCAGAGTCCATCAGTTCTTTAACTGGATGTGGATAGCATTTTCATTCCTGAGTCCTTTGTCCATGTCTTGGATCATTGTGTTGCTGAGAAGAGCTGAGGCATTCATAGTTGATCATCAGACAGTGTTGCTGACACTGTATACAGTGTTTTCCTAATTCTGCTCATTTCACTCTGCATTAGTTCGTGCAGGCTGTTCCAGATTTTTCTGAATCTCTTCCCTTTTCTTTGAGTTGATTGCCACCCTCAGGAACACTCACCTTTCCAAGGGCATATAAGCCATGAGCCCACCACCATGATTGTCTTTGGCATTCAAGAGTGCCACTGGCCTTTTATTAAAATGCTGGCATTATTAACAAAATGACTGATCACCCAGAAATTATGTCCCTTGAACTTTTTAAATGCGACATAGTGCAAAGGTCTTTCTTGGCAGAGAAAATAGAAACCCAGTGAGCCTTGAGCATCTCTGCCTCCCCTCTGAACGCTTGTCCTCTTTCCATCTACCCCCAGTAATGGTCCTACCCCTTCTTTATCTTCCCTTTGCTCCCCTTTTATCTAAAACCAACCTTTTCTGTTGTTCTTAGAATCTCTCACCTACCCAGGTGTTGTGTTCAGCCTTAGCATTGCTGACACTCTCTGTAGGGCTGGGCCAACCACTTCTATTCATCTAACCTGGCCTTGCTTCTATCTTCTGTACATTGCCTGTTAAAAGTTAAGTTGGAGGGGGCAACTAGGTGGTACCATGGATAGAGCACTGGCCCTGAAGTCAGGAGGACCTGAGTTCAAGTCTGGCCTCGGCCTCAGACCAAACACTTGACACCTACTAGCTGTGTGACCCTGGGCAAGTCACTTAACCCCAATTGCCTAAAAAAAAAAAATTAGAAAAAAAAAAGTTGGGCTGGAGAAGGCCCTGTGCACTCACATCTGTCTCTTCAGACAAATCCCCTTTTCCTTTAATGGAATCATTTCCCTTTCTGTCCAGAATTTCACTGTTGGGCCTCTCCCATTGCTGCTGGGCAAACTCTCCCCAAAGCATTTTCCTCCATGACATCCCTCACGTCTTTTTACTGAATCCATCAAAATCTCACTCTAAATCTAAGGAACATGTCAAGTGTGCCCAGATTTCCTCTTCTCTACCACAAAAATCAGTGAATCAATTACATGGCAATAAATCTAAGGAGGATATTTTAAATTAATTAATTAATTTATTTTTAGTTTTCAACATTCACTTCCCCAAGATTTTGAGTTCCAAATTTTCTCCCCATCTCTCCCCTCCCGCACCCCAAGATGGCATGCATATTCTGAACGCCCCTTCCCTGATCTGCCCTTATGGAGGATTTTTTTGAAGTCAGTTTAAACAAAACCTCTTAGCAAGAATATAGAGTCATAATAGTTGCCAAAACACAATCTATTCCTACCCAGCTTTCAGGGCTATCGTTTTGAAAAGTCATAATTATTTACCAAAAAAAACAAAAAACAAAAACAAATTCATACCTAGAAGTGGGCTGTGGACTTCAAGAGTAGAATCTTCAATCCTAGAGTCAGGAGGACCTGAATTCAAATCCAGCCTCAGATACATGACCCTCACTCTGGACAAATCACTTAACCCCGATTGCCTCAGCAAAAAAAAAAAAAAAAGTAGAATCTTTGTGGGACTCAAGGTGCTCCCAGCCACAGACTGAGACATTGTTACCAGTGATTTTATAAGGAACTGGAACATGGAGGACCTGGGTTTAAACTTCCAGTCTTGAATCCATCGCCTAGGTCTTAATCTTCTGAAAGGATGACAATCAGCAATGCACAGAACTCTATAATGAGGTCGACAAAAGGAATAGGGAATGCTTTTTTGGGGTTTGGGTTTTTTTTTTTTGTTTTTTTTGGTTAGGGAATGCATTTTAATGTCCACTTAGACAACAGGCTTCTTGTCATCTTGGGCTTAGCTGTCTACTTCATGAAGTCATCTGCTTCCAGGAAACATTTTCCCTTGGAAATTCTGAGTCAGAGGCGTCTGTCCCAGACCACTGTTCACAAATTGTCCAACTTGGCCCCCTTGCACAGAGATGGACTTCTCCGTTTGCTTTCTGGGGCAGATTTGCCGAGGGTTTTTTCCAAAAGATCCACTTGCCAGGTTCCAAATTATGCAATGTCCCTTGTTGAGGTTCCCAGGGTAATAATGCTGCTCAAAGCGGCTATTGATAGGACTTAATATGCTTGAGTAAGGCCTGACAAAACCTAATTATATTGGCCTTGCAGTAATTAGTTTATATGAATTATGTTCATGAATGCTGAGTAAACTTTGTGGGGGCTAGAAAAGCATCAAGCCAGGATATCTGCACCTTAACATTTTGGATTTCCATATGAACTACATCATTTGTTCTTTTCTCCTCAGCCAGAGGGGTCAAACACAAAGCAGGTTTGAAACAGGATTTGGGAGGATGGAGAGACTAGCATTAAGGAAAGAGAGGCATAGAATCAATGTATGGAGGGAGAGGCAATCTGGCAGTTTGCAGAATTGTCATCTAATGCTTGGGGAGAAGGGAAAGACAGTTGGAGGAAACTGGAGGCTCCCTGCCCAGACACAGCAGAGATGTGAAGCTTAATTTTAGTGGGGCATGGCAAGGATATAAACATGCTCTTAGGAGGAGAAAAATATTTTAAATCCATCTCGATTTTGATTCCCTGACAGCAGGTGGCATGTAGGAGCAGTGGTGACTTTCCACCTAGCCCTCATCTTTGCCAGCAATCAGAAGATTGAGGGAAGCGTTGCCCAAAGCCCAAGGCTGATCGAGACCTCCTTGAGTGAGGAGGAGGATCTCGAGATGCCAGCCCAGAAAGCTAGAACTCCCCTGGGAGAAATGCTTGTTGCTTCTTCAGGAAGTTAATTCTGAGATTTTCTTCTCATGATTTCTAAGTTCATTTTCACAGATTTTGACATTCTTGCGCTGTGGAAAAGTAGCTAGCTCATGAAGCACAATCAAAAACCCCAAACAATTTAGGGGCAGCTAGGTGGCACAGTGGATAGAGCACTGGTCCTGAAGTCAGGAGTACCTGAGTTCAAATCCGGCCTCAGACCAAACACTTGACACTTACTAGCTGTGTGACTCTGGGCAAGTCACTTAACCCCAATCGTGCCCCCCCCCAAAAAAAAGTCAAACAATTTAAGATTTAGATTTCAATTTGGCTTGATAAGTGAATTGGGGAAATTATTATTCAAACATGGTCAATCTACCTCTGAGTGGTAGCTGCTAGGGCCACACCTTGTAGCTGAGACCAGAAAGATGGCTAACCCTCAGATTTTCTAACCCTAGTAAGATGATAAACCCTCAACAGCTCTGTGAAAAAAGCTGCTTTATGTAAATGAGAGCCTTGTGAAGGCTACCCTGAGACCTAAGGGGAGGATGACTTGAATGTTTGCTTGTTTATGTGTTGAATTGTCCAACTACCGGTCAGAAAATCTATGGAAGTGAGCTGGGTGAATTGTAACTCGTTGGCAGATGTCAGTGTTGCCACTTTGGATCACCAGCCAAGAGCTGAAAAGGTTTCCCTTTTGTCCTCCTACGTAGTACTGGCATTAAGCTCCCCAGGCTAACTACAGCCAGCATCTCTCTTGGTTCTGAGGGAATTTTCATGCATTCACTTCATGTGTAAAATCCCAGAATGGGATGATTTTCTTCATATCTAGTGATTGATTTTTGCATCAGTCTGTGTAAAACTAGAGGAAAATTGGAAAACTTTTGGAAAGATCTTGTATATTCTTAATATGTATGAAGGAAAAATTTTGGTTTTATTGGGAATTTGCTGATATTGCTGTTAACCTGAGATATTCCTGGTCCCAAATTGTGATGGGTGGGCCTTGCTATGGTAATTTGACTTGCTCCAAGTTTTGGATCTAGGTATAAGTGTTTAAATTGTTGTTAAACTGGTCAGTAACCATCATTGGAAGGAAAATGCCAAGAACTGACGTCAAAAAGAGAGCTGCCTCCACATGCTGTGTGTGGATGGAGAGCAGGTGGAAGGCAGAGAAAAGGCCACACAAAACTAGCAGAAGGATTTCCATGGCTCAGTTTCCCCACTGCACAATTCCCTTTTTTTTTTAGCCCAATCTTCTCACTTCTTTCTTTTTTTTAACCTCACTACATTTATTTATTTATAGTTTCCTATGGTGTGGTTTCCCCACACACACGCTTAACAGTTATTTTTTTTTCCAATTACATGTATAGTTTTCAACATTCATTTTTATAAGATTTTGAGTTCCAAATTTTTCTACTTCTCTCTGTCCCCTCTCCCCTCCCCAAGACAGCAAGCAATCTGATATAGGTTATACATGTACAATCATATTAAACATATTTCCACATTAGTCGTGTTGTGAAAGAAGAATCAGAACAAAAGGGGAAAACCATGAGAAAGCAAAAAGCAAAAAAAAAAAAAGTTAAAAAAGTCGGCTTCGATCTGCATTTGGACTCCGTAGTTCTTCCTCTGGATGTGGATGGCATTTTCCATCACGAGGCCTTTGGAGCTGTCTTGGATCACACAATTTCCTTTTTTGAATAGGAATGTCGATGTTGTTATTCAGCTGGTTTTTAGGTGCGTCTAACTTTTCATGACCCCATTTGAGGTTTTCTTGGCAAAGATACTACAGTGGCTCGTCATTTCCTTCTCCAGTTGATTTTATGGATGAGGAAACTGAGGCAAACAGGGTGAAATGACTTGATCAGTATCACACAGCTAGTAGGTGCCTGAGGCAGGGTTTGAATTCAGGTCTTCCTGACTCCAGGCCTGACGTTCTATCCACTGCACCTCTTAGCGACATTACTTCTTACCCATTAGATTCCAATTCCCTTTGAATAATGTGGGACTCTGTTGTATGACCTGCTGGTCCAAAAGGTATTTATGACTCTTACTTGAAATCAAAAAGAGCTAAGGAACTTTTGTCCTATAACACTTATTATAAAAGGCTGTGCCTCTAGGCTTGGCCTAAAGGAACAGTCTTGATAATGTTACAACTATGTCCCTTCCCCCCCTTGTAGGAAAATTCTCCAACCATGGCAGGTGGACTGCAAAAGGTTTTGTTTTATTTTAATTGTGAATCATATTGTTATGGGCATCTGGCAATGCTGAACCTACTGTAATGTGATGCAGGCATAAAAAATCCTATTGGATGGCATTCCTACAATTTTGAACATATGGCCATCACTTATCTCAACCTCCTGATCCAAGCAACCAGGACAAACGGGTTCCTAAATTTGCCATCTCCCTGCTCCTTGGTTTGATAATTATATAGTCATGTATATGATGGCATCCTTGTAGTCTCACACTCTGTCAAAATAACCCTTCCTCCAAGAATGGGGCAAAGTGTCTTACATCAAAGAGGCACCCAAAGAACAGTTTTTATCAAAGAGGGGGCTGACACTTGAACCTCACTCTTATCTGAACTAGTTCAGATGGAATAAACATACACACTCATTTGGGAATGGAAATATTTCTTACCCAACAGGAAAATGGTGGGGGGAGTGAACATAAGAAAGGTGATGGTGGGGTTATAAGAGGGCAGATTAAAGTAGGTAGTGATCAGAAGCAAAACAGACTTTTGAGGAGGGAAAGGGAAACAAAGAGAAGGAGAGAGAGAAAGATAAACAGAAGAAAAAAGGTCAGAAGGAAATACACAGTAATCATAACTGTGAATGTGAAGGGGATGAACTCGCCTGTAAAATGGAAGTGGATAGCAGAATGGATTAGAAACCAGAATTGAACAATGGTTTGTTTATAAGGAACACAATTGAAACAGAAAGATGCACAGATGCAGAGTTAAAATAAGGGACTGGAACACAACCTATTGTGCTTCAGCTGAAATAAAAAAGGCAAGGATAGCAATGATGATTTTAGACAAAGCAAAAGCAAAAATAGACCTAATGAAAAGCAATAATCAGGGAAACTACATTTTGCTACAAGACTATTAGGTCATAGCAACACAAAATCTATAAAATTAAATGGCACAGCATCCAAATTATTTTTGTAGTCTTTTACTTTTTTCCCAATTACATGTAAAAATATTTTAAATATTCATTTTTTAAAAAATTGAGTGTCAAATTCTTTACCATCCTCCCTACCCCCTCATTTGATATAAATTATACATGTGCAGTCATACAAAACACATTTCTGTGTTAGTGATGTTGTGAAAGAAAACACAGGAACCCCCCCCCATACAAGAAAAAAATTTTGTAAGTATGCTTGAGTCTGCATTCAGACTCCATCAGTTCTTTCTCTGGAGGTGGAGAGCATTTTTCATCCTGAGTCCTTTGGAATTGTCCTGGATTATTGTATTGCTAAGAATACCTAAGTCATTCAAAGCTGATCAAAGTACAATATTGCTGTTACTGTATACAATATTCTCCTGGTTCTGCTTACTTCACTTTGTATCAGTTCATGTAAATCTTTCCAGGTTTTTCTGAAATCATCCTGCTTGTCATTTCTTATAGCACAATAGTATTCCATCACAATCATGTACCACAACTTCTTCAGCCATTCCCTAATTGATGGGCATCCCTTTGATTTCCAATTTTTTGCCACTACAAAAAGAGCTTCTATAAATGTTTTTGTATGTGTAAGTCCTTTTCCTATTTTCATGATCTCTGGGATACAGATCTAGAAGTGGTATTATTGGATCAAAAGGTATGCACAGTTTTATAGCCCTTTGGGCATAGTTCCAAATTGCTCTCCAGAATGGTTGGATCAGTTCATAACTCCACCAACAATGTATTAGTGTTCCAGTTTTCCCACATCTTCAAATGGAGTCTTTTTTGGTTTGTTTGTTTTGTGAGGCAATTGAGGTTAAGTGAATTGTTCAGTGTCACACAGCTAGTGGGTGTTATATGTCTGAGGTCAGATTTGAACTTAGGTCCTTCTGATTCCAAGGCTGGTGCTCTATCCACTGTGCCACCTAGCTGCCTCCAAATGGAGCCTTTTATTTATTTATTTGTCTGTTTTTCAGGCAATTGGGGTTAAGTGACTTGCCCAGGGTCACACAACTAGTAAGTGTCAAGTGTTTGGTCTGAGGCTGGATTTGAACTCAGGTCCTCCTGATTGCAGGGTTGTTGCTTTACAAATGGAATCTTTCTTAAAATGATAAATAGTATCTACCTAAAATCAAGAGCAAGCATTATCTGTAATGGGGATAAGCTAGAAGCCTTTCCAATAAGATCAGGGGTGAAGCAAGGATTCCCATTATCACCACTATTATTCAATATTGTACTAGAAATGCTAGCTATAGCAATAAGAGAAAAGAAAGAAATTGAAGGAATTAGAATAGGCAATGAAGAAACAAAACTATCACTCTTTGCCAATGCTATGATAGTATATTTAGACAATTCTAGAGAATCAACTCAAAAACTACTTGAAATAATTAACAGCTTTAGCAAATTTGCAAGATACAAAATAAACCCACACAAATCATCAGCATTTCTATATATTACCAACAAAGTCCAGTAGCAAGAGATAGAAGGAGAAATTCCATTTAAAATAACTATAGGCAATAGAAAATATTCAAGAGCCTGTCTGCCAAGAGAAACCTAGAAATTATACGAACGCAATTAAAAAATGCTTTTCACACAAATAAAGTCAGATCTAAAAAAGTGGAAAAACATTAATGGCTCAGGGGTTAGCCAAGTCAATATAGCAAAGATGATAATTCTACCTAAATTCATTTGCTTATTCAGTGCTATACCAAAAAAGGTATTTTATAGAGCTAAAAACAAATCATAACAAAATTCATCTGGAAGAATGAAAGGTCAAGAATATCAAGGTAATTAATGAAAAAAATGGTAAAGAAGGTAGCCTAGCCATACTAGATCTCAAACTGTATTAAAAGTAGTAATCCTTAAAACCATCTGGTACCGATTAAGAAATAGAATGGTGGGTCAGTGGAATACGTTAGGTACGTAAGACAGCAGAAAATTATTATAGTAATCTACTGTTTGATAAACCCAAAGACTCTAGCTTTTGGGACAAGAACTCACTATTAGACCAAAGCTGCTGGGAAAACTAGAAAACAGTATAGCACAAACTATACATATACCAACATCTTACGCCATATATTAAGATAAGATCAAAATGGTTACATGATTTAGACGTAAAGGATGATAGCATAAGAATATTAGGAGAGCAAGGAATAATTTACTTGTCAGATCTATGCCTAGGCTCTTTTTTGATCATGGCTTCCAGATAGTCCAATAATTTTTAGGATTATCTCTCCTGGATCTATCTTCCAGGTCAGTTGTTTTTCCAATGAGATATTTCACATTGTTTTCTAATTTTTCATTCTTTTGGATTAGTTTTACAGTGTCTTGATTTCTCATTAAGTCACTGTCTTCCAATTGCTCTATTCTAATTTTTAAGGAAGTATTTTCTTCAGTAATCTTTTGGACTTCCTTTTCCATTTGGCCAATTTTGCTTTTTAGGGCATTCTTCTCATTGGCTTTTTGGACCTCTTTTGTCATTTGGGTTAGGCTATTTTTTAAGGTG
Organism: Phascolarctos cinereus; assembly: GCF_003287225.1. Taxonomy (NCBI): domain Eukaryota; kingdom Metazoa; phylum Chordata; class Mammalia; order Diprotodontia; family Phascolarctidae; genus Phascolarctos; species Phascolarctos cinereus. Next base: position 729,398,840 of record NW_027555847.1, on the reverse strand, counting down.
TTATTTTCTTCAGTATTTTTTTGGGTCCCCTTTAGCAAAGTATTAACTTGTTTTTCATGATTTTCTTGCATCACTCTCATTTCTCTTCCCAGTTTTTCCTCTACTTCTCTTACTTGCTTTTAAAATCCCTTTTGAGCTCTTCCAAGGCCTGGGACTGATTCATATTTTTCTTGGAGGCTTTGGATGTGGGGGCTTTGACCTTGTTGTCTTCTTCTGGTTGTATGTTTTGATCTTCTTTGTCACCAAAGTAAGATAATATAGTCTGACTCTTTTTGTGAGGTTTGCTCATGATCCCAGCCAGTTACTTGAGTTTTAAACTCTCTGTTAAGGTAAGAGTCTGCTTCCAATGTGGAGAATGTGCCTGTCCCAAACTTTGGGGGGTTTGTACAGTTGTTTTCAAAGATACTTGTAGGGACCTGTAAATTTTCAGTTCTTCCAAGGTGGTATGATAAGGGGCAAGGCGTTTACTCCTTTCCTGGCCTGTCCTGTGGTCTATGAGTGATCACAAGCAGTCTTTTCTGTTTTGAAACTGTGAGGAGAATTTTCTCTCCCCAGCCACTACAAGCTCCACCATGCCAGCCCTCCTCCTCACCCCAGGACCACCACCCAGAACTGTGACCCAGATCCAAGCATGGGCAAAGCAAGAGATTCCTGGCTCAGCACTGGCAAAGAGATCCCTGCAATCCCCCTCTGATCAGTCACCTGATCCCCCCTCTGTCTGTGGACCAGAAGCTCAGGACACAGCCATGGTGCCGGTGCCGAGCTTGCTTACTGGGGAACTGAGGCTGAGACCTAGCTCCTCTCTCACTGCAGAAACAGACTTTTCCCACTGACCTTCTAAACTGTGTTTGGCGTTCGTGGATAGAGAGGTCTGGAAATCGCCACAGCTGTCTGTGATTCAGTCCTCTGAGGCCTGCTCCAGGTTTGCTGTGGCCTGCACGCCCATATCAAACTGTACTGCACTCCCAGCCCGGCGTGATACACCTTTCTGATCAACCATCCAGGCTGTCTTGGGCTGGAAATTTGCTTCACTCTGCCTTTTTGTGGGTTCTGCTGCTTTAGAATTTGTTTAGAGCCATGTTTTATAGGTATTTGGAGGAAGGAGAGCTCAAGCAAGCCACTGCTTTCATTCTGCCATCTTGGCTCCGCTACTCTTGTCAGATCTATGGAGAAACAGAGAACTCATACCAAACAAGAGATAGGGAGTATTACTAGATGTACAACAGAAAATTTTGTGTGAAATTTTAAAGTTTTTGCACAAACAAAACCAATGCAACCAAGATCAGAAGGAAAGCAGAAAGCTGGGAAACAATCTTTGCAGCCAGTGTCTCTGATGAAGGCTTCATTTCTTAAATACATGGAGAACTGATTGAATTGATGAGAATACAAGTCATCCCCCAATTGATAAGTGGTAAAAGGACATGAACAGGCAATTTTCAGATGAAGAAATCAAGGTTGTCTATAGTCACATGAGAAAATGATCTAAATCACTATTGATTAGAGAAATAAAAATTAAAACAACTCTGAGGTCCCACTTCATACCTATCAGATGGGCTAATAAGACAAAAAAGGAAAATCATAAATGTTGGAGGGGATGTGGGAAAATTGGGATAATGTTGGTGGAGTTGTGAACTGATCCAACCATTCTGGAGAGCAACTTGGAACTATGCCCAAAGGGCTATAAAACTGTGCATATATCTTTTGATCCAGGAATACCATTGCTGGATCACCACCCAAAGAGATCAAAGAAAAGAGAAAAGGACCTATTTGTACAATTTATAGCAGCTCTTATTGTAGTAGCAAAGACCTGGAAATTGAGAGACTGGCTGAGCCAGTTATGGTCTATGATTGTGATGGAATACAATTGTGCCATATGAAGCGATGAGCGGGATGCTTTCAGAAAAACCTGGAAATACTTACATGAACTGATGCAAAGTGAAGTGAGCAGCACCAGGAGAACATTGTACACAGCAACAGCAACATTGTAACAATGATCAACTGGGAGCCAGTTGGCTATTCTCAGCAACATAATGATCTAAAGAAGGATCATGATGAAAAGTACTATTCACCTCCAAAGAAAGAGCTGGTGGAGTTTGAAGCATACTTTTTTTCACTTTCTGTATTTTTGATGTGTTTCCCCCTTTGAGTCTGTGTCTTTCACAACATGACTGACATGATAACATGTTTGTGTGATTGAACATGTGTAACCTATATCAAATTGCTTACTGTTTCAGGGAAGGGGGAGGGGAGGGAAGGAGTGAGAAGAATTGGAACTAATTCTTTTTTTAAAAATAAATGTTAAAAGTTGTTTTACGTCTAACTGGTGGAAAAATAAACTATTGTTTAAGAAAAAAGATGCTAGCTACATAGCTCTTTTTGTGGTGGCAAAAGGATTGAAAATTGAGGGTATACTCATCAACTGGGGAATGACTGAACAAGTTGTAGTGTATAATTACTATTGTGCTATAAGAAACGATGAACAGGATGCTTTTGGAAAAACCTGGAAAGAGTTACATGAACTGACGCAAAGTGAAGTGAGCAGAACCAGAAGAATATTGTATTGCAATATTGAACCATGATCAACTATGAATGACTTAGCTATTCTGATCAATACAATGATCCAAGATAATCTTGAAGGACACATGATGAATAATGCTATCTACCTTCAGAGAAATTCAGAGGTGGAGTCTGAATGCAGATTGAAACATATTTTTTTAAGCTTTGTTTCTTTTTTTTCCTTTTTGTTCTGTGTTTTCTTTCACAACATCACTAATATGGAAATATGTTTTGCATAGGGATAATTTATATCAAATTGCTTGCCTTCTCAATAAGGGAGGAGGTAAGGAAGGAAGAGAATTTGGAACTTAAAATATAAAAATATCAATGTTAAAAATTGTTTTTCATGGAATTGGAAAATATTTTTTTTAAAAAAATGCTAGCTATAGCAATAAGACAAGAAAAAAATAAATTGAAGGAATAAGACTAGGTAATGAGGGGGAAAAAATTATCTGGAGATGATATGATGGTATACTTAGAGAATCACAGAGAATCAACCAAAAAGCTATTCAAAACAATTTAAAACTTCAGCAAAGTTGCAGGATACAAAATAAACTCACATAAATAATCTTTCATTATTCAGTAGTGTCTGACTCTTTGTGACCCTATTTGGAGTTTTCTTGGCAAAGATACTGGAGTTGTTCTTCTCCAGATCATTTTAAGATGAGGAAACTGAGGTAAACAGGGTTAAGTGACTTGCCCAGGGTCACACACCTAGTAAGTATCTGCGGCTGTATTTGAACTCAGCTCTTCCTGACTCCAGACCTAGTGACCTATCCACTGCACCTCACTGCTCAACAGAAATCATTAACATTCTTACAGGAAGTAACAGAAAAATTCCATTTAAAATAACTGTAGACAATATAAAATACTTGGGAGTCTATCTGCCAAGACAAACCCAGGAACTATATAAATACAATTACAAAATACCTTTCACACAAATAAAGTCAGATCTAAACAATTGGAAAAATAGTAATTGCTCATGGTTAGGCTGAAGCAATACAATAAAAATGACAATTTTACTTAATTCACTTTGTAAGTATCATACCAATCAAACTACTAACAGATCAGTTTATAGAGGCAGAAAAAAAATAACAAAGCTCAGCTGGAAGAAAAAAAGGTCAGGAACTTCAAGAGAGTTAATGAAAACAAAATGTGAAGGAGGGTAGCTCAGCTGTACCAGATGTCAAAATGTATTGTAAAGTTGTAATGGTGAAAACAATCTGGTACTGCCTAAGAAATAGGTGATGGACCAGTGGAATAGATCAGGAACACGACACACAGGAGTAAATGACCACAGTAATCTAGTGTTTGATAAACCCAAAGATCCAAGTTTCGGGACAAGAACTCACCATTTAACAAAAATTACTGGGAAAATATCTGGGGTGTGTTTGATGATGAAAGGGAAGTCTGATGCTGTAAAGATCAATATTGCATAGGAACCTGGAATGTAAGATCTATGGACCACTGGATGTGATCAAACAGGAGACAGAAAGATTAATCATCAACATCTTGTGTGTCAGGGAACTTAAGTGGGCAGGAATGGGTGAATTTAATGCAGGTGATCATTACATATACTACTGTGGCAAAAACCCCTCAGAAGAAATGGAGTAGCCGTCAGAGTCAATAAAAGAGTAAGACAAGCAATACTTTGGTAAAATTCCAAAATCACTGAATGATATCCGTTTGGATCCGAGGGAAATTGTTCAACATCATAGTCATAGAAGCTTAGGCTCCAACCACTGATGCTGAAGAGGTCAGAGCTGATCAGTTCTATGACAGCCTATAGCATCTTCTTAACACCAGACGAAGCTGTCCCATTCACCATTTACTTCCTAAGGTAGGAAATAAAAAGACAATTGGAATAAGAGGCAAGTGTGGCCTTGGAGCACAGAATAAAACAGGGCAGAGACTAATAGAGTTTGGTCAAGATAACCATCTGGTCATGGCCAACACTTTTTCAACAACCCAAAAGGTGACACTGCACATGGATGTCACCAGGAGGTGAATAGTGAAATCAGACTGATGATATGTGTTGCAGCCAAAGGTGGAGATGCTCTATGTTGTCAGTCAAAAGAAGACCTGGAGCTGACTGGGGCTCACATCATGAGCTTCTTCTTGCAAAATTCAGACTTAATTGAAGAAAGTGGGGATGCATCAGACCATACAGGTCTGAGCCAAATGGTGGATTGTTGTCCTTCAGTGTTGAAGAGGACCAAAATGACATCACTGTGTCGGGGTCAAGGTCCAGTGTGCCCAGCTGTGGCTGATCAGTCCAATATGAGCTCGGAAGGCTCTGCCACAGGCCAGGCACAAATAGTCCATTATCCAGAAGCAGGGTAAGCAGGCCATCGTGAAACTGACACACGATATTCATGAACGTCTCCAAGTTCTTCCACAGGCCCTCGTGACTGACAGTATCAAAGGCCTTGAACGTTGTGTACAGACCTCTGTTCTGCCCCTGACATTTCTCCTGGAATTGCCAGGCAGCAAACATCATATCAATTGTTCCTCAGCCCCTTCTGAAGCCACACTGGCTCTTGGGGAGGTGCCCATCTTCCAAGTGAAGGATCAGCCCATTAAGGAGGATTCTGGCAGGAATCTTGCCAGCAATGACTGAGAGAGACCTCCCTATGATTATCACAAGACAACCCACTTCCTTTACCTTTATGGAGATGGACAGTGGAGACATCCTTGATCTCTGGGGGATAGCCTTCTCTTGTCATATAACCCAGATGATTTCTGTCAACTTTTGTATAAGCAGTGGACCCCCTGCCTTATAAATCTCAGCTAGAATAGAATCAGCACCAGTGCTTTGCCGCGTGAGAGGAGCCCAACAGCATTCAAAACTTTTTCTTCAATTAGAAGTTCAGCTCGAGAGGGATTGCCTTCAACCTGAGGTAAATGATCAGTAGCTTCAGCATTGGTTGATGAAGGTCTGTTAAGAACACTGTGGAAGTGATCAGCTCATCTCTCCAGAATTATGTCCTTATCACTAATCAATGTGCCTCCATCAGCACTGAGTGGTTGAGATGTACCACAGGTCTTTGGCCCATAGGGAATCATAGAATCACTTTGGATTGTTACTGTCAGCATAAAACTGAAGTTCATCTGCCTTCTTACTGCTGCCTCTCTCTAAGCTTTGCTTGCACTTTACTTTTTTTTTTTGAGTAGATAATGGGGTTAAGTGACTTGCCCAGGGTCACACAGCTAGTAAGTGTCTAAGGCTAGATTTGAACTCGGGTCCTCCTGAATTCAGGGCCGGTGCTCTCTCCACTGCACCACCTAGCTTCCCCTGCACTTTACTTTTGATGGAGTTAAATGCTGCCTTCTTAGAGACAGATGAACTATCTTAGGGGTTAACCTTGTGGAGTTCTCCTCTTTCATTTAGCGCTTCTGAATTTCCCCATCATTTTCATCACACCAGGCTTGATGTTTCTGAGTGTTCTCGCCGAGACGAGCAGCGCTGTTCGCCAAATCTCTGGAAGCTGCCCACTCCTTTCCTGCTCCACTGTTGCCAACAGTGAGTTGGTTCGGCTCTCCCTAGCTAGCAAAGAACTGTGGACACTGGGAGAATTGCTCTAATCTGCTGGGGTTAACTCTTCTGGTAGTCATCTTGCTTTGGGGCTGCTACTTCTGTTGAATGCAAATGTTTAGCTTGGAGAGGGTAAGTCTTTGATTAGTCCAGCACTCATCCAGTCTGTCTCTTCTCCTTACAATCACAGAGTCTTTTAAATGCCAATGTCTATTGAGAGGATCCACCCACAAAGTTTTATTGTATTTAGGTAAATGGAAGCTAGTGTTGGTGATGAGAAGGTCATAAGATGCACAAGCCTTCGGTCACTGTTGTTTGCAACGCACTTCCTCCCAAGGACTCTCTGCCATGTCCGATAGCCTGAGCCTGCTCTGACATTAGAGTCACCCCGAATTACAACCTTGTCTTCTTTCGGCACGCTGATGATAGGGGTCTCCAGGTCTTCATAAATTTTCCTTTGACCTCATCAGGGTTTGTCATGGTGGGAGCACAGGCACTGATGATGGGGGTGTGGCATTTTCCTGCAAGTGGCAATTGCATTGTCATGAGCCTGCCACTCACTTTTTTTGGGGGGGCATACAAGCTTGTTGACTAGATTAGATGTGAGTACAAAACCCACACCAGCTTCATTTCACTCCCCTTCACCTCAGCCACTCCAGAAAACTGTGCACCAGCTCCAACTTAAGCTGGCATTCCCTCAGACCGAACACTTGACACTTACTAGCTTTGTGACGCTATGAAGAGGTCTAGGGGTTTTAGGGTGCTGGGACCCCAAGATCACGGTACCGGGCCCGGCCTGAAAGAATTCAACTCAAATCTTCTTCAGCCAGAGGAAAAGTTTATTAGTGGTAAAACATATAGGCCAGGTGACGCCCATAAAGATGAGCGGGCATGAGAGGTTCTCAGCCTTGTGGGCCTGAGATTCTCAGCATCTGAATGAGGGCCAAGGTGGATCTTAAATACTAAAGTAACTTTGGGTGGCCAGAGAAGGGGGTTGGGGAAAGGGTGTAGGTAACAATTCTAATTGGGGAGGTCAGCCAGACCGAATAGACAATGGGAATAGATAATGGAGGAACAGGAAGGCAGAAGTTTGAAAGGCATCTGCACAAAATCAAGGTGGGGCTAGGACTTTCAAAAGGAGATAAAGTAAGGCCTTTCGGGGGCCTATAGACAAGAGGGAGCCTAAGGCTTTTAGGGCGCATCTGAATAAGATTAAAAGGTAAAGCTAAGGCTTTCAAAGGGAGATGAGGGCCTGGGGCCTGTGAGTCAGATTCCCTTTGAGGCAAAGGGTGAAGATCTTGGCTTGGGCCCCGCCCTTATCACCTAGGCAAGTCACTTAACCTCAACTGCCTAAAAAAAAAAAAAGGCAGCTAGGTGGCACAGTGGTTAGAGCTCTGGCCTTGAAGTCAGGAGGACATGAGTTCAAATCCAGACACATGACACTTACTAGCTGTGTGACCCTGGACAAGTCACTTGACCCTGCTTACCTCACCTCAAAAAAAAAGGCAAAAAAAATATTTTAAAGGGCAGCTAGGTGGCGCAGTGGATAGAGCACCAGCCCTGGAGTCAGGAGGACCTGAGTTCAAATGTGTACCTCAGACACATGACACTTACTAGCTGTGTGACCCTGGGCAAGTTACTTAACCCCAATTGCCTAACAAACAAAAAAAGAAGCTGGCCTTTATTTGCCAGCCTCGTTTCACTCAGGGCTGCTATTTGGAAGTGAGACCAGCTGAGTTCTCTCACAAGAAGAGCTGTTTGTCTTTCAGGTCTGCTGGATTTCCGGCTGTCCACAAGTGTGAACACATTGCATGTACCTGCTGTGAGTGGAATCATCTTTGCAAAAGTTTTTATACATTTTTTTTTTTACCGTGAAATGGTATCCCTGCCTGCCGAGGTAATCAGGCCAGGGTTGGGTAAGCAGACAATTTTAGGGCACCTTTTCTAGCCCCTTCCTCACACCAGGAGGCAAGCAATGAGGTCCTTAAAAGGCTACACAGACATCCAAGGGGCTGCTGAATCCCACCGCTGCTTCCAGTGAGAAGATGGCCCTATGTCCTGGGCCTCCTGTGTGTAGGATTGTGACTACAACTCCCAGTATTCTCACCTACTGCTTCATCACTTGCAGTCACAAGAGTCTGAGATATGTAAAAAATGGTAAAATGGTGTGGGCGATGTCTCTTGATTCGTGCATAAATCGCATTTAAGTGAGGCAGAGTTGTGCAAAGATATGAGGTTCACTGTCTCTTTCAGAGTCATCAAAGTCCAGTGGCAAGTCAAAGTCAAGGTGCCTGGTGATTTCTCTGGATGCGGCAGGTGATCTTGGAGTCTTCAGTGTCTAACCAAGCTCTAAGCACTCCACAGCGCCTGCTTCAGCTGCCTTCATGGCCGTTGGAACAAATTGTTGGCTTCTGCCCATTCTGCCAGGGGAAGTCTTCACAGGCTTGGGGTAAACACTCTTCTAACTCACCAATGAGTTGGAGGCCCTTAAGTGACCCTCGACCTGTTTTATCCTATCTGCTGAGACAGTTTTAGGGGTGTGGCCACTGCATGTATTACAGCTTTCTGCAGCCACCAATGAGAATTGGGTGTGGACTGGCTGGATACCAAAGGTGGAAAGCATCCCTGAAAAGGGCTCAAAAGACTTTACACCAGAGGTGCTCATCTTCCCTGAACGCCTGCACACCCAAATTCTGGATAAATTTTGGAGGAGATGTGGAAAAACAGGGACACTAATGCACTCTTAGTGGAGTTGTGAACTGATCCAACCATTATGGAGAACAGTTTGGAACTATGCCCAAAAGACTATCAAACTGTGCATACTCTTTGATCCAGCTATACTACTATTAGGTCTATATCCTAGAGAGATTAAAAAAAAAAAAAGGAAAAGGACTCACATGTACAAAAATATTTATAGCAGCTTTTTTGTGGTGGCCAAGAGTTGGAAATTGAGAGAATGCCCTTCCATTGGAGAATGGCTAAACAAGCTGTTTACATGTGATTGTGATGGAATAGTATTGTGCTATAAATAATGGAAAAGAAGATGGTTTCAGAAAAACCTGTGAGACTTATATGAACTGATGCAAAGTGAAGTGAGCAGATCTAAGAGGATACTGTACACAGTAACAGTATTGTACAATGTGAAAGGCTTAGCTGCCCTGAATGATACAATGTCCAAAGGACCCATGATGAAAACTACTCTCCATCTTCAGAGAGAGAACATAACTCTGAGTGTAGACTTATTTTTTTACTTTCTTAATATTTCTTTTTTTTTTCCAACATGGCTAATGGGAGTGTTAACTGTGACTTCATGTGCATAATGGGTATAGTATTGGAGAAGGGAGGGGCAGGAGAGAGGGAGATAACTCAAAATGTAAAAAAGCAAATGCCAATAAATAAATAAACAAAAGGGAAAAACAAATCAAACAATTAAATGAAGGGGATGAATGAACGAATGAATGAATGAATGAATGCCCCTTCCTCCTCCCATGAAGATATCTTCAAAGAGGGGAAGTGGTAAAGATTTAAGATGTCTTCTTCATAGCAACTTGGTTGCAAAACGTAATGTTATCTACATTTTGCTGTATTTTTCTTTCTTTGCTCACTATTTCTCAATAACATTTTCATCTGGTTCAGGCCCAGCTCAGACTGTCATGGCCTGATGGTTTGACACGTCTGTCCCAAGAATTTCTGCTGGACTCTTGCCCTCTACTATTTTGGGGAATGATGTGGATGAAGTCAGAGCACACCACTCCTCACATGAATGAATTTGCTGACAAAGTCTGGATCTCAAACCTTGTTGTTGGAGTGGAAGCAGCTGGGCATAACAAGGATCTGATACACAAAGCAGCCCCACAAATGTAAGGTGGGGGAGATTTCAGTTCATCTGAAAACAAAAAGATGGTGGTGCATAAAAGCTAATTACTGAGCCACATGCTCAAATCAGTCCTCCGTGACTGGATGGAGGCCAAGCAAACCCACGGGCTCTAGGGTCCAGGGTCCAGGGATGGCCAGAGAGGCTTGGGCACCACAGTTTAGTCAGGACATTGCGGGGGGGGGGGCAGGGCAGGTTGACAGTTGTCTTTAAATATTTGAAGGTCTCTCCATGAAGAATATCAATTAATCTAGAATCAATAAACACTTAATACATGCCTACTATGTGCCAGGCACCATGTCAAGGACTGAGAATACAAATACAAGCCAAAAGACCGATGGTCTACCCTCAGGAAGCTGACATTCTAAATGAGATATTTTTTAATTTTTTTTTATTTAAGCTAGGCAACGGGGTTAAGTGACTTGCCCAGGGTCACACAGCTAGTAAGTGTTATGTGTCTGAGGTTGCATTTGAACTCAGGTCCTCCTGAATCCAGGGCCGTTCTCTATCCACTGCGCCACCTAGCTTCCCCGCTGACGTTCTAGTAAGGGAACACAACACACATAGGAGGGAGCTAAAAAGGCCAGTGGGGGGGGAAAGTGAGGGGTAAGAGCACGAAGGAGGGGTTCTGGTCCCAGCTGGGCGGTGGATGAAGCCACAGCTCACCTGGCCCCCTCCTTAAGTGGAGGTTCTGGGATGAGCCCTCCCCCCTCTAATCAGAGGTGGGAGGGGCTGCAGGAGCTGAGGGTACTTCCAAGGTGTGAGTGCCAGGATGGAGATGGGAGAGTCCAGAGCAGTGCAGCTTGGGGAGAAATGCAGAGACTGACTCCCGTCCTTTGTTCAGGGGCAAGTCCCATGACTGGAGCTTCAAGCCTGATTCTTCTGCCCATTCTCCACCATCTAGCAATAAATGCTCGCTGAGCAAGTCAGTTACTTGGTAAGATGCTTAGTGACCAGGAGAGCCCGCGGTCATCTCCAGGAGAACTATATGCTGTTCTCGGATACGGGTAAAAATCCTGGCTGTGGGTACCTGGGGGAGAACCTTTAGCAGAAATGAGCAAGAAAAGGGAAGAGTCCCCTCTCCCTTTGACGGGGGCATTTCCGCTGGCTCCAAGTGCAACAGAAAGGTTACAGTAAAGCCCCGCTGATACAATGTTGCCTCGGTTCTAGAGGGTGTCCCCGCCTCTGCTGCGGGACATGACTAATAGCAACAGTAACAAGGCCCGCAGCCCCAGCCGGGCAGGCTGACTCCTCATTTCCCCGTTATGTCTGGGCTGGAAATGCACTCCGGTCCAGGGCTAGCCCCCGAGGTGGGGCCAGTCTGGCGGGCAGCCTGAGAGGGCCAAGGGCCAAGAGGCTGGCTACCATACGCCTTCTGACCAAGGGCTGCTTTTCCTGAGTGAGGGGCTGTCTAAGCAGAGAGCAATGGGCTTCCTTCCCTTGGGTAGGGGATTTTAGGGCAGACTTGTTTTCAGGGACAGCCCTTAGGCATATTGCCAACTCTAGGCCTGCTGCCCCCCAGCCAATACTCTTCCCAAACCCGGGCGCCTGCAGCTAGATGCAAGGCTTTCCAAAGATGCTGCGACCTCCTTAAGACTCTCTGTCTCTAGTAGTCCTGGCCTCTACATGGGTCTGGAAGGCTCTGAGTCCACCCTAGTGATCAACAAGGGACCCCATGGCTGAAGCCTACCTAGTTGTCTTGGGCTTTACTGGCTAGACTTCTTTCTCAAAGACCAAGATTGGACAACAAGCACCCCTTAATGGTTATTTTGGGGCCCTCCAGGATCAGAGTGAATGTAAATAGTAATTGTTTCTCTTTTGGCCAGCAAGCCTGAGAGTCTTCCTCTCCCAGTTTGACCTTTTGGGTTTTTTTTTTTATTAAAGGGGCCATCCCTTGACTCACTTCTTAAAGAGGCCTGTCCACTGAATGGGTGTTGCCTGTCAAAGTCAGAACTTGAAAAGACCTTAGCTTAAAAGGGCCAAGGTCCCTGGCTGCATTCTGGGCCATCTGTAGGGATCTTGATCTATACCTGGCCACTGGACCCAGATGGCCCCAAACACCGACTGGCAGCTTTAGTGTTCACCCTCCTGCTGCCCACTGGGTGAGGGTTTGTGCTGGAGGGAGACTTCCTCACCCACCAAAGCAGGGGAGACTAAATGGAGTTGCCATTCTCCAGCTCTCTGGCTTTTTGGCTCCTCGAGTCTGGGGGTAGTGGAATTAACCCTTCTTTGTAGCCCCCACTCCGGGCTCACTCTCCTAAGTCACACTGATTCCCACAGGCCATGACTGCTGCTCTTCTCCAGGTTTTCTAGGCAAACCTGAAGGGTTGGGAGCTCATTAGCATTGCTCACAAGCCCCCATATGGTGTGCCATCCCATCCTGATCTAGGAACTTTTGTGTGGATTCAGCAACGATTACTACTACTACTACTACCACCACCACCACCACCATTTTTACAAGAGGGCAGTCACTGAGGTGTGACCAAAACAACCCACCCCTCCCAGATACCTCGTCTGGGGAGAATGGTCTCAAATGGTCACAGAGGGAATGAAGCCCTCACATTGGGAATATATGGCCCACAGGCTATTTCCTGACTCCTGGGCCTAGAATCCTTCTTTCCCTTCCCAAAGTCACAAAGAAGTTTGCTTAGGAGCAGGACATGGGTGATGAATGACCTGCCCCCTTTCCTCCTCTGAGTCAGCTCCTTCTAGGGCTTGACCTCCCAATTGATGGGTTGTTGCACTTTATTACGTCTGCCTCCAAGTCTCACCCAAAGAACCTCAACCCCCAGATCAGCTTCACCCAGTTTTGTTAGGAAAAAATCCCTTCTCTCTCCACTCAGGTACCTAGCAGAATCTGTTAAAATGTATGTCAAGTTTTAGATAACAAGGCGAGAAAATGAAATCCTTTGAGAAATAGTAATAATGCTGGCTAATGTCTACATAGCCCTTTGAAGCTTTGCATAGGACCGCATTAGACAGTATTCTATCCCAGGAGGGAGATAAGATTATTTTTATTCAGATTTTATCCAGGAGGTGCAGTCACACATGATCTTTGCACAATGTGATCACATTCTTATCCTCACAACTACCCAGGAGGGAGATAAGATTGTTGGGATTTTATGGTCCCTGAGATAGTAAGTGTCAGAGGTTAGATTAGACCTTCTGCCTGGTGACTCAAGGTTATGATATTGCCGTTTTTGTGCGACACTGAATGTTCTGATGTCTGGACTTGGAGGCTGTGTCCTGGGCTAAGGATCCTGAAAATGTGGGCATCAGTTACAGCCTCTAGAGACCAGAAACTTGGCCTCCACCTGCTAGATCCTTGTCTAACCTCAGGTGGCAAGGGAAAGAAAAGGTGTTGAGGAGCTTAAGAGCAGTGGGCAAATCTGCTTCTCCAGGTGTGGACAAAGAAGGGGCAGGAAGGGGCATTTAACTGGGCTGAGGTTGTCCACTGCCCCCAGAGCTATTTCCCTCCTTCCTCCCTCCTTCCCTCTTTCCTTCCTCCTCCCCTCTTTCCTCCCTCCTTTCCCCTTCCTTCCCTCTTTCCTCCTTCCTTCCCTCTTTCCTCCTTCCTTCCTTCTCTCCTCCCTTCCCCTCCTCCCTTCCCAATTTAAACCTAATCAGCAATGCTAGGGCTATTGCTCTATTACTCAAGACCACATTATCCTCACCATAGCCCAAGCACTTGTTTTTGCCAAAACCACCCAACCCTGGCATCTCTATTCTCAAGTTCAATGTTGCAGCTACCTGGGAACTCTGGGTAATCTGTTCCAGGTTGAGTGCAAAGCCCAAGGACCAAGGGCACTCTGAGAAGTCCTGCTTTCCTACAGTTCCCATGGCCATACCTCTATGGCTGTGCCAGGAGAGGGTACTACACATGTGGGAGTCTGCTCTGGGCCCCTGTCACAGCTGGCTGCATACATCTGCCCTTGGGTACCCCAAGGATTTACAGTCATGGGGGGGGTTGTCCTATGTACCACCATAAGGTTGACCCGCCCCCCCAGCTGTGCACCCCAGGGCCAGGGGCTGGAGCCTCGGGTCCATTTAACCACAACATCAGCTGCCTCTGGAGCAAGGACAGACAGAAATGTTTCCCAGCAATGCCTCGGAGTGCGCTAGCTGGTCCCACACTGCTTGGGCTTCTCTAAGTATTGCCTTCCCCCTCTGAAGTCAAGGCAGGCCATGACTCCCCTGCGGGCAAGAGGAAACTAGGCTCAGCAGGCTCACCTTAGCAGACACTCCGGCACCTGGATCAGCCCTGAGCTCACCCCAGCTCCAGCCGGCTGCTTCACCTCTTGCTCTAACTTGAACTACACTGAAGATCTGGGACCAGCTCCCCTTGGTCCAGCAGCCCTGAGGCTACAGCCCCAGAGGTCTCAGGTCAGGGTGGCCTGAGGCACAAGAGCCCAAGGACACGGCCCAGGAGGAGGGCCCTTGCCAGGGCTGGCCAGCCTCACAGTGTCTGGTTCAGCTGCTGGCCTCCTGGATGTCCATGTGCTAGAACATAAGCTCCCAGAAGGCAGGGTTTATTTGTTTGGTCCCTGTATCCAATGTCTGACTCAAAGTGAGGACTTAACTTCTTGAAGCCTGATTAGTGGGAAAGTCTTTGGTCTGACTATCCACATGGGAAAAACTAGGTAGATGAAAGCCAAGAGCAGTCTAGCCTGCCCCAGCCCAACAGCACTGCGCACATGGGTCTCAGATAAACCACCAAGAAGCTGGCTAAGTGGAGCAGCCAGGCCACTGGGGAGAGGCACAGGCCCTGCCACAAACTCAGGCTTATCCCCAAGCTGCCCATGGTCTTGGAAGCCTTGAAGGGTGGGATTAATTGGCCAGAGACCAGGGAGAAGGCCCAGAGGCTGTGGAGGAGGCCCAGAGAGGCCATGGAGGAGAGGCCTGGTACTGAAGAGGAACAATCTATGACCAGGGTTAAAGCTCAGAAGTCCAGGAGGGTGAGGCTTGGGAGGACCAGATCAGATTAGATCTACAGATTTAATGACAACTAGGCCCAGGCCAGAGAGGGGGGAGGGTTGGGGATTTGCTTGTTTTCCCCTATTGGGAGTCCTCTCCAAAGCAGAGGGAGAAGTGAAAGCCCCTTCCTGAAGCCCCATTATGTCACCAAGGTTACAGGACTATAAGCTGTAATGGACCTTAGAGACCATCTAGTCTAAGATTTCATTTCATACAGAAGGAAACTGAGGCACAGAGAAGGGTTTTCCCGCTAGTCAGTATCTGAGGCAGGATCTGAACTCAGGGCTTCCTGATTGCAGACCTCTTCCAAAATGCTATTCCAATTCTACCTCTATAACGATCAGAAAGGTTCATTGGTTTCCCAGCTTCCACATAGCTATCAAATAGACCCTCCTAAAGCACAAAGTTGACCAGGTCACTCCTCTGCTTCAGAACCTTCAGGAGCTCCCTATGGCTCCTGGGAGAAAGTCCCCAACCTTTCCTTCTTTCCAGCCTGCTGGCCCTGCCCCATGGAGGAGATCAGATGGTGGGGATCCGAGAGAGGGCAGGTGTGTGAGATGAGTGGGTGTGGAGGAATGTAAGTGAGCAACATTGCTCTAGCAGGCAGCAAGGCAAATGACCTTCGCTGTGTTGTGGGGCCAGGTCGTGGTGGGCTCTATGGTCCTCCCTCCTCAGCTGCAGGACCCACGAGGAGAACTCCACCCCAGGTGGTGAAGGCTCTCTCCCGGGGCTGCGCTCCCCTTTCCTCTTTCCTCTCTGTTCCCAGGCCTTCTTGTTGTGAAGCTACCATGCCTCCTCTCTGGAGAATCGCAGGGGGCGTTGGCCTTTAGGGGATCATGGCTCAGGCTTCCGCTTTCCTGGTCTCAGCCCATTTTGGTTTGAAGCTTGGGATTTCCCCTGGCATTGCACAAACTCGACAGGTTACAACTTCTGCCGAGCTGGTGACTTCCCACTGTGCTGGCTCTGGGCCTGTGTTTCGGTTCCCAGCCGCACTGCTGGCCTGGGTCTAGAAGCCCCAACTCTTCCAGTCCCCCCAAACCAGGGGGCAAGCACTCAGTGACCCCTGCAGTAACTGGCTGCAACTGCTGTCAACCAATTCCCAGGCGCTTGCTTCAGGTGCTCCGGCAGCTGCCCTGACGTGACCGCACGTTTTCTACCAAGCCCCAGCCTTGCTCATCCTAGGTCAGCTCTCTAGCTTGCTCTGGTCTTGCGATGTGATTCCCAGGATTGACTATGGGATTAGACACTAGAGTCAGGCTGGCAGGGACACGGGCAGAGAGCCTGAGTCTTCCTCCTGGGCCATGGTGGTGACCACTTCTGTTCGTGGACCCCAGGCAAGGTTTATTGACAGTCATGGTTGCTGCATCGATCCCTCTGATCTTTTCCAATTGCCATCTGACGAGCCCTCCCCTTCCCCACTACTCTTGAAGCATGTTTTTTGGACCTCACATTTCTCCCTATTAAATTTCAACCTCCTTGCATTCAGCCCAATGCTCTGCACGCTTGGTGAGCATGCCTTCCCCATCCACATACCCGTCAGGAATCCAAACGTTACTGAGTGCAGAGCTGAGCACAGATCCCCAGGGCTCTCCACTGGAGACGCCTTTTCCCAAGCTGATATTCAGCCATCCAGGGAGCTCTCTGGGCCTCTCTGGTTATTTACTATGTGATCAATCTATTTGGTTGCATTGCCCATGTCTAGACCACCCCTAGATTGAGAAAAGGAGACTTTCACAAATGCTTTCCTGAAAAAGAGGTGAGTCTGGCCTGGGTTCTTCTTGGTGAAGCCCAGCCCCCCTTCCCTTCGGAGATCTTCACCAGCCATCAGATTCATGATCCACTCTAGACTGTTCCCAGAAATTGAAGTCAAGCTCTCCGGCCTCTCCTACATCTTGAAGATGCTGATCGCATGCTGTTTGTGGAATTTGGGCTCACTTTTGCCCTTTTCCAGCCCCATGATGCCTCTCCTGCTCTTCAGAGACTTTCACATGACCCTGCTAGGGGCTAAGACCCTTTCCCCTCCCCATCAGGTAGTTATTCCCAGACCTGAGGGTGTCACAGGGGGGAGGGGAGGGGACACAGTCTCTTCGAGGACAGCCCGGGGTGTGCTTCTCATCTTCTTACTTATCTCGGGGCTCAGCCCCCATGAGTCATTTGGTTCTGGCATTTCTAGAGCAAAGGTTGTTCGTTCTTCTTAGCACAGAAAACACAAACAAATGACTGGATTGCTCCACCTTCTCTCTGTTATCTGGCAGTCAGCTCCGATCTTGGAGCCTCTGTCCCTCCCCCCGCCACAGGTGGTGTCGCCTTCCCCCTCACACACCTTTTAGAAGTCACCATTGCTTGGGGAGCTTCCTGGGGTGTCCATCCACACCAGCCTCTTAGGCAGAGCTCCCCCCTTTCCTCCTCCTCAGAACTGTCTCCCTGGCTCTTCAGCACTTCATTCAGGAGAGCTCATCCTTCCCTCAGGCTTACTCCCCCTGTAGAATGTTAGCCCATGGGCTTCTCTATGCCCTCTCTCCCACTGTGCGAACCCCTCTTTCCTGGCATTGTCTCTGCTTGATTTTCCCCTCCTTTGCCAGACCTTTCCCACACCCCGAGCACTTGTTTCCTTTCCCCTGGTGAACTGAGGGATTGGAAAGATTAGATGGTAATCCCTGGGGAAGATGAGTGCAGAGATGGCTTTCTTTCTTTTTTTTCCCTAAGAGTTTTAATCCTCATGAAATATATGTGCTCATGGTCTATTTAGCTTTGACAAAAGCCATCAGAGCTCAGATAATTGCTGAGGTTCCCAGTTATACTGGGATGGAGGCTCAAACCAATGGAGTTACACATCTCCCAGGATTCCCACAGTAAGATCAGGAGCTCACATAAGTTCAGTGTCGAGTGACCCACAGGCTATACCTGTAATGGGGGCGCTGTGGTCTGCCTTACAGCAGCCCAATGAGCAGAACGGGGCAATGAGATGGAGAAGAGAAACTTCTCCTTTGGATAGATCAGGCTCAGACATGGGGCCAAGCCACCTCTCTCCTCCTACAGCCCTGACCTACATTCAGACCCTCATTACTTTTGTCCTCAATCAACAAGGATCTATCAGCCTGGTATTATGTGTGTTGTGCTAGGCAGTAGGGGTATAAATACCGAAGTCAAGTATTCGCTGCCCTCAAGACACTTTCATTTGGTCAAGGAAGGCACATACACAGTTATATATGGATAGATAACTCTGGGCTAGACTGGGCATGCCCAGGCACCTTGAAGGGTCCATACAAGGTGACCAGGACTAAGGGTGGGGCTCATGTAACACTCTCCTGAGAGCCAGCTGTGTATTGTCAACTGATCATTGGATATTTCCAACTGCGCATCTCAATGTGATCCAAACAGAACTCAAGCTCTTTGCCCCTCCATCTACCCTTTGCAAATGTTCTTCATTTCTTCTTCTTCTTCTCCTTCTCCTCCTCCTCCTCCTCCTTCTTCTCCTTCTCCTTCTCCTTCTCCTTCTTCTTCTTCTTCTCCTCCTCCTCCTCCTCCTCCTCCTCCTCCTCATGAATCTTTGCTGAGCTGTTGGCTCTCACCCCCTCCCAAAGAGCCATCCTTCATGATGAAGAATTAGAAAGGAGCAAACCAACCAATGTGTAAGAAGTTCTCCCACCATTGCCACCCCTGTGTGCAGTTTCCTGAGGCTGCTGACTGCACATTGGAGACGTCTTCCCAGGCTTTTCTGTCTTCCTTGTGCTCACTGTTTCTTCCAACATAGTCCTTGGACATAACCCAACTTACTTAGTCACTCCCCAGATGATGGGCACTAGCTTTCTTTCCAGTTCTTTGTTCCCACAGAAAGTGCTACTAGAAATATTTGTGGAATCTGGAGTCTTTCTTTCTATCATTAACCTCCTTGGGGAACTATCCCATTACTGTAGCAGAGATCACCATCCTTCTGGGCAGCCACATTTGCAACCTCAGAGTCACCCCCAATTCTTCACTCTCCCTCATGGCAAATCCATCTCCAAATCTTGTTTCTATCTTCACGAAATCTCCCACGTGGGTGCCCTTTTCTCTACTCTCAGGGTCACCACCTTAGGTTAGGACCTCATCCTCTTTTGCCTGGAAGAAAACTCTGAAGAGAAGCAGGCCGGCTCTTTCTCACTGCTTCTGGCTTCCTGTTGCCAATCAGCTCCAGCTGAGGGAGTCACTCTCTCAGTATCACAGGTCTGTCCCAAGGCTGCAAATACACACTCAGGATTGCTATGTGGTCATCTGTGATCCGGGAAAGAAATACAAGGAGGAAAGGCAGGCAGAGGCCCAAGGCTCACAAAGGCAGCATATATTGCCATGGTTGCCTGGATGAAAAGGTGCCCTTCTCCTCTCCCCCCTCCCATGGCAGACCATTCCCACCTCATCATCAGGACCACCATCCCATCACCCCTACCCTCCCCCATACCACCAGTAGCAGCAGCACCACCCACTGCTGTTGTGGTTTTATGGTTTGTTGTGGTGACACAGCCTCAAATAATTCAGTCACCTCTACTTCAAGTATAGGCATCTATTGAGGATTGACACCTCCCAGAAGTGGGCGAGGTTCCAAGAGGAACCAGCTACTTTGTAAAACAAGACAGACAATTTTGTAGTATAATGATGCTGATTACACAACAGAAATGATGAATATTAAAAAGGCAGGAGAGCATTTGTTAAGGGATTAGGTAATAAGGGAGGGGTCGCTTCTATGGTTCAGTGCTCAGATATCCTGTCGTGTTGCTTTCTGAGTGGCTAGCCATTGTGGTCCTGTCTGGTCAAGATGGATAGTTAGGCATTGTGGTCCTGTCTGGGGCTAAATGGATGATGTGATTGTGGCTGAGTACAAGACACACCTGTTCAAATGTGTGGATTGGATCTGGGGGCCAGCCTTATTAGGATTCCACCACTACCGTCACCCCCACCATCATCCCCCACCCCACCCCCACCATCACCACCACCACCACCACCACCACGGCCACCGCCACCTGTCTCACACAGTTCCATGCCACCCATTGCAGAGAGGAAGAAAAGGTAGGCCGCTCTTTTTTGCTAATAAGTAGATTGCTGCATCACCCCAAAACACTGGGGGTGGCTTTGGGTCCTGCAGACCCTAGGGGCTCACCTGTTTATCCCCATTCCATTTCTAATTGGTTTCCTGGCCTCAAGCCTCTCCCTACTCCAGACCATCATCCCCACAGCTGCTAAAGTGACTTTCCAAAGGAGCCAATCTAACCAGGTCACTCTGTTGCGGGTTGAGAGATTGAGAGGTTGTGACCCCTCAAAGACGGGAGTACAGGACGGGTCGTCTGGAATGAATTCAGACTCAAGCATTCTTTAATTCAAGGTGGCAAAGATTTATTGTTACGCTTTTCAGCGGGCAGGGATTCTTAAAGAATCCTGCAACCTTAGAGAGGTACAGGTAAAGTTTATATAGGATAAAATACAATAAAACATGTGCCAAACAACATGCTAACCAGGGGATTCAGGGTGGGATTAGGGCGTGGTTAAGGAGTGGTCAATTCTCAATTGAAACTCAAGATAAGAAAAGTCCCATTATTCAAGAGAGTATCTGGTCCCAGACATCCTGGGCCCAGCGATAACAAACAGGAAGAATACTGATCAGCTCTATCTGGTCCTGGAATTTGCTGACACTGGAAGGGGTGTTTTTAGTTCGCTCAGAGAGAAAAAGATTAATGTAGGTTTTTGGCCCTTAAATGATTATCAAGGGACAGTGTTTCTGAGGCTAGGGGCCCAAGTACAAGCACCCAAATATAAGCACCTCCCCTCCTCAATAAACTCCAATGGCTCTCTGCTGCCTCTTGGGTCAAGCTCAAACTCTGTGTAGTTGTGACACCCTCACAAACTCATTTCAGCCTCTCCAAACTTTATTGTGTTGTTACTCTGCTTCCTGGACTTTTTCAGCCAAGCCAATCAGTCTTCCTGCTGTTCTTCACACATGATGCTCCAGCCCCCTTTGCACTGGCTGTCCTCCATGTGCAGAATAAACCCCCTTCTCTCCTCTGCTGCTGAGAATCCCTCACTTACCTCAAAACTCGGCTCAAGGGACACCTTTTACATGAAGCCTTCCCCGATCCTCCCATGCAGTGCCTTCCTTTCAAAAGATTTAACAGGAAAAGGACTGCCCATAGAGTCCTTAAAGTATGCCTAGATTTGCCCTTCCTGGTGGATTAGACAGAGCATATTTCCTGCCTGGCACCAACATTTAGCATTTGCTAAGCCTATTTCCAGCCATGTGTAGCTAAGCAGTTTATCCTGGGTGATAATGAAAAATTTTCTAATTTGCTTTAGAGCCTGGAGGGTCAGGAGGCACTTAGTGCACCCACTTATAAGGCAAAGACTGCTGGGAGCTGCTCTGGGTGGGGGGGAGTGTCAGCTGTCTGCATCCCCCCCCCCAGGCACTGTGGCTATGTGAGCAAGATAATTCCTTTCACAAAGGGAAAAAAGATGTCTCAGAATCAAGTCTTACGAGTTTACCCTTGGGCCACACTTGTTCTCTACATGTATTTTTTACCACCATCTCTCAAATGTGAGCCCACTTTTTCCAGGAATCTTTTGTGAGAGAGAGAGGAGGGAAAGTGTACTCCTCGTTTGGCGGGAGATGATCAATCATTTTTGTTATCAGCTGTTCTTAATGGACCATTTTAGTAAATACTTTTTCTAAAAGCTAATTGAGGCTACTGGTTGATTATTAATGGGAAGCACACTAGTGGGGGCTTGTAAGAAACAGAACCCAGCTTCAGGAGAGTAGTCAGTTGTCCTCTGGGGACCGGCCCCAACTGTGTGAGCAGGAGTTGGAGAAGTAACTCTGAAGACAGTGGGGGGGGTTGGTGGGGGGGGAAATACTAGACCTTGTGTGCGTTTTGTATGTGCTTAGATACATTCATGCCATTTCCTGTGTTAGAATGTGAGCTCCTTGAGAGCAGGGACTTTTGTCTTTATATATACCCCTGGCACTCAGCACTGAGCCCCACGTGTGGTAGAGACTTAATAAATGCTTGTTAGTTGATGGATGGCTGGATTGGCTGGCAGGAGCAAAATTAGGGTTAGAGAGCTGATCTCAGGGCGGTCAGGCTCCAGACCTCCAGGGAGGCTCCCAAAGCTCCCCAGGGAAGCCGCTTCCTGCAGTAGGCTCAGAGATCTGCTCAGTACAAGTCTTCACGATGGGAAGGTTTTCTAAGGTCGGTCTGACTCATTCCTTCCCTCATAGATGCTGGCGTTTTGTCTTTGCCACTAGACTGGAAGCTCCCTGAGGGTAGGGCAGGGACCGTCTTTTGCCTTTCACTGTATCCCCAGGGCTTGGCACAATCCCTGGAAGACAGTAGGCACTTAATACTGGCTGACTGACTCACCTCGTGGTTCAGTTGTTCAGTTGTCTGACTCTTTGTGACCCCCACAGAATGCCAGGCCCTTCTGGCCTCTACTATCTCCAAGTCTCCATGACACCACCCATCCATCTCACCCATTAGGCAAACTCTTTATTACAAGTTAGCGTTTAGATAGTGCTTTAAGGTGCAGCTTTGCTATGCATATTTTCTCTTCCATCCTCACAACAGGAGGGGCTGTTATTATCCCCATTTTATAGCTAAAGGAAATTGAGGCTGAAAGGTGAAGTAGTAATAGCTCCAATTTGTGTAGCTCATTAAGGCTGGCAAAACACATCAGGACCTCGAGGCAGGTTACTAACCCCAGGCGAGGAGAGGTTAAGTAGCAAATGCCCCCGGCAGAATTTGCATTTAGGTCTTCCAGACTCTGGGCCCACTTCTCTGGCTGCCTTCTAGAGACAGCCAGGTGGCCACAGTGGGTCCGATGGGCTTGAAGTCAGACCTAGTTCAAATCCTGCCTCAGTCGCGTACTGGCCGAATAACTCTGGGCACGTCATTTAACTGCTGTTTGCCTCAGTTTCCTCATCTGTAAAAGGGATAGCAGCATCTGCGTCCCAGGCTCGTGACGATCCAATGAGATATTGAAACAGCACTTCGCAAATCCCAAAAGCGCTCCAGCAGCGCTAGCAGCACGATGCCAGACACACAGCAGGAACCTTGCACGTTTTTGCTGCTTGACCCATAGGTTCTGTTCCTCCTCAATCAGTCTAGCTGCAGAGGTCTCCCTGTCCATGATGGGCCTCGGGGGAGAGGGCGGGCCTAGTCCTGCTTCCGGCTTTGCCTCTCCCCGTGCCTGGCACACTGCCCCGGCACGCAGTAGGGGCTTAAACCGACGGCGAGGAAACCTCTCTGGCTCCAAACTCCCTGCCTAGCCCCGCCCCCTTCCAGCCTACTGCCTCTTTCTGCCAGGCAATGGGCTCAGGTCAGCCCCCAAACAGACCCCCATCCTTCCAATCATTCTTCAAGGCTCTTGGCTCAGAGACATCTGAGACTGACCTCTCAGAGTGACCTCAGGCACCAGCAGCTCGGCCTGGAGCCCCTATTTTGGGATCTGTGCACCCCAAAAGTCAGGGAGGGAGGGAAGGAGGCTTCCCCTTTAGTCCTCAGGGGCCGTCTCTGGCAAGCCAGGGCAGTCATTGTAGGCGTGGGGAGCTCCCCCCAAGGCAGCTCAGTGGGTTCCAGGACTTGGGAAACACCTCCCAGTGCTTGCGCTTGTATCGAGCTAGGCTAGGAAGGCAGATAAGGCTAGGCTGCCTGCCCTCCTGCAGCTGGCATCCTCCTGGTCGTTGGTACCTGGAGCGATCGCTCCTAGACCTGCATACCTGCGGGCTCGCCTCAGAGGGTGCTCCCGGAGAGCGGGCAGGTCCTTTCCCCTCTTCTCCTAGCCTGGCTAACGCCCCATGCCCCCAAGGGGTGGATAAGCAAAGGCCCACCTCCAGCCCTGCCCCCCGCCACTCCCCGCATGGGATGATTAGGATGGGGGTCACTGCCTCCCCGGAGTACAGCAGGGCCGCGGGGGTCCCCCCTTCCCCCTTCTCTTCCCTCAGCCCAGACCCTACCGGGACACGAGACTCGAGACTGGTGGCCGCCCAGCCCCAGCTTCACCCATTCCTCCTCCCTTCTCCACACCTCCAGAGACCCAGTGCCTTGGACTTGGTGGGGTGGGGCCCTGGGGGCGGAGCTTGGGGCAAGGGCTCCTCAGTCCGGACCTTGGGGGGGAGGGGCTGGAGGAGGAGGGGCGGTGCTCCGAGTTGGAACCGGCCTGGGGCCAGGCTTTACGAGCCTGTCCGGCAGACCCACTGAGGCCCAGGGATCTTCTGGTTCCTTTTCTCTTCTTCCATCAGTCCGCCAGCCCATTGCTCGGGGCTGGAACACTAAGGCCAGCCAGCCATGTGGCTTTGGTGGTTCGCGATCCTAGCCAGTGGGGCTCTCTGGCTGCCCGCAGGTACTCGAGGACCTTCCGGTCTGCTGTGGAGCAGCTGTCCCGGACCCGGGGACTGGTGTGCATCTGAGGGCTGGAGCTCAGCCCTCGCGGGCCGGGGCGGTGATGGCGGGGTGGTGGGGAGACGCACACCACTGGACAGGCTGGACACGAGCGCCCTCGGGTCTCTGGGCTGGAGAAGCTTAGAAGTAGTGTTTGGTTTCGAATCTCAAAGTGGACACTGACCCATCTGGGTTGGGGGGCTGCGCGGGCCGCCCTCGCCCCTCCCAAGGTTGCCGCAGAGGGTTCAGACCCCTTCGTCCCTCCGGAGCCTTCTGCGAAGCGGCCTTGGCTCAGAGACCCCTCCGCCGAATCCCCTCTACCCGCACCTCCCCGGGCCACCGCCGGGGGTTTGTTTGCACTCAGCAGTCAATTATTTCAGTGGGAGCTTGGCCTAGGCGCAGGGTGGGGAGGGGGGCGTGCTTACGGAGGGGGGCGCCCTGGGGGAACGGCTGCTGAGGAAGCCAAGGCCCCATCCCCCGCCCCCCTGGACTGGGGCTGTCGACTCCCCCCCCCCCGCGCTGAGCTCCTGCTGTGGGGGCTCCCTGCGGGGCTCAGCAAAGCCAAGTGTCAGCCGCCGGGCTGATCGCCACTCTCTCGAGCAACCAATCCCCCACCCGGAGCCCAGCACAGAGCCCCTAAGGGCAATCCTCCGGAGAAAAAAGAACTGGGCAGGAGAAAGCCGAGAGCTTTGCCCAGCTCACCCCTATCCAGCCCAGGGCGCCCGAACTCAGTGGAGGCGCCTAGAGCCCCAGACCGGGAGGAAACCGTGAGGGAGCAGGCTGTGCTGGGGAAGGGTGCCCAGCCCGAAGGGCCCCGGACCCTCCTGGTGAACAGTGTGAATGTTACTGGGGGGAGCTCCCCTTGGTCGAGACCTGGGTGTAAATCCTGCCGTTGACATCGAGGGCCATGTGACTGACCAGGTCAGCGGCTCCTCACGGGTGAAAGGAGGGCTGTTGAGGTGTCCCTGGAGGGCAGGGGCCGTGCCTTCCTTGCAGGTGAATGCCGAAGAAGACAGACTATTGGAAAATCTCTGCCAGGTGGGGCCTTTGGTCCTCAGAACTTTAATTTAGTCATCATCAATTGGGAACCTTCCACGCCTTGGGCTGGCCTGAATGTTCAGAGGTCACTCTCTCACTCACTCATGTGCCTTCCTCTCCGCTCATCTTACTGGGTTTTAGTGCCCCAAGGAACCTGGACTGCTGGGCCCTGTGCTCCGCTGGCACAGAACATGGGCGTCATGGCCCATGGCCCGATGTGTCCACTCTCAGGAAGGCTTACTGGGGCCCCTTGGAGCCTCCCCTTCCCTTTGGCCTGGGGGAGCTGAGGCTCAGCTCCTCGAGGTCTCTCTCTTTTCAGAGGCCCTGGAGTCTTGTGCTGGGCACTGCAGGGATTTCAGAGGAAACTGCTCCTGCCATGTGACCTGTCCATCCCTGAACACCTGCTGTCCTGATTATCTGCAGTTCTGTCTGGAGATCTCGCCCTATTCAGGCTCAATAATGGGTGGCAAAGACTTTGTGGTGCTGAGTGAGCCATGGGTCTCCTCAGCCTCAGTGACCTCCGTGGTCTGCAGGTGAGTCATTTCTGGAGGGGAAAGCATGGCCATCCAAGGGAAGGGCACATTCCTGAGAGGTCTGGCCAAGAAGGGAGCCTCTGAGCTCAAGTGGGAGGCTTGAGAGGGAGGGAAGCTTCGAGATGAAGGAGGGAGAGATGAAGAGGTAGGGCAGCTGGGAGATGAAGGAGGGAGAGGTGAAGTGGGAGGGCAGCTGGGAGGTGAGGAGGGAGGGCAGCTGGGAAGTGAGGAGGGAGGGCAGCTGGGAAGTGAGGAGGGAGGGCAGCTGGGAGGTGAAGAGGGAGGGCAGCTGGGAGATGAAGGAGAGAGAGATGAAGAGGGAGGTCAACTGGGAGGTGAGGAGGGAGGGCAGCTGGGAGGTGAAGGAGGGAGGGCAGCTGGGAGGTGAGGAGGGAGGGCAGCCCAGACCTCAATATGCCTGCCTTCAAGGGACAAGGGACAGACACATGGGGCTGACACTCTGTCCAGGCAAGGGAGGGAAGCAGGAGTCAGAAGGGGCTGGAGGGGGCAAGTGACCCTGCTTACAGCCCTCCCCCAGCTGCCCTGAGTCTTCCCTCTTTTTGCCCAGGAGAAGCCCGCAGCCCTCTAGAATGACACTGGTTTGAGCTGGTTTGTGTGGTGAGAGCCCACATGGGAAAGAAGAGGAGGAGGAGCCATGCCTGGGGAGAGTCCCTGGCTGGGGTTATACTCGTTCTCCTTGTCAGACAGGTGTCAGGTCAAGCCAAATTAAATCACCAAACATTTGTTTAGCACACAGTAAGGGGGCAGAGAAGTGTCGAATCTGAGTGAGCTGAGACTTCCAAAGTGTCCTGTATTGACCCTTCTAAACAGTGATGCCTGGGGGAGTCTTCTCTCTAGCACCTGAGAGCTGGGAGCTGGGGTGAACGGCTCCCAAGGTCAGAGCCAGAAGGGTCGTAACAACCCTTAAGTCTGACTCAGAAACCAAAGGAATACTCCCTAGAGTAGACTCAGCCACTGGGCCTCCAGCCTGTTTATGGGGGGAAGCCAGCAGCTCTTGAGACAGCCCTTTCCACATTGGGACAGACGATTTTTAAGAAGGTTTTCCATGCACCTAGCCTGAAAGTACCTCTGGGTAGCTATCCCCCCACCTCAACCCCTCCCCCACACATGTTGTTCTGTTTGTAGAACAAAGCTAGTATCTCCCTTCAGGATGACCCTTCAGACACAGGAGCCCAGTTCCCATGAGGCCCCTGGGTCTCTCTTGTTTGGGCTGAGCATGCCCAGTTCCTCCAGCTGATTCTCTGCGGTGGCCCTTCCCTGACCTGTGCTGGCTGCCCACCCACCTCTTCCCTGGGACCCTTCCCCCTAGCAATGCCCTCCTTAAAGCACAGTTGGCTCAGAACTGACCGCAGGACGATGGGGCCTGTCTGAAGAGCACAGAGGCCCGGGGGGCCGTGCTGCTCCCGCCTGCCTCTCCGGGCGAGTCTCAGGGTTTCTCTTAAGCTGCCTTCTCCATGCTCTCTTTTTGGTGGTCAGGTTTCGAGAGGCCATCCACACTCAAGGCTATGTGGATGATGAGGGCAGGATCCATTGTGTATCACCCCTCCTGTACGAAAGTGGGCGGATTCCATTCAGCGTGTCCCTGGACGGAGGCGAGACGTTCCCTAGCTCTGGGACCTGGCTGGCAGGTAACAGCACCCTGCTCCGTGGGGCTCACAAGTGCCCCACAGGAATGTCTCCTGGGCATTCCCCTCATCCATCCTCCTTAGCGAGCCTGCAGAAGGCCTCATGCCCATATCACAGAACGGGATGCTGAGGCCCAGGCAGGGCCAGGCATGAGCTACAGCTACACTGCCCCCTTCACTTATCAGAGTCAGGCCAAATGACGCTCCTCTCTTGGTGCCTGGCTCCTGAGCCTGTTCGCCACATGGTGGGACCATCTTGGACTCCTAAGGACTCTCTTAGAGCCAGTGGCAGGGTCCTCAGAGACCCCTGAGACCCAGAGAGGGAAAGGGACAGGTCTGAAGGCACACAATGTAGTAAGGAGGGCCCAGCCCAGAACAGAGGTGTCTGAGGCCCAGCCCACTGGCTCACAGTTTCTCCTAGGCCTAATCCCCTTCTCTTAAACCCCTTCCCTGCCCCACTCTGACTCCTGCTGTGGACTGGACACCTGGCTCCCCTTGCCCTGGGTGGGGCACAGAATGGTGGGAGGCTTCTAGTACAGCTTCAGCACATATGGCTAAGGGAGGCTGGGCAGGGGTCCCAGATGCTTCCCAGATGAGCCAGGCCCCTTCCTCCTCAGCTGCCTCTTGGCGCCAGGGCCTCTGAAGGGACTCTTCCAGAGTGGAGGGGCAGGCCCCAGGTGCTGAGCCACAGCGCGTTTCAAGCCTTGAGGATAACTCAGTAAGCCACATCTCCTGTCAGACCAGTCCCAGGATGGGACCAGACCTAAATCAACTCTTCCTGGCACCAACCTTCCCATAACGTAGCCAGAGCTGGCAGGAACCTCAGAGGGAGAGGGAAAGGGTCTGACCCAACCTCTACTCCACTTGGCAAGTCTATGTGACCATGGTACATTCCACTCCCCACCTGGCCCTGCCTCAGTTTCATCATCTGTAACATGAGGAACTTAGGCTGGATGAACTCCAAGATCCTTTTCTGTTCTCAGTCTATGACCCTCTTTACTGGGCTTTTGCCTCTCCTGGCCTCAATTTCCCCAAAAGGAATCCAGGTTCTCTGATCTCAACTCTAGGATTCCTTCCTGTAGCTACCTTGTATGGTCAGATGAGGGGGCCTTTGGTCTAAAGCAGACATTCTTTTCCCAGCAGCCCTTTCACTTCCCGGCTCCCAATTTTCTCCTATGTCAGGTGGGAAGGCCTTAAAGCACCTTCCTAGACCCCTGCTCTTTTTTCTGACGTCAGCAGCTCCACTGAGTTGAGTGATTGTCTCTTGTCAGGGGCTCACGTTCCCAGCCTCATCCTCTGCCTAGGGCTTCTGTTCCCCATCACGAGCTGCTTCACAGATTCCCCAGGCACACCTCAATCTCACTGGCTCCCAAACTGAACTTGTTCTCTTCCCCCAAGCCCACCTCCTGTTGATATTAGGGGAAACTTCCCAGTCTTGCAACTTGGAGATCTTGGTTCTTCCTTCTCCCACATCCCCCATATCCAAACTGTTGCCAAGGCCTGTCCATTTCATCTCTGTTACATCTCTGGTCCATTTCACCTCTGCAGCACCTCTGGTCCATTTCATCTCTGCTACATCTCTGGTCCATTTCACCTCTGCAGCACCTCTGGTCCATTTCACCTCTGCAGCACCTCTGGTCCATTTCATCTCTATTACATCTCTGGTCCATTTCACCTCTGCAGCACCTCTGGTCCATTTCATCTCTGCTACATCTCTGGTCCATTTCACCTCTGCAGCATCTCTGGTCCATTTCACCTCTGCTACATCTCTGGTCCAATTCATCTCCGCAGCATCTCTTCAATACCCCCCTTCCTCTCCTCTGACACTGTCCCCACCCTCATCACCTCACACCTGAACTATTTTAATAGCTGCTGTAGGGAGAGGTCTGCCTTCAAGTGTCTCCCCACTCCAGCCCATCCTCCAGTCTCCTACTTAATTCTAGTGGCTCCACATTGTCTCCAGGACCAAGTACAAAATGTGCTCTTCAAACCCTCAGCCCTTTGCTCAGCAGATGACATCCAAGGGTGTAGATGCTTGTCACATTCCTGTTATGGGGGAAGGGGACAGGGAGGCACTTGTTGCTCAGTAGCAGGGATTCAGAGATAAGCATGATCCAGGCCCTGCTCAAGTCCTGCTAGGCAGAGAAGGGCGGGGATAGGGAGTGAAGACTGTATGAGAGCAGGGGATGGAGAGTCCTGGTGGAGAGCAGGTGCTGAAACTAAGGCTGGCCCCCACAGGGAGCCCCCTTGGAGGCCAGGATTGCAGGCCTCTAGCCCCAGACCTGGCAGGGCCCTCCCAGGCCAGTGTGGTCACACCCATCTTCTCTCAATGAAGCATTTCTGCCCCATGGAGGGGAAAGGCCTAGGCCAAGGTCACAGACACAGAGGCTGTAGTGTAGCATCAGGATTCCAATCCCAGGGCCTCTGCCCATGGGTTTTCCTTTTCTTTGGTCAGCCTTAGGGAAGGAGCTTCTGAAGGTTACTGGGCAGAGCAGTTGCCCAGGGTAAGTCCTGTGCTTTGAGAAGGGCCTGTGGAGGGAGGGAAGGAGGGAGGGAGAGTCCTTGGACCATCTGCCCTCCAGGCTTTGACCCCTTTCTGAAGCACCTGAAGGGACTGGGTCACTGAGCTCTCAGTGGCTCTCAGCCTAAGGGACCTTTTTCTCTTGCTCCCTTCCTCACTCACCGTCCCGCCTACCTTCCCCCAGTCCATCCCAACAAAGTGTCAGGATTGGACAAGAGTGAGCTGATCAATGAAACCATGTGGCAGTATTATGGGACTCCAGGGGTCACTGGCAACCTCACCCTCTCCTGGAACAGCTCCCTGCTGCCTGAGCCCAGAGTCAACATCGAGCTGTGGGGCTATCAAGAAACAGGTGAGGCTGGGCTGGAAAGGGTGCGGCAGCGTGGGCAGCTGGATATAGGTGGTGTACAATGGGGGAGCATAGGACTCAGAACCATGCTAGAACTGAGGGGCCTTAGAGGGCATCAAAGCTAGCTAATAAGGAAAACTGAGGCTGAGAGAAAGAATGGATTCAAGGGCACTTAGGCAGATAGGAAATGACAGACAGGTTTGCTCAGAATGGCCTCGGAGGTTTGGTGAGTAGGAGGCACTGAGAGGCCAGGCCTGGGGCTGAACTCTTTTTGTCCCCTTTCAGGCAAGCCCTACTCTGATGAATGGGAGGCTGAGTGGTCGTACCTCTACACCCTCGCCAGGAACTTCCCTAACGGGAACAACTTCACCTTCACACCAATGCCAGCCACACCCCAGTACCAGGCGTGGGAGGTGGGTGCCCTGCGCATCTCTGGGAGCAGCCACACTGATGGCAAGAGGTGAGGCCTGGAGGGATCTACTGGGCCCTGGAGCCAGGAGCTGGCCAGGCCCCCTCTTTCTGGGTCTCGTTCTCCTGGGACCAGTCATTTGGCGTGAGTGCTGGTGTTCAGTAGCACTGGAAGAGATTTAGACAAGAGCAGTGGTGGAAGGCCCCAGACCTGAAGGGTGGCAGGCCACAGCCCGGGAGCGGGACAGAAGGACAAGGACAGTCTAGAAAGAGGACAGAGTAGTCGCCCTGAGCAACTTGAGGCTCAAGACTAAGATGGAAGAGAAGTGAGACTGGAGGACCAAGGAAAGCCTGGCAGAAGAGGAGGCTGGGAGTGGGAGGGGGAGGGGGAAAGAGGCCAAGGGTGGGCTGGCAGACCAGGAAGCCACTGAGGCTGGGAGAAGGGGCAGGTGTGGAGGAGAGTGGGGGTGGGGTGCTAAGGGATGGCTTCCAGCTCCCTGGGGGTGGCCAGGGGGTGGCGGGCATCTCCTTGGGGCAGCCAGTTGGGAAAAGTGGGAGAGAAGCAGACAAGGATAAAAGATCCCTAGAAGATGAGCTCTCTGAGGGCAGGGATTTCTAGACGCCTAGTGCCTAGCACAGTGCCTGAGAAGGAGCCCGACCCACCTGGGAGAGGGGGCAGGAGTGTTTTTGTCCGGCCTGGGGAGCTGGTGTCCCTGAGAGCCAGTCACTGAGCGTGGAGTCCCAGGAGGGGCACTGGACATGGGGGGCAGCGATGAGGCCACAGGAAGAGAAGGCATGGGCAGACCTGGGTGGGGGTCAGCCCAGGAGGGAGCTGGGGGGGGGAACTGCGGAGAGTTCAACCAGGAAAGCTGTGCCAGCTTGGGCTGTGGGCCTCAAGAGGAGTTGGCTCAACATCGCTGGAGGCCTCTACTTAGATACTGGGTGCTCATGGCTGGGCACTGAGGTGGGGGGCTGTCAGGGGAGCCCACGGATGGATGCTCAAGGTGGGGGGGTCTGTCAGGGGTGGGGGGGCTGTCAGGGGCACCCATGGATGAATGCTCAGGGTGGGGAGATCTTGTCAATTGCACCCCCATTGGACCAGAGCCCACCAAAGTCCCTGTGGTTCTCAAGCCTGTGTTCTCCTTCCAGGTATAGCTCAGGGCCCCCTCCCCCTGAGCAGCTGAGTTGCCCCCTCTGTTACTTGGTGCATTCTGTTCCCGGCCCCACGTGGGGCACACAGTTGGCACCTTAGCAATGCTCATTGAAGGAAGCCAAGGGTCTCTGGGGTCCTGGGCAAGAACCATAGGGGGTTCAGGTGCTCAGGGCCAGCCTCACTGGGCCACTGCCTGCGTCTCCTGCAGGGACGTGCCTGCAATCTGGAGCAATGAGCACGCCTTAGCCTGGCACCTTGGGGAGGATTTCCGTCGGGATTCTGCTGCCTGGGCCACCGCCAAGTGCATGAACTGGGTGGCGCTGGACAAAAAGCTGCCCAACTTCCTGACAGAGTTGATGGATTGCCCCTGCACCCTGGCCCAGGCTCGGGCTGACACCGGGCGGTTCTTTGTGAGTGTTGGCCGCGGGAGGAGGGGAGTCCAGCCTCAGTGTTCAGGGTCGCAGAGCTTATGGAGGGGAGGTGGAGGCTGAGAGTGGCTGGTGACCTTGGCCAAGTCACTGAGGCCCAGAGTTAGGAGGGTCCCCCAGGGGCCTTCACTCAAAATGGGCTGGTCTCCAGGGTCCTTCCTGCTCCAAGGGCCAGAGGCTGCATTGATGCTTCTAGGAGGGGGCAGAGGGGAGGGTGAAGTTGGGCTGGGGGCAGCTTAGCTGATGCCTGTGTCTCCTGCAGACCGATTATGGCTGTGATATCGAGCAGAAAAGTGTGTGCACGTATCACCCAGGGGCCGTGCACTGCGTGCGGAGCGTACAGGGGAGGTAAGGGGCAGCTTGGGGGCATGGATCTCCCCTCGCATGTGGCTGCCAGCTTGTCCTCAGCTTAGCCAGATTCTGGGAGAGCCCCAAACTCAGCTGTGATGGGGGCATTCGAGGCTCCCTTTAGCTGGGCCCTGGGTATTCCCTGCAAAGCTGTCCCCATTCCTAAGCCTAGTACAGCAAATGACCTTGACCTCATGTCCCCTTAGTTTCCCCGTCTGTACGTGGCCCACCTCATCTAGTCTGCCCAGGTCTGGAGTCAGACAAGTGAGGGGAGGGCTGGCCAAACTGGGGGTCACTCTTGTCCTGGTTGTCATGCTCTGATCCCCTTGTCCACTCAGTCCCCGCTACGCCTCGGGTCAGCAATGCTGCTACTCGGCGTCGGGGACACAGGTGCTGACGTGGGACACGTCGAGCGGAAGCACGCCAGACCGTGGCCATGACTGGGGCACATACCCCTACAGGCGCCCTCCTCGGGTGCCTGGCCTCTCCCACTGGATGTATGACGTCATCACCTTCTACTACTGCTGCTTGTGGTCCCAGAACTGCAAGCTCTACTTAGATATGCGGCCCTCAAGTGACTGCCACACATACAGTCCTCCTCACCTGGGTGAGGAGCCTGGGGCCATGCCAGGGAGCTGCTGGGGGGGGGGGACAGATGGACAGGGAGCTGCTGGTGGGGAGGGGGCAGTATGGACAGGCCAGGGAGCTGGAGAGGTGGGGTGTGGGACAGGCCAGGGAGCTGGAGAGCAGGGGGTGTGAGACAGGCCAGGGAGCTGCTGTGGGGAGGTGGGAGGCAGGACAGGCCAGGGAGCTGGAGAGCATGGGGTATGGGACAGGCCAGGGAGCTTCCAGGGTGTTGGGGGGGGGTGACAGACAGGCCAGGGAGCTGCTGGGGTGGGTTGGAGCTAGATGGGGAGCCTGGTTAGGTGAGGAAGGGTCATATACAGGGAGGCAGCATTGCTTGAGCAGGGACAGTCCATGCCGGACCACTCCCCTTTCATTGAGGCAGCTGGAGACATCTTTTACTTGTATTTTAGCAGAGTTTGGTTAAATCTCTCATATTCTTATGAGAAAGGAAGATGAAGATGTGGAGTCTAGGCACATTCTTGGTGGGACTTGGGACTGGTCAAAAGGTCAGCGTCAAAGAGCGGGTCTGTGACCATCTTGGCGAGGGCCTCCAGGGAGGCCCGTGGTCTTTGGGCAGGCAGGGGGTGTGGAGGCTGCTGGGGGAGGGAAGGGCAGGTGGGATCCCTCCCCCAGAGGTCCAAGCCATCCCCTCCACTGTGGAGCCCTGTGGTGCCCGACCCCTGCCCATGACCAAGAGTTGTTCTGTGTGCCAGCCTCGGCCTTTGGAGACCCTCACTTCCTTACGTTTGACGGCGTTCACTTCACATTCAATGGCCTTGGAGAGTACGTTCTGGTGCAGTCTGACCTCACCAAGCTGATGGTGCAGGGCAGGACCCAGCCACCCTTGACATCCAGTGGTGAGTAAGGGACGCTGCTAACCTGTGGTTCCTGCCCCCGCCCCCAACACCTCACCTTCCCCAGCAGAGAATGATCAGTGGTGTTTGCTGTTAGGGTTTCCCAAGAGTTTTATAGGTGCCATCTCCTTGGCACAGAGAGGTTAGGTCCCTGGCCAGGTGCCAGACACCTGCTAGAAAGCCTCACACAGGATGTGAATGCAGGTCATCCTGACTCCAAGTCCAGAACTGTAGCCCCTCTTGGCTGAGACCCGCCCGGAGGAAGGCAGAGAGAGCCAGGGCCCAAGGGCAGAGCTCACGTCAGGGAGTCTTCTGGAGGGGACAGGCAGGTTCTGAAGGAGGTGGTGGGAGATTGCCCCCCTCAGGGAAATTCCATGGGACTCGAGAATCCATGAAATGGTGGGGGGCAGAGCCAGGAAAGAAGGACTTCTCCACCATCAAGGCTGGACAGAGGTGCAGGCGTGGGCTGAGCTCAGGCCTCAGGGCTTGCTCCAGAGTGGGGAGGGTCACACTGGCCCAGCCGGGGCCTGGCCAGTAGCCTGGGCTCTCCACCCTGCAGGTGCCCAGGCCAATGCTACAGGCCTCTCAGCAGTGGTGGTGAAGGAGAATGCCTCGGATGTAGTGGAGGCCCGGCTCGGGGGTCCAACTGGGAGGACTCTGCAGGTGTTGCTGAATCAGGAGATCCTGAACTTCAGTGAGCAGAGATGGGTAGACCTGAAAGGTGAGACTCCTGGTAGGGAAGGGACGCTGCTGGGCCTGGGAGGGGCTTCTGAGCCCGCTCCGCTGGTGGGGCCCTATAGCCTCGGAGGCAAGGAGAGGGCAGGAGCAAGCAGTGGGGCCAGGGCTGTGGGCACTCAGTCCTGACCAAGGTGCCCAGACATCTGCCAGGCCCTTGGCCACCGGACTTCCGAGCCCCGACCTGGGCTGGGCAGCAGCCACCCGTGGGGAGGCCAACATTCCTCAGGAGGCAATGGCTCAGTTTGGGGAGGTGGAGTAGGGCAGCTGGATGTGGGTGGATGACAAGGCGGCCCCAGGCAGAGGGGTCCCTCTGTCCCCAACA
Source organism: Phascolarctos cinereus (assembly GCF_003287225.1). Classification (NCBI taxonomy): domain Eukaryota; kingdom Metazoa; phylum Chordata; class Mammalia; order Diprotodontia; family Phascolarctidae; genus Phascolarctos; species Phascolarctos cinereus. The sequence goes on along the minus strand of NW_027555847.1, from coordinate 729,363,538 downwards.
CAGCCACAGCAGCGTTCCTCATTCAATGGTCCCTATGCACTGATCGTGGTCTGGGTCCTGTGTCCCTCAGTTCTCCCTCCACCTCCCCTGCAGGGCCTCATCCCCCTTCTGACTGGCTCCCCCAGCCCCTGCTCTGCTAATCCAGCCAATATTCCTCCTTCCAGCTCTCAGGGACCTGATGTGACCCTTGCAGGTCACACCTGGCTGCGCACCTACACCTGCCGCAGTGCCTAATACCTCCCATATGGGCGGATGGAGACTTGCCTACTTTCTGCCCTATTCTTACTTGTAGGTCTAGGAGTCACTCAAATTCTCTCAGGGTCCAAGGGATAACCTGGTCATGGAGAAATGCAACCACCCCCTTTCCCCCAGCTCACTACTTTAGTTCATGAGACCCCACTGATGTGTTTTCCATTTACACAAACCTGCTACTCCTGATGACACTTTGCATCTTAAACATAGTAATTTACTTTGCAAAAGAAACAGTCACATTGTGGGTGCTCATACATGAAAGGAAATGTGTGAATAATCAAAAATAAGGCCACAATGCACACTTCAACCTTGACAATATTCTCCCACAAATGCACTCAGAATCTGTGGGAGAGAGTGGGTATATACTACAGAAACCTCGCAGATAAGGAGGCAGACAGGCAGGAAAACCCATGTGCTCAGGATAACTCACAACTCTGGAACTGTCAGCTTCAGGGTGCTTTCTGCCTCGAGGATTGCCCAGAGAAGTCTCTTGATGCACACAACTTGTGGTCTGAGCAAATGCTTGAGGCACAACACTTCCCTGGCCACCGTAGTTTGGGACCCCAACTGGATATGTTCCTTCTCCACAGCAGGTGCTGTGCACATCACTGCCAGCCCTGGACGTAGCTGATAAGAATTTCCCTTCCCCTTGTCTCTTTCTGGGTTCAGATTCTGGGTCCTTATCGCCAGGCCAGTGACCGCACCTTAGCTCAAGGGCAGTAATCAAGTTCTCATTTTCATCTACACAGAGGTCACTTGCCTCTATCTCAGAACTCTTGAGTCAGAGTAACTTTGCTAGCTGGCTTGGAACCCTGTCCCCAGACAGAGCAAGTGAGCTATCAAGGCAGACATAAACTGCCCCATGTGAAAGGGCTAGTGCTGCACACTGAGCAGTCTCTGCCCCACTGGTATCTGAGTAAAGATCCCAGAGGAACGGCCATTCAGCCTCGGCTTGGGGCCCTCTAAAGAAGGAAGAGTCCAGGGGCCTGGGTTCAGATGCCGCCTCTGACATTTACTGTCTGTGTGGCCTTGGGGAAGCCAACAAGCTGCCTGGGGCTTGGGCTAGATGGCCCTAGGATTCTGTGTCTGCTAAGGCAGCCCAATCTACTCTGGAATGGCCGTCTTTGTGACACCCAGCCTCCCTCCCTCCGCCCTTCCCTCATTGCTTCTGTTTTCTGCACACCTTCCAAGGCTGAGAGGCAGCCAACCCACCCTTCCCCAGCCTTCTCATCTGCAGACTGAACACGCCCATTCCTTTGGCTGGTGGTCCTATGGCGGGTGGTCTTCTGGGCCCTTTGGCATGCTGGCTGCCTGCTCTGGATCCTCCCCTTCTTAATCTTGGAGGCCCAGCCCCTCTACAGCAGCCCAAGCCTGGATCTGTTCTCTTAGCTTCCAGGCTGCTGCTCTCTCTTAGGGAGCTCATAGGCCCCTGGGCCCCAGTGCTTTTTCTCAAGTTTCCCATCTTCAGTCTTTAGGGGGTTGGCTCTTTCAAGAGGTCCCTGTTATCCCACTGACAATGTGGGGGCACCTCAGGCACTAACCACAGGAAGAAGGGCTTGGGGTGCGCTCTGGGCCTCCTCAGCTGCCTCAGGGTCCTCTTGGGGACCCTTGAGGAAGGGCTGCCCATCGCTGAATGTCCTTGGGAGGGGCTGATGTTGGCAGACTCATCCTCCCCACCTCCCTGGGCTGGGCTAAGGAAGATGGGATGAAGGGAGGGCCCACCACCCATCCCCCATGCCCCCAGCCTGAGTCCCTATTCCTTTCCCAGGCATGTTCCTGGCGGTGTCTGGGGACCGGAACGTGTCGGTGATGCTGAGCTCAGGGGCTGGTGTGGAAGTCCAGGCCCACGAACACTTCTTGAGTGTGAACATCCTTCTTCCTGAGGAATTCCTCAATCACACTCAGGGCCTCCTGGGCACCCTGAACAACATCCCGTCTGATGACTTCACCCTGAGGAATGAGACGGTCCTGCCCCCTGAAATCACTTCTGAGCCCCACAAGCTGTTTGAATTTGGAGCTGACTGTGAGTAATGCCATGTCTGGGAGGCAGGCCATGATGACCTCCTGCTGGGCCAGGGCCACGATGGACAGGCAGGGTGGGTACTGCTAGCCCATTTAAGAGATGAGGAAACTGAGGCAGACAGGGATGCCATGAAGGGTTGGCCAGCTCTGGCCTTGCTCCTGGCCCTTTGGAGCTAGGAAAGGCTTCAGAAGCCATTGCTCCAAAAGAATGACCCGAAAATCATCCCCAGCAAAGGGTCTTTTTTTTTTTGCCTGAGACAGCCCTCCTGACCCTCCCCCCCACTCCCATTCAAGTTCATTGAGCATTTATGGAGCACCTTCTGGATACCAGGCTCTGCTTGCGCCAGGCACAGGGCATACAAAGACAGAGGAAATGGGTCCTGCTGCCTCTGACTTGTCCCTTTTCCACATGACGGCTTAGAGACTTGGGCACCTGGCCCTTCCCCTGAGCCTTCTCTTTCCAGGCTAAACCCCCAAATATCTTCGGTTCAGTTCAGGGAGAGGCGTCCTAGTTGCCTACTGTGTGCTCGGCCCTGGGGGTCAGTGGGAAGTCAGGAATGCAGCAGCTTACCCTCAGCCAAGAAGCGTTCACACATCCAGCTCAGTGCTGGGGACGCGAGAAGAGGTAAAGGCAGTGCCGGCCCTCAAGGCAGTCCCCCTCTAATGGGGAGTCAGCCAGCTCACAGCTGCGTACAAACAAGAGGCTGACAGAGTGAAGGGGAGAGGGTCCGGGGGAAAGCAGCAGTCTAGCGCTCTGCTGCTCCCATCCAGGATGCTGGGAGTCCACTCCTCCCTGCTCCAGGGCCAGATGTCCCGCCTTCCCCTTGGGGGAAATTCCTGCCATGTTGGTCCTGATAAACAAGGGTGTCATCACGTGTGGGGAACATGGCCAGAGGCCAGGCAGTGCTGTGCCGGGGCAGTAGGTGTTGTGGCCCCGGGGGCCTGGGAGTTGCCACAGATCAGATGTGTTCCCATGGAATGAGGCATGTTTCTGAGGTTTGTCTTCTCTGAATACCCCATTAGGGGTAGGGGATCTCCTTTGAGATAGGAACACTGTGCCGAGCTCTGCCCACGCAAGCCCAAAGCTCTCTCCTCAGCCTCCAGGGTGACCTTTTCTGGGGTCAGAAACTCCTCTCCTTCCCCTCCTCATTGAAGATCAAGTAAGACATGAGCCCCCACAGAGCCTGGATTTGTGCCAACCAGCCTTGGGGCCTGGAGTCTCCTGGTCTTTAGACTGCCTCCCACTCTGCTCTTCTCTGTCTGACCGAGACCAAATGAGGGGAAAAGAAGGGGTGGAAACAGCCACCAGCCGTCAGTTCATCAGGAGACATTTATTAAATACCTACTGTATGCCAGCTGGGTGGTGCCAGTGGATAGAGCACCGGGCCTATAGTCAGGAAGACCTGAGCTCAGATCCAGCCTCAGATGCTTACTAGCTGAATGGCCCTCGGTTTCCTCATCTGTAAAATGAGGTGGAGAAGGAAATGGCAAACCCCTCCAGTATCTCTGCCAAGAAGACCCCTGGTGGGGTCACAGGGAGTCAGACATGACTGAACACCAGGTGTATGCCAAGCTTTCCGTCCTTGGCCAGGCCCAGCCCCTGGACATATTGTGGCTGCCCCAATGCTGGAGGGGCCTGAGCAGGGCCCGGGGGGGAAGGGCTCATCCTCCCCATTCTGGCACCTTGATCTTAATGAGTCCAAGATGATTACACCAGCTTTCTCAGCGCTCTTGCTGACAGTAGTGGGGGCTGAGCCAGGCCACTGGGGCTCTAGCCGAGACAGAGGGAGAAGGGCTGGGGGGGACCCTTGCTGCTCTGGCTCCCCCTTCATCAACAGCACCCGTGCTGTGCGTGTCTCCCTAGGGGCCATTCGGAATGACTCTTCCCTGTTTACCTACGATTCTCCCACTCTGGTGGACAACTACTTACGCCCGCCCAAACACGACTCCGCCTTCCTGCCTGTGTTCACACAGGGGCCCCTGACACCCCAAGTAGCCAGCCTCTGTGGGGGCGACCTCTTCTGTCAGTTTGATGCCCTTGTCACTGGGAGTCTGGACATTGGCAATGCCACAAGGGTAGCCCACCTGCAGCACCAGCATCTGCAACAGAGCCTGCAACCAGGTGAGAGGGGGAAGTGGGGAAGGAGTGGTAATGTGAGGGGGCAGAACCTATGGTCAGGTGGGGGGATTACCTGTGATCAGGTAGGGGGCACATGGTCAGGTGTCAGGAAGGGCTCCGGGAAGCTTCCTTTGATTCCCCAGCAACAGGAGATGAGGAAGAGGGGAAAGGAAGGGGCTCATGCAAATAGCCTCCATTTTCAGCAAAATATGAGGCAGGTCTCAGCTGAGAGAGTGGAGGGAGAAGCACCATGGGAGGTTTGAGGAGGGCTGAGGAGGTGAGGCAGAGCTGCTGGGGAGCACAGGGAGGGCGTGGAACAGCAGTCATTCATCACTAGGAATGAAGGAAGAGGAGGATGGTGGCCTGCTCCAAGGCTGAGGCTTGGTTGGAGGCTCTCTAAGGGTCCAGATGGGGAAGGGAAGAGAGTGTGGTCAGTGCAAGGGAGACAGTCTGGGAGAGAACCAGAAGCAAGGGGCCGGTGAGGTTTAAGACCCAGCGTAGGGGCTGCACCTGCATGGAGAGCTTGTGTCACATAAGGGTGTCCTGGGGTTCGTGGGCTCCCCGATCTTTGGGCAGTGACTGAGCCTTTGCGGTTCTGACCTCCTGGGCTTGGGTTGACTTCCCAGTGGTGTCCTGCGGCTGGCTTTCTGCACCAGAGTATGGGAAGAAAAATGGAACCAGCTACCTGGAGGGCTCCACTGTCAAGTTCAGCTGTGAACCAGGCTATAAGCTAAGAGGCTCCCAGGAGCAAACCTGCCAGCCCAATGGGCAGTGGTCAGGAGTCTGGCCGCAGTGCAAGCCAGGTAAGGGCTTGGCTGCTTCCCCCTCCCAGTGGGTGGCCTGGAGCCTGGGCCCAGGGGGTCCTCCCCATCGTGGCCTGAGGGAATGGCCATGCACAGCTCCGTCCCCTGTATGTAGGCTTCCCTGCCCCCAGCCCCTGAGCAGCCTTTTACCTTGCATCTTTGCTCAGATGTCCCCTATGCCCCTGGCCAAGATCCAGTGACCGTAGCTGGGTGCTAATCATAAAGGCTGCCTCCTGGGAGGGGAGGGACATGTCTCTCCAGAGGCTGAGGGCCAGTGGTGTCCCAAGAGGTGCCCCTGGGAGGGCCCCAGGACTCAGGCTGGGATGGGGTCTCTCTCACCCCACGCCTTTCTTCCATTTCTCTGTGTCTCCTTTAAACCACAGATCATACCGTGCTACTGGGAGTCATCTTTGGTGTGCTATTGGTGGTGGCTCTGGCTGTCCTGGGCTACGTGATGCTGAAAAAGAGGAGAAGGAGGATGTAGGGCATCTTGCAGACATGGATTCCATCCCACACCTGAGTATTGTGCCCACCTGGGGACTCATTCCTCACTGGGGTGCTCATCCCTCACTGGGGGCTCATCCCCCACCTGATTACCCCTGTCCACCAGGGTGCTTATCCCCCACCTAGGGGCCCAGCCCCCACCTCGATGCCTATTTCTTACCTGGACGGCCAGCCCTAACATGACGCATATTCCCCACCTGGATGTCTACCCTTCCCCCGCCCCAGTCCTTCTCTTTATGGTATTTATCTCCAGTATTGCAACCCCGCTCCTGACACGGACATCCATCACCAGCCTTGTATCTGTTCCTAGCCTGGCATCCATCCTTCGCCTGGGCAGCCATCCTCAGCCTTGCGTGCACCCCTAACATGGTAGTCATCCCCAATTTAGCTGTCTGTCCCTCATGTGGCATTCATCCCCGATGTGGGGTTCAACTCCAACATGGTGTCCATCCATCCCCCGCCTGGTGCTTGTCCCCAAGATGATGCCATTCACCAATCCCCAACACTGCCCCGCAGGAAGGAGCTGGACTCTTTCTGAGTCTCCTTCAGGAGTGAGAAGACTTCCCCTTCACCCCAGAGGAGGCAGGGGCCCCTGCACCGAGCATGCTAGGGCTGTGCCCTCTCTTTCTCCCGAGGAGGAGGGAGTGGGGAGCTGAGACAGTCCCTCAACTTGGGAAGGACCCCTCCCCCCTACCCCTGCCAGGCTCTGCTATTTTGAGCTGTTCTTCCTGGGAGGGCCTGGAATGTGTTGGAACTGCACAGTCTCAGTGGAGAGCCATGATTCCGTTCATTGATTTTTTTAAAAATAAAGATATTCCACAGTCACCATTTCCTGAGGCTCTTCTTTCCAAGGCTAGTATGTGAAGATGGGCAGGGGTCAGAGAGCAACCCCTTGCCCTTGAGGGAGCAGAACCAAATACTAACAATGTACTAACACCAAAGGAGTTAGTACATTGAGGGGTTGGGGAAGGCAGACAGTGTACAGGATGGGATGAGGGCACACTGACAGGTGGGGGAAGAAGGTTGCATTGGAAGTGGTTCCTGAAACACGAGGGAGAATTAGGCAGAGATGAGAGCAGCTAGGGGCACAGTGGATAGAGTGTTGGACCTAGAATCAGGAGGACCTGAGTTCAAATCCAGTCTCAGACCCTAGCTGTGTGATCATGGGTAAATCATTTCCTCATCTCTAAAATGAGCTAGATCACTGCGTTGTCATGGCGGAGGGACTCGCATTGAGCTAAGCCATGCAGGGTTACCCAAGACGAATAGGTCTAGGAGAGATTTCTGACAAAAGGTGATCAATCCACTGGAGATGGAAATGGCAAAGGACTCCAGTGTCTTTGCCAAGAAAATCCCATGGACAGTACAAAAATGATAAGAGATGCCGCTCAAAGATGAGCCCCTCAGATTGGAAGGTGCCTCAGACACTGCTGGGGAAGAGCTGAGGACAACTACCAGCAACTCCAGTAGTAATGAAGTGTCTGAGCCAAGCTGAAAGGATGCTTGGCAGTGGATGTGTCTGGTGACAAAAGCAAAGTCCGATGCTGTAAAGAGTAGTGGTGCACAAGAACCCGGAATACGAGATCTCTGAACCGAGGTAAGCTAGATGTGGTCACACAGGAGACGGGAGAATTAAACATCGACGTCTTGGGTGTCAGGGATGGGAATGGGTGAATTTAATTCAGGTGATCGCTGCTGTGTGGGCAAGAATCCCTTAGAAGGAAGGGAGTAGCCCTCATGGTCAATAAAAGGGTGAGAAAAGCAACACTTCAGTACTGCTGTCAGTAAAATGACTGAATGATGTTGTTTGAATCCAGGGGAAATCGTTCAACATTACAGTGATACAAGTCTAGCCTCCAACCACTGATGCCAAACGGGCCAAAGTGAATCAGTTCTATGACAACCTACAGGATCGGTGGTGCTAGAAATAGCACCAAAGTGTCCCATTCATCATAGGTGGTTGGAATGCTAAAGTAAGAAATCAAAAGATAATTGGGATAAGAGGCAGTTGTGGCCCTGGAGTACAAAATGAAGCAGGGCAGAGAATAAGGGAGTTTGGTTGAGATAATTCTCTGGGCACAGCAAACACTCTTTTTCAACAACCCAAAAGAAGCTGCTCCAGGTGGGGAAATCAGATGGGTTATACACTTTGTAACCAGAGGTGGAGAAGCTCTACAAAATCAGTTAAAACACGACCTGGAGCTGACTGTGGCTCAGATCATGAGCTTGCAAAATTAAGACTTCAATTGATGAAAGTAGGGGAAACCATCCAACCACATAGATATGACCTAAAAAGCATCCTTTATGAATATGGAGATGATGAATAGATTTAAAGGATGGGATTTGGTAAACAGTGTACAAAAAACTATAGACAGAGGTTTGCAATAGTCTATAGTAGGCAGCAGCAAAAAACATCCCAAAGAAAAAGATCAAGAAAGCAAAACGGCATCTGATGAGGCTTTACAAATAGCAGAGGAAAGAGGTAAAGGGAAAGATATGCCCAACTGAATGCAGAATTCTAGGAAATAGGAGGGAGAGATAAGAGGATTTTCTTAAATGAACAATGCAAAGAAATAAAAAAAAACAATAGAATGGGAAAGAGAAGAAATCTCTTTAAGAACATTAGAGATGTCAAGGAAATATTTCATGCAAAAATGGACATGATAAAAGACAAAAATAGTAACAGAAGTAGAAGAGATTAAGAAGAGGTAGCAAGCTTTTCACACAAATAAAGTCAGAGCTAAACAACTGGAAAAATATTAAATGCTCATGGGTAGGCTGAGTCAATATAATGGAAATGACAATTCTATTTAAATCAATCTATTCATTCAGTGCCATACTAATCAAACTATCAAGAAATCATTTTGTAGAGCTAGAAAAAATAACGACATTCATCTGGAAACACAAAAGCTCCAGAATGTCAAGGGAATCAATGAAAAACAAATGTGAGAGAAGGTGGTCTAACCATACCAGATCTCAAACGGTATCATAAAGCAGCAATTATCAAAACAACCTAGTACTGGCTAAGAAGTACAGTGGTGGATCAGTGGAATAGATTAGGCACATATCACATTATCGTAAATGACCACAGTAATTGAGTATGTGATAAACCCAAACATCCAAGCTTTGAGGACAAAAACTGCTGGGAAAGCTAGAAAACAGTGTGGCAGAACTAGGTATAGACCAACATCTCACGTTGCATACCAAGATAAGGTAAAAATGGGCACAGGATTTACAAATAAAAGGTGATACTATAAGCAAATTAGGAGAGCAGAGAATAGTTTACCTATCGGACCTATGGATAAGGGAAGAAATCAGAATAAAACAAGATACAGAGAGCACACAAAATATAAAATAGATCATTTTGATTATAGAAAATAAAAAGATTTTGCACAAACAAAAGCCAGTATTACCAAAATTGGAAGGAAAGCAGAAAACTTGGGGCAAATTTTTGCAGCAAGTATCTCTGATAAAGGCCTCATTTCTCAAATATGTAGAAAATGGAGTCCTATTTATAAATCATTCCCCAATTGATAAATGGTCAAAGGATATGAACAGGCAGTTCTCAGAGGAAGAAAACAAAGCTATCTATACTCATTTGAAGAAATGCTCTAAATCACTATTGATTAGAGAAATGCAAATTAAAATAACTACCTCACACCTATCAGATTGGCTAATATGATTTTAAAAAAAAGGAAAATGTTGGAGGTTGGAAGGGATGTGGGAAAACTGGGACACTAATGCACTGTTGGTGGAGTTGTGAACTGATCCAACCATTCTGGAGAGCAATTTGGAAGTATGCCCAAAGGACAATTTAACTGTGCATGCCCTTTGACCCAGCAACACCACTGCTAGGTCTATATCCCAAAGACATCCAGAAAAAAGGAAAAGGACCTACTTGTACAAAAAAAAAAACCATTTATAGCTGCTCTTTTTGTGCTGGCTAAGAACTGAAAATCAAAGGGATGCCTATCAATTGGGGAATAACTAAATAAGCTGTGATATATGATTATGATAGAATATTATTGTACTATAAGAAATGACAAGCAGGATGATTTCAGAAAAGCCTGGAAAATCTATGTGAACTGACGCAAAGTGAAGTGAGCAGAACCAGGAGAATGTTGTACACAGTAACAGCCACATTGTGTGATGACTGACTTTGATAGGCTTGGCTCTTCTCAGCAATGCAAGGATCTAAGATAACTTCAAAAGTCTCACGATGAAGCAGACTTTCCATTTCCAGAGAAAGAACCGACATTGTTTGAACACAGACTGAGGCGTGCTATTTTTCACTTTCTTTTTTTCATTTTTTTCTTTTATTTGAGGTCTTCTTGAACAAAATGCTTAATATGGAAATGTTTTACGTGATTGCACATATGTAATCTATATCAGATTATTTACCATCTCGGGGAAGAGGGAGTAGAAAGGAGGGAGGGGTAGAATTTGGAACACAAAACTTTTTAAAAAAGCAATGTGAAAATTTTGTTTTAACGTGTAATTGGGGAAAAAGTAAAATATTTAGAAAAAAGAAGAGGTGGTAAGAATACAGCAAAGAAGTATACAAGAAAAATCTTAACATAATTAATAACCTTGATGGTGTGGTTCCTGATCGAGAGTTGGACGTCCTAGATAATAAAGTCAAGTGGGCCTTGGGAAGCATTGCTAATGATAAGGCTGGTGGAGGTGATGGAATTCTACTTGATCTATTTAAAACCGTAAAAGATGATGATGCTGTTAAAATGTTGCACCCAATGTCCCAGAAAATTTGGAAAACTCAATAGTGGCCCCTGGATTAGAAAAGATAAATTTACATCCTAATCTAAAGAGAGACAATGTCAAGGAATATCACCAAACATTTGTACTCATTTCATATACCAGCAAGGTTATGCTTAAGATTCTGCAAGCTATGCCTTTTCAATGAGGGTGGGTGGGGAGGGAGGAAGGGAGATAATTTGGAACCCAAAGTTTTAAAAACACATATTTTAAAAAAAAGTTTTTGCATGCAACTGAGAAATAAGAAATACAGGAAATGGAGTACAGAAATCTATCCTGCCCTACAGGAAAGTAGAAGGTGAAGGGGATAAGAGAAGAGGGGGAGAGATAGAAGGGAGGGCAGACTAGGGGAAGGGATATTCAGAATGCATGCCATCTTGGGGTGGAGGGAGAGGCGAGATGGGGTGAAAATTTGGAACTCAAAATCTTGTGGAAGTAAATGTTGAAAACTAAAAATGAATAAATTTAAAAAGAAAAAAAAGAGATTCTGCACGCTCGGTTTCAGAAATATGTGAACTGAGCATTACCAGAAGAGCAAGGGAGCTCCAGAAAAGCATCTACTGCTTCACTGACTCCACTAAAGTCTTTGACTGTGTGGCTCCCAACAAAACGTGGCAAGTCCTCAAAGAGATGGGAGTACCAGGCCATATTACTTGTGTGAGGAGCCTGGCTGCAGGTCAAGAAGTAGCAGATAGGGGACAGGTAGGTGGCACAGTGGATAGAGCACTGGCCCTGGATTCAGGAGGACCTGAGTTCAAATCCGGCCTCAGACACATAACACTTACTAGCTGTGTGACCTTGGGCAAGTCACTTAATCCCATTGCCAAAACAAAAAACAAAAAAGAAGCAGCAGATAGAACCGAACATGAAGCAACCTCTTGGTTTAAGATTGGAGGAGTGTGACAAAATTGTATATTGTTACCTTATCTATTTAACTTTAGCTAAAGCAGAGTTCATCATGTGAAATGCCAGGCTTAATGAATCAAAAGCTGGAATTAAGGTTGCTCGGAGAACAATCTCAGATATGCAGATGATGACACTCTGATGGCAGAAAGTGAAGTGGAATTAAGAAGCTTCTGGATAAAAGTGAAAGAGGAGAGTGTAAAAGCTGGATTGAAACTTAACATAAAAAAACAAAACCAAACCCCAAATGTAAGATCCTGGCAACTGGTCCCATCACTTCCTGGCAAATAGAGGGAGAAGTAGAAGAAGTCTTCGATTGAGTGTTCTTGGGCTCAAAGACCCCCGAAGGTGGTGACTGCAGCTGTGACATTAAAAGATGCTTGCTCCTTGGCAGGAAAGCCATGGCAAATCTGGATAGCCAACTAAGAACAGAGACGTCGCCTTGCTGACGAAGCTCTGCATGGTCAAAGCTATGGTTTTTCCCATAGTGATGTGTGGCTGTGAAAGTTGGACTCTAAAGAAAGCCGAGCGCCTCAGAATCACGCTTTTGGATTGTGGCGCTGCAGCAGACTTTTAGTGATCACCTTGGACAGCGAGGAGATAAGTCAGTCAATGCTTAATAAGAAATTAATCCAAGCTGCTTACTGGAAGGTCCCATACTGAAGCTGAAGCTTAAACACTTTGGCCACATAACGAGAAGACGGGCCTGATTTTGGGAAAGATCCAAGGCAAAAGGAGAAGGGGACGGCAGAGGAGGAGACGGATGGATGGTGTCATGGGAGCAGTGAACATGAGCCTGGACTGACCAAGGGAGATGGTAGAGGACGGAAGGGCTGGCATGCTGGAGTCCACGGGGTCACGAAGAGTCAGCCATGACTGAACAGCTGAAGAATGACAAATGTGCCCAGTGCTGGGCTAAGCACCGGGAAGAGTCTAATGGGGGAGACACATGCAAACAACCACGTACAAATGAGAAATAGAAGGGCTTGATTGAAGAGACTCCATAAAGGGGTAGGGCAGCTAGGAGGTGCCATGGCACACAGAGCTGTGGGCCCAGAGTCAGGAAGACTCACCTTCCCGAGTTCAAATCTGGCCTCAGACACTTACTAGCTGTATGACCCTGGGCAAGTCATTTATACCTGCCTGCCTCAGTTTCCTCATCTGTAAAATGAGTTAAAAAAGAAAACGGCAAACTGCCCAAGTATATTTGCCAAGAAAACCCCAAAAGGCATCACAAAGAATCAGACATGACTGAAACAACTGAACAACACAAATCCTCAGTAGGAAGGCTCTCCCTTGTGTTAAGGGGCACAGGGAAAGGCCTCTTGAAGAAGGTGGGATTTTAGTAAGGACTTGAAGGAGGCCAGGAGGCAGAGCGTTCCAGCATGTAGGATGGCTAGGAAATGCCCAGTGCTTAAGCACAGTACCTCGCACACAGTAGGAACTTAATAAATACTTATGGACTGACTGTTACTTGAGGAACAACCAGGAGGTCAGTGTCACTGGCTCACATGGTACGTCAGTGCATGGAGGGGAGCAGGGTCTCAGAAGACCGGAAAGGGGTGTGTGCATGTGTGTGCGTGTGCATGTGTGTGCACAAATATATGTGTGACTGTGTGTGTTATATGTGTGCATGTGCGTGCATGTGTGCATGTGCGTGCACAAGTGTGTGTACGTGGGCATGTGTGCGCGTGTGTGCATGTGCATGTGTGCACGTGCACAAGTATGTGTGTGAATGCATGTGCATATGTGTATGTGTACATGTATGCCTGTGCCTGTGTGGGGGGGTTGGGGTTATGAAGGACTTTGAACCCAAACAAGGCCACTCAGCTCTCTGGAGTATGTCCCCCATGGCTTGGGGTGAGGGCATTTGGGAAGAAGAGGCTGGCGGTCAAGCCAGGGAGAAGCAAGCTGGCTCTGTGGTTCAGAGGGGCTACACTGTAATAATAATGATGATAATAATAATAGCAATGATAACCCCAGCTAGTCTAAGTAGCGCCTGAGGCTGGCCAGTGCTGTGTGGAGGGCTGAATGCCTGGCCCCAGTTTTGCCTGCCCAGGTCTGGTGGTTACACCTGATTTTGAGGGACGGGTTGTAGGGGAGCAGGGCCACTGCCAGGCAGAGGGGCACAGCTAAGGGGGCTTGAGAGTGTGGGGCCTAGGGTGACAGGCAGAGGCTCCAGGCCCTCTGGCCCTCCAGAGCTGGGTGGGGCCTGGGGCTGGCCCTGCCCAGGCTGGACAGCTCCCAAAAGCCCCTCCAGCCTCTGACCTGGCAGGGAGGGCAGGGAGGGCTCGGCCTGTGCAGGGTGTCCCCTGTGCTCACACCCTGGCATTGCCAGTCTGGCCGAGCTGTTGGGACTGGGGAGTTGGCCAGGCTTGCTGGGGGATCACCTCAAGCAATGGAGAGGAGCCAGGTTTCAACCTTCCCATCTGGATCCAGGGTCAGCTCTCCCCTCCTCCCAGCACACTGCTCCCCAGCACCCCCGCCCCACCCCATGCACAGCTCCTGGGGTGCCTCTGCCCGCTCGTGGGGGCTCCCAAACTTGCAGACCAAAGAAATGGGGTCTTTGTTTTGTGTGAAAGCAGGAAATGGGAAGACAAAAGGCTGATTCAATGAGTGACTTGTTGAATTGGCCCAAGGCCCAGCTAGGGAAAGAACTGTGTGAAATCCCCTTCCCTGAGCTCCGAGGCCCCCAGCTTCCAGGAACAAACCGTCTGGGAAGGAATTGTGTAAAAACCCCAAGAGACAATCTAGGGCCCCATTTTCAGGATGTAGGGACTGAGACACTCCCGGGAGGGAAAGAGCTCCAGTGGAAGGAGATGGGCATAGAAGTGGCCACCTTCCATCACTGCCTTACTTCTCTGGGTCTCAGGCCTAGGTCAGACTCTCCTTAGCCATCCCTGAAGTCAGGGGCAGGGGCCGCCTGACCTGGGCCTCCGTTGTCGAGGATGACCCCCTTCCCTGGACCTGGGGGCTCAGGTCACCCAGACTCATAAGCCCAATGCCCATGAATGAGATGCCAAGGTCAGAGGGTGAGGGTCGGCGGAGAACCATGGGGAGGCACCAGGAGCTCATGGACAGGGCCAGGTTTTAGGGAGATTCCCCTAGAAGACGATGTGTCACTGTGGGAGGTAGAATTTTGTCAGGATGGGGTCTGAGAAGCTCTGTATTTATTTTTTTTCCATTTGCTCCATACTAATTTTTAAAATTTTTTTGAATTCTTTTTTTTATTAATTTATTTTGATTTGTCAACAATCACTTCCATAAGCTTTTGAGTTTTAAATTTTTCTCCTCCTCCCTCCTCACCTCCCTCCCCAAGACAGCGCACAATCTGATATAGGCTCTACATACACATTCCTATTAAACATATTTTCATATTAGTCATGTTGTAAGGAAGAATTAGAACCAATAGGAGGAACCACCAGAAAGAGGAAACAAAACTCAACAGAAGAAAAAAAAAGAGCACATAGTGGGCTTTGATCTACATTCAAACTCCATAGTTCTTTCTTTGGATGTGGATAGCATTTTCCATGATGAGACCTTTGGGGATGTCTTAGATCTTTGTATCGCTGGGAAGGGTTAAGCTTATCAATTTAGTCATTGCACAACGTGGCTGTTACTGTCTACAGTTTTCTTCTGGTTCTACTCATTTCGTTCTGCATCAGACCATACAAGTCTTTCCAGGTTTTTTCTGAAGTCTGTCTCTTCATCATTTCTGATAGCACAATAGTATTCCATTACATTCATATACCACAACTTGCTCAGCCATTCCCCAAAGGATGGGCATCCCTTCAATTTCCAATTGTTTGCCACCACAAAAAGCTGCTATGAACATTTTTGTACATGTGGGTCCTTTTCCCACTTATGCGATCTCTTTGGGATACAGCCCTAGAAGTGCTATTGCTGAGTGAAGCTCTGTATTTATAATGACCAACCCAGGAGAGGGGGAGAAGGGAAGGGAATCCAGAAACCTCTGCAAGGGCAGAGATGGGAGACTGCCGGTGTAGAAGGTTGAATGCACAGTTGGGCCTGATTGGTGCGTTCACTTTGCTGACCTGCTTTGGTTTTGTCTTTCTTTTATTTTTTGTCCTGGGGCTGGCACTCTGGGTAGGCAAGGAGGGAAGTATATATTTGGAAGTAAAAGTGTTGTGGGTGCAAAATTAAAAACAAGAGAAGAGAGTACTTAGGCAAGCAGGCTCTAGAGCTCAGAGCTAGTAAGAAGCAGACAAGGAGGAAGGCTAACAGCAACCTCTATCGCCATCTGTCCTGAAGCCAATGGAATGTTAAGAAGGACTGAGGACTGCACCCGGGATCCAGTGGTCTGCATAGGCTGGGATCAGGAAACAGCAACGACCAGCCACATTTAAATTCCTGAGGTCTTGAGGACTCAGCCTGACGCCCCACTCCTCTTCTTTCAGTTTCTTGGCTCCTGGTATGGGGAGGACATCCTGGCAGCAGATGGGTCTCCCAGAGCAGGCTTGTCCTTCTTAGCCCAGGTCCACCTCAGGAAGCTCTTAGGTGGAAAGAAAAGAGGCCTGTGAAAGGCCTTCCTTGGGTGAGATGGGATGGGTTAGGATGGACATGGGGAGACAGGCCTACCTGGGGGAAGATGGGACGGGACAGGCTGGATGCGAGGAGACCGGCCTACTTGGGGGGAGATGGGATGGGAGAGGCTGGATGTGAGCAGTGGTGATTGCCAGTGATTGGACTGATTAAGCCCTTCTGTGTGCCCAGCACTGCACTGGTGCTGGGCATGCAAAGACCAAAGGGAGATAGGCCTTGCCCTCAGGCACCTTACGTGGGGATACAACATATGACTGGAGTTAGAAACACAAAGCTGTGGCAAGCCCTCTCAAGCAGAGAGCACCAATAATGAGGGCCTGGAGAAAGCCCTCAGGTTGCAGGTGGCACTAGAGCTCTCTGTGCTTGGAAAGAAGCTAGGAAGGGGTGAAAAGGGAGGGAATCTGGGGCCTAAGAGCTCATCTACACAAAGGCAGCAGAGGCAGGAGATGGCACTTTCAGTACAGTGAATAGCTTCTAGGCCAGCTTGCCTGGTATGGAAAGTGCAGGAAGGGATAGAATGGGGAATCAAGCTCACAAAAAGCAGGCTCTGGGAGCTCACCCTTGGCCTAACCCTAACCCCTCTGCCTAAGAAAATCATCTGCAGTGGAGAAATGAAGGCACAGAAATGGTTCATGGGGACGTGGACCTGAGTTGATAAGGAGCTAACAATAAGGGTCTAGGCCCCCAAGGAGCTCAAGTCTTCAGGCCAGGGTCAAGAACACCCCATCCTGAAGGGACATGCCATGTTGGGAGAGGGGAGGTGCTGTGGATGGAGGTGGGAGCTGAGGATGACCCAGCGTTTAGACCACAGACTGATCTTGTATTCCCATGAGGCAGGACATCACAGAGCTGTCTGGTGGGTGTCCAGAGCATGTACTGCCAGGAAATGGGACAGGCCTCAGAATCAACGAGCTGGCTGGCCAGCTGGGCCTTGGCGCAAATCATGCATCATGTGACTCTCCATTCTGGCAGCCTGATCTTGCTCTGACCTTTACACACAGAGCCCCTATTCACAGTGTGAGAAGGGGGGTGGTGCCAGGGTTCTGGAGTTCTATGGGGGAAGGGCCAGCCTAGGCCCCCTGCAAAACAGATTTCCTAGTATCAGGGCAGTCAGGCAATCACTGGGTAGGGCTCCTGGACAGCCTGGCTTCAGCCCTGGTCACTCCCTGTTGCCCTGGACTGAATACCTCTATGGCTTTCATGGCTTAGCTATCTTTCACTCTCATCCTTTCTGGTCTTAAAAACCCCAGTGGTCCTCCAGCCTTTGCTGAAAGACCTTCAGAGGCAGCTCTAGAAGGAAGGAAGAGAGGGAGGAAACATTGAAGAGCTAACTATATTCAGGGCACTGTGCTAAGAGCTTCACAATCTCATCTCCTGAGCCTGCAGGCTAAGCAGAGCCAGGATCATCCTGCCTAGGTGGTCCTTCATCTTTACTGGTTCCTCCCTGAGTCTTCTCCCAGTGTAGCACCCCCAGTTTCTTCTTCTGATCCTTCCTTCTCTCCTGCTCCCTGCTGGCTTTTGCCACCTTGGCAGACACAGATGCTGGCTCCCCTCCCTGAGCACCTGGGCAGGAGACTGACATTGACCTAGTCTGGATATGGGGGATGAAAGAGAGTGAGGAGTTCAGGATGACTCCTAGGTTGGGAGCCTGATCTCTCAGGATGGCAGTGCCTTCCACAATGATAGGGAAGACAGGAGGCGGAGATAATTTAGGGGGAAAGATAATGAACTATTTTGGACTATTTAAGATGTCTACAGGACAACCAGTTGGAGATGCCTGAGAGGCAGTTAGACATGCAAGACTGGAGGTCAGCAGTGAGGCTGGGGCAGGAAAGGGAATCATTAGCACAGAGATGGTCATTTAATCCATGGGAGCTAATGAGATCATCCAGTGAGATAATAGAGAGGGAGAAGAGGACTCAGCACGGAAACCTGAGGGACACCTATGATTAGAGAGCATGATCTCCCCTAAGTTCTTTCCTGCGAAGCTGTGGGGAAAATATTTTGTGTTTATTATACTATCTTAGAAAATGCCCTTTCCAAAAAGCTGATTGAGCTTCCTGGCTGATCATCAATAGGGAGTGGAGCGTGCCAGATTGGGGCTCCTGAGTGACAATACTAGAAACCCCAGCCTTGCACCAAAAACTCTGAGGATAAATTGTGAGCTGCTCTCTAGCTGTGTGTGTGAGTGGAGACAGTGAGCCTTTGTGGGGGGCATCGATGCTATACTTTGAATACTGTCTCCTCTGCCTTTCGGAACTTAAAATGTTCTTCAAGGCGCAGCTCAGGTATCGATTTTCCTTAGTTCCCTAGATCTGTCTCCCTTCTCAAACTACCATGAATTTCCTTAACTGTGCACATGTTGTTTTCTCTCAGAAGGATCTAAGCTCACTCAAGGCAGGAACTGTTTTTATTCCACCCCCCCCCATAGACATTGACCTTCTGGGAGGGGTGATGGAGTGAATGGGGAGATGGTGGGACAGATCTCAGCTGATCGGCCTTTGGCCTCCAACCTCTAATGCAGGAAGCTTCCCTTTTGCCACAGGCTGGGGGGACTTTGTCCCTAGACCTAGGGTTCTGTACTTTCACTATTTGATTTCTAAAGCCTAATCTGAGGCAGGTGGCTGCCTCAGTCTTCTGGAGCTGAACCTCATGGGCCAGCCCCTGGCCTGAGAAATGTGTTGTGCTATGCCCCACCCTTCTCCTCCTGCAGCAGGGATGGGACAGTGAATTTTCCTTCTAGCCCACTGAGGGCTCAGGACTGGGAGATGGGACATAAGGACTCCAGGAATCCTTGGGGGAGAGAGAACCCAGGGCTTTTTTATGTGGGGGGAGGACTGCCAGAAAACTTAGAGGAGCGAGGGCTTGGGACATCCTTGGGAGATGGGGCGTGGAGCATTCACAGGCCTGGGGCATCCTTATAGGGCTGGGGGAGCCTCCAGATAGTCTTTAGGAAGCTAGACAGGCAGGGCGTGGCAAGGCTGGGCAGAAAGCAAGAATGGGTTCAAGGAGGGGCCCTGCCCTGCTCATCCCTCCCCCCTGCACAGGCAGTGGCTTGCCCGGCACACTTGTCTCCTTGTGGCTGCAAGTGAGCTCCAGGCTGTGGGTCCTAAGTCTAGTCTATCGGTCCTCCGTGCCCTGGACACATAGATTCTTAGTTATGGCTCTGCTTGAACATGATGGCTCCAAATGTGGGCAGAGGAACTGTGGATGGATGGCTAGAGGAGCCACAGATGGCTGGCCAGAGGAGCCACAGATGGCTGGCCAGAGGAGCCGTGCATGGCCAGAGGAACAAGCCCAGGTCCTGTGCCCTTACATCCTCCTTGCATGGTGTGTTAGTTTTATGTGTTTGTGTCCATTTCCGGTCCCATGTAGTGGAGAGCCTGAGGGGGCCACTCTAACTGCAGAAGCAGGTGATGAGGCTGGGAGTAGACCTGGGGGTTGCTGACCTATGACACCAGTTGTACTTTCTCCCTCAGGAAGGCTTGCCTGACTAACAGGGGTCAGAAAGCATAGGACTTCTGCTCTCACCAAAGCTGTTGCCTGAGTCCCTGGACAGGGGATGGAGATGGACTTAGCTGGAGATGGCCATTATGAGGGGAAGGTGGAGCTTCCCACTTTGTGCACTGTTCCTCTTGTAACTGGCAATCTTTGTTAACTCTACCCATTTTTATTATGGGCTCTCTGAGAATTCCTGAGGCATGGGGGAAAGGGGACTGTGAGACCAGGGGAAGAGCAGGCTCATTGCCAGGAGCGTCTGGGGATTGAAGATGCTTAAGAACACAGTGTATCTAAATGGAGCTGTGGGAGTGAGGTGAAGGGCGAACTGAAGGAATTAGAGGCAATTAGGTGGCATAGTGACACAGTCCTGGGAAGACCTGAGGCTAACTCCAGCAGCAGACATTTACTAGCTGTGTGACCCTGGGCAAATCATTTTACCTCTGTGCCTCTGTTTCCTCATCTGTGAAATGGGGGTAATAATAGTACCTCTCTCTCAGGGTGGTTGTAAGGATCAAATGAGATGATATTTGTGACGCACTGTGGCACAGTGCCTGGCACACAGTAAGCACCACCTAAGTGTTGGCTAGGATTATTACTAGATATTGTGCTAGAGACTATTCTCCTCCCCAGCTCCACAAGCTCTGGGCCTCACTGCCTAAACTGGGGCCAGACTTCACACCCTTGACACGGTTCCAGCTCTCTCCTGACTACCTGTGCCCCTGCCTAAAATCAGAGGCAGCAAAAGGATGGGGCACCGGCAGGGCCCAGCTCTGGCTCCTGGCTGGGACATAGATGCTAACTTATTAGGACTTTTGGAGTCCCTCCTGGCTTTGAGCCTCAGTCTTCCTGTCTGTAAACTGGGGAGGAGGATCCTTCTCTACCCAACCCTTGGGTCTGGAACAAGTCTCACTGTGCTTTTCTAGTCTTACACACACACACACACACACACACACACACACATGCATGCAGGGCACACACGTACATACACATATGCACATGCACGCACACACACACACACCTGCCCATGCACATACTCTTTAATCCAATGGCCTCCAAGCTGTCCCACAAACACTGCCATTCTCTCTGGCTATTCCCCCAGGCCTGGAATGCTGTCCCTCCCTCCTGTCTGCCTCCTGCCTCCCCCTTACCCCTCTGCTTCCTCTCAGTCCCATCTAAAACCTCACCTCCTACAGGAAGCCTTCCCCAACCACTCTTGATTCTGTTACTATCCAGTCCTAGCTACTTTGCTGGTCTCTCCCATTAGATTGAGAGTTCCTTGAGGGCAGGGACTGTCTTTGGCCTTTCTTTGAATGCCTAGTGCTTAACACCATGTTAAGCACATAGTAGGTGCTTAATGGGGTGGGAGCTAGTGGATAGAACTCCCAGCCTGGAGTCAGAAAGACCTGAGTTCAAATCTGGCCTCAGACTCTTGCTAGCTGTGCGACCCTGGGCAAGTCACTTCACCCTGTTTGCCTCAGTTTTCTCATCTGTAAAATGAGCTGGAGAAGGAAATGGCAAACCCTCTCCATTGTCTGTGCCAAGAAATGACTTAACAACAAAGAGTGGTATTTAATCAATGTTGATGGCTGAGTAGATAGACGGAAAGTCTCCTCCCCCAGGTTGGGGTATGGGCTTGTATATATATGACAAATCTGCAGCCTCCCAGGCATGGCCTGCCTGCTTTGACCCAGATCACTGTCCCTGATCTCTGAGAGTGGCAGCCCCCTGAGGGGAAGCCTCCCAGATTTAGCCCAGGCTGGTCTTCACCAAGTCATTCTGGAAGCTTGGACTTCATTGGCCCATTTCTGATAGCCCAAGGTCCCGAGGACACGCAGGGATGGGTCATCATCACCCTCCTTTCTTATCCTTCTCTAAAAATCCAGCGCGGGCAATGGTCCCGTGGCTCCTGAGCTGGGGGGACAGGCAGCCGCAGGGAAGCTCCGTGACCTCTGGTGGCCACTGCTGGCTTCTCGCTGCCCAGTGGGCCGGGCGACTCTGATGTGGATGAACTGGCCAGCTGGGCATGGCTAGGGTCTAGCCCGGGCTCAGTAGCCAGCTGCCTCCCCTTGCTTCCTGTCATCTGATTCGGCGTAGATGCAGCCCAGCTTGTCTCTGGCCACAGCTTGGACCACGTTCAGCCAGAAGTGTTTTTTTTTATATTCATGTCCACAGTTAATGAGCTCATTCTGGACCTCCTGCAGCAGGAGGCAGTGGGCAGGAAAGACCTGGCCTGAGGGCTGCTAGATACCCTCCTCCCTCCCATGTCCATGAGCAGGTCCCCTTCTCCACCCTGGCAGCTACCTGGGGACGAGGGTAGTCCGGGGGGCACTCCAGGACACTTGGGGGGTGGCACCCCAGGGAAGCCAAGGCCCAGCGAGGGGCTCAGTGGGGGGGGCAGGGCTGGGGTCCTGGAGACTCACCTTGTCGAAGCCTTGCTCAAACTGAACCTTGGTTGTGGGACTCACGTGGAGAATTTTGGCCTTGATGGCTTCATGAAGGTCCAGACCAAACCACAGATTGTTCATGATGGCCTGGGGACAGGAGGGAGTGGCTGCCGTGATGGAGGCTGTGGACACTGGCCAAGAGACCAGGTGCAGGGCCACAGCTGCTGGGCACAGGTACCACACACTGGGCAAGGCAGGCCTGTGCTGCCAGTGGTCTAGCTGGAGAGGCCCTTGGGCCCACTCAGGCGGGCCACAGCAGCGCCAGGACCCAAACCCAGCTAACCCGTCCCAGCATTGGACACCAGACCCTCATCAGTGGGCACCAGGAATCTGGGCTAAGGAGAGCTGCGTGCCTTGGGCAGGTGAGGCAAGGGGTAGGGCTGGGGTTGAGCAGACACATGGGGAGGAACCGGGGCCCCTCTAACTCCAGCATGTGGCCTGCCACCTCTAGGCTGCCTGGGGATAGGCATGGGCATGGCGTGGGGCTCAGTGCCCAGGCTGTCAGGGAGGACAGAGGAGATAAGCGTGGCTGACTCACTCACCAAGGCTGTGGCTGGAAGGATTAATTGCCCTCCAGAGCCCCCAATCACCAGCTTGGACTTCTGATCTTTGGAGATCAAGATGGATGGCACCATGGAAGAGGGGGGCCTTTCCCCTGGAACTGACAGAGAGATTCTATCTCACTGACCAGCAAGCCCTCCTTGGCCTCTCAGAATCCCCCTTTCCCCAGGAAGAGAAGACCAGAGGGGTTTCTCAGGAGCTTCCTTCCCTAAGGGGGAATGCCAGCAGACCGGCTCTGATGGCCCAAGGTATCAAAATCTGTCCTCTGCAGTCTCCACAGGGGGGGAGGGGAGCCCTGCAATCAAAGACAAAGCCGTCCTGCTGACTTGGGTCCAAAGCACTGTGAATCGTGGGCAGCTGGGGTGTCTGCCTTCGGCTGAGAGCTCACCCCTCTGCTGCAGATGCTGCTGCTGCTAACTGGGACCCTGCTGAAGAAACTGGGTCTTTCATCCAAAGTGGGTGTGGGGAGAACATGACTGGCTCCATTTGGGGCACCCTGTGCCGGCATTTGATTTCTTTCTACCTCCCTTCCCTCAGTGGAAGGACTCTGCATAGTGCCAGGGACTCATCCACTTCTCTTCATTTTGTCTGGTGCTTAGTAGGAGCTCAGGGAGAGAAGATTCTGCTTGAGCTGCTTATGAGACAGACGGAAAGACACGGGCGATGGAGCGTCTTGGGTGAGAAAAAGAGCCAAGGAGAGCTTGGCAGGATTGCAGAATGCAGGACAGGGAGGGACCTCCTCCTGCCTTCGGGTCCTCGGGGCAATCCCGAGGGCTGGAGGTGTTCTGCTGCTCCGGCTGGCAGGCTCCCAGCAGGGGGCCTCCCTCTTGGCGATCAGCTGCTATCCAGGAGCTAGCCGGATTTAATTAGCTTTTAGAGACAGGTCTTCCACACGTCCAAGAACATCTCAAAGTTCGGGATGCACTCTCCGACAAGTACAGACAGAGTCCAGGGAGCTCAGAAGGCAAAGGAGGTAAAGCGCACAGCTCCTGGTTGGAGAGAAAGCCTTTTCTGCCAGCCCGGGGTCATCCCAGAGTTCTTCACTATGGGATAGCTTCCTGCTGGCTCTTTGGAGTGACAATGGCCATCTTGTCCTTGACTCCTGGTGTAGACTGTCTTGGCTGTTCCCAGAGTGCTGCCAGGACCCCATGAGATGTCCAAAATCTTCTGACCTTTTCGTGGTCATCCTCTGGCCAAAGAAGAGGGGAGGGTGAGGAGACAGACCCTGCCGGGGCTTTGCCAGGGGAGGCAAGGGCTGAAGCGGGTCTCTGCCACACCAGTGCCTGGTCTTCCAGCCAGCTTGCTCTTGAACCCCAGCCCCACAAGATGGGACTGAGTCTCTAAGGGATGCCCATATACTTCCTGTGTGTAACACTTTTCCTCCTTCCAAATGGCTTGAGGATTTGTTATGCCTCTGATTGATTGAGTCAGAAAGGATATTGTCACCTCATAAAGTAGGATGGGGGCCCAATTATTCACTAACTCTTCAGCTTTACACTTTCTCCTCCTACCTCATCCATGACATTGACTATTTGCTGTCCTCAGCAAATCTGCTGGAGTGAGCTTGGCGGCAGCCCCAGATCCAGAGAGCTCCTTAGTGATCCAGGCAAATTTAGGGCTTTTGGACTGTCTTCCTTAGCGTTTTGTTCCAAAGAGTTTCAGGAAAAGTCTATAGGGCACATTTGGTAATTAACATTCTTCCACATTCTTCCCAGTCCATGGCAATACAACTTAACAAATGATAATTTTGCAAAATTCTGATCAGTTAGTGCTGGTCTTGGGGGTTGCAAACAGTCTTCTCTGACCCTGAATACAATATGGAAAAGAAAAAAAAGGAAAAGAAAATCACATCTCCTTTCTCAGAAGAAAATCCTGGCCCCTTGGAGCGTCTCCACCATATGGAGCTCTCTCCACAGGGATGGGCAACGTAGCATCTCCTGGAAATTACCCTGTTATCCTTCAGAGGAGAAGATAAACTGTCCTGAGGGAAAATTCTTCCATAATTCTCTCAGGGAATGAAACCACAGAATAGCTTTTGGGGGCCTCAGAGTCCAGACCAAATTTCTAGTTATCCCTTTCTATTGTCATTCAATTGTTTTTCAGTGTGTCCGACTCTGTGACCCCATTTGGGGTTTTCTTGGCACAGATACTGGAGTGGTTTGCCATTTCCTTCTTCAGCTCATTTTGCAGGTGAAGAAACTGAGGCAAACAGGGTGAAGTGACTTGCTCAGGGTCACACAGCTAGTGTCTGAGGACAGATTTGAACTCAGGAAGATGAGTCTTCTTCATTCCAAGCCCAGTGCTCTGTGCACTGCTGCGCCACCTGCCGGTCCTACACTGGGCATGTCCCTGTGCCATTTCAACATTCAAGCACATTTCCTCTGGGTCCTTGTACCAAAGGTCAGAAGACTTTGGCCCCCTCGTGCGTGTCCTGGCAGTGTCCTAGGAATAGCGATGACTGTCAGCAGAGTCTACACCGGGAGCCAAGGACACCTCCGATTCTTCCCAGAAGATCCTGAATGGAGTTCCTAACTCACCCCTCAAAAGGACAAACATACTCAGAAAAGTCCTCCAAGAGGTGTGGGGCTCCCCAAAAGGGTTAAGTACTTAGGGTGGGCTCCTGAGCCAGCAGGCAAACCTTATTCTACAGACTGGTAGACCATGAGGAGCGCAAGAAAGCTGCTTCAATGCATGGGACAATTGGGCAAGCCTCCCAGGTCTGCTTAAGAGTGTGAAGACAAAACCTGAACATTTGGAAGTTATCTCTGGGCAAACTGCTCCATTTTCATAGGTAGGGGTGCTCTGAGCCTCCCCCCGGGGATGGCCCAGAACAAATATTGCATAAGCATTCAAGGAGGCAAAAGTCTGACTTGCACTCGCGCCGAGCCACAGGGGAAAACTCGGTGCTGTTGAGTTACAGTTTAAAGGAAAAATTGAGGGGCCGTATTCTCTCTCTCTTGGACCCTGGAATCTAGGCTATCCATTAACTAGAAGCCCAGGGGGAGAATCTCCCTCGTGGACCTTAGCAAGCGTAACACGATGAGGACCTCTCCCCTTTGCAGCACAGGGTCTGGGGCTGCCATCCCCACCCCCCCCCTTCCATGGGCAGGCTGAGTCCAAAACAGCAGCAAAGCAGTGGGCAGCAACGGCATGTGCCAAGACCACTAGCACAGGCATGGCTGGCGATGGGGCAGCTCCTCTCTCCTGGTAAGAGGGGAGTCCTTCCTCGTGGCTTGGGGACGTAAATGGGATGCCCGTAGCAAGTCCAAAGTCTTCTGCCATTGGGAGGTTATCAAGGTTGGGGAAGAGATGGAATCTCTTTTCTCCACATCTCCCCAGAAGGGATTCCTTCTCTTCAGGCTGGCTGGACAGATGTCTCCTCCAGGATGGCTTGACCCCCAAATACTCTAAGCCCAGCTTCGGAAGTGGCTTGCTGTTTTATCCAAGACCCACAGGGCCCGACTGAGGCTCCCTGATACACTTCCTGTACGGTCATTTCACTTCAACCTGTGGCTTCACAGGCACCTAGTTTCATGCCTGACCTTGCTTGATAAAGGTGTTCTCACTTGGTAAAGGTAGCTCCTTTTAGGGGAGTAGGTTGGGCGACTGAGTTGACGCCCTTCCGTTTACTTAAATATGCGTCTCATTGAGGGTCTGGCATTTAAGACACAAGAGCAATTAGCACAAATGTAAAAGACCGAGGCCCATTCCCCAGTGACTAAATGGTAGAAGGATAGGAATGAGCCAGTTTCAAGAGAAGAACTGCGAATTGCTAGCCACGAGAAGAGAGATTATCCCAAATCACTAAGAATAAGAAAAGTAACTCTGACTGGCCCTGAGGTTTCGCCTCCCGTCCAGCCAGTGGGCAAAGGTGACACCAGATGGCCAGAGGCAATGTTGGAGGGGGTGTGGAAAGACTGGCCCGCCACTACGGGGCTGGCAGAGCTGGGGATCGGTCAGTCCGTTCTAGAAGGCAAAAATCAGCTGAAGACCCTCAGTCTGACCCTGAGAGGCCGCGGCTCGATGTGTGCCCCAAGGAACGTGCTCATTCCTCGAGAGCTGAGAGAGCCAGGCGTAAAACACTTGTGGGCAGGTGAGCTCCTTTGGCTCACCCAGGCTCCTCGGGGTCCGGGAAGGGTTCTAGCCGCCTGCCTGCGCACACAGTAGGCGTTTCATAAATGCTTGCTCTTACCTGGACCCAGCAGCGGGCTGGAGCCTGGAGCTGTCCTCCAGCACAGGTCTAGTAGCTGGTTGTTGAGAATGAGGCCAGTCTTTGGGGAATACACCATGGAACCGAACCTGGGGAGACAGAAGCAGGCTCCCTCTCCTTGCCCTCCTGGGGGCTTCTTTATCCCCTTGGAGCAGCTGGCCTCAGTCTGTCTGACCTTGGGCTCACCCCTCTATGCCCACTTCTGTGTTTAGCCAGGCCAGGGACTCCTGCCCAGAGTCCTTTTTTTTTTTTTTGGTTAGGCAATGGGGTTAAGTGACATGCTCAGGGTCACACAGCTAGTAAGTGTTATGCGTCTGAGGTTGGATTTGAACTCAGGTCCTCCTGAATCCAGGGCCAGTGCTCTATCCACTGTGCCACCTAGCTGCCCCCAGCCCAGAGTCCTTGACGTGGGTCCTGGCTGGGGGCCACCTCCTTCATTCAGCCTCCTTGGATGGATCTCACTCTAGCCACTGGGGCTCCCTCCCTCCTGGAATCTTGCCTTGTTCCTCCTCTGCGCCAGCATGGCTTCAGTCCTAGGTGACTGTCTACCTGGAGAGCTGGCATAATCTTTCCCCAAGGCCAGCTCAGGTGCCCGCCCCGGCTCACTCCCCTGACTTTCTGGGCCCCTCTGCCATGCTCTTATCTCACTCGCCCTCCCATCGGGCTTGTCGGTCCTCTTGCTTGACCACCTTCAGCTTGTACTTGTCCCGGGGGCCTCCCACAGCCTTGCCTTGGCCCAGGACCCTTCCTTCCCCTCAGCTCTCCACCTGTACTCCTCTGGATCAGAGTGGGAACTCCCTGAGGGCAGGACCTCTACTTCCATCTCCTAACCATGGGTCCTCCTGGTTGCACAGCATCTCTCCCATCCCACCTGGGCTGCTGTTTGTTGAGTCCCACAATGTCACATGGGAGGGAGCCTAGAGTTCATCTCATCCCAGTGCCCTCCTGTTACGGATGAGGGAACAGAGACTCGGAGAGGCTGAGAGCTGGGCCCCAGGCCATTGGGCAGCGAGTGCAGAGGCTGGGTTCCAGCCTGGTCCTCGGACCCCAAAGCCGCTATCCTTTCCATTGGCCCGTGAACCTGTGGCAGGCTACAGGGAGACCAGAGTCCTGGTCTCAAGTTTGGATTCCCCGGAATCCTCCCAGCCCTCCTTGAACTGCCCCCTTCAGGGAGGGCCCCAGACTTTCTGAAAGGAGGAAACTTAGTCTTGCTAAACGTGGGCATCTGCTGCCTTAATCCTCATGGGGGGCATCTTTGTCTGCCTTGAATCAGCTTAATGGGGCAGCAGGAAGGGGAGAGAATTCTGGGGGCTGGCTGAGAGAGCCTTTCCTCAGGGGTGCTGGTACCCGAGATCTACTCTGTCTGTCCTTTGTCTCGCGACCATGTCAGTGAGTGGTGTTGGGCAGGGGACCCCTTCGCAAAGCAGGAATGCTTCTCTTTGGAGGGCCCTGGCCGCGAGGCAGAGTCGGGCCTCGGTCCTTCCCTCTCTACTGCCACCTTTCCCAGGAATCTTCCAGGGCCCCTGTTCTTCTGTCCACGATTGCAGCCCAGCGGGTAGCCATAACAAGTGGGCGTTTCACTGCTCAGCGTCTCGGGGACCGTCCCTCTTCCATCATGCATGAGCGACTCCTGCTGTCCTCTGCTTCTTCCGGCTCTCCCGCTGGCCACACACTCCACTGACCATCCTGACCCAGCAGCTGATGTTACCAGCTGCACATGAGCTGCACCTTCATCTTGAGTTGCTGTGGCTCCCACCTACCTCCACACACTGCACATGCAGGCCTGACCGGCCTCCCAGCTGTTTCCAGGGGCCTCCTTGGGCAGTGCCCACCCTCCTCATGTCCGTCTGCCTTGGGCATCCCTTCCAGGCTGCCACCTCCTATGGGAAGCCTGCCCTGATCTGAGGGAAGCTGGATTTCTCTCCTGCAGATTTCCAGGAGCCCATATTACTAAATACCTTCTTGTGTGGACACACATCCAGCCCACCTGGACAATGGAAGGTCCTTGAGACGGGAACTCTGTCCTGAGTCACTGCACAGTTAGAAGCACAGTTGTTTCTCCATCCACGCAAAGGAAGAGCACACAACCCATCCCCCAGCCAGTTCTGGTGGATTGTGGCTCAAACCCTCTTTGTCCTTGGGGAGATCTCTGACCTTAAGACAGGACGGTGCTCATAGGCCAGACAAGGGCTCCCAGGGGCCTTGGTTCTCAGCCATTCCAGCTTTGTAGGGCTGTGGCAGCAAAGCCTTCGAGAAGAGCCCATGGCTCATAGGGTGGGAGGAGGAGTGTGTGTGGGAGTCCTTGCACAGGAAGGTGATTTGCAATGACCAGTGTGGTGCCACCCCACGAGCTGTCACATACCTGCGTCCAGCCTTTGCTCCTTCCCCCGTGTTTCAGAGAATGGGAAGCCCTCCTTCTGCCTGGCCAAGGCTAACCCCTTCCTCATCCCTGCAAGCCCTGCCCTCCCCCTCCTGCCGCGAGGAGGTTGCCCCTTCCTAGCCAGGCCTTTTGTACTCACGGGGTGTTGATGGTGCTGGTGGCAGACACAGCACTGCCATCCGGGCCTAGGATGGCTACATGGGAGGTACCAGTGTCCTGCCCCGCCATGCTAGGAAAGCTGATGTTGTAGTAGCTGGGGGTGTGGTTGCCCTGGGGGCTGATCAAGTCACGGACCTTCTGGGCCAACTCCTCAGTTAGCAGGTCTAGGTACACGTCCTGCACAGGGCCAGAGGGGCAGCTGAGGCGCTGGGAGCCTTGTCTCAGGCCCCCCCAGAGGGGATCAGAGCGCCCCACACACATACTTTACAGACCAGAAGACTAAGGCAGCCCAGGGAGGGGCAAGCCCATGCCCAAAGTCACACTGGGAGGAAGCCTCACGTAACAAAGGAACATTCCCGCTGGTCTGAGTAAGTGGGAGAGTGGGCTTCAGCCAGGCTCACCAAGTTAGGGACCTTTATGGGGTCAACCCATTCTTTGACAGCAAAGGCTCAAACCCAGGTCCACTGAGTACAGCCCCAGGGCTCCCTCCCCCTCTGGAGCACTCTGTGAGAATGACCATAGCGACAGGTGTGTGTTCTGGGTTCAAATCCCGCATGGCCCAGGCTCAGGACCACAGACACTCCCACAGGGGTGGCCAGTGATAGACAGCCCCCCAGCTGGAGACATTCTGGAGCCCTGGCCTCCAGCAGGGCCATGGTCCTGGGACCCGAGGGCACAGAGGAGACCTTGACAGTCCCAGCCTCTTCAGAGACACTGTCCTCTCTTTCCTCTTCTCAGGAAGAGGTCACAGGGAACCGGCTTGGAGCTTCAGGGCTCCATTCTCAGTGTGACCTCGGGCAAGTCCCTGTGCATCCTGAGCCTCAACTTCCCCCTCTGTAAAATCGGGTTTGGTGCTGCAGGTAGGGCTCCAGGACCACCCTCCTGGCCCCTGCTCCATCTCCTCACCGGGCACCCTGGGCAGCTCCGAGGATCCCTCAGCTTCCACTTCAGCCCATTGGCAAACTTCAGGGTCTCCACCACCCGGTGGTAAGTGCTGACCTTCCCCTGGAGCTGGGCCAGGGAGTCCTGGGGGAAGTGGAAGCCTGCAGGAGGAGGGAGAGGATGGCGCTGGTGCCCCCGGGCTGCCAGGATGGGCCAGGCTGGGCCACGGGAGTTCCTGGGATTGCCAGCCTCCTCCCAGCGCTGGGACCATGCACCAGCTTCCACCGCCACCTTGTGGCCATTCGGGGAACTGTGCCCATCCCGGGTGAGCTGCCTGGTCAGCCCTGACATCTGCTCCTGCCCCTCGCCCTCCACTCCCTAAGGTCCTCCTGTGAGCAGGGGCGCAGGGGAGGGAGGCCCTTAGGAGACAGAAGAGGGTGCCCTGAAAATGCCAAGTGGAGAGTCACCAAGGTCCAGGTCTTGCTGCATGAGTGGGACATTGGATGAATGACTTCAGCTGGAAAATGGAGATCTCAGTCCTGTCCCTACCTCCCTCACAAGGCCGGCGCTGGGTAACAACCCTCCAAGAGCTTTGGAAATGAGAGTTATTTTTATGGGTTCAAGCCTCATTTAGGCATGCATCCTTCAGTCAGAGCCTCGCTGATACACCTCAGGGACCATCTAGATCCGCTCATCCTGAATTAGGAATCTAGCCCCCTACAACAAGCCTCTTGAATACCTCCAGTGACAGGGTGCTCACTACCTTTCCTTATCTCCTCTGACACTGCCCTCACCCTGGTGCAGACCCTCATTTCCTCATGCCTGGACTATTGCAATAGCTGCTGGGGAGTGTGGGGGGGTGTCTGCCTGCCTCAGTCTCTCCCCCTTCACCCACAAAAGTGATTTCCCTAAAGCCCAGGTCTCACCATGTCACTGCCCCAACTCAATAACTCCAGTGCCTCCCTATCACCTCCAGGATCAAATACAAAATGCTTAGTTTGGCATTCAGGGTCCTCCATATCCACCCCCTCCTCCCTTTCCAATCTTCTAACACCTTCCTCCTCTCCAGTGCCTGAGATGACTGCATCCCACTGCTGTCTCTCTCCGCCTGTGCCGTGTGGTGGACCGCTCCCACCGCTGATTGCCCTGGCTTCCTGTAAGTCCCAGCTACAATCCCACCACCTCCAGGAAGCCTCCCCAGCCCCTCCAAACCCCAGGGCCTTCCCTGTGTTCACTAATTCCTTTATCCTGCATGGAGCTTGCTTGTATAGATTGTGAGCAGGGCCCTTCTGGCCTTTTTGTGTGCTTAGCATTGTGCCTGGCACACAGTAGGAGGTTAATAAATGCTTGTTGACTCATTCCTCCAGGTCTCTCTGCCTTCCTCATTAAGGCTCTAACCCACTGCAGATCCTGACAAACCTTTCCCTAGGACTTCACCTCGAGCTTCACTGAGATAATGGAGGTGGATGGGAGAAGGCAGCGAGCGCTTACTGAGCACCTACTACATGCCAGGCTTTAAGCCCTTTCCACATACATCTCCTTTGGTCCTCAGGACAACTCTGTGAGGGAGGCACTGTTATTATCATCCCCGTTTAGCAGATGAGGAAACTGAGGGTCTTTTCCAGGGTCACACCGTTAGTGTCTGAGGCTGGACTGGAACTCTGTCTTCCTGGCTCCAGGTCCAGCGTGCCCCCTATCTGCTGCACTGCCTGGAGGTCCCTGTTCTCCCTTCTCTGTGTCTCACCACCCCTAGACATCACCCCTCACTCTCTCCTCCTCTCCATGTCTCATATCCCCTCCAGCAGTGGCCTTCATGGCAAAGGGCATCTGGGAGCATCTGGTCTGGCAGCCAAGTGTGAGCCTCCGCTTCAGCCTCCGTGGGAGCAAAAATGGGGGCGGAGGAGGGAGGCGGCCGGGAAGGGGGGAGGGGGAGGAAGCCCGGGGGGGAGTGGAGGCCTGTGAGCCCCGCCTTCCTCCTGTCTCCGCCCCCTCCCCTTTACCGAGCAAAGACTGAGCCAAGGCTGAGCCCCACCTTCCTCCGCCCCCTCCTCTCCCTGCACACCCTTCCGCCGCTCCCCGCTCCCAGCTCAGTCCTCCCAGACTGCCCCGCCCTCAGGGGGCTTACCCTCTCCAGGGCAGGTGGAGCAGCCAGGCAGGTGGACACCTGAGCCTCGCCTTCCCCTGCCCCCCTGCCCTGCTCACCTTTGAGCACATTGAGGACAAAGCCGAGAATGGCTCCTCCAGCGGGGGGTGGGGGCGAGTACAGAGTGTAGTCCCCCAGGCTCAGGGTCAGAGGCTTGACCAACTCGGCCTGGAAGCTGGCCAGATCCTCCTTGGTCAGTACGCTTCCTGAGTGGGGGGGGCGGGCGGGGGGGCAGGAGGCAGAAGGGTCACTTCTAGGGCCCCCATCACCCGTCTCAGCCAGCCCTGGATCTCCTCCGAACCCCCTGAGCCCTCATCTGGGAGTCTCTATACCCAGCCTTCCTCCAACTGACCCTGCCCCCTGCACACCCTCCCCCGAGGAGGACCGCGCCCCGCAAAGCCGCAGCTCCTCTTCCTCTCCCAATGCCGTCGTGGCCGGCCGCTGAGTGACAGCTCAGCCCCCTCTGCAGGCCTGGCACACACGCGCAGTAGGCACTTAAATGCTTGTTGACTGACTGACTGACCGACCTCCTGCCTTCCCAGCATCACTCTCCCTCCCTCTCCACCAGGTGAGGAAAGGCCAGGAATCAGGCGGGAGGGAGCAAGGCCCCCTGGCGGGGCCGCGGGACACCGCCCATCACCTTCCCGAGCGCCTTTCATTCTAGGATCTCAAAGCACACTCTCCCCAAGGGCAGCGTGCAGCTCCAGAGGGAGCACAGATGCTGTCCAGACAGTGGCTTTCTCTGGCTGTCTCTCGTGCTCCCGGGTGCCCTGCCCAGACCGGCTTCGAGCCCCAGCCACGGCCCCACGCCCACGTGCACGCGTCAGCAGTAGGGCTGAGACTGAGGATGGACCCTGGCGCAGGCATGGAAGCAGCCGTGTGTCTGGTGCGGCAGAATTAGCCCCAGATGGGTCAGGAGGCTGGGCTTGGTTGGGGTCGGGCTGCCGGCTCCCGAGACCCTGGCAAAGGACCTAATTTCTCAGAGTCTGTTTCCTCTTCTGTGAAATGGGACTAATTATATTTGCCCTCCTTCTTTCTCTGGATTACTAGAGGAAAACACCCTGCAAACCAAGGTGACCAGGGACTAGGATGCTCCTGGGTGCTTTGAGATCCTAGGATGAAATTTCCTCCATGGGAAGGTCTTGGGAATATAAGTGGGGCCCTCCTGGGGACACGCAGCCGGTGGCAGCAGAGGGAGCCTGGGAAGAGGTGGGGGGCCCTCGGTCCCAGTCATGAGGTCCTGGTTTGGGGGGCACCGAGGAGGCCTTGAGTCAGGGTGCGAGGAGCAAAGCCTACCTTCCTTGGCGAGGTCAGCCAGAAGATCCTCAGCTAGAGAGCCCTTGTAGAACTCATCAGCGCCCTTCTCGGCCACACTGCCCAGGGTGTGTACCAGCTCGGGCCATAGCAGAGTCTCGCCTTCTGCCAAGGGCTTCTCCCCATTGAAGAAGAGCTGGCTAGGAAGGCAGAGGGTAACATCCCCTGGTTGTCAGGGGCACAGAGGGCACTAGAGAAGCCAGGGAGGGAAA
Organism: Phascolarctos cinereus; assembly: GCF_003287225.1. Classification (NCBI taxonomy): domain Eukaryota; kingdom Metazoa; phylum Chordata; class Mammalia; order Diprotodontia; family Phascolarctidae; genus Phascolarctos; species Phascolarctos cinereus. Next base: position 729,329,793 of record NW_027555847.1, on the reverse strand, counting down.
TGAAGCCCCAAGAGGGCACGTGACCTGCCCAGGGTCACACAGTGACTCACTGGCAAAACCTGGGCTGGAACTCACATCTCGCAACCCCATCAGGGCCAGGTGTCCCAAGGACGGGGGTGATACTTACCAGAACCATTCTGATAGGTTGGCCCCTCCAGCTGGCTGCCTCCTCCTTCTCTTCCTCCTCTTTCCTCTTCCTCTGCCTCCTCCTTCCCCCTCTTCCTCCTTTCCTTCCTCTTCCCTTTCCTCCTCTTTCTAATCCCTTCCATCCCCCTCCCTGCTCCCTCCTCCTCCCTCTTCCTCCTTCTCCTCCTCTTCCCTCCTCCCTCCTCTTTCTCTTTCTCCTCCTCTTCCCTCCTTCCTCCTCCTCTCCTTCCTCTTCCTCTTCCTCCTCCTCCTCCTCCACCCTTCAAAGGTGAGGATATTGCTGACCTGGCCTCCCCATTTTGGTCATTCCCCTCCCTCCACTTCTGAGGCTAGCACCTCCTCTCCTGAGTTTCCTCCTCCCTCTCTGCCCACTCCTTTGCTGTCTCCTAGGTAAGATCTGTATCTTCTCCTCAAGCTGTCAGCATAGGTGCCCCCAGATCTCTTCTGGGGTCCTTTCCCTTGGTTATCTCTCTTATTGCAACCAGTTTGCAGATGATCCCCAGGAGTCGCATCTGCATCCCTGACATCTCTCCTGGGTTCTGGACCTGTTTCCATCTGTCCTGGCTGCCAGCTTCTCGTTCTGTCCTGTCTGTTCCCAGATCTTCTCTAATCTGGCTCTGCAGTCTCCTGTAGCCACTCTCTGGCCCAGAGGAGGTTTTCCCACCTCCTTCCTCTGCCCTCCAATCCAGCTTTTGGCCGATAGCAGGCTCCTTGTTACATACTGATGTATGTATCCCTCCCACCTCATCTTACCTGGCACCCCCCCATCTTGCCTGGCGCCCCCTCGTCTTGCCTGGTGCCCCCCATCTTGCCTTGCACCCCCCCATCTTGCCTGGGGCCCCCTCATCTCTCCTGGCACTCCCTCATCTTGCCAGCCTTATTTCATGTCCTCCCCCCCCCCCGCCCTCTTTGCTTCAGCCAAAGGGGAAATCTCTCTGCCTCTAATCAAGCTTGGCTGTCAGCCTCCTCTGGGAGCTCACTGGAACTGCTCCCTGTACCTGGGCTGTCTTCTCCCCTCTTTGCCTGCATCCTTTGCCTGCCCATTCTCTAAATTCCGGTAAAGATGACGCCTCCATCAGGAAGCCTCCCCTGCCTGCCCAGTGTCCCCTCAGGCCACACCAGTGCTGTTTTCCCCTCTCCAATGTACTCATCTCCTGCTAAGACTCCCAGTGTGTTCCTCTGTCCCTCACCCCCGTGAGACTGTAGGCATGGTGGGGAGGGTCAGGGGCCTCAATTTCTCCACATTTTGGGTCTCCTCCAACTACTAGGACAGTGTCCTGCACACAGGCATCTTGTGAGGCCGCCATCTGCCTCTCCCTGGGTTCAAGCTGATTCTCTGCCCACTGTTAGCTACTGGCTCTCTTGCTGCAGGGACTTGCATGACCCACAATACCCATGCTCCTTGCCCCCAGTTAGCACAGGCAGCTCCCTGTTTTTGCTCCACTGACACCCAAGCTGAGGCACACTGCACTCTCTGCCCCAGAATGTCTCCTAGTGGCCATCCCTGGTGACGCCCACTCGGCAGCTCCCACCTAGAGCTGATCAGTCCCCGGGGTGTCTGGCGGGCATCTAAAGCGAGGGGCAGGTGGGGACAAAGGAGAGACAGAAGTCAGAGCTCTGCCACCATTCATCCTGTGCCCGGGCTTTGCTCACTTGCAGACCCTGGGAGGGGACCGCTGCAGGAGCTCCAGTCTCCATAGGGGTGCGAGTGGGAAGCCTTGAGAGGCCAGAGACGCAAGCCTCAAGCATGAGCATCAGCCTGGGGCCGGTGGGGCTGGTAGCACATTCTGTGGCCCGAGGTTGCTAGAGAGAGACCCTGAGGAAGGAGATGGCTGATCTTGCTGCCCCCAACCCGCCTCTCTGGGGTGCCTCAGTTTCCTCATCTGCAAATGAGGGGCTTGGACCTTCTGTGACCCCCGCCCCATCCCCCGTTCTGCTCACCGAAGAGAGGAGCTATATATGGCATAGGAAAGAGAGCTGTTGAGGAACAAGTTCAGGACCTTGGAGACTCGGAGGCCTTCCTGGAGGAGGCGGATGGTGGGCTTGAACAGCTGGGCCCATGGCAAGCGACCATGGCGCTGGTGTGCTAGCTGGTAACCTCGGAGCTCTCCTGGGACTCCAATCCAATAGGCCCCTGTGTGAAAAACAGCTGAGTGTGGGAGACCGCGGGGGGAGGAGGGGAGAGCCAGCAGGCCCAAATGCCTGCCAATCCAGAAAGGGGGGATTCACAGGATTTTCCATGTCTGAGTGGGATAGGGGAGGCATGGAGGCCAGCCCAGACCTGAAAACCACTCCACAACATACTCAGCAAGGAGCTGTCCAATTGCTGCTTGGACACTGCCAGGGATGGGGAGCTCACTACCTATCAGAGTCAGCCCATTCCACTCTGGGATAGCTCCCATAAGTAGGAGGTTCAGCCTCGTGGTAGTTCCTGGCTCTGCCCACTGGGGCCAACCTTTCTAATGCCTGAAATAGCCACCATGCCCTGCCCCTGCCTACCTCCCCCCCAGTCTCCAGGCCAAACAAGCCTGCTTCCTTCAACCAATGCTCTTCTCATGTGGACTCTGCATGGACCTTCCCATCCTGGTGGCCCTCCTCTGGAGCCATGCCAGCTCAAACATGCTCTTCCTAAGCTGTAGCACCTGGAACTGAGTCCAAGCGTTTCGGTGTGGGCTTACAGGGCAGAGCACAGGGACATTGTCCCCTGCCTAGTCCCGGAAGCTCTGCCCCTTCCCACACAGCCCAAGATGGCATCAGCTTTCATGCTGACTCCTAAGGAGCTTGTGGTCCTCTCAGACCCCCAGCTCTGCTGCCTAACTGGGTCTCCCCCATGCCTTATTGGGATGTTGACTTTTTGTACCCAAATGAAAGTTTGTGATCTGATAGACTCCAGGATCTTTTGGAATCCTCACTGTGTCAGCCACCCCTCCCTGATTTGTTATCTGCAGATCAGGCAACTATGTCCTCCCTGCCTTTGGTGAGCCCCCCAGGGCCAAGCACAGATCTCTGTGGCACTCCACAGGAGACCTTCCGTGCTGCCGGACCTGGCATAGATACTGGCCATTCCTGTCTGGGCAGCCACCTCTCACCCCATTTCTCTCCATCTCCTCCAGAACAGCTGGGAGCCAGAACAGGTGGGGAAGTCACTGAGGACCCAGGAGGACATTCAGAGAACCTTCCCAGAAAGGGAAGTGCCCCATGCAGCTCCAGACTGGGAGCTTGTCCCGTAGGGCCCCACACCTTCACGCTGATCTCAGAGGCCACAGGTGGTCACACAGGCAGGGAGCTGAGGCCAGAGAAGTCGGGAGGCCTGGGTTGGAATTCTACCTTGAACTGTGTAACTGGGCACCTCCTGGACTTAGTTTCCCTATTTGTAAAATGGGATAATCATTGCACCTGACAACTTGAGGCATCACAGATATGGACATTACCATCCTCCTCTTCCTCCTGACAGGCCCCACCCCCATGTTGGGGCCCTGCTGAAGCCCAGGGAAGGGAAGAGGGCCTCTTTGGGTGCCTGACAGACCTCACCTTTCCCCGGCAGCTTATCTGTCTTACAGAACTCCTGCAGAGTCAGGGGGATGGTCTTGGGCACGGTTTCCCGAGCGTTGATCACTTCTACCTCTCCTGGAGAAATACAGACTGTCAGCCTTCCCCTAACCCCCACCCTTTCACCCACTGTGGCCCCCACTGGGGCCAGACAGCCCTAGAGGGACCCTGCCACCCTCCGGGCCAGAGACGCCTTCTCCCCCCAGGGCCGTGACCCCCTCTGCCCCCTGCTGGCCGTGAAGGAATTGAAGGGAGGTGGGATCAGATAAAAAGCCCCCCAACACCCCATGTCGCCATTACCTTTTTTAAATTAATTAATTTATTTTTAGTTTCCAGCATTCTCTTCCACAAGATTTTGAGTTCCACATTTTCTCCCCATCTCTCCCCGCCCCCACCCCAAGACAGTGGGCATTCGCTATTAGCTCTAATGTAATTGGCGTATGGAGCCTCTCTACTGTTGCTGGTGGCACCCCTTCCTCTCAGAGGGCCCTCAGAGGTTCAGTGATTTCAGCCTCATCCTTCCACACTGGCTCTCCAGGTTCTTTGAAAGGGTCTGGGATCCAGGGCAGGCAAGGATCTACCAGTCTCTCCCTTCCCTTATTTTACGGAAGAGGAAACTGATCCCAGAGAAGGAGGAGGGAGGGGCAGCCCAGGGCTCCTTCCATGCCCTTACCCTGTCTACCGAGGGCCAGAATGGCCAACGCAGTGAGGGAGCCTCAGGATCAGGCCAGAGGACTGGGGGCTTGGGCAGGGGAGGACCACAGCCCAGGGCAGGCAGGGGACACACTACCTGTGCTGGCATTATAGATGGTGAAGATGACCCCACCTCCCAGGCCCATGCTCTGAGGATGGATGACCGAGGTGCAGACCAGGGCAGCGATGGCCGCATCCACTGGGGAGCCAGCTTGCTTCAGTATATCCCTGGGGGAGGTCGAGAGAAGCTGTCAGCAGCAGCCGCGGGGACATGGCCTAGGCTAATCACGAGAGGCAAGGCCACGGGCTCTGCTGGACCCATCGCCTCCTCCAGCCTTATTGTTAGCAAGGATTCCCAAGGCCCAATGGGCTTCATTCTCCAGGATGCTCTTGGGGGTGCAGCAAATGGAGCGCTGGGCCTGGAGTCGGGAAAACTCATCTTCGTGAGTTCAAATCTGACTACAGACACGGAATAGCTGTGTGACCCTGGCCAAGTCACTTCACCCTGTCTGCCTCAGTTTCTTAATCTGTAAAATAAGCTGGAGAAGGAAGTGGCCAATCCCTCCAGTGTCTCTGCCAATAAAACCCCAGACGGGGTCAGGAAAAGTCAGACATGGCTGAACAACTCAGCCCTCTTCTATGTGGGAGATACCCTTTGGTGAGTGACGCCTTTGTCGTTGGGAAGTGCCAGGTACCAGGGCCCTGAGCCTGGCTTAGGAGTCCAGCCAAGCAGGAGCAGGTCTGGGAGTCTAGGTCAGGTGAGGAGTGCCCAGAAGAAGTAGTGGTGGTGGCCATCCCGGAGAAGAGAAAGCTCAGGGCTGAGTTCAGGTGTGGTGAGGAGGGGTCACTCCTGTTTGGTTTGGCCAGGAATAACGGGGCTGGGGGCAGGGAGAGAAGGTGGTTATACATTGATACAGAGCTCAAAGTTTTCCAAAGCTCTTAAATGTGTAATCTTGTCAGTCCTCACACCAACTCCGTGCCTCAAGAGCTAGTATTATCCCCATTTTACAGATGAGGACACTGAGGCACAGAGTTGGGGTTGTGCAGGGTCACACAATGCAGAAGTATCTGACGTGGGATTTGAACTTGGGTCTTCCTGTCTTCAAGTCCAGTGCTCTAAGCACCTAGTGTGTGCTAGGCCTTGCCTTCCAGGGGCCAACCTTCTCTGGGTGTGGGAGATCCCACCTGGACAGAGAGAAGATAGTATGTGGCACTTTGAGGAAGGAGTCCTGAAGGGAGATGTAGCCAGAGCTGAGCTTTGGAGACCCAAGCTGCTGGTGGAAGTTAGGCTCCCATGGACTAGCCTCGCTCATCTGGACCTCCACTATCCAGAACAAGGCTGTCCTAAGACGTGTACCATCCAGAATTCTGTCTCCCTCCAGCCTTCTCTATGGAGAGCTCAGCTTGGGCCAGGGAAATAGCCAAGACTTTCCTCAGGACATTCTTGGGCCCTAGCTCACCTCTGCGTAGGGGAACCTGGACTCAAAGTACAAGGGCAGGGTGCTGGCCTCATCCCCTCCCTGCCTCAGGGGAAGGTGAAAGGAGAGGCCAGGGAGCTGATCTGATTTCTGTCTGACCCACAGGAAAGTCCAGGAAGGATGACTTCTCAACACTGAGAGGGCAAAGCTGGAAGGAAACAGCACTGGGGAGCCCAGGCTAGTGTTAGAGGGAGCTCCAAACTGTCTGATCCAACCCCTATTTTACAGATGAGGAAACTGAGGCCAGAGAGGCTAAGGTCCGTTTCAAAGATCTGTGCGACCATGGGTGGGTCATTTAAGCTCTGCGAAAAAGAAGGAGATGGACCAGGTGACCACCGGCATCCCTCCCCAGTCTAGGGAGGTGAGGTGCAAAGGTCCCTCAGAGGCTGCCTCATCCAGCCCTTCCCTAAATCCTCATCTTCACCTTGACAGACCACTTTAAGGTTGGCAGAGCACTTTACAAACATCATCTTCCTGGGAGGGAGCTCTGCTTATTGTCCCCATTTTACGGAAGAGGAGACAGAGGCAGATGAAGATGAAGTGACTCGTCTGGTCCCCAGCTAGTTAGTGTCTGAGAGAGAAATAGAACTCAGGTCTTCCGGACTCCAGGTGCCAAGCTCCACATACTGTGGGGCCCCAGACACTAACTAGCTGTATGACCCTGGGCAGGTCACTTAACCTCTGTTTTCCTCAGTGTCCTCATCTCTAAAATGGGGAAGACAATAGCACGTCCCTCCTGGAGTTATCATGAGGATGACATGAGATAAGCGTGAAATGCTTAGCACGGTGCCTGGCACATGGAGGTGCCATATAAACGTTAGGCATCCTCCTCCACGTCATCAGTGGAAACAACACTAAGACAAGATGGGGCCTCATGCTCTGCTACTGCACCCTCAGGACCATGGGACCTTTCCACGAGACTCTGCTGAAACCTCCCCCGGGGTCACCTTGGAGCGCTGGCTCTTTCTGGACAGAGACAGCCCAGAGCCTGGCACTCAGAAGTACCAAAGAAACGCGTCTTCACTCACTCACTCATTCACTCATTCATTCATCCACTCACTCACTCATTCATTCATTCATTCATTCACTCACATTCATTCATTCATTCACGTGCTCATTCATTCATTCACTCACTCGCTCATACTTTTATCCACTTATTCATTCACTCACTCAACAAATGGGATGGCTGCCTTCTTGAGGGAGTGACTTTGCTGTCAACAGAGACAGGACGGCTGCCTGCCATGGATGGAGGTGCAGTCTGGATGAGATGCTCTGCCTCTGCTTGTCTGGCCCCACCCTCTGACTAGGGCAGTTGGTTCAGGGTGATAGTGATATGATTCAGGAAAGATGGGGCAGGGACATGCTGATGCTGGATGGCACTTAGAGGCTCAGAGCTCCCTTTTCTCCCTGCTGGGGGGTGGGCAGCCACCCAGGTTTCCCTGAGGCTTCCTGCTGGCGCCAGACTGGTGAGCTCCCTGGCTGGGACTGCGCCAACTGCTGGGTGCCGCGGCCTAAGGCTCTGCCTGTGGTGACCACGAGAGGTGCCCGGGGTCGTTGGCTATTGTGAATCCTAGTGGCCTGGGGAACTGGGCAGGAAAGCTGCCTTCTCTGTGCTTCCCTGCCCCCCCCATCCTCTGGCCCGGCCACACATTGTCCCCCACTCCCCCATTTCTTTCCCACAGTCTTGGAGCCTGAGAATCCCCTTGGGAAGGTGAGTGGGAAGAGTTAGCTTTGGGAGAGGCTGGAGGAAGAGAGCTCCACGGGGTGGGGGGGGTGCTGAAGGCTAGAGAGTCTGAGGCTGGCATGTGTGGGGAGGAGAGAGAGGCAGCCATTCAGAGTGAGAAAAGAGCTGACGACTATAGACAGGTATAGACCCCCATTTCATTATGTGGGGAGGCATTCCGCCTTTTCCCCACACCAGACCACGCAGTGTAGGTGAGCAATGCAGGCATTAGGCTGTCCCGGTGGCCCTCTGGAGGGGGCCAAGCACGCATCTCCCAACGTAGTGGCTGAGGAGCCAGCGAGGCCATGGCTGCCGCTGGAGGCTGCCCTGGAGTCCACACCAAGTGGTCCAGGAGCGTTGGATGGGGAGGCTGAGATGATGCTAGCCCAGGACACAAGATGGTGATGGTGATGGGGTGTGTGAGTGTGTGTGTGTGTGTGTGTGTGAGTGTGCGTGCGCATGTGTGTGCATTGAATGTGTGTGAGTGCGCTGTGTGTGTGTGTGTGTGTGTGAGAGAGAAAGAGAGAGAGAGAGAGAGAGAGAGAGAGAGAGGGAGGGAGACAGAGAGAGAGAGAGGGAGACAGAGAGACAGAGACAGAGATGGGAACGGGGTAGGTCATGAGACTCTCCAAGGCCCAACAGTACCGCAAACACTAGCTGAACTGACCGTCAGGGTGCAGGGCATCCCAAAGGTCCCCAGGTTGTGTGAGGGGAGGGAGCTGCCCCCAAGCCTCACCCCCATAGCCCTGGCTTGTGCCCGCCACTGACAGAGGAAACAATGGGGTCACTGAGAGGGGACTAGGTTGAGCTGTCTCCAGGTACTTTACAGTCTCTGGCTGTGGCTGATCCTAAATCAGGGGAGGACTGGAAACCACCTTTGAATGTCCAGGGATACCCCATCTTCACAGGCCTGGGGCCAGCTGGCAGAAAGCCAAGGGAGGGCGAGGGCAGGGCAGGGCAGAGCCAGCAGCCCTGCCCTGGCCAGTCAGTCAGTCAGTCCCAGAGGGCTCCCAGGAGGAGGTGGCATGGGGATGGGAGAGGAGTCTGCCAGGCTGGGAGGCCGCAGATGAGACATGGCTCTAACTTAATAGCAGTTAGTACTCGCACACACTACCTCAAGGTTGCAAGGCACTACAAATACGATGTCAGGCAGCGGGGGCACTAAGCTACCCCCATTTTACAGAAGCAGGGTCATGCAGCCAGAGGCGGGCCTTCCTCCAGACTGGAGAACTGGTGCTGCCTCACAAGACTGATAAGAACGGTTCCTCTTTCCATAGTGGGCATCATCGCCTTGGGGCCTTCCCTAAGCCGGGGGCTGTTCTGCGGCCTTTCTAAGAGCCCACCCCCCATTAAGTGCCTGGTGTGGGAACGAGGAACACAATGCTGCTGCCGCAAGCAACAGACGCCAACCACCACAGCTGCCTCAGGCTAGACACGCAGGATCTCCCCTCCCCTGGAGCTGGTGGCCGGGAGTCCTGGGTCCCAGGTCCAGCCTCCTGGTGTCTGAGGGAGCCGAGGGGGGAAGTTGGAAGCCAGCAGCCCAACTGCCCAGCCCAGCGATTCTGCTCTGCCCCTCCCTGCCCCCCCATGGCCGCAGCCCACCTCCAAGGCCAGGTCTGCTGGTGGGGGTCCCTGGGGATGGAGCTGAGGGGCAGGGCACAGTCTGAGATTTAGGGCACAAGGCCCACCCCCTCATTTCATAGCTGAGAAAACTGAGGCCCTGCCACACAGCCCACACAGCTAGTGGTGGGGCGGGGGAGATCCCGAATTCAAACACACACACACACACACACACACACACACACACGCCCTCAGAGAGCTGGCATAAATTCTTTGTATGTCCTTGTCCAAGCCATTTTCCCACTTGAGCCTCAGTTTACCCAGCTGTAAAATGACATTCTCGCCTCCCAGAACCAGCCTGTCAAAGGGAGCAGAAGGAGACCCCCAGGGCAGCTCCTTTGGGGCTACCTGACACCAACCATCTGGAGAAGTCCTTCCCTGCCAGGCCAGCAGGCAAATATCTCAGCCTCGGCAAACAAGACTCAGAATCAGTGAGGGACTCTTTCTCTTCATCAGCTGTGTGACCTGCCTTATGGAGCAGGGGCTCAGAAAAGAGGGAGCAGGGGGAGGGTTCTGGACAGGTCAGCCCTGGTTTGCCCGAGGCATCTGACCGAGTCTTTCCTGGGTGAGCCGGAAGGGATGGAGAGGTGTGGGGGAGACGCTAGGACAGAGAGGGCTTAGGAGCTGGCCGCAGGTAGGAATCAAGAAACTGTCCTGTCACTGTGGAAGCAGGTGTCTAGGGGAGGGTCCCAGGGATCTGTGCCTGGCCCTGTGCTGTTTAACTCATCAAATGTGCTGGTCCAGGGGGGAGGGGTTAGTAGTATTCAAAAAGATCCTGTCAAGCCAGAGGCTTGGACTGAATCTACAAGAAGATGCTTTGATAGGGATAAATGTAAAACTTTACACATGGGTTCAAAAAGTCACCTTCACAAATATTAGATGAGGGAGATGAAATATGAATAGACAGCAGCTGATCTGAAGAAGATCCTGGGGTCTTTGTGGACTGCAAGTTCAGCCCTGGGTTGGGCAGCAAAAACAACGAATCCATTCTTGGGCTGCACTAGGAGGGGAGAGTTCCCAGAAAGAGGGAGGGGAAGGTGCCTCTGTCCTTTTCCCTCCTCAGGCCTTTTCTGGAGCACTGGGGTCAGTTTTGGGCCCCATGGTTGAGTCCAGAGGAGGTGACTAGGATGGGGAGGGCTTGAATTCATGCCCAATGAGGAGCAATTGGAGAAAATGGGCGTGTTTAGCCTGAAGGAGCGACAGGAGAGCTGTCTTCAGGCAGCCCCAAGTTGGAGGGGCTAGCCTGGTTCTGCCAGGCCCACCCTGAGCACTGTCCCAGGGCAGACCAGGCTGTCTGACCCTGGAGGCCTCCACACTGAGGCGGGGTGTCCTCTCACCAGGCCCGCTCTCGAGGGGCTTGGCGGTCAGGGACAGAGGGGCTGGATGCGGCTGAAGTTCCCTCCTGTTCTTCCGGTCCTCTGCTCTCTGTCGTGGAGGCTGCTGATGTCAGAGCCTGTGCCCGGATTAGAGTGGGCAAAGGAAGCTGGGGACCTGGCCTGAGTCCCCACTGGAAATAGTGACTGAAGCAGCAGCCAGACCCCGGCAGGTGATGGAGAGACAAGCTTATCCTCGTGTCCTCGGCCATTGGGCTTTCCTTGAAAGTCCCTCAGCCGGGCTCCAGCTGGTGACCCAGCGTGCCCCAAGAACAGTGCCTGAGCTCCCCCCAATGCCAGGGAGAGCAGGGCAGGTGGCTGCGTTGGATCCGAGAGGCCTCTCGGGAATGCCAGTGGGTTTTTTTGTTTTTGTTTTTGTTTTTGTTTTTGCTTTTAGGCAATTGGGGTTAAGTGACTTGCCCAGGGTCACATGGCTAGTAAGTGTCAAGTGTTTGGTATGAGGCCAGATTTGAACTCAGGTCCTCTTGACTTCAGGGCCGGTGCTCTATCCACTGCGCCACCTAGCTGCCCCAGTAATGCCAGTGTTTTAGGAGGATGCCTGGCAGCTGGATGGAGGCTTAAGTCAGGGAGGCCAGTTGGGACAGGTCATTGCACTGATCCTGGCTAGAGGTGGCTGTGGGAGCAGAGGGAACCCCCTGTATGTAGGAGAGATGGGAAGCTAGACAGGAAAGGGCTTGGCCATGGGAAGGGTGGGGATGACATCAGGGTCATGAAGCTGGGTGACCGGGGGGGGGGGGTGGGAGTGCCCCTGACAGAGGGAAGAGAGTGGAGTGGGGGAGGGAACTGGCTGAAGCCTTCCTGCTCTCTGCACGCTGTGTTTGATGTGCCCTGGGACACCACGGGCACCTGGCGATGTGTGCCAGGAGCTCAGGGAAGAGGCTGGGGTGGGGCTTCAGCTCTGGGATGTGTGAGCTGCTTGAAATGAAGTGAATGAAACCAAACTCCTGAGACGTTCCATGCTCTGGGCTGTCAGGCCCGGGGTCCCTGGACCCAGAAGCGGCCTCTTGTCAGACAAATGATGTTAGGCCCTTTCCTTTCTGATGAGTCTTTCTCATTCTTTGCCCTGGTCTTGGTGAGGGGGTCCTACAGACCACCACCCACCCGAGTTGCCCACTGGCTGCTGGCAAGTGGGAGTGTCTGTGTTGCCAAGCTAGGCTGAGGAGACCCAAGGTTCCGGCTGGGCAGTGGGCACGGCCATGGGCTTGCTCCTGCCCTTGAATGAGCCCAAGCCCAGATACTAGTCCTGACCGAACCAGACCCCAGCCCTGAGCAAACTTGGACATTGGTCCTGAGAGAGCCCAGACACCTGAGAGTGGACACCAAGCTGAGCAGCCAGTCCTGAATGACCCCAGGACCCAGCCTTCGTCCTCTGGAGTCAGCTCACACTCACCTGCCGATGTCCGAGCAGCGCTTGCTGTCTGCTGCTACAGCCGCGGTGGGGTAGCTTCTCTCTGGGCACGTGCTGCGCAGGGCCAGAGTGCTGGCAAGGACAATGATGGCTACCAGGATTGCCAAGGCTAGCAGTATGACGCAGGCCGTGCGAACCCCAACCTTGGCCATAGCCAGGGCGGACGGACTTCCTGCAAGGATAGAGCTGGGGTGAAAAGCGAGTAGGGAGGATCTGAGGATCTGAGCTCCAGCGGCACTCCCCCCGCCCCGCTTCTCCTCCTCCTCCTCCCTCTCTCCCTCCTCCTCCTCTTCTTCCTCCTCTTCCCTCTCTTCCTCCTCATCCTCCTTCTGTCCCTCCTCCTCCTCCCTCTCTCCTTCCTCCTCATCCTCCTTCTCTCCCTCCTCCTCCCTCTCTCCCTCCTCCTCCTCTTCCTCTTCCTCCTCCCTCTCTCCCTCCTCCTCCTCCCTCTCTTCTTCCTCCTCTTCCTCCTCCTCCTCCCTCTCTCCCTCCTCCTCCTCCCTCTCTTCCTCCTCCTCTTCCTCCTCCTCTCCTCTCTCTCCTCCTTCTCCCTCTCTCTCCCTCCTCTTCCTCCTCTCTTCTCCTCCTCATCTCCCTCCTCCTCCTCTTCCTCCTCCTCCTCCTCCTCCTCCTCTCCCTCTTTTCTTCCTCCTCTTCCTCCTCCTCCCTCTCTCCCTCCTCCCTCTCTTCTTCCTCCTCTTCCTCCTCCCTCTCTCCCTCCTCCTCCTCCCTCTCTCCCTCCTCCTCCTCCTTTTCTTCCTCCTCTTCCTCCCTCTCTCACTCCTCCTCTCCCTCCTCTCCTCCCTCTCTCCCTCCTCCTCCTCCTCCTCCCTCTCTCCCTCCTCCTTTTCCTCTTCCTCCTCCCCCTCCTCCTCTAGCCCCCAGGAGCCAGGCCCCCCGTCTGTGGTACCTGCCTGGGAGGCTGCCTGGGAGCAGCAGCAGTGGCAGCAGCAGTGGCAGCAGCAGCAGCAGCAGCAGCAGCGGTGGCTGGCAGAGGCTGTTTCCCCTTCTGCATCCTGTCTCCAGCTTCCCTAGGGTGCAGCCCCAGCTCTGGGCGGGCAGAGGGAAGGCTTTGGTGGCTGTTCCCCTCCCATACTCTGCTGGCCAGCAGCCACCACCAACCCTGGGCGTTTTAACCACTCCTCCCCCCCGCCCCTGCCTGACCATGAGCTTCCCCCATCCCAACCTTCCACCCAGCTGGGGGCCTTTCCTGGCTGCCCCCTCATGGGCCCCCCGGCTCTGTGTAACTTTGGGCAGGTCAGTCAGTCAGTAAACATTTGTGAAGTGCCTACTGTGTGCCAGGCATGGTGCTAAGCCCTAGGGACACAAAGAGAGGCTCGAGGCAGCCTCTGGCTCAGAGGAGCTCACCATCTGATGGGGGAGATGGTGTGCAAACAGCCCTCCACTGACAAGCTAAAGGCAGGAGGAATGGGGGATCGGTAGCATCAGAAAGGGGGAAGGGCTTTCTGTGGAGGGTAGGAAGCCAGGGAAGCCAGCCCCTCTGTGGGCCGCCTCGGTGTCCCCCTCTGGAATGTCAGTGGTTTGAGAGAATCCAGCTCGGGGTCCCTGCCCATCCTCCCCTTCCCACCCCCATCATCCTGTACCCCCTCCCTGCCACCCCCCCAGAGGGAGGGAGGTCACGCACTAGTTCACTTGGTCTGTATCTGCCCAGCTCCAGCCCTGCCCCGGGCACAAGGGCCAGTGATACAACTGCTGCTGCTGCTGGTGGGTTGGGGCTGCTGGGGACTGTGGGTGCTGAACCGGAAGGGGCCTCAGGGCCCATGCAGTCCAACACCCTGAATTCACAGGGGAGCTGACACAGCCCAAGGTAACCCAGCTGGGAAGGGGCAGGTGCCCTGGCCCTGAGACCAGCACACTGGATTCCCTCCCTGTACTTGGAGACTTGGGAATGGAGGAGGCCCTGAGGAGAAAGAAGGAAGCGCTGGGGAGGGCTGTGGGCCAGCAGGAAGGGTGAGGCCCAGGCTGCCCTACACGCGTTTCCGTTTTTGATACGGTTAACAACCCAGCAGATGCGGGAGCATGGTGGCTCTTGCTTTGGCGAGACCAGAGACAGTTTTGCTAAGGGTTCTCCTACCATTCTTGTGGAGAAGATGGCGGTGGGGCGTAATGCATAGCTCAGCCTGAAGGGCAGGAGTTCATGCTGGTGAGCTGAGTGAGGAGGTCTCCAGCGGAGTGCCCCAGGGATTGGTGCCTGGTCCTGGGCTATTTAACCTCTGTGTCAATGGCTTAGACAAAGGCGGAGGGCAGGCTCCTACAATTTGCCAATGACCCAAGCTGGGAGGGATCGGTGACCCCCTGAGAGACAGGATCAGGATCCTGAAAGATTGAATAAGATGAAATTCATTTGGGAGAAATGTTAAGTCTTGTACTTGGGCACAAGTTGACAAGATGGGGGAGCCTACTTAGAAAGCAGCTTGTCTGAAGAAGAGTGGAGGGGGGTTGTGGGAGTGGACCACAAGCTCTCAGGCCTTGCGCTGCCTGGGGAAGGCAGAACTTTCAGAATCAGGGAGCTGAGAGCCCGTCTCACTGGCCTCTACTGTCCTCAGACCTCCTTTGCAGCTCTAGGGACCACAGTAGAGAAAGATCCTTGGTAAATGGAACATGTGCAGAGGAGGGTGACCAGGCTGGGGAAGAGCCTGGACTGGGATAAGGACCAGGCGAAGGCACAGGGGTGTTCAGCCCAGATTGGAGAAGGTTGGGGAAGACCCAGGGGAGAAACCCAGAAGGATGGCTCTGCTCAAGTCTCTGAGAGCTTGTCACTTGGGGCAGTAATTAGCTTTGTTCCTCTTGGCCCCAAGATACGTGCTCCAAAGGAGGAAGGGAAGTCTGGGCTGCCTTGGGAGGTAATGAGCTCCCCATCCTTGACTGTCTCCAAATAGAGGAGGGGCCCGCACTCCTCAGGGATGCTAAGGTGGCTCTCCTCTGAGGCGTAGGTTGGCCTGAGGCCCCTGCTGGCTCTGAGGCTCTGGGCCTCTGGAGATGCGAGGCAGCAGTCACTGGCCATCAGCCTGAGCCTCTCTGTCCTGAAGTGACCTGGAGGACTTTCCCAGGGTCAGGAGCCTGTATGGCCACCACAGCCCCCCAGGGCCAGGCAATGTGGCGCCGAGCTGCATCACCACACAGCATATTCCCAGAAAGGCGTGATGTGGTCTGTCCTCAGCAAGTCCCTGGACTGCCCTGCCTGTCTGGCCCTCCCTCAGTCTCAGCCAGGCACAGCTCACTGCAAAGGGTGGTGAAACCCTGGCCAGCTCACTGCCCCCACTAGGCTCCATCCAGGTGGTATCTGAGGCCTGCCCTTCCCTGAAACTGCAGCCAGCAGGTGCAGGGCATGGGGTCCTGCTCAGAGTCTGAAGAGAGAGCCGAGGCTGGAAGGGGGAGGGGCAGCAGGAGCCCTTGGAGCCGGAGTCAGACCCACAGGGCCCTCTCCTGGTGCTCCTGGCCTGGAACAGCAAAGTCCTCTTCCTGCCGAATTCATCTGGGCAACAGGGAAAGGGGCGGATTTGGACCAGATCAGCACTAGGGTCTCTGCTCCTGTGCCTATGTGCCCAGCACCCCTGCACTTGGACCTATCATGGACCAGGAACATCACTGCCCCCTCTGTGGATGGGGAGCTCACTACCTCCACTGGGAGACAGCAGGGCCTGTTATTGGTGGGGATGGCGACGCTGCCCTTCCCTTTTCATATCAAGCTGAGAAGCTGCTCAGAGATGGTAGAGGCTATTATGCCCATTGGGAAGGATCTGAGGAAGCGGAGCACCGGCGGTGGCGCTCAAGGAGCTGGGCCGCCTGGCCAGGTACCTGCAGATGGCTTGGGGACCAGGCCTCCATGAGCTCACAGACTCCTGACCCCTGAGAGCCTGGATTCTGGGTCCCAGGAAGTGTCTTGGGGCTGACTGTTAACAGTGCCCCCCAGGGACCCATTGTCCTGCTCTGGGCATCAGACTTCTCCTCTGGGACACGGGCCAGAGGCATTTTTTTCCCTCTGATGGGTATTTGATATTCGTCAAATGAAGGGTGCTGTGCCAGGGATTGAGAACCTGGGCTCCCTGCCCCCCAGTGGTGCCCAGGCAGCTGCCCCCACTCCAACACGCAGTGCCTGAGACCACAAGGAAGCAGGAGAGAGACAGGACAGGCTTCTTAGAGGGCTGGGGGCTAGGGGAGGCAGGGAGTTCCAGGAATTAGAAACAGCCAGAGTCAAAGGCCAGATGCAGAAGGCTCCAGTGCTGGAGGGCTACAGGGTAGACAGCCCAGAAAGGAGGGACCCAAAGGGAGGGAGGGGCCAGGTGGGGCAGGGCCTTGAGTGCTAAGTAGAGGAGTTTGAAGTGGGTCCTAGGGGGAGCCCTCAGAAGGGATCTCTTGGCAACCTCGCCTGCTGGAAAGGGATCCCCTCCTAGGACACACCAGATAGTCTGGTCAGGTCTGACCCATCCTCCCCATGGCCTAGAATTGTCTATAACTCCCTATGGCCTTCTTAATTGTTCATCGCCAGCCTCAGCCTATTCTGAGCATTAAAACTCATGACCTCACAGAACTGCAGCAGAGATAAGGCGATGGGCCGGACCAGAGCCCTGAAGGGTGGATGTAGCCCAGACTTCTCATTCTTCAGGAGAGGAAACAGGCCCAGAGAGTAACCCTGGTAGGCAGAAGGACTCCATCACCCCGAGCCTCCTGGCACCCCTTCCCCTTTTCAGATTCTTTTTGTGTGTCATCTTCCCCAATTAGACTCTGAGCTCGTTGAGGGCTGGGACTGTCTTAGCCTTTCTTTGCACACCCAGCACCGGATCCAGGGCCTGGCATGTAATAGGTGCTTAGCAAATGTTGCCTCTGACTCTGAGCTGGCTGGTAACCCCCCTGGCATCCATTCCAGTCTTTTCTTCCTCAGCAGAATTGTTCTCCTTTTTATTCTGAGGATTTTGTTCCGTGCTGCAGGGTTTCAGGGCCTGGGATGCTCCCTGGACTTCTTGTGAAATCTGTCCAGCTGAAAGGCCTGTCTCTCCCTGGCTTTCCTCCTTGGCTCTGGGACAGAACTGTGATGGATCCTCAAGGCTGCCCCCTCTCATCTCTTTCCAGATCCAGTTCCCTGCCTTGGTCAGAACTGTGCCGCCCACGTGGCCCCTGCTCCTGCTGATGACTGAAGGTGAGGCCAGGCTTCTGAGAGCTCCAGCAGGTGAGTGGACCCAGCTGGCTGGGGACGCATCGACTCTCTCTGGTCTGTAGTGTGTCGCGAAAGGGTGTTTGCTGGAGGACTGGAAAGGGCCCGTACTCCCCCTCATTTTATACAGGAAGAAGGAAAGGCCTGGGGAGGGCAAGGGGCAGATTAACATGGGGCCTCTTACTCTAAACCTTGCGGCTTCCCTCTCCTCTGAGTTTCCATCCTTTGATCTTCACCCAAGCTCTCTGCACTGAGCTTCCTGCCTCTTCCTCCTGTGTTTCCTCACTTCAGAATCTCCTTTCATATACTGGGTTCTTTTCCAGTCCCTTTGCATCTCCCCTGTGGGTTTTTCCAGGAAGGTCCGTCCACCCAGGGCCTTATCCCAGTTATGGGTTAATTCTACCATTTCTTGGGATGCCTCTGGAGGTCAGATTTGCCTTTTCATATCAGGATGTTGAATCTGCTCTGCTTGCCACCCAGACTTTGCAGGTTTGGACTTCTAAGATTCTGCTCCTTGTCACTGGTGGGCTCCTTTCTTGGATTCTCTGTCTCATGAACTCTTGGTCCACCTTTCCTACTTCTGGAGCACCTGCAGGGCCCTGCCCAGGACCACTGGGTCCTCATTTTAAAGTCTCCACACAAATGTCCTTCTACCCCTCCCATCAGGTGGGAGACTGTCACTCCTGTATTTTAATCTGTGGTCTGGAAATCCAGAGGCCATTCTCAAGTACCAAGTTCGCGTGGCTGGCCATTCACTCCATTTCTCTCGTTTTCTATAGGTAGGAGTGAGGAAAACACCTTCTGGACCCAAAAAGCCCTCTTGGTCAACAGTTACTAATGCAGAGATGTTTTCTAGTTCCTTCTGGCAATATCATTGTGTCCACATGACCCACTGGAGTCACCAGGCTGAACAAATCTTCAGTTTCTCTCTGCCAAGTCCCAGATTTATACCCTGGAAAGACAACAGATCCCCTCAGCATCATGGCCTCAGGACTCTTCAGCAGGCAGTCATCAGCTACTGCCAGTCAATCAGTCAATCAACAACCCTTTATTAAGCTAAGCGGTGCAGCTATGTGGAGCGCCAGGCCTGGAGTCAGGAAGACTCATCTTCCTGAGTTCAAATCCAGCCTCAGATACTTACTAGTTGGGTGACCCTGGAGAAGTCACCAAATCCTGTTGGCCTCAGTTTCCTCATCTGTCAAATGAGCTGGAGAAGGAAATGGCCAACCACTCCAGTGTCTTTGCCAAGAAAACCCCAAATGGGGTCGCAGAGAATCAGACGTGACTGAGAATGCTCCATGCTGGGAATACAAACACAGCAGAAAGCCAGTCCTCACCAGGGGTGCGCTCTCCACAACGTGTAGGACACACTTCTAAGTTTAATCTGAATCACAACATTTTCCCCATTTTTGAGCTGGCTCCAGCATACTCCGGGTTCCTGCCCTCAAGAAGCTTACATTCTAATGGGGAGAGACACCACATAAAATCGAGCTGAAGTGGGGGGGGGTGGCAAAAGTACCCAATGTGAAGGCATGGCAGAAGAAGAGTATGCCCTAGAGAGGGAGGAGACATGGCTGGCCTCAGCAGACTCCTGAAGGGGAGGTTCTGGGAGGACCATCCAATTAGAGGAAGGGCTGCCGGAGCCAATGTGTGGGTTCCAGGGCTGGAGGGAGGCTCTAGGGGGAGGGCTTCTGGGGGATGGCAGAGGAAGTCTGGGGTGCAGCCCTGGTTCTTCTTCCTCTGACCCTTCTGTAGATAAAGCACAGGCCGTTCCCATGTGACTTCCCTGCTCAGAAAATTTCAGTGGCTCCTTCTCTCTCTGAAATGTCTAGGAGGCAATTGGTGATGGCAAGTGGAGCTCAGGAGAGAGGTTACGGCTAGACACATAGACATGTAAGTTGTCTACACAGAGATGATGGCCAAAGCTAAGATAGCTGATAAGATTACTGAGAGAGTAGGTGTAGGAGAAGAGGGTCCCAGACAGTCTTTCAGGGACACTCATGATTAATAGATGTGACCTGGAGGAGGATCCAGCTAAGGAGACTGAGAAGAAGCGGTCAGACAGATGGGTGGCATTGCAATAGAAATTTAGCAAAAAGGCAAACTGAGGCAAATTTCTCTGAGCAAAATAACATTTATTAATGGGGCGTTCTGCCTGTCAATAAATGGGGCAGTGATTTGCCTCCATTTATGCTAAAGACCCTGAGGAAAAGGACAGTTCCCCTTTTATAGGTTTTGGGGAATACAGAACAAAGAACAGAACAGGTAGATGACATCATGAGATTGAGAATAACATGGTTAGTTACAGAGCTGAGGTGCAGGAAACATGATTGGTTAAAAGTTTGGTAATGAGACTTTCAGGAGTCAAGATGGTAGAATAAGGCAGGAATTCACCTGAATTCTCCCAAATTTACCTTCAAAAAACTATAAAATAATGCTTCAAAACAAATTCTGGAGACAGAACCAACAAAAAGATGGGGTAAAACAATTTTCCAACCTGAGAGAACTTAAAAGGTTGGCAGGAAAGGTCTTTTTCATGCAAGTAAAAAGGGAGTACAGTTCAGTGCAGGCAATGTCTGTGCAAGCCAGCAGGCAGCCCTGAGCCCCAGCACAAGTCAGTGACTGTGGCTCCAGTGCAAGAAGCTTGAGACAATGCCCCCTCGACCCCAGGAGCAGAGCTCAATTTTAAAAGTCATGAAATAGGTTGGAAAATGAGAGGGGGAGGGGAAAGAACCTGACTATAGAAAGTTACACGGTGATAGGGAAGATTAAAACAAACTCAGAAGAGGAAACTATGTCAAAATGCTTATATGTGAAGACTCAAAGAAAAATGTGAATTGGTCTCAGGCCCCAAAAGAACTACAGGAAGAGCTTAAAAAGGATTTTAAAAATCAAATAAGAGAGGTAGAAGAAAAATTGGGAAAAGAAATCAGAGTTATGAAAGAGAATCATGAAAAAAGAGTCAGCAACTTGGTAAAGGAAGCACAAAAAATGGAAAAAAGATATACAAAAAAATGACTGAAGAAAACAACTCCCTAAAAAGTAGAATTGGGGGGCAGCTAGGTTGCACAGTGGATACAGCACCAGCCCTTGAGTCAGGAGGACCTGATTTCAAATCTGGCCTTATACCAAACACTTGACACTTACTAGCTGTGTGACCCTGGGCAAGTCAGTTAACCCCAATTGCCTAAAAATTTTTTTAAAAAATTTTTTAAAAAGCAGAATTGG
The DNA here is from genome assembly GCF_003287225.1 of Phascolarctos cinereus. Classification (NCBI taxonomy): domain Eukaryota; kingdom Metazoa; phylum Chordata; class Mammalia; order Diprotodontia; family Phascolarctidae; genus Phascolarctos; species Phascolarctos cinereus. The sequence continues at coordinate 729,309,380 of NW_027555847.1, read as the reverse complement.
CCAAATAGAAAAGGAGCTATAAAAGCTAACTGAAAAAAATAGCTCCTTAAAAATTAGAATTGGACAAGTGGAAGCTAATGACTCCATGAGATATCAAGAATCAATCAAACAGGGGCAGCTAGGTGGTGCAGTGGATAAAGCACCAGCCCTGGAGTCAAGAGGACCTGAGTTCAAATCTGGTGTCAGATACTTACTAGCTGTGTGATTCTGGGCAAGTCACTTAACCCGGATGGCCTCAAAAAAAAAATCAATCAAACAAACTCAAAAGAATGAAAAAAATAGAAGAAAATGTGATCTATCTCACTGGAAAAACAGCTGACATGGAAAATAGATCTAGGAGAGATAATTTAAAAACTCTTGGACTACCTAAATAAGCCATGACAAAAAAAAAAGATGCTTGACATCAAGAAATTATTAAGGAAAACTGCCTGCATATCCTAGAACCAGAGAATAAAATAGAAATTGAAAGAATCCACCAATCACCTCCTTAAAGAGATCCCAAAATGAAATCTGTAAGGAATATTATAGCCAAATTCCAGAACTCTCAGGTCAAGGAGAAAATACTGCAAGCAGTTAAAAAGAAACAATTCAAATATTGAGGAACCACAGTCAGGATTACACAGGATATAGCAGCTTCTATATTAAAGGATCAGAGGGCTTGGAATATGATATTCTGGAGGGCAAAGGCACTAGGATTATAACCAAGAATCACCTACTCAGCAAAACTGAGTATGATCCTTTAGGAGGAAAATAGATATTCAATGAAATAGAGGACTTTCAAACATTCCAGATGAAAAGACCAGAGCTAAACAGAAATTTTGATGTTCAAATACAAGATTCAAGAGAAGCACAAAAAAGTAAACAGGAAAGAGAAATAAGATTGAACTATTTACATTCCTACACAGGCAGATGATACTTGCAACTCTTAAGAACCATATCACTATTAGGGCAGTTAGAAAGAGTGTACATATGTTGTTTTTGTCTACTTTTTCTTTCACAACATGACTATTATGAATATGTTTTACATGACTACACATGTATAACCTATATCAAATTGCTTGCCTTCAAAATGACAGGGAGTGGGGAGAAAGGAAGAGAGAGAATTGGGAACTCTTAAGTTTTAAAAATGAATGTTAAAAATAGTTTTTACATGTAACTGGTAGAAAAATTAAAAAAAAATAAACAAATGAATCAATCAATCAATCTCCACCCCCCCAAAAAAGGGAAAGTGTGTATATAGATGAGGATATATATAAGTTGACTTTGATAAGATGGTATGAAAAAACACCACAAAACAAAATTAAGGGGTGAGAAAGAGTATTGTACTGGGAGAGGAGGGAAGGGAGAGGTATCTCATATAAAAGAGGCACAAAAGAGCTATTACAGTGAAGGTGAAAATGGGGGGTGGTCATCATTTGAACCTTACTCTCATCAGAATTGGCTCAAAAAGTGAATAACATACACAACCAGTTGGGTATAGAAATCTATCTTACCCTATAGGGAAGTAGAAGGGGAGGGGAATAAGAAAAGAGGGGGACTGACAAAAGAGAGGATGTATTGGAGGAGGTGGTGGTCAGAACCAGAACAGTGATGAGAAGGGATAGAGTGAAAGGAGAGAGAGAGAGAGAGAAAGAGAGACAGAGACTGAGAGACAGAGACAGACAGAGAGAGAGACAGAGAGACAGAGACAGAGAGAAACAGAGACAGAGAAAGAGAGACAGAGACTGAGAGACAGAGACAGAGAAAGAGAGACAGAGACAGAGAGAGAAAGAGAGACAGAGACAGAGAGACAGAGACTGAGAGACAAAGAAAGACAGAGACAGAGAGACAGAGACAGAGACAGAGAGAGAAAGAGAGAGACAGAGACAGAGAAAGAGAGACAGAGACTGAGAGACAGAGACATAGAGAGACAGAGACAGAGAAAGAGAGACAGAGACTGAGAGACACAGAGAGAGACAGAGAGAGAGAAAGAGAGACAGAGACAGAGACAGAGTGAGAAAGAGACAGAGACAGAGACTGAGAGACAGAGACAGAGAGAGACAGAGAGAGAGAGAGAGAGAGAGAGAAGGAAAAACAGGGGAAAATAGAATGAAGGGAAATACACAGTTAGTAATCATAACTGTGAATGTGAATGAGATGAACATACCCATGAAACAGAGGTGGATAGCAGAGTGGATTAAAAACCGGAGCCCTGCAATATGTGGTTTACAAGAAACACACTTGAAGCAGAGAGATACACATAGAGTAAAGGTAAAAGGTTGGAGCAGAGTCCATTACGCTTTAGCTAAAGTAAAAAAAAAAAAAAAAGAAGAAGCAGGGGTAGCAATTCTGATCTCAGACAAAGCAAAAACAAAAATAGATTTAATGAAAAGAGCTAAAAAGGAAACTACATCTTGTTAAAAGGATCATAGGCAATGAAGTAATGTGAACACTAAACATATACGTATCATCAGGGGTGGGGAACCTGCGGCCTCGAGGCCACATGTGTCCCTCGAGGTGCTCAAGTGAAGCCTTTTGACTGAATCCAAGGTTTGCAGAACAAATCCTTTTATTAAGGGTATTTGTTCTGTGAAGTTTGGATTCCGGCTGCAGGTTCCCCACCTCTGCACCAAATGGCATAGCATCCAAATCTTAAAGGAGAAATAAATTAATTACAGAAAGAAATAGGCAATAAAACTATACTAGTGGGAGACCTCAACTTTCTCCTGTCAGAACTAGATAAATCTAACTACAAAATAAACAAAAAAGAAGTTAAGGAGATGAATAGAATTTCAGGCTGAATGTAGATTGAAGCATACTATTTTTTACTTCTCTTTTGATTTGTTTCTTTATTCACAACACAACTAATATGGAAATATGTTTTACATGATTGCACATATATAACTATATCAAATTGCTTACCATCTTAGGGAGGGGGAAGGTAAGGAGTTCAGGAAAAAAATTCCTTTACATGTAATTGGGGGAAAAAACCTATTTTTTAAAAAAGTTTGGTAATGATGGGTTAGCAATGACCCCTCCCTCCTTCTTTCCTGAGACTAAGAAGTGCTCATTGTCTGAGTGCAGGTGTGAGATAGTGAGCCAGACTTTTGGACAGCAAACCAGACAGTAGGTTAGCTTGATGGCGTAAAGATTAGATCCAACTCCCTTGTGCTCATATGCATCCTCCAAGGTCAGCTAAATTCCTTAAGGTAAGAACAAATCAGTGATTAGCAGGGGAGCTGGGATTTTTAAATTTAGCCCATTATGGGCTGGCTGAATTCTGAACCAAGTTCAGAGACAGAGAACTATGACTTAAGTAGTTATAGGACAAAATAAATTAATTTTAAATAGGATCAATAAATTAATGATACAGGATCAGTCTTAATCTTCTGAGAGGGGAGCCAAGACAGAGCAGGGTTACAGGCCTAAGCGAGAGTGTGCAAGTGATGGACAATATCAAAGGCTGCAGAGAGCTCAGGAGCAGTGAGGATTAAGAGAAGCCCATTAGATCCGGCATTTGAGATACAGAAGAATTTAAAATTTACAAGTATTTGCTCAAACAAAACCCATGCAGCCAAAATGGAAAAAAAGGTCTGAGGACATTTTTCTGATAAAGACTCATCTCCAAGATGACTTACGGGGCTGACTGAAATGTGAGGCCAAATGCTGTTTCTCCAGAGAGAAAAGGCCAAAGGGTGCACTCAGGCAGTTTTCAAAAGGAGAAATGCACGCTCCCAACAGCCCTGGGAACAATCCTGAATGACTGATACAGGGGACACATGGAGGCAGCTTTGGGCTGACGTGGGTCAACGCAGGCTTCTGGAGCTGCCTCTGGTCCTGTCCTCAAAATGTTGTTGAACTGTGCATACCCTCCGACTCTCCAGAGAGATCATGAAAGAAACAAAGGATCCGTAGGGACAAACATATTTAGAGCCCCAGTGAGAAGCCCTAAAAATAGGGAGAGGAGAGGAGAAGGGAGGTCGGCAGGGGGCACAGACAAGCAGGGTTGTGGGGGGCCAACCTCCTTGTTGAATTTAATGTGTGGGTAAAAAAAAAACCCAAGCTGTACAGCCCAGAGGCTTACAGGCTCATCCACAATCCTCTCTGTTCTTCTTTTTCAGAAAAGTTTGTGTTGGGGTTACGGCTATTAAGTTCATAACAAAACAAGTTCTTTTTAAAAGAAAAAACAATACAAGCTATTCGGAGGGGAGGGGGAAGGGGGAAGGGGTAGTATTTAACATGTGTTTTCCACCATGAGATTCAGTCCTGGTCTCCACCCTACCACCACCACCACCACCCACACACCCACACACCCTCTTTCCTCCTCAGTTCAGGCCATTGTCCCAGTTACATTCCACACTATGTTGCTTGGTCTTCTGCCCTCCAGGGAGGCAGCCTGGTGCCTTCAGGCGTCTATGTGGAAGGGAGGGGGATCCAAGCCCCAGTCCAAGCCCACACATCCACACATCCCCCCTGAATCCAATGAGGTACAAATAAATCCTCAGTTAATCTGAGAGGACCAGAGTGGACTTCAAAGGGTTCAGATAGCTCTGGGCTGATGGAGACCAGTCAGGCCAGCAGAGCAGTTCTGAGTTCTGCCCAGCAGCAGACTACCAGGTTGAGCATCGCTTGTGGGGGCAGAGCATCTCTGTTCTCTGTTTCTGCCTCTCTCTGCCTCTGTTTCTGTCTCTCTCTCCTCCTCCCCCTCCTTATCAATGCTGTTTTCAGGCTGGATCAGTAGGAAAAGTGCGCCCAAGAGCAGGCAGACCCAGGAACACACCCAGATGGGGAGGAGGCAGGTTCCAGAGTCGTGACCTGAGGAGACCTCTGGCTATGAACCTGAGCAAAGGCTTCTAGGTGTTATGAGGTCTACCTTTGCCACATCTTCCCTAATGTGTATTTTGCTTCCAACATATTGTACTTGTGTGTTAGTGGGAGGGCGTGCCCCAGATCTGGGGGAGGATTTTTTTTTGGTGAGGTAATTGGGGTTAAGTGACTTGCCCAGAGTCACACAACAGCTAATGAGTGTTATGCTAGCGAGTGTCATGCGTCTGAGGTCGGATCTGAACTCAGGTCCTCCTAATTCCAGGGCCAGTGCTCTATCCACTGTGCCACCTAGCTACCCCTGGAGGAGGATCTTTCAACCAACTGCTCTTACTGAAACATTTTTGTTACTACCTTTGCTTAAAAGTTCATTGAAGCCACCGGCAGATAACAGATGGGAAGCACACCAGTTGGGGTTTGGAAGTGACAGGAGAGATCCCAGTTACCAAACAACCCTCTGGGCATCCCAAGCTGGGAGAGCCAGTGCGGGTTAGGAGAATGGGCCCAGAGGAGGTGCTTTTATCTGAGCCACTAATAACATGTTAAAGAGCACAGGGCCAAGCACAGACCTCTGGGGCATAGTCATTAATCACCCTTGCTTCTTGTATTGCCATGTTTCCTGCCTCGGTTTCCCCTTTTGTAAAGTGGAGATAATAATAGCATCTACTTCCCTCCCAGCTCATTACCAGGGATGGGTGGGGTTCCCGTTCATGGGGGCAGAGAAGCTCAGCTTGGACCACTTCTACTACAGCTCCTTTACATGGAGGAGGGAAGCAGCTGGACACACAGGAAGGGAAGGGCTGTGTGTTTCTGTTGCAGTGGGCAGCCCGTTCAGGGTCTGGCTGGCCTTGATGGTTTCTGAGGAGTTTTCCAACTCTCCAGTGTGAGTCTGTCAGGAAGACCAGGTACTTCTCAGGGACATGTTTCTGGAACCCTGCCACCAGGCCTGGGCCTCAGGGTGAGACCCTGATGCCTCCCTCTGTCCTTAAGCATTCAAGAGGGTGTCTGTCCAAGGTCTCTGATCATGGGAAGTGTGAAGAAGGGGATAGAAAACTTGCCCTTCTGCTGGCTCCAAGGGGACCTGGGAAGACTCCTGAGCCCTGGCCTCAGAGAAGGCCTCTGGGAGGCCCAGCTGGCTCCCTCCTCCCAGGGCCCATTCAGTAAGGGCTGATTAAGCACCTACTGTGTGCCAAGCCCCCATTCTTTTGGGGGAAGGGAGAGAAACACACTCATTGCTGACTAGACAGAAAACAGAGTAAAGACCAAAAGTCATGAGCAAACAGTTCTCAGAGAATCACAGTGATGATGGCTACCATTGTTATAGCATCCACCACGTGCCAGGCTTTACACACGCTACCTCATGTGAACCCCTCCCCAAACCATGTGGAACCCTCAAGACCTGAGAATGGCCCGCCACCTGGACTGGCCGGTCAGGAGAGACATTCTGGCCTACTCTGAGCTTAACCGACCATAATGCTCTGCGGTCTGTGGCCTAACAGACACGCTTTACTTTGCTCTCTGAGGGAGACCACAAGCTCCCCCAATGCATTGTTCTGTGTATGAATGCCAAGGACAGGGCACCTTGAACCAGACGCCATCTTGAATAATGGGACTGTTTTCATGCTATATTGTGTCATGTTCGTGATAAAAGAACCACAGACATCCTGGATCTATCATTTCAATGGACACCATGACATTCTCTTATCTTATTGTATTTACAATCTATCCCATTAAGAAATTCCTGTCTCACATCATGGTTAACACGGATGGAGACTTTAATTTTGGGCAGACACAGGCATCCCGAGTTGGGATTGCTCTAAGCGAATAAAGGGTCTCCTTTGGCTTGTTTACCTCAGAATTCAGAATTATTTTCTGACTCCATCAAGCATGATTCTCTGGCTTAATGAGAATAAATAAGCATGTGATAGCATGTATACAGCCTGATTCTGTTTGTTCCTTGGTCAAACCCTTGGTAAGGCAAACCCCATTCTGTTCGTTTTTGAACAAACCTTTGGTTAAGGGGGAAACTGATTCTGTTCATTACTTTGGACCTAACCTTTGGTAAATGGTTGACACTCATTTGATCTGGGATGGAGGGATTGTTGTTATCATCCCCATTTTGCATTGAGGAAACTGAAGCAAATGCTGAAATGCCTGGGGTCACCCAGCTAGGCTATATCTGAAGCCAGATTTGAACTCTGGTCTCCCTGACTCCAGGCCCCTTGCTCTGTGCCCTCTGGTGCCCCCTGGAGGCCAACCTTGAGGTTTTACTTCATACCCTATGAATTGGCAAAGATGACAAAACAGGAATAATCAATGCTGAGAGGCACACTGGTGCATTATTGGTGGAGCTGCGAATTAGTACAAACATTATGGGAAGCAATTTGGAATTTAATCACTTAAAAATGGTTTAAAGTTCCATACACTTTGACCCAGAGAGGATGCAAGGCAAACAAATGGCACTTAGAGGCCCATTGTATGCTAGATCTATACCCCAGGAGGTCAGTGATAGAAAAAAAGGCTGGTATACAGATAAATGCTTGGAGCAGCACTTTTGGTGACAGCATTTCTATCGACTGGGGAATGGATCAACAAATTATGGCATCTGGATGGAATTTCTGTGCCTTAAGAAATGATACAACTGAAAATAAATCCTGCAAAATCCCAGCAGTGGGCCCAAGAAGAGCTTGGGTGGTGGTGGGGAGGGGGCACAGGGTGTGGAATGCTGCATATGTTGTCAGATTTGTTTGATGTAGAAATCAGCTTTGTTGATTTTTTTCTTTCTTCCTCTTTAAAAAACAATTCTTTCAGGAAGAGAGGTTGGGACATGAGGGAGATGAAAGTGAAATAAAAACCAAATACATCAACAAACATTTATTTAAAAAAAAAAAAGGCTGACCTGGATGCTTTCAGAAGCCTATTCCAGTGTTGAGATTCTGTGATGCTCTTTTTGAAAGAGAACAAATATTTCTTTTTTTCTTTTTTTGCCAGTAATTCAATAATTTATTCATCTAAAAAAGTGTGTAAAAGTATATAGCTCTCATCCACAAGGTATATATGAATGACATTTAAAATGGAGGCCTTTTATTATTGTTTCTTTTCATGAGTCTTTTTAGTGTATTGTACCAGTTTTTTTAAAATGAACTTCACATATTTTGTATTCTTTCAAATTGTCTGCTATATATAAAAGAAGCTCACTGCAAAATGCTTGAAGGAAAAAAAAGACAAAAATTCAGAACTTCCCAGGAATGTACAGCTTTTACATTTAAAAAAGAGAACTAATATTTCTATTGAGCAATGAGAGGTGCTAGTTCTTCTAGCCACATGTTTCTGTATCAATGTCATTAATTTAAAATTAAAGATAAAAATACTTGCCCCTCCCACCCAGTAAGTATAAGGCCATTTCAGTAGCTATGAAAGTGGGCATGGGGTGGGGTGGGGGAGAGGAATGGGAAAAGCCTTTAGGAAAAATAGTGTTTGACCTGAGGGCTGAAGGAAGGCAGAAGGCAGAAGTAAGGAGGGCAAGCCCTCCTGGCAGGGGAGACAGCCAGGGCAAAGGCATGGAGATGGGAAGTGGGGGGTTGTGGATGAGGAGAGTGTGAAAGGTTGGAAGGGGCCAGATCGTGAAGGGCTTTAAAAGCCAAACAAGGTTTTCATTTTGATCCTGGAAGTCATAGGGAATCACTGCAGTGAGTTTCTCAAGCTCGGGAGAGGCACCATGCTACAGGAAGATCCCTTTGGCAGCTGAGTGGGGAGACGTGCAGAGCAGGCAGACCCAGCTGAATGCTCTGAGGGCCCCCTAGCACCAGGGTCTTGAAGTATGGCTGGAGAGAAGGGGGCGTATTTGGGAGATGCTCTGAAGGTAGAAACGATGGGATCTGGCGACAGACTGGATGTGGGGGTAGGGAGAGCATGAGAGTTGGGTGGTGAGCAGGGAGAGGGGCCTAGGAGGATGGGGGGGCACCCTCAACAGTGACAGCAGAGGTAGGAAGAAAGGAAGGTTTTGGGGGAAAGGTTAGGTGCTTTGTTTTGGACGGACTGAGCTTGAGATGACCAGGAGATAGCGAGTTTGATAATCTTTTCTCAGTCCTCAGTGTCCAATGTAGCCAAGAGCTCAAGGAGGATGAGGATGGGAGAGACAGACATTGGGAAAAGCAACTAAGAGATTGGAACTGCAAGTTAAACAGAAAACTAGAGTCAATGTATAAGACCAAGAGGAGTCAAAGGACAGGAGGAAGCAATTCTCAAAAGAGAATTAAAGTATTCTCAGCCTTATGGAAGGTCATTCCAGGTCAATAACAGTACAGGAAAAGCAAAAATAAACATAAAAATCCCTGAAAAGTCATCTCATACCCAGGTCTCATACCCAGGACATTAGCAGAGATCACCAAAGAGAGGGAGAGTTGGTGTTGGAAGGGCTGCAGGAAGACTGGAGCACGAATACATTGTTGGTGGAACTGTAAGTTGTCTCAACCATATTGGAAAGCTAATTGGAATGGTAATGTTTTTAAAAAGAAAGTCTTTGGATGCAGAGATCCCTCTGTTGGCCATGTGCCCCAAGGAAGTCCAGGACAAAAAGAAACATCTCAGAGATGCCAGAATATTCCTGGGAGCCCTTTTGTGGGAACAAAAAAAGGAGATGCCCATTGCTTGGAGAATGACTAAATCCGGGGCAGTGAGGTGGCACAGTGGATAGAGCACCGGCCCTGAAGTCAGGAGTACCTGAGTTCAAATCTGGCCTCAGACCAAACACTTGACACTTACTAGCTGTGTGACCCTGGGCAAGTCACTTACCCCTAGTTGCCTAAAAACAAAAACAAAAATAAAAGAGAGAGAATGACTAAATCCATCATGGGTGTGGGGTGTTCAGGGAGGGCTGGTTCCTCTGGTGTGAGTCACCCAACTCTCACCTGTGGCTCCAAGAAGCTAGAGCATGTGTAGTGACCATACCCCAGCAAACCATCTCTCTTTTTTTTTTGGCTAGGCAATGGGGTTAAGTGACTTGCCCAGAGTCACACAGCTAGTAAGTGTTATGTGTCTGAGGCCGTATTTGAACTCAGGTCCTCTTGAATCCAGGGCTGGTGCTCTATCCTCTGTGCCACCTAGCTACCCCGCCCAGCAAACCATCTCGACAGGAGGAGATGTCTGCCCCAAGCATGGGAAGACTTCCCCCAGCAGAATGGGCAGATGAGAACACTCTGTTCCAATAGCCATGAAGGCAGCTGAAGTAGACAATGTGGAGCACTCAGTTTGGTCAGACGTGGAAGACACCAAGGTTATCCACTGTATTCTGAGCCCTCAAAGTCCTCCTGACTTTTGTCTTGTCACAGAACTTCAGTGAGTCTGAAAGGGAGACTTTGGGCAGCTCTGCCTCACTTAAATCCAACTTATGTGTAGCCAAGACATCCTTGATCCTCTCTGACAATGAAGGACACACAACAATGAATCCACTGCGGGACGTACGGGAAGGGGATATTACTGACATACAGTGAAGGATAAATCCAAGACCACCTCTTCCCAACCCACAAATCATGACAACAGTCTGGACTCAGTGTTCTCTATGGACCCTTTCAGCCCTTGATCTCCAAGTATACACAACATATATACAGATTAAATGAAGGCAGGGGATGCTAGGGGCATCAGGAAAGGGTTCATACAGGAGGCAGCCCTTGACCAGAGTCCCAAAGGGAGTAAATGATTCTAAAAGGTGGAAATGAGGAGAGAGAGCATGGCGGGAGGGAGACACAGCCTGGGCAAAGGCACATAGGTGGGAAGGGAACATTTTCTGAGAAACTTTGGTAAGTGTGACTTGGAGTAATGTGCAGTCAGCCTGAAAGGGAAGGCTGGGGGCCAGCTTGGGATGGCTTTGACCCCAGGCAGACCCCAGGCAGAGGTGGGTTGTGTTGGACCCTAGAGGGAATGGAGAGTCACTGAAGTTTTGTGAGCAGAAGAGTGGAGTGGCCAGAGCCACTTTGGCATCTGCATGGAGGGTCAGGCTGGATACAATTCAGGGGCTATCCCCAGGACAGTTCCCCCTGCCATGGCTGCAGCTCACTAGAAGAGAATGGGGGGGGGCAGTATGCCTGTTCCAGCTGCTGCTGATTAGCCACCCCACCCCACCTCAAGGGTCAGAGGGGAAGGAGGTGACCAGGATGAAGGCTGGGGGTCCTGGGGCAATGCCATGTAAGCACTCCCCTCTTCCCATGTGGATGCCTGGTTATACTCACAGCTCTGCTCCACGAGGCCTGATGTCAGCAAACACTGCTTAATGGTGTGAGCTGTCCCAGTGTGGAGTAAGTGGCTTTGGGAGGGAGTGAGCTCCCCATCCCTGGAGGTTCTCAGCAGAAGGACCCTTCCTCGTGTGTGCTGCAGATGAAGGGATTCTTGCTCAGGCCTGGGTGAGGCATCAGAGAGGGGTTCCAGCACAAGTGCCCCCCCCCATCCCCTAGCAGGGCAGGAGAGCAGCCTGATCCTGAACCAAGCCTCCAGGCCCCTGGGATGCTGTGATCCCTGCACCACCCTGCTGGAAAGGGCCTGTGCCAAGCTAAGCCTCAGCAGCTAGAAGAAACCTGCAGATGTCCCCAGACAGGGAGGGGCCATCCCTGTCCCACTTGGGGAGACAGAGGGTCTTTACTGTTGTAGGTCACTAAAGCCCCTTCTTGCTCTGACCACTTAAGGCACAGACAACCAGGGCCACATGCAGAGGCATAAACAAGGATGGGGAGGGGGAGGGGACTGTCCTGCCACGTGGGAACATTTCTAAGAAAGGAAGCTAAGTATGGAAAGATGACCCAGGCTGGCCCCCGAAGAATGGGTCTGCGGTCAGCTCCCAGGAACAGTCTCCCCCTCTGTGCCTCAGTCTCCTCCTCTGAATAATGGGGCTAGGGGTTTGAGCCAAATGAACACTGAGTTCCCTTTCAGAAAAAATATCCTGTGATTCCTGGAGCTCAAAACTCCATCATTACAGACATTTCTTTGAGTTAACAGTTCTCTATAGTGAAGTGGTATGTGTGTGTGTGTGTGTTGTGTGTGTGTGTGTGTGTAAGTGTGAAAGTATGAACGGGTGCGAGTATGAGGGAGTGCATATAGATGTGTATAAAAGTGTGTGTAAATGGACAGGTATGAGTGTGACTATGGGGGCACACTAGTGAGTTGGAGGTGACCAGGACAGAAGGCCTCAGGATCCTGTCATATGAAGACAGTCACAGGCATGGTCAGCCTTGGCCCCAGGGGCAAACCCTAGAGCATAGGGGAAGCAGCAAAGCAGCCCATTGGGGCTGGATGGGAGTAGGATGGGAGTAGAATGGGGCTGCCTCCATAGGCAGAGAGCTCCCTGTCAAAGGCAGGAAGACCACTTCCTTGCATTGCCTGGGGCTCTCTGCCACCACCCCCTGGGTCCTGCCTAGCTCTCAGGTCTTCTGACACACTATGTGAGCTGGAGTGAGTCACTGCTTCTTTCTGGGCCTCAGTTTCCCCATCTGTCAGAGAGATGTTAGGCCTGATGGTCCCTTAGGTCTTGACAGTGTGACACCTCTGGGATTCTCTAAATAGCGTTAATAGGGGAGAGGAGATTGTCGTAGATGAAGGGTCTTTGGAGAGGTAGACTGGGGAACAGGACCTGACTCTCAGGGACATGGGCAGGAGGTGACATAAAGACCCTCCCTGTCCCTACCCCAGGACCCAGATTTAAGAGCCTGACACAAGATGATGTCACAAAAACCAGGAAAGACTTACATGAACTGATGCTGAGTGAAGCAAGCTGAACCAGGAGAATGTTGTATACAGTGACAGCAACGTTGTAACAATGGTCTGCTGTGAATGACTTCGCTCTTCTCAGCAGCACATGATTGGAGACCATCCCAAAGGACACTTTGTAAGAAAGCGTGCTATCCACCTCCAGAGGAAGAACTATACTGACTGGATACGCTGAAGCAGCCCATTTTTCACTTTCTCTCCTTCATTTTTTTTTATTTGAGTCTTGTACAAAATGACTAACATGGAAATGTTTTTCATGATTGCACATGTATAACCTATATCTGATTGCTTACCATCTCAGGGAGGGGGGAGGGGAGGAAGGGTGGGATAGAATTTGGGACTCAAAATTTTAAATAAAAATGTAAGGAAAAAAAAAGAGCCTGCCATGGCCTAGCTAGGTGATCTTGTCATTTCATGTTTCTGAGCTTCCTCAGGGATGGTCCCTTTGACCTTTGCCTAAACCCTGGGATTAGCTGGGCTTGGCCAGGATCCCAGCCCTTCCTCTTCTGAAGTGCAGTGAGGGGAGGGGAGTGGTGCCCCATTGCTGTCCCAGCAGCCCCCTCCCCTTCCTTCCATGGCCTGGCCAATCCCTTCCCAGATCCCAGGGAGCCTCCTTCTGCCAAGAGGCTTTTCCTCTTGCCAAGGACACATACTTCGAGGCTTTCTCATCTCACAGTGGGAGAACATTTCTGGTTCAATGACTCTAGGGGGAGCCAAGGGGAGGACCAGTGGGGATCATTGTGGGGGGTGACTCTGGGCTCCCCTCCCTGAGTCAGGCAGGCAGGCAGGCAGGGAGGATGCTGTGTGCCTGGGAAGAGTCCTGCACACACTGGGATACCCCAGCACCCTTTCTGGGAACTGGTCCTTGGGTTAAGGCATCATCCCCCCAGGGCCCAGATAACTGGCTGACTCTGCTTCTGACAGATGGAAGGACCTTGGAGATTTTGCAGGCTAGTTCACCGTGGCCAGATATAGAAGGTTCTTGCTAAAAGTCACTCAGGAAGCAAGGAATGAACCAGGAAGGATAGAGGTGTTAGTCCTTGGGGGAGCAGTTGGGGGGGTGAGGCGGGCAGACTCCCAGCTCTGGAATCTCCTGTCCTAGGATGCTTGGGAAGAAAGGCTGTGCCCCTCCCCCTCACCCACAGCCATTCCCACAGGGACCCTGACTGCTTCTTGTGAGTTCAAGAGGTCCTGGGATCCTGGGTCCGTGAGGTGGAGGTGAGTCACACTAAGGGAAGCTGTCAACCACCCACCAAAGGAGGAGTGAGGATGCGGAGGGAGACAGTGCCAGGCCGAGATGACATCCTGTCAACTGCCTCACATGCAGGTGGCTTCCCAGCTCTGGAAGGTCACCGAGTGACTGCAGCAAAGGCAGCTTTTGCTTTAGCTCAGGCTCTGGTTTACCAGACGGTTCACGAGCATTTTGGTGTTTTAGCACTTCTTCTGTGGGTGTAGGCATTGAATGCCCGCAGAACTGCAGGGACAACAGGCGTGTAAAAACCAGCCATTGTGACAGATCAATGTAGAGACCAGCTGTAATAGGCTGCCCACTTCCTGCCTAATGGGGAGTGGACTCGGGGTGAAGAATGAGATGTGGATATTTTGGACATAACCCCCATGAGAATTTGTTTCGCTTGGCTCTGTTCAGTGGTTTTCTTTTTCTTTTTCCTTTTTCAATGCTAGGATGAAGTAGGGAGCAGTGTACATGAAAAAATATATTTTTGTTAATTAAAAAATAAAATTTACCTTTTTCAAAAAGAAATAAATAGCTGTCCACTACCTGGTTCATATAGTGCACTACTCACTTTTTGATGAGACCCCAGACTTCAGCCTAAACCTAAGCTTTAAGGAATTTGTCCTCAGGAGGATGACCCGACTGAGGAAGTTCAGTCAGAGTTAGCTGTGAGATTCCTCTCCATACTGGAACCTCAAGAGAATTTCAGAGGAGGCATTTCAGAGGTGTGGCCCAAGCAAAGAACATGCTCCCTGATCCAGCTGGCAGAGGAGGGTGGTGAAGTGGTCGCATTTGGCACAAATCTCCCCAGATCCCAAAGGCTCCTCATTCTGCTGTCCAGCTAAACTCTGCCTTACATCGCCCTCTGCTGGTCACAAAAAGCTACTAAGCTGGAGAGTGTCCGGAGGTGGCAACCAGGATGGGAAAGGGCTTGGAGTCCAGGCCATCCTGAAGACTGTTTGAAGGACCTGGGAAGGTTTTGCAGAAAGGACAGAAAACTCGGGTAGCTAGGGGGCGCCACAGTGCACCTCTAGAGCCCTGGGCCTGGAGTCAGGAAGACCTGAGTTTAAAGCTGACCTCAGACACTCACTAGCTAGGGCAAGTCACACAACAGCCATTTGTTTGCCTCAGTTTTCTCATCTGTAAAATGGGGATCCCCAAAGCTCTACCTGCCAAGGCTGTTGTGAGAATCAAAGGAGATAATAATTATGAAGCTCTTTGCACAGTGTCAGCATGTAATCAGATCTTCTGAGGACTCATGGAGGGTCAGGAGAGCTGCCTTCCAGTGTGGGAAGGCAGGTTCAGGCCAGATACGAGAAGAGACTGCTTTACAAATATGATCTCATCTGATCCGCACAAAACCCTGGGTGGGCAGTGGTATTATGGGCCCCATTTTACAGTGGAGGAAACAGGCAGGTAGAGGTTCAGTGACCTGCCCAGGGTCACAGGCCTAGTCAGTGTTCAAGCCCAGAACTCAGGTCTTCTTGACTCAAGGCCAGCGCTCTATCCACTGACAGCAGACGGCAGAAGGTGCCCTAATGCGTTTTATTTCTTTATTTTTTTTTCATATTTTATTGATTTATTTTGATTTATCAACAATCATTTCCATATGCTTTTGAGTTTAAAATTTTTCTCCCCCTTCCTCTCCACCACCCTCCCCAAGATGGTGCACAATGTGATATAGGCTATACATTTACATTCCTATTAAACATATTTTCACATTAGTCAAGTTGTAAGTAAAAATTAAAACCAATAGGAGGAACCATCAGAAAGAGGAAACAAAACTCAACAGAAGAGGGAAAAAAAAGGTAGTGTTTCAACTTTCACAGTTATGATTACTATCTGTCTTTTTCTCCATCCTTTTTCCCCTGTTTATGCTTTTCTTTCTCCTCTCTCCCTTCCCCCCCTCACCAGTACTTTGCTTTTGACACCACCTCCTTCAGTCTCTCCTCCCTTCTATTATCCCTCCCCTCTTCCCCTTCCCCCCACTTCTTCCCTCCCTTCCATCCCCCTCCCTTTTCTTTCCCCTTTTCCCTCCTACTAGGGCAAGTTAGATTTCATACCTAACTGATTATGTTATTCCCTTCTTGAGCCAAATCTGATGAGAGCAAGGTTCAAACAATGCTCACCCCCTCCCTTCTTTCCCTCTGCTGTAATAGGATTTTCTGTCTTTTCCTGTAATGTAATTTACCCTTGTCTGCCTCCTCCTTTCTCAGTACATTTTCTAAGATCAGACTAATCCACTTACTTGGATCCATTTAACCCACTTGATTAGATTTTTTTTTATCATTACATCAAAGTCAACTAATATCCACCCCCTTTATGTATACTCCTTTAACATGGTGTAATAACAATACAGTTCTCAAGAGTTGCAAGTGTCATCTTCCCTTGTAGGGATGTAAACAGTGCCCTTATTAACAACATTTTGTATCTTTCTGTCCCATTTACCTTTTTATGTCTTTCTTGAATCTTGTACTTGAAGATCAAATTTTTTGTTGAGCTCTGGTCTTTTTATGAGGAAGGTTTGGAAGTCCCTATTTCATGAATATCCATCTCCTCCCTTGAAAAATCATGCTCATTTTTGCAGGGTAGTTGATCCTTGGCTGCAATCCAAGCTCCTTTGCCTTACAGAATATCATGTTCCATGCCCTGGTCTTTTAATGTAGAAGCTGCAAGGTCCTGTGTAATCCTGACTGTGGTTCCATGATATTTAAATTGTTTCTTTCTGGCTGCTTGCAGCACCTTCTCTTTCATCTGGTAATTTTGGAATTTTGCTATTATATTCCTTGGCGTTGTCAATTTGGGATCTCTTTCAGGTGGTGAGCGTGTATTCTTTCTATGGTTATTTTACCTTCTGGTTCTAGGACTTAGGGCAGTTTTCCTTTATGATTTCCTGAAAGATACTGTCCAGGCTCTTTTTTCATCATGATTTTCAGGTAGTCCAATGATTTTTAAATTGTCTCTCCTGGATCGATTTTCCAGGTCGGTTGTTTTACCAATGAGGTATTTTATGTTTTCATCCATTTTTTCATTTTTTTGTTTCTGTTTGACTGATTCTTGCTCTCTCATAGAGTCATTAGTTTCCATTTGTCCAATTCTAGTTTTTAACAGTTTTTCTTCTGTTAGTTTTTGTACTTCCTTCTTCAATTGGCCAATTGTATTTTTAAGGGATTTGTTTTCTTCAGTGTACTTTTTTTCCAATTGGCCAATTGTATTTTTTAAGGACTCTTCTACCTCTCTCATTAGACTTTTAAAATCCTTCTTGAGCTCTTCTAAGAAGGCTTTTTGGGCTTCAGACCAGTTCATATTCCTTTTGATGTTGCAGATGTGGGTTTGTTGACAATGTTGTCCTCTTCAGAATTTCTGTCTTGATCTTCACTCTTCTCATAATATGAATCTATGGTAGTTTCTTTTTACTCATGTGTTTCTTTATTCCCTGGCCTTTAAAGAGATTGAGCTCTCCTGCTGGGGAACAGAGGGCACTGACCCAAGCCTTGTGTTGGGAGCCTAGGTCTTGGTCACTGGCTTTGTGTGCTGGGGCCTCTTATGTTGGCAATTGGAGGCTGTAGGGTTTCTGGCAGCTTACCTCGTGTTGGGCTGGAATCAGCAAGGCTGGAACTTTCAGGCAATTCTAGGTTGCCTGCTTTTCCTTTCCTTTAGCTTTCTTCAGCTCCTTTTAGATGGGTGCTGCAGGGTGTTTATCTGCCTGGGGCCCCTTGCATGCTGCCTCCCTCGTTTCTGCTAATGCACTGGAGATTCCTTTGGGTAGAGTGCTGAGGCACCTGGTGGTTTTCTGAGCTGGTTTCTGGTTCCCCCACCCTCACTGAGGCACTCGAGGTCCAGGTGTTGGTGTTTGCCTGTTCTACCACCTGGGCTTCAGGATCTCTTCCTGGTTGACAGCTGGAGGTTCTGACAGCTTACCTGGTGTTGGGCTGGAATCAGCAAGGCTTGGACTTTAGGAAGACTTTAGGTTGCTTTCTTCAGCTCTTTTCAGATGAATGCTGCAGGGTACTTATCTGCCTGGGGCCGCTTCCCTTATTTTTGCTGAGGCACTGGGAGACAGGTTTGCTGGGCTGCTGCACTGCTGCTCCCCATCTTTCTTCTAGTTCAGGTGTTCCAGGGTTTTTTTTCTGGGGTGATATTTTCTGGGTTTTCAGAGGCTGATAGGGGAGAGTGAGAGCGACTACCTTTTTACTCCACCATCTTGGCTCCCAGAAACGGAAGTCCCTGATGCATTTTTAGTCTGGAGCAAAGGAAGAAATTCCAGATCCAGATTCTGGTCCGCTCTTCTCCCAGATCTAAGCCAGCCACATCTGCTCCCCCTCCAGATTCCAGGGATATCGAGAGGAGCTGGGATTTGCTTCTCTACCTCCTTCTGCTCAAGGCCCCACTGTCCCAGCTCCATTTAATCACCATAGGGATATTGACTTCAGAGACACAGCAAGAACAGTGCCTTGGGGGCACACAGTGCATGGCCGGGTGGGGGAACTGGGGAGAATTAGAAGCCCCAGGAGAGGAAAGAAGGAAGATAGCGATCTTGGGCCATTCCCTAGTGCAGAGGTCAGAAACCATATGGTTTCTTGTGTTCCTGGGGAAGGAAGCCCTTGAAAATCCACTGGCTGAGTAGTCTTCTGGAGGGGAGCTCACTACCCCCTGAGCCAGCGCTCTTCACTTTGGGATGGCTTTCCTAGTTCTTAGGATGGCTTTCCTTCCAGAAAGACTAAATGTTTCACCTACTGCTCTTGTTACACCATCTGGGGTCTCTCTTCCATGTGGTGACCCTTCCAATACTGGGAGCCAGGCGTGTGCTCTCCCCATCCTGTCTCCTCCAGGCTAACCGTCCTGCTCCTTTGAAGCCTTCCTCACCTGGTCAGCCCTGCTGGGACCTTTTCTAGATGCTCTCCACTCTGCATTCCATGGGTGATGGTTGGGGCTTTTGCTAAATTGTCATGTCCTCTTTTTTTATTCTTTGTTTTAAGAGATGACTGAGTAGGGGAGGGATATGTTGGGAAGTGAAGGTGAGAGAAAACAAAAGACATCAGTTTAAAAAAACACAAGGCAAACACAAAAATCATTGGAAAATAAAAATAAAATAAGCATTAAACATCTACCATGTACCAGGCACTGTGCTAAGTACTTATTACAATACTATCACGTGTGATCCCCTAGAGGAAGGGACTGCTAGGATCTCCATTTTGCAGTTGAGGAAACTGAGGCAGAGAGAGTCAAAGTGATTTGTCCAGGGTCGCTCAACTAGTAAATGTCTGAGTCTAGACTTAAACCTGGGTCTTCCTGAATCCAGGATCAGCACTCTATGTGTTAGGGTGCCCCCTAGCAGACTCAAAATAATGTCTTTTTAAACTGTGCTGCCCAGATTCAGTGCTCCTGATAAAGTCTGGACAGGACAGAGGCCAATGGGATGGACTCTCTTCTTGTTCCAGGAAGCTCTGCCCCTCCTAAGGCAGCAGAAGAACTCAAGAACTTGGCTGTTAAACCCACTGCTGGATCATACAGAGTTTGTGGCCCACTCAAACCCCTGGCTCTTTTTCAGACAGACTTCTGTCTAGCCACTCACGTCCCTCTCGCTCTTGTGAATTGATCCTTGAATCCAAGAGTAAGACTTTACATTTATTCCTATTACATTACCTTTCATTTTACTGCACTCGGTCCAATATTCTAACATCTTATGGGTCTTAACCCATCATCCACTGTGTGAACTAACCCTCTTCTGTCCTTCCATGTCTTTATTCAAGTCACCGATAAAAATGAGAGCCAAGTTCAGAACCAAGGACAAATTCTGGAGGCACCCCAGTAGAGACCTCTTTCCAACTGTGTCTCAAATTAGCGAGTACTTTCTTTGGCTAAGTCCATTCGACCAGTTCAGGACGTGACTCCATTTCCAATGTCATTGGTCAGTTCTTCACAAGAACAGGATGAAACACCTGAATATCAAAGCTTTGCTAACATCTAAGAAGCTCTAGCCGCAGCATCACCTTCTGCTGCCAGTGAGCCCCCCAGTCAGAACAGGCAATGGGATCAGTTTGGCCTGATCTATTTCTGATGAAATTACGCCGACTGTTTTCGCTGCTTCCCTTTTCTTGGATCTTCATTACAGGGTGAGTTCTTGGTATATCCCAGAAACCTTCCATTTTCCCTCCTGCCTTGACAGTTCCCAAGAGAAGTGTTTCCCTTGATTCCTGATTATTGATGGTTTCAATCAGAAAAAAGCAGCCTTGCTGTGTGTCATTGTCTCATGGAGTCATTGGCTTTCGCTGGGTCTGTTCTCACTTTCAGGGAGTTTGTTGTCCAGGGGTCTCTCCATAGTCATTTGGGCAGGCAGGTTTTGTATTTCTTGAACTGAACTGTTACTTTCCTTTCCAAGTCTTTCTTCCACAGCTCTCCTTTCTTTTCCATTTTTCCTGACAGTTTCTCATTTAATTTATAAAAGCATTTCAAACTCTTTAAAAAACAAACCAAAGCAAAACTTGCTTCATCTGTTCCGGGAGTTCTAGCTGACTTTGTGCCCAAGCTGTGTTTTTCTTTGAGACTTTGCTTGTGGATGTTTTGGAGTCCTCCTCTTCTGGGTTTGTCTTGAGTGTCTCTGTCGCTCTTCTGGTGGGATGCCTTTTGTGTTTACCGCTCTTCCAGCTTGTGCTGGACCCCAGACTTACTGTCAGGGCCAGCCTGCTAAATTTCTGGAGGAGGCCTGGCTGGTTCTGGCGCTGCTTTCTTGCAGTGTCTGAAGCCAGATTTCTGGCCTCCGTGGCTCAGTGCTCCATGCACTGTGGCAGTCCCTCACAGCCTCTATCCCCAGGGAGCCATCATGGCTAGACAGTGATGTGCATGAAAACAATCTGGGTTTTTTTAGTAGACCACAAGCCCAATAACAGTCATGAGAGTGAAGTGAGGCTCAGTCAGTCAGCAAACACTCGCCATACACCAGGCACTGGACAAATCCTTGGGAATATTGACACATGTGAGAAGAAAGACGGTCCCTGCTGTGGAGGAACTTACCTTAGCCCAAAACACTCATGGGATCTTGGGCTGCATTAAGAGGGGTCAGGCCCAGGGAGGCAACATCCTGTCCTCTGCCCTGGCCAGACTTCACTCGCAGCACTGGGGTCAGCTCTGGGCTCGATGGAGACCAGCAGAGGGAAGGGCTTGTAGGCTGTGTCCTGGGAGGACGGGCTGAAGGAATGGGGGATGTCGGGCCAGGAGATGAGAAGATTCAGGAGGACCTGAGAGCTGTCTTCAAGGGACTAAAGAGCCGCTCACAGAACCAGGAGCATGGTGGGGAGGGCAAGACAAAAGGTGGGGAATGTGGACTTGAGTCTGGAAAAACTTCCTGATGGTGAGGGCTGTCCCAGTGTGGAAGGGACTTCCTCAGGAGGTGGTGAGCGCCCCATCCTCAGAGGTCTCCAGGCATCAGCCACACCCTGCTTCTTAGGGGTATTATATTGGGGGTTCCTGTGTGGTTTGTGTTGATCTCCAGACCACCAGGATCCCTTGAAACCCTGACACTTTGTGATCCAGAATTTCACACATTTGGGCTTTCTCATCCCTAGCAACCCAGCTCCCCTCAGCATTTAGCCTTTGGGGTTGCCCTGTCTTTCTCTCCAAGGCTTTGAATCCTGTTCTGCCCACCCAACCCCTTGAAGACCTAGTGGCCCCATCCTCCCAGGCTCCCATTGTTTCCAGCCAGCATCTAGCTCCTCCTCCTTTTTGGATAAAGTAGCTGCTGAATAGAAGAGATGGAGATTTCTATCCCTGGCTGCCCCCAGCTTCTGGTCCACCCTGCCCTGGGCAGATGGGGGTGGGGGGCTCAGCTTAGGATCGCCTGGGGGAGTGACATGACCCATGGGGGCCTGGAGCAGACTCTCTCTTGCTGCCTTTCTTGGCAGCAAACTCAGGGGAACCCTGAGAAGCCAGAGCCCCACTGGGCCCCTCTGGACCTCCTGCTCAGCCCCAGACATGGCCCCGTCATGGTAACTTCTGAGGTAGTGTTGGACTGGGCCTTGCCCTCACCCCAGAGGCCATTCCAGAGGGGAAGCTTCCCTGAGGGGTAAAGGAAGAGTAAAGGAGCTGTCAGTCCCTGCCTCTGGCCTCTCCTTGCCTTCCGGCTGGGCTCAGTGAGGCAGAGTAGCTCTGATCCCCAAAGTGCCCTCACACCCAGAGAGGGCAAGGGACTGGTCTGAGGTCACACAGCAGAGACAGCACTTGAACCCAGGCCTTCTGCTGGGAACGCACAGCAAGGAGCCAACAGCTGGGTCAGCTCCCACAGTCACCAGGCCCATCCTACCATGTCTCCAGTGAGGCTGTTCCCACATGTAGAGTGGGGGTTTCATGGTACGGCTCAAAGAGAGACAGAAGAGACACCCCCAGCCTCTTACCTCCTTCCCCCACCCTATCTCACTTCTCCAGGAGCGACCTTCATCCCTGCCAAGAAGGGAGGCTGGACATCAGGGGCCAGAGGTAGCCACTGTGCTCTCCTCAGAGGGAGGGGTACGGGCCTAGAAGGGCTCTCTGCTCCCCTAAATGGTATTTATCTCTGGGAGCTTTTCAGGTTTGCGCTAAGCCTCTGCTGCTCACTAGTGGGGAAAAGGAGGATTCGGGCTTCCTAACTAAGGCTAACCTCCCTTCCCACCAAACAGCAGCACCACCATGAGCCCACGTCTAACAACAATCACAGAAACTCACTTATCAAACCGTAGCAGAACTGAAATCAGAGACTGTGCACCAGACAACCTGGAAGGAAGGAGGGAGATAATGCAGTGTGGTCCGGACACAGGAGCCCAGATGGCAGCCAAGGGCTGGCCCCCAAAGTCTTTCATGACAAGCTGGGGAAGTAATGCTGAACGTTATTTTACCATTTAGGTAGTAGAGTTCTTTAGGCCACAGAAAGCAGAAGTTGGTGCTTAATCTTGCCCCAGACCTCTTTCCTCCTAAATCTAAACAATAGCGAAATGTACTCTTGCATAGCTTAAGCACAGCCCATACCTCCAACACAAATGGATAAGAAAACTTGCAATATAATGGCTTTAGATAATTATGTTTATACCAGAAACCAGGACACCTGGTCTGGTTTGTGTGATCCCTGACCTGTAATGATGGGGTGCTCGGATGCTTGTGCTTATACTTTTGCCCCCAAAATGCCTCCCTAGTCTCAGAAACACTATCTCTGACAACCACTCCCCAGCCCAAGGACACTGTGCCTAGCAGTATTTATGCATGGGCCTCAGCAAGACCCTTATCTGGCTGCTCAGGCTCCAGCCCTCAGATCATATCTCTGGAAGCCTCCATTGTGAGAAAGTTTTTTCCTTTGTTGCAGAGCATTATCATGTCTAGACAGAGGGAGAGGGGTGTCCTTGACCAGCCCCAAAACTCTTCCTCTTGCCAGACTTCAAAGATCCATCCCCTTCCTGTCCTGTATACTCCCTATATAAACCCTAGCTCGACCCCTGATGGGGGCTGCTTGATTTGGATGTGAATATCCCTGGCAGCCGTGCGCTAACATAATAAAGTCCACAATTTAAATTAGTCTGGGTCTAACTCGCTAATTTCTCGGTATAACAGGGATGGGCCAGGAGAGAGACGGCCGGCTCCTCTCACCTTGGCTTCTTCCCAGCGTAGCTGGAGGGGAGCTGGCATGGTATCTTCCCTCTGGACATCAGAAGTGCCCAAGGGAGACGGCAGAGCCCAAAGGGACTCGCAATACCTGAAGAGATTCAGAGAAGGTCAAGAGAGCAAAGAGACTGGCATTCTGTCACGCCCCACACACAGGCTGGGGAACAAGGGTTATGTGGCCCAGGTGCTCACTGCTGCCAGTCACCTCGAGGTGACTGGGCCATAGCCAGAGGTGGGAAGTCTACTAGGAATTAGGACAGACTGCCTGAAGACCATCTGGGGAACGGGAGCTGGAGAGAATTCCCTTCCTCCCCTAACCCAACCTGAAGCAGACGTAGCCCACTGAGGAGGCAGGACAGTGCAGTGGGGAGCCCCTGGGCTTTGGTACTGGTGGGGGGGGTCTGGTCCTAGCTAGAACTGGCTAAGTTCTCTTGATGACTGGAGGACCCGAGGGCCATGGGCTCAGGGCTCTGCCTCAGGATCCTTTCCTTGGCTTCTGTTCCTTGTTCTGTTCTGTCTTGTTTTTCCAGAATTTCTCAGGAAACACTCCTGTGACCAAAGAGAAGAGCCACTCAGCTGATCTCTGGGGAGAGTGCCCTGCCCAGACTACCTCAGCCACTAGCCTTGGCCATCCCTGGGCCCCCTGCAGCTACTGGGTTAGGCTCAGGGTTAGGGAAAGGCCACATTGGATTGTTCCCTCATATGCTGCAAAGCTTCCCAGCCTGCCTTGGTACCAGGGCGAGGTCAGGGCCAGCCCAGGAGGCTTTGATGCAGACCCTCTGCCTGCATGCTTGAGAATTCTCAAGCTTGAGCTGGACATCTAGGCCTCATTTTACAGATGAGGAAATTGAGGAAGGCCAGAGAAGGGAAGTGGATCTCCTGAAAGCCTCCCAGATATTGAGTAATGGAGGCAGGATTAGAACTGAATGGGATGTCCCAGTGAAGACTTCTCAGTGTAATTAAGGTAATGAGTTCAGAAGGTAGTGTGAGAAATGAACTCTCAGAAGTGAAGGCTCCTCTAAGGGTCAAATAATTCTCGATATTATTACTTTCAAAATCCTCCCCCACTTAGACCCTGTTTTTAAGCACTTAACAGAAAGAATAAGCCCTGCCCCACCCCCAACCTGAGCTTCCAGCCTCTTTCCTTGTCTTTGAATTTCGGGCCTAGAATGTAAGCCTCACCTCCCAGTTAAGAGGATAGGAAGAAACTTTCAAGCTTAGAATGTAAGCCCACCCCCAGGTAAGGGGGTAAGGGATAGTGGTGGGTGGAGGCTTGTTTGCGTGGTGGGTGGAGATTTGCTTTCATAAGGTGGCCCCTGTTACTCCATCTCTCTCTCTCTCTCTCTCTCTCTCTCTCTCTCTCTCCTCTCTCTCTCTCTCTCTCTCTCTCTCTCTCTCAACGTGTATCGAAGGAGCAGACAGCCATCTTGCGAGATTGTAATAAAGGTACTTTATTACAATTGCTTTCCACCACGAGGTCTCTGAGTTTAATTTGGGTTGGGGTCGCTGTCCCACACAGAACCTAGGTCTTCTGCCTCCAAATCTAGACCCCTGCCCACTACACCACACTACCTTTTCTTGGGGAGGACTTCTCCATTGGCCTCTGTGGATAAGCCCGTCAGCCTCCTGAGGCAGGGGGAATTGGAGCCAGAATGCCTGAGTCCAAGCCTGACTTGGGAGAGTGAGGGGGGAAAAGGAGATTCCCAAAGCCCTGGGAAGCTGTCCTGGAAACCCCATCTGCCTGGCTCCTCAAGACAAAGAGGAGAGGGCAGCTCTCAGGGATCAGAGAGCTGAAGGCCCCCTGTCTCTGACCCTTCTGAGCTGGGGGAACTTGGGAGCATTGAGCACGGTAAGTCAATACATCTGGGACCACCATCCTGTCGGCCTGGGCCAGGACAAGGCCAGAGGAGCCCAGGGAATTGGAGACACACTTCCCTAGCTACCCAGGAATAGGGTGGGACTTCTCTCGGGTATTTGGCTTGGAAATCCCCCCCCCCCAGCTGAGCTCTGCCCAGCAACCTTGCACAGCCAGGTTCTCTGCTGGGCCTTCCTGCCCATCATTTGCAGCCTGGCCCTGACCCAGGCCCCAGGCTGACCCCTCACCTAGGGCTCCCTACAAAATGGCTCAAGGGAGATGGCTTTCTAAGCCCAGCCCCAAGGTGACTCCTGATCAGGCTACAGATGGAAACGCCCCCCCCCATCCAAGTCAGACACTGCCCCCTCCCATTGGGCAGGCCCTTTGCATGAACCCTCACCCCAGATGGATCCTTGAACCCTGGCCAGGGAGTCTGTCAGTCAGTCAATACACTTTTATTCAGTACCTACTGTGTGCCAGGCACTATACCAGCCGAGCTGTAGGAACACAAAAAGAGGGAAGAGATAGTCCCTGCCCTCAAGGAGCTCCCAATCTAACAGGGGAGACAATGTGCAAACAATAGGGTAGGCTTAGTTACATACAGGGAAATGGAAGGTAAATGCAGAAGGCTGGGAGGGAGCTGGGGAGGGAGGCTCATGTGGAGGTGGGATTGGAGCTGAGTCTTGAAGAAAGCCAGGGTAGATTAGGGGTTGGAGATGCGGAAGGAGCCCATTCCAGGCAGGGTTACGGGGACAGCCAGAGAGAAGGCCCAAAGATGGAGCGTCTTATTTGTGGAAGCCAGGAGGCTGGTGTCCCCAGACTGCAGAGTAAGTGTCGGGGAGTAAAGTGTAAGAAGACTGGAAAGGGAGGGAGGGGGAGGCCGGTTGTAAAGAGCTTTGAACACCAAACATTTTGGATTTGCTCCTGGAGGCAATGGGGAGCCACTGAAGTTTACTGAGTAGGGAGTAATGCGGTCAGATCTGTGCTTTAGGAAAATCCCTTTGGTGGCTGTGGAAAAGGATATGAAGTTAGGCTTCCTCAGAAGAACAAGGGAATTCTAAGATCTTGTGGACAGTCCTTTAACCGATAAGAAAGTGCCCCAAACATTCTGCAAACAACTAGTTACTTAAGGAAAAGCCCTGGAGGCTAAACCAGGGGCAACCTGGGGACAGAGGCTTTTCTCCACTGCTTAGAATGAATTTTGAATTCAATTGAATATTAACTGACACACCCTGAGGGCAGAGACAGCCGCCATTTTTGAAGATGGGACTCATGAATTGGGAGGAACATGGGATGAGCAGTTCAGGAAGACTGTAACTCAGATGTGCTGGACCTATCCTAGCCCTGACAGGAGGAGCAGCATCCTACTAACAGTATAAAAGCTGGCTCTCGCTTCTGTACAGCGTGCCTCTCCCAGCAGGGGACACACCCACTTCTTGCTGTAATGCAGAACATTATTTTGCCATTTAGGTAGTAGAGCCCTTTAAGCCACGAAAAGCAAAAGTTGGTGCTTAATCTTGCCCCAGACCTCTTTCCTCCTAAATCTAAACAATAGCGAAATGTACTCTTGCATAGCTTAAGCACAGCCCATACCTCCAACACAAATGGTTAAGAAAACTTGCAATATAATGGCTTTAGATAATTATGTTTATACCAGAAACCAGGACACCTGGTCTGGTTTGTGTGATCCCTGACCTGTAATGATGGGGTGCTCGGATGCTTGTGCTTATACTTTTGCCCCCAAAATGCCTCCCTAGTCTCAGAAACACTATCTCTGACAACCACTCCCCAGCCCAAGGACACTGTGCCTAGCAGTATTTATGCATGGGCCTCAGCAAGACCCTTATCTGGCTGCTCAGGCTCCAGCCCTCAGATCATATCTCTGGAAGCCTCCATTGTGAGAAAGTTTTTTCCTTCGTTGCAGAGCATTATCATGTCTAGACAGAGGGAGAGGGGTGTCCTTGACCAGCCCCAAAACTCTTCCTCTTGCCAGACTTCAAAGATCCATCCCCTTCCTGTCCTGTATACTCCCTATATAAACCCTAGCTCGACCCCTGATGGGGGCTGCTTGATTTGGATGTGAATATCCCTGGCAGCCGTGCGCTAACATAATAAAGTCCACAATTTAAATTAGTCTGGGTCTAACTCGCTAATTTCTCGGTATAACAGGGATGGGCCAGGAGAGAGATGGCCGGCTCCTCTCACCTTGGCTTCTTCCCAGCGTAGCTGGAGGGGAGCTGGCATGGTATCTTCCCTCTGGACATCAGAAGTGCCCAAGGGAGACGGCAGAGCCCAAAGGGACTCGCAATACCTGAAGAGATTCAGAGAAGGTCAAGAGAGCAAAGAGACTGGCATTCTGTCACGCCCCACACACAGGCTGGGGAACAAGGGTTATGTGGCCCAGGTGCTCACTGCTGCCAGTCACCTCGAGGTGACTGGGCCATAGCCAGAGGTGGGAAGTCTACTAGGAATTAGGACAGACTGCCTGAAGACCATCTGGGGAACGGGAGCTGGAGAGAATTCCCTTCCTCCCCCAACCCAACCTGAAGCAGACGTAGCCCACTGAGGAGGCAGGACAGTGCAGTGGGGAGCCCCTGGGCTTTGGTACTGGTGGGGGGGGTCTGGTCCTAGCTAGAACTGGCTAAGTTCTCTTGATGACTGGAGGACCCGAGGGCCATGGGCTCAGGGCTCTGCCTCAGGATCCTTTCCTTGGCTTCTGTTCCTTGTTCTGTTCTGTCTTGTTTTTCCAGAATTTCTCAGGAAACACTCCTGTGACCAAAGAGAAGAGCCACTCAGCTGATCTCTGGGGAGAGTGCCCTGCCCAGACTACCTCAGCCACTAGCCTTGGCCATCCCTGGGCCCCCTGCAGCTACTGGGTTAGGCTCAGGGTTAGGGAAAGGCCACATTGGATTGTTCCCTCATATGCTGCAAAGCTTCCCAGCCTGCCTTGGTGCCAGGGCGAGGTCAGGGCCAGCCCAGGAGGCTTTGATGCAGACCCTCTGCCTGCATGCTTGAGAATTCTCAAGCTTGAGCTGGACATCTAGGCCTCATTTTACAGATGAGGAAATTGAGGAAGGCCAGAGAAGGGAAGTGGATCTCCTGAAAGCCTCCCAGATATTGAGTAATGGAGGCAGGATTAGAACTGAATGGGATGTCCCAGTGAAGACTTCTCAGTGTAATTAAGGTAATGAGTTCAGAAGGTAGTGTGAGAAATGAACTCTCAGAAGTGAAGGCTCCTCTAAGGGTCAAATAATTCTCGATATTATTACTTTCAAAATCCTCCCCCACTTAGACCCTGTTTTTAAGCACTTAACAGAAAGAATAAGCCCTGCCCCACCCCCAACCTGAGCTTCCAGCCTCTTTCCTTGTCTTTGAATTTCGGGCCTAGAATGTAAGCCTCACCTCCCAGTTAAGAGGATAGGAAGAAACTTTCAAGCTTAGAATGTAAGCCCACCCCCAGGTAAGGGGGTAAGGGATAGTGGTGGGTGGAGGCTTGTTTGCGTGGTGGGTGGAGATTTGCTTTCATAAGGTGGCCCCTGTTACTCCATCTCTCTCTCTCTCTCTCTCTCTCTCTCTCTCTCTCTCTCTCTCTCTCTCTCTCTCTTTCTCTCTCTCTCTCAACGTGTATCGAAGGAGCAGACAGCCATCTTGCGAGATTGTAATAAAGGTACTTTATTACAATTGCTTTCCACCACGAGGTCTCTGAGTTTAATTTGGGTTGGGGTCGCTGTCCCACACAGAACCTAGGTCTTCTGCCTCCAAATCTAGACCCCTGCCCACTACACCACACTACCTTTTCTTGGGGAGGACTTCTCCATTGGCCTCTGTGGATAAGCCCGTCAGCCTCCTGAGGCAGGGGGAATTGGAGCCAGAATGCCTGAGTCCAAGCCTGACTTGGGAGAGTGAGGGGGGAAAAGGAGATTCCCAAAGCCCTGGGAAGCTGTCCTGGAAACCCCATCTGCCTGGCTCCTCAAGACAAAGAGGAGAGGGCAGCTCTCAGGGATCAGAGAGCTGAAGGCCCCCTGTCTCTGACCCTTCTGAGCTGGGGGAACTTGGGAGCATTGAGCACGGTAAGTCAATACATCTGGGACCACCATCCTGTCGGCCTGGGCCAGGACAAGGCCAGAGGAGCCCAGGGAATTGGAGACACACTTCCCTAGCTACCCAGGAATAGGGTGGGACTTCTCTCGGGTATTTGGCTTGGAAATCCCCCCCCCCCCAGCTGAGCTCTGCCCAGCAACCTTGCACAGCCAGGTTCTCTGCTGGGCCTTCCTGCCCATCATTTGCAGCCTGGCCCTGACCCAGGCCCCAGGCTGACCCCTCACCTAGGGCTCCCTACAAAATGGCTCAAGGGAGATGGCTTTCTAAGCCCAGCCCAAGGTGACTCCTGATCAGGCTACAGATGGAAACGCCCCCCCATCCAAGTCAGACACTGCCCTCCATTGGAGGCCCTTTGCATGAACCCTCACCCCAGATGGATCCTTGAACCCTGGCCAGGGAGTCTGTCAGTCAGTCAATACACTTTTATTCAGTACCTAGTGTGCCAGGCACTATACCAGCCGAGCTGTAGGAAACAAAAAGGAAGAGATTAGTCGCCTCAAGAGCTCCCAATCTAACAGGGAGACAATGTGCAAACAATAGGGTAGGCTTAGTTAATACAGGGAAATGAAGGTAAATGCAGAAGGCTGGGAGGAGCTGGGGAGGGGCTCATGTGGAGGTGGGATTGGAGGAGTCTTGAAGAAAGCAGGGTAGATTAGGGGTTGGAGGCGAAGGAGCCCATTCCAGTTACGGGACAGCCAGAGAGAAGGCCAAGATGGAGCTTTATTTGTGGAAGCCAGGAGGCTGGTGTCCAGACTGCAGAGTAAGTGTCGGGAGTAAATGTAAGAACTGGAAAGGGAGGGAGGGGGAGGCCGGTTGTAAAGAGCTTTGAACACCAAACATTTTGATTTGCTCCTGAGGCAATGGGACCACTGAAGTTTACTGAGTAGGGAGTAAAGCGGTCAGATCTGTGCTTAGGAAAATCCCTTTGGTGGTGTGGAAAAGGATATGAAGTTAGGCTTCCTCAGAAGAACAAGGGAATTCTAAGATCTTGTGGACAGTCTTTAACGCGATAAGAAAGTGCCCCAAAATTCTGCAAACAACTAGTTTAAGGAAAAGCCTGGAGGCAAAAGGGCAACTGGGACAGAGGTTTCTCCACTGCTTAGAATGAATTTTGAATTCAATTGAATTTAACTGACACACCCTGAGGGCAGAGACAGCCGCCATTTTGAAGATGGGACCATGAATTGGGAGAAATGGATGAGCAGTTCAGGAAGACTGTATCAGATGTGCTGGACCTATCCTAGCCCTGAAGGAGGAGCAGCATCCTACTAACAGTATAAAAGCTGGCTCTCGCTTCTGTACAGCGTGCTCTCTCCAGCAGGGACACACCCACTTCTTGCTGTAATGCAGAACATTATTTTGCCATTTAGGTAGTAGAGCTTTAAGCCACGAAAAGCAAAAGTTGTGCTTAATCTTGCCCCAGTCTTTCCCTAAATCTAAACATAGCGAAATGTACTCTTGCATAGCTTAAGCACAGCCCATACCTCCAACACAAATGGTTAAGAAAACTGCAATATAATGCTTTAGATAATTATGTTTATACCAGAAACCAGGACACCTGGTCTGGTTTGTGTGATCCTGACCTGTAATGATGGGGTGCTCGGATGCTTGTGCTTATACTTTTGCCCCCAAAATGCCTCCCTAGTCTCAGAAACACTATCTCTGACAACCACTCCCAGCCCAAGGACACTGTGCCTAGCAGTATTTATGCATGGCCTCAGCAAGACCCTTATCTGGTGCTCAGCTCCAGCCCTCAATCATATCTCTGGAAGCCTCCATTGTGAGAAAGTTTTTTCCTTCGTTGCAGAGCATTATCATGTCTAGACAGAGGGAGGGTGTCTTGACCAGCCCAAAACTCTTCCTCTTGCCAGACTTCAAAGATCCATCCCTTCCTGTCCTGTATATCCCTATATAAACCCTAGCTCGACCCTGATGGGGGCTGCTTGATTGGATGTGAATATCCCTGGCAGCCGTGCGCTACATAATAAAGTCCACAATTTAAATTAGTCTGGGTCTAACTGCTAATTTCTCGGTATAACAGGGATGGGCCAGGAGAGAGATGGCGGCTCCTCTCACCTTGGCTTCTTCCAGCGTAGCTGGAGGGGAGCTGGCATGGTATCTTCCTCTGGACATCAGAAGTGCCCAAGGGAGACGGCAGAGCCAAAGGGACTCGCAATACCTGAAGAGATTCAGAGAAGGTCAAGAGAGCAAAGAGACTGGCATTCTGTCACCCCACACACAGGCTGGGAACAAGGTTATGTGGCCCAGGTGCTCACTGCTGCAGTCACCTCGAGGTGACTGGCCATAGCAGAGGTGGGAAGTCTACTAGGAATTAGGACAGACTGCCTGAAGACCTGGGGAACGGGAGCTGGAGAGAATTCCCTTCCCCCCAACCCAACCTGAAGCAGACGTAGCCCACTGAGGAGGCAGGACAGTGCAGTGGGGAGCCCCTGGGCTTTGGTACTGTGGGGGGGGTCTGGTCCTAGCTAGAATGGCTAAGTTCTCTGATGACTGGAGGACCCGAGGCCATGGGCTCAGGGCTCTGCCTCAGGATCCTTTCCTTGGCTTCTGTTCCTTGTTCTGTTCTGTCTTGTTTTCCAGAATTTCTCAGGAAACACTCCGTGACCAAAGAGAAGAGCACTCAGCTGATTCTGGGGAGAGTGCCCTGCCCAGACTACCAGCCACTAGCCTTGGCCATCCCTGGGCCCTGCAGCTACTGGGTTAGGCTCAGGGTTAGGGAAAGGCCACATTGGATTGTTCCCTCATATGCTGCAAAGCTTCCCAGCCTGCCTTGGTGCCAGGGCGAGGTCAGGGCCAGCCCAGGAGGCTTTGATGCAGACCTCTGCTGCATGCTTGAGAATTCTCAAGCTTGAGCTGGACATCTAGGCCTCATTTTACAGATGAGGAAATTGAGGAAGGCCAGAGAAGGGAAGTGGATCTCCTGAAAGCCTCCCAGATATTGAGTAATGGAGGCAGGATTAGAACTGAATGGGATGTCCCAGTGAAGACTTTCAGTGTAATTAAGGTAATGAGTTCAGAAGGTAGTGTGAGAAATGAACTCTCAGAAGTGAAGGCTCCTCTAAGGGTCAAATAATTCTCGATATTATTACTTTCAAAATCCTCCCCACTTAGACCCTGTTTTTAAGCACTTAACAGAAAGAATAAGCCTGCCCCCCCAACCTGAGCTTCCAGCTCTTTCCTTGTCTTTGAATTTCGGGCCTAGAATGTAAGCCTCACCTCCCAGTTAAGAGGATAGGAAGAAACTTTCAAGCTTAGAATGTAAGCCCACCCCAGGTAAGGGGGTAAGGGATAGTGGTGGGTGGAGCTTGTTTGCGTGGTGGGTGGAGATTTGCTTTCATAAGGTGGCCCTGTTACTCCATCTCTCTCTCTCTCTCTCTCTCTCTCTCTCTCTCTCTCTTCTCTCTCTCTCTCTCTCTCTTTCTCGTCTCTCGTATCGAAGGAGCAGACAGCCATCTTGCGAGATTGTAATAAAGGTACTTTATTACAATTGCTTTCCACCACGAGGTCTCTGAGTTTAATTTGGGTTGGGGTCGCTGTCCCACACAGAACCTAGGTCTTCTGCCTCCAAATCTAGACCCCTGCCCACTACACACCTACCTTTTTTGGGGAGGACTTCTCCATTGGCCTCTGTGGATAAGCCGTCAGCCTCCTGAGGCAGGGGGAATTGGAGCCAGAATGCCTGAGTCCAAGCCTGACTTGGGAGAGTGAGGGGGGAAAAGGAGATTCCCAAAGCCCTGGGAAGCTGTCCTGGAAACCCATCTGCTGGCTCCTCAAGACAAAGAGAGAGGGCAGCTCTCAGGGATCAGAGAGCTGAAGGCCCCTGTCTCTGACCTTCTGAGCTGGGGGAACTTGGGAGCATTGAGCACGGTAAGTCAATACATCTGGGACCACCATCCTGTCGGCCTGGGCCAGGACAAGGCCAGAGGAGCCAGGGAATTGGAGACACACTTCCCTAGCTACCCAGGAATAGGGTGGGTTCTCTCGGTATTTGGCTTGGAAATCCCCCCCCCGCTGAGCTCTGCCCAGCAACCTTGCACAGCCAGGTTCTCTGCTGGCTTCCTGCCATCATTTGCAGCCTGGCCCTGACCCAGGCCCAGGCTGACCCCTCACCTAGGGCTCCTACAAAATGGCTCAAGGGAGATGGCTTTCTAAGCCCAGCCCAAGGTGACTCCTGATCAGGCTACAGATGGAAACGCCCCCCCCATCCAAGTCAGACACTGCCCTCCCATTGGGCAGGCCTTTGCATGAACCCTCACCCCAGATGGATCCTTGAACCCTGGCCAGGGAGTCTGTCAGTCAGTCAATACACTTTTATTCAGTACCTACTGTGTGCCAGGCACTATACCAGCCGAGCTGTAGGAACACAAAAAGGGAAGAGATAGTCCTGCCTCAAGGAGCTCCAATCTAACAGGGGAGACAATGTGCAAACAATAGGGTAGGCTTAGTTACATACAGGGAAATGGAAGGTAAATGCAGAAGGCTGGGAGGGAGCTGGGAGGGAGGCTCATGTGGAGGTGGGATTGGAGCTGAGTCTTGAAGAAAGCCAGGGTAGATTAGGGGTTGGAGATGCGGAAGGAGCCCATTCCAGGCAGGGTTACGGGACAGCCAGAGAGAAGGCCCAAAGATGGAGCGTCTTATTTGTGGAAGCCAGGAGGCTGGTGTCCCAGACTGCAGAGTAAGTGTCGGGGAGTAAAGTGTAAGAAGACTGGAAAGGGAGGAGGGGGAGGCCGGTTGTAAAGAGCTTTGAACACCAAACATTTTGGATTTGCTCCTGGAGGCAATGGGGAGCCACTGAAGTTTACTGAGTAGGGAGTAATGCGGTCAGATCTGTGCTTTAGGAAAATCCCTTTGGTGGCTGTGGAAAAGGATATGAAGTTAGGCTTCCTCAGAAGAACAAGGGAATTCTAAGATCTTGTGGACAGTCCTTTAACCGATAAGAAAGTGCCCCAAATTCTGCAACAATAGTTACTTAAGGAAAAGCCCTGGAGGCTAAACCAGGGCAACCTGGGGACAGAGGCTTTTCTCCACTGCTTAGAATGAATTTTGAATTCAATTGAATATTAACTGACACACCCTGAGGGCAGAGACAGCCGCCATTTTTGAAGATGGGACTCATGAATTGGGAGGAACATGGGATGAGCAGTTCAGGAACTGTAACTCAGATGTGCTGGACCTATCCTAGCCCTGACAGGAGGAGCAGCATCCTACTAACAGTATAAAAGCTGGCTCTCGCTTCTGTACAGCGTGCCTCTCCAGCAGGGACACACCCACTTCTTGCTGTAATGCAGAACATTATTTTGCCATTTAGGTAGTAGAGCCTTTAAGCCACGAAAAGCAAAAGTTGGTGCTTAATCTTGCCCAGACCTCTTTCCTCCTAAATCTAAACAATAGCGAAATGTACTCTTGCATAGCTTAAGCACAGCCCATACCTCCAACACAAATGGTTAAGAAAACTTGCAATATAATGGCTTTAGATAATTATGTTTATACCAGAAACCAGGACACCTGGTCTGGTTTGTGTGATCCCTGACCTGTAATGATGGGGTGCTCGGATGCTTGTGCTTATACTTTTGCCCCCAAAATGCCTCCTAGTCTCAGAAACACTATCTCTGACAACTCCCCAGCCCAAGGACACTGTGCCTAGCAGTATTTATGCATGGGCCTCAGCAAGACCCTTATCTGGCTGCTCAGGCTCCAGCCCTCAGATCATATCTCTGGAAGCCTCCATTGTGAGAAAGTTTTTTCCTTGTTGCAGAGCATTATCATGTCTAGACAGAGGGAGAGGGGTGTCCTTGACCAGCCCCAAAACTCTTCCTCTTGCCAGACTTCAAAGATCCATCCCCTTCCTGTCCTGTATACTCCCTATATAAACCCTAGCTCGACCCTGATGGGGGCTGCTTGATTTGGATGTGAATATCCCTGGCAGCCGTGCGCTAACATAATAAAGTCCACAATTTAAATTAGTCTGGGTCTAACTCGCTAATTTCTCGGTATAACAGGGATGGGCCAGGAGAGAGATGGCCGGCTCCTCTCACCTTGGCTTCTTCCCAGCGTAGCTGGAGGGGAGCTGGCATGGTATCTTCCCTCTGGACATCAGAAGTGCCCAAGGGAGACGGCAGAGCCCAAAGGGACTCGCAATACTGAAGAGATTCAGAGAAGGTCAAGAGAGCAAAGAGACTGGCATTCTGTCACGCCCCACACACAGGCTGGGAACAAGGGTTATGTGGCCCAGGTGCTCACTGCTGCCAGTCACCTCGAGGTGACTGGGCCATAGCCAGAGGTGGGAAGTCTACTAGGAATTAGGACAGACTGCTGAAGACCATCTGGGGAACGGGAGCTGGAGAGAATTCCCTTCCTCCCCAACCAACCTGAAGCAGACGTAGCCCACTGAGGAGGCAGGACAGTGCAGTGGGGAGCCCCTGGGCTTTGGTACTGGTGGGGGGCTGGTCCTAGCTAGAACTGGCTAAGTTCTCTTGATGACTGGAGGACCCGAGGGCCATGGGCTCAGGGCTCTGCTCAGGATCCTTTCCTTGGCTTCTGTTCCTTGTTCTGTTCTGTCTTGTTTTTCCAGAATTTCTCAGGAAACACTCCTGTGACCAAAGAGAAGAGCCACTCAGCTGATCTCTGGGAGAGTGCCTGCCCAGACTACCTCAGCCACTAGCCTTGGCCATCCCTGGGCCCCCTGCAGCTACTGGTTAGGCTCAGGGTTAGGGAAAGGCCACATTGGATTGTTCCCTCATATGCTGCAAAGCTTCCCAGCCTGCTTGGTAGGGCGAGGTCAGGGCCAGCCCAGGAGGCTTTGATGCAGACCCTCTGCCTGCATGCTTGAGAATTCTCAAGCTTGAGCTGGACATCTAGGCCTCATTTTACAGATGAGGAAATTGAGGAAGGCCAGAGAAGGGAAGTGGATCTCCTGAAAGCCTCCCAGATATTGAGTAATGGAGCAGGATTAGAACTGAATGGGATGTCCAGTGAAGACTTCTCAGTGTAATTAAGGTAATGAGTTCAGAAGGTAGTGTGAGAAATGAACTCTCAGAAGTGAAGGCTCCTCTAAGGGTCAATAATTCTCGATATTATTACTTTCAAATCCTCCCCACTTAGACCCTGTTTTAAGCACTTAACAGAAAGAATAAGCCCTGCCCCACCCCCAACCTGAGCTTCCAGCCTCTTTCCTTGTCTTTGAATTTCGGGCCTAGAATGTAAGCCTCACCTCCCAGTTAAGAGGATAGAAGAAACTTTCAAGCTTAGAATGTAAGCCCACCCCCAGGTAAGGGGTAAGGGATAGTGGTGGGTGGAGGCTTGTTTGCGTGGTGGGTGGAGATTTGCTTTCATAAGGTGGCCCTGTTACTCCATCTCTCTCTCTCTCTCTGTCTCTCTCTTCTTTCTCTCTCTCTCTCTCTCTCTCTCCTCTCTCTCTTCTTTTCTCTTCTCTCAACGTGTATCGAAGGATGCAGACAGCCATCTTGCGAGATTGTAATAAAGGTACTTTATTACAATTGCTTTCCACCACGAGGTCTCTGAGTTTAATTTGGGTTGGGGTCGCTGTCCCACACAGAACCTAGGTCTTCTGCCTCCAAATCTAGACCCCTGCCCACTACACCACACTACCTTTTCTTGGGGAGGACTTCTCCATTGGCCTCTGTGGATAAGCCCGTCAGCCTCCTGAGGCAGGGGGAATTGGAGCCAGAATGCCTGAGTCCAAGCCTGACTTGGGAGAGTCAGGTGGAGATAAGGGTGGAGGTGTTTACTCCTTTCCTGGACTGAGCTCTGGTCTTTGAGCGACTAGCCACAAGCAGTCTTTTCTCTCTTGGAACCGTGAGGAGGGTTTTCTCTGCACCGCCACTACAAGCTCCACCGAGCCAGAGCTCCTCCTCTCCCCAGGACTGCCACCCAGAACTGTGACCGAGATCCAAGCATGGGCAAAGCAAGAGATTCCTGCCTCACAACCAGCAAAGAGATTCTTGCAGTCCCCCTCTGATCAGCCACTTGATTCCCCCTCTGTCTGTGGGCCGGAAGCTCAGGACACAGCCACCACCCTGGCACTTGAGCTCTGTGCTCTGGAACTGGCTCTGACCTAGCTCTTCTCTCACTGCAAAAACAGACTTTTCCCACTGACCTTCTAAGTTGTCTTTGGCGTTTGTGGATTGAGGAGTCTGGAAGCCACCACAGCTGCCCGTGATTCAGTCCTCTGAGGCCTGCTCTAGGTTCTCTGTGGCCTGAGTGCCTATGCCTAACTGAGCTTCTCTTCCCACCTGTTGCGATATGCCTTTCCAATCAACCATCCAGGCTGTCTTGGGCTGGAAATTTGTTTCACTATGTCTTTTTGTGGGTTCTGCTGCTTTAGAATTTGTTTAGAGCCATTTTTTTTAATGGGTATTTGGAGGGGTTTGGGGGAGAGCTCAAGCAAGTCACTGCTTTCACGTTGCCATCTTGGCTCCGCCCCCCAAACTAAACTTCTGATTGCCATTTATTAATGGAGGAGACTGCATTAAGACTCAAGCTTTCTATTCAAGGCTTGACTCTCTTCCCATGAAAGACTAGTTCCACAATGAACAGATATAGCAATTAGCAAAGAAACTAATTTAAGTTGACAGCAAAACAGAAATCAGAAAATACAGAGGAAAACATACACCAGACAGTACAGAATGAAGGAGCGCTCCCACTGGGAGAGAAAAGTAAAATCTCTCTGAAGTCCTTCGGCACCAAAGGGCTGTTGGCGTCATCTGCCTTCTCTCTCCAAGACGGAAGCCAGAAATGCCCAGAGTGGCTGCAGAGCCCGAAGGGACTCAGGAGACTTGGGCAGACTCAAAGAGTAAAAAGAAAGAAGAGGCTGCAGCCTTCTCTCCCATTCTTGCCACATCCTGCCCCACCCCTCACCAAGCATGGGGCTTCGATTGGCATCAAAGAGGAGAGTCCCATATGTACATGGGGGCTTTGGGACTCGGGCTACCCATAAAAAGTATGAGCAAGTTATAATAAAACCTCATGGTTTGCAGGCTTAAGAGGAACATCTCTTGGAAAACATGCACTTGGATGAGATAAAAATGCATAGAATCCTGTGCATTTTATTTTGTGCATTTAAAAACACGGTTCTGAGGAGTCTTCCTCCCCCTCCCCCGCTTCAGTTAACGCCAGAATGCCTCTCTGGGTGGGAGGACAGACGGACAAGGACGTGTGTCTGACCAGAGACCCCTCTCCCCACCGTGCAAACGGACTTTAAACACAATACGAGGTTTTATTGTACTTTGCAATAAGCCTGGGGATCCCCAGTCAGCCTGCCTTCCAGATTAAGGATGGGGTCTCCTTCTAGAGGGAGAAGGCAGGGCTCTGGCCGGGATAGGGGACCTCCCGCCCTGGGGCAGCCAGGCCAAATGCCCGGCGTCGGGAGATTGAGGGTCTAATGGCAGGAGTACCCGGGAGGCCAGGGTCCTGGGTGCGAGGGCGTTCATGGAGGGCAGGTGGTGGGGGAGAGGAAAGGCTCTTGAGGGCTTTGAACGACGAACAAGAGAATTTCCAGTTGAGCTGATGGGGAGACGGAGGACAAGACCGGGGGGTGGGCTAGAGGGTGGCGGAGTCCTAAGGACTCTATTTCCCAACAAGCCATGCGGGCGCCTCCGTTGGAGGCGGGGGACGCATCAGTGCGGACGTCTCTCCCACCCTTGCGCTGGTCCCAAGTCCGGTGAACTCTGTTTCCCAGAAGGCCACACGACGTCTCTGTGGGCGGGGAGGGGAGAGGCGGAGGGGGTCATTTCCGGTGCAGCTTCGCCTTCTCGCGCCTGCGCTCCAGGATCCCCTCGGCCCGAAGCCTTGTCCCTGGCTGAGGGGTAGCTGGCCCGGAGAGAGTAGCGCGTGCGCAGTTCGAGATCCGCACCACCCCTTTCACTAACGGACGCTCCCATAGGTCGGCCCCGGAGGGAGGGGCGCAGGGGGAACCAATCTTCGAAGAGTTGCGGTCCCGCCCCAGGCTGTCCCGGGTGAACCTCGGGTCACAGGCGCCTGGGGAGCGAGCGAGGGGGATGAGCTAGGGGGGAAGAGCAAGGGTGACATGGCCACTGCGCCCAGGCGGGTGAGCTTGGGACCAGGGGGCGGGGCTAGAGGGCCGGGTCCGTGTCACGTGGGCCCGAGAGCTAGGGGGCGGGGCCCGCGGGCGGAGGGACACGGCCACGTGGTCCAGGGGTGGGGCCGAAGAGCCCTGGGCTCGGCTCCCTGCTGTTCTGAGCTCCAGGTGCGGAGCTGGTCTAGGAGGCTGGGCACGTTGGCTGGAGGCTCCCTGCGCCCAAAGCGGGTCTAGGAGGCCGACCCCGGGTCCTCCACTGTGCCACCTAGGTGCTCCGTCTGGAAAGCCCTTGAGCCTCACAGCACGGGCAGCAGTCCCGAAGCCCATAAGGAGCTTAGTCTAATGGGGCCACATAGAAGCCACAGGCACAGAGCTTCTTCAAGAAGAGCACCCCCAGGCACCGGGAGAGGCCATGATGAGATGTTCAGTCCTTTCAGTCTGTCCCACTCTTTGTGACCCCTTCGGGGGTTTCTTGGCAAAGATCCTGCAGTGGTTTGCCATGGCCTTCTCCAGTTCATTTTATAAATGGGGAAACTGAGGCAAACAGGATTAAGTGACTTGCCCAGGGTCACACAGCTGGTAAATGTGTGAGGCCAGATTCAAACTCAGGAAGCGGTGACGGGCAGCTAGGTGGCTTGGGCTCGGAATCAGGAAGGCTTACCCCAAACGGGCCCTGAAGGGTCGGATGCAACTGAAAGGACTGAACAAGATGAGTCTTAGAGCAGATCGTGGCAGCCAGCCACCCAGTAGAGAGTCAATAAAGGTCAAACCTGAAGCATCCCCAAGAGCCATACTCCTCCGCCCCCACCCACCTCCCCTTCCAGGAACACAGGAGATGGTCCCAGGGCTAGCACAAGTATCTTTGTGTTTTAGGAGGCAGTGACGTTCCAGGATGTGGCTGTGGACTTCACCTGGGAAGAATGGGCACGTTTGGCCCCTTCTCAGAAGGAACTGTACAAGGATGTGATGCTGGAGAACTACAGGAACCTGGTCTGCCTTGGTAATGACAGCTTTCTCCCTGGACTCACAGTCTGCCCAGGGGATCCTGAGTAAATGCTCTTGGCGTCTCAGGGCTCCAATGGCTATTACTTAGCAGAGATGGCCAGCCTTTTTGTGGCCAGGGGACAGAGCCTCTTGTTGCCTGTTCCCAGGTAAGAGCCTTGCTCATACACCTGGCACCTTGAAGCCCTGCCTGAGGTTGTACTTCCCTACTCTCTATTTTTCCTGGTCCCATCTCTCCTTTAACATCCCAGGGAAGTTTGTGTGAAGACAGGCAAGAGGCCCATCTTAGCAGAGAAGGGATCATATCAGCTCCTCATCTTTCTGAGCCCAAACTCAGTTTCCCTGTCACCATCAGACTTCCTAGAAACACTCCCAAGAGCATCCCCACACACAGCACGTCCACTTTTCCCTGAAGAGACAGGGGCTGGGATCGCATTGTGAGTAGGTTCTTTGTCCCTGGCATTTTCTCATTTCTAATGAGCAGGACTGGCAGTGTCCAAGCCCAGCTGTTCATGGCCAGGTGGACCAAGGGGAAGCACTTTGGATGCCAGAGAGAGAAGAGTCAGGGGGCAGCCTTCAAGGCAAGTGCGTGAAATGAGGGAGACAAGGCAATGTGAAACATCTGGATCTTTGTCAAAGCCCCTGGGCCTTGGAAGAAGGTCCTGGGAAGGCTCGTCTGCACCTCAACAAATCAATGCCCAGACATCTCTCCACTCACATTATCTTCTGCCGTTAGGGGAAGATGTTTGCTTGTAGGGGAGAGATTTAATTCAGCAGACATTTAGTAAATACCTGCCAAGTGCCTGGCACCTAACTAGGCCCAGAAACCAAACAGCCCCTGCCCTTTTGGTAGAGAGGAGGGATTGGGACACAGTGCTTATACAAATAAGTAGCTGTGAAACATAAAAAGGAAGCTTGGGTAGAGAGAGGGCATTAAGAAGTAGGGAGGTCAGGAAGAGCCTTGTGTGTGATGTGGCCCCCTGGAGGAAGAGCATTCTAGTATAGAGAAATCCTGGGCAGAGGCCCATAGGTAGGCTTCTTTGGCTGGAGCCTACAGAGTATGAAGGAGAGTGCAGTGCTCCATCCATGCCCTCTTGCCATCTGAGCACTTCTCACCTTTTATCATCAGACTTTCTGGCCCATGCTAAGACTTGAGATTGGGCCCCCTCCATTATCCTCCTAATGGGATGATGATTCAGTCAGTATCTGACCTGGCACTGTGGGCAGAGCTTTCCCTGGGAGCCAGGAAGGATGAGTAAATCTACTGCCTCATGACCAGAGAGGGCCCAGACGTAGGCCTCCTGACTATGTCTAGGTCCCGAACCTCAGCTCTGCCCTTCCTCCTCAAGTCAGATCAGCATCTTAACTGAGGGCTGGAGTGGAGCTGCTCTTTACTTGCCAAGGGGGGAATCACCATCTCATGTCCACCAAACGTTCCCTTAGAGATTTGTTTGGAGTCTGGGGCTGCCTAAGCTAAAGCTCCCTTGACTTTTGACCCCTCCTTTGTCTCCATCCATATCGTCTTCTACCATCCCTAGGTCCCTACCTTTCTGACTTTCTCTCCCCATTATACCCTTGGGAATCCCTATTCGCTTGTTAACAAACAGCCCTTCTCCTTCTCACAGTCCTTCCATTTTCTTGTAGTGACAGAATTTCCCAAGAAATTGAAATCCAAGCTCACCAGCCAGTAGTTCAAGGCCAGTCCTTCTCTAGTCCTGTGGTTCTGTCTGCAGTCTTCCAGCTATTACTGACAGTGGCTCAGCAGTACCATCCTCCATTTCTTCTAGGACCTGAGGCCATCATTTCTCCGGGCCTGGTGATGCATCCACCAAGGGTAGCTGAAGTGCTTTCTGACTACCTGCCCCATACTTATCTTTGGCAGTCATTTTTGTTCTCTCTGGTCCAGCCCAAAGATCATTCTCCTTGGTAGGGAAAAGATCCCATCTGAGGTGCTCTGCCTTCTCTCCATCATCCTGCCCCCTCTTTGACCCCCTTCTTTCCCTCAGGATAACTATCAAGCAAACCCTTTGTGCTGCCTCCTGATGCTCCTCCCACAGGACCGCGCCACATTTGCACATCCATCCTCAGTTCTCTGGCCTTGCTCCAACTTTCAGTGCCCACATGGAGGTCCCTCCTGCAGCCGCATCACTTTCTGCAGACATCCCTTTGTTCCCTCTTTTTGGAATCGCTTCCCTTTGCTGCATCAGGATTTCATTCTTTAAACAAAAAGTTTGATGCATGGTTTTTGTCTTTCCATCACAGTCACTTCTACTTCCTTCACTCCAGATTGAACCCTCTGTGGTGACTAAGGCAACAAGTCCAAATATAATGGATATCCATTGTCCTAGCTGCAGCTGGCAATGTCTGCAGCGTCGGGCCTTGTCTTCCTCTGCTCTGCTGGGAGGCCGAAGATGGATTGAATTGTCTGTTCTCTGGGGTCGTCCTCGCTTTCTTGGTTCCTAGAACTTGTGGCCATCTTTTCATCTACACCCTTGGAGTCATTGTGATTGTCATTCCTTGGTTCTGCTCATTTCAGTCTGCATCAGTTCACAAAGATCTTCCCAAGCTTCTCTAAAGTTCTTTCCTCTCTTCTAACAGCACAGTAATTTTCCACTGCATTTGCCTCCCTGGTTTTTTCATCCCTTCTCCAGGGGATGAGCAGGCACTCACTTGTTCCAGTTCTTTGCTGCCACAGAGAATGTGGTTGTAGATGTTTTGGTCTCTGTAGACCTTTGTTTCCACGTGACTTGCTTGAAGTGTGTGACTGAGGGAGATTTTTGGATCTTTGGGTATCTGTGATCTGTCACTTTTCTGGCATAATTTGAAATGGGAATCCAAAACAAATGAAATCAATTTATAGCTTCATTGGCAGTGCATCCCTCACGGTTCCTGTCTTCCCGCAAACCCTCCGACAGTGGTGGTTGTATCTTTGACTAGCTTGATTAGTTTGCAGGATGGAGGTAAAAGCTCAGAGTTGTATTCATTTTCATTTCTTTTATTAGTGATTTGAAACCTCTGGTCAAGTACAGTTTGTAATTCTTTGGAAAATTCTTCATTCTCTTTGACCACATGCTTCTTGTGGGAAGGGCCGAGGGGGCGATTCTATTTATTTTCTACTTCACTCCTTAATTTCAGC
Source organism: Phascolarctos cinereus (assembly GCF_003287225.1). Taxonomy (NCBI): domain Eukaryota; kingdom Metazoa; phylum Chordata; class Mammalia; order Diprotodontia; family Phascolarctidae; genus Phascolarctos; species Phascolarctos cinereus. Next base: position 729,265,792 of record NW_027555847.1, on the reverse strand, counting down.
TTCCCTGATTTTACTCATGCAAACAGTCATATTGGAAGTAATCAGAGTTATCTAGTTTTCTCCTTTATGACCTCAGAATTGTTAAGGCTTTCCCATCCCTCCCACCTGTAGAATTTGATCCATTTTTTCTTGCTTGTATCCTTCCTGTGACCCCTTTGAGCTGCTTTCCTCAACTATGATTCATGTCAGCCTTTGCCTGTCCTCCTCTCCTCAATTGCAAACTCTGGAATTCTGAGATTCCTTTCAGAATCTCAGGAATTCAGATTCAAAGCCTCTGTAGAGGAAAAATCTCTTTCTGCTCATTCCCCACTTCCTCTTTCCCATTCACCACTAAAGTAGGGAAGACCTGAGGTTGAGTCCTGCCTCAGGCACTTGCTAACTATTAATTAGTTATTTAACAGCCCTTGGCCTCAGTTTCCACATCTGTAAAATGGGTATAACAATAGCACCTATGTCGCAGGGTTATTATGAAGATGAAATGCAATGTGGACTACATGAAGCATCTTGTAAACCTCAAGGCGGCATGTAAAGGTTAGCTCTTATTATTATTGATGGCCGCTCTTCCCATCCCCCCTCCTTTCCCTCTCCCTCTCCCCTCTCCTGCCATGTGCCCTCTGAAGCCCCAGACCATCCCCAAACTTTTCCTTCCATCTCTGCCCACAGGAGATACAGCATCCTGGGCACCTTCTCCGGTACTGGATGCAGCTTCTCTTGTGCCCTTCAGTCCTAGTCCTGAAGGAAAATAGGCTGCTCCTGACCTAGCCCCTACATCCCTCAGCAGCCTCTGGTCCTTCCAGAGCTGTCATTGTATCTGAATCCTGATGGCAAGTTGCCCCTCCCCCAGCTCCCACCTGAGTCACCCTCTTCTTCTTCTCAAAGAGTTTGGTACTTGGCAGAGTCTTCCTCTCTAGTCCAGCCCCTGCTCTTAGAGTTCATTAGATATTTCACTATGCATGTTGACATCTACCCAAGCACTAGCCTCCTCGATTCTTTTGACCTACACCTTCCTTCTACTGCAGCGTATTGACCTCGTGTCATCCACAACCCCTTCCTCCTCCTTTTTACGCTATGACATTCCTTTTGCCCTTAGAACAGAACCAGTCTCCCTGGGGCCTTTCTTTGTCCTGTTTTCTCCCCTGACTAGAATATTAGTCCTATAGCATTATACAGTACCTTGCAATTTCTCAAATACACTTGCCTTCTAGGGGAGAGAAGGGAATAAGCATTTATGTAGTGTCTACTACATACCAGGCATTGTGGTGAGCACTTTTACAAATATTTTCTCATCTGATCCTCACCAAAACCCCAACTTTCTCTTGACTCTTGTGTTTGTCTTTCAGAGTTCCTACTTAGCTTTGGGCTCTTCATTAGAAATGCTTGAAAGTTCCTTATTCCATTAAAGGTTTATTTTTTTTTCTATAGGATTGTACTCAGCTCTGCAGGATAAATTATTCTTGGTCATAAGCCTATCTCTTGCTTTTGGAATATTGTATTTCATGCTCTCCTTTTGTTTATAGTAGATGCTGCCAAGTCTTATGTGACCCTGGCTGTGGATCCTTGGAACTGGAACTGCTTCTTTCTGGAAGCTTGCTTTATGTAGGATCTTTTGCTTGTGGAACTTTCAGGATGTGATAGGTGGGTTCTTTCCATTGTCACTTTGCCCTCATCTGGTTCTGATAGATCTGGGAAGTTTTCATTTATGGATTTCTTGAAATATAGTGTTCAGGCTTTTTGATTGATTATAATTTCAGGGAGCCTAATGCTTCTTAAATCATCTTTCTGACCTGTTTCCCAGGCCAGTTGTTTCTGAACTTTTCTCTTACATTTTCTTCTATTTTTGTGATCTTTTTGATTTTACTCTAATATTTCTTGCTGTCTTGTGGAGCTTTGGTTTCTGAGCAGTCTGTTCTAATTTTTAGATTGGGTCAGGTTGATCACTTTCTCTTCTGAGTTAATTAATCTCTTCTCACTTCTTTCTTCAGGAGTCTTAATTCAATCTTCACCTTCATTCTTCATTCTTCTAGACATTTGTGTTGTCCAAGGATTTTTAATTTGGGGTCCGTGAACGTGTGTGTGTGTGTATTTAGTATGTTGACCACTGTTTCAATATGCTTGATTTCCTTTGGAATCTTATGTATTTAAAAACATTATGCTGAGGAAGGAGCCATCCATTTCACTAGACTGCCAAAGAGGTCCATGACACCCAAAAATGAAGACTTCCTGATGTAGTACTTGTGGAAAATCCGTGTTTTAAAAATTGAGTCTCTGGTTGCATGTGCTGTAGAGTTATAGCTACAATAATTGTTGATCCTGGTGGGGGTTTTCTTTGATTTCCTCATCTTTCTAGGTTTTATTCCTGAACTGGGGCTTTGTGCCAGGGCCAGGCACAGAGGAGGATGGAGGGGCAAGTCTTGCAGGAGTAAGGAGGTGATAATCTGTCTGTATTCTGCACAGTAATTGAGGAAGGATGTTGTTAAACTGGAGAGGGTTCAAAGGAAGACAGCCAGGCTAGTGGAAAGGCACCAGGAACATTTAACCCTGGAGAAGAAAAGAGTCAGGAGCCAAGATGGCGGCATTCCAATACTGCAAGGCTGTCACAGTAGAAGGGCAGAGGCAGGACCAATGGCTGGAAGCTGTAGAGATGCACATTTAGGTTTGTGACAAGTTGCCTTGAGAAGGAGCCTTTAGCCTAATCTTCAAGGAATTTCCTTTTGAGGCTTGGTGGCTGCTTGTTTGGTGAATTGTAGGGAGGATCTTCCTTTTGGGCTGGGAGGTGGATTCCTTCCAACTCTGTAGGTTCATATTTCTATTTCTTTGACCCCTGGGAGTTCAGAAGTGAAGAGTTCAACCCCTCCAGTAATCAGCTGTGACTCGATGGAAGCTATTTATCTTTGTAGCCTTAGTCTCTGAAAGGAGATTAGACTAGGTGAATTCCCGGGTCTGTTATATCCCTAACATTCTGTTAAATAACCCATTTACTTTAGCTCTTCTTGTAATATTCATTCTTTAGGTTGAGCTGAAAGTGTATGCTTGTTTGTAGAGAGGCTCTGGGGGACAGGGGAAAAGGTATTATAAATCAGAGTTGGAAGACTTGATTCACACTCTGGCTTTGATGCTTAACAACATCATTTTGAATGAGTCACTAAATCAAGGTAAGCTGCAGTTTCCTCTTTTGGAGAAATGTAATGACTGAGAGTATAGGGAGTTTGAAGGTGAAAGCTTCATTTTAATAAGCATCCAAGCATCTACATAGAAGGAATGAGAGTACAAGTACAAGGTGGTGTCTATGAATAATGTGATCATGACTGTGGTAACAATATTAATTAGTAGTAATAATAATTATATGTTTTCTTGTTATTTGTTCTTCCTGTGAAGTCTGACAGTTGTTTTTCTTAGGAGACAAAAGGTAGGACTGTGCATTCAGCAGGGAGATGGGATATTTATATTTTTTAAATGTTTTCTTTCAGGTTGGAAGAATAGGTCTGACACAGAGGAATTGGCTCCAGACGTAGAAGCCTGGGAATGTAAAGCCAGGTTACTGAAGCAGGAGCGCAATGAAGATAAACATTCTAGACTAGACCCAAGAAAACAGAATCGAATCCGCTCAAAGAAGATATTTTCTAAATCTAGTGAATGTGGGAAACTCATCAGTTATAATTCAGACCTTACTAAGTGTCAGAAAGTTGACATTATGAAGAAAACTTATGAATGTAATGAATGTGGTGAGATCTTCCAGTGGAGTTCTCATTTCACTAAACATCAGCGAATATGTACCAGAGAGAAACCCTGTGAACATAATAAATGTGAAAGGGCCTCTTGTTCAAGCAGAAGACCTTCTGAACGTCAGAGGATTCATAGTGGAGAGAAATTTGATGAATGTCACATATGTGGGAAAACTTTCTGCCAGTTCACAGAACTTACTGAGCATCAAGCAGTTCATAGAGGAGAAAATCCATTTGAATGTGTTGAATGTGGAAAGAACTTCAGCCGGAGTTCACAACTTATTGTGCATCAGAGAATTCATGCTGGAGAGAAACTGTATGAATGTAATGACTGCGGGAAGGCCTTCCATTGGTGTTCACGGCTTATTCAACATCGGAGAATTCACAGTGGAGAGAAACCTTTTGAATGTAATGAATGTGGGAAGGCATTTCGCCAGAGGATACAACTTACTGTACATCAGAGAATTCATACTGGAGAGAAACCTTATGAATGTAAAGAATGTGGGAAGGCCTTCCACCGAAGCACAGGACTCACACAACATCAGAAAATTCATACTGGAGAGAAACCTTATGAATGCAAGGAATGTGGGAAGGCCTTCTGCCGGAGCTCACAACTCAATCAGCATCAGAGAATTCATACTGGAGAGAAACTTTATGAATGTAGTGAATGTGGGAAGGCCTTCTGCCGTAGGTCACAACTTACACAACATCAGATAATTCATACTGGAGAGAAACCATATGAATGTGGTGAGTGTGGGAAGGCTTTCCACCAGAGCTCACAACTTATTCGACATAAAGTAATTCATACAGGAGAGAAACCTTTTGAATGTAATCAATGTGGGAAGGCCTTCCATAGGAGCACAGGACTTACACAACATCAAAGAATTCATACTGGATGGAAACCTTTTGAGTGTAATGAATGTGGGAAGGCCTTCCACAGGAGCACTGGACTAATACAACACCAGAGAATTCATACTGGAGAGAAACCATATGAATGTAAGGTATGTGGGAAAACCTTCCGCAGGAGCTCACAACTTACTCAGCACAAGGTAATTCATACTGGAGAGAAACCTTATGAATGTAATGAATGTGGGAAGACCTTCTGCTGGAGCTCACAGCTTACTCGACATCAGAAAATTCATACTGGAGAGAAACTTTCTGTATATAGGATGTGTGAGAATGCCTTCCACACAGAGAAACTTCTTAATCAACACCACAAAATACATACTGGAGAGAAGCCTTATGAAGTTAAGTCCTTATGAATATGATGAAAGTGAGAAGGGTTTCAGACAGAGCAAACACTACTGAAAACTAGATAAGTCGAACTAAAGCAAAATCCTATAGATTTTTTCACTCTCCGGAAGTCCCAAGCCGCTTCCTTTGTCCTGTCTCACACTTTATAGCAGACACTGTTGTGCACTCTTAAATTACTGAGAAAGTTGTAGAAATATGGGAGGCACTTTCTGTATTTACTCATCACAAATGCCCAGGATTCTGAACTACTTCCTCCTTCCTGTTACCATGGCAAACACAGTCTTTTCCCTCTTCTTTCCAAAGGCTGATTCCTTTGCCTGTGCCTTGATGCCACCACTTCCTTTTTACTCCAGGGCATTACTTTGGCAATCATTCCCATCTTTCTTTGAATCTTAAATCTCTCCCACTGGCTCTTTCTGAACTTTATGTTCAGGTATCCTGATTTCCCAAAACCAAAAAATCTCTATCCATCCATTCACCAACCCATCTCTTTGTTTCATTGCCAGACCTCTTGAAAATTCTTCTGATTTCCAATAATAGTAAATGGCATTTACATAGCACTTGAAAGTTTACAACAACATTAACATATCTTAGTTGAGCCTCACAAAAATCCTATGAAGACATGATGGCAGGCATTATGATCCTTTTTATAGATGGAGAAAAGGGTGACTTGGGTTTAAATGACTTGTATGTAGACATTCAGTAGCAATTGTTCCCTCAGAGGACACTGGTGACTTCTTACTTGCTAAGTAAGATGGCCTTTGTAGTACGCCCTTGTTCCTCTATATAGTATTTGATGTAGTTCATCGTCTTTTCCTTCCAGCTGCGCTGTGCCCTTCTGTATTCCAAAATGCCACACTCCTGTGGCTTATAATGACAACTTGAATTTAAATGATGCCTTCAAGATTTTTAGAATGCTTTTCTCCCTGCATCCAACAATCCTTTGAAGGAGGCTGAACTAGTAATAGTCATCCCATCTTAGAGACCAGGAAACTGAGAGGGTTACTTGCTTTTGAGACAGTAGTTATTGAGAGTCTGATGTGGACTTCAGATCCAGGGGTCCTGACTTCCAGGCCTTCAATCTTTCCACTATATCATGTTGATTTCCCTCCTTTATCTGTACCTGCTTCTTTGATTTCTTTGTTGATGCATTTTCCCACTCCCTTAAATAGCATGTTCCCCCACTAGTCCCTGACTAGAACCTAAGATTTATGCTGCCATGATGCATGGCCCAACAGACTTCTTCATTTTCCACACCCGGAAAGGGTACAGAAAATGGGTATACATGTTAGCTAGGGCTCATGGAAAATGTAGGTATGGGTATCCATGTCAGAAGCAAAGGCGAGGAACCTCTGAAAAGCCCTGACTACATGTAGACAACTACATACATGCGCACATATAGATGCAAACAACTACATGCATATGTACATATATACATATATATATATATAAATTGGAGGCAGTCTTAGAGGAATGCAGTAGCATCAAGGGGAATTGGGAAAGACCTCTGACAGAATGTGAGATTTGAAGGAAGCCAGGGAATCCAGGAAGTGGAGGTGAAGAAGAAAAGCATTCCAGGCATGGGAGACAGTCATTGAAAAGGCACCTTCTGGTGCAAACCCTGTGGTCCATCCAGCTCAGTCTCTTTGCTATCCTTTAGACACAACACTCCATTACTTTTGTACTCACTGACTATCAACCATGCTTGTAGTGCACTTTCCTCACATCCACCCTATAGAATCCCTTCCTTTTGAGCAGACTTGGCTCATGCACCGTATTCTATGTTGAGCCTTTCTTGATTGTCCCAATTATTAGTGCATTTGCTCTGAAAACTATATTATGTTAATTTGTGTTTATTCTGAATAATCCTCTCTCCTCGAGGGAAAGGACTCTTTTTTTTTGTATCCCTAGGACCTAGCACAATGTCTGTGACATAGATGCTTAATAAATGCTTGATTAGTAATGATAATTGGCATTACCTAGTGGCTTAAGGTTTGCAGTGTACTTTATGAATATGTTCTCAATAGATAACTTCCAATTATTCCTATTAAGGAAATCTTACCTGAGTAAAATCATTGAAATGTCAACATAGGAGCCAAGAGAAACTAAAAAAGACAAACTCAGAGCCTAGATGTGTCTATTACAATAGTCCATACAGATGATAGTGAGGGCTTGGGGGGGTAGGATGGTAGAAGTAGGCATAGAGAAGTCAGGACAGGTGTGAGAGAGATTATTGGTGACTAGGTAGGGCTTGGTAACTGGTCACTCAGAGACGGGAAAGGTCAGATCCTAGGTATGGTGTTATTCTGGCTTGTTTTAAGAAAGAAAAGAAAAGGAATCCATTAGGGGGAAAACCAGGAAGAAGGCTGAAGAATTTATTATTTTTTATAACTGGGATATATCAGAAGATGTACATTAGGAAGTGGAATAAAGTCCAGACATTAAGAAAGTAAACTCTAGAAATACAATAATATGAACATGGAACTAGGGACCAGGATAAAGAAAGGGGAGGAGGGGGTTATTAAGGAAGACAGTAGAATTGAAAATGGAAATCACAAGCAAAGCAAGCTTAAAACTTCAAAGGGCTGATCAGAAAGTGGGGAGATTAAAAGGAAAAAGAAAAGTAACATCCAGTGGTCTGGGTTGGGTGAAGAGAGTGCAGAGGAGTAAGATCAGACAGATTCTAGATTAGTATTACTCATCTAATTCTCCCCCTAATTTCCCACCAATGTCTGCCCACACATGGTTATTCCCTACTCTCCCTGGGAGAACAGAGGAGGTTTTATAATAGAATATGATCAACAAGCATTTATTGTGTACTATGTGCTGTGCATGATGCTTGTGACTGGGGGTAGAAGACAAAAATCAAAGTCCCTTCCCTCAAGGAGGGAAAGCACTCCTAAAAATCATGATCACAAACAGAATAAACTCAACTATAAAATGGAGGGGAGTAAAAGAAGAGATTAGCAGAATTCAACAATATATTTGTAAGAAACATGCTTAAAACATATTGACAGGCAAAATGAAGAGTTAAATAGAATTTCTCAGGTAAATTTTGAAAAGCAGAGGTGACAATCATGATTTCAATCAAGGCAGGAGTAAAAGTAGATATTGTTAAAAACACACAAGCAGGGGAAATTGCATTATGTTTAAAGGCAACATAGCATCTGAGTACTTAAAGGAAAAATTAATTAAACTACTTGGAGAAATCGTAAAACATTAGTCGTTGAGAGACTTTAATGTGTCCATTTCAAACCTAGAGGAACCTAACATAAACAAAAAATTGAGGAATTGAGAATTTTAGAAAAGTTTGTTAGGATAAACTCCTGGCAATTATTGAAATTTTAAGGAATATACATATGTCTTAGCTTTGTATTAGCACCTTTATAAAAACCTATCATGTAATGGTTATTAAAAATAATTACAGAAAAGCAGAAATAATAAATATCATTAACTGACCAAGCACAATCAAAATCATAAATCATTTGAATAAAGGGTTCACACTTTAACAGACTAAATGATTAAAATCCTAATAAGCAAGTGGCTCAAAAAGCAAATCATAAGAACAATAAGTAAATTTATCAAGGTTAGACAATATTCCAAAACTTTTGGTATGTAGGCAAAACATTCCTTCGGGGAGAAATGCATACCTCTAAACACTTTCAATCAACAAAAAGAACAGATTGATGAATTGTCCATACAACTAAAACTAGAAAGGCAACAGATAAAAATAGAGAGTCTGAAAATCAGAGGAGATAAAATTGAAAACAAAAAAAAATACTGACAAAATCAGGAGCTGAATTTTGAAGAAAATAATAAAATAAACCATTAATAATTTAATTTTAAAAAAAGAATGGAAAGCCAAATGTGAAAAAGAAGTCCAACAGATCAAGAAGAATGTAAATGAAATGTAGGAATATTTGTAAACAAAATCCCCAAATTAATAGAACAAGAAACAAAGAACTTAGCACAGTCTCAGAACAAGCCATTAAGGAATTCCCAAAGAAAACCCCCAGGCTCAGGTATAAGGGAATTCTATTAAATATTCAAAGAACAGTTAACTGTAATATTGCCTAAATTAATTGCAAATATAGAGAATGAAGTTACCTTGATGAACTTTTATGAAACAAAATATGTTCCTCATATCCCAACCAGGAAGAGATAAATACAAGAAACATTAAAAAATTAAAATGACATGATTATATCAATAGATGCAGAAAAGCCTTTGACTTATTTAACGACAGTCATTTTTGTGTAAAAAATAATTTTAAAGTACAGCAGTAAATGGCCCGTTCTGTACAATGGTAGACAGAGCCTAAACCAAGAGTTAATATTTTAAATGAAAGAACACTGGAGGTCTTGAGTAATGAGTAATTGTAATTGTAAAAGGTAATGAGTAAAACAAAGATGTCCATTATCACCGCTACTATGTAATATTCTAGAAATGCTAGTTATAGCAATACAACAAGAAAAAGAAATTGAGGGGAAAGTATAGACAGAGGTAAGTTAACAGTGATCTCTATTTGTAGATAATATGGTTTATGTAAAGAATCTTTGAGATTCCATAAAAAATTAATTGAATAACTTCAGTGAAGTAGCAGGATACAAAATAAACCTGCAAAAGCACCAGTCTTTCTGTATATTACTAACAAAACTTAACAGAAGGAGATGGAAAAAAATTTCACTTAAAATAATTGTGAGTACACACACACACACACAAACACAATCTCAAAAGTCCTGGTGCAGCTAGAAGCTATTCAAGCATTAGCAACTGGGGGAATTGGAAAAGGCTACATGTAGAAGGTGGCATATGAGCTGACTTTTAGGGAAACCAGGGATTCCAAAGAGTCAGAAGCAAAGAGGGAGAGCATTCTAAGCATGGGGAACAGATCTAGTGCTATATCAATCGAACTACCACTTTATAGAATTAGACTAATAATAAAATTCATCTGGAAGGACAAAGGGTCAAAAATCTTAAGGAAAATAATGAAAAAAGTAGGGATAAAGAGCCCAGCATGACCAGATCTCAACCTATGGTATAAGATAATAATCACCAAATGTTCACCAGGTTAGAAAATAGAAAGGTTGACAATAGAACAGATAAAGCAAATGACCTTAAAGCAATCAAAGTTAGCACAAGGGCACCAATACTGGCAATTCCAGAGAAACTGGAGTGCAGTTTAGAAGTAAATAGGTTGAAAACAACATCTCACACCATGAGCTAAATAGAAAAGGTCACATCCTCCCTTCCTCATTCCCCAAATTAGGACAGAGGAGTCTTTTACAACCATGGCTAGTGGTTGTAACTAAGCAAGGGATAGTGGGTTAGAGGTGATCAAAGAAGATAAAATGGACAGTTTCCATTACACAAAAAAAGAAAAACATTTGCAAAACAAAATTAGTGGAGTGAGAGTTGAAAGGAAAATAATTTGGGGAAAGCTCTATAAGAAATATTCTGACAAAGGTCAGATATCCAAGATATTTAGGGAACTGATGCAAACATCAAGAGCCACTCCCAAAAAAGTAGTCAAAAGATATGAAGAGACAGTTTTCAAACGAAGAAATGAAAGCTGTCGGCCATATGAAGAAGTACTACTCACTGAAGTAAGAGAAATGCAAGTTAAAGTAACTCAGATGTGTCACCCCCACATTGATCAGATTGGCAAAGATGACAGAGATGAAAATGACAATTGTTGGAGGGGCTGTCAGAAAACAGCCACACTTATGAGCTATTGACATAGTTGTAAAATGATCCAACCATTCCGGAAAACAGATTAAAACGGAAACCAAAAGGTCACTAAAGTGTTCATGCCATTTCACCCAACATCAACACTCCGCCTACAGTAAAAGATCAAAGCACAAGAACACATGTACAAGAATGTTTTTAGCAACAGTTGTTGATGTAACAAGGACTAGCAACAAAGTATGTGACCATCCACTCCAGAACTGCTAAAGAAATGGTATGATAATGTAACGGCATTTCACTGAATCATAATGAAAGATGAATATGAAGAAGAATATTCAGAGAAGCTTGGGGAGATTTGCATGGACTGACCCAGTGAGATCCAGTGACAGAAGAACAATTTGCACGTCTTTGCATTTTGATCACGATTCTAAGAGACTGGTGATGAAGCGTGAGTCAGTCTCCCCTCCTGGCAGAGAGCTGATGAACCAGGGGTACAAATGAAACATACGTTTTCAGACATGGCTGGTGCGTTGATGTGTCTTACTTTACAATATTTGTTACAAAAGAGGGTGGCTTCTATTTAGGGTTGGACGGGGGTGGGAGTGTGCTCATGGGTATGGACAGGGATACAAACAAGTATTAATAAAATATTTTAAAACACACAGGAGAAAACAAAAAAGTTTGGAAGAGGACCCTATTTTATTACTGCTTTGTCAAATACATACTTAAACCTTACAGAGGTCAAAGAAAGGAAAAAGACCCATATGGACAAAAATGTAGCTGAAAGTAAATATGTTTTTCATAGAAGCCCCAAATTGTAAAGTAAGGGGGTGCCCACCAATTAGGGAATGGCTTAAAATTATGATATATGAATGTAATGGAATATTATTATGGTGCCATAAGAAAAGTTGAAATAGTTTCAGAGGAAATTGTGAAGACCTCTCTGAGAGCTGCTACAGGGTGAAGTGAACAGAACCAGAACTCTCTCTCTCTTTGTTTCTCTTTCTCTCTCTCTCTCTCTCTCTCCACCTACACACACACACACACACACACACACACACACACACACACACACACACACGTAATTGTATCAATTAATCTTTCAAAGTTGTTTTTCTCTGTAATATACATACATATATATGTGCATATATATATATATATATATATATATATATATATATATATATATATGCAATGATAATATAGAGAAAAACAGCTTTGAAAGACTGATCGATGCAATGATAAACCACAAGCCCAGAGGACGTGCCATCCCACACCCTGTCTGATAGGGCCATGAATTTAAAAACATTTTGGGACATAGCCAATGTGGGAATTTGTGTTTTGGATTATACATATTTTTATGTGGGTTTTATTTATAATTTTTATTGTCCAATGGGGACAGTGGGAGGGAGAGATAATGGATGATAGATAAAATAGAAATTTTTTTAAAAATAGATTAAAATTTCAAAAATAAATGTACAGATAAAACAGGTCTTATAAGCAGTTCTTTTTGGTTCCTTGCATACTGAAGTGACTGTGTTTATGGATTGTTAAGTTCATAATAAAACCCCCAGTATTTTGAAGTTGATCAGTAGAACAGGCTAGATTAGATAAACGTGGTGCAGTGGATGGATAGAGTGCTGGACATGGAGTCAGGAAGACCAGAGTTCAGATCCAGCCTCAGATACTTACTAGCTGTATGATCCTGGGCAAGTCACTTAACCTCTATTTGTCTCAGTTTCCTGGTCTGTAAAATGGGGACAATACTAGCACTCCCTCCCAGGGTTGTTGTGAGGATCGAATGAGATAATAATTGTGAGGTGCTTGGCACAGTGCTTGGCACAGTGCTTGGCACATAGGGAGCACTATAGAAATATTATTATCATTAAACACGACCCAGAAGCCTGGAAGCCCAGTATCAGGAAACGCAAGGACCACAGCCACTGGGGTAGATTCCCCATTGGACATCAATGTGGCAGAATCGAGGGTTATACCAACAGCTAACTCCATGCAGCCAGGTGGCACCGTGGTGTTAGGAAGACACATCTGGCCTCAGACTCTTGCTTGCTGTGTGACCCTGGGCAAGTCACTTCACCTTGCTTGCCTCAGTTCCTCATCTGTAAAACGAGCTGGAGAAGGAAATGGCCAACCCCTCCAGTGTCTCTGCCAAGAAAACCCCAAATGGGGTCACAAAGAGTCGGATGGGACTGAAATGATTGAATAACAACCACCACATTCCATGTACCATACTGATGCCAAATGAATGCGTCTTCTACGTATAAAATATTGCATCATAATTTTCAAAAAAGAGAATTGAAAGGGGCTGCTGGTACCTTTCAAAACTATGGCTGGGGGCGGGGAAGAATTCTTAACTAAACAAGGGAAAGAGGTCATTTAAAAAGATTAAATGAACAGTTTTAATTGTATGAAGTAGAAAATCCCTTGCACAACAAATAGTGAATTTAGACTTGGAAGAGAAGCAGTTAATTGGAGAAAATCTTTGTAACAGTATTTCTGATGAAGGTGTGATATCCGAGTTATATAGGGAATTGATGTAGATATTTAAGAAAAAGCCCAGTTCCCCAGTTGGTAAGTGGTAAAAGGATATGAACAAGCATTATTTTAAATTTAGGTTAATTTTCATCGATATCTTTTATTTTACATCATGTAAATTTCCCCCTATAGCTCCCTGCCACTCTCCCCATTCCCTCCAAAATAAAGGGAAAAAATAGTTCAACAAAGCTGACCAAAACATAATTGTCTGACATATATAATATTCCACACCCTAGTCCTGCCCCCACCACCTTCTGCAAAGAAGGGGAGGAAATTACATTCTCACATCTCCTCTTTGGAGCCAAGCTGAATCAGAATTTTGCAAAATTATGGAATATTAGCGTTGGAAGGTACTTCAGAAGCCCATGAGTACAAGAAAGGCATCCCCACTGGACAACATCTGATAAGTGCCATTCAACTCACCCAGAGACCTCCAAGTTGGGGTGGGCTCCTACAGCTCTGGGAGGCAGCCTCACCTGCTCTCCCATGCATCTGTGGTGCTCAGCACAGGAGCTGGCATACATCAAGTATTCCAAAATGGCTTGTTGATTGATTAGGGCAAAGAGAACTGAGGTTGGTATGACCCAAGCCATTCTTGATGAAACCACGCTGGCTCTTCATAGTCACTGCTTTCCAATTTAGATATTTGCCAACTTTCAGAATTTTATTTTAAAATTATCCTCTTTCAAAATGAATTGTTCAGGAATCCAAGCAAAGCTCTCTGACCTATGGTTAGCAGACTTTTATCTTCTCTTTTAAAAGAATCATCAAATTTACTCTCCTCCAATCTTGTTTCTCTATCTCCCTCTCCCTTCCTCTCCCCATATCCTCCTCCTCTCTCCCTCTCGCTGTCTCTTTCTCCCTCTCTTGCCTCTCTGCTATCTCTCTCTTTCTCCTGTCTGTCTCTGTCTCTCTCTCTTGTCTGTATGTCCCTCTGTCTTCCCCTTTCTGTCTCTCTGCTGTCTCTGTCTCTCTCCTGTCTCTCTCTGAGCTGTCTCTGTCTCTCTCCTGTCTCTCTGTCTCTCTCTCCCTTTCTCTCACCCTCTCTGTCTCTGCTATCTCTGTCTCCCTTTTTCTTCCCCATCTCTGTCTCTCCTGTCTCTCTGCTGCCTCTCTGCTATCTCTCTCTACTGTCTCTGTCTCTCTCCTATCTCTGTCTCTCTCCTGTCTCTGTCCCTCCTTGTTTCTCCTCCTCCTCCTCTCTCTCTCTCTGTGCTGTGTCTGTCTGTCCCTCCTTTTCTCTCCCTGCCTCATGTCTCCTATCTCTGTTTCTGTCTCTCTGTCCTATGTCTCTTTCCCTCCTTTTCTCTCCCCCTTCTGTTCTCTCTGTCTTTCTCTCTGCTGTCTCCATCTCTCCCTTTCTCTCCCCATCTGTCTTTCTGCTGTCTCTCTGCCATCTCTCTCTCTTCTATCTCTGTCTGTCTCTCCTGTCTCTCTGTCTCTGTCCCTCTTTTTTCTCCCCCTTTCTCTGTCTCCTATCTCTCTGTCTCTGTCTCCTGTCTACGTCTCTGTCCTTCCTTTTCTTCTCCCCCCATGTCTCCTGTCTCTGTCTCTCTCTCTCCTGTCTATGTCTCTGTCCCTCCTTTTCTCTCCCCCTCTCTCTGTGTCTCCTGTCTCTGTCTCTCTCTCCTGTCTATGTTTCTGTCCCTCCTTTTTTCTCCCCCCTTTTTCTGTCTCCCATCTCTCTGTCTCTCTCTTCTGTCTATGTCTCTGTCCCTCCTTTCCTCTCCCCACTTCTCTCTATCTCTATCTGTCTCCCTCTCCCTGCCCCACTATCTCTCTCCTGTTTCCCATTATCTTCCACATATCACTGAGAGTGGCTCAGCAGTTCCACCTGCCGGTCCTGAAGGTCACTCTGAGCTGAGCCAAGTGATTTGAATTCATCACCATTCACGAGGAGCTCTCTTATGTTCTTTTATTTTGAGTGTAAACTTCATTAGTCTTCTTTATTCAGTCCTTTTCCGTGCAAAAGTCATCTGGGGGGGGGCTGCTAGATGGCACAGTGGATAAAGCATCAGCCCTGGAGCCGGAAGGACCTGAGTTCAAATCTGGCCTCAGACACATGATACTCACTAGCTGTGTGACCCTGGGCAAGTCACTTAAGCCTGGCTGCCTCACAGGAAAAAAAAAGTCATCCTGGGAAGAGAAAGTAGGAGCCCTGCCCTCCAGCTCTTGCCAGTCACCCCCCCCCCCATGCAAACATCCCATCCCAGGTGCAATTCAATTCAGCATACATTTATTAAGCACCTGCTAGGTGCCAGGCACTGTGCTAAGTGCTGGGGATACAAAGGAAGCAGAAGATAGTGCCTGTCCTTGGGGAGCTTACAATCTGTCATCCTTTTTTATCTCAATATAACTAAAGAAAACGCAGGCCTTTTTTGTGGTCTGTGACACTTTTTACAGCACTGGTTCACAGTCATGCTGCCATCTCCTTCCTTTTTTTTTTTTTTTTTTTGCTTTTAGGCAATTGGGGTTAAGTGACTTGCCCAGGATCACACAGCTAGTAAGTGTCAAGAGTTTGGTTTGAATCTGGATTTGAACTCAGGTCCTCCTGACTTCAGGGTTGGTGCTCTATCCACTGTGCCACCTAGCTGCCCCCATCTCCTTCCTGTACCACTCTTTTTACAGCCTTGGTTACCGTTACACATCAACACTGGTCAGCAGACAAATCTTGCTTTTCTTTCTTTTTGGAATCATTTTTCTTTATATTTTCATCAGCATCTCCCATCCCTCCTAGGCAAAGCTCCCTGAGAGCTTTAGTCCATGAAATCTTGTGTATCTTTAAGTGACACCTTCTGCAGGGGGCTTTTCCTGGTGTCCCCAGCTGCTAATACCACCCCCTACCAGTTATCATTTTATACACATTCCTATATGTGTGGATATTGTCTCTCCTATTGGAACGTCAGCTCTCTGCCGACAGTGAGTGTTTGTTCAGTTGGTGTCTGTGCATTCCCAGCACCTGGCATGGTCAAGTCACAAGCTTTTATTGCAGTGTGGGCATCTGCTTGGAGAATGGTTCATGTGCCATCATTCTCCTTTGACCAAAGGATCCTGCCCCTCTTGGCTTCTACATCATGACTCCAACCATCTTCACAACTGGTTCCTTTTACTGCATTGAGTCTCTCCTCTGTAAGGCACCTCACTTTTCTTGTATCTCCAATCCACTGTCAAACTTTACTCTTCCCTGATAAGAATGAAAACTTGAAGGCTTCCTGACGCTTCTCATTTTACCAAAGAAGATGCTTTCTATTGGCCTTCTTACTCAAGAGCTTGCAAATGCATGGTCTATTTTAATTCTTTTCAGGTGACTTTGCTTCTAATTTACCGAGGCAATTAAATTCTGCTAAATCATTCCCAGAAGACCACAGTGGCAAGGGAAACTACTCCCCTAAACAGAAATTCTGTTTATTCCCAAATTATTTGCTTTTGATTTAAACCAGCTTCTTTCTTTGCAACTTGGAGAGAAGAGTTAATAGCTTCACCAGGCAGTTCTTAAGCACCAGATAAGGATCCAGAACTTCTTTTTTTTTCTTTTTGCTAGGCAATCAGGGTTAAGTGACTTGCCCAAGGTCACACAGCTAGTAAGTGTCCAAGGCTGCATTTGAACTCAAGTCTTCCTGACTCCAAGCCAGTGCCCTACCCACTACTCCATCAGCTTCCTTTAAAGCAATCAAGGTTTTCATTCTCTGGGGAGAGTCATAGATGGATCAGGGTGCTGTTGGTATGCAAATTGTGGAAAGTGCCCACTTTTTAATGTTTAAAAAAACCCTACATTTCAGGATATATTAAAAACATTCAAACCACATTCCCATCATAATTTAGAAATGCATATTAAGCAGATCACACTTTAGTTACACATTAATTTTTCTTAAGTTTGTGATACCATAAATTTCTGCAAATGGGGAAAGCATCTCCTTCCCTGTGATGTCTCTTCTCTGTCTCTTTCCCTCCTCCGCCCCACTTTCTCTCTTTATCTTCAAAAGGCAAAATTCCCAACTTGGTCAGAATTAGGAAGGCAGAGATGGGACTCTATACATCCTCTGAAAGTTTTGAAATTTTCTGCAGAAAAGCTCTTATTCTTTCCCCTCTTTTTCCTTCAGCTGATCAGACCGCAGGGACAAGGTCAGCTAAACTGTCCAGGATACGGCACTCAGACAATGCTGACTCCGGTGGCATGTTCATGCTATAGTAATGTCTGTTCCTTGTTTTTCATATTTACTAATGCTTATGGCTAAGCTGTAATCTTACCTATAGGCCTCTTGATAATGTTATTGTTGCAGGGATTTAGCTTTGTTTTGTTGCTGTGTGCTCTGGATGGACACATTCTTTGGAAATGTCTCTGGGTTATGTCTGCTATACACTTAGGCATGTTGTCCATGTAGTATCCCCTCAGTTGAAGCTTTATATGGCGCCATGTTGATGACATGTGCTATTAATGAGCATTTGTTTCCTGAGACACCAGGAAAATCACCCGTGTTCTACAGCACAGATGCTTGTGTTTATGCTGTGTAATTACAGATTCCAAACTTACCCCCATGGATTATTGCAAGGAATTGCAAAAAGTTTTGACCCAGGGAATGAACGTAATGCTTGGCTCAAAGCCCATTAGCAAGGGAGTCTCCTTATTGGGGACTGATTACTCTGTGCTCACATCTGCATGAAGAATGAGCTTGTTGAGAGCTTGGGGGAGGAGAGATCCCAGTCTTTTGGTTTCCAGTTTCCTGAGAGAAGATGGAGTTTCAGGCTGTCTTCAGATCCCTGACAGAAAAGACTGTGGAAAGAAGCCAACAGGAAGGGGAGCTGGCACCTCCCTCCTCCCTGTCCCCAGCTTACTACCCTGGAGACCTCAGGGAATGTCTCCTTGGCCGGCACCCAACTGAACTGAGAGCTCTTTCACTCTCTACTGTTTAGTACAGTCTCAATGGTATACTTCCTCTGATTTCTGTTTTGATTTTGACTTGGATAAATGGATTTATTTGATATTTGTATTTATTGCAGAGCTGTTATTTCATGGGAAAGGAGTCAAGCCTTGGATATATAACTTGAAGTATTCCTTCTCCACTAAGGGATAATGATCATGAACTCAGCTCAAACCTAAAAATTATTTCCCTTAGACTCACAACATTTAGGGGGGCAGATAGGTAGAATTTTGGTCCATTGCCTCCTCTCTCTGAGAACAGAATAGACATCCACTGGCCCTAATCTTCCCCTTCCCCTCCTAGCTGGAACCAGTCTACCCTAGAGGAAGCTAAGCAGAGGAGACTTTAAAGATATCCACTCATACGACATCTAGAGGGGTCCATGTGGATACACATAACTTACATGGCCAACACCATTGGTGGAGTTGTGAACTGATTCAACCATTCTGGAGAGCCATTTGGAACTATGCCCAAAGGGCTATAAAACTTTGCATATCCTTTGATCCAGCACTACCACTGCTAGGTCTATATCCCAAAGACACCCCAAAAAAGGAAAAGGACCTATTTGTACAAAAAACATTTATAGTAGCTCTTGTTGTAGTGGCTAAGAATTGGAAATCAAAGGGATGCCCATCAATTGGGGAATGGCTAAACAAGCTGTGGTATATGACTGAAATGGAATATTATTGTGCTCTTAGAAATGACAAGCAGGATGATTTCAGAAAAACCTGGACTTACATGAACTGATGCAAAGTGAAGTGAACAGAACCGGGAGAACATTGTACACAGTAACAGCAATATTGTTTGATGAAGAACTGTGACTGACTTAGCTCTCCTCAGGAATACAATGATCAAGACAAACCCAAAAGGACTAATGATGAAGTATATTATCTGCCTCCAGAGAAAGAACTGATATTGAATGAATGCAGACTGAAGCATTTTTCACTTTCTTTCTTTCACTCTTTTTCTTTTATTTGAGTCTTCTTGTACAAAATGATTGGTATGGAAATGTTTCACATGATTACGCATGTGTAACCTAAATTGGATTATTTACATCTTGGGGAAGGAGAATGGAAAGAGGAAGGGAAAGAATTTGGAGCTCAAAACTTCAAACAACACAACAACAACAACAACAACATTGTACTGTGGGGTAGGAGAAGTGACATGATAAAACAGAATGAGAGTATCATGAGATCAGCAGGTCTTAAAGTGTAGGCAAAGAACTCCTGGAGGGCCTTATGACCCATTCAGGTGGTTGACAAGATCCAAACTATTTTCATAATAATACTCAGATAACATTTGTCTATTGAAATACTCCTTACTTTCCCAAATATATATCTATGTGAGGCTGGATCTTCTTCATATATTTTGACCAAAACAACATATTTACAGTAGATTGAATGCAAAAGCAGATATGAGAATACAGCTGTTTCCTATTAAGCCAGACATTAAAGAGATTTGCAAAAATCTTTTAAAATGCCATTCTTACTCACTTTTTTGTTTTGGAAAATAGTTATTTTCATAAAATATTTTATTAATATGTAATGAGTTTATTGTTATTTTAAAGCAAAATATTAAACATTTTAAAATGTATCAGTTTTAATTTCTAACATGGTAAATATCAGAAGGGATAGCCCAACAAGAAAAGCTCTTTGGGGTCCTCAATAACTTTTAAGAGTATTAAAGGGTCTTAAGACCAGAAAGTTTGAGAACCCCAGGTATAGAGGGAAGATCCAACAAAAGAGACTGAGAAGGAGTAGTCAGACAGGTATGAGGAGAACCAGCAGAGAGCAAGGCCATGAAAACCTAGAGATGAGAGGGTATCAAGGAGAAGATGGTGATCAGTAGAGTCACAGGCTGCAGACAGGCCGAAGACAATGAAGACTGAGGAAAGGCCATTAGATCTGGCCAGGCAGAGATTGCTGGCCATGTCAGAGACAGCAATTTTGGTTGAATGTCAGAAGCCAGATTGCTGAGAGTTGAGAATGGAGTTGGAGGAAAGAAAGTGGAGGCATCCATTGTGGGTGGAGTTTAAACTTGAGAGAAATGACTAGATAGACAGATAGATGAGCTTTCTTATATTAATGACCAATTACTGAATTAGGATTAAGAGTTTTCCACTTCCCTATCCAGAAATCAACCATTGTAGGAAATCTTGAGAAAAACTTACCCAACCAGGCTGAAAGAATTGGTGAATTCCTGTTCATTGTGTTTGGTCAGAGAGGTCTGGGGTAGAAGTGGATTCCCTCTTTGGTATATATGTTGATAAGTCTCTTTGACCAATATTTGGGTGATCTAAGTCAAGTACCCCCAAGACCCTCATCAGAATAAGCCCACATCGCATTATAACATCTATTTTCTCATTAGTTGTTAACCAGAGTTGATTGCCACCCTCAGGAACACCCACTTTTCCAAGGGCATATAAGTTGTGAGCCTACCCCCATGAGGGTCTTTGGCATTTGAGAGTGCCACTGGCCTCTTTTATTAATAAAATGCTAGCATTATTAATAAAATGACCCATTACCCAGAAATTATGTCTCTTGAGCTTTTTTTTTTAAATATCACAAATTCTTCATAGAGTTTATATACAAAAGGGAGGAAGGATAAAGGACAATGGCTAGCAAGAAATGGATGGATAATCTACCGTGAAAGACAAGTAATGAGCTTTTAAAGCTTTTATTTTCATTTTTGGTTCCAAAAACTCATATTAAAAAAAAAGAACCCTTCGTGTCCAAATCTCCCACCCCTCAAAGCCCACCCCCAAACCTAAACCTCTGCCTTGCCCCATTACATCCTTTTCAAAAGCTTAATGTTTCTGGGTACGTGTTTTTCTTTGAAGGCTGCTGTCCAAAGCCATACTTCAGGAATGTCCTAAATTTGACTTTTGTCTATCCCCAGAGGCCCATGTTTACAGTAGAGCTTAGAGAAGTTTGGTGGCAGGAAAATCTCCTACATATTGTTTGGGGAAATGTTTGAAAAGACTATTCTCTTGGCCCCATATGTATCTCTTGCCCCTTGGCTAGGGAGAGTGAGCCTGACTTTAAGTGGAGATTGGCCAAACTGGTTTGATGTCCTGGGTGGCATTGGAAGCAAGTCTCCCCTCTGAAGGCTGGATGGGGATTTTCTTCCTGCACTTTCCTTTTTCTCCTGAAATGTTCTCCCCTTCAGTCAGGCTCCAAGTAGCACATATGGGGCATATCCCAGGAGGTCAATGAAGCAATGATTTCAAGAGGAAGGAGCCTGGGAAATGTGGATCCTGCTGTCCTGTGCTGCTCTGCTCCTCTGGACTTGAGCTGCCCTGTCCACTTTTCCTTCTTTTGGATCACTTTCTTACCCCTCCACCCCACTTTGTATGGTCTCTTCATACTATCCCCCTACCCTAAGGGATTAATGTCAATAAATACAGACTCTGAACAAAAATAAAAGTGCTTGTTCAAAAAAGAAGTCGGGGGAGGTTATAGCAGATGTAGAAAATTGGAATGTTGTCAAAAACACAGAATTTGAGTTGGAAGGACCTCCACAGCCATCTCACCCAAGCTCTTCCTACAACAGAAGTCCCAACATGAGCTGCCTGACAAGTATTTATGTGGCCTTTGCCTGAAGGCCTGTCATGAGGAGGAAGCTGCTACCTCTGGAGGTGTTCATTCCACACTTGGGCAGCTTTAATATTCATACAACAGGGACTCATGAGCCGCCAGTCACTCTCTTCCAAATGCTCTCCCGCTTCTCAATTTCCTGCCCAAAATTTGGTGCCCAAACTGAACTCAGGATGTGATGTGAGGTCTGACCAGGGCTGAATACAGAGGGACTGCCAGCTCCATATTCCTGGAAGCCAGGATTACATTTGGTGTAAATTCTAATGTTCAAGATCACCTATAGCTATGATAGAAATCCTTCCTGTTTTGTTATATACACAAATCTTCTTTTAAAAAAGCTCTTATTTTAACTTTTTTTCAACGAGCATTTATTTCTCTCCTTCCTCTTCCCTCCCCTCAATGAGGGCAGAAGACCTTGATAACAATATATGTAATCATGCAAAGTAAATTCTCAAATTGGCTACATTCACAAGTGTATGTCTCATTCTTCACCTCTGTCAGGGAGCGGGCAGCACAGTCTACCATCAGTCCTCTGGAACCATGAGGTCATTGCATTGATCAGTCACCAAGTCCTTCAAAGTTGCATATGAATATTCTGGTTTTGCTCACTCTGGGCTGAATAATTTTTTGTGTCTTCCCAGGTTTCTCTGAAACTGCTCCTTTCAACACTTCTTAAGATACAATGTATTCCATTGTATTCATATATCATAATTTATTCAGTCATTCCCCATTTAATGCACACCACCTTAGTTTTCAGTTCTTTCCCAGTATATACATACATACATATAAATATATATGAAATACTATATTTTTGCACATATGGGTCTTTCTCCTGTTTCATTCATCTCTTTGGGGTATAAGCCTACTTACGATATTAATGGGTCAAAAGGTATGCACAATTTCATGGGGGCGTGGTTCCAAACTGCTTTCCAGATGGCTGGATTAATTCACAGCTCCATCAACAATGTGTTCATGTTCCTGTTTTCCCACAGGCCTCCCAACAGCCATCTTCTTTTGTTTGCCAATTTGATGGGTGTGAGGTAGAATTCTAGAGTTGCAGTGATGTAATTATTAGTCATTTGGAGCATTTTTTGTCCTATGTCTGTTGATAGCTTAGATTTCTTCCTTTGTAAACTGCCATTCATATCCTTTACAAATCAATGGGGACACAAAGCTTCTTTTCAGTATGACTCTGATATTGAATAACATCTGGGTGGTGACTGAACATTTTGCTACATTCATTACATTTATAAGGCTTCTCTCTTGTGATTCTTCTGTTTAGGAAGTACTGAGTTGTAACTGAATGCGTTCCCATATTTGCTTCATTTATAAATCTTCTCTCTAGTATTAAGTATCTATGTTTTCCCACATTCATTATATTTATCAGGTTTTTATCTGATGACTCTTTTCATGTACAAATAGAGTTAGAACAATTACTAAAGCATTTCCCACTATTATGTGTAAAAGGTATCTCTTCAAAGTGACTCTCCTTTAATGTTAAATAAGGCCTGAATTGCATACAAATGCCAGGATGCACAATACAATGTTCAGCTTGACTGAAGGCTTTCCCACACACATTTATATGACTTCCATTATGAATTCTCTGATGTTAAGTAAGGTGTGAACATTATTTGAATAATACTTCTGCCATAGGAACCTTCTGATGTTAAGACCCTTTTCTCACACCTCTCTGGCTTTACCTGCTATACTTTTAACCAGATCTCAAATTTTCCCATGCCCCAAAACAGAGTAGCAAAGAAAAGCTTCCTTACTTGTCATCACTTCCTGGGATGATTCTTTAGAAATGTTATTCTTTGGACTTGTCTCCTTATTCTTCTTCCCATCTCCAAATCCTAAAGAGACTGATATAAAGTGTAAATGCTTTGGATCTTTAAGCTGGATGAAAAAACTGCTGTGGTGTAAATGAAATAACATAACTGAAAATGGGGCATCCATCCAGGAAGCAGAAACACAGCATCTTAACCTGGGCTTTTGGTCTGGCAGAGCACGGGAAAGGATGGGAGAGAAGAAATGGAGCACCAATAGAGTTCAGAGGGGGGCTTATTTGTGTGCCAGGTGAAAACCCAAATCACTTGGCTTTCATGGAATGGCCAATAACAGACCCCAGCCCAAGCCCCTCTTGCTCATTGTTTGGGTTTTGATGGCTAAGAGTGAGTGTAAATAGCAATTATCTTCTGTTCTGGCCAGAAACTCTGAGGGTCTTCCCCTCCCAGATTGATACTTTTGTAATGGTAAACTAGACATCTTGCGTTCTAACCTAGCCCTTAGTCATTAAAATGGGTGTTGCCTCAGACAGACTGAGACCTAAGAAAGACCTTAATTTAAAAGGGCCAACATCATTCACTGCGTCCTGGGCCAACATCATTCACTGCGTCCTGGGCCATCACCTAGACTCTTGTCTTGCCACTGGACTCTGATGACTCTGGATGACAGAGTGAGGCTGATGACTTTGTGCAGCTCTGCCTCACTTAAATCCAATTCAGGAGCAAGTCAAGGCATCACCCTCATGATGTCATTGGTCTTCTTCCAGAATGATAACAGAAGCAACAACAGCAGCAACAACAGCGGAGGGAAAAACCGTCTAGGAGTTCCAAAAGTTAAGGTACTCAAATATTGACTAAAGAAATGTATGTTGAGATAGGATTGCTACCTGGGTTTTGATGCATAAAAGATCAAAGAGTCTAAGGGAAAAAACCTGAGGGAGAGCAGAGATCAGGGTAGATCATCTAGAATTAGGACCCACAGAGAGAGTTGGGAGGGGCATTTTAATCCAAGCCATACATAAATGGAATCCCCCCACATAACACACCTGCTGAGTAGTCACCCAGCCTTTGCCTGAACATCTCCCCAAGGAGGAACCCAACTGATATGGTCTAGAGGTCAGGGGTCCTGGAATGCCAAAATAACAACATACGGGTCCTGCCCTAAAGAATTCAACCCAAGCCTTCTTTCAGCCCAAAACGGGGTTTGTTGAAGATTTGCCATATTAGCTAGACTCTTAAGGAATCTGAGCATCTGTAGGCTATTAGCCATATTGTGAAAATCTGCGCCATGGCTAGATTATAAGATTTTAGGAATCTGAGCAGTGACTAGATTATAAGAATCCCAGCATCTTAATGGAGACAAGATGGATGGTATATACAGAATGACTGTGGGAGGGATCTAGGAGTGGCCAAGTAGTCTATGAGATAATAGAATTCCAGGGAAATGGAGCCTACATAGGACCAAGGGTGGGAAGTGGCCTGGGGCCATAGGGAAGCAAGACAATGGAGGGCCAGGCTAGGTCAAGGATAACAGAATTGGGGGATTAGGTGTAGCCAGAACTACAGGGGAATGCCAGAGATCTCCTTGATCAAGTGGGAGAATTCAAGAACAAAGGTTTTCTAGGGCCCATAGGCAAACGAGGCCCAAATTGGAACAAAGGTCTCACTTTGGTCTCACATCCCATCACAACTACTTTTAAGGCAGCCAATTCCACCTTCGGGCAGCCCTAATTTAGAAATCTTTTCCTGACATCAAGCTTACATTTGTCTCTGAAATTTCTGTTGTGAATAAATTCTTATTGATGTTTTTTATTTTGTTTTAAACATTACCAATCATCTCCCCAGTATCCTTCCCCCTTTTTCTCTCAGACAGCCATCTTATATGACAATAAATGATGTCAAAGCCAAAAAGGGAAAATACCCAAATCAAGTGTCAACAGACACTTCTCACCTTACATAAATTTGCATTATTCAAATTCAATTTTATGTAAAGAATTCTGAAATTTTAGCCAACCATTAATGATAAAGGCTACCTGCAGCAAGTGAATGGACAACAGGCTGCACATCTATGTTAATTTGACAGTCATGAGCATTAACTTTATCTTTCATTCATAATTGTGGACTCTTATGGTACCACATTTCATGTCTGCATTTTAGTACATTTTATAACTTGTGTAAAGGTATTGTGTATATGCCTTTGTTATACAGGCTAAGTGAAGTGGGTAGGTAGGGGCAAACTTTAGCCCTAAGTTTACATCCACCTCCAACTCTAACCCTTGGACTCTCACCCTAAATGCATCTTATTTCCATTACGTAAGAATCCCTTTACGTATTGGTCTGAAGAACGGTTCACTTATGTAAAGTGAGAACGGTTTGTACGTCACAAGTGGGAGAACATGCACGATGCCTTATATTCACAGCACTCCCTCCTCAGCAACAGGAACATCTTCCACCTCTTCTTCGGAGCCATGCTCGGGCTTCAGAATTTTGACTCATTCATTTGTGATTGTTTTTTTTTTTTTAAGGAGGGAGAAGTTATTTTTTCTGTTTACATTGTTTCAGTCATTATATATAGTGTCCTTGGCTCTGCTGACTTTATTCTGAATCACTTCATTTACAACATGCCAGACTCTTCTGTATTCATTGCATTCATCATTTCTTATAGTACAGCAATATTCTGTTATATTGTCGACTACGGTCTGTTTAGCCATTCCCTAGCTGATAAACAGGCAGCTAGGTGGTGCAGTGGATAAAGCCCTAGGCTTGGAATCAGGAAGATGTGAGTTCAAATCCAACCTCAGACACTTACAAGCTGTGTGACCCTGGGTGAGTCACTTCACCCTGTATGCCTCAGTTTCCTCATTTGTAAAATGATCTGGAGAAGGAGATGGCAAACCACTCCAGTATCTGTGCCAAGAAAACCCCAAATGGGGTCAGAGGCAGACAATGAACAAACAACAGATGACAAACATCTACTGTTTCCGGTTCTTCACTAATACAAATAGTGTAGCTAAACTTTGGTGTACATGGGGACTTTCTTCTAATCTATGGCCTCCTTTGGATGTAACCTCAGCAGTGGAGTCTCTGGGTCAAAGGGTAAAGATATTTTAGTAACTTTATTTGCATAATTCTAAAGGGCTCCCCAAAAGGACTGTACTGATTGACAGGTCTACAACAATGCACTCGAGTGGGTAACTTCCCCTAACTATCCCAACATTGACTATACCAACTTTTGGCATTTATGCCAACTTGTAGTATGTTAGGTGAAACTTCAGGGTTATTTTGATTTGCATTTCTCTTTGTGGTTTGCAGTATTCTTCCATATGGCTGTTAGTTGCTTGCAATTCTTTTCAGAACTGTTCATATCCTTTTGATGGGGTTGGGATCCAGGCCCCAGAAAGGAAAAACCCTGGACTTTCCCACATGGCCAAATCTTTGACAACTTATCTACTGGAGAATAGCCTTGGGTTATACACACACACACACACACACACACACACACACACACACACACACGAATGTGTGTGTCTATTTTTGTTCATACATCTTGTATGCCAAATCTTTATCAGAGAAATCTGACACAAAGATTTATTCCCATTTAACTGTTTCCCTTATTACCCTGGATGCATTTTGTTTGTGTTGAAACCTTTCAGTTCCATATAATCAAAGTTATGTATTTTAGCTTTTGTAATTGCCTCTGTCCCTTATTTGGATAATCCATGTCCTACTCATACCTAGGAGAGGCATATGATCTGTTTCTTTTCTAATGATTTCATGGTATTTATTTTTAATATTAAGGTCAAACATCCATTTAGAATATATCATGGAATATGGTGTAAGATGTTGGTCTAAACCTAATTTCTGCCAGACTGCTTTCCAGTTTTCCTCATTTTAATCAAATAAGGGTTCTTTCTTAAGTACATAATTTGTTTTAAAGTTAATCAAACATGGAGTTACTGAGTTCTATTGTTTCTGACTCTCCCTTGTTTAATCAGTTTCAATGATCTATTTTAATTTTTTAAATATTTTTCCAATTACATGTAAAACAGCTTCTAACATTCATTTTTTAAAATTAAGTTCCAAATTCTCTCCAACCCTCCCCTCCCCCTTCCTTGAGAAGGCAAGCAATTTGATATAGATTATACATGTGCAGTCATGCAAAATATATTCTCATAACAGCCACATTGCAAAAGAAAACACAGATTTCCACCCTCCCCCCCCCAAAAAAAAACCCAAGAAAGATAGCTTAAAAAGAAAGTATTCAAACTCCACCAGTTCTTTCTCTGGAGTTGGATAGCATCTTTCATCGTAAGTCCTTTAGAATTGTCTTAGATCACTGCATTGCTGAAAATAAGTCATTCACAGTTCTTCATTGCACAATGCTATTACTGTGTACAATGTTCTCCTGGTTCTGCTCACTTCACTTTGCATTAGTTCATGTAAGTCCAGGTTTTTCTGAAACCCTCCTTTCTTATAGCATGAATTTTTCATCATGATCATATACCACAACTTGTTCAGCCATTCCCCAATGGATGGGCATCCCCTCAATTTCCAATTCTTAGCCACCACAAAAAGAGCTGCTATAAATACTTCTGTACATATACATCCTTTTCCTTGTATCTCTTTGGGATACAGCCCTAGTAGTGGTACTGCTAGGTCAAAGGGCATGTAGTTTTGTAGT
The DNA here is from genome assembly GCF_003287225.1 of Phascolarctos cinereus. Lineage (NCBI taxonomy): Eukaryota > Metazoa > Chordata > Mammalia > Diprotodontia > Phascolarctidae > Phascolarctos > Phascolarctos cinereus. The sequence continues at coordinate 729,237,597 of NW_027555847.1, read as the reverse complement.
CCATTGGGCATAGTCCCAAATTGCTCTCCAGAATGACTGGATCAGTTCACAACTCCACCAACACTGCATTAATGTCTCCATTTTTACTACATCCCCTTCAGCATGTCATTTTCCTGTCATTTTAGCCAACCTGATATATGTGAAGTGGTACTTCAGAGTTGTTTTAATTTGCATTTTTCTAATCAACAGTGATTTAGAGCATTTTTTCATGTAACTATAGATAGCTTTGATTTCTTCTTCTGAAAACTGCCTGTTCATATCTTTTGACCATTGCTCAATCAGAGCAGACAAACCGAGACCTGGGAAAGACTTTAATTTAAAAAGGCCAAGGTCACTCCCACATCCCAGGCCCTCACCAAGTCATCTCAAATATTCTTTTCCCTGGATGGGAGTGAGGCTGATGCCTCTGCACAATCCTGCCTCACTTAAATCCAATTCATGAGCGTGCTGAGACATCACCCTCATGACACCATTGGTCCTCTTCAAGAATGAAGGACAGAAAAACAGCAACCAATTGGGAGGTGGCTCATATTCTCACAGATCTGACTCAGTTCTTCATATTCTGGAGAAATGCAACCGTTATCAGAGAAACTTGCTATGAAAGTATTTCCCAGTTTTACGCTTTCTTTCTAGTCATGACTGCATTGGATTTGTTTGTGCAAAGCCTTTTTAACTCAATGTAATAAAAAAAAATTACCCATTTTACTTCCTATAATGCTCTTTTTCCATCACAAATTCTTCCCTTACCCATGAATCTTTTCTCTTAACCATTACAAGACAGTTTTGATGACTGCAACTTTTATAATATACTTTGAGGTATGAGGTGCTATATTCCTCCTCGCCCCTATTTCTCTTCATTAATTCTCTTGATATTCTGGACCTTGCCTCTGTGCCATTTTCACTGGTTTTTCCTGGTTCTGCCCCTCTGGAGACAGAGCAAACGTAATCCCTCTTCCACAGAGCTAACATGCCACAAGTCTTCTCTTCTCCACACTAACCATTCTCAGATCCTTCTACTGAGCCTTGTCATATTTAAAATGTTTTCCACATTTTCAATGTCCTTCCTAAATTGTGATGCCCCTAGCAGAACCCAATACTCCAGATATGGTCCAACCAAGGCACAATGTAAAAGGACTATTGCCTTCTCATTCTTGGAAGCTGAAAGATTACAAGATTGCTCAAATCCTAAAGCAGTATTCTGGCTGACGGATTTTTATATTTGTTATTCATGTGGGTTTTCTCAAAAGTATGAACAGCCTGATAAGGTGGATGCTCTGAAAGATATTTTCCCTTCAAATATTACCAATCTCTCCACTATTTCTTTGATGATTAAATTATATGCTCCAAAGAAAGGCATAACCCCACACTCAACACATTTATAAGTTTTATCTCCAGGATGAATTATCTGATGTGCAGTAAACATCATGCTCCAAAAAAAGTGTATGCATATTTATTATTCTTCTAAGCTTTTGATGAAATATGGTTCTCTAATGACCAGTAAGTCAGTTTTTTAGATGGAAAGATTTCCTACATTGATTACATTGCTATGTATCATATGATACTGAGCAAAGTTTGTGCACTGACAAAAAGCCTTTCTCATATTAATTTCATTTTCATGGTTTCTTCATTATAAATTCTTTGATGTACAATAAGATGGGATCTTCCGTGGAAAGACTTTTCACATTCTTTACAATCTCAAGGCTTTTCTCTAGTAAGAATTATCTGATGATCACAAAGCCCAGAGTTCATGCAAAAGCCCTTCCACTTTATATTCATAAGTTTTCTCTCCAATATGGATTCTCTGATCAGCTATAGTCCTAGACTATATCAAAAAGCTTTTCCCCATCCATCACATTCATATAGTTTCTCTCTACTATGATATCTCTTATGTCCAATAAGATGGGATCTCCTGCAAAAGGTCTTCCCACATTCATTACATTCATAAGGATTCTTTCCAGTATGAACCTTCTGGTGTGAAGTAAGCTGTCCACTGAGGCGAAAGGCTTTCCCACATTCATTACATTTAAAAGGTTTCTCTCCTGTATGAATTCTCTGATGGACTGCAAGCAGAGACCTCCACTGAAAGTCCTTCCCACATTCATTACATTCATATGGTTTCTCTCCAGTATGGATTCTCTGGTGTGAAGTAAGCTGTGACTGTAGTCGGAAGGCTTTCCCACATTCAGTACATTCAAAAGGTTTCTCTCCCGTATGAATTCTCTGATGTACTATAATTAGAGACCTCCACTGAAAGGACTTCCCACATTCATTACATTCAAAAGGTTTCTCCCCAGTATGGATTCTCTGGTGTACGGTAAGCTGTGACTGCAGACGGAAGGCCTTCCCACATTCTTTGCATTCACAAGGTTTCTCTCCAGTATGAATTCTCTGGTGTAAAGTCAGCTGTCCACTCTGGTAAAAGGCCTTCCCACATTCATTACATTCATAACGTTTCTCTCCAGTATGAATTCTCTGGTGGACAGTAAGTTTTGTCCTGTGGCCAAACGCCTTTCCACATTCATCACATTTATAAGGTTTTTCTCCAGTATGAAGTATCTGGTGTAAAGTCAGCTCTAAGTTCCGGCGGAAGGCCCTCCCACATTCGTTACATTCATAAGGCTTCTCCCCAGTATGGATTCTCTGGTGGACGGTCAGCTGTGACTGCAGGCGGAAGGACTTCCCACATTCCTTACATTCACAGGGTTTCTCTCCAGTATGGATTCTCTGGTGTACGGTAAGTTGTCCACTCAGGCGGAAGAGCTTCCCACATTCATTACATTCATAAGGTTTCTCTCCAGTGTGAATTCTCTGGTGTGCAATAAGCTGTGACCTCATGAGGAAGGCCTTCCCGCATTCATTACATCCATAAGGTTTCTCTCCAGTATGAATTCTCTGGTGTACTGTAAGCCGTCCACTTAGGTGAAAAGCCTTCCCACATTCTTTACATTTAAAAGGCTTTTCTCCAGTATGAATTCTCTGGTGTAGAGTAAGTTGTGAGCTCAGCCTGTATGCTTTCCCACATTTGTTGCATACAAAAGGTTTCTCTCCTGTATGGATTCGCTGGTGTAAAGTAAGCTGTGACCTCAGTCGGAAGGCCTTTCCACATTCTTCACATTCAAAAGGTTTTTCTCCACTGTGGATTCCCTCATGTAGAATAAGCTGTGAATTCCAGCGGAATGCCTTCCCACAGCCTTTACACTCAAAAGGTTTCTCTTCAGTATGAATTCTCTGGTGGTGGGTAAGTTCTGTTGACCAAAGGAAAGTTTTCCCACATTCATTACACTCATATGGTTTCTCATCAGTGTGTAATCTCTGATTTTCCATAAGGTCTGGATGATTACTAAATGATTTCCCGTTTTCATTATCCTTAGGAACAATCAATTCTGAAAGGACTGATTCTACACCGAAGCTTCTACCGTTCTTAGTATATTCACGGTTTTTCACTTTGCTTCGCCGCTTCCTCTGGGTGATTTTTACTTTGTTAGAATGTTTCTCCTCATGATTCTGTAGGCTCTTTAAGTTGGTATCACATTCCCAGGCTTCTCTCAAATTTAAGACACAAGGACTGTCTACTTTGAGTTTTTCCCTGGAAGATTCTTCTATAAATTCGTCCAGTGAGGAACTTAACTCTTTGTTTTCAAGTCTAGTTTCCCAATCTGAAAGAAATAAAACAAGTAAACATTCCATGATAGCCTTGACACATATGGCCTGTCTCCTGTGTCTTCTATTAAGAAATAAGATTGTAATATTGTAAAAAGTAAAACAAATTATACTATAACCTTAAGTTTGGAGCCTTGAAATGTCCTTTGAAAACTATGAACTTGGATGGGAAAAAATACATCTTTATTTCAACATAACTGGTTCCCCTTGTAACTCTACATAGTTTTATTGCATGCATTTAAAAATATGACTCTGAGAAAAGGTCTTTTGGCTTTACCAGCTGGCCAAAGGCATCCATTATACACAAAGGATAAGAAGCCATGTGGTAAAAGGATTATGTCAATGATTATTATAATTAGAGTCAGATACACTATATGAAATCTTTCCCATGGATAAAAGACCCCGGTGAGACAGGTGGAGCAGTTATTACATGTTACAAAATAGGAAACTGAGGCTTATATAGATTTTTTTGTGACTCCCCTAAAGCATACTGCTAAGTCAGCGAATCACAGAATTTGAGAGGGAAGGGGTGATGGGGTACAGGCCCAAGCCAAGACCTTTGCCCCTCATCCCAAAAAAGGAATTTGGGTCCCATTTGTCTAAAGGAGTCTCCTTGAATTCTCCCACTTGATCAAGGAAGTCTCTCAGCATTTGCCTAAGGCTATAATCCTGTCAACTGGCCTTTCATCTCCTATACCCAATCTCCCAATTCTGCTACCCTTAAGTAGCCTAGCCCTCCACTGTCCTGCAGATGGCCCTCTCTCCCACCCTTGATCCTATGGAAACTCCATTTTACGTCCCAGTCACTCCCATCAAGATTCTCCACTCCTGGCCCTCCCATAGTCTTTCCTTATATAAGATTCATCTTGTCTCCACGAAGCTGCTCAGATTCTTTAAGAACCTAGCCAAAACTGAGTTCAAATCCAGCCTCAGACCAACACTTAACATGTACTAGCTGTGTGACCCTGGGCAAGTCACTTAACCCCAACTGCCTAAAAGCAAAAAAATTAAAAAAAGAACCGAGCCAATAGCTCAAACTTTTACAATCTAGCCAATAGCTCACAAATGGTCAGATTCCTTAAGAGTCTGGACAACATGGTGGATCTTCAATAAACCTTGGCTTTGGCTGAAAGAATGCTTGGGGTCGAATTCTTTGGGCAAGACTCATGTCTCTTGCTCTCAATATTTTGGGGTCCCAGCACCCCTAAACTTCTAAACCTCAACAGAAGGATCTTAGCAGCCACCCAGTCTAACCTACACACAAAAGGAATCTCATAATATCTGGTTGTTCGTCCGTCATACTGGAAGAAGACCAATGACATTATGAGGGTGATGTCTTGACTTGCTCCTGAATTGGATCTGAGTGAAGAGCTGCCCAAAGTCATCAGCCTCACTCCCTCATCCAGAGTCACCAGAGTCCAGTGGCAAGACAAGAGCCAAGGTGACTGGTGATGGCCCAGGATGCAGTGGGTGACCTTGGCCTTTTCAAATTAAGGTCTTTCCTAGGTTTCAGTCTGTCTGAGGCAACACCCATTTTAATGACTAAGGACTAGGTTAGAACTGAGGCACAAGGTGGTCTAGTTTACCATCTTGTTTGATACAAAAGTATCAATCTGGGAGGGGAAGACCCTCAGAGTTTCTGCCCAAAACAGAAAACAATTGCTATTTACACTCACTCTTAGCCATCAAAATCCAAACAATAAGCAAGAGAGGCTTGGGCTGGGGCCTGTTACTGGCCATTCAATGAAAGCCAGAGGGATTTCTATTTCTTTTTGTTGTGGTGGTGGTGAGGACAATTGGGGTTAAGTGACTTGCCCAGGGTCACATAGGTAGTTAAGTGTCAAGTGTCTGAGGCCGGATTTGAACTTAGGTCCTCCTGACTCCAGGCCTGGTGCTCTATCCACTGTGCCATCTATCTGCTCCGTGATTTCATTTTAAAGACATAGTCAGGTAGCTCCATCTGAATCACAATAGGCTTTTTAAAGCCTGCTTTTCTAGACTTATATTTCAAGAACTCATAAATGAAACCTTGCAAGACAAAGTGTAAATTGTCCCAGATTTGGGGGGAAAAAATGAAAATAAATAAATTGGAAAAAAAATTAGCCCTTAAACCACAAGATATCTTACAAAATACAAGCAACCAAAAGTTATATTCCTTCGGACAAGGGTACCACATGTAGTAAGGGAAGAAGGAGAAAGGAGGAAAGAAAGTGGGGGAAAGGGAAATGGAGAGGAGGGGAGAGAGAGAAAGAGGGAAAAAAGAACAGTAGCATTCTCCAATTCAAACTGGCAGGTTGGGTCCGTAAGTGAGGCAGAGATGAGCAAAGTCATCAGCCTCATTCTCTCTCTGTCTCTCTCTGTCTCTCTCTCTCTCTTTTGAGGCAATTGGGGTTAAATGACTTCCTAGGGTCACACAGCTAGTAAGTATCATGTCTAAGGCCAGATTTGAACTCAGGTCCTCCTGACTCCAGGGCTGGTGCTCTATCCACTGCACCACCAAGCTGCCCCTGCCTCATTCTCTCATCCATAGTTATAAGAGTCCAGCAGCAAGACAAAAGGCAAAACGACCAGCAACAGCCTGCATCATAATGTATTCAACAAATGGTCACTCAGCCTCTATGTGAAGACTCCAGTGAGAGGGAAACCTACCATCTCCTGAAGCAGAACATTCCACTTTGGGACAACTCTCACTGTTAAAGAGATTTTTCCTGAGAAAGACCCTCAATTTGTCTCCTTGTAACTCTCACCCACTGCTTGTGGTTCTGGTCTCTTAAGCCAAACCAGAACACGTCTGACTCTTGTTCCATGTGACAGCTCTTCAAATATTTGAAGACAGCTAACCCATCCCCCACCAGTCTTCCCTTCTCCAGGCTAAGCCCAGTTCCTGCTCCTCTTCTCTTCTCTGTTTGTACCATTTTGGGTGGTGATCTCATCAGCTCCTATGGATCCAACTATCATCTCCATGACCATGAATTCTAAGCTATTTATCCAGCCCTAATCTCTCTCCTGATCTCCAGTCTCTCAGCTCCAAGTGCCAAATGAACATGTCAACTTGGATTTACCATAGATATAGCAAACCCAGTGTGTTCAAAACTGAATTCATTACCTTTCCTCCTAAACCTTCTCCCAATCCCACTTTCCCTACTATTAGAGAAGGCGACACCACCCTTCCAGTCCTCCACACTCACAACCTAGACATCATACTCAACTCCTCACCATTTTTCAGTCTCCATGTCCAATCTGTTGCTAAGTCCTGTCATTTGTATCTCTGTAACATCTCTTACACATACCCCCTGATTTCCCGAGACATAGCCACTACCCTGGTGCAGACCCTCTCTGCCTCATACCTGCAATAATGGTGTGATGGCAGGTCTGCCTGCCACAAGTCTCTCCTATTCTAGAACCAAAGCCATTTTCCTAAAGTGCAGATCTAACCATGTCATCCCTCCACTTCATTAATTCCAGGGGCTCTAAGACTACTATAATCAATAGTGCTCTACTTGGCCAAAAGGGGGCTCTCATGGCACAGTGCATAGAGCACTGGTCCTGAGGTCAAGAAGACTCATGTTCCTGAGTTCAAATCTGGCCTTGGACACGTCCTAGCTGTGTGATCCTGGGCAAGTCACTTCACCCTGTTTGCCTCAGTTTTCTCATCTGTAAAATGAGCTGGAGAAGGAAATGGCAAACTACTGCAGTATCTGTGCCAAGAAAACCCCAAATGGTCACAAAGAGTTAGGCACAACTGAAATAAGTGAACAGCTGCCACATTTGGCTCCAGAGCCCTTCATATCACAGTCCCCGCCCTTCCTTCCAGTCTGCTTATACCTTACTCCCTTCCATACACTCTCCACGCGGTGACCCTGGCCCCTGCATGATCCTCACACGTGGCATGCCACCACCCCAGCTCCGCATTTTTACCATCATCTCCCCTTTCTAACTTCCCTGGCATCCTGCAAGTCTCAGCTAAACTTGACCCTTCACCAATAAGCCTTTTCTCAACCTCCTGGATGGTAGTGCCTTTCCTCTGAGATCGTATCTGACATGTCCTGTACGTATTGTTTGTGTACTGTTCCCCCAGTGGGCCATGAGCTCTTGAGAACAGGGATTATTTGCCTTTCTTTGCAACCTTGGTGCTAAGCACAGTGCCTGGCACATAGCAGATGCTTAATAAATGCTTATTAACTAGACACAACTATTTTTTAAAAAATGAGAACAGGGAAAGTGGAGCCAAAATGGTAAAGGCAAGGACAGCCTGAGCTGTCCCCAAACCCCTCCAAATACCTTTAAAAGTGACTAAACAAATTCTAGAGCAGCAGAACCCACAAAAAGATGGAGTGAAACAAATTTCCTGCCCAGGTACACTTGGAAGGTCAGTGGGAAAGGTCTGTCACACCTAGGTGAGAGTGGAGCACAGTCCAGCCCAGGACACACTAGGACAGACCCGGCACTAGCAAACCAGGAACAGGCCTTGGGACTGAATAAGCAGCAGCAGCAGCTGCTTCTGAGCTCTCAACCCACAGACATTAAGGGGTCAGAAGATTACAGGGGTCTCTGAGGCAGGACTGTGTTGCTTTGCCCGCTTGGATCTGGGTTGCACTCCTGGGTGCAGTCCGGGACATGTAGGAGCACTAGCACACCAGAGCTTGCTGCCACAGTGGACAAGGGACCCTCCTCACAGTCCCAGGGCGAGGAGGACTATCACACCTGAGATTGTGCCCACAGTAGAGGAGGAACTCTCGTCACAGTTCCAGGGCAAAAAAGAGTGCTTGTGGTCACTCACAGACCAGAACACAGGGCAGAAGAGCCTCAAATACCTCTCCTTAGATCATACTACCTTGGAAAAACAAAAAACTTACAGGTCCCTAGAAATCTCTCTGAAAACAAAACCCCTGAAGCTTGGCACAGCTCACCCTCTACACTGGAAGCAGAGCCCTACCTTAACAAAGAGCTGAAAAGTCAAGTAATAGGCTGGGGGAAATGAGCAAACAATAGGAAAAAAAACTCTCCGACTACAGAAACTTTGATGACAGGGAAGATCAAAACATGCACTCAGAAGAAAACGAAGCCAAAGCTCCTACATCCAAAGTCTCCACGAAAAATATGAATTGGTCTCAGGCCATGAAGAGCTCAAAAAGGATTTTGAGAATCAAGTAAGAAAGGTGGAGGAAAAATTGGGAAGAGAAATGAGAATGATGCAAGAAAATCATGAAAAAGAGGTCAACAGCTTGGTAAAAGAGACACAAAAAAATACTGAAGAAATAACGCCTTAAAAAATTTGACTATGCCAAATGGTAAAAGAGGTCCCAAAAGCCAATGAGGAGAAGAATGCCTTAAAAAGTAGAACTGGCCAAATAGAAAAGGAAAGCCAAAAACTCACCGAAAAAAAAATAACTTCTTAAAAATTAGAATGGAACAAATGGGAGCTAATGACTTTATGTGAAATAAAAAAAAAATAAAACAAACCCAAAAGAATGAAAAAATAGAAGACAATGTGAAATATCTCACTGGAAAAACAATTGACCTGGAAAACAGATCCAGGAAGGATAATTTAAAAATTATTGGACTACCTGGAAGCCATGATCAAAAAAAGAGCCCAGACATCATCTTTCAAGAAATTATCAAGGAAAACTGTCCTGATAGTGTAGAACCAGAAGGGAAAACAGAAACTGAAAGAATCTACCAATCACCTCCTGAAAGAGATCCCAAAATGAAAACTACCAGGAATATTACAGCCAAATTATAGAGCTCCAGGTCAAGGAGAAAATATTGCAAGCAGGCAGAAGAAAACAATTCAAATATCATGAAGCTAGAGTCAGAATAACACAAGATTTAGCAGCTTCTACATTAAAGCATTGGAAGGTTTGGAATATGATATTCTGGAGGGCAAAAGAGCTAGGATTACAACCAAGGATCACCTACCCAGCAAAACTGAGTTATAATCCTTCAGGGGAAAAAATAGATATACAATGGGAGAAGACTTTCAAGCATTCTTGATGAAAAGACTAGAGCTAAATAGAAAATCTGACTTTCAAATATAAGACTCAAGAGAAGAATAAAAAGGTAAACAGAAAAGGAAAATCATAAGGAATTTAATAAGGTTAAATTGTTTACATTCCTACACAGGAAGATGGTATTTGTAACTCCTAAGACCATTCTCATTATTAGGGTAGTTAGGAGTGTATATAGACAAAGGGCACAGGTGTGAGTTGAATATGATGGGATAATATCTAAAAAATAAAATTAAAAGTGAGAGAGGATTGTATTGGGAGAAAGACAAAGAGAGAAGTAGAATAGGGTAAACTGTCTCACTTAAAAGAGATAAGAAAAAGCTTTTATAATGGAGAGGAAGATGGGGGAGCGGTGATGAGGAGAACTGAGTGAATCTTCCTCTCATCAGAACTGGCTCAAAGAGGGAACAACATACACATCAATTGGGTATAGAAATCTTATCTTCCTCTACAGGAAAGTAGGAGGGGAAAGGGATAAAAGAAGAGCAGGATGATAGAAGGGAAGGCAGAGTTGGGGAGGGCACAGTCAGAAGCAAAACACTTAAGGGACAAGGTGGAAGGAGAGAATAAAATAAATGGGACTGGGAGGTAGGGGGAAATAGGATAGAGGGAAACACAGCAATAGTAACTGTGAAAAAAATTCTGAAGCAAGTTTCTCTCATAAAGGCCTCATTTCTCAAACATATGGAGAACTGAGTCAAATGCATAAAAATAAGAGCCATTCCCTAATTGATAAATGATCAAAAGATATGATCAGTTTTCAGGTGAAGTAATCAAAGCTATCTACAGCCATATGAAAAAATACTCTAACTCACTCTCGATTGAAGGAATGCAAATTAAAACAATTCTGAGGTACTCCCTCATACCTATCAGATTGGCTAACAGGACAGAAAAGCTAAATGACAAATGTTGCAAGGGATATGAGGAAAATGAGACATTAATGCACTGCTGGTGGAGTTGTGAACTGATTCAACCATTCTGTGGAGCAATTTGGAACTATGCCCAAAAAGTTATAAAACCACACATACCAATACCACTTCTAGGTCTGTATCCTAAAGAAATCACAAAAATGGGAAAAGGACCCATATGTATAAAGATATTTATAGAGGCTCTTTTTGTGGTGGCAAAGAACTGGAAATTGAGGGGATGTCCACAACTGGGGAATGGCTGAACAAGTTGTGGTATATGAATGTTATGGAATACTACTGTGCTATAAGAAATGATGAACAGGCAAACTTCAGAAAAACCTGGAAAGACTTACATGGCCTGATGCAAAACGAAATGAGTAGAACCAGGAGAAAACTGTACACAGTAATAGCCACAGTGTGCAATGACTAACTTTGACAGACTTGGCTCTCCTCAGCAATGCAAGGATCTAAGACATCTCCAAAAGACTCATGATGGAAAATGCTATCCACATCCAGAGAAAGAACTCTGGAGTCTGAATGCAGATGGAAGCAGACTATTTGCTCTCCTTTTCTTTTGTTGTTTTGTTTCTTCTTTCTCATGGTTCCTCCCATTAGTTCAAATTCTCTTTTACATCATGACTAATGTGAAAATATGTTCAATATGAATCTATAAGTAGAGCCTATATCAGATTGCACACCATCACGGAGAGGAGGGAGGAAACAGAGGGGAAGAAAATTTAAAACTCAAAATCTTATGGAAGTGAATGTTGAAAACTAAAAATAAATAAATTATTTCAAAACAAAACAAGAATACCCTCTGACCTAGCAATACTGCTATTAGGTCAAAAAGCAATACTGCTTTTTTTAGTTTCTTTATTTTTCTTGAAGTTTTTTTTTGTCTATGTTTTCTTTCACAACATGACTATTATGGAAGTGTTTTGCATGGCTACACATGCATAACCTATGTTGAATTGCTTGCCTTCTCAATGAGGGTGGGGAGGGAGGAAGAGAATTTGGAACTCAAAGTTTTAAAAACAAAGGTTAAAAATTGTTTTTACATGTTAACTGGGGGAAATAAAATGCTAAAAATAAAAAGATAAAAATGAGAACAGGAATACAGCATTACAAAATACATAGAAGACAAAGGTTCTGAGGAAATAAGAAAGCAAATGGGACATACTGTGCTTTCTTTTGTTGCAATTAATATATACCTTTAAGAGAGAAGTCATCCAGAAGATGACTGCTGAGAATGAGGTGGGAAGGAAAAGTGCTCTCCCCTCCTAAGGCTGTAGGGGCTGACCGATACAAGGACAGGAAGGACACTTGCCCGTAGAAGTGAGGCTTTCAGAAGCTGCTGGTGCCCAGGGGCCTCTGCTCTTCTCCAGATGCCTGGAGTCTTTGAGGAGAGCTCCCTGGTCCTGCCTGCTCCGAGGGCTCGGGCCTCACTGGCTCCCCCACTCACCTGGACGGCCGCTTCCGGAGAAGCCTTCCCCGGGCCTCCACGGTGCCTCCCCTTGCTCCAGCCGGCAGATCACATCTGGTTTGGATCCCGCAAGTCCTGCTGGGCAGATGAGAAGCAGCTGAGGACATGCCCCTCAGCACCCCGACTCAAGCCCTAGCTTATAGGGTCAAGGCCCACAAATAGAGCAAAGGGCCTGCACAGAGGACAGTGCAGGTCACTGCTGGGGGGGAGAAGCTGGAGCCCGGGGGATGGGCAACGAAGGGGGATGAGGGGGATGGAGAGGGAAACAAAGGGGGGGGATGGGGAGGGTCAACTAAGGAGGGGGCCCTTCTCTACCTCCGGCAGCCCCGGCTCCCAAGGGCGCCCCCTCCTCACCCACGCAGACCAGGTTCCCGTAGTTCTCCAGCATCACCTCCCGGTACAGCTCCTTCTGGGTGGGGCCCAGCTGCCCCCACTCCTCCCAGGTGAAGTCCACGGCCACGTCCTGGAAGGTCAGTGACCCCTGAAAGACCCAAGCCCCGTTCGCTTGCCCAAGGCCAGCCCAGGGAGGGGAGGGCGGGCTGGGCAGCTGCCTCTGGGACCCCGGGGAGCGCAAGCCCCCTTCTCCATCCCCCAGGGAGGGGGTATGGGGACACTAGGCTCAGGACACTCAGGGGTCAAATCAGGCCTCAGGACCCGGGCAGGTCCATCTGTAAAATGAGAAAAAGAGCGGGCGCTACATAAATGAGGGTGGGGCCTGCAGGGGGGGGATCAGTGGGGCAGTGTGGACTAACCACCTACTTTGTGCCGGCCTCAGCAGGCTGAGGAACAAATAGGCATAGAGGGAGGGCCCAGACTCCCTCCCCAAAGCCTCCAGAAGATGGGTGGGGTGGGCGGAGCCCCTCACCTGGCGGGGCTTGGCTCTCAGGTGGGACGTGGGAGCCATGCCTTCCTTCTCCTCCGCCGCTGATTGGCTCCTGCGCCTGGCCCTGCTAGAGTGACCAATGGGAGGGCGGGCCCGCGGAGGGGGCGTGGCGTGGCTAGGCCCAGCACTCACAAGTCACTGCGCAGGCGCGGCCCGCTCCGAGGTGGCGGCCTCCGGCTCCACCAGCCCGTGGCTTCCCAATGTCCCCTTCCCCTTCTGAGCCTCCTCGGCCGGCTGCGCTCCCGCCCCCACTCACGGTAGCCCGGGACACAGGGACCCCGAACTGAGTTCCGCCGACGGAAGGAGGAGCCTCGGGAGCGGAAGTGACGAAAAACGGGAGCGGCTCCGCCCTCCCCGGCGCTGAGGGGGCCGCTGAGCCTCAGTTTGGGCATGAAAGGCCTTCTGGGAGTTGTAGGCCGGTGTCTTAGGGAGGGAGGAGAAAGGAGTGTTCTGCGCCTGCGCATTCTCCTTAGCCTTCTACTCCTGGGCACCTCCCTCCCGTCCCTTAGGTGGAAAGAGCGCAAGTCCTTCTGGGAATCGTAGTTCTCCCTCTACACGCTCTTATAGGGGAAGAGGGAGAATAAGGCAAGGTGGCCTAGGCCAGGTGCGTATTTTTCCTATCTCCCCACCCCCTTCCTCCTCCCTTGTCATCTTCCTCTCTGTCCCTCCTCCTCCTCCTCCTCCTCCCCCCTTTCCTTCCCTCTTCCTTCCCCCCTCCTCTTTGCACCTCCTCCCTTTTCCTCCCTATTTCCTCCTCTTCTTCCTTTTCCTCTTCCCCTCCTCCACCCACTTCCTCCTTCCCTCAGCAGGAGCCTCTAGGCCACCTGGTACTTTTTAGCATCATAGATAGGGAGCCTGGCCTGGAGTAGGGAAGACCCGAGTTCAAATCTAGCCTCAGACATTTACTGGCTAAGTGACCCTGGGCAAGTCATTTAACCCTGTTTGCCTCAGTTTCCTCATCTGTAAAATGGGGATAAGAACGCCCCCTACCTGCCAGCGTTCTTGTGAAGTAATGTTTGTAAAGTGCTTAGCATGACGCCTTGTGTGTAGGATGATCCATGAAAGTGTTAACTGTATTATTATTAACATGTGTCAATGTGGACTGGTTTCCTTCTAGGCCCAATTCTTCAGTCTTCTCTCTCCTTTGGTGCTGTTTCACAAATTCCTTTTTTCAAATTTATAATTTATTTTTTAACATTCTTTTCTTTCTAAATTTGGAGTCCCAGAGTGTCTCCCTTCCACCACTGCCCCACCCACAGAAAAGGCAAACAATTTCACAAGTTCACAAGGACCTGAGGTCCTTGATTTTTTTTAATTTTGAAAGTATCTTATTTTGGTCCAAATACGCATAAAAATGATTTTGACATGAATTTTTAAGTTTTGAGTCCCAGATCCTCTCAATCCCTCACTCTCCTCCCCTCTCATTAAGAAGGCAAGCAATTTGATACAGGATTTACCTGCAGTCATGCAAAACATATTTCCATATCAGTCATGTTGAAAAAGAACATAAAAATAACGTTTTAAAAAATGCATGCTTCAGTCTGTGTTCAGACTCAGTCAATTCTTTCTCTGGAGGCAAATAGCATTTTTCATCACAGTTCTTCAGAATTGACTTGGATCATTGTATTGCTGGGAATAGCTAAGTCATCCTGCCACATTGGGAACTTATACAATGTTCTCCTGGTTCTGTTTACTTCACTTTACCTCTATTCATGTAAGTCTTTCCAGTTTTTTTCTGAAAGCATCCTGCTTCTCATTTCTTGTAGCACAAATAGTATTCCATTATAATCATATACCACAACTTGTTCAGCCATTCCTCAATGGATGGGCATCCCCTCAATTTCCAATTGTTTGACACCACAAAAAAAGCTGCTATAAATATTTTCATACAAATCAAATAGGTCTCTCCCTCTCTCTCCCCTTTCTCTCAATCTCTAGATACAGACCTAGAAGTGGTATTGCTGGGTCAAAAGTTATGCAGAGTTTTATTGTCATTTGGACACAGTTCCAAATTGCTCTCCAAAATAGTTGGATCAGTTCACAACTCCACCAACAATGCATTAGTATCCTTATTTTTCCACATCTTTTCTAGCATTTGTCATTTTACTTTTCTGTCATGTTACTCAAACTATGAGGTGGCACCTCAAAGTTGCTTTAATTTGCATTTCTCTAATCACTAGAGATTTAGAGCATTTTTTCATGTGACTATTAATAGATTTGATTTCTTCTTCTGAAAACTGCTTGCTCATATTCTTTGGCCATTTATCAGTTAGGGAATGACTTGTGTTCTTATACATTTGACTCAGTTCTCTACATATTTGAGAAAAGAGGCCTTTTTCAGAGACACTGGTAAATTTTTTCATAGCTATGATTACTATTTCCCTCCATCCTATATTTCCCTTATTTATCCTTCTCCCTCATTCTATCCTTTCTCAAAAATGCTTTGCTTCTCACCACCAGCTACCCCCAATCTGTTCTCCTTTCTATCACCCAGACACACGACACTTCTTTTATCCCCGTCCCCTCCTACTTTCCTGTAGGATAAGATAGATGTCTATACCCGCCTGAGAGTATATGTTATTCCCTCTTTGAGCCAATTCCAATGAGAGTAAACTTCACTGGCTCCCCCCCCACCTCCCTCATCTTTCCCTCCACTGTAAAAGCTCTTTCTTGCCTCTTTTATGTGAGATAATTTACCCCATTCTATCTCTCCCTTTCCCCTTCTCCCAGTGTATTCCTCTTTCTCACCCCTTAATTTTTTTTAGATAATCATCACATCATATTCAACTCACACCCATCCCCTCTGTCTACCTATACTCCTAACTGCCCTAAAAAAGAAAGTTCTTAGCATTTACAAGTATCATCTTCACATGTAGGAATGTAAACAGTTTGAATTATTGAATCCCTTGTGATTTCTCTTTCCTATTTACCTTTTTATGCTTTTCTTGAATCTTATATTTGAAAGTCAAATTTTCTATTCAGCTCTGGTCTTTTCATCAGGAATGCTTGAAAGTCCTCTATTTCATTGAATATCCATTTTTCTCCTGAAGGATTATACTCAGTTTTATTGGGTAGGTGATTCTTGGTTGTAATTCTGGTTCCTTTGTCCTCCTAAATACCACATTTCAAGGCCTCTGATCCTTTAATGTAGAAGCTCCTAAATCCTGTGTTATCCTGATTGTGGCTCCACAATATTTGAATATTTGTTACTTTCTGTTTGTTGCAATATTTTCTTCTTGATTTGGGACTTCTGAAATTTGGCTACCATATTCCTGGGAGTTTTCATTTCATTTCATTTCATTTCATTTCATTTCATTTCATTTCATTTTAGGTCCTCTTTCAGGAGGTGATTGGTGGATCCTTTCTATTTCTATTTTACCCTCTAGTTCTAAGATATCAGGGCAGTTTTCCTTGATAATTTCTTAGAAATTGATGTCTAGGCTCTTTTTCATTTATTTTTCATTTTTTTGATTATGGCTTTCAGGTAGTTCAATAATTCTTAAATTATCTCTTCTTGGTCTATTTTCAAGGTCAGTTGTTTTTCCAGTGATATATTTCACATTTTTCCTATTATTTCATTCTTTTGATTTTATTTTGTTTCCTCATGCCTGCAAACAACAGAAAAAATCATGCACCAACTCTCCCTCCACTTTAGTCTTGGCTTGTAGCCTTTTCAAGTTAAATAATTTGCCATACTAAGAAGTGGAAATTGAGAGGATGCTTATCAGCTGGAGAATGGCTAAACAAGCTGTGTTATATGGTTATGATGGGATATTATTATACTCTAAGAAATGACAAGCAGGATGCTTTCAGAAAAACCTGGAAAGACTTCCATGAACTTGACGCAAGGTGAAGTGAGCAGAACATTGTACACAGTAACAGCAGTGTTGTACGATGAAGAACTGAGAATGATTTCAGCAATACAATGATCCAAGACAATCCCAAAGGACTCATAATGAAGCATGCTATCTGCCTCCAGAGAAAGAACTGATACTGCTTGAATGCAGACCGAAGTATGCTATTTTTTTTCTTTTATTCTAGTCTTCTTTTGCAAAATGACCAGTATGGAGAACACAGGTTTTCTACCAGCACCACACCACCCACATGTCAAACCATCAGTTACAGCAAATGCAGAAGTTTTGAATGCTGTGGATAAGTCCACTTACCTTGGCAGCATACTTGCTAGGGATGTACACATTGATAATGAGGTTGATGCACGCATTGCCAGAGCTAGCTCAGTGTTTGGAAGGCTCTGAAGGAAAGTGTGGGAGAGAAGAGGAATTAGACTGACTGTCAAAGTGAAGGTCTACAGAGCCATTGTGCTGACCTCATTGTGTATGCCTGTGAAAGCTGGACAGTCTACTAGCACCATGCCAGGAAACAGAATCGCCTCCATGTGAATGGTCTTAGGAAGATTCTGATGATCACCTGGCAGGGGAAGGTGCCAGACACTGAGGTCCTTTCTCTAGCTGAACTGCCAAGCATTCAAACTACAGCACAGAACACAACTCTGAAGAGCTAGCTGTACTGTTCAAATGCCAAAAAGCACTTTACAAATATGATCTCATCTGATCCTCACAACAAGTCCTAGAATGTGCTCCATGATGGAGAACTATTAGAGGATTCTCAGGAGGGACAGCAGTGAGAAGACAGGGCTGTTCACTCCAATCATTACCTTTCAATACGGTTTCAGAAGTGTTGAAGGAGACAAGGGTGGGTAAGGAGGAAGCAAACAGATCTCAATTTGTGGACGTTCAGATATCACAGTCAGAAACCCTGAGACATTCAAGAGACGTCTGACGTGAGCTGCACCCTGGGATCTATGATAAGCCCATCAATATTATGAATTTTTCCACTGGCCAGCAGAAGACACAGACAGGAAGAAAAAGACCTGTTGTGGTCAACACAAAACATGTCAAGCACTTGAGCATTAACCTCTGAAGAGACAGAAGAAACCACTACAGTGTTCTATAAAACTATTTAAACAGAAGCAAAGGCAGGATTGGATTGCAGAAACACCCACTGTCCGGGACTAGGTGGGCCCAATAGAGGACTGGGGTAATACTGCCCCAAATTAACTCCCCCAGTGGACTTCATCACAGAACTGCACAAAGTGATAGCTAAATGTCGGGATGGACACCGAGGCAGAAATATCGAGGAGAACCATGGAAGATTGGGGGGGGGGAGCTATAGGAGTGACAAAAACAAGGTGTCCAGAAAAAAAGGGACGGAAACAGATGTAGCCCCGACATTTGCTATCAATATTCTGCTAAGAATCTGACATCCTAACCAAGCAGGATGTATAAGGGTACAAACCATTCCCCAAAGAACATGTGGTCAAAACAAAACTAAACTAAACCGATGAACAAATGTTCTTGAAAAACGAACAAAAAAATGCACATTATCAACAGCCCCAGGAAAATCTGCTCAAAACCACAGAATTTCATTCCAGGAAGACAGCAGGAACTTCTCCCTCTCTGCCATCTTCAAGCAGCAGCTGTTCAGCCTTAGCTGGAGACTGTACCGAGGGAACCCCAACCGGTCCTAAGGCACCTGTGCCCCTCTGGGAGAGCTCTTCTTGATGGGCAGGTCCCCCTGACACGGAGCTCCAGCTGGCCTCTGTGGGGAAAAGCCCCATTAACGCTCCTGGTCCCTCCTTCTGGGGCAGAGCGCTACTCCACCCAGCGACCCTTCAGAGATGGGAAGGCAACTTGCACGCCCTAGCAGCACCTTGTCAGGTCGAAGGCTTCTCTTCCTCTGCCCCACGATTCTGTCTGATTTATCCCAACTGTATCTTGCTAGTGCCTGGTTGGTTGAATGTTGACTATGAGTGCGACTAGGAGCTCATGGAGGGCAGACACTGGTTTTGCCTTACCAGGCATCCTAAGAGCTTAGCACAGCACCTGGCACACAGTAGATACATAATAAATGCTTGTAAACCTTGGTTTAACTTTGACCAACTGTTCTGTGGCAGGGGCTTGGAGCCTCAGACCACTCTGGCTCTCTCCTGTGAGAACCCATGCAGGTGTCGATGGGCTCCTCCAAATATGGCACCCCGGAAGGACCAGTCTCCCAAGGTGGCCTGCCCAGGAAGAGGATGATGCACTCATTCCTCTCAGGATGCTGCCAGAGGCCTTCTGGCCTTCTCTGACTGCCACCGAGCCCTGTGGACTCCAACGGAGTTTGTTTGTGGTGAATAAGACCCCCAGGAAATCTTCAGACCAGCAGATAGTTCACTGTGCCTTCCCCAAATTATAGCGATGGAGGTGAGCTTGTGAACCCAAACACTGAACATTTGACATATCCTCAGCTTACATTTCATATCGCGATGTAATGACGAGATTCTAGGGCGTGGAGGCCCAAGGATCTGGATTCCAATCCTGCCTCTGACATTTCTAGAATCTTGGGGGACCACAAGCAAGTCACTTCACCACTGCCTGCCTGAGTTTCCTCATCTGTCAAAATGGGATGGAAGGCCTAGAATAGCAACCTCAGAGGGCTATGGGAAGCTCAGTGAGATCATGGGCACTTTGAAAACTTTAAAGCACTGAATTAATGTTATAAGGATTGAGAAAAAAGGAGGAAAGGAATGACCATTTATTAAGTGCCCGCCGTATGCCCAGCCCTGTTTGTGCTAAGTACTTTACAGATACCCTCTCATCTGATCTTCACGATAGTCCTGGGAGGGAGGTGCCATTATTACCTCCATTGACAGATGAGGAAACTGAGGCAGGAAGTGATGAAGTGACCTGCCCAGGCTCCAAGGCTGGGTGTGAACTTGGTTCTTCCTGACTCCAGCCCTGCACTCTGTCTGTGTGGCCCTGCTCAGCTGCCATGTTGTTATTCTGAGTCGGGCCTTACCTCCAGTGCTAGCTGTCACTCCGTTGGTGCCTCTGTGTGAGTCACTGATGAAAACGTCCAATAGCACATGCTCGGCACAGATCCCTTGGGCTTTCCCCTGGGCACCTTTTGCCACCCTGATTTTGATCTGGGGGACTGAGTCTGAAGGGCCTGGCACATAGTAGGTGCTTCTGAAGCATTTGACTGGTTGTCTCCTGGGAATGAATGGTGGGGCAGATGGGGGGGTCTTCCTCCTGCTCTCTGCTCTCTAAGATCTCTGGCTCAGTGGAGGTGCAGGGGCAGGTCTCTCCCTCCCCCTCCTTGGACAAGAGGCACCATGGTGGAGAGCAGGGCCTTGGCTCCAGCTTGTCAGGAATCGCCAAGGAATAGGAAGCAATAAGCCTGGTGCTGAGAAGAGCGAGCAGAAGGAAGGGCTAAAGCCAGCCCTTTGGGAGCCGCATGGCTGCAGCACCGTCCCACGGAGACCTCCAAGAGGCAAGCTGAGGAAAGGAGGAAGAGCCAGAACACGACCCGATGTGGGGAGGGCAGCCCTGACGAGGTCCCTGGGAGTCACAGAGGGGCATTCCCAGAGTCCACAGGGCTGACCAGGCCACCAGAGCAAGGGCTCCTCATCCACCAAGAGGCCAGAACCACTGAGTAGGCCACGGTCACACACTCCCCGGCCTCTACATGTCAGAACCACTGCCCAGCAGGTGACAGACAGGGTCCAGCCTACTGGGAGGATGCCTACTCCTAACAGAAAACCTGGGGCTTCACTCTGTCGGTTCCTGTGGGATTTCTGTGCCTTTTCTTTCCTTCCAGTTGGAAATTGCTTGGATCCAAGAGCTTTAAGACTGGCAGGAGAAACTGCTCCCAAGCCCCTGCCAGGCCAGTCCCTGCCCCCAAGCCCTGGCCCATCAAATGACTAAGTGCTCTGGCAGATTCCAGGCAAATGCTGACAGAGCGGCTTTGATCCCCACAAGTGCACAGGACCTCAATATTCAAGGGAACATACACACTAAGGAGAGACAAGGGTCAAATGAATAAGAGAAGGGGTGCCGAGGACATGGGAACCACAAGAGAAGGTGAGCAAAAAGATCAGTCCCCTCAAAGGGCCTCTCTCCCAGCCCAGCAGGACACACAAGGATAAAATTATCGATATTGAAGCTTTCTCAGAAGCAGATGAGGGTCTATGAAGGAGCTCATCCTGTTCATCACTATATCCTGGGGCCTCCCACATATTTAAAGTATTTCCCCATGGGAGGCAGCGGGGCATGATGGAGAAGGCACAGAACAGTCAAGAGGTCCTGATTCAAAGCCCACCTCACACACTTGTGTCCCAGAACCTCAGCCTCAGTTTCCCCATCTGTGAAATGAAGATAACCCCTGAGGCACTGACCTTCCATGGAGGATGGGAAACTTCATGAGGTCAGCTGTAGACCTAAGAAGAGCAGGCCACCCAGCAGCTGACGGGGGAGGGGTGGTGGTGGTGGAGCTGGCGCTCACTCACCTGGACCACAGCTCCTTGGGACAGCTCCCCATGGCAGCCAAGGCGCTTCCCCTCACTCCAACTGCTCGATCATATGAGGTTTGGAAACTGAGAGTCCTGCTCAGGGGAAATGGAAAGGGCTGGGGCCAGAGAAGACCTCAGCCGCCCATCCCCAGGCCCCCCTCAGGACAGGTGGGCACTGACGGCTTCAACACTTAAGCAGAGCTGGTCTGTGCCCAGCACCTGGCAAGACAGAGTTCGTCCAGGGGGTCTCTACCAGCTACCCTGGCCTGTGTTCAGCCTTGGGGCTCCCCCCTCCCCAACCCAAGCAAGCCATCAAGTGTTCCTTCTCCTACCCCCTGCCTCTCATTACCGATGCCTGGGCAGGCATGTTACCTCTGAGCCTCAGTTTCCTCATCTCTAAAAGGGGGACAACAGCCCCAAGCCCAGGGGACCCATGAGAAGCTGGACAGGGATGGTCTCTGGCATTTCCTGGAAGTATCTGCCAGGAAAGTCCTCCCCCAGAATCAATGTTGGGAGCTCTTTGGAGGCATCCTCCATCAGGGGGCCCTGCCTGACACAGGGTCGGGGTCCCCGCAGTTCCCTAAGGACCACACCCACCAAAAGAAGGACTCCTCATCTACCAAGGCTCCCTTTGTGGGGCTCAGATGGCAGCCCAGTCCTGAACCTGGGGGGCCCAGCAAAGGAGAGACATGGAGTTGAGTCCTAGAGAGGACGTCACCTGGGGGGCCGGGGGCACAGCAGACACAGAGCCCAAGCTGGAGGCCCAGCCCAGGCCTTCCTCCCCAATGTCTCCAGGCCTTCTTCCTTTTCCATTTGGCTAATTCTTCATTTTAAGGAGTTGTTTTCTTCAGAGATTTTTTGTATTCTTATAAATTTGACTCAGTTCTCTATATATTTGAGAAATGAGGCCTTTATCAGAGACACTTGCTGTAAAAATTGTTCCCCAGCTTCCTGCTTTCCTTCTAATCTTTGTTGCATTGGTTCTATTTGTGTAAAACCTTTTAAATACAATCAGCATTATCCATTTTTCCATCTAGTGAAGCTCTCTGTCTCGTTTGGTCCTAAATTCTTCCCTTCTCCATAGATCTGACAGGTGAACCTCTCCTAATTTGCTTACGGTGTCACCCTTTGTGTCTAAGTTGTGAGAGATGGTTCATGATGGACCCCTACTCAAATTCTGATCAGTATTAGTCGGCTCAGTATGATTCTATAAGGGGTAATGACCGTTAGCAATCATTTCACTGCACTTGCCTGGTAATACACAGTCTGTCATCTAATAATAATAGGTAGAATAAGCAACATGTTAATCCATATTTTGTAAAAGTCACACAGGAATACAGGTTCTAACAGAAGGGCCCTATAGCAGATGTCAGACTTTGATGGTGTGTTCACTACTTGCTTACCAGCTATGAGGCCCTCTTGTTTAACCACAAGAAGGCTGACACGGATAGCTTCATTTGGTTTTGCTAAAATTCTATGACCAGACTACCCATGGGTGGCATGGTCTGGAAAGTCCCACCCCCAATCTGTTCTTGGAGCACGTACACGAATTGCATCACCTCTTCCTGCCCAGCCTACAGAGGAGGCCAAGCCATCATATGACCACCTGGTCAGCGGAGACGTTGCTGCTTCACCCGGCCTGTGAGGCAGCTGACAGATCGTTTTTAGCTTATGCATCATTTTTGGCCCACAAAGCAAGATCGGTCGACCAATGGGATTCTGTACTTTGTATCATCTTTAGAATGGTCAGGTAGGAAAGCAGGTATGAAGCTTTATAAAAATAAGGCAGACGGAAAGAGGGGCTATCTCAGACTGTGGGGAAGGTCTGGGGGCCACTTCATTAGAGGGGGCCAGGTCCCTTTAATGAAGTATTTTGGCTTGGCACTCTGCCTCAGTTTCCCTTTTAGTCACTCCGGGTGGTTTTTGTCCCCACAAAATCACATACCCATTTTGACCTTATCTTGGTATATGTTGTGAGATGCCGTGCTATACCTAGTTTCTTTGTGTTTTCCGGTTTGCTCAGCATTTTTGTCAAACGGTGAGTTTTGGTCCCAGAAGCTGGGGTCTGTGGGTTTGTCAAACACTGGGTTACTGTGGTCACTTACTGCTGCGTGGTGTGTACCTGGTCTGTTCAACTGATCTAGCGCTCTAGTCCTTGGCCAAGACCAGATGTTTCTGATGATTACTGCGGTGATCTTAAGGCCCAGGTCTAAGACACATACACGCATATACACACAAACACATACAAACATATACAAACACACACACACATGCACATACAAACACATACAAACACATACACAAACATACACGCACATACACACAAACACATATGCACACACACACACACTCCAGCGCCTCCCTATCACTTCCAGGACCAAATCCTCTTTTTGGCTGCATCACTTGGCTCCAGCCAGCAGACAGAGGAAGCATTGGGCACAGCAGAACATAGGTGAACAGCGCTTTGCAGAGCTGACCCCACCTTTGGGCCCACCCCAGGGTGCGGTGAACACGGCATCCCTGCCCCCGCAGCCCCACCTGTGCCGAGGCCTGGCGCCACCCAGGACGCGGCTGGGGAAGGGATCCGGGAGGGCCCCGTGGAAGTGGGAGCCCAGAAGGGGGCAGGCTTTGCAGAAGGGGGGCGCATGGGCCGGGGTTGGCAGGAGGCAGGAGGGGATCAGAGCACGGCCGGAGCCAGCCCGGCTCCGATCCCGCCCCGGGGGTCTGCAGGGCCAGGTAAGGGATGCTCCGCATGGCCTCCTCCCAAGGTCCAGGCTTGGGATGCTCTTTGCTCGGACTCTGCCGGGCTCACGGTCCTTCCAAGGGCTGCACTGATGCCTCGGCTGCCCGGCAGGGAGGGGAGGGCACAGCCTTCAGCAGGCGCCTGCCAGGCAGGCACTTCACAGATGCGGCGCTGCATCCTCCGCCCACGCCGGGGGGGGGCAGGGGTGTGGTGACCCCCGCTGCACAGCTAAAACTCGCGGGGTCACGCGGCGTCTGAGGCTGGATTCGAACTCGGATCTTCCTAACACCAGGCAGCCCTCTACGTGCGCCAGCTGTCCACCGGGCACCTCCCTCCCTTCGCTGCTGTCTACACTGGGTGCCTCGCCCTCTAGACCGTCGTTCCAGGACCACGTCCTGAGCTGAGGCCCGGGCTCTCCTCCGGCCGCAGCCCGCTGACCTTACGGCGGGGGCTTTGCTAACCCCCTCCTCCCAGCCGACTCTCCCTCCTCCCCCTCTGACCGCTCCTCCTCCGTTCCCTTTGCTGCAACCGCCTCCAGTTCTGATCCAGCCTCAGCCACGCACCAGCTGCGTGACCCTGGCCAAATCATGGCTCCCTGTAACAACAGGATCCCTGACCTCCCACAGTTTGCTCTTTAATAGGGTTGGGCGGGGCCCCTCCTGCGCTCCTGAGCCCCACCCCCGCCTATCTGGGATGGTCAAGGCTCGGGGGAACGCTGGACGAGCATCTTCGTTCGCTGGAAGCGGCGCACGCCCCCTGCCGGTGTGACCGGGGCCCTGCAGCACCGGCCGGCTCCGCTCCACCTCCCTGCGAAGGACGCGCTAGCAGGGATTCAGGACAACAAGCCCCAGCAGGGAGCCGCCAGCACGCACGCGCACCAGCTGCAGGGGGCGGGGCTCACTCCCTGGAGACAGCCTTCCGAGCTGCGAGGAGCGGGCAGAGCTCTGCCCATGCGCAAGGGCCCGGGAACTACATTTCCCAGAAGGCAGTACAAGCCTTCTGCGCTGTACTGAGCAGCGGGCCTCTGGCACTGACTCGGAGGTCTGCGTCATTTCTGCCGCCGCCGCCGCAGCCTGGCCTTCAGCTTGCTGCGGCCGCTTCGGCTCTGCTCCGCCCCTCCCTGAGCCACTGCCGGGTCCGAGTCCTGGATCTCGGCCGGCGTGAGTAGGACCCGGGGGATGGAGCTCGAAGCCAGGTTTCACTGCTTCGGCTCCGGGGAGGGGTGGCTTACCTGCCGGGGACACTGAGCATGCGCAATGCAAGTCAATTCCCTTCTCCCCCACCCCTGCCTCCTGCCTCTGGTGCATGCGCCCTGAGCTCCTGAGGCGACTGGGTGCCCCTGCCCTGGAGCCTGCTGTGGCTCCGTAGCACCCTTCCAGTCCAGTCTGCGCTCTCCTTAGAACCCGGGACACATCGCAGCCCTCCTCTGCAGTCTTCTATGGCTCCCTGTGACTTCGGGGAAGCCTTTCAGCCTAGTCTGAAACCCAGGGCCCCTGGCAGGCTCCTCCCCTTCCTGCTCCTCACCCCCTTCTCCAGCACACCTAAGCTCCGGGCCAGCCTCAGTTTCCTCCCCTGTACGCTGGGAGTATGATGAGCTCAATGCTAGGAGGCCTGAAGCCTGCCTTCTTCTGGACCCCTTCCCAGCATGGGCTTTCTCATGCGCCCATTTTCCTGCTCCTATCTACACCCAAGTGCTGCCCAGACAGGCCAGACTCTCTATCATTCCCATTCCCCCCACAGTTGGATGTCTTAGTGACCCACCCTGCCTGACACCTCTCAATACCATTCCACACACTGCTGGATGTCCCAGTGACCGGCTCTACCTGACCCCTCTCCTTCCCATTTTCTCCACAGCTGGACGTCTTGGTGACCAGCCCTGCCCATCCCCAAGCAGAAGGGGCCTGAAGGAGGACATGGCCCCTGTGTTCCTGGCAGCCAGTGCCCACCAGGTGAAGGGGGCTCCCAGGGTGGCTCCATGGCTCTCCCGTGGCCCTTACCAGGCTTCTGGAGGCAGCCATGGAGGCCTGTGTCCAGAGCAGGAAGGGCCCCACAAGGTCACTTGGTTGGAAGGAAGATGTGGAGACACTGAGGAGGAAGGCCTGGGCTGGGCCTCCAGCTTGGGCTCTGTGTTCACTGTGCCCACAGCCCCACAGGCGATGCCCTCTCTATGACTCATACTCCACATCTCTCCTTTGCTGGCCCCCCCCAGGTTCAGGACTGGGCTATAATCTGAGGCCCACAAAGGGAGCCTTGGGAGATGAGGAGTCCTCCTTTTGGTGGGTGTGGTCCTTAGGGGGCTGCAGGGACCCCGACCCTGTTGTCAGGCAGGGCCCCCTGATGGAGGATGCCTCCAAAGAGCTCCCAGCGTTGATTCTGGGGGAAGACTTTCCTGGCAGATACTTCCAGGAAATGCCAGAGACCATCCCTGTCCAGCTTCCCATGGGCCCCCTGGGCTTGGGGCTGTTGTTGTCCCCCTTTTAGAGATGAGGAAACTGAGGCTCAGAGGTAACATGCCTGCCCAGGCACAGGTAATGAGAGCAGGGGGGAGGAGAAGGAATGCTTGATGGCCTGCCTGGGTGGGGAAGGGGGGAGCCCCAAGGCAGGACACAGGCCGGGGCAGCTGCTCCTCTGCCTTGGGGCAGGACCCCTCAGGAGGCACCTCCTGGGAACCCCAAGAGTCCTGAGCTTTGGTGCCCTCCCTCTGTTCTGGCCATCTGCACCTGTCCTCCTTGGCCTGAGAGAGTGGAAGGTCCCAGTGGGTCAGAGGCATGCCTGGAATCCAGATCCAGGAATCAGCCCAGCGGGAAGGGTCGTCCACCTGTCCAGCTCCCTTCCTGAGCAGCCACGTGTCCTGGGTCTTGTAGGGCTCTGTGACGTTCGGGGACGTGGCCGTGGACTTCTCCCAGGATGAGTGGGGGCACCTGGACCCTGCTCAGAAGGAGCTGTACCGTGAGGTGATGCTGGAGAACTATGGGAACCTGGTGTGCCTGGGTAAGGAGGCTTCCCTGGGATGCGGCCTCTGCTTCCCACAGGGCTGGGCTTCCACCCTGAGTCCGTGCCATGGGGGGCTGGAGGAGTGGGCAGAGGAGCCCCACAGGTCCTTCCTCCCTGGGTGGCCTCAGGGCTTCAGACAGCTGAGTACCCTGGGCTCAGGTCTTTGTCCCCTGCTCAGGCCCCACAGACCCAAGATTCTTCCTCCAGTTAGGGCATTTGAACCACTTGAAGCCATGAATGACTCCCAGGCTTTGAATAGGACCCAGGCCCCAAGAATGAGATGTCTCTCTGGGCCTACCCCTTGCTGGGGCCTGGCACAGACCAGTTCTGCTGAAGCGTTGAAGCCGTCAGTACCCACCTGTTCTGAGGGGGGCCTGGGGATGGGCAGCTGAGGTCTTCTTTGGCCCCAGCCCTTTCCATTTCCCCTGAGCAGGACTCGCAGTTTCCAAACCTCATGTGATCGAGCAGTTGGAGCGAGGGGAAGCGCCTTGGCTACCACGGGGAGTTGTCCCAAGGAGCTGTGGTCCAGGTGAGTGAGCGCCCCCGGCAGCTGCTGGGCGGCTGGCTCTTCTTAGGCCTGCAGCTGACCTCATGGGGTCTCCCATCCACCCTGGGAGGCCAGTGCTACAGGGGTTATTGTCTCCATTTCACAGATGGGAAAAGTGAGGCCGAGGTGTTCTGGGACATTAACAGGTTGGCAGCTAGAAAGTGGGTGAGGTGGGCTTTGAATCAGGACCTCTTGACTGTCCTGTGCCTTCTCCATCATGCCCCGCTGCCTCCCATGGGGAAATACTTTAAATATGTGGGAGGGGGCCAGACCCCCAGGATATAGTGGTGAATGGGATGAGCTCCTTCATAGACCCTCATCTGATTCTGAGAAAGCTCGAATATCGATAATTTTGTGCTTGTGTGTCCTGCTGGGCTGGGAGAGAGGCCCTTTGAGGGGACTGATCTTTTTGCTCATCTTCTCTTGTGGTTCCCATATCCTTGGCACCCCTTCTCTTATTCATTTGACCGCTCTCCTTAGTGTGTATGTTCCCTTGAATATTGAGGTCCTGTGCACTTGTGGGGAACAAAGCCGCTCTGTCAGTGTTTTTACCTAGAGTGTCCCAGAGAGCACTTGGTCATTTGGTGGGCAAGGGCTCTGCTGGCTGTTTTTCCTGTCAGTCTGAGAGCTTTCAGACTCAAGTAGTTTTCAGCTGGCAGGAAACAAGAAGCGAAGAAATTCCACAGTAACAGATGGAGCAAAACATCTGGTTGTCTTTTAGGAGTAGGCATACTCCCTGGGCCAGCCTGGAACCTGCCTCTTGGGCCGTGCTTCTCACTTGCAGAGGCCAGAGAGCACTCAACCTTGATCTGGTCAGCAATTCAAGGAAGACCCAGGACGCTTCTACAGAAACTGGCCTCTTACTTTGCTGAACCAATATATTAAGCCCATTCCCTTTGCCTTTTCTTTCCCCCATTCCTTTATATCCCCAAACCCTTTAGTATCATACTCTCTTCTCTTCTCCTTTAATCCTTTCTCTGAAGAAGTGTCTGTGGTCTATTTCCTCTGGTCCATTTCATCTCTTCAGAGTCTCTGGTCCACTTAACCTCTGCAGGATCTCTGGTCCACTTCACCTCTGCTGCATCTCTGGTCCATTTCACTTCTGCAGCATCTCTGGTCCATTTTACCTCTTCACCATCTCTGGTCCATTTCACCTCTGCTACATCTCTGGTCCATTACGTCTTCACCATCTCTGGTCCATTTACCTCTCAGCGTCTCTGGTCCACTTCATCCTGCTGCATCTCTGGTCCATTTCACGTCTTCACATCTCTGGTCGTTTCACCTCTGCAGTATTCTGTCCATTTCACCTCTGCAGTCTCTGTCCATTTCACTTCTGCAGCATCTCTGGTCCATTTTACCTCTTCACCATCTCTGTTCCATTTCACCTCTGCTACATCTCTGGTCCATTTCACGTCTTCACCATCTCTGGTCCATTTAACCTCCTCAGCGTCTCTGGTCCACTTCATCTCTGCTGCATCTCTGGTCCATTTCACGTCTTCACCATCTCTGGTCCGTTTCACCTCTGCAGTATCTCCTGTCCATTTCACCTCTGCAGCATCTCTGGTCCATTTCACTTCTGTAGCATCTCTGGTCCATTTTACCTCTTCACCATCTCTGGTCCATTTCACCTCTGCTACATCTCTGGTCCATTTCACGTCTTCACCATCTCTGGTCCATTTCACCTCCTCAGCGTCTCTGGTCCACTTCATCTCTGCTGCATCTCTGGTCCATTTCACTTCTGCAGCATCTCTGGTCCATTTCACGTCTTCACCATCTCTGGTCCGTTTCACCTCTGCAGTATCTCCTGTCCATTTCACCTCTGCAGCATCTCTACAACATTCTCTTTCCTCTCCTCTGATGTTGTCCCTACCCTGTTGCAGGCCCTTATCACCTCACACCTGGGCTGTTACAGTAGCAGCTGGTGGGTCTGCCTTAAGTCTCCTCCCACTCCAATCCATCCTTCTTTCAGCCACTAAAGTGATTTTCCCAAAGTCCAGGTCTGATCATGTCACCCCACTTCCGTGCCTCTCTAACTGCAGTGGCTCCCTGTCATCTCCAGGATCAAATAAGGAATCTCTGTTTGGCATTCAAAGCCTTCATAACCTTGTCCCCTCCTACCTTTCCTACACCTTATAACCCAGCACATACTCACCAGCCTCCTTCCACCCTTTTCCCACTTCCAGGCATTTGCTCTGGCTGCCTGCCATGCCTGGAACTCTGTGCCTCCTCATCTCCTGTTACTGACTTCTGGCTTCCTCCAAGGCCCAGCTGGAATCCACCTTGTACAAGGAACCTTTCCCAGTCCCTCACCACTCTAGTGCCTTCTCTCTTGATTACCTCTAATTTTTTCTGTCTGTAGCTTATTACTGCGTAGTTTGTTTGTTGTCTCCCCCAGTAGACTGTCAGCTTCTCGAGAGCTGGGGCTGGTTTTTGCCTCTTCTTATATCCCCAGTGGTTCACACAGTCTTGGCACAGTGTAAGCCTTAATTCTTTTTGCTTTGCGTGGGTCCTGGCATTGAATTTATCAAAGGTAGCTTGATGATCTCTCCATCCTTTTATTTATATTACATATGAACTCTGTGTTAGCCATATTTCTTCTGTCCTTCCCAGTCCATTAACACGGCAGCCACTGAGTAACTCTTTCTCCTCTCAGTTGCCAGTGTCTTCATCCTATGTCCCTGAAACAATGATCTTGCTCTCTGTTGAGCCTTCTCTCTTTCTCATGTCATTAAAACCTGACAAAACCCAGAAGTTCCTTGTCTTTGCCTGTCTTCACCTAACTTCACTCATTGCCAACATTGTCACGCTTGGCAGTGTGCCCATGGCTCTATCTTCTTCCTCTGTTAGTGGTCTTTGCCTTGTCTTCTTGGAACCTCAACAGTCAGTGGCTCTTTTTCAGTTCTCTTACTGTTTAGCTTCTCAGCCGTATCAGACCCTGGTGATCAGCGTGTCTCCTGTCTGGGTTTTTGTGCTATTGCTCTCCCTTTGCTCCCCAGTCACCTGCACGGTTTGCAGGTAGCGTCAGGGAGTTGGGAGGGAGGGCTGATACAGCGGATGACAGAGTCAGGATCCCAAAGGGTCTTGATAGACCAGAGCAGGGCGGCAAACCTTTGGCCTTAAGGCCACATGTGATCTTCTAGGTCCTCGGGCGCGGCCTTTTGAGTCCAAGTTTTACAGAACAAATCCTTTTATTAAGGGGATTTGTTCTGTGAAGTTTGGATTTGAAGGGCTGCCCTTGAGGACCTAGAGGGCTACATGTGGCCTTGAGGCTGCAGGTTCTCCACCCCTGGGCTAAAGCATTGGGAGTAAGATGGAATTGAAGAGAAATATTGCGAAGTCTTGCGCTTGGATACAGAATATCTACTTCATATTGGAGGAGGCCTATGTGGACAGCAGCACTATTCTGAAAGAGATCTGGGCATTTCAATGGCCTTTAGGTCTAAGAATGTCATGCGGCAACTGAAAAGCTAAGTTTCCAGTGGGGTGCATTAAGAGGGGTATAGCTTCCAAGAACAGGGAGGTGATAATTAAGCCAAGTCAGCAAGCATTTATTAAGGGTTTGCTAATATGCCAGGCACTATGCCAAGTGCTATAGGTTCACTGTATTCTTCCCTCCTCAGAATTCAGCCAGGTTTTGTGGTCAGTTTTCAGTGGCATGGTTCAAGAATTATATTGCTGACCTTAAGTGTCCAAAGGATAGCAAGTGGGATGGTGAGGGGTCTTAAATCTGTGACTGAAGAATCTGTCAAAGAAACTGGGATGTTTAGTCTGAATGAAAGAAGACCCAGGGGGCACATAATAGCTGCCTTTGAATAGTTATTAGGCTTATTCTGTTTGGTTCGAGAGGGCAGAACCAAGAGCTGTAGGTGTGCACATTTAGGCTTTATGTCAGGAAAAACTTTCTTACAATTGGAGCTGTCCAGAAGGGAATGACACCCTGACAGGTGTTCAGTTCCTCCGGGAAGGTCTGGGTGACCTCTTCTCAGGTCTGTTGTGGGAGGGGCCCTTTAGTGTGTGGGCTGGACTGAAAGCTGCCAAGGTGCCTTCCCACCTGCAAGCTCCACACGTCCTGCTCCTGTCTCTCGGCAGGCACGATATGTGACACATGCACCTTCAGTCATGGTGAATGTTGGATTTGTTTCTCATAACTGCAGATACTTGTTACAAAGCAGAGTTTTGTTTTGTTTTTAATTAAGTTGAAAGCTGTGTGAAGCGTAGAGGGACAATGAAAGTGATGGTAAAAACTAGAAGTGAACATCAGTGAAAAACGTAACAGTGCAGGTGAGCAAAGGGAGGTCCAGAAGCAGCCACAGACAAGCTAGCCATCGTTGGTGCTGACATGGTAGGGTAGCAGCTAGAGGGCCGGCCTCCCAGCCAAGAAGGTGGCTCCTCTCCGGCCCCTGACCCGTGTTGGCCGTGTGACCCTGGCAGAGTTCTTCCCTTCTCAGTGCCGTGGGTAGCACTCTAAGATCAGCCTGAATTAGGAGGCATTTTCTCCCCTGCCACTGCAGTAATGGGCATGGTCCCTGGCCCCCGGCCCTGCTTGAAGAAGCTGTAAGGTGCCACATAACAGACATTCACAATCTTTTCTTGCCCTCTTCTTGGTTCTTATATACGTATGGAAATATTCATATGTATTGGTGGTTGTCAAGCTGTTAATAATCATTTTTTTAAAGATTAAAAAGGCATAAAGAACAGGAAATATGTGTGTTTGCTTGTTTCAGATTGGGAGGCCAGACTTGAAACCATAGCTTCTTCTCTAAAGCTGGACCTCTCCAGGAAACATTCCTTCCAGGAAGGACTCAGCAGGGATGATGTTGCTGCCTTCAGATTGAGAAAGGCCTTCAGTTTGGATGCTAGGTCAGAAAGGCATCAGATAAATGAGAGAAAGCTCTTCAGCAAGCAAAATTCATCCAAAACAAACTTCCCCATCAAGTACAAAGGCATGAATGTAATAAATTTGGCAAAAACTTCAGTCTAGGACCAATCATTTTTCCAGAACAGAGTATAAGTATGGGAAGCAGTCTACATCAATGTGACATGGATCAAAAGAGCTTTAGCCTGTATTCAGACATCAGGAATTATAACCAAATCTGTGTTAAACAAGTATTTTCTAAGTATAATGAATTTAAGGATTCCTTTAGTTACAGTTCAGACCTTACTGAGAATTGTGTGATACATTCTGCAGGGAAGCCTCAAGAACTTAATGAATGTAGCCCCTTATTCCTGAGCCCACAGCTTGCACCATTTCAAAGAATTCATACTGGATGGGCACCTTATGAATCTAATGAATGTGGGAAGGCTTTCAGCAAGAGCTCAGGGCTTATTGAGCATCAGTCGGTTCATACTGGAGAGCAGCCTTTGGAAGTTAATGAATACGAAAAAGGCCTCTTGCCAAGTGCAAATCATGCTGAACATCAGTTAGTTCATGCTGGAGAGATACCTTGCAAATGTAAACAATGTAGTAAAGCATTTTTCCTGAACTCACAACTTAGTGTACATCAGAGAATTCACCCTGGAGAAAAACGTTATAAATGTAATGAATGTGGGAAAGTCTTCCGCCAGAAAGCAAAACTTAATATACATATAAGAATTCATACTGGAGAGAAACCTTTTGAATGTAATGAATGTGGAAAGGCCTTCCGTGAGAGCTCAGACCTTACTCTACATCAGAGAATTCACACTGGGGAGAAGCCTTATAAGTGTGGTGAATGTGGGAGGGCCTTCAGGCGGAGCAAAAACCTTACTCTCCACTGGAGAATTCACACTGGAGAGAGACCTTTTGAATGCAATGAATGTGGGAAAGCTTTCCGCCAGAGCTCAGACCTTTCTCAACATCAAAGAATTCATACTGGAGAAAAACCTTATGAATGTAAGGAATGTGGAAATGTCTTCCGCCAGAGCTCACACCTTATTCTACATCAGAGAATTCATACTGGAGAGAAACCATATGAATGTAATGAGTGTGGGAAGGCATTTCGCCTGGGCTCACAACGTAATGTACATCAGAGAATTCATACTGGAGAGAAACCATATGAATGTAATGAATGTGGGAAGGCCTTTCGAAAGAGCTCATACCTTACTCAACATCAGAGAATTCATACTGGAGAAAAACCATATAAATGTAATGAATGTGGGAAGTCCTTCAATCGGCGTAGAAATCTGACTTTCCATCAGAGAATTCATACTGGTGAGAAACCATATGAATGTAATGAATGTGGAAAGACCTTTAGCTCGAACAGAAACCTTACCCTCCATCAGAAAATTCATACTGGGAAGATGACATAAAAATGTAATGATTGTGAAAAATACATCCATCACAGGTCAGACTTTATTGAAGATCAGAGAACTCATAGTGGGGAACAATCTTATCAGTGGAAAGAAGGTTGGAACATCCTCCAGAGCACAAAACTTACTAAACCTCAGTCAGTTCATGCTGGAGTGAAATATAAATCTCATAGATATGAGAAGACATTCCCTAACTCACAATTTAGTGTGCACCAGAGAATTCATAATGAGATCCCTTATGAATGGAATGACTGGGAGGTTCTGCCAGAACTGCTCCCTTTGCCATCTGTATTAGAATTTGTGTCCTAGAGGATCCTTATGAATGTTAAAAGACTTTCAGCTGAAGCAGAATCCTTAGTCCTCTTTAGGGAATTCACACCGGAGAGCAGCTATATGAATGTACTGAATCAGCAAGCATTTATTAAGAATTTACAATATGCCAGATACCGGACTAGTGCTAGATAAACAAGCAAAGAAAAGCATAAAGTTCCTCCCTTCAAGGAGTGTACATTTTATTGGGGGAGACAACACACAGATAAATAGCTGTGTATTTGATAGAAAGTAGATGGAAGGTAACTTTAGAAAGGTAAGAGCAGCTGGGGGAGGGGGAGGGGGAGAAGGACAGAGGGGTGAATGGAGGGTGGTGAAGGCAGCATTTGGAGCTGAGTCCTGAAGGGAGGCACAGATTCTGAAATAAAGGGGTGGTATGGGGGATGGGCATTATCGGCATGACACGCAAATGGGAGGTGGAGTTTTGTGTGAGGAGCATAAATCAGGCCAGTGCGCCTGGACTGTAGGATACGTAAAAGGCAGCAATGGGGAGGAAGCCGGAAGAAGCCAGGCTATGAGGAGCAGATCTTCTAGATGTGATAAGATCCATCAGAGTACAATGAGCAGGTCAAAACTGTGCTCTAAGGAAATCATTTTGGTAACAGTTTGGAGGATAGATTGGTCTGGGAAGGGCCTTGAGGCAGAGACAGCAGTCATGAAGAAATTGCAATAGTCTAGGTGGGAGGTTAGGAGTGCCTGAACTTGGTGTCTGCCCCCTCCTGAGCGAAGAGAAGGATGTATGTGAGAGATGGTGTGGAGACAGGAAAGACGGGATTTGGCAACTCATTGAATATGTGGAGTAAAAAAGGACATTTAGGTTTGAATCCGGAAAAAAAGTGGTGCCCCCAGTAGTAATAGGGAGGTTTGTGATGTGTAGAGTAAGTCCGGTTTGAAGTGTCAGACAGGTGGTTGGTGCACATGGTCCTGGACTCTAAGACAAATGGGAGATTTGTTTGCATAGAGATGATAACCGAAGCAGAAGGAACTGATGAGATCATCAAGCGACAGAGTACAGAAGACCCTCAGACCCCTTACCTAGCCACAGTTAATAGGTTTCAAATGGGTGACAGTATGACAAAGGAAACTGAGAAGGACTGGTCAGATGGGATAAGCAATGGAGGCAGTGTCATGAATGCCCAGAGAGAGGCAGATTTCAGTGAGATGTTTTTTTTCTTTTGGCTAGGCAATGGGTTTAAGTGACTTGCTCAGGGTCACACAGCTAGTGTTATGTGTCTGAGGCCAGATTTGAACTCAGGTCCTCCTGAATCCAGGGCTGGTGCTCTATCCCCTGCACCACCTAACTGCCCCTTAGCGAGGTGTTTCACAAACACCAAGTGCTACACAGAAGTCTGCAGGGTTGAGGACTCAAATGGCCTTAAGATTTGACAAGTAAGAGCTCATTGGCAACTTTGGAAAGAGCAGTTTCACTTAAATTATGAAGCTGTATTGCAGGAGGTCTAAAGGAGAGTAAGAATAGATACAGTGTAGACAGCTTTGTCAAGGAGTAAGGACAGAGGAGTTAGATACACAAAGGAGACAGCTTATCAAGGACTTTATCCTCAAAAGGAAGGAGCTAATCTAGGATGGTAGTAGAGATGGTGGGATCTGGTGAGGGTTTTTTAAGGCTGAGAGACTTTGGTATGTTTATAAGCCACAGGGAAAGCCAGTAGATAGGGAAAAGTTGAGGGAGTGATAGGTCAATATAGTTAAAAATGGGAAGGGAAGGACTCAAGGGTGCGCACAGGAGTTTCCCTTGCAAAGAGAATGGCCACCTCTTCAT
Source organism: Phascolarctos cinereus (assembly GCF_003287225.1). NCBI lineage: Eukaryota > Metazoa > Chordata > Mammalia > Diprotodontia > Phascolarctidae > Phascolarctos > Phascolarctos cinereus. The sequence continues at coordinate 729,201,620 of NW_027555847.1, read as the reverse complement.
CCAGGACTAGAATAAAGGAGATAGTGGGAGAGAATATCTGAGAAATGTGATAAGAATCATTTGGTGAATGACCCTTTTTTTAAAAGGTTGAGACAAGGTCCTCAGCTGAGAGGGTGGGACTTGGGCTGCTGGGAGATTTGAGTGGAGAAAGTTTGGAATAGCCACTATCATGAGACTAGATTAGAGAAGACTAGAAAGACTGCCTTGCGGCAGTGAGAGCCTAGTTAAGGTTAGATAACAATTTAGCAGTGAGCGTGGTCAGTGTGTTTCATGACATCCTTCAGCTCTGTTCGGCTATACGTGTGTATGACCAGAGGAAGTGGATGTTGGGAATAATCTGTGGGTGTTATTGATAGATGTCTTCAGCAATGGAACACAGACACTAGGGATCGAAGAAGAGTGGATTGTGTAACCTAATCTGACTCAGCAGCAGGTTGAGATTTGGAAGGGAGGAGAGTGTTGCCAGAGTAGGGATTAAGACCTGGGAAAAGCCTGAGGGGTAGGAAGGATAAGAAGTCACAGTTAGGACAAAGAACAGGATTCAGATAGTAAGGCATAGAGAGAGATGGAGCAGTGGAAGGTATTATAAAGGAAATCAGTTCTTGAATGTGAAGTACAACACTTACTATGATAGCAACATCAGACCATGGCTGTGCCTGTGTGTGGCTGAGATGGAGTGGAGGAGTGGGTCCTTGTGTTTGAGAAGACCAAGGGACTGGGGGATTGGGGTATTTGAGGGTATTTGAAGTCCTCCAGTATGAAGTCAGGTATTGGGGTCAAGAGATGTTTGATCCAAGCACTGACCTTGAGAAAATACCCAGGATGTGAACTGAATGATAATTGTGGATAGAATAAACGCCAAGAGAGGAGATATTGAGTGATGGTGGTAAAAGGACAGTCTAAAAGTGTCAGCAGGGAGTGAGGCATAGTGAATGAAGCTGCAGGACCAATGCGGGGGGGGGGGTGAGGATGGGCAGCAGTGAGTTGTCCTGCCTTAGTGAATGGTGGAAGGTGGAAGAAACAAAAGGAAGAGACCTGAAGTAAAAATAAGTTTGCTAATCCTGGAGTGAGGCTTAAGGTGGCGTAGCAGAAGAGGCTGGGCACATTGAGCAGGGAGGACGCTACATAGAACATCGAGCTTGCAGTCAGGAAAACCTGACAGTGTGACCCTGAACACGTCATTGAACCTGTTGGTGCCTCAGTTTCCCCATCTGTAAGATGGGAACAATGAGACTCCCAGGCTGTTAGCGAACCTTAAAGGCCTGTGGATGCTCTGGCTGTCACTAGGTTCAGGCGGATGAGTGGGGAGGTGTTTCTTGGGCAGTCAGCAGTTCACTGTCATTGCAGAAACTAAAATGAAGTCAGCTACATTAGCTGTGGGCAGAATGGTGGTCTGCTACAGTCAAGTCCAAAGTCCAAAGTGTCCCGACTGCCAGGCTGTTGTGTCAGACCACCCGCTACCATTTTTAAACACTCTCTATGTGCCAGGCACTGTGCCAAGTGCTGGGGATACAAAGAAAGGCAGAAAGAAGACAGTCCCTGCTCTCAAGACAGACATCCATATGGAGGAGATACCTGGGGGTCCCAAGAGTCTTGGTGCAGGTCTGTGAAAAGTCTTAAGATTTTTGAAGCATTGTATAGAGGGTAAATTGGAGATGGATCATGGAGAGCACTGGTGTTAAGGGGACTAGGAAAAGCTTCCTGCCAAAGGTAGGACGGGAGGCAGAAGTGAGGAGGAAGGGCATTCCAAGAATGGGCAACAGTACAGTCAGAGTGGGGATAAAGAACGGAGTGTCTGAGGAACATCGAGAATCCCATGCTGAGTCAGGTCAGCCCGTCCATCATGCCAAGCGCTGTGTGAGCTCTGGAGACATAAAGGCCCTGCTTTCAAGGAGCTCACTTGATGGGGGAGACCGCACGTAAATAACGAGGCACGTGAAAGATCCACACAGTGCAAAAGGACTCACAAAGAGCCCCAAAGAGGAACCGGAGATGAGAATTCAAGGACGCTGAGTTAGAGGAGAGAGAACAGTCCAGGTGTCGGGTGAAATTACGTTAGAGTCAGGGACGCAGTGCTATGAGTGAGGCCCGTATAGGGGAGGAATGTAGATGAAGACCGTAGAGAGAAAACATTTTTAGAAGTGAAGCGGGATTTTATGTTTGATCGGGAGTCACTAGAACTTACCAAGTAGAGATCATTGGTGATTTTGGGGAGAGCAGTTTTGGTGGAGTGATGAGGTTGGAAACCAGACGGTAAGGGGCTAAGATGAGAGCAAGAGGACAAGAAGTGAAGGGAGAGACGATCAACAGCTGTTGGAGATAGGGAGACTAGGATCAATAATTGGGCCGGAAGGATCAAGTGAGGATGTTTTGGGGGCTGAGGAGACACAGGCAGGATTATAGGCAGTAGGGAAAGAGCCAGTGGACAGGGAGAGACCCAGGGTGAGTGAGGGAGTGGGGATGACAGAGGCAATCTACTGGGGGAGAAAGGGTGCAAGTGACTGTTATGTGCCAGGCACTGTCCTAAGCACAGGATACAAGGAAAGGCAAAAGGCAGACCCTGCCCTCAAGGAACTTATGTTGTAATGGGGGAAGACACAAAAAGAAGCTGAAAAGGGGGAGGGGGAGAGGGCAGGCCGGGGGGGGGGGAATAGAGGGAAAAGGATGAAGTCTAGAGTGCTGCTGGTGGGAGAGGAAGAGAGTCAGCCTGAGTGGCCCGCGTCAGTGAAGATTCCGGGAGGAACACTTTGAGTCAGAGCAAGGGGCCCCCGGGCCAGAGACTACCGACATGAGATGAGCTCCAGGCCCGAAGTGATCTGCCAGGGTGAGATTTCCTGGAACCTGATGGAGAAGACCAGAGGAGTACAGCCAGGTGAAAAACAGACGTAGCCAGCCCATGTGCTCTCCTTCAGGGGAGGTTCTGGGAGGATCTCCCCACCCTCCAGAGTAGGGGGTTAAGGGCAACACGCAACCAATCCCCTTTCTCCCAATCAACCTCCCCCAGACTGACAAAAGAAAAACAAAACTTAAATACTGAGTAAGTCAAGCAAAACAAAACAAATCCGCACACCAGCCATGTCCCAAAAGGCATGTCTTCCTGGCTAGATAAAAGTGAAAGGCTTACCTGTCAGAGCTGGGATGGGGAAGGGGAGCCAAGGTTAGATGCCTACTTTCCAGGAGGAGGGGGTGGTCAGAGCATTCTTAAATCTTAGGAATAATGTGAAACTCCTTCTGCACTAGGTTGAAGTGCTATGGAGACAATGCTGTGTAAGGGCTGTATGCAGCATTCTGAACAAAATTGAACAAGCTGGCTTCAAAGCTCTTTGCTAAAACTTGCTATTACTACAATCAGGCCCTGGAGGATTCATTTACTCAGAGCTCCAAATGGTCTTTTATTCTGAGTACAGGAATTTCCCATCCTTTGTCCTGGATCCTAGGGAAAGTACTGCTCAGCTCCCTCCATAATCACCTCTTCCCTAGGAGTCTCTGTCAATAGCTTTCCCTTCACAGTGCAGCCAGGATACTCTTTGGCTAAACCTGATCTTATCAAAGCATCCAACTGGAAAAGAAATCTTGAAATTGGGTTGTATCTCCTGGCTAGCTTTTTTTTTGGGGGGGGTTATCTCCCCTGCCTGGGGAATAGGCAGGTCCAATTCTGTAGCTCCCAACTGACTGTTCATTAATGAAATCACCTTTGTACTCCCCCACCTTTTTAAGCAGGGATGTCTTCTATGACCCCTGTGCTATGCAAAGGCCTCAGGTATCCTTCATTCCAGACAATCATGAAGTCTTTTAAATCTAAAAACATGAGGCCTCAAAATGTTCCCATCATCTTAAAAGGCATTCCCCAACTTTCACCGGATGGAGGTTCTTTATTGATCAGCTTTGCCACATCAAAGTCCCTCAAGGTCACTGGAAACTTTGATGAAGAATGAAAATGAAAGTTACCTTCAAAGCCCGAGTATTCCAGATCTAGTAACTATCGCAAACTCCTTAATACATACAAATACAAATAAAGGCTTCCACTGTCCAACAGAATAGGATAAAAGTTCCTTATAGATGTCCAAGAGTAATCTTGACTATAGCAATAATGGCTGTAACAGAAGACATTTTCATTTGGTTGACATTGATAATTAGGAAGAGGAATAAGCGGCTGAGGTTACTTCTGGATTTCCAACCTCAATGTCTTCTCCCCCACCACTACTGCTCCCCTGCCCTCCAAATCAAACATCCATAATGATAATAGCTAGTACTTATAGAGTGCTTCAGGGTTTTAAAAAAAATTTTGTACATTTGGAACATAAATACAAAAAAACAAAGTCCATGTACATAGCACAATAGAAAGAGGATTTGATATAAACCACAAATTTCCATTTCACACAGTTAACTTAAAAAAATTTGTAATACTATACATTTTCATTTGCAAAGCTACCTTGCTTTTCTGTGCTTCCTTCCTAAGTTTTCTTTTGTTCTCTACTGTATACTGTTTTTTTTCTCTCTCCCTCCCCACCCTAGAGAAGGCTACCATCAGACAAAAATATTTGTGTATGTATGTATAGATGTATATGTATGTGTGTGTAACCATACTATGTATACTTCTATTTATCAGTTCTTTTTCTAGTTGTGAATAGCATCTTCCATCAAAGGTCCTTTGTAGTTGATTTGAGTGTAATACTTAAAATGACTCAGTTGTTTGAAGTTGTTCTTAGAAAAATATCACTTTTACTGTGTACAATGTTCTCTTCATTCTGCTCATTTCACTCTTCATTATTTCATGCAAGCCTTTCCACATTTTGTTTTGTTTTTTAAATCACTGAGCTCTGGGGCAGTTAGGTGACAGGGTGTATAGTGCGCCGGCCCTGAAGTCAGGAGGACCTGAGTTCAAATCTGGCCTCAGACACTTGACACTTACTAGCTGTGTGACCCTAAGCAAGTCACTTAACTCCATTGCCTAGCCAAAAATAAATGAATAAATAAAATCATTGAACTCATCATCTCTTAGAGCACAATAATATTCCATCACAATCATATACCACAACTTGTTTAGCCATTCCCTTCCATTTTCAGTTCTTTGCCACCACAAAGAGAGCTGCTATAAACATTTGAGAACATCTAAGTTCCTTTTTCTCTAATCACCTTGGGCAACAGTCCTGATAATAGGACATCTGGGTCAAAGGGTATATACTCAATTTAATAACTCTTTGGGCATAATTCCAGCTTGCTTTCCAGAATGGTTGGATCAGTTCATAATTCTACCGACATGAATTAGTGTCCCAATTTTTCCACATCCCCTCCAACATTTGTCACTTTCCCCTTCTATCATTTTAGCCAGTCTGATAGGTGTAAGATGATATCTCCAAGTTGTTATAATTTACATTTCTCTAATCGATAACAGTTCAGAGCATTTTTATATGACTATGAATAGTTTTGATGTCCTCATTGAAAAACTGCCACTTCATATCCTTTGACCATTTATCAATTGGGGAATGACTCATGTTCTTACAAATTTGACAAAGTTTTTTATATATTTGAGCTATGAGACCTTTATCTGAGAAACTACCTATAAATTTTTTCTCCCAATTTTATTTTCTTTCTAATCTTGTCTACATTCATTTTATTTGTACAAAACCTTTTTTTAAGGGGCAGCTAGGTGGCTCAGTGGATAGAGCTCCAGCTTTGGAGTCAGGAGGACCTGAGTTCAAATTTGATCTCAGACACTTGACACTTACTAGCTATGTGATCCTGGGCAAGTCACTTAACCCCAATTGCCTCACCAAAAACAAACAAAAAACCTTTTTTAATTTAATGTAATCAAATTATCCATTTTACAACTCACAGTGCTCTATATTGTTTATTCATAAATTGTTCAATTTAGGGTCTGCTAGGTAAATATGTTCCATGTTCTTGTTTTCTTATGATATCTCCCTTTATATCTAGGTCACGTATCCATTTTGACCTTATCTTGGTAAATGGTATAAGATATTGGCCTATGCCCAATTTCTGGCAGACTTCTTTTTAAATAATTAATTATTAATTAATTTATTTTTAGTTTTCAATATCTACTTCTATAAGATTTTGAGTTCTAAATTTTCTCCCCCTCTCCCTTCTCCAAGACGGCATGCAATCAGATATAGGCTATACATATACATTCATATTAAACACATTTTCACATTAGTCATGTTGTAAAGAAGAATTAAACCATTGGGAGAAATCATGAGAAAAAAGAAATAAATAAAATAAGAGGGCAAATAGTATGCTTTGATCTACATTCAGACTCCATAGTTCTTTGGATATGGATAGCATTTTCCATTGTGAGTGTTTTGGAGTTGTCTTAGATCCTTGCACTGCTGAGAAGAGCTAAATCTATCAAAGTTAGTCCTTGTACAGTGTTGCTGTTATGGTGTCCAGTGTTCTCCTGGTTCTGTTCACTTCACTCAGCTTTTCTGAAGTCCATCTGGCAGACTTCTTTATAGCTTTCCCAAGAATTTTTTTTAACCAAATAATGAATTCTTTCCCCAAAATCTTAAGTCTTCACACTTGTTAAACACAGGGTTACTATAATAATTTGTGTATTGTGTGTGTATTCTGTTCCACTGATCTATCTTTATTTCTTAGCCAGTACCGCCTTATTTATTCAATTACTACCTTATAATATAGTTTAAGATCTGGTACTGCTAAACCTCTTGCTTGTACACTTTCTCCCATTAATTCCTTTGATATTCTTGACCTTTTGTTCTTCCATATGAATTTTGTTATTATTTTTTCTAGGTCAGTAAAATAGTTTTTTTGATAATTTAATTGGGATAGCATTGGATAGATTAGTTTTGGTAAAATTGTCATTTTTATTATATCAACTCTGCCTATCCATGAACAATTACTATTTCTCATTATTTAAATTTGACTTTATTTATATAAAAATTGTTTTATAATTATGTTGATGTAGTTCTTGGGTTTGTTTTGGTAGGTATACTCCCAGGTATTTTATGCGTCAACTGTTCTTTTAAATGAGGTATCTCTTACTATCTCTTCTTGCAAAATTTTGTTGGTAATATATAGAAACACTGATAATGTATGTGGGTTTATTTTATATCCTGCCACTTTGCTAAAATTATTGTTTCCACTTTTTAGTTGAATCTTTAGGATTTTCCAAGCATATCATTACATCTTCTGCAAAAAAGAGTTTTATTAACTCCATGTTCACTCCGATTTTTTCAATTTCTCTTTCTTCTCTTATTGCTAGTATTTCTAATGCAATAATGAATAATACTGGTGACAGTGGATATCCTTGTTTCAATCCTGATCTTATTGGAAAAGCTCCTAACTTATCCCCATTATAAATAATGCTTGCTGAAGGTTTTAGGTAGATGCTCATGATTTTAAGGAAAAATCCATTTGTACCTCTCCTTTTAATAGGAATAAGTGTTATTTTATCAAAAGCTTTTTCTGCGTCTATTGATATAATCACATAATTTTGTTAGTTTTTTATTGATATGATCATTTATGTTTCTTTTTCATTTATTCAAACATTTATGTAGTACCCATATGCAATGCATTGAGAGCAATACAAACAAAAATGGACATATGGCCTCTGCAAACCAGGAATATAACATTTCTGAGTTCATGCCAACAGCTAATATACTTTAAAACTCTGCCACAAGAGTGAAAGATCTCACAGTTTTGACTACATAGGTTTTCTTTTTTGAGGAATTATATCATATGTACAGTACTCAATACTGCCATTGCTTTTGGAAGAGATGTGTCAATCAACTCCCTGATGCCTCCACTTATTGTCTTCCAGACTTCCCAAACTTAAAGGCCCCTCCTAGGCTACCAAGCCCCTTTAAGTGTGATATTTCCCATTAAAATGCACTTTTAATGAAGGCAAAGCCTATTTGCTTTTTATATTCCTGTCCCTAGTGCATAATATATTGTTGAGGTTCAGTCCTGTCAGACTTTTCATGACTCCATTTGGGGTTTTTTTTTTTCTCTTCTTTTTTTAATTAATTTATTTTGGTTTATCAACAATCACTTCCATAAGCTTTTGAGTTTTAAATTTTTCTCCCCCTCCTTCCCTCCCTCCCTCTCTAAGACAGCAGCAATCTGATATAGGCTATACATATACATATAATCAGTTATGTTAATAGTTTTCCATATGTTAAACTGTCCCTGCATTCCTAGCATAAATCTCATTTGGTCACAATGTATAATCTTTGTAATATATTGTTGTCTCCTAGCTAGTATTTTATTTAGGATTTTTGCATCAATATTCTTTAATGAAATTGGTCTATAATTTTCTTTCTGTGTTTTCACTCTTCCTAGTTTAGGTATCAGTACCATATTTGCTTTATAAAAGCAGTTTGGTAGGACTCCTTCTTTGCCTGTTATTGCCAGTAATTTATTTAGTGTTGGAATTAGTTGACCTTTAAATGTTTGGTAGAATTCACTTGTAAATCCATCTAGTTTTGATGGTTTTTTTTTCCTCAGGAAGCTCATTTATGGCCTGTTCTTTTACTGAAATAGATTTATTTATTCTGTTTCCTCTTCTGTTAATCTAGGCAGTTTATATTTTTGTAAATAACCTTCCATTTCACTTAAATTGTTAAATTTATTGGTGTATTATGAAATTCAGTTTTATGCTGATAGTAACGATCCAAAGCACTTTTATGATACCCTGAAGGCTATTTATGGGCCAAAGACCTATGGTGCATCTCCATTACTCAGTGCTGATGGAGCCACATTGATGAGTGATAAAGACACGATCCTGGAGAGTGGATTGAACACAGAGTATTCTCAATCAATGCTGAAGCCACTGCCTACACCTGAGGTGGAAGTCAATCCCTCTGTAGACAAATTTCCCGCTGCCATTCAAAACCTTCTCCTGTGGTAAAGTGCTTGGTGCTGATTCTATTCCAGCTGAGATTTACAAGGCAGAGGGTCCAACGCTCAGATAAAAGTTGACAGAAAATTTCTGAGTTTAGGAGTTCACGGATGCCTCCACTGTCCATCTCTATAAAGGAAAGGGAAATAGGTTGTCCTGTGACAACCACAGGGCGTGTGTGTAGGATCTCTCTCTTAGTTGCTGCCAGCAAGACTCTTGCCAGAGTCTTCCTTAATAGGCTGATCCTTCACCTGAAAGATGGTCATCTACCTGAGAGCCAGTGTGGCTTCCGAAAAGGCTGAGGAAATGTTGATATGGTGTTTGCTGCTTGACAACTCCAGGAAAAATGCCAGGAGCAGAACAGGGTTGTATATACCACATTCATTGATCTAATGAAGGTCTCTGACTGTCAGTCATGAGGGCTTGTGGAAAACTATGGCAAAATTTAGTTGCCCAGAGTTCATCTGTATTGTATGTCAGTTTCATGATGGCATGGCTGTCCAGGTTGATGGCCAGTGATTTTAAGCTTTCCCAGTCACCAGCAGAATAAAGCAAGGCTTGTGCTTGCTCCTATGCTTTTTATTTTATTTTTAATAGTATTTTATTTTTCCAATTACATGTAAAGACAATTTTAAACACTATTATTTAAAATTTTGAGTTCCAAATTTTCTCCCTTCCTCACTCCTTCCTAAAAAAGTAAAAATTTTAAATAGGTTATCTGTGTGCAACCATGTAAAACATATTTCCATATTAGTCATTTGCGAAAGAAGAAACAGACTAAAAGGGAAAAAAACTACAAAAAAAAGATAAAGATAATGAAAATAGTACGCTTTGATCTGCATTCAGACCCCATCAATTCTTTCATTGGATGTGGACAGCATTTTCCATCATGAATCCTTTGGAATTGTCCTGGTTCATTGCATTGCTGTGAAGAGCTAAGTTATTCATGGTTAAATGCGGTCATTTACTACTTGTAAATACACTGTCTTGTGTATCTAATCTATTCCACTGATCCACCACTCTTAGCCAGTACTAGATAGTTCTGATGATTGCTGCTTTATAATATAGTTTGATATCATGTACAGCTAGGCCACCTTCTCTTGCATTTTTCCATTAATTCCCTTGATATTCTTGACCTTTTGTTCTTCTAGATGAATTTTGTTATTTTTTCTAGCTCTACAAAATAGTTTTTGGTAATTTAATTGGCATGGCACTGAATAAGTGTATTAATTTAGGTAGAATTTTCATTTTTATTGTATTGGCTCGGTCTACCCAAGAGCAACTGACATTTTTCCAATTGTTTAGATCTGACTTTGTGTTAAAAGTGTTTTGTAATTGTGTTCACATAGTTCCTGGGTTTGTCTTGTCAGGGAAACTCCCAAGTATTTTATATTGTTTATAGTTACTTTAAGTGGAATTTCTCTATCTCTTGCTGTTGGACTTTGTTGGTAATATATAGAAATGCTGATGCTTTATGTGGGTTTATTATATAGCCTGCAACTCTGCTAAAGTTGTTAATTATTTCAAGTAGTTTTTTAGTTGATTCTCTAGAATTGTCCAAATATATCATATCATCAACAGTGATAGTTTCCCCCCCCCATTGCCTCTTCTAATTTCATTAATTTATTTTTCTCCTCTTATTGCTATAGCTAACATTTCTAGTTCAGTATTGTATAACAGTGGTGATAATGGACGTCCTTGCTTCACCCCTGACCTTACTGGGAAGGCTTCTAGCTTATCCTCATTACAGGTAATGTTTGCTGATGGTTTAAGAGAGATACTACTTATTTTAAGGAAAACTCCATTTATTATTAAACTCTCTAATGTTTTTAATAGGAATGGGTTCTGTATTGTGTCAAAAGCTTTTCCTGCATCTTTTGAGATACTTATAAGATTTCTGTTGGTTTTGCAATTTATATGGTCAATGATGCTGATAGTGTTCCTAACAATGAACTAGCCCTGCATTCCTGGTATAAATCCCACCTGGTCATAATATATGATCCTGGTAATATATTGCTGTAATCTCCTTGCTAGTATTTAAATTTTTAGCATCAATATTCATTAGCAAAATTAGTCTATAGTTTTCTTTCTCTCTTTTAGCTTTTCCTGGCTAAGGTATCAGCACCATATTTGTGTCATAAAAGGAATTCTGTAGGACTCCTTTTTCACCTATTTCCCCAAATAGTTTATATAGTGTTGGAATTTCTCTTTAAATGTTTGGTAGAATTCACTTGACATCTTATCACATAAGAACAATCTTTAAATTTGTTTTCCAAAATACTCTCATCCTTCTTTCCCCTCTCCCTTCATTTAGAAGGCAAACAATTTGATACCGTATGTGTGCCACATGTAAAACATATTTCCATATTAGTCATGCTGTGAAAGAAAACACAGACAAAAAAAAGTAAAAAAAGTATGTTTCAACCAGCATTCAGACTCCATCAGTTCTTTTTCTGGAGATGGGTAGCGTTTTTCTTCATTTAAGTCCTTCCGAATTGTCTTGGATTTGTATTGCTTAGAATAGCTAAGTTTTTCACAGTTAATCAGCGTACAATATTGCTTTTACTGTGTATCTTCTGATTCTGCTCACTTCACTTTGCATCACTTCATGTAAGTCTTTCCAAGTTTTTCTGAGAGCATCCTGCTCTTCATTTCTCATAGCACAATAGTATTCCATGACATTCATATACCACAACTTGTTTAGCCATTCCGAAATGATGGACATCCCCTTAATTTCCAATTCTTTGCCACCATAAAAGAGCTGTTAAAAGTATTTTTGTACATATAAGTCCTTCTCCTTTTTGTTTTTGATCTAGCTTTGGGTTTTTTGTGTAGTTATTTTCAGAGCTAGTTCTGGGGGTCTGTAAGTTTTCAGTTCTTCCAAGGTGGTATGATCTAAGGAGAGGTGTGTTCACTCCTCTCCTGGTCTGTGAGCAACCACAAGCACTCTTTTCCACCCAGGAACTGTGACCAGGTCCTAGCTCTCCTGTGGCCATGAGTTCTGCTGTACTAGCTCCTCCTCATCCTGGGACTGGGACACAGGAATGCGACCAGGATCCACATATGGGCAATGCAACAGAGTCCTTCAGCTTGTGCCCACAAAGTGACCCCTGTGATCTCCTTCCACCCAGCTGCCAGACTACCATCTGCGGGCTAAGATCTCGGGAGGCTGCTGCCGGACTGCACCCTACTCTTGCTCCACTCTCACCCTGGTGCAACAGACTTTTCCTACTGACCTTCTACATTGTCTTGGGCTGGAAAATTGTTTTACCCTGTCCTTCTGTGGGTTCTGCTGCTCCGGAATTCTTTTTGAGGCATTATTTAAAGCTGTTTGGAGGGGAATTTAGGAGAGCTCAGGTGAGTCCCTGCCTTTTCTCTGCCATCTTGGCTTCCCCCACTTCCACCCCACTAATTAATTTTTAAAACTCTACATTGAGACCTCTGATTTCCTGCATTCACTCCTGGTTTCTTCTTTATGGATTTATCTTTTGAATAATTCTGGAGTTTCTTTCACTGTTTTGTGCTGTTTATGGAGACAACAGGATTATGTCTTTGATAAGTCATTGGTTCAATTTCCTTCATATTTTAATATGAGGAGAGCCTTTTGTTATCTGGGAGGTTTTATCAGCAGTTGTGGTTTTAGGAACCTCAAACCTGATTTGACGCTTGTGTGCTGGTATTTAATGGGAAAGTTTCTCTAGATACCTTTTGTGTCGCTGCCACTTCTGCATTCTCTGCTCATCATTCTTGCTCCTTCCCTCCATCCCATCCAACCCCTCTTCTTTGCCAGTGAGTAAACGTCCAAGGCTTGGTTTCCAAGCTGCCTTAGCTTCATCTTGTAAGGTTTGTTGCCCTGGGTCCTGGAGCTGAACAGAGCCAGGACTAGAATTGGGTTTCTGTTTCCTTTTCTTCAAGCCTGGAACTACTGCCCATGTTGGCACCATGCCCAATTCTCCCTTGCTCTCTTCCTTTCCCTTACAAGGGTGGTAAAGTCATCTGTCACTTGTCATATGGAGGGGCATAAGGAGATACTCCTTCAGAGGCACTGCATTCTGACACCAGCTGTGTGACTCTGGTCTGGACACTCAGCCTTTCACGCCCCAGGCAAATCTCTGGGGTCATAAACTTTAGAAGTTGCCAACTGGCATTTCTGGAGGAGTTTCATCACTGGGAGTTCCCTCTATCACTGAGGTTACAGAACTGGACAAATTCCTATCTGCCCTCTTTGAATCCCTCATAGAAGCAAGCTGAATCATGAGGACAAGGTAAATTTGAATGCTGAGTGGATAGGGGGCATGTGGAATGCAGTGTAGAAGAGAGGAGAGATCTATGTGCAGTCTCAGTACAGAGGGTCAAAGCTCTCTACAGGCCCTTTAACACGGCACTTCCCTCTCCAGAGCTTGGTTTTGAGTTCTTTCACATGAGCAAAGATGACTAAGTTGTGCTCTCTAAAATCTCTTTCAGCTCTAAAGAGATGGTTTAGTGACTGCCCAGCTTCTAGGTTTCTAGGACATGGGAATGAAACAGAGCTACACTTTAAGGGGAAAAAAAACCATGTAGGAAAGCATAAATGTCCCTGCCCTGGTGGCATGTTTCTGGCTGTCAGGGACATGTGGACCAGCCACCCCCACCTCCAGCAGGATTCTTCAGCAGTCATGGGATCCAGAGCTGTGAAGAAAAGGAAATCATGAGGACTGGCCCTACCTAGTTGCCATCTGATGTACAAACTACTGAGCCAGACCCATTGTCTGCTAAGGCAAAGGCCAGAGGGCCATCACAGGCTGCTCCTGGGATCCGAACCAGGGACACAAACATTTATCGAGTCTACACTATGTGGAAGGCACTTCTAAGAAGAGATAGGAGAGGAGAAGTCACTCAGCAGGGCACGATGAGTCAGAAGCAGAGTGCCCTATGGCCGAACCCAAAATGGAAGTCTCGAGATAGAACCATCAATGGGAGAAGGGTGCCAGAGAGGCAGAGGGATGTTCCAGGGTGAGAGAGCAGCTGAGGCATGGGGGTGAAATCTGAAGAGTCAGAAGCAAAAGCGAATGAAGCCTGGCCAGCTTTGAAAAGCAGCACAGGCTTTAACAAACAATAGAATTAATTCAATACCTTCCTTTCAAAGCTGTCCTGCTCATTTCCCTCTGAACTTCCTTCTCTTCTTTTCTGGGCATTTTTAGAAATGCAATAATGAGCCTTTTCTCCACTTTTTAACATCACTATCACTGATCTCTCCTCCCCCTGAAACCTTATAACCCGTGAGTCTGGTCCAGCAAAACGAAGCCCTCCTAGCCACATCAAAAACTCGAAATGCCTTGAGTCCATCAGCCCCCTCAGGGGTGGGAAGCACGTTTCATCATCGGATCTTTGTAACTGTGCTTGGTCTTCACATCGATCAGAGTTAGGTCTTTCCAAATTGCTCATTTTTTACACTGTTGTAGTCACTGCATAAATGATTCCTGTTTCAAAGGAAAAAGCCAAGTGATCAAAATCAGATGCAAAATGCTCTAACTCCAGAATAGAGAAATGCAAAAGAAACCTATCTTGAAGTTCCCCCTCACTCTCATCAGACTGGCCAGTATGACAAAAGGGAAGAATGACAGATGTTGGAGGGGCTGTGGGAAAACAGGCACACTAGTGCATTGTTGGTGGAGCTGTAAATTGCTCTAGCCCTTGTGGAAAATGATTTGGAATTATGCCCCCAAAATACTAAACTGTGCACATGCTTTGACCCAGCAATACCATTAATTAGGTCTATACCCCAAAGAAATCAAAGATCAAAAGGGCTTATGTGTACAGAAGTATTTATAACACCTTCTTTCTGTGGTAGCCAAAATGTGCACATCATAAGGGGATGTCCTCCTGTTAGGGAATAACTAAACAAACTATGATATGTGAATATAATGGAATATTATTGTGCCATAAGAAGTGACAGAATTGACAGTTTTAGGGAAAATTGAGAAAAAATCAGTGCTAAGAACTGATGCAGAACAAAAATAATTGATACAATTATAAAGACATTATGAAGAAAAACAACTTTGAAAGACTTCATTCTTTCAGTGCAATGCCAATGAGTCCACAAGACTGACAATGAATTTCATTCACCTCCTCCAAGAGGGTCAAAGAACTGAAAATGCAGAGATATGAGCGATGTGGGCATTTGCTTTGCTAGGCTCTATATTTATGACAACGGTTTTCTTTTTCATGTTTTCATGTTGTTATTGTTGTTCAGTTACGGGAAGGAATAGGAGAAGAACAAATAAACACATGGAAAACTGTGTTTTAAAGAATTGACAAAACTTGTTCTGGTTCTCCATTCACTCTGCATGAAGTCACACAAATCTTCCCATGTTTCTCTAAATCCACCTCTTTCATCATTTCTTATGGTACAATGATATTTTACAGCTGTTTGAGCAAATCACAACCTCTTTCAGCCTCAGTTGCCTCATCTGTAAAATAGGGATAATAATACCTATCTTCCAGGGTTATTGTGAGTATAAAATGAGATATTTGTAAGGCATGCATAAATACTAGCTGCTATTATTATATTACTTCCACATACATAATTCAGCCATTCCCCAACTGATGCCCTCCCCATTATTTTCCATTTTTCCCTACAACAAAAAGTGCAACTTTCAGTCACTCAATCAGCACTTATTAAACACCTAAGACATGCCAGATATTTCTGCACATATAGATCACTTTGTTTTGTCTTTGCTCTCTGGGGAGTATGCAGCTAATGGAAAGGTATGCATATCTTAGTGACTTTTGGGGCACAGTTCCAAGTTCATTTCTAGAATGGATGAACTATTTTATGGCTCCACCAATAGTGTGTCAGAGTGCCTGTCCTTCTATAGCTATTCCAGCGATTGTCATTCGTGTTCTTTGTCGTCCCTACTAATCTCAGGGATCTAAAGTAGAACCTCAGAGTTGTTTCATTTTTCTCTTGGACACTGATTATCCATCATTGGAATGACTTCCTCCTGCTGCGATACCTTTCTTTTCTTCTCCTTGCTCAGACCCCAATTACGGTTTTTATCCTTTCTTTTTAATCCCCTTTCACAATCCACCCTCCATAGTTTATCTTATTTATGACTAATCTCTCCATGGTTCTGTCCTTCCTCTTAAATGTCCCCCTCTGTTCTTGTGGGTTTCCTGGTTGAGTCTGGCTTCTCCTCCAAACTCTTTGGTGTATTCTACCCTTTGTCTGGTTCAGATGAAAATAAGATTCATGTAACACCTGATTCCCTCACTGCTTCCTCCATATTTATATAGTATTACACATCCCATTGATGTGGAATGATTTTATGGTACAATGCTCCCTCTTTTTTGATTAATGTATTCCTTTTTCCTTTCCTTTTCTTCACTTTTCTGTCAATCATGAGGCTCCTGTGTTTTAATTCCCCTTAGATCCCCAAAGATTCTTGAAGCCTTCTTGTTTCTTCTTCCCACTATTAGAATGCAGACAATTCATCATCACATAGTCCATTCTAACTGGTCAAGTGTATTTATCTTTCCAAATTCCTTCTGACTCCTGTGTTTGCCTTTCAAAGTTTCTACTCAGCTCTAGTCTTTGCATCAACACTATATGAAAGTTCTCTATTTTGTTAGAGGCCCATTTCTTTTCATCATAAGATTATACTGGCTTTGTAGGTAAATTATTCTTGAGTGTAAGCCTTTATCTTTTGCCTTTTGAAATATTTTATTCCAAGTTCTTCAGTCTTTTATAGTAGAAGTGGCCATGTGTTGCATAATCTTGACTGTGGTTCACTGGTAACTGAAATCTTTTTTTGGGGGGGGGCAGGGCTGCTCAGTGACTTTTTTCTCAGACTCATAATTTTAGCCATTTTGTGTTTCAGGTGACTGAAGGATTCTATTTTTCTTTTTGCCCTCTGCCTCAAATAGATCTGACTGGCTTTCATTATTTCTATAAATGTAGCATCCAGACTTTTTTTCTTTTTGGGGGGGGCTGGAGGAGAAAAAGGTAATCTCTCCTTGACCTGTTTTCAAGACCAATATTTTTTGATAGGAAAAACATTACATTTCCTCCATTTTTTCCAGTCTTAATTTTGAGAATTTCCTGATCTCCTATGGAAACAATGATTTCTAGTTGGTCTGTCTTCATTTTTAGACAGTCAATTACCTAGAAAAGGTTTTATACCTCCTTAATAAGCTGTTTGTTCTCCTTCCAGGTCTTTCCTCTTTAAACAAGAGCTTTTGTTTAATTTAGAGTATTATTTTTATCTCCTGCTTCATCTCTTCCAGGACTCCCAGTTTTCTGGCCAACCCATACTTCAGCTAAAGCTAAAGCTGTGACTGCTGTGGAGTTACTCTCTCTAGGCTAGTGTTCTGGATGCCTGATTTCATAAAATTTTTTTATTGTTAGCGTCTTTTGTTAACTCATTTTTCTAGCCTTGCTTCTGATATTGGAACCCTTTTTGGTCAGAGCCAGGCTCCTATATTCTTGGATAGGGTGGTGGGCCCATTCAATCCTGATGTGTATTATCTAGGGTCCTGCCAATGCCCCTCATACAAAGTGCAAAGTGGCAGGCCCACCTGTATGCTTCTCAAGTACAGAGTGGTAGACTGCATTTCCATCAGGGTTAGCTCATATCGGTGTATCTATTATGCTTCTCAAACTAGTTGTCTCAGATATCTTCAACTCAGCATGTCCAAAACCGAACTCTTTATCTTTCCCTCAAAACCCTTCCCTCTTCTTAAATTCCCTGTTACTGTTTTGGGAGCCACCATGCTCTGAGTCCCCTGGGCTATCAGCCTACGTGCTGTCCTTGGCTTCTCATTCTCTCAAGCTACACATCCAATCAATGAGTTGCCACATTTTGTCAGTTCCACCTTCGTGCCATCTCTTGTATGTGCCCTCCTGTCCTCTGGCACTGCCGCTGCTCTAGTGCAGAACCTCATCCTCTCATACTGGGCTACTGTGACAGTCTTCTGGTTGGTCTCCCTACCTCAGTCTCTCCTTACTCCAGGACATCCTCCACTCAGCTATCAAAGTGATCTTCCTAAAATGTAGGTCTCATCATGTCAGTCCCAACTCAATGGTGGCTATTATCTCCAGGATCAAATAGAAAATCTTCTGTTTGGCTTTTAAAACTCTTCAATTAGTGTAGTAGCTCACCAATCCAGGTTTACTAATTATCCCCTTCCTAGTACACAGCATTGCTGCAGGCTCCCAGTGTCCCTGGAATAACTCTGGGGGTTCCACCTACAAGCAGAACACTCATCTCAACTTGTAGCACCCGCTTCCCTGTGGAACAAGATGCCCTTCCTAGAAGAAGTTCATCACTTCTAATCCCATCTTGCTGCTAACACAAGCCTGGATTGACACCACCTCCTTCAGCCTCCTCTTCCTTAAAGGGCAGAACCTGGACTCTGCCTCTGCTGCCTTGCCTGGCTTCAGTTCCATGGAACAAGATGTCCCCATGCTGGGTACCCCTTAGCATCCCAACACTATCCTGCTTTTTGTGTTGCCTTCTCCACTAGACTGGAAACTCCTTGAGGACAGAAACTGTCATTTTGGTCAGTTATATCACCAATGTTCAGCACGGTGTGTTGCACATTTGTTATTACTGTTCAGTCACGTCTGACTTTTCATGACACCAATTGGGGTTTTCTTGGCAAAGATACTGGAGTGATTTGCCATTTCCTTCTCCAGCTCATTTTACATTTGAGAAAATTGAGGTAACGGAGTTAAGTGACTTGCCCAGGGTCCCACAGCTAGTATCTGAGGCTGGATCTGAACTCAGGTCTTCTGGAGTCCAAGCATGGTTCTCTGTCCACTGTGCCATCTAGCCATCTATGTATCCCACCTGGCACATTGTAGGTATTTAATATGTTTATTGGGTTGGATTGAGTTTGCCAGAACACCTTAGTCCTAGCAGGTTTCTGGATGTTTCTTTGTGTCAACTTGGGCTCAAGGTATTTACTATAGTATCTTTGTTTTTAACTATTATTTGGTCTGGTGCTCTTTAAAAAAAAAACTTTGTTGAAATACATGTGTGAGACTTGGGTCTATTCTGCTTCAGTCCACTCCACTGTCTTAACTGGAAGGATCAAGTGATAAAAGTGTTGAGCTGAATAAGAAGCAAACCATAAAAGGGACTGGGATGGATTGGGGAAAGTGAAGTAGATTAGGGGATGAACTTGGGGAGAAAAAAGTGGCAAAATTTGAGAGAATTTGTAGAAGCTTTGACAGAGAAAAATCTCTAGGCCCAGATAATGTTCCACATTTTACTTCTGGTTGAAAAAAAAAAAGATCAGTGAAAATAAAGGATTAAAGCAGGTAAAGGAAGACTATGGAGGAGAATGTGAAGGGTAGAAAGGGAAAGATAAGGAAGCTGGTGAGACAAAGCAGGGTATATAAAGTAATTGGAGAAAATGAGGTCACAGAATGGACTGGTTGGTGGGATGCACCCATGAAGCAGCTAGGACGTGTGGTGGAGCTATCGTTCAGACATGGGAAAGGAAAGGCTGAGAAGCTATAAAAAAAATTTAGCTGATGAACCGTAAGACCTTTAATGCAAGGAGGCAAACAACGTCACCAGTAACACTGAGATGAAATTCATGATTGGGCCAGGTGTGCACTATTCAAAAGAAACAGGATGGTTTTTTTAAAACTTTTTTTTTTATTAGGAACTAAATCATCCAAAAAAAAACCATTTCAAAATACAAACAAAAAAAAAAGATTATAATGACAGGAACTATCAACTTTTGGGGGGAAGATTAAAAATTGGTTTTTGTTCTAACAAGACCACAAATTTCTCATAATAGTCCACTTAATTTCTGAATCACTTTAAAAGTCTGAAACTCTTAACTTTTATAATGTACATTTTTTAAAAGGGATTTAGTTTTAAAAAATTGCTATTTTTCTCTTTTCCTGAATTAATTTTTTCTATCTAAAAATATTGCTTCTGGGGGGAACTTTTATCAATACTCCCTACTCAGCCCTCTATGATAATAGTCCAGACCACCTGTTAGAGCACTCTCATTCTCTCTCTCTCTCTTTCTCTCTGACAAAAGCTGGGAAGCTGATGACTCCTTGACTTGCTTTAATGATTTCATCCTTCAAAAGATGGAGGAACCCACAAGGGCAAATTCTATTCTCAATCTCCTCCTCACAAAGAGGGAGAAACAGGTAAAAACTATGGGAGAGACTTACTGATCACTTCATTTGAAAGTCTGTAATAAAGTAGAGGAAATATGGGCATTCTCAGAAAGGTGTCCTAGATTTTGGGAAAGCAGGTTTTAAAGAGTTCAAAGGAATCCTAGGGAGGATTCCTGGGAGTAAAATGCTTCAAACAAAATCAGCCCAAGATAGAAGGGAAATACTCAAGACTGAAGTTCCAAAGGTGCACAATGAAACCATCCCAATGAGATGATGCAATGGGACATGTGAATGCTAAGGGGACTCACTGACCAACTTATGTTGTAAAAAGAAATGTAAGATACAAGCAAGGCCAGATAACAGAATGAATACAGTGGCAAAGATCTGAGAAAAGAGTATCAGGAATCCCAAAGCTCAGAATGAGCTGAGGCTAGTGAAGGAAGCTAAGGACAAGTGACATTTGGAGAAAAAAAAACATTAAGGAAAGGGTCAGAACTTTGCTTGGAGTGGATGGGATGTTGTTACTTTGGGACCCAGAATGAAGAGTTACTCAAGTCTTGTTTCTCTTATGTTTTCTCTACGAAGGAAGACCCTTGCAATGGAAATGATAAAACAAAAATGTTCAAAAGAACTACATCCTTGAAGGGTCCATGAAGAACTGGCAGACCTAACTCCTGAGCCACTGTCAGTGATGTTAGAAAGATCACAGAAGACAGGAGAGGTACCCCAAAATTGGAAAACAGTGAATGCTGTCTTGGCCTTCAAAAAAGGGAAGAGTAGTCTATATAGGCAAAGAGACTGACTTTGAACCCTTAGAATGGGACCTAGTGATTACAAAAAGGCTGCTTAGCAGCATCAAGAACAGGTCATTTCCTTCTCTGATGGGATTGCTAACCCAGTAGATGCCAGGAATGCTGTGGCCCTAGCTTTTGGCAAAAGTTAGCAAAGTGTCTGCTTTTCTGTTGAGTTAAGTCAGGAATCCTTTACTGAGCAATGACTGTGCCAGACTCTGGATTCATGGAGAAGATGGATCGGATGACCACACAGGCTAGACTCAGGGACAGTTGTTAATGGCTTAGCACTGAAATGCCAGAGGTTTTCCAGTAAAGTACTCTAGGGATATGTGTGACCTTGTGCTGTTGGTATACTCATTAAATTTGTAGATGATGCAAAGCTGGGATAGCCAACACAATGGATGACAGAAACAGAACCCAAATGGATCCTGACAGGTTCAAAATTAGACTAAATCCATTAAGATGAGATTCAGTAGAGGTAAATGTAGAGCCTTGTTCCTGAGTACAAAAAAATCAATGTTATAAGTGTAAGACAGAAAAGAATGGATAGGGAGCAATCGTTTTGGAAAAGACTTGGGGTTTTAGTGCACAAGCCCATTGAGTCAGCGGTGTGACGGACAATCAAAAAAACTAATGTGAACTTGGGCTGCAATAAGAGGCAGTGAGAGGCAGTGGGTGGCTCAGTGGACAGAGTGCTGAGCCTAGTGTCAGGAAGACCTGAGTTCAAATCCAGCCTCAGACACTTCTTAACTGTGTGACCCTGGGCAAGTCACTTACCCTCTGTTTGCCTGACAAAAGGAACTGCTGGAGAAGGAAATGGCAAGCCATTCCAGTACCTTCACCAAGAAAACCCCACAGACAACTAGGTGCCTGACTGAACAACTGAGCAAGAGGCACTTAGGTTGCACAGTGAATAGAACTGGGAGTCTGGAGTCAGGAAGACCTGAGTTCAAATCCAGCCTCAGACACTTCCTAGCTGTGTAACCCTGGGCAAGTCGCCTTAACCTGTCTGCCTCAGTTTCCTCAACAGTCAAATGGGAATAATTAATAGCACCTACTACCCCGATTTGTTGAGAACCAAATGAGATATTTGTAAAGTGCTTAGCACTGTGCCTGGAAAATAGGAGGCACTTAATAAATACTCATTTCCTTCCAATAAGAGTACAGTTCCCAAGAACAGGGAGATGATGGTGTCCTACTAACCCACAGCCATCAGATCTTATCTGAGAAGTACTCTGTTCAGTTCTGGACATCACTGTTGAAGAACAATGATCACTGGTGTGTCCAGAGGAGGCCAGCGGGATGATGGAAGGTCTTTGTGGTGTCTGTGTCACTGGAACATGTGCTTTCATCCTCCCTGGAGATCTTCACGCAGAAGACAGGACAACCATTATCAACAGGGCTCCTTCTGTGAGTGGGCTGGGGTCCACAGCTGCTGAGGTCCCTCATGCTTCTCACTCTGTATGAACTGACAAGGTCCCTGAGCCTAATCCTCTCCCCATGTTCCCTTTCCTGAAAAGCAGGATCACAATGTCTGGCTAAAGTTGAGGATTTCAAACTTTATTTGTACTCAACTAAACATGTCATGATCTAAAATGTTCAGTTACATTCCTGTCTCTGATGGTGAGTAAGACGTGTTAGCAGTCAAAAGGCATTCCTACATCCATTACCTTTATAAGGTAAAGTGTAAATTTTAGTGTAAACTTTCTGATGGAAAGGTATATATTCTGACAGAACACATTCACTCATTCATTACATTCATAAGGTTTTCACTAAAATGAATATATGGTTGAATGAATACGTTCTCATCTCAGGCAGGAATGTCTTCCCACAGTTATTACTTTTATAGAGTTTCTGCCTAGTATCCATTCTGTGGTATTGAATAAGGCCTCAGCTTGGACAGGTCTTCCTATATTCAGTACATTCATATGTTTTCTCTCCAGCATGAAATCTGTAATGTTGAACAAAGTGTGTACTCTGACAAACTTCCCATATTTGTTACGTTCATATGATTTCTCTTCAAAGTGGATTGTCTGATGGAGGATAAGATTTTGGCTGTAGCTAAAAGCCTTCTCACATTCATTTCATTGATAAGATTTCTCCCTTGTATGAGTTACCTGATGTCTAGTAAGGTATGAACTCTGGCAGAAGGCCTTCCCACATTCAATACACTCATAGGGTTTTTCTCCAGTATGAATTCTCTGATGTCGAATAAGGTGTGCGCTCTGGCGGAAAAACTTCCCACATTCACTACATTCATATGGTTTTTCTCCAGTGTGAATTCTCTGATGAAGTGTAAGGTCTCTACTCCGGCTGAAGGCTTTCTCACATTCATTACATTCGTAAGGTTTCTCTCCACTATGAATTCTTTGATGTTGAGTGAGGGCTGAACTCTGGCGAAAAGTCTTCCCACATTCACTACAAACATATGGTTTCTCTCCAGTGTGAATTCTCTGATGCAGAGTAAGATCTCCACTGTGACTGAAGGCCTTCTCACATTCATGACAGTAATAAGGTTTCTCTCCAGTATGAATTCTCTGATGCTGAATAAGGTTTGACCAGTCACTGAAGTCCTTCCCACATTCATTACATTCATATGGCTTCTCTCCAGTGTGAATTCTCTGATGAAGGCTAAGTGTATTGCTTTGGCTAAAGACCTTCCCACATTCTTTACATTTATATGGTTTTTCTCCAGTGTGAATTCTTTGATGGAGAACAAGATGTGTACCCCGGCGGAAGAACTTCCCACATTCATTACATTCATAAGGTTTCTCTCCAGTATGACTCCTACGATGTACAATAATGTGTGCCTTTTGTCGGAAGAACTTCCCACATTCCTTACATTCGTATGGTTTCTCTCCAGTGTGACTCCTCTCATGTACAATAAGATGTGCCTTTTGTTGGAAGAACTTCCCACATTCATTACATTCATAAGGTTTCTCTCCAGTATGACTCCTCTGATGTACAATAAGATGTGCCTTCTGTCGGAAGAACTTCCCACAGTCCTTACATTCATAAGGTTTCTCTCTAGTGTGGATTCTCCTATGGAGAGTAAGGTTTCTACTCTGACCGAATGTCTTCCCACATTCCTTACATTCATATGGTGTCTCTCCAATGTGAATTCTCTGATGGGCAGTAAAGTTTCTGGACGAGCTCAACATGTTCCTTCGTGCACAGGATCCCTGTTCAGTAGGAAATTTTTGGTGTTGTATAAACTGTGAGGTCAGGTGGAAGGCCTTCCCACATTCATTATATTCATGAGGTTTCCCTTTAGAATGTAATCTATTTCCATTAATGTCTGAATCATAATTAAAGGCATCTCTGGATTCATGATAATTAGACAATTCCTCCTCTGAGCAAGTTCTATTACTTTTTGGAAGATCTGAACATGCAGTAAAGTGCCTTTGATTTGTGGCACATTCACACAGAGTCTTCACACTTACACGTCCGGGCTGTGGGAAAAGGCTCGGCCCTAGACTGGAGCTTCCACCACTGTTATGGTATTCAAAGTCTTGCTCTCCATAGGGAGGCTCCTTCTGGGTGAATGTTGTGGGCTGAAAAGGATTCTCCTCATTGCTCTGCTGCTTTTCTGATCTGGCTACAAATCTGCAGGTTTCTCTTAACTGGAAGACACAATCACCAACTTTCACGAGCATTTCCTCAGACAATTTTTCCCTAGAAAGGCCACACTTTAGAGCTGCCTCTTTGACTTCAGGCTCAGCCTCCCAACCTGAAAGAAATGAAAGTTGTATAGATCCCTTGTTTTCTTGCGGCTCTCTTACCAATTTTTTAAAGTTTCATTATTAGCTTGACAAACATCAATAGGAACATCTCCATATACCCAAAAGGTCCCCAACCCAGAGAAAGATTTCATATGAAAGTATTATGCATAGCTTGTTCATTTAAAGTATATCTGAAATTTAACATGGTAGTCTTTATTAACACTCCCCTCCTCTGTGTCTCCTTCTGAAAGTTCTACTCGCTTTGTGTATTATGAGTATTTTAATTGATGCTCATTTCTTTCTTTCTTTCTGGCATTACTATATGTCCATCCCCAATATCCCTACAAATCTTCCCTGCAAAAAATATGCGCAACAGTCAGCCCATGTATAACAAATAAGTTAAGCGAACCAAATCCACAGACTTCCCATATCTTATAAACAACTCTAGTCCCTTCTCTGCTAAGAGGTGGGAAACATGATTCATCAAAAGTCTTCACAAATTACAAGCGTCCCTCCCTCCCAATGTGCTCTTGGCAGAGGAGCGGGCCAAGGGTGTGGCAGACAACAGAAAGTAAGACTTTTTTTTATACGTTGGTTAGTTTTGCTGAGCCTTCCCCCTCTTCCTCCTTTATCATAAATTACAGACAAACTGAAATGTTTAATTTAATATATTATGCAACTCTGTTGATATAACAATTTAACTAAAATGTATTAAAATAAAACAAAATACAAAGGCCTTATTGGCCATCTAGTCTAAGCCATCCAGACACCAAAGGAATCCCCATTACAGTAAACCTGGTAAGTACTGAGTTATGACTGGTCAATGAATTACTCAGGATACCCAAGTCTTTCAAAGTATTTTTCTTTACAATACTGTACTCACTCTATCACCAGACAACCTGAGGTCTGTCCCTTTTACTCTGTGTAACTTAATAAAAGTCTTCTGAAGCTTCTGTGAAGTCACCACATTCCAACCGATGGACCCCAAACTTTGTTTCTAGTACCCGGCCACAACAAGAGGTGTTGCCATTGAGCTCTGTGGTGTATGTGTCTAGTGGTGTTACAACGGAGTGAAAGGGTGTTCCTGCAATGGCCTCCATCCTCCATCAATAATAATGACTGCCACACTTCAAGTAGAAAAGAAAAGCCCACTAGTGTGGTACATGCTTGTACTGTGGTGATGGTTGTGAGGAAAGTGCATCCCCAAGCTTATGGGGCTATGGAAATATAAACTATTAACATTATTACATGGGATAAAATTACAACAAAATTATTGGGCTAGATGATGAAATGGAATGAATTGCACTGATTTCATGAATTTGCCCCAAATCACCCTACCAAGTATTCGAGTGTCCGACTCCAAACAAGTCTAGGCCCAATGCTGCTTTTATCATCCCAGATGCCTCGCCATGAAAGAGGGTGTTTTCATTCTGTGGGGTTCTAACAGGAAAAATGGGAGCAAACATGTGGAAACTAGAGGGAGGCCACTTTCAGCTCAGTGTCAAGGATTTTACTAGAAAGAGAGGACATGGACAGAACTGAGAAGAAAATCACGTCACCACCTGGTATCTTAATGCCCTCAATTCCCTTAAATACAATGGGGAGTGGCCACAGCAAAGAAGAGAGTATGGCTAGCCGAGATACCCAGAACCACAAAAGCCTATGGCTGGGCAGCAGACAAAAGCTTACCTCCTCCTCAGCACCTGGGCCCCTCCCCTGACTTCCCAACTCCCCATTGCCTTTGTTTTCCTCCAGCTCCTTCAGGGTAGGGATGTCTTGTTTGATTGGCTCTGGATCCTCAGCTTTCAGCATCCACCAAAGGAGTCAAATCTGACCTCACTGGCAGTGGAGGAGGGAGTGGTATAGTCTACTAATGAGCTCCAATTCTATGAAGAAATCTAGGACCAGAGGGGAGAAGCAGGATAGAAGTGATAGGTGAAGGCAAAGCAGGGAGAAAGGGAAGTGATTTTGTCACTGGAGTACACCGCTGAGCACCTGGAAAAGGCTAGGAAGAATCACTCCAGAGATGATCGGCAGATAAAACCAAATTCACAGAGGATGCGAAGCTGGGACGGGCCACTGACACCCTGGACAATGCTGCGATGCTGCAATAGCTGCGTCAGGCAGGGAGTGGCTGAAGACATCAGAGCCCATGAATGTAATGGAATACTATTGTGCAAGAAGAAACAATACATGTGATGAAGACACATGGAAAGTGTTCTACAAATGGATGCACAGGTGAACAGAAGAAATGAAAGGACTGACAATGCAAAACAATCCAGGCCTGCCAAAGCTGGTCCCAAAGAAGGGATGAGAAAATAAGCTCCTGCTGCTTTTCCGCAGGGGTGCGAACAAAAGTGAGTTCCTGCATAGAACATTAGTCTTTTTCAATATGAGTTTTGCTGAACTGTTTGTTTTCTTCTTTTATAATTCTTTGCATTGAAAGATTAGCCTCCAGAAGTGGTAAAGACAGATTCAGAGGAAATGTAGGTGATCTCAAAATAAGAGACATTAACAAAAAGATATTCTTGAAAAACAAGTGGGGAAAACAGAGCTGAGAATTGGCACCACAGTACTGGAAATCAATTCAGAAATATAAAGCAAGAATAACCAGCCCGTGGCCCTTGGGTTGTCATCGGAAAGAAGCAAGCACCTCTATCAATCAAAATACTCAGAACGGCTTCTATGGGATAACAAAAGGCTCAAAGACAAGCCAGGGTTCCCACAAATGGGTTAGATCTGAACAAACCAGGATAAAGGAGTCTTATTTCATACCTCCATAAGTGGAATTTCCTAAGAAAATAAAGAATCTGCACTGTGGTTAAGACCTGTATGTAGCAAAGTCAAGTGAAATAGCAGAATCAAAACATATACACTGGGAAAAAAAACCATCAAAAAACATTACAATAAAATCCTAAGACATGGAGAGAAAAAAGAAAAGGAGAGAAGTGTGGAAGTGCTAATTTAGTAAATAAAACTAGGAGCTGGATTTTTTTTAATCCAATAAATCAGATAAACTATTAGCTAACTTGATTTTTTAAAAATTAAGATAACCGAATTATTAGTACCAAAAATGAAAAAGGTAAATTCACAATCAATGAAGAACAAACAAAAGAAATTATTTAGAGCTATTTCTCCCAATTACGTGCCAACAAAACTGATAATCTACAGGAAATGCATAAATATTTGCAGAATTATAAATTGACCAGAGTAACAGAAAATAGAGGATTCAAACAACCTGATCTTAGAAAAAAGAAACTGAATAAGCTAAAAATGAATGCTCAAGAAGGAAGTTCAAGACCAGATGGATTTATAAATGAATTCTGTAAAACATTACAGAAAAATTAATTTTAATACTATATAAAGTATCTGAAAAAGAAATGGGTAAAGAATGGATCCTACCAAATTCCTTCTATGGCACAAATATGGTCTTAATACCCTGATACCAGGAAGAGTTAAAACAAAGAAATAAGACTCAGAGACTGATATCCTTAATGAACATTGATGCAAAAATTTAAAGAAAATATTAGCAAGGAGGCTGTAGCAACATATCACAAAGATTAACACTATCATCAGGCTGCATTTATACCAGGAATCCAGGACTGGCTCAATATTAGGAAAACCATTAACATAACTGATCATATCAATAACAGAAACAACAAAAATCATATGATTATTTTTACATGTGCAAAAAAAAGCCTTTGACAAGATACTCACATATTCCTGTTAAAAACACTAGAAAGCCCTTATCTCCTCGTCAGACTCTTCCCTTCTCCCCTTCCCTCCCCTCCCCTCTTCTCTTCTCCCATCCCCATCCTTCCTCCATCTTTTCTCCTTCCTCCCTTCCCCAGCCCAGATGATGCTGTGGGGGAGATGGCCAAGGAGGTCACAGAGCCCGCCGAGGCGGATGTCACAGGCTGTGCCAGGATGTGTTCTCCAAAAGGGCCCTGTGCCTGATGGGTGAGCAGACAGCCACCAGAGAAGACTCTGGGAAATATGCACAAGCACAATTAGGGTTAGTGACTAGCGGAAGTATCCGGAAATGAAAGACGCTGCAGTGAAGCTAAGCAGAACCCTACGGGCTTCACCCAGACACCTGCAGCACTTCAGCCTTCTCTGGACCAGATCACTCTACTGAGGAGCTAGGAAGAGCTCTGGGCCACAGCTCACCAGCCGCATGCATGTTCACGTCGGCTGCTGCTCCGCTGCCTCTGCTAAAGCCTCCCAACAACCCATGGCAAGGCCCAAAGAGATGGGAGACCTCGGGCTTGTCTCCTGAGACGCCTGCAGCAGCTCAAGGAGCAACAGCTAGAACCAAATGCAGAACAACCGACTGGCTGACGATCAGGAAAGGAGCACAACAAGGCTGTGTATTGTCACCTGGTTTGTTTAACTTAGATGCAGAGTTCCTCAAGTGAAACGCCAGGCTGGAGGAATCAAAGAGCTGGGATTAAGGGCAGCGAGGTGGTGCAGCAGACAGAGCTCCAGCCTTGCAGTCAGGAGGACCCGAGTTCAAAGCTGGCCTCAGACACTTGACACTTACTAGCTTTGTGACCCTGGGCAAGTCAGGTAACTCCACTGCCTCACCAAGAAACAGACAAAAAAAAAGCTGGATTAAGGTTGCTGGGAGAAATAATGCAGATGATATCGCTTGTGGCAGAAAGGGAAAAGGAGTTAAGAAGCCTCTTGAGGAGGGTTAAAAAGGAGAGCGTAAAAGCTGACTTGAAGCATAACACACACACACTAAACCCTAAGACTTTGGCAATTGATTCCATAAATTCCCGGTAAAAAGAGGGAGAAGAAATGGAAGCAGATTTTCTATTCTTGGGCTCAAAGATTACTGCAGATTGTGAGTGGAGCCATGAAATTAAAAGACGCTTGCTCCTTGGAAGGAAATACATGGCAAATTTGGACACACACATCTTGCCAACCAATGTCTGGAGAGTGAAAGCTATGGTTTTTCCAGTAGCAGTGTATGGCTGTGAGAGCGAGACTATAAGGAAAGCTGAGAGCCACAGAACCTACGCTTGAGAAGACTTCTGAGTCCTTGGACAGGAAGGACGTCAGATCAGTCAATACTTAATTAATTAACAGCTTAATCAATTCAGACCATGCACTGTAAAAACAAATACTGAAGCTGAAGCTTAAAAACTGTGGCCACCTAATGAGAAGACAAGACTTACTGGAAAAGACTCTGATGGATGAAGAAATCAAAGCTACCTGCAGTCATACGAAAAAAGGATCTGAATCACTATTGATTAGAGAAATGCAAATCAAAACAAACCCCCTCAACCCCATCAGATTGGCTAATATGGCAGAAAAGGAAAATGACAAATGCTGGAGGTAATGTGGGGAAAGCTGGGACACTGATGTGTTGTTGGTAAAGCCGCAAAGTGGTCCAGCCATTCTGGAGAGTGATTTGGAACTACGCCCAAAGGGCTATAAAATCGTGCACACCCTTTGACCCTGCAATCCCATCACTAAGTCTTAGGTCTAGATCCCATAAAGATCCAAAAAAGGAGAAAAGGACCCACATGTCCAAAAATATTTATAGCAGCTCTTTCTGTGGTGGCAAAGAATCAGAAACTGAAGCGACGCCCATCAACTAGGGAATGGCTGAACAAGTCGTGGTGTGTGAACATGATGGAATATTACAATGTTATCAGAAACGATGAGCAGGAAGGTTTCGGAAAAACCTGGACTTACACAAATTATGCAAAGTGAAGTGAGCAGAACCAGAACACTGAGTACCGTAAAGGCAATGCTGTACAATGATCGGCTGTGAATGACTTAGCTCTTCTCAGCAATTCAATGATCCAAGACCACTCTGAAACACTTACAAAGAAAAATGCTATCCACTTCCAAAGAAAGAACTGTTGAGTCTGAATGCAGCTCAAAGCATACTATTTTTCAATTTTTTTCTTGTTTATTTGTTTGGTTCTGTGTTTTCTTTCACAACAACATGGAAATATGTTTTGCATTACTGCCCATGTATAATCTATATAAAATTGCTTACCATCTCAGGGAGATGGGTGAGGAGTGAGGGAGAGAATGTCGTACGCAAAATTTTTGAAAATGAACACTGAAAATTGTTTTTATATGCAATTGGGGAAAATATTATTAAAAAAAGAAACTAGGAAAAAACAAAACAAAACAGAAACAAAAGACCCTGGTGTTGGTAAAGACTGAAGGTAAAAGAAGAAAGGGATGGCAGAGGACAAGATAGAGAGACAGTGTCATGGAAATGACAGACTTTGGTGGATAATGAAGGACAGAAGAAGCTGGTGTATTATGGTCCAAGGAGTCAGGAAGGGTCAGACACGGCTCAACGACTGGGCAAGAAGTCACTTTTGACAAAAACTGTGGGAAAAACTGGAAAGTGGGCTGGCAAAATTAGGTATAGACCAACACATCACACCACATGCCAAGATGCATTCCAAACGAGTACATGACTCAAACGCTGCAACATCACAAAGAAACTGAAGGAGCACCAAAGGATTAGCTGTCATAGATGTGGATGAGAGAAAAGTTCCCAACCTCACAGGAGACAGAGGGGACCACAGGAGGAAAATGGAAAGTTTCACATTTGTGCACAAGTACAATCAATTCAGCTAAAATTAGAAGAGGAGCACACAAGGTGGGGGGGGGGGAATCTTTGCAACCAGGTTCTTTGATTAAAGTCTAATTTCTGATATAAAAGGAACTGAGTCACGTCTAAATGAGCCATTCTCCAAATGGATGGGAATAGGTAGGTTTCAGAGGAAGAAATTCAAGCTATTGATATATTACAAAAGCTATAAAACACTTACAAAAGCAAATTAAATCAACCCTGAGGTTCTACATCACATGGATCAGATTGGCAACGCTGGCCAGAAAGCTAGAGAGCAGTGGGAAAAGATATATGAATGCACTATTTGGAGAAATGTGAACTGGTCCAGTCATTCTGAAAAGCAATTTGGAACTAGACCTCAAAAGGTATTAAAATGCATATACCCTTTGATCTGGTAGTACCGCTACTAGGTCTATAATCCAAAGAGAAGAAAGAAAAAGGGAAAGGACCTATATGTGCAAAACTGGAAACCAAGGGGATGTCCGTCAAGTGGGGAATGGTTATTATGTTACTCACTTTATATATATGTGATGAAATACTATTGCACTGCAAAAAATGAAATGAAGAGTTAGAGAACCCTGGGAAAAAGCATATGCACTGATGCAAAGTGAACCGAGCAGAACCAGAGAACCATTGATACAATAACACAATACTTTAAAAACAAGAAACTTTGAAAGACTTAGCAGATGAGATTAATAAAAATAACCAGCCACAATTCCAGAGGATTTATGATGAAATGTGCTACCCACCTCCAGACAGAGAAGGGAAGAACTCACAGTGAAGGCAGGTCAGTGGCTCAATGGACAGAGTGCCAGACCTGGAGTCAAGAAGACCTAAGTTCAAATTCACTTTCAGACACTTACTACCTGTGTGACCCAGGGCAAGGTACTTAATCTGTTTGCCTCCATTTCCTCATCTGTGAAATGGAGATAATAACCCCTGTAGCACCGACCTCCCAGGATGGATGGGAGACTCCATGAGGTCAGCTGTAGGCCTAAGAAGAGCTGGCCGCCCAGCAGCTGCTGGGGGGGGGGGCTCACTCACCTGGACCACAGCTCCTTGGGACAGCTCCCCGTGGCAGCCAAGGCACTTCCCCTCGCTCCAACTGCTCGATCACATGAGGTTTGGAAACTGCAAGTCCTGCTCAGGGGAAATGGAAAGGGCTGGGGCCAGAGAAGACCTCAGCCGCCCATCCCCAGGCCCCTCTCAAGACAGGTGGGCACTGACGGCTTCAACGCTTCAGCAGAGTTAGTTTGTGCCAGGCCCCGGCAGGGGGCAGGCCCAGCACCTGGCAGGACCCCGTCCACGGGTCTGGGCTGGCCTTGGACTCAGAGAGACATCTCATTCTTGGGGCCTGGGCCCCATTCAAAGCCTGGGAGTCATTCAAGGCTTCAGGTGGTTCAACTGCCCTGGAACTGGAGGAAGATTCTTGGGTCTGTGGGGCCTGAGCAGGGGACAGAGACCTGAGCTCAGGGTGCCCAGCTGTCTGAGGCCCTGAGGCCACCCAGGGAGGAAGGACCTGTGGGCTCCTCTGCCCACTCCTCCAGCCCCCCATGGCACGGACTCAGGGTGGAAGCCCAGCCCTGTGGGAGCAGAGGCCGCATCCCAGGGGAGCCTCCTTACCCAGGCACACCAGGTTCCCATAGTTCTCCAGCATCACCTCACGGTACAGCTCCTTCTGAGCAGGGTCCAGGTGCCCCCACTCATCCTGGGAGAAGTCCACGGCCACGTCCCCGAATGTCACAGAGCCCTACAAGACCCAGGACACGTGGCTGCTCAGGAAGGGAGCTGGACAGGTGGACGACCCTTCCCGCTGGGCTGATTCCTGGATCTGGATTCCAGGCATGCCTCTGACCCACTGGGACCTTCCACTCTCTCAGGCCAAGGAGGACAGGTGCAGATGGCCAGAACAGAGGGAGGGCACCAAAGCTCAGGACTCTTGGGGTTCCCAGGAGGTGCCTCCTGAGGGGTCCTGCCCCAAGGCAGAGGAGCAGCTGCCCCGGCCTGTGTCCTGCCTTGGGGCTCCCCCCTTCCCCACCCAGGCAGGCCATCAAGCATTCCTTCTCCCCCCTGTTCTCATTACCTGTGCCTGGGCAGGCATGTTACCTCTGAGCCTCAGTTTCCTCATCTTTAAAAGGGGGATAACAATAGCCCCAAGCCCAAGGGGCCCACAGACAGGGATGGTCTCTGGCATTTCCTGGAAGTATCTGCCAGGAAAGTCCTCCCCCAGAATCAATGTTGGGAGCTCTTTGGAGGTACCCTCCATCAGGGGGCCCTGCTTGACACAGGGTCAGGGTCCCTGCAGCCCCCTAAGGACCACACCCACCAAAAGAAGGACTCCCCATCTCCCAAGGCTCCCTTTGTGGGGCTCAGACTGTAGCCCAGTCCTGAACCCGCGGGGCCCTGCAAAGGAGGGGACATGGAGTGTGAGTCATAGAGAGGGCATCACCTTGGCGGCCAGGGGCACAGTGGACACAGAGCCCAAGCTAGAGGCCCAGCCCAGGCCTTCCTCTCCAATGTCTCCAGGTCTTCTTCCTTCCAACCAAGTGACCTTGTGGGGCCCTTCCTGCTCTGGACACAGGCCTCCATGGCTGTCCCCAGGAGCCTAGTAAGGGCCACGGGAGAGCCACGGAGCCACCCTGGAAGGCCCCCTCACCTGGTGGGCACCGGCTGCCGGGAACACGGGGGCCATCTCCTCCTCCTCCTCCAGGCCCCTTCTGCTTGGGGATGGGCAGGGCTGGTCACCAGGACGTTCAGCTGTGGAGGAAATGGGAAGGAGGAGGGTCAAGCAGGATGGACGGACCAGGACTGGGGATGACCCTCCCTCTCTGGCCGGTGTCCAGGCTGACTGTGGGGTCAGCGCTTGGCTGCAGGGGCGAGGAATGGGCACATGGGGGAGGTCCGAAGGTGAACAAGGGTCTGGAGGGGCTCGGGCCTCCTACCAGCGAGCTCCTCTTGCCCCCAGTTTACAGGCGAGGAAACTGAGGTCGGCCTGGAGCCTGGGTGTCCTGGAGAAGGGAGAAGGGGGCCACACAGGGCCGCAGGGGCTTCCCCGAGGCTCCAGGGGCGCGCCATGGGCCCTGGGGCCCCAGGACAGTGTGGACAGAGTTGGGGGGTCCTGGGGAACCCCAATGGGCTCAGGAGGACAGAGCGCGCATGCGCAAGAGACGCAGCCGGGTATGGGGCAGGTTGGCACTGCGCATGCCCACCCTCTCCGGCAGGTAAGCGGCCCCACCCTGACCGGAGCCTGAGCCTGGCGTCAAGGCCCCAGCCCCCTCCATGTCTCCGCCCCACCCCGGGCCCACTCACCCCGACCAGGGGGCGGTGGCTGGGACCCTGAGTGACTCAGGGCGGGGCGGAGCGGAGCGGAGGCTGTGGAAGCGACGCCACCCTCTGAGCCAGGGCTGGAGCCCAGCCCCGACCGCCTGCTGCGCTGCCTTCTGGGAAATGTGGTTCTGCTCACTTGCCGCCCCATGGTGGGCGGGGCGTCCTCTGGGCTCTGTCCAGCGCCTTCAGAGGCAGCTGGAAGGTGCAGCACTGGCCATTGCTATCATGAAAAATGATCGTGTCGTGAAAAATAATTGTCTCCAAGAATTACTACATGATTCCAACTAGTTTTCTAAATTCATAAGGATATTAGCTCTAGTGCCTTGACAGGGAAAACATTTTTAGATTTTATTAAGAAAAAGCAGAACTGAATGTGAGCAGGACCTATATGTACCTCTGTGAGATCAAAGCTAATGTGACTGGGTCCAGCCCTAAGTGTCTGGTATAAAAGGGAGGACCTATCTCAGAATTAGAAGAGATTCCCATCATTTGGATTTGAAAGGTTGGAGTGCACACCTCAAAGCTGTGGCAGAAAAAGGAGATACCAAGACAAGTCCTTGTCTCCATGGGTATTATAGAGGATCAAAGCTGAAGGAAGCTCCTCAAAGTGGCTGGCTCTTTTTCCAGCTTCTCATCCCAGCTGATCAAGAAGCACTTTTGAAGTGACTACATTGGGCTAAGGACTAGGGAAGGCAAACATGGTCCCTGCTCCCCAGGAGGTCACCGTCTAATGAGGGGGACAATATTAAAACAATTATGTGAATCCACTTACAGGATAAATTGGACGTATCTATAATATGTAATCTGCTGTTGTAAAGTTAAGCAGAAAGTCCCCCTTCTGCCTGGGTCTAGGAACTTGGAGCAATTGTGTACAAACTCGAAACTTTGCAGCTGTCACAGACTAAAGAGAAGTAAGCCAAATTGGACCTCTTCAGAGTTACTGCATGACCCTCTCCGCATTTCCTACCTGGTTGCCCTCCTCTGGACTACTGGATTATGCCACAAGAACCTCTTCATCCTGGAAGATCACTGCAGGCCTGGCCCTCACACCTCATCCATCTCCCAGTTCTGATTGGACCTCCATTTTAGGAGGACACCAGGCTGACCATCTTTTCATTTCCCAGGCTGCACTTTTCTGGTCTTCTCCAACATGCTCCTCTCATCTTTCATGTATTGCCTTCCCTATTAGACTAGAAGTTCTTTGGAGACAGGGACTGGCCTTCTTTTTGCTTATTTTACATTGCAAGCATGTTGCTCGATCCCAGGTACCTAGTAAGTGCCTCACAAAGGCTTGCTAACTAATCAAATGATCCTAGACTTATTTAGATGAAATTCAGTCTAAAGACATGCCAAGCCTCTGACCTCTAGTAACTCAATGAGGTATAAAATGTTCGCTTTTAAACTGCTGCCTGTGTTTCTGCAATCTGGGGTTTGTTTTCTGATGCTACTCCTTGTCGACCACTGTTGGGGCTTTTTATTAATCCCTGTTTAAGTGAAGTCACTGGTTCTATCTCCCTGCAGTTAGGCAACCAGAAATGCAAGCCGCTCATCTACAACCCACATTAGTTGCACAGTGGCACTTAAAAGTTACCACTTTCAAGCATCTTGCTACATTTCTTACTGATTTTAAATCTACTTTAAGTCTACACTGTATCAACGTAAACTACCTTTCATTTTTTAAAAAACAGCCTTTAAAAATTAATTTGTCCATCTTCCCCCCCCATACTGCAAAACAAACAAAACCCCGCTTAACCTAAAAAACAAAGGCTTCACTCCACAGCTGCAATGTGGCAAACGGTCAGAAACACGAGAGAGAGAGAGAGAGAGAGAGAGAGAGAGAGAGAGAGAGAGAGAGAGAGAGAGTGTATGTGTATGTGTGTGTGTGTGTGTTATCTATATCCCGAATTCCATGAAGCCATTGTTGAATCAGGAAGAAGCTTTATTAACAACCTGGGAAGGCTGGGCCTGCCGACTGTGACAGAATATGTATGGACAAATGCACACATTTTGATTCACTATTCTCTGAATGTGGATCTAGACCCCCCAAAAAGAAAAACCCTGTACTTTCCCACGTGGCCAAATCTCTGGCATTCACCGGAGGCTATAATCCCATCAACTGGCTTTTCAGTGTAGCTACACCCAATCTCCCAATTCTCTGTTACCTTTAATTTAGTCTAGCCCTCCATTGTCTTACCTCCTGAAGCTGCCCCCCCTCCCCGCCCACTTCCCACCCTTAATCCTAGCTAGGCTCCTTTCTCCCTTGGCCACGTGGTCCAGGTCCCTGGCATTCTATTACCTCACTGTCCCTGCCAACTACTTGGCCACTCCCTCCCCATAGTCTTTATGTATATAAGGTCCATCTTGTCTCTATTAAGGTGCTCAGATTTTTGCAATCTAGCCTATAGCTCACAGATGCTCAGATTCTTTAAGAGTCTGGCTAACATGGCGGAACTTTAATAAACTTTGTCTTTGCCTGAAAGAAAGCTTGGGTAGGATCTTCGTGTCCTGATCTCGGGGTCCCAGCACCCCTAAACCTCACCATTCTCCATTCGAATTTCCCTCTGTTTCCCCATCAGCTCAGTACTATAGAGGTTACTATAGAGCCTATCCAAAGTGCCTAATTTCCCTCCGTGAGTCTCCACCCCCACAATTCAGCAACCTGGCCCTTTTGATGTTAATCTATACCTAACCTTAGAACTGGTTTCTCCCCTTAGTCTATGTTATAAAGAAGACCCCAGACTCAGTTCTAAAGACTGGTGTCTCAAAGACTTTTTATTAAAGAGGTTGAAGTGCGTCCTTTGGATTCTCAAGAAGAGCAGGCACGCCTCCTTTGAAAGGGAGGGTGCGCCCAGTCATAGAAGCCAGAACAAGCTTTATAGCTAGTAATTGCCTAACTCCTCCCTTCTAGATCAGGATTGGTCCTAATCCTTCTAGGTTACAATCTTCCTGATACGCCCTGTTCATATATTTTATATACATGTGATCCCTACCCCTTAACATACATTTTGTGCCTAGAATTGTGTTGTAACTCCCCCCTGGGTGGAGAAGTTAGCCTGTCTGTGCTGATTTCTTATCTGCTTATGTGGAAACTTAACTCTCTTTTATTTCTCACCATTTATTCACCACCAAGAGTGTTTTCTTATTCTAATATAACTCTTTGTTCAACTTCCACCTTCCCCCCCCCCCCAGACTGCATTCTCTCAGGTTTCCACTTGACTTTCGTGGAAATAAAAAACCATTTCTCACATTCCCTCCCACGGTGACTCCAACTGACTCCGATGCTATCACGCAGGCACCCAACCTCTGATTGAGGGATATGCAGAAGCAACATCCCCAGCCACATTCTGCCTGCGTGTGCGTGTGTGTATTTCACATCCAGCCCCCCCCCCCCGAGCAGGAGGCGAGCCTCTCTCATCTCCCTCCTTTCGGACCGGGTCTGCCCCGCCGTGGTAACCGCTCTGCTCCTGGACCCTGACCGGACCATCCCCTCTCCCGGATACCCTCAGACTGGGCGATGTCATTTGAAAATTCTCTTCCCGTCCCTTAGTTGCTCGGAGTCACCCAGACAATGGAGAAGTGCCCTCCTTATTCATTACTTTCAAGCTCAAGGGGTTGGGGCAGAGGGGCCTAGCGGGGGTGGCGGAGGGGTAGTCTTCTCCTCCAGGTCCCTCTGCTCCCACCCCTCGACCACAGCCTCCTCCTTTTCGCGTGCTCGCAGTCCACTTGGACGAAGCTCCTTTATTTTTACAAATTTTTTATAATTAACCCTTCACCCTCTCCTCCCTTGCGGAGAGCCTCCGCAAACTTCTCCCCTAAACCCAGCAAGGCAGGTGCAAAGCCCTCCTCGGCAGCCGGCTCCGGGCATGCGCACATGCATGCCTGGGCCTCGGGAATACATTTCCCAGAAAGCCTGGAGAAGGAATCCCTAACTCCGGGCGGGGTTCCGGCTCACCGAAGGCGTCATTTCCGTCTCAGCCCGAAGGGAGGGGGCAACGCGCGCATGGGGCGTCTGGGGCTCTGGCTCTGTCCTCCAGCAGCAATGCCGCTGGGCCTAGGCCTAGTCCTGAATTCCCGGGCAGGAGCGAGTGGAGGCCACAGCCAAGGCCGGGGGCGGAACTGGGGCGGAGTCGGTGGCGCAGGAGTCCGGGAACTTCCGCCAAACAAGAGGAGAAAGGATGCTGCGGCCGCATATGCGCAGTCTGCTCTTGCCACTGGGTAGTGGCCACGCCCCCGAGGCAAGCGGATGCTCCCATTGGTCAGGTCCGGGAGGCGTGCAACGTGCCTCTGGGAAAGGCAGCGCTTTAGGATCCCGGAGCATTGTTTGTCTGTGCTGGCAGCCATGGCCTGAGCAGGATATGGACGCTGTGCCCAGGACCCAGTGCGGGGCAGGCTTCCCAGCCTGGGATTGAGCAACAAGCATTTATTAGGCGCCTGCTGTATGCATAGGCATGGTACATGCATCTGCCCTTCTTCAGTTGACCCCCAAAGCGAGGGAGAGGAGGACAGAAGTGCACATGCATAAAGACGCAGAAAAGATACCAAGTGACGGGCAGCAGATCCTTGAAGGAAGTTAGGGCATTCCAGGCACAGGGCACATCCAGGACAAAGGCCTGGACATGGGAGGTGGACTGTCAGCAACAGCGAGGAGACCAGTATTCAGAGAGAGACTATAGAGATGGGACGAAGGCCAACTAGGGGGCGCCATGGTGCGCAGAGCTCCAGACCTGGGTCAGGAACACTCATCTTCCCGAGTTTAATCTCAGACACTTCCTAGCTGTGTGACCCTGGACAAGTCACTTCACCCTGTTTGCCTCAATTTCCTCACCTGTATCAACTCCATGGCACCTTTCACCCCAGGATCAAATGTATGTTAAGTCCACTGGTGGGCACTTCGGATTTTGCACATTGGTCCCTTCCCATATTTCTAGCCTTCTTACACATAAGCCCC
Organism: Phascolarctos cinereus; assembly: GCF_003287225.1. NCBI lineage: Eukaryota > Metazoa > Chordata > Mammalia > Diprotodontia > Phascolarctidae > Phascolarctos > Phascolarctos cinereus. The sequence continues at coordinate 729,162,216 of NW_027555847.1, read as the reverse complement.
CTGCATGCATACTACAGTCCTGCCAGGCTGGCCAATGCGCCATTCTCCACACTCGACGCTCCGTCTCTGGCCTAATTCCATACTCCCCAGGCTCCAACAGTGGGTCTAGATGGCCAAAGCAGGCAAGGAATATTTATTTAGCACCTACTATGTGCAAGGCACATGCTAAAACGCTGGGAAAACACATACAAGCAAAGAGAAAGTCTCTGCTCTCAGGAAGCTCGTATTCTAACGGGGGAGACAGCAGATCAGCACGGGAATGGTGGAGCTGTCCCCCAGAGAAGTGCAGCCTGCAGGGAAATAAGAGGAAGGAGGGCTGGCTTCAGAGCAGTCCTGCACCCTCGAGGCAAAGCCCGGTGCATCCGTGTTAAACCAAGGGTCTAGCCAACCCAATCTGAAATTCCAAGACTCTTGTGAATCCGAGCCCTGATATTTCACCTCCTCTCACCATCCGCAGGAAGGAGACAACAGCAGCCAGTCAACAAGCATTTATTAAGCACCTTGTATGCGCCAGGCAGTGTGCTAAGCAGCGGGGTACAAAGGCAAAAACATGAATGCCTGCCCTCAAGGAGCTCACCGTCTAACGGAGAAAGCATGCAGACAACTATACACAAACCGAATACAGACAGGACTGTTGGGATAGTTCAGTCGCCTCATTGTGTCCAACTCTCCATGACCCCGTGGGGGGTTTTCTTGGCAAAGACGCTGGAGGGGTTGGCCATCTCCTTCTCCAGCTCGTTTTACAGATGAGGAACTGAGACAAACAGGGTGAAGTGACTTGCCCAAGGTCACACAGCTAGCAGATATCTGAGGTTGGATTTGAACTCAGAGTAAGTTGGAGATAATCAACAGAGGGCAGCCACTAGCATTAAGGAGGAATTGGGAAAAGCTTATAGGAAAGGTGGGATTTTAGCTGGGTCTTGAAGGAAGCAAGGGAAGGCGATGGAGATGAGAAGGGACAGAATTCCAAGAACGGGGGTGGGGTGGGGATGGATAGCCAGTGAGAACGCAGTGAGGAGATGGAGCATCTTGGTGAGGAACAGCAAAGCCAAGTCACTGGATCTCCTAGTACATGGAGGAGAACAAGGTAGTTATAAAAGTAGGTCCGGATTATATGGAGCTTTAAAAGCCCAATGGAGGATTCCGTATCTGATCCTCAAGGCAACAGAAAGTTGCTGGAGTTTTGGAGGTGGGGCGGGGTGACATGGTCAGAGCTGCACTTTAGGAAAGTCACTTTGAAGGCTGAATGGAGGTGGACGGGAGCAGGGACAGACTGGATGCTCCAGGGACGCACCAGGGTGGGTCCGTGTCAGAGGAGAAGAGGGGGAGTTGATGAGAGATGCTAGAAGTGCAATCCACAGCTTTGGCAACAAATCAGACATGGGGCTAGGAGTGTGGAGTGAAAGGTCCCATCTAGGTTACGATCCTAGGGCACTGGAAGGACTGTTTGGCCTCAATAGGGAAGTTAGGAAGGGGGGAAAAGAGAATGAGTTTAGTTCTGGACAGGCCGAGTTTAAGATGTCCATGGGACATTCAGTTCAAGATGTAGGATAGGCAGTTGCAGATGTGAGACTGGAGATTAAGAGTAAGGTTAGGACTGGACAAGTACATCTGAGAATCATCTGAAAGAGATAACTGAATTCATGGGAGCTGAGATCACAAAGTGAGGGAGAAGAGGGCTCAGGACAAGGCCCACAGTTAAGTTCTGACCTGGATGAATGACCTGTGGATATAGCAAAGCAGACTGAGGAAGGGTCAGATGGGCAGGAGAACCAAGAAAGAACAGTGTCACAGAAACCTAGAAAACACAGCATGAAGAAGGTAAGGGACAGGGCCAAAGGCTGCAGAGAGGTCAAGGATGAGGACTGAGCAAAGGCCACTGATCTGGCAATAAAGAAAGCACGATGAGGTCAGAAGCTGGACTGCAGCATGAAAAATGAGAAGGAAATGGAGGTACCTTCTGCATTTGGCCACAAAAGGAAGGCCATAGAATGGTGGTGAGTGGGATGGAGGAAATGAGTTTTTTGGGAACAGGGAGATTTGGGAATGTTTACAGGCAGTAGGGAAATGGCCAGTAGACAAGAGAAATCAAAGATTAGTGAGAGTAGGAATGACAAAGGGTGAAATATGCTGGAGAAGACAGGACAGAATGGGGTCACATGTTGAAGGATTCACCCTGGCAGGGTCAGTTTGCAAGTTAAAACAAGGGCGGAGGAGATGGTGTCAGACAGCATCTCAGGAATGGGAGGTTGGCAAATGGTCTGTTGTATTTTTTCTTAGTGAAATAGGAGATAAGGTTCTCAGCTGAGAAAGTGGACGATGGCAGATGTGGGATGAAAAGGTTTGGAAGGTCTGCTGAGGTGCTTGGGATAGTGAGCTAAATAGGGAAGCGTAGAAGGGGTGTCTGCGGCCCTGAAAGTGCAGTTGAGGTTATACCGCATAAATTGGCTGTAGCCCTGGCTCCTCTTTAAACACCCCCCCTGACTTGGGGATGGCTTTCGTTGTTAGGAAGTTTTTCTGGAGAGCAAGCCTAAACCTGCCTCTTTCTACTACTACTGCTTCCCCAGATCTCATTTCTCCACGGCCCTTCAGGCCAATCTGCCCTCGGGGTGCTGCCTTTTTCCTGAGATGGAGTCTTCAGGGGATTGCAGAAAATGAAGCAATTGCCGGGACATTCATCACAAACCAGTAACCGGAACACTCAATGCTCCTTAGGTGGCTGCTGGTTTCAGGCAGCCCCAGAGGACCCCAATGCCGCCCAGAATCATCATACATAGCTGCATGCTTTGAGACTGGGGATGTCACTGGCACATCAGAGACACCTGGAGGTCCCTACTGACACACGACCCAGTCCTACCATGGCCTCTATACTTCTGATATATACTTTTTAAGTGTGCACCAAATTTAACTGAATCATTCAAAAACACCCTCTTTACTTCTTTTTATTTCTTCTGGGGATTCTCCAGATTTTGTGGTGGTTGCTGGCCTATTTGCAGCCCGGATGGATGCTCTTGCCCTTACTTTCCCCACTCCATCACTTCCTGGGCATTTTCACGTCCTGTCATTTCTGTCGATGCCATCATATCCATCACCTCCACAGATTACCATTTGCTCAACCATCCCCTCCATCCAGACACTCGTATCCCACTGCTAAAAGAGCAGCCAAACAGACAGTCCTGAAGTACTGATGTGGTCACGTCACTCACCGATAAAGCTTCAGTGGCCCCTTCCCCCAAAGGACAAAACACCAGGTCCTCTTCGGCATTTGGAGACTCCCCTGCTACCTTCCCGGGAGACGACATGACTCCCTCCTGCCCATGCTCCCGCTAACCTCAAGCAGACACTCACTGTTCCCTGAACAATCCATCCCCCTCCTCCTCCCTCCCCTCCCTCTCCTGTCTCTATGAACCCCTGGCTCCTTCCAAGGCTCAGCTCACTTGCCACCTCCGTCCAGCTCATTTCCCAGTTGTGAGGGCCTCCCCACGTGAGATCCTGCATTTGCTTCTCTGCGAACAGGTTGTAAAGCTTTGTGGGGCAGAGGCTTTATCACTTCTGCATGTGCCTCACCAGGGTCTGGCACACGGACTGAAGGACCCTCAACAGCCTCCTGGGCCGGCCCCTGTGCAGGAATCCCCTGGACAGAAGTGCTCCTTCAGCAGTGCTTGTGGCTCACTGCTGCCGCTGCTTCCAATGGCAGCCCATTCCCCTTTGGGCTGGCTCTAATTTAGAATGTTTTCTTGGTATCCAGCTGAAACTGGCCTCCTTGCAACTTCCCCTGCTATTTCTGACCTCCAACAGGCAGGCAAAGAGAACAGAGTGTGGTGTTTCTAAAGGCAAGGGATGAGCGAGTATCCCAAAGGAACAGATGAACAACATTGCCAAGCACCTGACAAAGGTAAAGCAGGACTTAGACTGAATAAAGATCCCCTAGAGCAGTTCCAGATGCCAACCTTTCACAGACCCGGGAGACAGCTACAAGGAAGAAATGACACTGGGAGAATCATGGTCCTTCTGGCAGAAATGACTCAGTTCCACAGGGCTGGATTTACAGGGTTATCTGTTTAGGGTCCACACTTGGGGGTCTAGTCCACCCCATCCCCATTGCCAGAAGAGGCTCCCAGAAGATGACTTGCCCAGGGTCACCACTATTAAGTGGAAAGGGGTGAGTGGTCCCTGGTCCTCTGACGTCAAGGTGATTACAAAAAGAAGAAGTCAAGGATAGGACCTTGGAGAGCACCCAGCTTTCCCTCTGGGAGTTGGGAAAAGATCAAGGACCCAGCAAAGGAGACAAAGAAGGAAAGATAAAGGAGGAATACCAGCATGATATAGTGAAAAGAATGCCAGGCTGACCTGAATTCCACGTCAGCACTGACTAGCTGCTGGACCACAGGCAAATCCTTCAGTGCCTCTCCTGACGTCATCTACAGAATGGGGATATTTGCCCCACCTACCTTACAGGTTTGTTAGAAAGGGATTTTACAAGCCATGCTCTTTATTTATAACATTGGTTCACTAAGAGAGCTAAGCTAAGCTGTTCCTCTCCGAGGATGAAAAGATTATCAGAAAGGAAACGGCGACCATCACTGGGAAATACCTGCTGAAGGCAGAGGAGCTTTTGGATTGAACAGCAATGAAGAGGTTTCCTAGTAAGCTTTGGGGGATCAAAGTGGTTGGGAAAGGAGACTGCAAGGCACGGAGATGGCGAGTGGTGACTTCCTGAAGACATAACATCGATGTTGTTGCCACGGACAGGTCATAACTTCTCCAAGCCTCAATTTCCCATCTACAAGGTGGGGATACTAATACCAGAAGGGTTCTGGAGATGATTACATGAGATACAAAGAAGGGATATGGGCCAGTGTTAGGCCAGACTATCCAGGACTGGAGTTTGTATTCATCTGATCACTGGGGAGATTAGAGAAAGTGTCCAGCGATAGCATCTGGCACTTAGCTCTGCCCTTGCCAGATACCACCTGGAGAACTCTGTTCAGTTGGGAATCAGTGGAAGGACATTAATAGGCCAGAGGTCATGCAGAGAGCAGGCGGGTTACTGGATACTGGGTTGGTGGAGAGAGAAACAGGATCAATATGGTCAAGTATTTGAGCAGAGGGCGAACACGATAGATATAGTCATGTATCTGAAAGGCTAGAACAGGGACTCTTTTCTGTTTGGCCCCAGAGGACAAGTGATAGGAGGAAGTTGTGCAGAAATGGAGAGCATCAAGACAAAATGGCTTCTTCCACTCCCACAAGAGTCCTTCTAGCAAAGCTTGAACGACCAACGGTCAGGTCTGCTGTGGAGGGCGTTCTTGTTTAGGAACAGGTTGGACTAGTGGCTGCTGAGGTCCCTTACAGCTCTAACACTGGCACTACATTTCCATCTTGTTTTATGTGTTCTAGCTAAGGTTTTTCTAAGCTTACAGACTGGACAAGATGACCCGAGGGCCATGTCTCTATGTAGATGCCTTTGTGATTTTCTGTCACTAAAAGGCATGAGAGAAAGCAATTGACATTGATAAGAACTGTATGGTTGTGGAATTTAAGAAATCAGTTCAATTTACTGAGACTTAATTTTGGGGGGAAAGTGTAGCAAAGTCATCTGCTGTAAATGTAGATACTGGAGGAAATGGAAGGCTTGAGACACGAGAAAGGAAATGGTTTGGAATGGCCATGATGGGAAAGGTGATACTGACTTGCTTCCTCTAGAAGATCTCCTTTGGTATAGGTTCTCTACAATAAAGTAATAGTGTGTACTCTGGCTGAAATCCTCATGTTCATTACATTCATATGATTTTTACCTTCCTAATGCTTCTCTCCAACCTGTATAGTGTACTGTGGAGTAAGGTGTTTACTTAGGCAGAGAGCATTCTCACAGATGGTGCATCCATAAGGCTTCTCTCCAGTGTGAATTCTCTGATGTCGAATAAGCTGTGAGCTCTGGCGGAAGGTCTTCCCACACACACTGCATCCATAAGGCTTCTCTCCAGTGTGAATTCTCTGATGCTGTATGAGTCCGGCACTCTGGCGGAAGGCCTTCCCACACTCATTACATTCATAAGGCTTCTCTTCAGTGTGAATTCTCACATGTTCAGTAAGTCTTGTTCTCAGACGGAAGGCTTTCCCACACTCATTACATTCAAAAGGTTTCCCTCCACTATGAATTGTTTGATGTCGTGTAAGTTCTATGCTCCGGCGGAAGGCCTTCCCACATTCATTGCATTCATAGGGTTTCTCTCCAGTATGAATTATCTCATGTCGAGTAAGGTGTTTACTCTGTCGGAAAGCCTTCCCACACTGATTACAGATATAAGGTTTCTCTCCAGTATGAATTATCTGATGCCGAATAAGCTGAGAAGTCTGGTGGAAAGTCTTCCCACATTCATGACATTCAAAAGGCTTTTCTCTAGTATGAATGATCTGATGTTGAGTCAGCTGTGAACTCCTGCGGAAGGCCTTTCCGCATTCCTTACATCCATAAGGTTTCTCTCCAGTGTGAATTCTCTGATGGACAGTAAGCCAAGACTTCTGCAGGAAGGTTTTCCCACATTCGTTACATTTGTAAGGTTTCTCTCCAGTGTGACTTCTCTGATGTTGTGTGAGTCCTGTGCTTCGATGAAAGGCCTTCCCACATTCCTTACATTCATAAGGTTTCTCTCCTGTATGGATTCTCTGGTGTACAAGGAGTTGTGAGCTCTGGCGGAAGGCTTTTCCACAGTCATTACATTCATAAGGTTTCTCCCCAGTGTGGATTCTCTGGTGTTGTGTGAGCCGTGAACTCCAGTGGAAGGCCTTCCCACATTCCTTACATACATATGGTTTCTCTCCAGTGTGAATTCTCTGATGTACAGTAAGCTGTGAGCTTTGATGGAAAGCCTTCCCACATTCATTACACTCATAAGGCTTCTCCCCAGTATGAATTTTCTGATGCTGCATAAGTCCTGCACTCTGGTGGAAGGCCTTCCCACATCCATGGCATTCATAAGGCTTCTCTCCAGTGTGAATTCTCTTATGTATTGTTAGCTGTGAGCTTTGCCGGAAGTCTTTTCCACATTCACTGCATTTATACGGTTTCTCTCCAGTATGAATTCTCTGATGTCCTGTAAGCTGTGAACTCCGGCGGAAGGTTTTCCCACATTCATTACATTCAAAAGGTTTTTCTCCAGAATGGATTGCCTGATGCTGTGTAAGTCCTGCGCTCTGGTGAAAGGCCTTCCCGCATTCATGGCATTCGTAAGGTTTCTCTCCAGTGTGAATTCTCTTATGTATAGTCAGCTGCGAGCTCTGGCGGAAGGCCTTCCCACAGTCATTACATTCATAAGGTTTTTCTCCAGTATGAATTCTCTGGTGGACAGTAAGTTCAGTACTCCAGCGGAAGCCTTTGCCACATTCATTACATTCAAAAGGTTTCTCTGCAGCATGAATGAGTTGATAGTCAATAAGACCTGAATTATAATCAAAGGGTTTCCCACACTCATTATACTTGGAAAATATCTTCTTTAAGCAGATTCGGTGATATCTTCTTCGGCCCGGCTGTAGCCTGAAGCTCCTTCTATGGGTATCATGTTTATGAAGATTTTGTTCCTTATTGTCCGGCTGTCCCTCTAACCTTGACGTACATGCTCCAGCTTTTCTGAAACTAGAGATACAGGAACCACCCTTTGTGAGTCGTTCAAAGGATGCTTCTTCCACAGAAAGGCCCAGCTTTGGAGCTGACTCACTGGTTCCAGTTCTAATGTCACCATCTGAAAGAAAATGCAAAATATAAATATTCCCCATTCTTCCAGCTTCTGTCTCATCCAAGTCAGTTAACAAAAATTTTTTCAGTATCACTCATCCATTGAGAAAAATGATCATTAAACTTTACAGGGTAGAATACATAATAAAAATATGACACTATGTTTTTAGGGTGGCTATGAGGAACATTTATCTAAAACCTTCAAGTTGCCAATATGAAAATGATTATTATAGCCATATACACCACTCTGCACATTCACTCAACTTATAAAAGCTTTCACATTCACAGGCACTACAGCTTGTGTGATTCTCTTTGTTCAGCTTGATTTGATGACTTGCTCAAGGTCACAATGGTAACACTTCCAAACTGAACTGAAAACCACATCTCCACTACCCTTCTGTCAGTCCCAGCCTAACTCCATAACCTCTCAGTAGACTAATCTGATCAGTTCCAAATGGCTGATCTGGAGAAGAGGCCAAAGCTTCAGGGAGACCACTTGAATTCAAGGTGAAGAATGAATATTTGATAATTAGGATCAAAGATTTAAAGGCAGCAGGGAATTCTGAGATCACCTAGTTCCAGGAGCATCCCTAGGGAGGAGGAGGAGGACTTGGGGTGGGGGTTGTGATGGGACAGCTCAGCTCCCCCCACCCCCAGGCCAAGCAGCGACTGGGCAGTCCTAGAAGCATCTCCGGGGACGAGGAGGAAGACTTGGCAGGGAGGTGGGGGGTAGCAGAGGCTGCTGGGTTGCCTGAAGGGGCCATCACACATCCTGTGGGGAGCTATCTCAGAAGCCAGCCTACTGCTGTCTGGTTCTGACCCTGCTCACGGACTTGGGCAGAGAAAGGCCAACCTATGGATCCATGAGGATCCAGCAAAGACCCGGTCTGAAACCATGTCCTGGGCCAGAAGGAGCAGCTAAGGCTACGTGGCTCGGACTCCAAATTCAGTCCCAAGCCTGGTCTGGGCCTGTAAGCAACTGACCAGGCAAGGGCGAACTGGCCACTGTGTGACTCTGAACCTGCAGCACCTTCCAGCTGGCTGATGATAACACAGAAGCAGACTTCTGGAGCTCCAACCAAGGGAAAGCCCACAGCTGTGATGCCCCAACCTAGTCTGAGCTCAGGAGCATACAAAGCTCAGATCAGGACAGGAGCCAGACTGCCCTCAGTTAAACTGCTCAGGGCACAATGAAAATCTGCAGGTCCCCAACCCAAGCCACCCAGAGATCCTCGGGGAAGCCAGCACCGAACACCTAGAGAACGCTGCAGAAGTGCCAAAGAGAACACAAAGCACGACCAAACAAAGTTCTGACGTTCCCTCCAGAAACGCACCAAGCCCGGCCCTGAAGTCAAGTCCCACTTCAGGAACAAAGCCAGAAGAATGAGCAAACAACAAAGTCCCCAGCATGAAGAGCGACTGTGGCTGCTGAGGCTTCCAGACACAAACCTGGAAAAGAGAAAAGCTCCAAAACATCCATAAGGAGCAAAGAATTAAAGAAGAACATGACGTGGGTACCAGGTCAACTAAAACTCCTAAAAGAAATAAAGTGGTTTTTTTTTTAAAAAAGGATTTAAAACGATTTTATGAATGAGGACATTCGAGGAAAGAACTAAGAGCATTACAGCTGAGAAGAAACTTTGAAATACAAGCATAGAAACATCCAAAGGTACAGTGCCTGGCACACAACAGGCACTTAATAAATGCTGATTGAGTGAGGGAGAGAACTACCACGTCACCTAACCCTGTTTGCCCCAGTGTCCTCATCTGTAAAATGAGCTGGAGAAGGAAATGGCAAACCACTCCAGTATCTCTGTCAAGGAAAATTATTTTGCCAATAAAACTGACAATTTAAATGAAACGGGTATTTACAAAAATATAAAATGTCTAACTTAACAGAACCAAAAATAGGGAATTTAAATAATGCTAATCTCAGAAAAAGGAACTAATTGAACGATAAATGAAGTCATCAAGAAAAAAAAAACCACAACCAGATCGATTTATAAGTGAATTCTATCCAACATTTGAAGAAAACTGAATTCCATTACTGTGGAAAAAAGGGGTGTGACACACAGTTACGATACGTAAACCAGGAACCATCAAAACAGAAAGAAAACCATGAACCAGTATCTCTAAGGAACACTGTCAAAGAATGATCAATACCAACGAGAAGGCTACAGTGTGGCTTTATATTTGATGGAGGGATAGTAAAAAGGTTCTCCGCTATTACCAGGCTGCATTTAGAGCAGGAGGGCAGGGCTGGCTGGCGTATTAGGAAAACCACGCACAGCCTAGAATGCTTCAATAACAGAGACGTACATCAAAAACCAACTGATTTTACAGAGATATGCAGGAAAAGCTTGTGGTGAGATACAAGACCCGCCAAGACTGGGGAGCAGCCAGAGAGCAGCCGGGCTCCTCCGCAGAGATTGAGAAACATCGCCAGGACAGACCCAACCAGGAAGACCAGAGGACTTGAGACCGAGGAATCAGTGGACACGAGGGACAACAGGGTCTGGCTGAGGGCCATGACTGGCATTGGCAGCCGTGGGCCAGGGTGGGCAGAGGTGCCAGAGCCACACAAACGGGCACAACCGTGAGCCCGTGGCAGGAGCAAGGCCACATGTAACTCCCAACTCGGCTCCAGGTCACAGACGTGGACCAAGGAGGGGATCTACCCTACGGGGTGGTGTTGTGGGTGAGCAGCTGTTGTGGGCCCAGGCTGTGTGAGGAGCAAGTCCAGAAGCCAGCGAGGCCAAAGGCTCAGACCCCAGAACACAGCCAGGTCTCAGTTTCAGCCTCCAGCCCAGACTGGGGCCTGCACTGGAATAAGCAAGGCTTCTCCATGGGCTAAGCCCAGCAGCAGTCTACTGGAACTCCAAATGGGGGCAAGCCCACAGCTGTGCTGCTCAGACACAAACTCCAGTTAGAGATTGGCAGAGCTCAGACTGGGGGGCAGGGATCAGACTTTGCCCCGGATCAAACCACTTCAGGAGCACTGAAGCATGTAGATCTCCAGCTCTAACTCTCCCCAAGATCCTGGAGCAACACAACCCTTGATCTCCAAGAAAGCAGCAGCAGAGCCTGAGAGGACACAAATTCAGCCCAGATACTCCCTTTGGAAACACCCAGAGCTTGGCCAGAGCATAAAGTCTGAAGTCAGAGTAGAAGAGATGAATGAGGAAGACAAAAAGAATCTGTCATAAAGACCTATTATCTCACCACTGCAGTACAAACAAGGGGGAAAGGCTGAACTAGTCAAGGAAGGAAGAAAACACACCTAAACCCACCCACCACCCATTCACACATACCATCACACACCTACACACTCACACAAATATACCCACTTAGTCCCCCCCTACACACACACACTCACACACAAGGTTGAATATAGAACTACATTTCACTCAAAAGAGAAACAGGAGGAAAATGAAAAGAAGGGAAACAAATAAATAAGAGGGTAGATTAAAGGAGGGATTAGTTCTAGACAAAATAAACCCTAAGACGTCAAAAAGGAAAAAGATAAAACTCAGAATTGGGTTCTGCCCAAGACAAATATAAGTGGGGCAGGGGAGCAGAACCAGACCCACCCAAACTTTGAGCAGAGCAGCTGAGAGCACTTTCCTCAGCACCCCCTTTCTTAGGAAGAGAAGGAAGAGTGTTTGCGAACAGGATGGATTAATGATGGTGAATGTGAATGGGCAGAAAGGATGGGAAAGCAGGATCTAAGGACATAAAGGCCAAGATGCATTAGCCAAAGCAAAGATTTCAGAATTCGGAACAAGCCAGGGACCAACCATGACTGCATATGTGTGACCAGAGTTTTGTTCTGTTTTGTTTTCCATGTAGGGGAAGAGGAGGTGGAAGGGAAAATGAATGCTTGTTGACAGAATAAAGTAAAACAAAATAAGCCACATTAAAAACAAATTTTTTAAAAACTGAAAACAAGAATAAATAGATCCTTCCTTCACAGGATGAGTCAAATCTATCTAAAACCAAAAGCCAGCATTATCTATAATGGGGATAAACCGCAGACCTTTTCAAAATAGGCAGGGGTAAAGCAAAGATGTGTGGTGTCACCGTGACTCTGACATAGTGCTACCTCTAGCAATAAGACAGTGAAAAGAATCACAATAATCACAGGCAAAGAAAACAGAATCAGCGCTTTTTACAGGCGATATGAAGATTTACTTAAGAGTCACTAAAAATGAGTGGAATGATAATTCTAGTGAAGTTGCACTCTACTAAATCAGCAGCAGCATTTCTTCATAATACCAAAACAAAACAAAACCAAAAAACCCAAAACCAAAGCCCAGCAGGGAGAGTTAGAAAGAGAAATTTTGGGTAACACAATGACAGAACACTCAAAATACTTGGGACTCTACCTGCCAACACACGTGGAAACTATATTAATACAATTATAAAACGTTTTATGTAAACAAAGACCTAAATACTGAAGAGGAATATTAACTGATCATGGGTAGGCTGAGCCAATGTAGTAAGAATGACAGTGCTACCTTAATTTATTAATTTATTCAGCACTATACCAATCAGACTATCAAAGAATTACTTTATAAAGCCAGGGGAAGAAAAAAAACTCATCTGGAGAAATGAAAGTTCAAGGAAAAAATGGGAAGGGGGGGGGCCTGGCAGGACCAGATCTCAAACTCCTCCCCAAAAAAGTAATCATCAAAAGGATTCGCGACTGATTAAAAAACAGAGTTTAATCAGGGGAACAGATTAAGTCTACGATGCACAGAAGCAAATGGGCACAGGAGCCTAGAGATCGATGAACCCCAGTCCCCAACGACATAGCTATGGGACAGCCATCAGGCGGAAACTGGGGTTTTACAATGCCTCACACCCTATACAAATAGGTGACGAAGAAGGGGAGGAGAAGCATGAGCTCAGGCCCCTCGTCCCAGGGGAGGCTCAGGCCTCAGCTGCCCAGCTGCCCACCCTGAGGTGCGCACAGTCAAAGCTGTCCATGCCTGGCCCCTCTTCCAGGCTCCCTCACTCACCAGGGTGGCTTCTTCTCGGGGTGTCTCCGGCTGCTGTCCATGGTGTGTCCCCTCGCTCCAGTTGGCCGATCACATCAGGACTGGACACCGTAAGCCCTGCCCGTTGGGAATGAGAAGGTGCGGGGGGCCGCTGGGAATGCAGGAAGACCCCAAGCGTCCGAAAGTGGACGCTGCCCCACTCTTGGGTCACGCGGAAGCCCAAGGCTAATGGTGCCAGCGGAGACTTGGGCTCAGAAGGAGGATGTGCTCCTCACATCCGCTCCCAAAGCGGGACCCCACGGGTCCTCAGGCTGGGGACAGGGGAAGGGGCAGATCCTGGGAAGGGGGTCCTCACCCAGGCAGACCAGGTGCCCGTAGTTCTCCAGCATCACTTCCCGGTACAGCTCCTTCTGGGTGGGGGCCAGCCACCCCCACTCCTCTGCGGTGAAGTCCACAGCCACGTCCTGGAATGTCACGGAGGCCTGCAAGACCACAGAGGCTGGTACCTGCCCACATACGGATCTGGAGGTGTAAGGGACAGTGTGGACCACAAGGGTCTATGTCTGTGTGATCGAGGGTTGGGGACTCGGCACCGCCCCCAGGGGGTGGCAAAGGCCACCAGGAGGAGGGCTTGTCACAATAACATTGCCACATTTCCACCAAAGAGGAAGTAAAAAGCCTTTCCTGGGCACTCCCGGTGAACAGGAAGAATCCTGCCCTCACGACGCTTCCACTGGGCCAGGGTGAGTGGATGGCTGCCACGGGCCAGGTGGGCCATCTGCCCCCTCTCTCTTTCACCCTGCCCCAGGGGCTCTCTATCCATAGACAGGCCTCTCGCTACCAGAAGCACTCAGTTCCTAACCAGACCTCACCCCTCCCCTGAAATAAGCACTGATTAAGTGCCCACTGTGTACAAGGCACTGTGGTAAGCCCTTGGCCAACAGGATTCCACGGTTCATCCATACCACCCTGATTAAGTGTCCGGCCTGGGGGTGACACACCCAGATGGGTGCCTAGTCACCCCCACAACTGCTAAGGATCTTGGGATGCGGTCCGCCCTTTACACGGCTTGCTGCATCATCGCTCTTGCACGGATAAGGAAACTGAGGATCACCTACTTCTCACCAGGGCGACTCTGGGCTTGTCTTCACTCCTCTGCAATGTCGGGAGTCAGCTCCACGTCTCCCTGGCTCCCCCCACCCTGAGGGGACCCCCACAGTGACACCAGGAGAGCCCAGAGCAGGGGCCAACCCGGTTCTGACTCCCGGCCTGCCTGCCCGCTGGCCTCCGGGGCCACAGGCTCCTTGTCTGTCTCACCCGGCTCACCTGAGGGCTACCGGGCATCAGGACCACGGGGGCCATTCTCAGCTCCGGCCAACATGCAGGTCAAACGGAGGTCCCGGGCTGGCTGCCTCCAGGGTCCAAGGGCCGGAACCTGCAGCCTCCTGAGGGTATAAAGGGGACACAAAGCCGCCTGGCCCCCAGGACCAGGGAAGGAATCTAGGCAGGCGTCGAAGGAGGGTCTGCCAACTGTGCCCTGGGGAGGTGACAGGCTCCAGGGAGGGGGGGAGGGGCCATAGCAGGTGAGGGGGTGGGGAAGCACAGATGGTGGGGGGCCACAGGAGGGACAGGACAGGTGTGGGGGGGCACAGCAAGTGTGAGGAGGCATGGGTGGCACACATGTTGGAGGGGGCATGACAGGTTGGGGGGGCCACAGCAGATATGGGGGATCACGGCAGGTGGGGGGGACACCAGTGCTGGCCCCGCCCCTTCGCCTCCCTGGGTCTGTTTCCTCTCGATGCCAGGAGGCAGCGGGGCAGTGGGGAGCCCCAGCAAGAGAGGGAGAGAAGGAGGACCCTTCAGGTCCACCTGCCACTCCTACCCCCATTCTCAGGAAAATCCCTGGCAGCCCTCCCCCCACCATTGGAGGCAGTTCTGGCCCCGCCCAAGTATGGAGGGGCGGTGCTGGAGAGACGTAGGAGCCAATGGGGCCGCAGAGAGGGCGGGGCCGAGGGAGGTGCGCAGGCGCAGCCCCACCCCAAAAGCTCCATTCCGCTCCTAGGGCGTCCTCCCTCCCCCAAAGGCTCCACCACCCGGCGCCGGACGTCCCGCCCCCTGCGCGCTCCCGTCGCCACCGGGTCCCTGGGCCCCGGCTCCCACTCACCCGGACCTGGGACGCGGGCTCGAACCCCAGCAGCGGGCGGCTGAGGAAGGAACCGAGACGGGCGCGAGAGCGCGCGTCCAGGACGCGGCGAGAGGTCGGAACCGGACGTTGCGTCACACGCCCCACCTTCCTCCAGCCCCGACCGAGAAAGCGTTGGCGTCGCGCGAAAAGCCTTCTGGGAATCGTAGTCTATCTGCCGCGCACGAACCGACTCGGAGCTCCGCCCTCGAGCGCGCGCGCCCGCTATGAACCTCGCTGTGCGCGTGCGAAGGAGCGGGCCGAGCAGGGTACACTGAGGCCCGGGAGACTAGGGTTATGTGAGTCCACAAGCATTGATTAAGCACCTCCTGTGTGCCCGTCCTCAAGGAGTTCACATTCTAACGGGGAGGAGGAAGAACTTGCAAACAACTGTACAAACCAGGCGTAGACGGGATGAATGGGAAGCAATCAGCAGAGAGGAGGGACTGGCGCTAAGGGAGATGGGGAAGGCGGGACTTGAAGGAAGCCCGAGGCGGAGGTGACGAGCATGGGGGACGGCCGGGGCAAAGGCCCGGAGTCTGGAGCAGCCAGGAGGACGTGTTGGGGAGTAAGGGATGAGAAGACTGGAAGGAGTGCGGGGAAGTTGTGAAGGGCTTCGGACGCCGGGCAGTTTTATGTTTGGTCCTTTATTAGCACGGGGCGCCGCAGTGCACGGGGCAGGGTGGGGGGCCTGGAGGCAGGAAGGGCCACCTCCTTGTGGGGCTGCAGACGTTGTCTGGGTGGCCCTGGGTAAACCTTTCACCTTTGTCTGCCTCAGTTGGAACATGGGGCCAATAATGAGAGCCCTTACCTGCCAGGGTTCTTGTGAGGTTAAATGATATTTATAAAGTGCCTGGCACATACTAGGCACTTAATGAATCCCTACTCTTCTCTCCCTCCCTCCCTCCTCCTGGCTTTCATTCTGCAGAAGACAAGAAGGAAGTCAAAACAGAAAAGAGCAAGAGAGGCTCAGGGCTCAAGGGGTGGCCTTCGTACCTGTGACCCGTCTCACTGCTGTGGAACGCTGGACAGTCAGTGTTACACATGCAGTAAGTGCCCGCCGTGTGTCAAGCACTGTGGGGAGAGCAGGGGCGAGCACCAGTGCTTGCCCTCAGGGAGCTCCCCATCTATCGGGGAGGATGGCACAAGAAAAGATGGAAGGGGTTGGGGCTGGGGGGGTCTATGCGCGGGACCCTGATGCGGTGCGGAGGAGAGCCGGCCAGTGAGAGATGAAGAGCCCTGACCCAGCGCCCTCCGTAGATGGCCCGTCTGGGAGCATCCACCCTCCCTCGTGGTCATATCCTGCTTTTCCCTGAGGAGTTCGGAGGCTGTGCCCAGCTTTAAGGGAAGGTCGCACCCCATCTGTCCATCCGATTCTCCTGCCGATGGAGAGCCTGAAAAGACGTGGGAAGGGAGAGAGGTTTTAAAAAAAATCCAATCGAGCATCTTTTCAAATGCCCGGAAGAAAACCAAAAGGCAGCAGGATGCAGACAGTCCTGGTACAGTCACACTGGCTTTAAGAAGTAGTGATCAGAAGTTTAGCTTGAACCTGAAAGCCCTGTCCCACAGACTGTTTTGGGGCAGCTAGGTGATGCAGTGGATAGAGTGCTGGGTCTGGAGTCAGGAAGCCTCTTCTTCCTGAGTTCAAATCTGGCCTCCGACACTTAGCTGGGTGACCCTGGCAAGGCATGTCACTCTGCCTCAGTTTCCTCATCTGTGAAATGAACTGGAGAAGGAAATGGCAAAGCACTCCAGTATCTTTGCCAAGAAAACCCAAATAGGGCAAAGGTAGAGGCTGCAGGGAAGTCAACAACTCTGAAAGGGCTTTTGAAAAGCTTCTGAAGCTAACCCAAAAGCCAGTGGCTAGCACGTACGTAATGTCTGGCCAGGTAGGCTCCGTGCTCTCTCTGAGGTATCTTCGACTTCATCAGCCCTCTCCCTGACATGGAAGGATGCCTCTCAGGTGGTCTGCCCCTGCACTCACAGCTCCAGGCTCAGCTCCTTTCTAAGAGGCATTCAGATGCTTCAGAACCTTGGGGGGAGGGGGTGGGGGAGAATAGGACTCACTAGAGATGGAGAAGTACTTAGGGGTTATTTGAAGGCCCTTGCTGTGCTCTCTGCGTTGTGTTTATGGGCTTGAGTTTTATGTGCAGTGAAATAAAGGCTGTCCTGTGCCCAACATGTACTTGTTACTTTGTGTGCTTGTTCAGGAGCTGGGAATGCTGCTGCCCCCATTGGTGAAAACCAGGACGCAAGAGTCTGCTCCTAATCAAAGAAAGGCCATATCCTTCCTATGGATCAAGGAAGAGTTCATGACCAGATGAGAGAGAGGGGATCAGAAAATGAATTGGACTGTGGTTATTACAAAGATATTTAAGAGGTTTTGCACAAGCTGATGTAATTAATACAGTTAAAATGGGAATTATGTGGGGGGAAATCTTTAGAGCAAATTTCTATGCTAAGGGTCTCTTACCCAAAATATAAGGAACTGATTCAGAGTTCTAAGTTTAAGAGCTTTTTCCCAGGAAATGAAATGGTCAATGGATATAAATAGGCAGTGCTCAAAGTAAGATAGCCAAGCTATTAACAGATGCAAGAAAAAACCTCTAAATTGCAAATAAGGCAAATTAAGCATCTCTGAGGTTCCCCCTTACATCCCTCAGGTAGGCAACTTTGACAAATATTGCAGGGACTGGGGGGAAACAGGCATGTATGCGCACTGTTGGTGAACTCCTGAACCATTCTAGCCAGTTTGGAGAGCAATTTGAAGCATGTCCTCAAAGTCGATGAACTGTGCATACTCCTTGACCCAACTATACCTCTCCTAGGCCTATACCCCAGAGATCAAAGATCTTTTTGGGTATACTTTCTCTCTTTCCTCTCTCTCTCTCTCTCTCTCTCTCTCTTCTCTCTCTCTCTCTCTCTTCTCTCTCCTTCTCTCTCTCTCTCTCCTCATTTTGTGGTGGCAAAGAACTGGAAACTAAGGGGATGTCCATCAATTGATGGATGGCTGAATAAGTTATAGGGTATGAATTGTAATGACATTATTATGATATAAGAAATGCTGAATAGTTTTGTGGAAACCCAAGATGACTTAACTGAACTGATGCAGAGAAAAATTAGGAGGACCAGAATCATTTTACTGTGACAACAGTATTATCAAGACAAACTCTGAAAGACTGGAAAAGAGCATTCAGTACAACGCTTTTAACACAGTAGGTACTTAAATCCATAGGTTTTTTAACGGAATTGAATAATACAATGACTACCATGATTCCAAGAGGACCCAGGAGGAAGTCAGCTAGCTACCCACTTCCTGCCAGAGAGGATACCTAAGGAGCAGGAGATGTGATTTTAGAAATGGCTAGTGGACGTTTATTTTGCTTAATTATGTATACCTGTTACTTCTCAATTTAGGGGAGGGCTGAATGTGGGAAGACAAAGGGAGCTTAGCAATAGGAAGGAAGGAAGTAGGGAAGGAAGGCAGTGTGATGATAATTTTTCGATTTCCTTTAATAATTGCTGTTCTTTGGCTGAGATGAGGGCCATTTTTCCTAGTTTGGAGGTTACTGAGTTGGCTGAATCCTGCCCCATGGGCTATAAAACATTATTCTGGTAAGAAGCCAAAAAGGGAGTCGAGGCTTCCCCAAGTAGTGACTTATCTGAGAAAGATTCTCCTGCCTCAGGCTCTGCAGACCTGTGAATTCCCCCTCTTACTATGAAACCTGTAAATGTAGTTTTATCTGTAATCTGATTTAATTTACCTAGAGAATCTGGTGAACTAGCTTTGTTTCCTTAGGAGGTGTATGAGATTTTGATTCTGTTCAATTAAGTTTTTTCAACTTTTATGTCACTAAAGGAAGCATGAGATTAAGAATTTCTCTTTTCTTTAACTTTTATAACCTAAAAGAATGTGCGAGATTGCAATATGTGGATGAATTATTTCGCTGTCAGAGGTAATTTTGTCTTTAAAAACCTCTTTAGAATCCTTTAGAATTTGTTCGTTTTTTAAAATGTTGACTCTGTGCTTAAGTGTGATAAAACCTGGGTTAAAACTTAAAATTGGGCCTTGTTTTGGTCTCCCCGACTGCGCCCTCCCCTTGTAAGTCAGTCAGTCAGCTTTGGCAGGAAATAAGATTTCAGAAGGCAACCTGCCCATCCAGCACTAACTGTCTGGAAGATCGAAGGAGGGTCATTTACACATTGCATCAGACCTAATCAAGTTCGATCCTGGTAACATAAGCGGCATCACAAGGTCCTTCTAGGCATTGCTTGTCAAGGCTTAGGTCCTATGACAGGTAAATCCCAGACCCAAGCCAGACCTCCACAACCCCAGAGCAGCAGAACATCCCAACGTGCCGATAACTGTAACTGGCCAAGTTGAAGTTTGCCGATAACCTTGAGATGACAGGGACAGGCTGATAAGCCGGCCCCAAGGTGGCACAGAGAGGGCTTGGTCTGTTTCTGGAAAAACCTCAGCCCTACAAAAATGAGAGCTGACTCTCCTGGCCCTGCCCCCAGGCCTCCTACATCTCCATAGGGTCCGTGCTGCCTAGCGCTCCCAACACTAGTGCTAGTCCGTGGTTACCTGAGATTCTCTGCCTCCCTCCTCCCCATCCTCTGCCCCATGAGACCTCCCTCCTCGGCCCTCCCTTCCCTGTCTGCCTCAACATCCTTCCCCACTCCTCCTCCTCACCTTTGTCTCTGTGCCGCCGGTCCTGGTCTTTCCCCCGCAGTACTCAAAGAACCCGGCATGCCTGCCCTAGTTCGTAATTTCTGCATTGTGGTAGATTCATTTTGGCAGAAATAGTCTGCCATGGGCACCTAAAGAAAAGCCACTTCTCCCGTAACAGTGAGAAGAAGGGTTATTGAAGCTTGTTTTTAAATGCATAGAAGAGAACGGAATGTTGGATTTATTATACACTTTAAAGGAAAAGAGGCTGTATGTAACAGATTAGCAGTTTCATAACTTTTTTTTTGCATTGTTCTGCTTTTTGTATATTGGACAGCTAAGTGGGCAGTGGATAGAGCAGCCAGACCTGGAGTCAGGAAGACCTGAGTTCAAATTCTGCCCCAGATACTTTATCTGAATGACCCAGGACAAGTCACTTCACCCTGTTTGCCTCAGTTTCCTCATCTGTAAAGCGCTCCTGTATCCTTGCTAAGAAAACTCCAAATGGGGCCACGGAGAGTCAGACGCGACTTAACAACAGTAACAAGTTGGTAGATTGGAATAATGATTTCATTTACTTTTGCTAAATTAAGAATGAAATAAAAGAAACTAAGATGCAAAAGCGTTTCATTAATGAACCAGTTTAGTCCACCTTCCCTCACCCAAGTCAAACCTGGTCTCAGCTGGGGCCCGACCCTCCCCTTAGGCATTTGTGCGGCTACTGCCCAGCTAGGAGGGGGGAAGAGAAGGAGGAGGGACAGGAGTGAGAAGGGAACGCACATATGGGAGGGGCCCAGCTCTGTGCGCATGGTGGGGGCGGGAGGGGTTGGGCCCAGAAAAGAGCGCAAGACATGCGCGCACACGTGGCGCCGGCCTGCAGACTACATTTCCCAGAAGGGTGTGCGAAGGAGTCTCTTTTCCCCAGCAGGGCGGGGTTCCGGCGCGGAATCACGTGTGCATCACTTCCCTTCCCTTCCCTCTGGAGCCGCCTCCTGTGCCGAGGCCTGTGCCAGACGTGAGTGGGGAGGCTGGAGCCTGGCAGGGGCCGGGAGGGGCCCCGACCCTGATTTGGGATCCTAGAGAGAGGAAGAAGGGCCAGGATGAGGCGTGGTGTGGGCGGGGACTGAACGTCAGAGGGGGTACGCCCATTGGTTAGGGCCGGGGTGGGACGTGGCCACGGATCCAATCAGCGGCACAGCTTAGGCCATGCCCTCATCCTCTGCTTAAGGGCGGTACGCCCCGCCAGGCCGCCCCACCCCCTCGTTGACCCCCGCCCCTCGTGCCCGTGGCCCCGCCCCCTCGGTGGGTCTGGCCATCACATGCTGGGGCTGCTTCCAGTGCCCCTCCCGCCCCCCAAGACAAGCCGCCTCCCCAAGCCCCGCCCCAGTCCCCGCCTCCTTTTTGAGCTGGGGGGGGGGCCAGACCTGGTATTTTTCTGGAGCAGGGAATCCCAGTGAGGGAGTTCCCTCCTCCGAGGCAGATGGCCCCGCTCCGAGCTCCCCCCACTCCAGCCTCCAAGCTGCTCGGGGCCCCTGGGCTCCGCCAGCCTGGGTCCGAGGCAGGGCTTGAACCCGCGGTTTCCTAGACAGCCTCTCCCGGTGTGTGGAGGTCCCCGCTCTGCCTGGGCTGCCAGGCCCTCCCAGTGTGTTTGTTGATTGACAGATTGAGAGTAGGCTGGTCTTTTGTGTCTCCCAGGCCTGCTGCAGAATGAAGGAATGAAGGAAGGAAGCAAGGAATGCGCAGCCTGCAGTCTCCGTCAGGCCCAAGCTGCCCACCCTGGCCCTCTCCTGGCAGCCTGGAGGAAGACAAGGAGGAGGAAGGAATGGTCCCCGGGCCACTCCAGGTGAGAAGCCCCCCTGGGGCCTCAGAGGAGGAGGCTGAGGCTGGGAGCATTTGAACTCAGGTCCCCCGGGGGGATGCCCCCTCTCTTCTCCAGCCCAGGCTCAGTACTGAGCTGGCTGTGCAGGGAGGTATGCCAAGAAGCCCCCGAGGCCAGAGCTGCTGGTCCAGGGCTGGCTCCATCAGACAGAAGTGCCAGGAGCTGCTCCTGGCATGGGTGGGTCGGCATGGGTGGGTCAGCACTGGTGCGTTAGGGTGGGGATCCCCACCTGCACGCTGACATTTCCCTTCTTGCCTCAGCCTTGGCTCTGTGCCCTCTCCCATCCTTGGGGTTCCTGGCCCTGGCACTCGGGGGCCCTTGAACCCCAAGAGAAGCGAGACCCAAGGAGGCGGCCATTGGGAGGATCCAGTTCGGGCGCTGAGCACCAAGTGCCACGTTTGTGGCTGATTTGGGAACCTTCCAATGGTCTTGGCCTGGGGCAGGGAGCTCTGGACTGCTGCCTGGCTCCACTGATGAGCTCTGAGCACCGAGAATTGCCAGTAGGGGGTTCCTTAGAGATTTTCCCTGCCTAGATTCCCCTCATACCCTTCTCCTTCCCAGAGAGCCGTCCCTCAAAGAATGTTTGCAAGGAGGGAGAATCTGGAATGTTATATTCTTAGCAAGCATGAGGGTGGGCAGCTGGAGGCTGTGGGATGGAGAGACACCTTCGCACCCAGGGCTCGAGGGAGAAGGCTGAGCCAAAGGACAGAAGGTGACTTGATGCAGGTGATTTCAGTGCAGTGAAGTGGGAAAGCTTTGGGCTGCCGAGACACCATGCCCTGCCAGAGGAAAGCTCTGGCCAAGGCTGCATGTGCCTCTTACGTGGCTGCAGAGGGTCTTCTTGTGCTGGTCTATGAGGGTTTTATGTTGAATTTTTCAATGGAGAAGGGGCAATGGGAGCTAAACATCATTAATACTCATTAAAGCAGTTTTAAAAGAAAGAACAACAATTTTTGGATGAACACAATCAGTTCAGTGAGGAAAAGAAAGGAGGCCTTCAACTGGGAAAAAGATTTGTATCAAACCTCTCTGGTAGGGACGTCGTCTGGGACATTTATATGTTAACACAAATGTCAAAGCCCAGAGAGTGAGAGAGCTTTGACAGATGTCTCCAAAGACAGAAATGGTTTATGGGAATAATAGTGGCAAACCCTTAGCAGTCCCGTGAAAGACTGAACCACTTCCCTCCTGGAAGAGAAGAGAAGCAAACCCAGACACTCTCAAGTTTCACTTTGTGGGCCAATTAGAAAAGGTGGGAATGGCCCGTGCTGGAAGGGCTGTGGAAAGACGGATCCCTGAAGGCACTAGGGAGCCACAGAACGTTGTTATGCAGGGAAGGGACGTGATTCTGGAGACTGAATGGAAGATGGACTGGAGCGGGGAGAGACTGAAGCAGGCAGAGCTTCCCCACCCCCACAGCATCCGCTGCCATAGCCCATGTGTGAGAGGATGAGGGTCCGTGCCAGGGTGGGGGCAGGGCCAGAGGAGAGAAGGGGGCATGTCGGAGAGGGGTTGGGAGGATAGCAACACCTTGGCAACAGCTTGCATGTGGGGGGTGTGAGTATGAGGAGACAGGGATGAGCCTGGGGGCCTGGGAAGAGGAGGGTGTCCTCAGTGGTGATAGGCAGTTTGGAGGAGGGGAGAGTTTGGGGAAAATAGTGATGATGACAATGATGGTGATAGCAGCTAAAATTTCCATGGCGCTCCCCACCTGCTGGGTGCTGTGCCAAGCTCATAACAGCCCTGGGGGAGGAGTGCTGGTACCCCCATCTTACAGATGAGGAAACTGAAGCAAACAGGGGGAATCACTTTGCCCAAGGTCACACAGATAGTAAATGGACTCAACTTCCCGACTCCAGCATGGTGCTGTTCCCACTGCACCATCAGCTGCCTCCCAGAGGAGGAGGGCATGGATTCCAGATGTCCAGGGGACATCTACCCCAGGCTGTCCAGTGGGCAGTTAGAGACGTGGGCTGGAGGTGAGGACGGAGCTTAGGGCTGGACAGATGGACCTGAGAATCTTCAGTGTAGGATCGAGAGCTGGTGAGAGGGAAGGGACAGGGCTTTAGGGGACGCTGAGAGTTAGCGGGCGTGACCTGAGTGAAGATCGCGCAGAGATGAGAAGGGGCCATTCGGTTGGTTACCCAGTGAATATTGAGCCTCGTGTATTAGAACCCCGTGACCCACCCCCACTGCGTCTTCCCCCCTCCCTCCTCAGGGCAGGGCCCTGGGTGAGTACTTGGATCTGCTGTTTCAGGGCTCCATGACCTTCCAGGATGTGGCTGTGGACTTCACCCCAGAGGGAGTGGCGGCAACTCGCCCCTTCTCAGAAGGAGCTGTACCGGGAGGTGATGCTGGAGAACTACAGGAACCTGGTGTGCCTGGGTGAGGACCCCAGGATCTGCCCCAGGGAGAATCCTCTTCCTTCCTTGTTAAATGCTGGTGACTGGAGCTCCCCTACAGAAGGGCTTGGCCTGTACTCCTGGAGCCTGACAGCCGATCCCCTTGCCTGTGAGATTGTCTCTTCTTCCCCTGCAGTCCCAGGACTGACTCCCAGAGCCTCGGGGAGCCCACCCCCACAGGCTGTTGGCTCAACATGGGCCTCCTCTGGGATGGGTTCTCCCAGTGCCCCTAGAACCATAAGAGAGACCTTTGCACCCCTCAGGCTCTCCCTTCCAGCAGGGTCAGAACTGAATTCTGAGCTAGATCTCTGTCCTCTCTATCCCATTTCCAATGAGCAGGACTGGCCCTGTCTACACAAGGTGTGATTGAGCATCTGGAGAGAGGGGACATGCCTTGGATGCTGGAGAGAGACGTCCCAGGAACCCATGGCCCAGGTGAGGAGGCGGGCCAGGCCAGACTGGGCCAGGAGAGGCACCATCCCAACAAGGGGTGGGCAACTCTCAGCCTGTGGGGCAGGGCCGGATCCCCACCCTTCTAGGGCCTCCCATCCTCCTTGGAGACCTGCTGAGGGGTGAGTTGTCCCTCCATCTCCTGGATGTCTCTTTATCTTACACATTTGTGTTGATTCAGTATAGGGTTTGAACTCAGATTCCTGCAGACTCAGTAACGGCAGCCCACCCCAATCTGTTTTTCCTCTTCGTTCTGGATACAGTTGCTTTCACTATACAAAATGGTGATTTTCCTCAGCTAGCTTCAAGAACTGAGCCTCATGGTCCAGATGCAGCCTGACCAGCACAGACGAGAGCCAGATTCTCACCTCCCTCTTCTGTGCTCAGCCTCTCCTGATGTTTGCAGCCCAAGACTGGCAGTCAGTCCACTGGAACCCCCAGATCTCTTTCAGACCAGCCATGGGCTAACAACACCCCTCCCTCTCCCACATGGCACTTGTGAAGTCAACATTTAGACCCATATCAGAATTGACATTTGTCCATATTACGTTTCACAGCGCCCGGCGCCCAACTCACCCCAATGCTCCAGCATGTCAAGAGCTTTCTGGATCCTGGCTGTGTTGTCCAGTGGGTAGGTTAGCTCTTCTTCTTCTTCTTCTTCTTCTTCTTCTTCTTCTTCTCTTCTTCTTCTTCTTCTTCTTTTTTGGCTAAGCAGTGGGCTTAAGTGACTTGCCCAGGGTCACACAGCTAGGAGCGTTATGTGTCTGAGGCCGGATTTGAACTCAGGTCCTCCTGAATCCAGGGCTGGTGCTCTATCCACTGTGTCACCTAGCTGCCCCTTAGCTCTTCTTCCCAATTCTGTGTCGTCTGCAGACTTGATGAGCCAGCCGCCCAAGCCTCTATCCAAGCCATTAATTAAAATGTTATGTAGCGCAGGGCCCTATTTCCTGGGGCCCTCCCCTGGAGACCTCCTGCCCCACATGGATTAAAACCATGACTGGCTGCTCTTCTGGGGGTCTGGCCAACTAGCCGGCTCTGAGTTCAAGTCATTGCCCTGCTGTCCAGGAGAGACTTGTCTGAGAACTTTGCCAAAATCTGGATGAACCCTGTGAACAGCACTGCACTCGTTGGCCAGTTAATTAGGTCAGTCTGGTCTGAGCTGTTCTGGACGAGGCCAGACTGGGTCTCAGGAATGCCTTCTTCCTTTTCCATATGTCCAGTTCCTATCTCTTTAAAAATATGTTCTGGAGTTTCATGAGGACCCAGAGTTAATCCTGTTGGCCTAGGCTTTCCAGATTCTGTTCTTTTTCCTTTGCTGACCATTGGACCACAGGGACCCCTGTTAGGCTGCAGGGCCACTCCCATTCTTCGTCGGAGACCCTCCAGGTGTCAGCCCTGGGCCAGGGTACCATTGCTCTCTGTCTCTTTCTTCATCCTGGGCATCTCTTCCTGGCCGGCCAGCCATTGTTGTTCCGTCATCTCCACGGCAAAGGTTCTTCTCCTGGGCCGGGAAAACAGAACAAAAAAGCATGGAGGAGCCCCGCCTTCCTCTGCTGCCAGTTTTCACCACCCTGACCCCTCTCGCAGTAGAGCTGTCCTCATCCCGCCTCGTCCTTGGCTCCCCTCGATGGCTTCAGCTCACCTCCTGCTCTGGCACGGTCGCTCTCTTCTGTCTTCTGAGGGACGTTTGGGAGTCCTCTACACTTGCATTGGTCACCCCAAACAGCTCCCGATCTTTCTCATCAGGATTGTTTCCCTTCTGGAAATAGTCATGACATCTAATGTTTATGTGGCACTTTGGGGTTCGCCAAGAACTTCTTGTCTCACTTGGTTACTCTACACAATGTATTCCAGGGGCTCCCTCTCACCTGAAGGATCAAATAGAAAAATCCTCTGGCAGTCGATGCTCTTTATAACCTGCTACTGCGCGCCATCATTCCTCAAGTTTCCCAGGTGCTCATCCTCAGTGTAACTCCTTATTCTCACTCAGCTCAGACATCCAGATGTCCCATACATTGGTAGGAATCCTTTGGGGAAGTTTTAGATGCCCTGTGGCAAAGGGACCCAGAGAGAATGTCTCTCTGAACCTCTGGTGGGATTGCCTTGTGTACATAAGGGACCCCTGGAAACGTTGTGTCTGAACCTCTAGTGGGGTGGCCTTTTGTGTTGAAGGGAATCGCTGAGGAATTTTAACCCCTGACAACTTTATTCCTCACTGGAGGGTGATGGAGTGGCTTCCTGTAATCTGTGAGAGTTTTATAAAATGATATCTGTTTTTATGCAAGTACTATGTTTTTGAAGGTAAGGAAGAACATGAATCCCAGATGTTTGTTAATTGTGCTATATAGCTTTTTTCTAGTGACCCTTTAGTATGAGTCAAGTCAGGAAGCGTGTACTGAGTGCCTGCTCTGTGCCAGGCACCTGTCACGTCTACGGAATGGACGAGGTGTTGGAAAAGGACGGTGCTTGGAGCGCCCCACGTCACCAGAGAATTTGCCAGGATTTGGGACGAGGACCTGCAGATGTTTAACTGGGAGTCGGGGGAGGAGAGCCTCTCAGGATGGGAGTTTCTGTTTTGGCTTCATTAAGGTCGTCCCAGATGAGTGACTCAATGAATGCAGAATGTAATTGGCGATGAGTAAACACTGAATTTGAGAGGAAGGAAGTGCTTTAATCATTGAGAGGATGGTGGATGATCCCCACAGAGAACAGCGTGTTGAAAGAATCGGGTGCAGCCAGACTGGTGGTGGTAGAGCTCCAGCCAAGCCCCCAAAGAGGGAAGTTCCATGGGGGGAGAGTTTCTCCCTCTCCTCCTCTCCCCTCGACCTTCCCTCCACAGCCATGTGAATTCAGGGGATCTTAAGGTCCCCTTAGACAACCTGCTGCCTGCCAGGGTCAGAAGCAGAGTCACCAGAGGGGTGGTAGTGGCTGGTGCGAGAGTGAACATCTGCAAACAGATGTGGAAGATTGTCACTAGAGGTCGGTGGCAGCTTCCAGGATCTGACCCCTCGTGATGGACCCTCCAAAGTCACCCAGCAAAGCTTGGGAAAAGGAGACAAGGACTGCAGTAGGCAGGAACTGTGAGGGCCCCCCTTGTGACAAGGCAGCCAGGAGGCGCCCTCGTGCATAAGGCACCAGGCCTGGAGTCACAAAGACCCGAGTTTAAATCTGACCTCACATGCTAGCCAGCTGTGTGACCCTGGGCAAGTCAGCTCTGTTTGTCTCAGTTATCTGTGAAGTGAAGATAATGGCACCCATCTCCCAAGGTTCTTACGGCTCCAATGAGATCATATTTGTAAAGCTCTACCGAAATTCTAGTGATGATGCTGATGTTACTTTGGGTCTGAGCCTGCTGTCCTCAGCTACCTCTTATGTGTAAAAGTAAAGTGGGTCTCTGGTTTGTGGGGAACATCTGATCCCAACTATTTCACTCTACCCATTTAATAAGTGGCCTTTGCTGAAAAGCTAATGGAGCCTGCTAGCTACTTATCAGTGGGAAACACACTTTGGGAAGGCTTGTGAAAGACAGCACTCAATACAGATCCTGACACCTCAGGGTAACCCCCAGTATCTCGAGGGGTATAGTAGTCAGCTGCTGTTGTACCAGTGTGAGCAGGAGTTGGAATGGCTCTGGAGGGTGTGTCATACTGTGACTGAAAGCAGGAAGTAAGAATCAGTGGTCAAAGAATCTTGGACATTTAGAGGAAGTAACTGGGAAAAATTCTGATATTTATATATTGAAATTCATTAACTTAAAATTACTAAACAAATTTTAGTTGTTTATATTGTTGTTCAACATGAGTTTCTCGTGGTTATTTAATTTTTAAAGAAAGTGGACTGGCCTTAGAGCCAACAGGCTTTTCTGATTATGGCAAAAGGAATAAGGAGGAAATATTTACATTTTTTTCTCTTCCTTTCAGTTTCAGAAATAAGGCCTCAAACCAGGGTGTCAGCTCCAGAGCTGAACCTTTCTGGGGCAGTATCCAATCAGAGATTACCAAAGGATAGTCCTCCTGTCCCCAAATCTGGAAAAGTCTGGGAAGGTGATCCTAGGGTAGAAAGAGAGAAGAGCGGTAAGCCGAAAAATCTCCATAAATGTGATAAACATAGGAAGAGCTTTAGACTGAATACAAACAGAAAAAACAGCCATCAGGTCTGCTCAAAGAAGGTCATCTACAAGTATCTCGAACAGGGAAAATGCTCTGATTATAATTCAAACCTCATTCAGCATCAGAGACTTAGTGCTGCAGTAAAGTCTTATAAATGTGATGAATGTGGAAAAGCCTTCCGGGGAAGCACAGGGCTTGCTGGACACCAGAGAATTCACAGAGGAGAGAAACCTTATGAGTGCATTGAATGTGGGAAGGCCTTCCGATGGAGCACCCAACTTACTGTCCACCAGAGAATTCACACTGGAGAAAAGCCATATGAATGTAATGAATGTGGAAAGGCCTTCTGTCGAAGTTCACAGCTTGCTGAACATCGTCGAATTCATACTGGAGAAAAACCTTATGGATGTAATGAATGTGGGAAGGCCTTCCGCCGAAGCACACAGCGCACTGTACATCAGAGAATTCATACTGGAAAGAAGCCTTACGAATGTAGTGGATGTGGGAAGTCCTTTCACCAGAGAAAGGGACTTACTCAGCATGAGATAATTCATACTCAAGATAAAGCTCACAAATGTAATGAATGTGGGAAGGGTTTTCGAAGGGGCTCACAGCTTTCTGAACATCAGAAAGTTCATACTGGAGAGAAACCTTATGGGTGTGATGAGTGTGGGAAAGCCTTTAGTCGGAGCACACAACTTGCTATACATCAGAGAATTCATACTGGAGAGAAACCTTATGAATGTAATGAATGTGGGAAGACCTTCTGCTGGAGCACACAGCTCACTGTACATCAGAGAATTCATACTAGAGAGAAACTTTTTGAATGTGATGAATGTGGGAAGACTTTCCACCAGAGTGCATTGCTTACTCGACATCAGATCATTCATACTGAAGAGAAATCTTATGAATGTTCTGCATGTGGGAAGTGCTTCCGCCGAAACATAGAACTTTCCCGACATCAGTCAGTTCATACTGGGGAAAAACCTTATGAATGCAATGAATGTGGGAAGGCTTTCCGTCTGAGCACAGGGCTACATCTACACCAGAGAATTCATACTGGAGAAAAACCTTATGAATGTAGTGAATGTGGGAAGGCCTTCCGCCGGAACACAGAACTTACTCGTCATCAGAGAGTTCATACTGGAGAGAAACGTTATGAATGCAGTGAATGTGGCAAGGCCTTCAGCCGAAGCACAGGACTTACTGAACATCTGACGATTCACACAGGAGAGAAACCTTATCAATGTAAGGAATGTGGGAGGGCCTTCCGTCTGAGCAAGCACCTCACTCAGCATTACAGAACTCACAATGGAGAGAAGGCTTATGAAGGGACAATCTAATAAATATAATCAGAGGGCATTCGGCTACAGTACACTTTCCTGGAAATTAGAGAATTCATGACACCCTGTGACTTGTTTGGGAATGGCTGACCATACTGGTATGTGCAGTGGAGAACTGTTGTGCACTGAGAAATGATGCGTGTGAGGAATTCAGAGAAACTTGAGAAGACTGGTATGAACTGATTTCAGAGTGACGTAGGCAGAACCAGAAGACTGGTACACACTGTGAATACCACGATGCAAATGGAACTACTGCAAGGAAGTTGAAATTCAAGTAACTGTAGTGACTGAGCTCGGTCCCAAAGAACAGATAATAAAACATGCCTTCCTTCTCTCGGCAGAACGGCGAAGGGCTACAGGCCAGAGTGCTGCGTGTGCTGTTTGATTCGATCACTGCACCTGTCGCTTTTTATAAAAGAGAGTTCAGTTCTGGGGTATATCTAGATATGACTGCTGGAAAAGCACATTCTACCATATTTCTTTCCAAAAATAAATCAGAAACTTAAAACATAAGGGGAATCACTATTAAGTTTCCCACAGTGGAAGTTCCAGCTCTCAAATCCCCAGCTTCCTTCCTCCAACTCTCACACTTATAGCTGATGATTTAAACTCTTAATTTACTAAGAGTGGCAACGATAAGTATTTTCTTTTTCAACTCCACTCATCAACTTAGAATTCTTACCTTGTATCTCTTCAGTCTTTTTCCTGTGACCCTAACTTTACCTCCTTCTGCTCGTTCCAAGGCCTTTCTCTTGCAAGCATCCTTTCCCTCTCCAGAAGCTAAAATCTGTCCCTTTCTGGATCTTTTCCAACTGCCTGCTCAGTTCCCCTCGATTAATAAACTCACATACACATAGGCACACAAAGCAACCTCACAAACCATATCAAACTTTCAAAAGAACCACCAACATGCAATAAAAGCAGGATACTTCATAGATGCTTGGGTGTCTGCTTGAAATTTTACTGTGGAATTGGGGCTGGAGCCTGGAGAGAATATAGGGAGATTGAAATGGGTAATTTAGGAAAAGTCTGGGCTAGATGGGATCTCAGTAAGACCATCACCCTTCCTCATGGTTGGAAGACTTTGTCAGTGATCCCCTTCTTCCTCTTTCCCTAGCTTCCTGCCTGAACCCGAGTTTCAGGCTGCCCCATTCTATGGTCCCAGTGCCTTCCCTCCAAGGCCCTCACCATGTAGAAGTGGTAGGGTCCCCATAAGCTGGGGGACCTTGTCAGAGAAGTAGATGCTTAGCCACTATTTGAGTTATCAATGGGGAGAAAAAGTTTCCTCAGAACATCTTCATTTCAGTTCTGTTGAAAATGTGCCATGCAACAAATAGAGGGAATCAAACACACTTCTGAGAGTTAGTTCCCTCCTCTTTGGATAAGTAGTCAAAAGATAGAAGCAGGTAAGTACAGATTAGCAATAACCCACCTGGAAAATTGTTCACTCTTCTTAAAATTAGAGAAATACAGATTAAGACAATGGGTGTCCCATTTCCTCAGATAGCTTGCCCCCACTCTCATCTTTATCCACTTTTATCTGTTGACTTCTTTCTCACTCTGCACAGATGCAGCCACATGTCACGTAGCTTTCACTTGTCCTCTCTACACCCACAGGCTCCAGACCTGGAGGTCTGCTCCCCTTAGCCAAACTTAAAGGAAAAGCCGTTCACACTTGGTGCCTCAGTGTCCTCATCTCCCATTTACCTTAAGCGGCCTCATGAGCCCATCACTTAACTGAACCTGTTCTCAAGGTTGCCAAGGGTTTACCCATTGTTATAATGCAATGGCCTCATTACAGAGGGCCTCATCCTTTCCTTTCTGCAGCTTTTGACATCTCTTCTTCCTGGACACTTCTCTATCTTGTGTCACTATACTTGCCTGACTTTCCTTCTACCTGCCTTCTCCTTTGCTCTATCATCTTTGTCCCATCTCCTGACTGTGTGTTCTTGAAGACTCCTGTCCTGGACCCTCTTCTCTATACCCTCTCTCAGTTTTTGTCACTGCCCATGTCTATGCCTAGCCCAATTCTCTTTCCAGTCACTCACGTATAGGCATCTCAAAAAAAACCAACCTTCATTCTCTTTCCCTTTAAGCCCTCCACTCCACATTTCCCTTTACAGTCATCCTTCTGGTTACCCAAGTTCTCAGAACCCTTGAGGTGTATTCATGGCCCCATCTTTCTCCCCCAGTCCTCTGCTCCCAGAGCCACTTAGTGGTCAAGGGTGCCTATTCTGCCTCCACCACCCCTCTTGCCTCCCCTTCTCAGCTACATCAGGTGCTCACCAGCTCCTGCTCATAGCACTGCTGCTGTTTTCTGCTTGGCCCCTGCTTCCAGACACCCTTCCAATCCATGTAGCTGCTATGACAACCTTCTAAAGCTGCAGTGTGACTATGTGCCTTCCCTCTTCAGGAGCTCCCTGCTGCCTCTAGGATAACATACAAATTCCTCAGCCTCGCATCTAAAGCGTGTCTGTCTGTCTCCTGCCTGGTTTTCCGGATTGATTTTACTTTAATCCTCTTCACTTACTGGGTTGTTTCAGCCCACTGGCCTATTGTTGCCTGAACTCCCACCTCTGTGCCTTTGACCAGACTGTCCCCCATGCCTGGGGTGCAGTCCCTGCTAACCTCTGCCTCTAAAAATACCTGTGCTCCTTAGAGGCCAAGCGTAGGTGTCATCTTCTATGCAAAGCTTCCTCGAGGTCACCTGTCACCAGGACTCGCCTCAAATTACTCGGCACTTATCATCTGTGCACGTGTTGTACCTGTTGAGTGGAGTGTAAGCTGTTGGAGGGCAGGGACCGTTTTCCATTTGGTCTTTGTGTCCTCGATGCTTCATACATTGGCACATGGTAGGTGCTTGATATTTGTCGAATTGAATTGAAAACTGTTCGTGTCCTTTGGCCCAGTGATCTGCGTTCTAAGACCTGACAACTCTGAAACTGTTATTGTTTGTGAATAAAAATATTTCTGATGAGAGTTCTGGGTAATATAAGCCACAAGATGGTGGACTAGACTTTTTTTTTTTTGGTGAGGCAATTGGGGTTAAGTGACTTGCCTGGGGTCACACAGCTAGTGAGTGTCAAGTGTCTGAGACCAGATTAGACATTTTTTCTGATTTCTGTGACCTCTCACATCCCCCCCCCTCAACAAATCATGTACAAAAGATACAGCAACTTCAGCTGTTTCCATGGTCCAGGAAACCAAGAACCTAAAATAATGTAAAGACAAAAGCCCAGGAACTCACTGGCCCTGAGCCCACTCAGGACCCCTCCCCAGCCTTTCACACTAATGGCAGCAAGGCTGCAGTAGCAGACCCAAAGACATGAGGCAGGCTTACATTAAAACTCACCCCTGCACCCTGGTCTTCTCTTCCTCTTTCTAGTGCCATAGAGACCCTGGCTTTAGGCTGTGGAAGTTTTCTCAGACCTTCACGGCTGGCTTGACAACAGCTCTTCAGGATCAAAAGCCTGTGAGGATGCCACAACCCAGAGACACCAATGCTGCAAGGCTCTGAACCAACAGTGCCTGTGCCAGCAGGCTCAGAATAAGTACATTGGTAGGGCTGTGAAATGGCATAGCCATATTGGAAACACTTTGGAACCATGCAAAATGACTAACACATCTATCTCTTTGAACTAGAAACTGTTACTGGACTCGTGCTCCAAGGAAATGAGTGAAAAGAAAAAAGTCCTCATGTACTCCAAATTATAGCAGTATTTTGTGATAACTAATATCTGGAAACAAATTAGACATCCAGCAATTGGGGAATGACCAAACAAATTGGGGCATGTGAATATCATGTAATGATACTACTGTAAGAAATTATGCATGTGGTAAATACAGAGAAGAATGGGGAAATCTATATGAGCCGAAGCAGAGTGAAGTCAGAAAATAAAAGAAAACAATATACACAGCAACTACAATAATGTAATTGGGAAGAATGACACATCAAACAATCCAAAGTAAATGTAACAAAGTCATAAAGATCAAGTCAGACTCCAATGAAGAGATGTGCAAAGAAACCCCAATCCACCCTGTGGTGGAGGTAGGAGGTCCACAGATATTACACATTGTACATGTTTTTGAACTTTCTCAATGTGTTAATCATTTATGCTGATTTTTTTATCCTAAGAGAAAAAACACTATTTGTCATATGGGATGGCTCTTGGGGAAGGAGAGTGGGAGCCGAAAGGGTACATGGGATAGGATAGTGATGTAAGAAACAAAAAACATCAATAACGTTATTTTAAATTGTTAAAAAAAAAAAAACCTCCAGTGAGAGAACCAGACAAGATGGTAGAGGAGAAGACAATACAGTCCAACTCTCCCCTATAACTACTCTACAAATTCCTAAAAAGTACACCAGACTGATTCCTGATTAGGAATCCAGGGTTTCAGTCTCAGTCCACAGGCTAGTCTGAAACCTGCAGTGAAATAATTGGGGGGGGGGTGCCTCAGACTAAAGTAGAGCCTGTAGGTTCGTTCTGAACTTGCACAGCCTTCCAGCTAGCTGATGGTGGTTGGATCCAGCAACAATCTACTGGAGATCCAAGTGGGGGCAAGCCCACAGTTGCATCATTCAGACTCACACCTGGGTCAGGAGCTTGTAAAGTTCAGACTAGGAACACAGCAATCAGACTTCAGTCCAGCTCAGACCACTTTGGGCGTACTGAAAGTTTGTAGGTCTCCAGCCTGAGCCGCTTCTGCATTCAAGAACAACACGGTGCTTAACACCCAGAGAAAGCAGTGGCAAGACCTAAAAGAATGCAAAACAGCCAGTTGAGACCCAGATATTCCCTCCAAAGCATGCAGAGTATGGCCCTAACACAAAGTTCAAGTTTGGAAAATGAGGAAAATAAAGTAAGTAAATACACAAAAAACAATCTCACCATGGGAGAAGCTAGGTGGTACAGTGGATGGAGTGCTGGGTCTAGAGTCACTAAAATCTGAGTTCAAATTCTGCCTCAGACACTTGCTAGCTGTGTAACCTTTGGCATGTCACTTAGACTCTGCCTCAGTTTCCTCATCTGTAAAATGGGGGTAATAGCACTTCTCAGGCTTGTGAGAATAAAATGGGACTTTGAAAACTTCAAAGTGCTATATCAATGTTCTAGCCATTACAAAGAGCTTTTGTAGTGATAGGGATACCCAAGACACAAGCTCAGAAGAGGCAAATGACCCTAAAACATCTTCAAGCAAAATCTCAAAGAAAATTAGTTTGGACACAAGTCCAATTAGAATTTCCAGGAAAAAAAATAAAGCAAGAGGTTTTTTTTTTCATGGTTTTGTAAATGAAATGAGCATGCCAGCAGAAGGAATTGGAAAAAAATTAAAGTTATGGAGGAAACACTTGGAAAGAGAATTACCAGCTTAGCATAAGAGGTACAAAACATTACACAAAGACCAAGCCCTTTAAAAATGAGAATGGACCAAATAGAAGTTAATGTTTTCATGAGACAAGAAATATTCAAACAGAGAGGCCAAGCCAAGACAGTGAAGTAGCAGGAAGGACAGTTGTGTTCTTCAATACAATTTCTCCACAAAGATCTAGAAAACACCAGACCAAGTCCTCATTAGGAAATCCAAGAAAAAAAAAAAGCATATTTCCACCTCAGATCAGCCTAGACAGAGAGGTCTGTAGACACTGGGGTTGTAGCCTTGTTACAGTCATGCTGTGGGGAGTATTCTAGCACCCAGGAACCGAAAAAGGATGTAGGCTATGCAACAAAATCAGGGGTGGGGAACCTGTGGCCTCGTGGCCACATGTGGCCTTCTAGGTCCTTGGGTGTGGCCTTTTGACTGACAAATCCTTGTATTAAGGGGATTTGTTCTGTGAAGTTTGGATTCAGTGGAAGGGCCACACTTGAGGACCTAGAGGGCCACACGCAGCCTTGAGGCTGTAGGTTCCCCACTCTTGCCCAGATGTTAGTGCACAAGCTGCAATCACTTTCATGCAGGTCTTTTTGTAAATACTTAATAATAAGCCTGCAAACAAGGTGACCAAATGTCCCATGGGTCTTTGCTGCTTCTTGTGCCTTTAGACTTATGATAAAATGAACTCCATCAACTCCTTTCTTGGCTTCTCCAAGGGAAATTTCTTAGTTGTCTTCCCTCGAGCTGCAAAAACTCTCTCCTATCTTTGGGTTTCATTTACAGTGAAGGACATCAAGATGGATACATTTCCATCCCTCCAGCCGTATATCTGCCATTGGTCACTGGATGAGGGTTTTGCATTTAGAATACCAAGAGCTAGGCTATTGACAATCTAAAGTGTGTATGTTGGTTAGTGCTCTCTGGTCCATTTCCTGCCTCTGTCATTGGAAAAGTGGAAGAAGGTTGCACAGGACTTAGCATTATTTGTATTTTTCTTTTTTTTTTCCTCATGGGTTGCCATGGTCAAAGAATTCATCCCCAAATGGCCATTCTAATGGTGGTGAGCCTGTCCATATTCTGCTGGTCCTAAGAAAGTGGAATTAGTTTGTTGCAGGGACCCTATTTGGTGCCTTTCCAACCATGGTAGTGCCGGAGAAAGCTCTTAGTCCACAGTCATAGCCTTCTAGAACCCAGGGTCATGCCCTCACTAACTACAATGAAGTATCAGAGGAAGACTTTGTGTGGGGTCACAGGGAACATTAGTATGGGATAAGCAGGCTTTCACACTATTCCATGGTTAACCACATCTTCGCCATCACGAACTGAAAGCTTTAAGAACACAAGATCCCATGGCTCTTATTTCTTGATTATGCTTTGGTAAGACAAAATAACACCTTAAAAGCTTTCCTACAAAAAGATGTCTCCTGTTCCTACAACAGAATTATTGAAGATTCCTTGAATGATATAATGATATACTCTTTTTTTTAAGGCAATTGGGGTTAAGTGACTTGCCCAAGGTCACACAGCTAGTTAGTGTTAAGTGTTTGAGGCCGGATTTGAACTCAGGTCCTTCTGACTTCAGGGCTGGTGCTCCATTCACTGCACCACTTAGCTGCCCCCAATAGAGATACTCTTGTTCGATGATTCTGTGATCACTAAGATCAGGCAGTATACCACAGGGAGACATCTACTCTCTGATGGTGTTTACCACTGTCATGGAGCAGACCCAGCTTGGAGTTAACATTGAAGTCAGATTCCCATAGCTACAGTCTTCCACAACTGCTGTCTTCGACCAATGTGATGCTTGTTTCATGAATCTAAGAGCATTGCAGAGCCTCCTGGCCCATAATCACTCCAGAGAGGCTGACCTAACCATCCACACAGGCCAAGCTAAATGGATGAATGGCCGTCATCTAGGCCATGACGTGACTGGTGTACATAGGTGGATTGGTTGGTGTCCTTCATGCTCATAGAGGACCAAAATGCATCCCTATGTCAGAGTCAAGGTCCAGTGTGTCTGACTGTGCCTGATCAGACCAATGCAAGCTCGGAATGTTCTACCACAGGTGAGGCACAAATAGTCCATGGGAACAGTTGGGGTGGATTCCCTAAATTTGTACATTTTGCATTTCTTTTGAGCTACTGCAATTCTGCTTTGCTCATAGAGCACAGCACCTTCTTTGATGAGTGGACACCGTACTGGGGAAGGCCATGCCAATGTCTCCCATGTCACACAAACAATTCTAAAGTTTTTCAGAGAGACCTTAAGAGTGTCCTTGAATCATTTCTTTTCACCACCATGTGAATGCTTGCCCTGGTGTGAGTTCTCCATAAAATAGTCTTTTTGGCAAGCATATGTTTTGCATTTCAATGTGCCCAGTCCATCAGAGTTGTGCTCTCTGGAGTAGAGTTTCAATGCTTGGCAGTTCAGCTAGAGAAAGGACCTCAGTGTCTGGCACCTTCTCCTGCCAAGTGATCTTCAGAATCTTCCTGAGACAATTCACATGGAAGCGATTCCGTTTCCTTGCATGGTGCTGGTAGACTGCCCAGGGTTCATAGGCATACACAATGAGGTCAGCACAACAGCTCTGTAGACCTTCTCTCCCACACTTCCCTTTGGAGCCTCCGAAACACTGAGCTAGCTCTAGCAATGCATGCATCAACTTCATTACAATGTGCACATCTCTATCAAGTACCTTGCCAAGGTAAGTGACCTTATCCACAGCATTCCAAACGTCTCCATTTGCTGTAACCAATGATTCCACACATGAATGGTGTGGTGGTGGCTGGTGGAGAGCCTGTGTTTTCTTGGTGTGAAGGATTAGACCACAGTTAGGACAAGCAGCAGAGAATCGATCCATACTTTGTTGCATCTCAGCCTCTGAGGTTGCATTGAGCACACAATGATCTGTGAACAAAAAATTGTGTACCAACACTCCCTCCACTTTAGTTCACTTTTCAAGTTAATAATTTACCATCATTGCAGTAGCT
Organism: Phascolarctos cinereus; assembly: GCF_003287225.1. Lineage (NCBI taxonomy): Eukaryota > Metazoa > Chordata > Mammalia > Diprotodontia > Phascolarctidae > Phascolarctos > Phascolarctos cinereus. The sequence goes on along the minus strand of NW_027555847.1, from coordinate 729,124,077 downwards.
CACCTTGATGCCATGGTCATCCTCATTGAAGATGTCTGTCTTTCTGTCTGTACATAGGTATTTTGGACAACGAGCTGGGCTTGAAATTAGAAACAAGAGGAGGAGGGTAGGCTGAAGGACCAATGAGAATGTGTACAGTGTTTTTAAGAATCCCAAGCTTTCTCCAGGAACAAAACCTTGTATTTTTAATGCCAACATTTTCTGGGTGGTATTATGCGGCACAGAATACTACAGCTTCTGAAGAAGTAAAAATGAGGATCCTCAGAGGATGACGTAGGGAACACCGTAAGTGTGAACCATCTACAATACATTTCATGTGACAGATCAGGCAAGAATAGCCTATCATCAAAGAAATGTGATGATTGGAAAGACAATGTGCTGATCCCGGGAGGAGAGTGAGGAAGCCGTGTGCTCCTTCTGTGCCCTTCAGGTGAAGGAGGAAGGTCCTCGACTGGTGGGGGACACAGACGAGTCACACAGAAGGGGACGGCTTGGACGAGCAAACCTCAGTCTCTGGGGAGAGTGGCTCGCCCTGACTCAAGCTCTACATAGTACTGGTCTCACCAAGTTCATGTCCAAAGGTGGCATCTTCACCAGATGAGTTGTTTCAGCTGCTGCTGGCCCAGGGCTCTGAAGGTGGTCACTCCTTGCTCCTTGGGGCACTGGTGCCAGGTTGACTGCAAACCCAGACTCTGGAACACTGCGAGCCTCCTGCCATTCTAAAACTCACAAGATCAGAGGCTTTACCCCGACCTGACCAGCCTGGAGAAGTAGCAGCCAGGGCCAACCAGACCCTGCCTAGTTCCCTCCCACCCCCACCCAGCCCAAGGGAGCAGGAAAGGTGACTAAGGTCCTACACTCTTGGCTCTTGCTGGACAACACCACCCTTTGGAGACTGTGAGCATTATAACTCATCAGCTACCCACTACTACCCTTAAGACTGACAAACTCCCACCACCTGTTTCCCTATGCACGTATCACTTAATCGCTGACTATCTTAGCATAAACTATCCCTAGCCCCCAGCCCTCCCATTCTATCAAACTCATCCTACTCAGCCATTCCTCACACAGCCCACTCCTAGCCCTTCCCACTGTGTCCACTGGACTTTGTGTCCCATAGAGAACACACATCTCTTCCTTCCAGATCTCTTTCTCTCCTGCGCTTTCTCTCTTCTCCTCCTCCCTGGGAGTCAGCTCCCCCGAGGACATTGCATTGGAGCTGCTCAGCCCTGACATGCTGGTCCTGGCTGGAGCGCTCCTGTTCCCCACCGCCACTTCCACCTTCACCCAGCAATCTCTTCTTTGATGTTCACTCTAGCAAAAAACTCCCACCCATTCGAAATTATGGTGTCTACTGTATACCACCTCCCCCACCATAGACATCTGGTGGCTCAGCAGATAGAGCCCTGGGCCCGGAGTCGGGAAGGCCTGAATTCAAATCCAGCCTCAGATACTATGTCACACTTGGCAAGTTACTTAGCCTTGGTTTGCCCCAGTTTACTCAAGGGTAAAACGGGTATGGATAATAATAGCCTCTACCTTTCAGGACTGTGAGACAACATTTATAGAAGTGCTTCACACAGTGCCTGGCACATAGTAGACACTGTATAAACACTTGTTCCCTTCCCCCTTCCCACATCCCCCTTCCCCCTTTCTCCAACAGCACCTGCTTCACTGAGTTTCCCTCTTCCCAACTCCTACCCTTATACTAGGGGGCATTGCCATTCCTTTTAAGGCTCCTTGAAACCCCCAACTCCTCAGTCTCCATGGCAGAATGACTTGCCTCCCCACTGACCCTTAGCAATGCACGGGAATGGTCACCATTAGCTGGGACTATTCCTCTTTCTCAATCAAAAACGGCCATTTCTCTGACTGAAGCTTCTCTCATTCCACCTCTCCCTCCCAGCCCTAATCTTTGCCTTCATCCTGACCTCTCATTGTCAACTCCTGCTCCCTCTTTGATGTCCTTCCTCTCCAATCCCAACAACTCTGCAGCATCCTCTGTGCCTGCGTTCCTGGTCCCAGGGTCTCATCCCTTGCCCACCTCCGCCCTGGGTCACTCTCTCCTCTGGAGCCCTCTTAGGTCCGGCATGTTCTCTGTGCCGAATCCTTCGTTTCTCTTGTCTACAGCTTGTCTGTACGTTGTTGTTTGTATGCCATCTCCCTTTTAGATTTGGAGCTCCTTGAGGGTAAGGCCTGTCTTTTATTGTTCACTGTATCCCCAGTGCCTGGTACATAGTAGGTGATTAATAAGGGATTATTCACTGACTGCTCTTACCTGTGTGCTTACTAAATGGTGCTGGAGAAGTCCCCACACCCGGCTACCTGGGTGCATTCATGTGAATTCGTGCCATCTACCTTGAGCTGCCCTCTCTTACTGAGAAAACTGAGGTCATTTTCTGTGAGCTTCCACCTTTCCTCTCAAATCTGACACCCTCCCTCACTGTCTCCTCCTCTGCCCCAACTTCTGATCATGCAGAGACTCTTCTCCTTGCCAAGGGCAGCCCCTTGTGTCCCTAGGTGAAGTCAGAGAAAACAGTGCTAAGTAGTGGGAGGAGGTTTGTTAAAGTGAGGAAGCACTTCATTTCAGTGGAGGTTTCAGACATCCTTCTGCTCCTCCCCAGCACCCAGAGCCCCCAGGGATCCAAGAGCAGAGAGAAAGTCACACCTGACAGAGGAGTGGGGGGAGGGGCTCTGCCCACAGAGGGAGTGCTGGCTCTGCTCTTCAGCCAAACATTTCCTCTGTTGTGTGTGTGTGTGTGCGTGCATGTGTCTGTGTCCCAACAAAGAGAGACTCTCAAGGACTTTAAATGGTTCTGAGACCTGGTGACAATGGATTTTAATCCCTGGCATTGGCATATGCTGCGCTGGGCACTGGGCATACCCAGCAAAGTGTGTGGCTTGTCACTGAACCAAGGGCTTTGCTGGCCTGCACTGCGAGGTCCAGGGCACAGTTTGCTGTGGTGCACACACAGGTAGGGAGGAGCAGCCCAGGGTGCTTTGGTCTGGAAAGTCATGGGGGCGGTGGGTGGGGCCAGAAAGGAGCATGGCGGAGTTGATGTCCTAGTGGTTCATGGTTCCAGGATCCAAGAGCGGTTGGGAAGGAAAGGACTGAGTCTCTGATGTGAGTGGTGAGGCCATGTTGGCGAGGTGATTGTGGAAGTAGTAGCAGAGAGAATGCAGTGAATTAAACAAGTGTCAGGCACTGTGCTAGGCACTGGGAATACAAGTAAAACCAGTGAAACAATCCCCACTTAAAAGCTGGGCGGCACAGCAGATAGAGTACTGGACCTGGAATCAGGGAGACCTGAATTCAAATCCTGAGTCAGATGCCTAGTAGCTTTGTGACCCAGGGCAAGTCATTTAACCTCTGTTTCCTCAGTTTCCTCACCTATAAAATTAGGATAGTAACAGTATTTACCTCCCAGGATTGTTGCAAGGACAAAATAATATATTTGTATAAGATGTCTATAAAACACCCAGTTTGTCCAATAGGCAGTTGGAGATACGAGATTGGAGGTCAGGAGCAGGGTTAGGGCTGGAAAAATCTAAGCAGTATCTGCATAGAAATGATAGTTGAATCCATCCATGAGAACTGACAAGACCACCAAGAGAAACAATACACAGGGAGGACAAAAGAGGGCCCAGGACAGAACCATGAGGGACACACTGGGAACGGGCATGATATAATGAAGATCCAGGAAAGGAGACTGAGGAGTGGTCCAACTGGAAGGAGGAAAGCAGGAGAGAGCTAGGTCATGAAAACCTAGACAGGAGGGCAATTAATAGTGGCAGGGGCCACAACCAAGTCAAGATGATAAGGATTGAGAAAGGGCCCCTAGATTTGGCAAATAAGATTGTTGGTAACCATGAAGAGAGCGGTTTAAGTTGAATGGGGTTGGAAGCCAGACTTCTGGGTGAAGGAGAGGATGGAAGCGGATGCCCCACTTCTCCATGGCCCTCTAAGGAGTTGAGCCACGAGAGAAGGATGAGATAGATGGTCGCTAGCAGGAATGGGTGGATCAAGTAGGAGAGTCCTGAGGATGGGGGAGACACAGGCATGGTTGTGGGGCAGTGGCCAGTAGAAGGGAGATTGAAGATAAGAGAGGAGGGGATGGCAGAGGGGACCATCTGCTAAAGGAGGGGAGATAGGATCATCTGTGCATTATAGGGGTTCACTTTGGCTGCCTCTTCCTGTGAGACAAAGGTAATGGAGGAGAAAGCGGTGGAAGAAATCTTAGTGATGTGAGGTGAAGAAGAGGGGGAAAGTGGGAGCTCCCTTCAAATGGCCTTATTTTATTCAGTGAAATATGAACCAAAGTTTTCAGAGGAGAGTTGGGAGATGGGGTTGACATGTGAAGGTTGAGATTAGATTAGAAAATCCACTGAGGTGAGCAGAACAGTGAATCAGTTAGAGAAGTATAAAGGGATTGCCTTGTTGAAATGAGGGCCCAGGTGAGATTATGTACCATAAATTTGTAGAGAACCCAGTCATCATGATTTCTTCCATCTCCATTCAGCAGCAGGAGAGAGGAATAAAGGTAGTAGATGAGAGTCAGAATGAAGAAGGGCAAGATCTTTTATAGAATAATGTGGCAAGGGAATCAAGAGGACAGCATAAAGTTGAACTGGTTCACCAAAGGGTCAAGATGCAGAAGGGAGGAAAGTGTAGCCAGTGAAGGACTCAGGAACTGGTCATGGTGAGGATGAAGAACAGATTTCGTGGCTGCAGTCAAAAGGAGATGTGGAATGACAGCCAATAGTGATCAGATAAAGGAGTCTCAGAGCTCATAAACAAGGAAGTGGTGTATTTATGAGTGATGGTGAGATCAAGGGTAGGACCACCTCTGGGCATAGCTGCAGCAGGTTGTAATAGGTCAGGGAAATCCATAATTGGTAGGTTAGGGTTTTTGAAGGAGTGTTAACTTATTTGACGGATTCCCCTAGAGAAAGAGCATGAGAAAGGCACTGAACTCATTGAGAAGGGAGGAGAGTTTCCTGGAAGTTGAGAGTCAACAGTCACCAGAATCTTGACTAGGTGATTAAAACGGATGGAATGAACCTCAAAGGAAGAAAGGTTACCAGTAGATGGCAGCAGAGGTAGAGAGCGGAAGTGGCACAAGGGAACCAGAAGTATTTTAACCAATGAGTTGGGGATTATGAAAATGCAACCAATACTAATAAAGGTTCTCAGGGAAGCTGTGTCACCGGAAGAGAACCAGGTCTCAGTGAATCCAAGAACATGGAAGGAAAGAGGAAAAGGTTTAAAAATAATGGTTTGTTGCTTATGGAACAGGCATTCCAGAGAGTACATTAGAAAGGGTGAGCGCTACTAGGGCTGTATCCCAAAGAGTGCATACAAATGGGAAAAGGACCCATATGTACAAAAATATTTACAGCACTGGAAATTGAGGGGATGCCCATCAATTGGGGAATGGCTGAACAAGTTGTGGTATATGAATGTAAGGGAATACTACTGTGCCATAAGAAATGATGAGCAGGCAGATTTCAGATAAACTTGGGAAGACTTACATGAACTGATGCTGAGTGAAATGAGCAGAACCAGGAGAACATTGTACACATGAACAGCAACATTGTGGGATGATCAACTATGATAGACTTAGCTCTTCTCAGCAATGCAATGATTCAAGACAATTCCAAAAGATTCATGATGGAAAATGCAATCCACAGCCAGAGAAATAACTATGGAGTCTGAATGCAGATCAAAGCACACTATTTTCTCTATTTTTTTCCTTTGGTTCTGATTCTTCTTTACAACATAACTAATGTGGAAATATGTTTAATATGATTGTGCATATATAGCCTTATCAAATTACACACTGTCCTGGGGAGGAGAGAGGGAAGGGAGGGAGAAAAGTTTAGAACTCAAAATTCTATAAAAGTGAATGTTGAAAACTAAAAACAAATAAATTTTAAAAAATCTTTAAATGAACATTGAAATTGTCTTTACATGTAATTGGGAAAAATAAAATACTATCAAATTTCAAAAAGGTGAGTACCTTTAAAGTAGTACTTTGTTGGGGTTGGGTTCAAAGGGATAGGAATAAGGGTTAGACTGGCCAGTGGAATACTGGGAACAGAGGTTTTGAATAACAGCAGCAGAGCTTCAGAATCATTGTTAGCAAGGGAATGATGGGTGACAGTGTGGTAATCATTGAGGAATAAGTCTAGGTAGGTTATCATCCATAAATGTTCAGCCTTGGGGTACTGAGTGTTCAGGCAGGACTAGCACCTCTGGTGTGAGGGCTTGCTGAGCCATTTTTGGGGCTGCTCACCCACCTTGGGCGGCCACCTGTCACCCAACTCTCACCTGTGGCTCCAGGAAGCCATAGCATGCATAGCAGCCACACCCCTGTAAAACCAACAGGCCTCAAACTTGTCAGTGAGTTTGGGGATGTCTACCCCAAGCATGTGAAGACTTCCCTCAGCAGAATGGGTGGATAAGAGCAATTTGTTTCAGCAGCCATGAAGGCAGCTGAAGGAGGCACTGTGGAGCACTCAGAGCTCAGTCAGACATGGACAATTCCAAGGGCATCACTGCATCCTGGCCATAGCTAGCTGTCCTGACTTCTGTCCTGCCACTGGACTTCGATGATTCTGGAAGACTGAGAAGGATGACTTTGTGCAGCTCTGCCTCACTTAAATCCAATTCATGTCCAAGTTAAGACGGCACCTTCATGATGATCAGTCCTCTTCAGAAAACAAAGGACAAACAACACTAGTCTCGGAGTTTTAGGCAGCAGTGTGCAGCTGGAAAGTGCGTGGGGAGGGAGGTGTGGAGGATGCCCTGGTGGGGGCCAGACTCTTTCTAGGTTCATTTTTGTTTTATTCCTAACCTAGGCCAAGCTTCTTCTGTCTCTGAGGTTAGGGTTAACCAGTAATAGCCCCACAGAGATTTAAGTGGTGAAATTTAGACCTTTAGGACCTTGCCAAGACAGGGTAGCATGGTAGAAATAATATCTACTGGGGGATCTCTTGATGCGTTGGCTAGGTTAGATCTTTCGCTAACAAGAAAATAATGTCTCCTGAACCTCGATTAGCCTTGATGGCGAAGGCTCAAACCATGTTAGCACTGATGTGGCTTCCTGGTCACCTGACAGTATAAAAGAGGCTAGCCCACATGGGATGTGTCCTTCAGAGCTTCTGAGTGGGTTCAACTATCATCTCCATGAAGAGGATTCTCAGAACTACATCTGGGCTGGCAATACCAGCTACCATTTGGGTATTTTGAATTATATGTCCAATAGATCTGTTAGTCAACATGTCCAAGACGAGAGCTGTCTTCTTTTCCCTCCAAACTTCCCATCATTACTGAAGGCACTACCGACCTCCCAGACACTCAGGTCCCGGCCTCGTTATTACCTTTGACTTCTCTCTTGCACTTCCTATAATCCATCTATTGTCAAGTCTTGCCATTTCCATCTCCATGACATTCCTCGCACATGCAACCTTCTGTTTAGTCACCACGCTGGTGACACCCTCTTCACCTCCACTCGGACTATCACAATGGCCCGTTGGCAGTCTTCTTGTCTAACTTTACCCCATTCATCCTCTACACAACTGTGCCTGAAGCTCAGGTCTGATCATATCACCCTCTTACTCAGCAAACTCTAATGGCTCCCTATTATGTGCAGGAACAAATACAAAATGTTCTAAGACCCTTCACAATCTGGCCCTCTTCTCTCTCCAGTCTCCTGAAAGTTCACTCCCCTCCACACTCTATAATCCAGCAACTCTTGCATTTGTGACGTTTCTCGAACATGACACGCCAGTCCCCAACTCTGCCTTTCCCTGGCTACTCCTCCATGCCAGGGAGGTGCTCCCCTCCTCACCTACAGGCTTCCCTAGCTTCTTGCAGGACAGGCCAAAGTGCACCTTCTTCAGCTCTCTCAGGCCTCTTCCAACCCTTCCTCTCCAACTCACCCCTCAATGCCTTTGCTGAGATTACCTTACATGGATGTATATGTATATCTATACTTATGTGTGTGTGGATAAGATATAGAAAGTAGGTACATAGCTGATTGTATTGTCTCCCCCAATAAAATATTAGCTTTTGAGGGCAAAGACAATGTTTTTGCCTTTCTTTGTATTCCCAAGACTTGGCACAGTGCCTGGCACATGGTGCTTTATAAATATTTGACAGACCGAATGCCCCATAGTGATGAGTCATCATGCCCTGCCCCAATGACAAGATATGCTTCTGTACAGAGATAAGGGAGCCCACACATACTAGAACTACCGCTACATCTGCATCAAGAACCTTTTCCACATTATTACTAACTTTCCATTTATTAACTTTTAAATGATGTTCCAACTCTTTCTTTCCAATCTTGAACTTGTGTGACTGGCCAAATCTGAATCAGGCTTGGCCAATATATTACTGACTCCCAAACACCAGGACCCTTCATCCCTCTACTACCTTTTGTTCTGGGGTGAGTCTGAGCATTTCTGTGTCGTTGAGGAAGCTCCTAATCCCTTTCTCAATTAACAGTCTTCAATGATCAACTATAAATTTAGGGACTTGGGGAGAGAGACCTGAGGAGGTCAAGGGAAAGGAAAAGATATAAAATGACCACTGTGGGAAACTGGATACGGATGTGCTTCACCAGCGCCATGGAGAAACAGTGTAATCTACTTGGAAAAGTTCTGAACTTGAAGCTGACTCAGGTACTGAAGACCTGATTGTGTGCCCAAACAGATGTGTCACCATGGGCAAGTCACTTACTACTCTGCACCTCACTGTCCTCATCTCTAAAATGAAGACAACATCTATAGGTTTTGATAAGGCTAAAGTGCAATAATGCATATATGTAAGAGTGGGGGCCCACCCCGTTTATCACAGAAGCCCAAACATCCCAACTGAATCAATCAAAGGCATATTAGGTATGAATAAATCCTTAATTAATTTGAAAAAAGTCATAGGGTCACTAGATAAAGACATGACACCTCCTAGGAAATATCTTGGTTAAAAATCAAGTTTTTCTGTTGAGCAACATATAAAATCAGCAAACTGTTTCAAAGCCAATTGATTAAGTGGCAAATTCAGGAACTAAGGATGCCAGCCCCTTGAAAGGGATGACTCTTAGGGAGGGGGGAAATTCCCTTCTTCCCTCTCCATTTATAATGTTACTAGGGAGAATTTACTAGCAGGAGACAACACGTCTAGCTTGGAGCAAAGAGCAACATGCTGAGGGCAAATAGATCTCCCAAGGAAACATATCCAGAGATGGACTGGCTGTTATAACCTTGACAACTGCAAAGTTCAGGAGACCCAAGTGTAGACCAGAGGACCTGGTCTACTGAGGACCAACTAGATACCCACCGAGGAAAGTCAGAAAAGGCACTGATTTTCAGGGCCCAGCAAAGCTGCACAAAGGGAGAGAAGAACTTCCAGGAACCAGGAGTGATGAGCTTACCATTTGACATATGTGATTCCTACACATACGTCTCACTTCCATTTTACTCCACATTGGAGTTCAGTCTCCATAGAGAACTTATGAGATCAAGGGCAGAGAATGTCCTAGGTTGGGGGGATTATTTCTGTGACAACTGCTTTTGCTATACCTGCTTAGTCAATGCCCTTTTTAAAAATGTAATTAAGTCTGATAATCCCATCAATGATCAATAGTACTAGAAACTGCAGCCCTCCAAGGTTACTCCTAAAATCCTGAAAGGAAGAGTCAGCCACCTTCTGGGAGACCCAGCTGGACAATGCTCATGGAAGGTGGGAAACAGCCTCAGAAAGGCTGTTATATTTGTAAAGGGCTTTGCAAAATTTAAAACTTTTTTTCTTTTTTTTTCGTGAGGCAATCAGGGTTAAGTGACTTGCCTAGGGTCACACAGCTAGGAAGTGTCAAATGTTCGAGGCTGGATTTGAACTCAGGTCTTCCTGACTCCAAGACCGGTACTCTGTCCACTGCACCACCTAGCTGCCCCCAAAATTCTAAACTTTACATAAATGTCAAGTATTATTGTAAATATTATGATCTGCAAGGTTCTCCTTTAGCTTAATTTTTAAAATATTAGGCTGAACTGCTGAAATTAGCAAAAATTCTTCCCACATTTGTAAGGATTTATTATTCAAAAGACTTCAGATATGAATTCTCTGATGTCGAGTAAGTTGTGTGCTCTGGCAGAATGCTTTCCCACATTCATTGCATTTATAAGGTTTCTCTCCAGTGTGAATTCTCTGATGTACAGTAAGATATGAGCTACAGCGGAAGGCCTTCCCACATTCCTTACATTCATAAGGCTTCTCTCCAGTATGAATCTTCTGATGCAGAGTAAGATGTGAGCTACTTCGAAAGGCTTTTCCACATTCAGGACAACCATAAGGTTTCTCTCCACTATGAATTCTCTGATGTAGAGTAAGGTGTGCACTATGACGGAAGGCCTTCCCACATTCATTACATTTATAAGGTTTCTCTCCACTATGAATTCTCTGATGTACAGAAAGTTGTGAGCTTTGACAGAAGGCCTTTCCACATTCACTACATTCATAGGGTTTCTCTCCAGTGTGAATTCTCAGATGCTGAGTAAGTTGTATACTATTTCGAAAGGCTTTCTTGCACTCATTACATTCATAAGGTTTTTCTCCAGTGTGAATTTTCTGATGTTCAGTAAGGCCAGTTCTTTGGCAAAAAGTCTTCCCACATTCATTACATTCATAAGGTTTCTCTCCAGTATGAATTTTTTGATGTCGAGTAAGTTGTATACTCTGGCAGAAGGCCTTCCCACATTCATTACATTCATAAGGTTTCTCCCCAGTATGAGTTCTTTGATGTACAGTAAGTTCTATGCTCTGTCTAAAAGCCTTCCCACAGTCCTTACATTCATAAGGTTTTTCTCCAGTATGAATTTTCTGATGGACAGTAAACTGTGTATGTGTGCGGAAGGCTTTTCCACATTCACTACATTCATAAGGTTTCTCACCAGTATGAATCTTCTGATGTACAGTAAGGTCTGTGCTACAATGGAAGGCTTTCCCACATTCCTTGCATTCATATGGTTTTTCTCCAGTGTGAATTCTCTGATGTACTGTAAGGTAGGAGCTATAACGGAAGGCCTTGCCACATTCGATACACTCGTAAGGTTTCTCTCCACTATGAATTCTGTGATGTAGAGTAAGTTGTTCCCTCTGACGAAAGGCCTTTCCACATTCATTACATTTATAAGGTTTCTCTCCAGTGTGAATTCTCTGATGTACAGTAAGATATGAGCTACAGCGGAAGGCCTTCCCACATTCCTTACACTCATAAGGCTTCTCTCCAGTATGGACCTTCTGATGCACAGTCAGTTGTGAACTACTTCGGAAGGTCTTCCCACATTCATTACATTCATAAGGTTTCTCTCCACTATGAATTCTGTGATGTAGTGTAAGCTGTTCACTTTGCCGAAAGGCCTTCCCACATTCACTACATTTATAAGGTTTCTCTCCAGTATGAATTCTCTGATGCACAGAAAGTTGTGAGCTCTGGCAGAAGGCCTTGCCACATTCACTACATTCATAAGGTTTCTCTCCACTATGAATTCTTTGATGTAGACTGAGTTGTGAGCTCTGGCTAAAAGCTTTTCCACATTCATTGCATTTATAAGGTTTCTCTCCAGTATGAATTCTCTGATGTACAATAAACTGTGTTCGCTTATGGAAAGTCTTCCCACATTCACTACATTTGTAAGGTTTCTTTCCACTGTGAATTGTCTGATGAACAGTAAGGTCTGTGCCACACTGGAAGACCTTCCCACATTCCTTACACTTGTAAGATTTCTCTCCAGTACGGATGCTCTGATGTTCCGTAAGGTTGGAGCTATAAAGGAAGGCTTGGCCCCATTCAGTACATGCGTATGGTTTCTTGCCACTATGAATTCTGCGATGTAGACTGAGTTGTGAGCTCTGGATAAAAGCCTCTCCACATTCATTGCATTTACAGGATTTCTCTGTGGAACGAATTCTCTGATGTACAACAAACTGTGTTTGCTTGTGGAAGGCCTTCCCACGTTTGTTACATTCATAGCATAGCAGTGCTCTGGTGCAAAGTTTCTGATGTTGAGGAAATCTTGCCTTCTCGGGGAAGGCTTGGCCACATTCACTACACTCACAAAGTTTCTCTCTGGGATGAATCTTGCGATGGCCACTAAATCCTGTTCTCAGACCAAAGACCTGTCCCCATTCGTTACATTCACAAGGTTTTGTTCCCACAGGAAGCATCTGAGGCTGCGTAAGTTGTTTGCTCTCAAAGACGACCTTCCCACATTTATTACATTTTGGAGGTGTCTCTTCAGCTTGAATTCTGTCATGGGAAGAAATGGATGAACTATGGTTAAAGCCTTTCCCACATTCACTGTACTCGTTAGGTTTCTTGTCAGCATTTAATCTAGAATATTAAACAAGGTCTGAATTACAATTTAAGAATTTCCCACATTAATTTTACTTAGAAAAACACCTGCTTAAAGCAGATGATTATCTTTCCCTGGGTCTGAATAGACTTCACAGTTCTTTATCAGGATATCCCATCTATGGACTGCTTCTGATAGATACTCTTGACTACAGAAAAAGGATCTGTCCTAGACTGAAGCTTTTGCTATATTCATTACTCCCACTGATCACTTCACTGGAAGTTCTGATTGGGTGAGTTTCACTTGCCTAGAATGTCTTTCTTTACTGCTCTCTATCTGCTGCCTCTTCAACCTGGTACCACCTTCTGAAGCTTCTTCCAACTTGGAAACCCAGGGCCAATCCCTGGAGAGTTTTTCTTTAGATAATCCTTCTCTAGGAATGACAAGCATCCGAGTTGATTCTTTGGATTCAGGCAGTATCTCAAATTCTGAAATTAAAACAAAACAAAACAAACAATAAGTCTCACTTCCCTGCCAAGAGAAAGGAAAATACAGTTGTATTGCTGAGTTCAAGAAAGAGCAAGAAGGCTGGATCACAGACTGTATGTAGAAGAGTAAGGTGTAAAAAGAGTGGAAAGGGTGAGGGGCAGCTCAGGAAGGGCTTTGGAATATTATTATTATTGTTATTGTTATTACTATCATTATTATTATTATTATTATTATTTTGTGAGGCAATGGGGTGAAGTGACTTGCCCAAGGTCACACAGCTGGCAAGTATCAAGTGTCTGTGGCCAGATTTGAACTCAGGTCCTCCTGAATCCAGGGCCAGCGCTCTAGCCACTGTGCTGTCTAGTCAGACAGAGAATCTCACATTTGGTCCTGAGACTCCAGGCAGCACCTGGAGTCATTTCACCATGAACGCTTCCCAGTAATCTGGCGTAGGCCCTCTTCTCTTCCCTCCCTTCTTTCTCTCTCTTGGAGAACTCTTCAGTTTCTATACATTCACTATCTTCTCTCTCCCGATGGCTCCCAGATCTCTGCATCCTGCCCCAGCCTCCATGGTACCTCACCAGCTTCCCCAGGACGTGCCAAAGACACTTACAAGTCAACATGTCTGCTCCATTACCTTTCACCATCAAACCCGTCTCTCTCCCAAAGTTCCCTGCTACTGTGGAGGGTACCACCACCCTCCAGTCACCCCATCTCCTGCCCCAAAGACTCAGTTTTCAGATCTCCCACCATCTTTTGCTCCCATCCCTGCCTTTCCATTCAGACGGCCACTATCCTAATTCAGGTTCTCTTCACGCTTGCCTGGACCATTGCAATAGCCTCCTAACTGATCTCCTTGCTTCCTCTCCCTGCTGCAGGCCATCCTCCATTCAGCTTTCTCCTCATGTGATTTTCTTAACCCTAAATTCTCCCTGCTTCATAAATTCCTGGTGCCTCCCTTATTGGTCCCAGGATTAAATATAAATTCCTGTGTTTGACATCTAAAGCCTTTCACAGCTTGACCTTTCTAGGCTTACTACACATCATTCCCCTTTATGGATAGGACAGTCTAGGAAATGGACTTTGCCCAACTTCCTCGTTCATAACAATTCATCTCCCACCTCCATGTCTTTGCATCAGCTGTCCCCTACATGCCTGGGATGCATTCCTTCTTCACCTCCCCTGGCACAGCTCTTCATGCCCACCTTCTATCTGAAGCCTTTCTTGATCCCACCTCTCCCCACTTCCCATTATCAGTGCCTTTCCCCCAAAATGACCTTCTATCTACCCAGATGTCTACACTGTCACTCTGAACCAGAGTATAAGCTCCCTGAAAGGAGGGGCTGTTCACTACTTCTTTGTGTTACCAGGACGTAACAGTGGCTGGTGCAGAGTAGGCACCTAACAAATGTTCATTGACTGATGGGATACAGCTGAGAAGGTGTGGTGTAGATGAGTTCTGGAGGGTGTTAAGTACCACACTCACAATCTCAGAGATAACACGGAGCCATTGGATTTGAAGAGGACAGTGACACTGTGGTCTGTGCTTGGAGAAGGACAGTTGGACAGCTGTGTTAATGACAGTCTGAGAAAGGAGAGGGCTGAAGTAGGAACACCAACAGGAGACCACCATTTCAGGCAAAGGGCAATGGTAGTGGAATTACATGTGAAGAGATGTCAAATCTGGGGGAGCTGATGAGGTGGGTGGCTATGAAAGAGCATAAAGAGAAGAGCGCCCAGGTCAGACCCCTGGTTAGGGGTGACCAAGAAGGAATGATCAGGCAGGAGAACCAGACAAGGGCAGAGTCGTGAAAAAGGAGAGGATGCTGCACCCAGGAGGAGGGGGTGGCCAGTGGATGCTGCTGAGAGGTCAAGAGGGACCGGACCCCTGCCAGCAGCCTCTGACTGCAAAGCCCTCCTCCCACCCCTCACCCCTTGCCCAAGAAGCCTCCAGCCCCTGCAAGGGTCAGCTCCAGGCCGTTTCTAAATCCCCCACTTGTTTATGCTCTCTCCCCCAAGTCAGTTGTAATTACTTATCTGTGTATGTTTCTCCCCCAGTAGAGCATAAGCTCCTTGTGGGTAGGAAATTTTTCACTGTTGTCTCTGTATCCCCAGTACCTAGCATAACACCTGGCCCATGGAAAAAGGAATTAAGAGGCCCTTTGAAGAGGGTAAAAGAGGAGAGCGTAAAAGCTGGCTTGAAGCTTAAACTAGGATCCTGGCAACTGATGTCAACACTTCCTGGCAAATAGAGGAAGAAGACGTAGAAGTCTTAGATTGAATGTTCCTGGGCTCAAAGACCCCCGCAGGTGGCCACTGCAGCCATGACACGAAAAGACGCTTGCTCCCTGGATGGAAAGCTATGACAAAAGTAGACAGCAGACTGAAAAGCAGAGATGTCGCCTTGCCAACAAAGGTCTGTATGGTCAAAGCTATGGTTTTTCCCATAGTGACGTATACCCGTGAGAGCTGGACTCTAAGGAAAGCTGAGCGCCGCAGAATCACACTTTTGGATTGTGGCGCTAGAGAAGGCTTTTAAGAGCTCCTTGGACAGCAAAGAGATCAAATCAGTCAATACTTAAAGAAGTTAATTCAGGCTATTCACTGGAAGGTCCAATACTGAAGCTGAAATACTTTGGCCACATAGTGAGAAGATGGGCCTTATTAGAAAAGAGCCTGATGTTGGGAAAGATTGAGGGCAAAAGGAGAAGGGACGGCACAGGAGGAGATGGATGGATGGTGTCATGGAGGCGACGAACGTGAGCTTAGCCTGACCGGGGGAGATGGTGGAGGACGGGAAGGCAGAGTGCTGGGGTCCACGGGGTCACGAAGAGTCAGACACGACTCAACAACAACACAGAAATGATTCACAAATCCTTCCTGAACATAACTGGGTATCAGTTCGATGACGCAGATGGGCAGTACAGCACACAGAGTGTTGGACGTGGAATCAGAGGCCTGAGCTCAAAGCCAGCCTCAGACACTGACTCCATGACCCTCAGCGAATCATGTAACCTCTGTCTGCTTCAGACTCCTCATCCATAAAATGGGATAACAGCCCCAGCTCGGAGGGTTGCTGTGGGGCTCAAACGAGGCACCCTGTGCAAAGGGCTTTGCAAACCCTCAAGGACTGCACAAACACTACCAATCATTATGTTTCAGTGTGAGGTCCTAGCTTTATCCCAACTTAACCCAAGTAAGAATTAGCCTGATGATCCAGCACGTCAAGACTTTGGGATCCTTGCTCAGTTACCCTATGTCTTCACTACCTTCCCCCACTTTCCATCACCCAAAAATCTGATCAACCTGCCAGCCTTGCTTTACCGTCACAGCCCCAGGCCATCAAACACAATCCCTGGGAAACCCCAGTGGAGAAGCTAACTGTTAGATTAACACCCCACCACAAGGGACACCACGCTGACGTCACGCCTTCGGTGGCTCTCAGCCAGGTCTGGCTTTTCCATCTGGTCCCACACGCCTTCAATGCTACTGTCATGGCTACAGCAATCTCCATCTCTGTCACAAGAGCATTCAGAGCACTGCAAAGTGCTTTGTTAGAAGGAGGAAAAGCATATCCACAGACTTCTCCTGAGTGACCCACAGAGAAACCATGACCAAAGAGCACAGCCCTTCCTTGACGAGGCCTTCTGGCTCCATCCTCTCTGCTTCCTGACTCCTTCCAACTGCTCTGTAAAGCCAGGCAGGACTCTGCCCAGGAGGCTGTCAAAGTGTGCGTTCTGCCTCTGGAGATGCCAGCGAAGGATCGCTGGACCCATGGAAGCGGACAGGATCACTGTGACATCACCGGTCCAGACTCCTCCACTCCCCAGCACACACACATGCGAATTCCTAGAAAGATCACGCGCTCGTGACACTGATGTGATGGATGAATGAAGCGATCCTCATCCAATGGAATTCTCTCTTGGTGATTCTCATGGCTCCATGGGTCCAGTGATCTTCGCTGGACATCCTTTTGGACAGTTTGTCAGCACACAGAGCTCACCATATCTCTTCCCAAACCCACAACTGCTCCAGTCTTCCCCGGTTCTACACGTCTCACTCAGGTTTGTAACATCAAAGATACCCTTTACCCTGTTTCTGGCGCACACAATGGCTCGCTTGTCTGATTCTCACTCACTCACCTGCACCGCTGCTCCTGGGGCTATCTCCTCCGGCCATCCAAGGCACATCTCCTCGTTCTAGCTGGCCGACCACGTCTGGTCTGGAAACTGCCAGTCCTGCTTGGGGGAAGTGGGAAAAAGCTGGGAACTCACTATGAGCCCCTTCTCTCTTTGGAACAAAGACAGTATGACAGGCAGACTCAACAGATGGTACCCAGGCCCCCCGATACAGTTCTGTGTTGTGTTCACAGGCAGTGTGGGGTGTGGGTCACTGAGAGAACAGAAGGCCATGAGATCATGAGCCCTCCTTGGGAAGAGCCTGGGGCCCAGGGGAGCCTCCTTACCCAGGCACACCAGGTTCCTGTAGTTCTCCAGCGTCACCTCCCGGTAGAGCTCCTTCTGAGAAGGTTCCAGGTACCCCCACTCCTCTGGGGTGAAGACCACAGCCACGTCCTCGAAGGTCACTGACCCCTGAAATACCAAGGACACCTGCGCTTGCCCCAGAGGCCACCTTCCCTATGGCCCTGGGACAAACAAAGCAAGTGGACCTCACACCATTCTAAGGCAGCTTGGGGGTGCAGAGGATAGCGCTGGACTCCAAGTCAAGAAGATCTGCTTCCGACAAACACTTGTCTGTGATCCTAGACAAATCACTTCATCTCTTTAAGCCTTAGTGGTCTGTAAAATGGGGACAAGGACAGCACCTGCCTTCCACAGTTGTGTGAGGATCAAGCGAAATCACAGGGGTATTGTGCTGACTCAGCATAATGCTTGGTGCGCAGGAGGTGCTTAGACAATGCTTGATTCTTTCCCCCGCCCCCGCCCCCAGTCAGGCTGCAGATGAGGAAGCGGACTCCCCAGCGTGAAGGCCCCAAGGAGTCCGCGTGGCCCAGACCTGCATCAGTGTCTGCGCTACAGCCCCTGCTTCCCCTTCAAGGGGGCCCCACTGGGTAGAAGGCTTTTCCTGACAAGACTAGACAGGCCCTCCATGCCTCTGCCCCTTGGTCTCCCCCCGCCCCAGCAGAGCCGGCTGACCTAGGCCATCTCAAATCCAACACTCCCCCAAAAGAATCCTTTGGGCCAGCTGGCCTCACAGCCTCAGAGGCATCCTCAGCTCCGGGCCCTCCAGTCACATCCGTTCCCTCCTCCCCTCCTCACGCAAGCCTTCAGCCTCTCTTCCCTGGACCGCCGGGTCTCCCTCATCCTTCAAAGGCCCCCTGGGGCCCCTCTTCCCTCAGCTTTCGTCCTCAGTCCTGCTTTTCAAAACCAACCTCCACTCTCCGCTTCCCCTGCTTCCCCCTCTTAGCCCCTAAAGTCAGCCTTGCTTCCATCCTCCCCCCAAATCTTCTGAATCTCTGCTGACCACCCGCCCTCTCCTGCTCCTGAAGGCTCCTCTGTCTCCTTTGTTGGACTCTCCTCCAGGTCTCACCCACTCATGGTGGGCTGCCCCTCGCCTCTGCCCGGAGGGTGGGTCTCCTCTCCCCTCTCTGTGCTGTCCTGCTTGCTGACCTCATCAGTTCCCGGGGGGTCACTTTTCTCACCACTGCATCTCCTGCCCCTAAGTGGCCCTCTTCTATCCCCTGAGCCCCAGGCCCACCTCCCCACTAATCGCCCACTGGACCCCTTTGCCTGGGTGTCAGGGGTGGGATGAAGGGGTGGGTCACAGATGCTGAGGAGGTAGGTGAGCCGGGAGGCCTGGGGTTGGTAAGGACTTTGCTGTGTGCAATGACACGGGTTAAGGAGGGGAGGCTGTGAGCCAGGGGCCAAATTCCTAGAGAAAAAAGCCTGACTAACTTGGGGTTGGTAGATGACTGAAACCAGGATCTGGAGAGGGAGAGATGGACAGAATGAATGGGGGCCCGGAGCGGGCTGGAAGAGGCCTGGCCCATCCAGAACGATGTCCTCCCCTCCCTCTGCTCTGGTGTGACTGGTTCTGGAAAGGCCTCCATGGGGCAGAGTCTGTGCTAGGGGGAGGCAGGTTTCTGTGAATAATACTCTCAGAGCTGGGAGAGGGTCCACCTGATCCCACCGGCCTCCACTTTGGAACAGCTCTCAGGGCGGGGACATCTTAAAGCGGCCTTCCTGTCACTTCCACCTATCCGTTGCTCTAGGGAAAAGACAGAGGCTGCTCACTAAGAACGTCGCCTTCTCAGAGCACATCCCTCAAAGCACTTCTGTGTCTCCCCTTCACCTCCATCCCCCAAATCCATTGGCTGTCACCCTCTTGCTCTCCTCTTCTCCCCATTTGAACAGCTGGAGGTCACCTACAGCAGGGCTCCTCACGCCGCTGCAGTCCAGTCACCTCCTCTGACCCAGCACTTTTTTACTGGAATTTGCCCAGTTCACAGAGCATCCCAAGCCCTTTTCAGTCGTCCCTGGAAGTCGCCATCAGAATTCTCTGTCCGCATACTGCTCCTCTCGACTGTGACTGGCATGAGCTCCGCTTCTCTGGCTCTGATTTGAACGTGTGGCAGAGTCTTTATTTTCCTCACCCAGGCGCACATCCTGCTCCAGAATGGGAGACTGTCAAGGATGGCAGAGCTGGAGGAGACAGCCTGGCTCTTTCCCACAACTACCCCGACTTCCCAATCCAGGAAGAGAGCCAGTCTGAGGAATGATTAGGAAGTCTCAGGAAAAACCACAGCTGCCCACATCTCCAGTCCAGTGTTGTGAATCTGGCCCCCAGGCATGGACCAAGGCAAGGGGAAAAAGGGACGCCTGTGATCCCAGACAGGGGGTGAGGCTTCAGGCCCCGTGTCTCTGGGTCTGCAGAGCCTTCCAGCCAGCTGACAGAGGCCTCGGGTGTGTCAGAGCTCCAGCTAGGGGCAAGCCCGTGGGTGTGTGGAATCAAACTGGTGGCAGGAGCCTGCAAAGTTCAGACCAGGAGGGCAGTGATCAGTCACTGCCCCCGATCAGACAAACCTGGGGCATCAATAGCTTGTCAGTCCCTTTCCTGAACCACCCCTGTGATCTTCAAAGTACACAGTGCTCAATGCCTGGAGAACAGGCAGGACCCCAGAAAATACAGACCAGGGCAACACAAGGCTCCTTCCAGAAGTGCCCAGAGCCTGGCACTAACACAGTGCCCCAATGCAGGAAGTAGGGCTGGCAGATAAGCAGTTCTGGACAGGCCCAAGCTGCAGAGCCAGAAGAACTCTACAACACCCAAAGGCAGAGCCTAGAAGGAGACAGCCAGATGTGAGCTGACCAAGAGCTAGGACCTCGCATCCCTGGGGCGTGAGCAGGTACTTAACAGGTGCTCACTGTCTGACCTGCCTTAAGGTGCAAACAGAAGTTAGATCTGCTGCACAGAGCGGCAGCGACTTGTGAAGAGGGAGAAGGACTGGGGGTTGGGCTAGGCCACCGTCAGGCCAAGGCCGGAGGGGCCTCAGTGTAGACACCTAGATGACAATCAGGAGAGCCAAACAGCCTTACACGATGCCAAGCTTCTGAAAAGGAAGTCCTGGTGTGCCCACAGAACCGGCTACCTGGAGAAAGATGAACATTTACCTAGGCAGAAAATGGAAGGGAACTTGGGAACGGTCATTAGGTGGATGGAGAAGGTGGTGAAGGAAGGCAGGAGTGCCCCTCCAGGTCACCACGTGGACAAGGGGAAGCAGGTCTGGGAACAAGAATTTATCTGGGCCTACTACGTGTCAGGCTTTGGACAAATGACACCTTGTCGAAGAGCTGAGCGCTGGCGCAGCCGGCGATGGCATTGGGCAGGTTCAGGCTTCGTGTTGGCATGAAAGGACACCCTGACGTCCACCAAAAATGTTTGCTTCTCAAAACAGACACATCTTTCCAAGGGCACAGAGCCATTTAATCTCTCTAGACTTTGTCATCAGGACAACTAAACCAGACAAGTTTGAGGCACTAGTTCATACTCTAACATAAGGTCTATGATTGCGCCTGTGTCTGAAATGAAGCATTCTGGAAAGCAAACATTTACTAATGCAAACACTCTTAAAAAAAAGTGAGATACAATGGAATTACTCCAGCAGTTACTGGATGGGAAAAGCTAGGAGCATGCATACTTCTTGGCACAGTAAGAAAAATTTACAAAAAGTCCCCAAGATTTAAGACGTGAAAACCTCAAAAACCCTCCCGGCTTCCTTCAAGTCCCACCGAAAATATCTTTTACCAGAAGCCTTTCCCAATTCCTCTCAATTCTAATGCCTGCTCTCTGTTAAATTACTTCCTATTCATCCTGTCCATAGGTCCTTTGTTCATATTTGTTTGTTTGTTGTCTGCTCATTAGCTTGTGAGCACCCTGAGGGCTGGAATTATCTTTTGCCTTTCTTTGTGCTTAGCACGGTGCCTGGAACATAGCAGGCACTTAATAAATGTTTGTGGATTACTGGTTGATAGAGAAGACAATAAACACATCTTTTACTGACCACAATGTAGTAATTAATACACTCCAGAGAAGGACCATTGAAGAAAGGATTAAAACAAATTGTAGGCTAAATAACACAATCCTAAGAAATTGGTGGGTCCGAGAACAAATCATAGAAATAATAGATATTGACCCAAAAAAATGACAACAATGAGACAACATAATAAAATTTGTGGAACAAATTTCAAAGTTCCAAAATAAATGCCAAAATAAAAGTTCTGAAAATCAAAGCAGAGATTAACAAAACTGAAAGCAATAAAAAAAAAACTCCACTGAATTAAGAAATAAAACCAGACACTGCAGAAAAAACTTTGTAACAAGTATCCTTGATAAAAATCTCATTTGCAAGATACAAGGAATTGATTCAAACTGCTAAGACAAAGAGTCTTTTGCTAAGAGTAATTCCCTAATTGATAAATGGCCAGAGTAAATGAACACAGAGTTTGCAAAGCAAGAAATCAATTTGCAAAGGAATCAACAGCAATATGAAAAAAAAAAACCAAACCCTCCATATCACTAACAATTAGAGAAATGTAGCATAAAGGAACTGTGAGGTTTCACCTCCCACCTATCACGTTGACAAAAATGACAAGAAGCAAACAGGAAAATGGGCCCCTTCCTGTGGCGTTAGGAAAGCAGTGGGCTGATATTCCAGAAATCAGTCTGGAAAACCACCACTAAAGTCTGCTTCCCCTTCAATCCAGCAATACCACTAGACCTGTACTCCCAAGAGATCAAAGAAGGAACCCATATCAAAACAATGTTAGAACAGTTCTGTTTGGGGTGGCAAAGCACAGGAAACAAGGGGATGGCCATCAGTCGGGGCTGCACAAATCATGGTGTCTGAGGGTGATGGAACACCATGGCGCTGTAAGACATGATGAAGCGGATGGTTTCAGAGAACCCTGGGAAGACCTGTATCAACTGATGCAGAACTGGAGCAGAATCCGCAGAACAATTTGTACAGTGACCACACTAAAAGAGAAGCAACTGGGAAGGCCTCCAGGATTGTTCACCGCACAGACCAAGCCCAGTTCCAAGGGAGCAACAATGGTGCGCTGCCCCTCTCCTGACACGGGGGGGCAATGGCCTGAGACTGAAAGACATAGTTTCTAGTAATGGCCACTGAGGGGAATTGTTTTGCTTGACTCTGCACATTTGTTAAATGGTTTTACAAAAGATGTGTGAAACTGCAGGCCAGGGGCAGCTAGGTGGCCACAGTAGATAGAGCACCAGCCCTGGAGCCAGGGGGACCTGAGTTCAAGTCTGGCCTCAAACACTTGACACTAGCTGTGTGCCCCTGGGCAAGTAACTTAACCCTGACTGCCTCACAAAATGAAAGAAAGAAAAAAAGACAGACAGACAGACAGAAAGAAAGAAAGAAACTATAGGCCAGCCAGGCACAAAACTCTTCAGTGCTACTGAACCTGATTAAAATATGTTTGAGTAATGTTTATCAAAATAAGTAAAAATACTATACAACATTAAAAACATTCATCTGTGGTTTTCAAAGTCAATTAGATTCTTTCCTATTTGAATAAGACACCAGAGGT
Organism: Phascolarctos cinereus; assembly: GCF_003287225.1. Classification (NCBI taxonomy): domain Eukaryota; kingdom Metazoa; phylum Chordata; class Mammalia; order Diprotodontia; family Phascolarctidae; genus Phascolarctos; species Phascolarctos cinereus. The sequence goes on along the minus strand of NW_027555847.1, from coordinate 729,101,158 downwards.
TTACAAGAAATGCTCCTTTGTTGGAAAAAGAATTTTTAATGAAATTGATGACTACAATGGGTATAAAAAGAAACACCTCTGTCCCTTGAGGCCAAAGAGGTTACTTGGGAAAAGAGGATTCTGCTCACCTGGCCGGGTCTTGTCAGGAGCAGCACTGCCATTTCTTCCTCCTCCTCCTCCTCCTCTTCCAGGGACTGGGGAGGGCAGAGTTCTCTGGAGACCAGTCTGGGCAAGAAAAGTACCATCAAGGGAATGGATGCTTCTGGCCTGCCCTGACCACAGGCCCAGGCTACAAATGCTACCACAGCATCCTACCGGGGGAACACAAGCATGGCTGATACGGAGGTGAAATTCAATGTAAAAATGATTGGTGAAACCCCCCAAAAGTCACTGCAAGGAAGCAAGTTCTGCCCTCCAGGAGGTTGGTCCACTGGCCAGAGACATGCCCCCAGAGAAATCTAGACAAGGATTCTGGAGAGCCCAACACTGGGGACAGGAGGTGGTGGCTGAGAGGAGGAGGCCTGAGGAATGGTTTGTGAAGACAGGAAGGCCGGGAACAGGCCCGGACTGGAAAACAGATGAGGGGAAAAGGAGTAACCTAGAACCTGGAACCAGACCACGGAGGCTTTCAACACGGGGCCAGAAACTTCTGATTTTGAACTGCTGAACAGCACATGCACTTTGGGTCTCAGTCCAGCCTCAGACACTTCCTAGCTCAGGGACCCTGGGCAGGGCACTTCAGCCCTGGCTGCCTCAGTGTCCTCATCTGTAAATGGGGATAACAGCACCTGATTCTCAGGGCGTTGTGAGGCTCAAAGGGCGCACACATTATAGGCATTTAGTACAGCGCCCGGCATGGCGAGCCTCCACCAAGGTCCCTAACTGGCCTCGGTCTTCCCTTTCCCGGTCACTGTGGAGGGTACCCCCACCCCCTAGCCCCTCGGGCCGCCCCCCGCCCCAACATGGCGCCATTTCCCCGGCTATCCCCTCCCCCCCTCCCCCCCCCACCACTCCCCGGGTGGGTCCTTGGTCCTGGGCGGGGGGCAGGCCCTCTCTGCCCCGGGCCTCTCCCTGGCCCTGCCCCCCCTGCCCAGCTTCGGGCTTCAGCCTTCTCCCCTCCTTATCCCACCCGGAGCTGGCTCCATCCGCATGTGTTTGCGTGTCCTCGAGGGCAGGAACTCTGCCTCCAGCTCTCTCTCATCCCCTGGGCTCAGCTCAGTGCCCCGGGTAGGCAGTAGGCACTTAAGCAATGCTCCCTCTGCCTGACCAGACTAAGGGTAAGCACTGGAGGGAAGAGGCCGGCTCTGTCCCCTCTCAACGTGGTGCCTTTCTTGGGCGGAGCCTATGGAGCTTGTGGTCCACTTACAGCTGCTGATCTACCGCCCAGCCCCGAAGCTAGAGTAGCAAAGGAAAGGGCGTGGGGGGAGGGGAGGGTCGGCGACGCCGCTGATTGGCTCTAGAGCCTCGCCACCGCCCCCGGCCTGACCAATGGATGCGTCCTCACTCACCCGGCCAGGACAAAGAGCTCTGGCCCCAGCTCCAGCAGAGAAAGAAGGCACGGAGGCGGCGGGAGCGGAAGTGACGTGTTGGGAATCCCGAACAGGAGCCCCGCTCCGAGCCGGGGATGCGGCCGCAAAGCCGCCTGGGAAACGTAGTCCGAGGACGATGCGCATGCTCAGAGTCCTTGCCGGCTTCAGGCTCCTCCCGAGGCCCTGCCCTGTCCCAGCAGGCTCCGCCCAGGGGCAGCCCCCTCCGGGCAGCCTGCTCAAAGTCCCTTATCCAGGCCCCCCAGGCCAGCCTAACCACCGCTGGCCTTTCTTCCTCTTCTAGAGGTTCGGTGCCCCCCCCCCCAGCAGACCTGGGAGGAAGGGGAGCCTTGTCCCTGTACTACCTTGGGGTTAGGAGCAGCATTAGGAGGACCTGAGGGCCACCTCAGGCAGGAGAGGACTCGTTTTCCCGAGTTTAAATCCGGCCTCAGACACTTCCTAGCTGTATGATCCTGGGCAAGTCACTCATCCTGTTTGTCCCTGTTTGGCCCAGTTTCCTCATCTGCAAACTGAGCTGGAGAAGAAAAGAAGACCGCTCCAGTATCTTTGCCAGGAAAACCCCATATGGGGTCACAAAGAATCAGACAGGACTGACCAACACAAACGACAACACTGGGTCTCGCCTGCCTACCTTGTGCTATGCTGTAGGACAGGACAATGATAAAAGGATTTGTTCTATGAAGTCTGGAGTCAGGCAAAGGGCCGCACTTGAGGACTAGAGGGCCACGTGTGGCCTGGAGGGCTCAGGATCCCCACCCCTGACTAGGAGCTATGATAAGGGCCAAGCTCTGTCCTTTCCAGCTGCTGAAGGACCCTGTTCGCAGCCAGGCATGGCATACGGCTTCCTTAGGTCAGTTGTGGATGTGTTCTTACTTGAGTCTGCAGGGGCTGGAACCTGCCCTGGAAAAAGCAGTAGAGAAGATGTGAATGGGGGTTGTGGGCAGGGTTCACGAAGCCAGTTTTACAAGGACCGAATGGTGTGACAACAAAATGGCCAGCCTGAAAAAGACCTGGAGGTTTGGATGACAGACACAGTGAGTCAGAATGTGTTCTGGCAGCAGGTTGGGAGCAGGACCTGCCTGTCCTAACCAATCTCTTCCCTGAGATAGGAAGAGCCACGGAGTCATTGCTGGGCACTTCTGGTAACCACACTTACCAACCTGAGCACAGTCCCCTGGTACACACATTTTCAGCAAACTTAGTCTTTAATTACATCATCAGGATGGAGGTTTGGGGTGCTGGGACCCCAAGACTGCCGTGTGGGCCCTGCCTCAAGGAATTCCACCCAAATCTTCTTTCAGCCAGAGAAAAAGGTTTATTAGAGATAAACCAGATAGACCAGGTGATGCCCATAAGGACTAGTGGGCAAGAGAAAAGCTCAGCATTTAAATGGAGGCCAGTACACTAAAGTAACTTGGGTGACCAGGGAAGGGGCTGGGAAACAGTCTAGGTGAGAATTCCAATTGGAATGTCTAAGAGATTGAATAGACGATGGAGATAGATAATGAGAGGAACTGGGAGGAAGAAATTTGAAAGGCATCTGAATAAGATCAAAAGGTGGGGCTAGGGCTTTCAAAGGGAGATAAGGGGAGTGGATAAGAACCTTTTGAGACCAGAGTAAGAAAAGTTCAAGGGTTTTCTGGGGCCTGTAGACAAATGGGAGCCAGATTCTTTTTAAGACAAGGGGTAAAGGTACATCTGAATAAGAACAAAAAGTAGGGCTAGGGCTTGCAAAGGGAGATGAGGAGCTGGGGACTATAGACAAATGGGAGTCAGATTCCCTTTGTGACAAGGGGTGGAAGATCTCAGCTTGGGCCCATACCCCATGAGATACAGTTGAAATTTTATGGAGTTCTATGGGGAAGGTAAATATTTACGTGTCCAAGAACTTATAGCAGAAGGGGAAACCGTTGTCCAGTTTCCCCCTCTTTGTGACCCCATTTGGGATTTTCTTGGCAAAGACACTGTAGTGGTTTGTCATTTCCTTCTCCAACTCATTTTAAAGATGAGGAAACTGAGGCAAACAGAGTAAAGTGACTTGCCCAGGGTCACACAGCTAATAAGTTTTGGATTTTAACTCAGATCTTCCTCATTGAGGCCCATTGCTCTATCCACTGTGCTACCTAACTGCCCTGCAAATTTGCATACTCAAAAAAGACCCCTGGGAAGCATTAGCTTAGGACAACAGCTAATAGAAAACCCAAGAACAATAAAAATGATATCCCCTAAGGAAACAAACTTAGGCAGGCTACTGATTGAACTACAGAGAGCGCTCACAAAAGACTAATCTTGAGAGGGGAGGTTTACATGTCACCAAGGTAACTTCAGCAAACAAACACCATGAAACCAAAGGCCAAAGCACTACAACAATGATCATCAGTAATCAACATCGAGTCTCCTTGTACCCCAGTAACCCCCTCCCAACACCCACTTGAGCAGCACATTTTGTCTTGAGTCCCAGACGTCCCATGTAGTTGTCTAGTCCCTACAAATATCTTCTCTTGGACAGTCTGGAATAGACATCATTCTCAAGACAGCTATGAAGGGGGCTCTGCTTCTCCAGTTCCAAGTCACAAGCAGAAATTCCTAAATAATTCTAAAATCTTCTAATAACAAGACTTAATACAATTTAGTACAACTCCTAAATTTGGCTTGCCAAACCCAAAACTTCAGAGATTTTCAGTTTTCATATACCTCTTGCTGTTTCTCTCTTGACCTAAAACACTGTGTCTGATATGGAAAACGCTTTCAACACGCTGAAAGAAGAATCTTTAAAAAAAAATGCGTAAGTGCCTGACTTGGAAAATGAATCCTTTTGTTTCTTAAAGCATATATTTCAAAATAGAAAATGTTTCACTATCTTTACAATTATCAGTGCAATTTTATATGTAAAATCCTTAATCGAATTTTGAGAAATTATACTCAAAGCCTGAATTTTCCAGTAGAATCATTTGGAAGCCAATCATATACATATGTATATATCCTAGAAAACAATTTATTCCTGTTGCTTTGTCAAAATTTACTATTCCATTTAGTTAGAAAAGTTTTACATTACATCTTTCTCTTATCACTTTGTCTAGTCCCCCCCCTCCCCCTTAGGAAGATATCATCCCTATATTATAATTTTACCACAAATACAGATTAAAATTGTAAGAGTTTTCATACTTTTATTCTATTACAGTAACTCAGAGATGTTCCAGTATTAATCTATTAGATTTAATATTGTACTTACAAAACTTCTACAATTCATAGCTGTTTATTGAAATTTGCTACAAAAGGAAAACAGAGGGACATAACAATGCCAAGATTGTTCCATCAAGGGCACAGACTGACCTTACATATACCATAATGGGAAAACTCCCTTTCTTCAGTCGTGTCAGTCATGTCCAGCTCCTTGTGATCCTATCTGAGGTTTTCTTGATGAAGATACTGGAGTCCATTCTTTCTTCAGTGTATTTTACTGATGAGGAAACTGAGACAAATAGAATTAAGTGACTTATCCAGTCTATTTGATTCCAGGCATGAGTCATATTTAACAGCCAATCATGTAACAAAGCTCCACATTATTCACAGATTATCAAAAGCCAGGCTCATGATTAACCAGGTAGGAAATTCTCCTGTTCAGAAGGCAACATCATCGTAGGGAAATCGAGTCAAGAATGCCATATGGTAGAGTCCTACCTTAGGGCACACCAAGGTCATCCCTTCAACCCCCCGTAGCAGTCTCAGACTGTAGCAAAAGCCATTTTATAGTTGAATGGTGGACTACTGGCTTCATGGCAATTCAGACAACCATCCCTGAAATCAAAGCAAAACAATATCAAATTATAGTCCCCCAAATTTTTACCTCAGATAGCAAAATTTTACTAATTACAACTTAGGGGCTTGGATAGTATCACTTTTCTCATGTTTCCCTAACAGATACATGTCTTTATCATTCATTTATAAATAACAAATAACCACATTCTGGAGCTCTTCAAATTAAACACACAGTGAATACATGATAGTTGACTCATTAATGTATTGAAGTTATATCTTTAAGCCACCCTATACATTTTCATAATTTTTATAGGTGGCAGCCAAATAATTTTGGATGAAAATTGACTCTTTATTGTATTAAACATATATTTATACGCTGTCACTCTGTACAATATTTTCTTGCTTCTACTCATTTCACTTTGCATCCATTCATGTAAGCCTTTCCAGGTTTTTCTGATAACTGCCTGCTTATCATTTCCTATAGCACAATAGAATTCCATTACATTCCTATATCACAACTTGTTCAGCCATTCCCCAATTGATGGGCATCCCCTCAATTTCCAATTCTTTGCCACCACTGAAAGAGCTGCTATAAATATTTTTGTACGTGTGGGTCCTTTTCTCATTGTTATGATCTCTTTGGGATACAGCCCTAGAAGTGTCATTGCTGGGTCAAAGGCTATGCACATTACCATAGCCCTTTGGGCATAGTTCCCAATTGCTCTCCAAGATGATTGGATCATTTCACAACTCCGCCAATAATGCATTAATGTTCCAATTTTCCCACATCTTCTCCAGCATTTGTCATTTTCTTGTTTTGCCATGTTGGCCAATCCTTCAGAGGGATCTTGAATGCCCTTGTATCAATTCTTCTGATCTGCCTACCATGAGTTCTCCATAAAATACTCTTAGGCAAATATATTTTTGTCATTCAAACAACATGACCATCCCATTGGAGTTGCATTCCCGGAAGTAGATTTTGAATGCTTGGCAGTCCAGCTTGAGAAAAGACCTCAATGTCAAGTACCTTATCCTGCCAGGTGATCTTCAGAATCTTCCTAAAACAATTTAAAAGGAAGTGATTCAGTTTCCTGGCATGGCACTGGTAGACTGTCTAGGTTTCACACGCATAAAACAATGAGGTCAGCACAGCTGCTATGTCCCTGCCTTTCTTCTCACACAGCAAATTCCATTGATAAGGGCAAGTGTAAAAGAAGATGAACCCTATTGGTGATTTTTGATTAACTAATATATGCTAGTGGGTTATTTAGTTTATAAGAGACCATCCTGGGGCATTCTTTCATCAGGATAATATAATTAGTAGGAGATGAGACACAATTTTCAACTCATTTTCCAATTCAGGCCCTCATGACGCAACAATTGAAATTCTCTAAAGTTTCATAGATTAATACTTTCAATAGGATTTGAGCTATTCCGCCTACAATTTTAGTCCTTCCTAAAGTTAATATGAGGATAATTGGGTATTTGATGGAAGAGTTTATGGGACCAGATTGTTGTTCTATTAATCATTACACCTTAAAACAGAAACGTCTTCAGTTGTGGTTTAAAGAAGAGAATGTTAAAATCTCTGGTGTTACCTAAATGGGAAAAGCCAATTTGATTTGGGTTTTTATTGCTACCTGAATGTTGAACATGTCTTAAAAGGCAAACATGTTTTATTAAATAACATAATGTATTCAATAAGCATTGTCTTGAAATTGACTATTCAATGTATTTATACATCCCATTCCAGAACTTTTTGCTACCATTGAAATTATTTTGGCAACACTTAAAGGAATTCAATTGTGCATCAGGGGCCTGATGCATCTTATTAAAAAAAAAAGTGCTGTTAAAAATTCCATAGTAAAATTTCATTCTGCTAGGGGAGGGATGAACAGCTAAAAGAAAATAGCTAGAAAGGAAAATAGCTGAAGTGAAATTTTTTCAGTTGGTTTTAATAAATAGTTGTAATAGGATTAGGTAATTATATAGGCCAAATATAAAATGTAGGTTCCGAATTTTTTCATTTTTCTGTTCTTATTTGAATTTGCCAACCTAAAAATGTAAATTTTCTGGTCTAGTAATGTTCCTATTAGTGCCAGTAAAGGTTTGAGCTAGCTCTCACTGCCTGACCTGGTATTGTCATAACAAACTAGAATTGTACTAAGATTTATTTTGTCAGAGATTAACAGAGAAGGAGATCCCTGCAAGTGACCTGAACTGGAGAAGCAAATCCACTGGAAGCTGCTCTGGAGCCCACTGATTCCAGTCTAGGAGGAGAGATCTCCAGAGGACCCCAGGACTGCATCAGAGGATGTTTCAAAGATTGGACAACTGTATGATGTGGGATTCATCTTCATCATCCTCTCTACAAATGGTTCCTAATCCATGTCTTCCTGAGCCTGAAGTGACTGGAACCTCAAACCTCCCTTTCAGTCTCCCACTCTGGTTTTTGCTCCACCGCTGACGGCAATGACCGATAATTCCTTTGTTCATGGAACTCAACTTACTCTTTATTTTCCTGCACTCCCTGTGCTCCAAATATCTAGATCTGATTGTGTTGTACACAAGGATGTTGCCTCTCATCACCGTAATGGGGAGGATGTTTGCCAAAACTGCTTGAATAGTTTTCATAACTCCAAAGATTTCCAGAACCTGTGTGCAGGGCAGACAGTGCTTGCCTCACTACATGTGAACAAATGCCCTGTGGTCCCTCAATTTTCATGTGTCGTAGGAGGTACCTGTCCCTCATGGTTCTTGGTTAGAGTGTCATCTCAGACGTCTAGTGCATTATGAGTTATTGTTTAATTGAATGGAACACAATCAGTATAAGTTACGCCATTTCCCTCTTAACTAATGTCACCTTTGCCCCTCAGTGAGGGGACTGCCCCCTTCTGGTTTTGTGTTGCCCATGAACTGCCCAACATGCATTTAGATGGTAATGATCCAGACATAGATGGGTCTTTCTGTGGATTGAAGGGGAGAATGAGAAAGTTGATTCATTGAGGACTCCTACTCTATTCCAGTCAGTATCAATCAATTTTATATGGTTCTGGAGAGGTAGTGATTATTTTTCTGCATCCTATGCCCCAAAACTGTGAGCTGCAGATTGCAAGATCACTTGCTTAATTATAGGAAGCTAGCTAGAGGCCCACCACTTTGGGCCTCTGTGTCACGGTGATCAAGCCCAGTGTGGCCCTTACAGTCTGAGACAAATGAAAAACTCAAGAAACATAGCTTCTGGGTAATTAACAATCAATTTATTAATTAGGCTAGCTAGTAATCAATAAATTGATGATCAGTGGTTTCTGTTAGAAAACCAGACTCCCAGACTCCTAATAGAGACACTTAATACTTTAAATACCTTTGTAAAAGGAGATGCTGTGGTAAGTGACAATCACCCTGTTTGGTGGCCTTTTAATGAGGAGGTGAGCCAGAAATCTTTAGCTCCTCCTGCTGAGAACATGGCTTAATCATGAGACTCAGCCACCTCCAGCAGTCTGGACAGAGGAATCCATTTCCTTCCAGACCACTCTGGTTGGTTTTCTCCTTCATAAACTGAGTCATCCTAAATTCTAATGGAGAGGTAAAAGGATAAGGCTGTTCACCTTGGAGCAAGAACTTAACCACCTGCATTCTGTTTACACTCCCCCCCTTATCCTGATTGGGTGGGGTTGGGCCCAAGATTGAGAAGCATGTTCCCTGAAGGTTAGGGACATCTCATCAATGAATGACTGACCTTCTACAGGGGCTGAGCCCAAAATGAGGAAATAAAGGAGAAAAAGCCTTGATCTCAATTTAATAATTGGTTCTTAATATAATAGCAAAATAATTTCCTTCCAATCTGACTTCCAAACTGATCGCTGCACTAAAATTGTTCTCTCCGAAGTTACAATGATCTCTTAGTTGCCCAATCCAACAGCCTTTTCTCAGTCCTCATTCTCCTTTGGCCTCTCTAGCCTTGGACATTCGATCACCCTCTTCTCTTTGATAGATCTCTTCTCTCTGGGTGTTTGGGCCACCCTCCCTGATTCTCCTACCTATCTAACTGCTCCTTCTCAAGTCTCCTTTGCTGGATCTTCATTCAGATCTCACCCTTTAACCATAGGTGTCCCTCAGCATTCCGTCCTGTACCCTCTTCTCCCCCTACACTATTCACTTGATCTCATCAGTTCCCATAGATTCAGTTATTATCTCTATGCTAATGATCCTCAAATCTACCTTTTCAGCCCTGACCTCTCTCCTTACCTCTAGTTTTCCATTTCTAAATGTCTATTGAAAACCTAGAATTGGATAGCCAGTAGACATCTTCAACTCAACATGAGCAAAACTGAACGTTTTCCTCATTTGCCACTACTCTCCTTGGATGCTGCCATCATGGTGCAGGCCCTCATCACCTCAATCCTGGACTACTGCATTAACCTATTGGTGGGTCTGCCTGTCCCAAGTCTCTCCTCAGTTCAGTCCACCCTTCCTTCAGCCACTAAAGTGACTTTCCAAAAGTGCAGGTCTGAGCATGTTACCCTTCTCAGTAAACTCCAGCGACTCCCTATTGCCTCCAAGAGCAAATACAAAGTGTTTTGTTTGGCATTCAGAGCTTTATAACCTAGCTCCCGCCTACTTTTCCAGTCTTCTTATGCCTTACACACTGACACATACTCTTCAGATTAGTGACACAGGCCTCCTGACCATTCCACAAACAAGAAACTCCCTCTCTCAGCTCTGGGGGTTTTCAGTGGCTAGCCTCATGTCTGGAATGCTCCCCCTCCTCCCCTCTGGCTGCTGGCTTTCCTGGCTTCAAGTTCCAACTAAAATCCGACCTTCTACAGGAAGTCTTCCCCAAGCCCTCTTAATTCCATTTATTTTGTACACAACTTGTTTATACATGTTTGTTTGCAGAGCTCCTTGAGGGCAGGGACAGTCTTTGGCCTCTTTTTGCATCCCCAAGGCTTAACACAGTGCCTTGCAGATAGTAGCAGCTTAATACATGTTTATTGATTGATTAATAGCATATCTGGATTGCAGAGTATGTGGAGGGGTATAAAGTGTAATGAGACTCAAAGGTTAAAAGGTGTCAAGTTGTGGGAGCTTGAAATGCGATTTGTATTAAATCCTGCAGGTGACAGTGTTAGAGTTTAGGGCTTACAGGGGCAGATTGGTGTTTAGGAAAATCACTTTGGTGACTCTGTGGAGGAGGAATTAGAGAAACAAGACTTGCACCAGGCAGAGCCACCAGCAAGCTGATGAAACAGTCCAGGCATAAGCTGATGAGGTCCTGCACTAGAGCAGTGGCTATGTAATCATAGAGAAACCAACTCGTAGGAGAGATATTATGGATATAGAAGGGAGATGGAAGAACTAACTGGCTGTGTGGGGTGAGTGTGAGAGGAGTTTAGGATGACACAAAGGTCATGATCTCTGAGTGATACAAAGGAAACTAGTGCCCTCAACAGAAGTGAATATATTTGGAAGACAGGTAGGTTATTTGGAGAAAGATAATGAGTTTTGTCATGAGATTCCAATCCGGTTCAAAATAGTCAATTAGCAGTTTTGTAATGTGAGACTGGGGCTAGATACATTGATGTGGGAATCATCTCCATAGAAATGATAATGATGAGGTTTCTAAAGAAGAAGGCCCTGGACCTCGGGGAATACCCATAGCGTGTTGGCATGATGTGGACAAAGATCTACAAAGGATAGGGAAAAGGGTCAGACACACAGAAGAACCGAGAGAGGAAAACCCAGAAGAGACGGAATGCAAGAAGTGGGTGCAGATATCAAAACTATGAGAGTGTGTGTGTGTGTGTGGGGAGCGTCATTAGATTTGGCAATTAAGAGATTGTCAATAACTTTGGAAGAAACAATTCTGCCTGAGAGATAAGGTCAGAAGTCAGACTGTGTAGATTTGTTGTTCAGCCTGGTTTCCAAAGAAGACCAATGATGTCACGGGATGATGTCTCGTGTGAATGAACTGGTTATAAGTGAGGCAGCACTGCACAAAGTTGTCTGCCTCACATTCTCTTCCAGAGTCATCAAAGTCCAGCAGGGGGACAACAGTGAGGTTCTTGGTGATGGATGACCTTGGCGTCTTCAGTGTCTGACTGGGCTCTATGTGCCCCCCAGCACCTGCTCCAGCCATCTTCACTGCAGTTGGAACAAACTGTTCTCACCCACCCATTCTGCTAGAAGTCTTCACCTGCTTGGGCAAACTGGTTTGAGGCCCGTCAGTTACTTCAGCCTGGTTTAGCCTGTGTGCTGAGATGGTTTTACTGGGGTGTGGTCGCTGGACATGTATAGTTTCTTAGAGCTTCGGGTGAGAGTTGGGCCATAGATAGGTGGTATAGATCCCTCCTCAAACCATTTTGAACTCCAACACCTAAGAAAGGCCTAAAACTTAGATGGGCCAATCAGGAGAGACATTTCAAGCTTAATCTACCATAATGCTTTGTGTGTTCTGGACATACATTGGTGCTCTCTGAGTGCACCCAGAATGCCCCTTCCTGTGTCAACAGCTGAAGCTGACCACCAGCATTCTTCTGTTTATGACCACTAAGGCGCCTTGACCCAGACACTACCTTGAATGACGGCACTTTTTTTATCTTAGTGTTTTATGGACATACGCTATGCTATGCCACGTTAATGGTAAAAGAAACAGATATCCTGGATCTATAATTTCAATTGACACTTTAACACTTCTCCTATCTTATTGTAGTTACAATCTATTCACTTAAGAAACTCCTTTCTCATATCATGGTTAAACGTTTGGAGACTATAATTCCGGCTGGCATAGGCATCCTGAGCCAGGAAGGGAGGGAGGGAGGGGTGACAGGGAATTGCTCTGAATACAAAAATCCTCTTTGTCCATCCTTGGGTTCATTGTCTTACTCATGCATATCTTCATATGCAGGTTCTGCAAGCTTTGAGAGAAAGGGCATTCACAGTGCAGCCTAATTTCCTTTGTCCTTCTGGCAAAGAACTCAGTAAAGGTTGCCAGCAGACACCCAAGGCGGGGCAGCAGCCCTCATAGCCCTTGGCTAGCCCTCCCAGGAGGTGCTGGCCTCCCCGCACACCCCATACATCCCAGTAGGGGCTGTACAATTATCCGACTGTCTTTCTGAAGGCAGATCCAAGTGTCAGCCGTCTCACAGGTAAGGCAGTTGGAGCTTTCCCCGGGGCCGGGCTTCGGAGGGTAGGCACAGCCTTCACTAGCTAGGCACAACAGAGCCTGGTACCCCTTTGCCAAGACTGCTAGTCTGGCCAGGAGGATGGCAGGTGCCTGGGACTCGCATGGGACAACCAGGCAGAAGGGGAGAACTTCCCACTCCCGTGAGAGCCAGGCGCCCTAATCCGGGGGCTGTTCCTCCAATGGGAATCTGCCGCGCGACCAGCACCCCACTTGGAAGTGTGGAGTGAAAGCTCCCTGCGGGCAGGCACCAGTGTCTTCTTCCTCGGTAAAATGGGCCGGGGAAGGAGACGGGAATACACAGCAGGGGCTGAATAGGGGAAGCCTCCAACGTGGGGCTGGGGAGGCAAACACAGTCATGCGCACAGGTATCCGGAGGGTCGACCCCAGGGCGGAGGGCCAGCGTAGGAGCGGTAGGGGTGGTGGAATCCTTCCCCCCCCCGCCCTCCAGCAAGGCAGCACCAGGGACTGTCTGTAGAGCCTTTAATGGAAGCTACCCTTTGGGAGGCTGCCGTGGAACATTCCCATGTGAGGAAAAAAACCTGAGGGGATGCTGTAGGGGAATCTGAGCAGAAAGAGGAATTCCTGGGACTCTACTGACACGCCTGGCCATCGGCTGGGCTCTCCCCCTCCCGGCTCTCAGACCAGTGTTCTTTCCTCTGCCCGCGCTCTCCAAACTACATTTCCCAGAAGACGTTTCGAGCGCGACTTGGGCTCCGAGGTGACGTCACGTCCGTCCCGCCAGTCTGTTCCTTTTCCTGGCCGCTTTGGCTCTGTTCACCCTCAGGTGCCGTCGGAGCCACGCGTCCCTCGGCCCTGGGCTGAGGTGAGTGAGTCCCGGAGGTGGAGGGAGGACGTAGAGCCTAGTTTCGGAGCCTTCGACAGGGTGGGGTGCTGGGGGAGAGGAAAAGGCAGAGGAGGAGCGGGGCACCTGACTACCCGCCTTCCTGCCACGCCCTCAGCCGCATCGCTTCCGCCAGCGGACTCCTTCCTTGCTCCTCCTTGGGAAGGGGGCGTGGCGAAGTATGGCAGCCAATCAGCGGCAACGCTGCTCCTTCGCTGGCCCAGGAGGCGGCACGTGCGCAGAATCTCCTGGGCTCTGACCTCGCCCCCTGCGGGCCCTCTGTCTTCGTGGTCTCCACACGTGGTTTCCACAATTGCGATTGGCCAGTGCCGACAGGGGCGTGGCCGCCCAGTCCCGCCCACTTTGGTTTGAGAAGTGCGGCCTCATGCTCTCATTGCTCTTTTCCATCCCCAGGCTCGTGGCTGAGGCCGAGGGAGGAGATGGCCCCAGGCCCCCCGCCCGCGGCTCCTGCTGCCCCCACCAGGGTGAGTGAAGAAGTGGGGCTCCCCAAGCGGGCAGGCGCTGAACAAGGGTCAAGCGCTTGCCCTGTGCCTCGGGCAGCCGTCGCTGACCTGCGAGGCTCACGGCGGGTGGCCGAGGCGTGTCAGCTGCTGCCTCAGTTTTCTACTCTGTCAGGCCCTAAAGAGATTATGTCTAAGTGCTTGACCCAGGGTCGGTGCTTAAGAAAGGCCTGTTTCCTGACCTTCCTTTGGGTGGGGAGAGGGCTTCCCTGGTCTATTCCCCCCACTGCAGAAGGGGGAGCATTCCTGGGCCTGGCTGCAGGGCTAGGTGCGGGAGGGCACCATGACCAGAGGTCTGAGCCCTGAACTCCCCAGGATTGGGGGGGGTTTGCATTTTCTCCAGGCAGCATGCCCCAACCCCCAGGAACTTGAGGTCAGCCCAGAATTCAAGGAGAATCCCAAATTTGAGAGTGGGGGGTTCTGGTCTTAGGGCCCCTTAACCCTCTTAGAACTAATTAGGGCAGCTAGGTAGTCAGTGAGAATCAGGAACACTCGTGTTCTGGAGTTCAAACCCGGCCTCAGATGCTTACTAGCTGTGTGACCCTGGGTAAGTCACTTTACCCTATTTGCCTCAGTTTCCTTATCTGTAAAATGAGCTGGAGAAGGAAATGACAAACCACTCCAGCATCTTTGCTAAGAACACCCCAAACAGGGTCATGAAGTGTCAGGACGTTGCAACAGCAACAAATTATCGAAGACCCCCCCACCCAAAGAGCTTTTGTGTGTGGGGGTTGTTACCACATTAGACGTACATCCAGCTTCTCACATTCTGCCAACTTCTGACCCCCCCCCCACCTGTTTTGTTTTGGTTTTTTGGCAGTGGATTAAGTGCCTTACCCAGGGTCACACAGCTAGTAAGTGTCTGAGGTTGCATTTGAACTCAGGTCCTCCTGGGCCTGCAGGGCCAGTGCTCTATCCACCTAGGTGCCCCCCCCAACTGGTCTTAGCACCATCCATCCTCCTAGATAGGAGGAAGCTATTTGAATTGATGTGCTTGGGAGGAGGGGGGGGGGATATTACTTATTCTCCTGCCCTCTGGGAGAATCCAGCCTGCCCAGCGACCTGGGGAATCTGGGAGACATTACAAGACCGTCCAGTGGAGCTGGCGGCCAGGGCTCTTGGAGTGTTCCTGAGGAAAATGTCCCTCCTGCCCCCAGGTGAAGCCAAGCCACCTTGAGAACCTGTCCTGGAAGCGAGGAACCTCTTCCAGGGCCAGGAAGCCAAGTGGGTCGGGCCTCTAGAATTGTGTCCATGTCCTGTAAGCCCAGAGTTGTGGGGAACAGCCACGGTTAAGAGGCATGATGTGGGCAACCTGGCAGACATAAGGGGCAGTCAGAGAGCAGGGTGACTTGGGAGGAGCAATGAGGTCGGAGCTGGATTGTGAGGAGACGTAGACAGGGCGTTCTAGGGAGTTGTAAAACCGGGTGCCACCGTGCTAAGCCCTGGGGATGCAGACCCAAGTAGAAAGACAGTGTCTGCCTTCAGGGAGCTTACCATCTAATGTGGAGAGGAATCTGGAGTGAGCATGGGGAGGAAGAGCTGGGCCTTGGGTTAGAAAACAGCAAGGTCACCTGAGGCGTAGCAGGTGCAGCAATGATGTTCTGCAGGATGGGGGGGGCGGAGAGGAACCGGTAAGTGGGGGAGGCTGGAGAATGGAGAGAAGAGGGCAGGATAGTGGGGGAATCTGGGGCACGAGCGGGGTAAAAGACATCATCTCCTCATCTGGGCCAGAGCCAGAGGAGAGAGTAAGGGCCGAGGTTGGTGGTGTGGAGATATGCGGAAGGGAAGGGATGGGGCTGATGGCACAATCTCTTGTGTGAGGTGAGGTCCTTGGCCAGGATGGATGGAGGGGACAGGGTTTGAGCCTCTGTGATGGTGAGGTGACCCACCAGGAGAGTAGATGCCAAGGATTTGTCACATTTTTCTCCCAAAAATCTTTTCATGTATGAGATAAGGAAGCAGGGCCGGACAACAAACAGCCCCTGCAAAGGTGGCTTATCCTGGGCTTAAATTATTTGATCTAATCTAGTGAGATAATGTTTGTTAGGGATAAGTACAACCTTTGAGTCTGACACTTGGGACAAAATGCTCAGCTTTATGAGGAGGAGGACGGCAATGTGTGACTGGACAGAAGATCTGAAAAAGATGGAGGCCCCTGGGGGGTGCCAGAGCGCTGGGCCTGAGTCTGGGAGACCCGAGTTCAAATATGGCCTCAGATACCAGCTCTGTGACCTTGGCCAAGTCTCTTCACTTTCATCTGTCTGTTTGCTCAACTGTAAAGTGGGGATAGTCAATCAGTAAACATTTATTAAGCTTTTACATGCGTACCAGGCGCTATGTGGAGTACTAGGCATACAAAAAGAGGCACAAGACCATCCCTGCCCTCAATGGAGCTTACAGTCTAATGGAGGAAACACTGTGCAAATGACTATCTCCCAAGTGAGCCCCAGACAGGATAAATAGTAAATAATTGAGAAAAGGCACTGGAATGAAGAGGGCTTGGGGCAGGCTTCCTGTGGAAGGTGGGGTTTAGCTGGGAACACCACCTGACACCCAGGGTTGTGAGTGTGAAACAATCCACGGGACACTTGTGAAGTGCTTTGCTAGCCTTCAGACACTGTGTAAATTCTGTCTGTTACCGTCTGGAGGTCTTAGTAGATTAGAGACCGCGTGTCAGCTAAGAGTGGCATGTGGCAGGAGCCAGCAACACCCATACTAGCTCCTCTGGCCTCCTACAAAGTGTCCAGGGCCCGGACACCACCTCCTGAGCACTGTGTGGTCCTGAGTATTGTGTCCGAGAGGATGTGGATACAGTCAAGAAGGCAGGGGAATGCTTGCGGTGGTGGAAGGACTTGAGGAGGAGCTAGAATGGAGAGAAGATGATGTGTACGGCTTTATGTCATGTCTTCGCTGGGCCTGGCACTGTGCTAAGCGAGGGCACAGACTGGTCCTTCTTTCTAGCAGATGACATTCTAATAGGGGAAGCTGGAAAGTGGGTGGGCACTGACATTCTGTAGTGTTGACTTCCAGGGAGCGGAGCTGGAGGGGAGGGAGTTTGGTCCAGAGGGGGGCCCAGGCACCAAGGGCAGCCAGAAGGTGGTGAGACTGGAGCTGAGGCAGGTTGGCCACATCTGGAAAGCCAGCAGAGCCAGGAGGGATGTTCCAGGGGGAGTCACAGAGTGGGGAAGGGCCCACAGAAGAGCTGACTTACACTGCTTTCCAGTCTGTGGAAGAGGAAAATAAGCTTGCTCTGCTTGACCCCGACAGCCAATCAGAAAGCACTTGGGAAGCACCTGCTGTGTGCCCAACACTGTGCTAAGTGCACATGGAGCAGACAAAGAAAGGCAGAAACTGGCTTCTGCCCTTGAGGAGCCAGAGGGCTGCTGGGGGAGCCAGCGTGCAAACAAGTAAGCTCTAGGCAGGATAAATGACTTTATAATCCCGAAAGGGACCAGGAAGGCTTCATACAGAAGGGGAGATGCGAAGGAAGCCAGGGAGTCTAGTCCAGGGGACCGACGGTAACAGTTCCTGGAATGGGGAGGGGGCATTTCCAGTGTCACAGGATCAAAGAACACGTGAGACAGGGGGGTGGTGGAGGAGGGTGGAAAGGAAAGGGGGAAGGTGTAAGGAGCCTGGAAGGGTGGGGGGCTAGATTGTGAAGGGCTTTGAATGCCCATTGGAACTTTCTGTTGGCTTCTGGACCTGATAGGGAGCCCCTGGAGCTGACTTGGATCTGTCCTTTAGGAAGAGGAGTCTGACACGGGAGCAGAGGATGGACTGGATGGAGCTTGTGGCAGGGCGACCACCCAGAAGGTCATGGCAGGAGTCCAGGCCTCACGTGATGAGGACGGTGGGAGCGTCAGAGGAAGGAAGGGGGGGATGGGTACGAGAGGTGTTACAAAATGAAGACTGAGAAGCCATGGTAATAGATTGGACATGGGAGTCGAGGGAGTGACATTGAGGTTTTCAACCTGGGTAAGCGGGAAGATGGCCGTGCCCTTAATCGTAATGAAGGGAAGCAAGTTTCGTTTTGGATATGTTGAGTTCAAGGTGTCTATGGGACCTCTAGTTTGAGATGTCTGGGGGGCAGGAGGAAGCTGGGAGACAGGTTTGGGCAGGAAAAGTAGATATGAGAGTCATGGCGGCCAATGAGATCCCCGAGGGAAATAGTTTAGGGGGAAAACAGAAGAGGGAGAACATCGCTGGTTAGCAGGTATGAACTAGATAAGGTCCAGCATGAGAAACAGGGAGGAGGAAAACCTGAATAAGTTAGTGCCACAGAAACGTAGAAAGCAGAGGGTGATTGATGAGTCCAAGGCTGCAGGTGGAGCAAGAAGAATGAGGACTGAATGGAGACAGCAGTGGAATGGTGGGGTCAGAGGCCACTGTGAGTTAAGAATGGGAGGATGGGACCAGGAAGCCCTTGGAGATGACCTTCTCTGGGAGTTTAGCCCCCCAGAGAGAGGAGAGATGAGGTAATAGTTGGGCTGGGTGGATCAAGTGAGGGTGTCTAGAGGGTGGGGGAGAAGACATGGGCATGTTTGTAGGCGGTAGAGGAGTCAGGAGACAAGGGGAGATTGAAAATGGCAGAGGGGGCAATTTGTTGGAGGAGAGGGGATCCCTGAGCCGGGGGAGGAGCTGGCGTGGTGAAGAGGAGGGCTGCCTCTTCCTGTGCGATGGGGAGAGGGGGAGGGGAGGGGCTGGGCAAGAGCTGTCAATGTGAGGTCAGTGTTGGGGAGGGGACTTTGGGAGCTTGGAGCAAGGATGAGAAAGATAGAGAGTCTTTGAGGGATATATGAAAGGATTGCCTTCAAGAGAAGTAAATGATGTGAAGAAAAGCTTGGTAACCGCTGGGACTGCCGAGTTTTGGAGTGGAGGCCTTCACCACACAGGGAAGCAGGCTGGACTCTTGATTATTGCCCAACCCAGGTCATATGGCCTCTTACGTTGCCCCTGGCCTTAGATTTTGCAGCTTTCTCATCTGTCAGGTGGGGTGACGTCTTCCGTTTCCTGCCTAACAGTTGGCAGTGAAGTACTTCGTCAGCCCAAGGGGGGCTGTTCATGTTCTCCATTTTGTTGCATGGATCTAGTACAAAGAACATTGGCCGGTGGGCACGCCGTACCTGTTTGTCTTGGTCCAGTGCTAATCCCGAACAACATAAGGACTAGTCCCTGTGATTTCCTGCCGATTTACTTCTCTTGCCAGGTCCAGGTGAAGGATAGGCCCTTGGTAACCACAAATGTGTTTGGTGTTTCAGGAATCGGTGACGTTCAAGGATGTGGCCGTGGCCTTTACCCTAGAGGAGTGGAGGCAGCTGGGCCCTTCCCAGAAGGACTTGTACAGGGATGTGATGCTGGAGAACTATAGGAACCTGGTGGGCTTGGGTGAGGATGGCTTTCCGCTGTGATGATGTAGATTCTGCCCAGGGGAGGGGCTTCATCTCCTCACATAGGCAATATGGCAAGGTGTCTTGAGTGCTTTTCAGCTATTCGTTGGCCTATGGAAACAAAAGATTCCTGGAGGTAGGTTGGTGGGCTGCCTGGTAGTATACCAGTCTCCCCAGCCAGGGAAGGGTCTTCATTTTGTACACTGGAACTCGGCCCTGGATGGTATTCTCCCTGAGGCCACCCCTCCCCCACTCTGTTCCCTCAGGTCCAGGATTCTGGTGTGGTGTTCCAGATAGCTGGAGACATAGTAGGCATTTACTAAGCACCCGATATGTGCCAGGCGTGTGCACTGTGTACTGGACATACCGAGAAAGGCACAGAACGCCTGCCTGGTGTCCACATTCTAGATGGGGAATCCCACAGTTTTCTTTCTGAGCCCAGATCCTCTAGGGGGGCCCAGATCTCTATGGGTCCTTGGAAACATTCTTAATGAGCTTCTTTTAGAGGCCTTTTGTCCCAATTCACTGGGTCTGCCTGGATGGCGTTTTTTTTTTTCCAGAAGAGAGAAGGAATTAAAATTGAATTCTGAAGGGGCTCTCTGTCCATAAAACCTTTCCATGTTCAATGAACAGGCCTGGCCATTTCCAAACCATATGTGATCTGCCAGTTGGAGCAAGGGGAAGCCCCTTGGATGCCAGAGGGAGACATCCCCCAGAGGCACTGTGCAGGTGAGTGAGGAGGCGTGGCCACCACCAGCTCGGTTTGCTAGTCTGTGTATCCTTTGTGGGGAAAGTCCTGTTAAAAGAATGGCCTGGCAGCCAGCCACCTTGTTGCTGCCCCTTCAGTGTGCAGTGAGTGAGCCTGTTCCTGCCCCTGCTGCTGCCAGTGCATCCATTGAAGAACAGTCTCTTCTCTCAGAAGAGGTGGCCTTGAGGGATACCTCCTTCCAGGTTTTCAAGGACATGAAGTGTTCCTTAGGAAACTGGAAGGAGGCCTTCAGTGGAGAGATGAGTCAAAAAAGAGCGGGCAGTCCCAAAGAAATCCCAGATGGTGTCCGGAGGCTGGATGTGGGACAGGGGAGGTTGGCCCTGAGAAGTCTAAAGAAGGACGGCTCATTCTCTAAGAGATGCTGACTTGGGTCTGTGTGGGCTGAAGCCCCAGGCAGGGTCAGAGAAGGTGACTTCCTGCTCAGAGGTACTAAGGCAGCAGCTTCTTGACGGTTCTGTTGTCTTCCTGGGGCATGGGTCCGACATGTAACAGAGAAGCCCATTGCTGGTAATTCACATGGGCACAAGGGATGCTGCCATGATGCACCTAGAAGGTCTTGCCAAAGTAACGTTGTCTTGGGTAGCAACTGATGACCCAAGGCTCAAGGTGTTTTCATCCACAAAAGCCTGACTTGGGAAGGAGGAATTGGTGATTAATCACTTAACCCAGCCATGTGCTAAACACTGGGAATACAATTCCAAGCAAAAATAGTCAGGAGAAAAGTGAGCAAAGCTAAAGTTCTGGGCAAGAACTGACCAATCCGAGAAGGATGGAGCCTTCTCTGGGGAGGAGGCTAAAAGTCTTGGAAAATAAGGAGAAGAGATGACGTGGTGGGTCTGGGCCCTTCCTGGCATGGAGATAGTATCTGAGAATGGGGTGGGGATTTCTGGGTTGACATGTACCGAAAGCCTGTAAGGACCTTCTCTTCCTGGTGCCTCTAACCAGAGTGGGGATGGTGAGAATCACCCACGGGTAGCCACCAAGCAGATACCAGTGAGAGACTCAATGGTCAGTGTAGCGAGGTACGTGACTGTGGACGTGTACAGACGCCCAGGAAATGTCTTCTTGCTGAGAAAGGAGGCAGTAGAGAGGTGGCCTGATATCAGCCTCACATACCAGTACCCAAATACATGAGCCTAAATAGCCAGTGAGATGAACCAACTTTGGACTCGGGGATTAAAACCCAGAAGTAGGCTTTGGATCCGAATGGGTCAATCTTAACGGCAAAGGTAAGAGGAGAGGGGCGCAGCATTGTTGGTTAAGGAGGGCTCCTTGTGAGTGAATCCAGGGACCAGGAGGGAGCATTTGGGTGAAGATAAAAGGAAGGAAAAACCAGTAGCTTTGGCATCGGAGGGGTCACTCATTGAAGCAAAGGACCTGAAAAAAGCTGATGTGGGAAGGGAGCAGCAGGGCCCAGAGACAAGCACATGAGTGTTTCATGAGTGCTAAGAACTGGAAGTACACATGACTTCTGGATAGAAAAAGGGAAACAGAAGGAGTCTGGGAAATAGGTCGGAGTATGTGACGACTTCTGGGTTTGTCTTAGTGCTGATCTTGTCCTTCACAAGATGAAGAAGCAAATGAAGGGAAGTTCTCTTTAGGATCTGATTGTTACTAGCAAGTAGATGCTGGTTGACAAATAGTATAGGTATGTTATACACACACTCATATCATCAATGTCTTGCTAAGTGTGCTGAGTCTCTTATGCTGTCCAAACAGACAGGATGGAGAGGTAGACATTAGACAGGGGTGGAAGGTTGTTCCTGGGCCAGGACACCTCAGGTATTGAGGGAGATTCCAGGATGAGCTAACAATAAAGAGGGCACAGTGTTGAAGTCCAGAAGCCCCTCTGTCTTCTTCCAGAAGGTCACCACAGGGGATCCCCCCAAGAAGAGGTCCAGAAGGGTAATGAGAGAAGGTCCAGTGGAAAGGATCACAGACAGAGCAGAGCACAGTTGATGATAGAGACAGGAGGGGATGGGACCATGAATGGAGGGAGGAATTGGCCTTGGCAAGAAAAAGGGCCACTTTTCCAACAGAGATGGGAATGAAGGAGAGACAGGCAAAATGTCATTGGGATGTCAGTAGAGAGTACCAATGGATGGCCTCCATTTTTTCTGTGAAATAAGAAGAGGAAAGGTCTTCATCTAAGAGGATGGAGACAGAGTACTAAGGGATCCTTGTGAGCAGCCATTGTGGTGAGTGGGGGAGAGAATGAATTAGGGAAGAGTAGAAGAGATTGCCTTGCCCCACTGAGGGCCCATTTAAGTTAGAGAACAAAAATTGTCCTGGTTTTGTGACTTCTCTTCCCCCTTTCTTTTTTGGCTGACCAGAACATTTGCTCTTTTTTAAGAAAAAGGAGATGGGCCAATCTCTTTGCCAGAGCAAGGGGTGACAGATGGGTCCCAGGGTTCTTCACTAGTCCTTTTGTATAAGGAAGGCCCGATGGAGGGAATCCAACGGGGTGAACTTCTGGGAGAAGATGGAAGGGCTTCAGAAGCTTTTGGGTGAAGGACCTAGGGATATTTAAGGACAATGTGACCATAATTCAAGTTTTTGAGAGGCATCTTAAGAAAACCAGAAGAAAAAAAATTCTTTTGGAGCAACAGGATTAAGGATCTCAGGAATGAACAATGGAAAAGCATTAGGAAAGCAGAAACAAGCATTTATTAGGCACCTACTGTGTGTGATTCCCCCTCCTTTTCTGTAAACAATGTACGTACTGTCAGCTTTTTCCTGGTGAAGTACTATGCTTTGATGGGCTAGCAAAAAAGAAAACAGGCATACCTGGGAGGAAGAATGGCCTTTCGCTGACCCTCCTACCAGCCTCAGGAGAAGCACTTGTGTGGATATTACCTCCTCCGATCCTCACAACAGCCCCTGAGGCAGGTGCTTTTGTTACTGCTGTTTTACAGGGTTCATACAGTGTCTGAGGATTTGAATTCAGGTCTTCCTGACTCCAGGGCCCCCAGCTGCCTCTGAAATTCATACACTTATGGGCTTTGAGACCGTGGACAAGTCACATAAGCCCCTTTGCCTCAGTGCCTCCTGTGTAAAATGAGCTGGAGAAAGAAATAGCGAACCCCTCTAGTATCCTTGCCAAAAGAACCCCCAAATGGGGTCATGAAGAATCAGACGCAACTGAAATGACGTTTTCAAAGCCTTGTGCGGTGTGTTTGGGGTACAGATAGAGAAGAGGGCCAAACTCTGCTGGGGGAGACGGTACATAAAGGAGGGGCCAGCATTGGAACAAAGGAAGGGCCAGATGGTCCTTGGGTAGACCAGCAAGACAAAAGGTAGCACAGCTGTTGTGTCATGTTCATGGATGTTGTCTTACTCCTGATGGTGCCAAGGACTCTGGGAGCAGAAGCTTTTTTCCTGTGCCTTCAGGGACTGGGTCCTGTAGAAGTCAGGGCTGCCCCACCTGCAGATACAGCTGCAACCAGGATTGCTCCCTGGACAGCGATTTCAGGGATGGGGCTGGAAAGAGGGCTGGTGGTTTGGCAGCAGTGCTGTTTCTGGGACTTTGGGGCCAGGGTCCTAGAGAGGAGGTGGTCTGGCCTGCCTGGTGCCTGACAGTGCCAGGTCTCTCCCTCCCAGGATGCTTTGCTCACTTCTACACATTCAGAAATAGTGTCTGCAGACTATAGGCTCATAAACTTAACTTGGATTTTTGAGAAGATTCTAGAATGGGCACTAATAAGGTGGCCAGTGAGCATATATAGCTAGGGGAGTGGTTCAGTTGAACTGGGACATCTGGCATTGTCTGTGCCAAGCAGCTGGCAGTGCTCGTGATTCTTTACGTGTAGCTCCTGCGGATCCCATGTGACTTCTACTCTTAGATTTCCTCTGATAAAGTGTGCTGCTTTTGCTAAAGGGAAGTCTAGTGAGGTAGAGAGCCTTTGAGCCCAGGAGTCTGCTCCCAGTTTTGCTGCTTGGCAGTGCCACCTTGACAAGAACTCCAACCCCCCTCCCCCCCATTTAGAAAGAGCATCATGGACTTGGTCATCTCATGAGGCTGGTAGGAGGGTCAGTGAAAGGCCATTCTTCCTCCTAGTTATGCCTGTTTTCTTTTTTGCTAGCCCGTCAAAGCATAGTATGTTACTAGGAAAAAGTTGACAGTATGTGCATTGTTTACAGAAAAAGAGGGAAAATCACAAAACTTTATGTGAGAAAAGCTAGTGGATGGCCCTAGGCTAGTTTTAATGTGATTTTCCCTTCTTTTCTATAAATAATGTAAGGCAGATACTAAACAGTGCCATTGCAGCTCAAAAAGAGACTTGAACTTGTTAAGTAAGGAACTTGGGAACCAGAAAACATGAGAGAAAGGGGCAAGGAGCCAGGCAGTCATCAGGAAATATCTGCAGTTGTCATGGGAGTTAATGAAATGGACAGAAAACAAATAATTTCCTTGTTTCCCTCAAGCTGGTGTTTGTGATATTGTGCATTTCTTTCAGATTGGGAAGTGATAGTTGAAGCCAGGGAGCCCACTCCAAAGCTTGACACTACTTTGAAAGGATTCTGGGAGGAAAGAGTGCCGCGGCATCGCCAGCCCCATGTTACCAAGCTGGGAGAAGCCTTAGAATGTGATGCCATGTCAGAGGGAAAGCAGAACAACAAGGATCAGTCGTCTAGGCAAGTAAAAATCACCCCTGAGGAGACTGTCAGTACTGTAAGACTCTACAACAGTTGCAAGTAGGGTGGGAGCTCACTTCTTGGGCCAGTCCTTTTTCTACCAAAGAGATTAGTCATCAGAAAGTCTCCCTAGATGTGCTACTTAGAGAAAATACTTCCAAGTTTATTTAGACTGAGTAAAGATATCTTCACAAATTAGATATTTTCTAATTGTAATTGGGTTGGGAAATCATTGTTAGAGTTTAGACTTTATTTTAGTGTCATACTGGAGAAAGTGTATGGATATAGTAAGTAAAGGGAAAAGCTTTAACTATAACTTACTCATTACTTCCCATCACAGATTTCATGCTGGAATGAAACTTCATAAATGTAACAAATGTGGGAAGGCCTTCTGCTGGCGCAAAGGACTTAATGTACATCAGAAAATTCATAGTGGGGAGAAACCCTATACATGCAATGAATGTGGGAAGGCCTTTCTTCTCAACACACACCTTATTCAACATCAGAGAATTCATAGTGGAGAGAAACCTTTCATATGTAATGAATGTGGGAAGGCCTTCAGGCTTAATGCGCACCTTACTCTACATCAGAGAATTCATAGTGGAGAGAAACCTTATGAATGTAATGAATGTGGAAAGGCATTCTCTCAGAGTTCACAACTTAATCGACATCAAAGCATTCATACTGGAGAGAAAGCTTATAAATGTAATGAATGTGGAAAGGCTTTTAGCCGGAGCACAGGACTTACTAAACATAAGAGAATTCACACTGGAGAGAAACCTTACAAATGTAATGAATGTGAGAAGGCCTTCCGTCGGAATGAACAGCTTATTCGCCACCAGAGAATTCACACTGGAGAGAAACCTTATAAATGTAAAGAATGTGGGAAAGCCTTTCGTCAGAGTTCACAATTTAGTCAGCATAAAAAAATTCATATTGGAGAGAAGCCTTATGAATGTAATGAATGCGGGAAGCTCTTTTTAGAGAAGAAACAACTTACTCGACATCAGAAAATTCATACTGGAGAAAAACCGTATAAGTGTAGTGTATGTGGGAAGGCCTTCCTAGAGAGGAAACAGCTTACCCAACATCAGAGAGTTCACACTGGAGAGAAACCTTATGAATGTCAGGAATGTGGGAAAACCTTCCGCCAGAGCTCACAGTTTAGTCAACATAAAAAAATTCATGCAGTAGGGAAGCCTTATGAATGTAATGAATGTGGGAAGGCCTTCCTAGAGAGGAAACAACTTAGTCGGCATCAGAGAGTTCACACTGGAGAAAAACCTTATATATGTAATCAGTGTGGGAAGGCCTTCAGCTCTAAGTCATACCTTACTGTACACCAGACAATTCATACTGGAGAGAAATCTTATGAATGTAGTAAGTGTGGGAAGGTCTTCTTTCTGAAGATGTACCTTACTCAGCATCAGAGAATTCATGTTGGAGTGAAGCCTTATCAATGTAGTGAATGTGGAAAGACCTTCCTAGACAGGAAACCGCTTAGTCACCACCAGAGGATTCATACAGGAGGAATTACCACCTTATTGTAGCAAATGTGGGAAGACCTTCGTAGAGTGGAAGCAGCTTACTCAACATCAGAGACTTCATAAGTGTAGAGAAACCTTATGAATGTTCTAAATATGGGAAGGTCTGCCTAGAGAGGAAACAGCTTAGTCAATACTTGAGAATTCATAAGTGGAGGGAAACTTTTATGAATATAAGAAGGCCTATCATAAGGGCTCCCAATTTAGTGAATATAAAAATAATTCATGCTTATGAGAAACTTTACGAATGTGGAAAGGCCTTCCTAGAGCAAACATCAGAAAACTCATTGTGGCAAGAAACCTTGTGAATATAACGAATGTGAGATGACTATGAGAGCAAAGAGTTTGATCAGTATCAGATAATTAATACCAAAGAAAAACTATAGAATGGCGTTCTAACAGTGTAGGTCTCATTCAACATTAGATAAATTGTAACTTCTTGAATTGCAAAGCTTTATGAAGATAACAAATGTGAGAAGGATTCCAGCCAGTGCACACAACTGAAATTTAGGCAGTTCAATTAAAGGGGAATTCTAAAGACCTGGTTGGCACACTATGCCCTGGGACCCTGGCTGTTCTTATTGGCCTAGGAAACTTTATCTTACAGTGTAAAAACCTTTCTTGGCTCTGGGGTGGGCCAGATTTGGCCCTTGGGTTGAAGTTTGCCAACCCTTTCTGTAGATGAAGCAAATATCTGCCTAGTTTGCTACAGAGACTTCCCTAAGGCTGCTAATCTGGTTTTAATTACCAGATTTAATTTAAGAGTAACAAAAGTAACAATAGCAGGTATCTCTACATAGCACCTAACTTATTTGATCTTCACAACAACCTTAGGAGGTAGGTGCTAATGCCCTTGTTTTACAGTTGAGGAAACTGAAGCAAATGGGTTAACTGACTTGCCCAAGGTCACATAGCTAATAAGTTCTGAGGTAGGATTTGAACTCAGATCTTCCTCACTGCCGGCTCTTTATATACTGTACCACCTAGGTTTGGCTAGAGTCATGGGAGACTACAGCTTTTGAAGGATTGAAATTGAGGATCATCCAGGGGACAGTGGAGAAGCTTATGATAGACATGAGTAGGTTGTATCCTATTACAAATTATGGGGAAGTGGTTTAAAGGATGTCCTTATTGTATGACCAGGAAAAAAGGAGGGACTGATCAGATAGAGAGCAAGGAATAATCAATAGATAACCTGTTCATTAGTGTTAACTATACAAGTCTAGCCCAGTGAGTGGATCCTTTGTGACTAATTTAGGAGGACATGATCAAGAGGTGTACATGAATAGACCAACACTTTAAAAATAGCATTGGCTATTCCTCCCCCTATTTGCATATCTTGCAAATATGGCCATTCTTAGCACTTAAATGGATTTGTGATCTTATTGAGATATTTTCTCCTGTGAAAGAGAAGCTTATTCATCCTGTAACTCTTGCCCTTAACCTCCTCTAAGTTCACCACAAGGGTCCATCCAATGTGTTGGGATCCTTTTTTGCTTTTATTGATGTTACAAGGATACTGGTGGAGCATGTAGACTGTCACAGGCCATATTTTTTTCATGTGTATTTTTATGATGTCCTTTAGGTTCTCTTTAAATTTTAATGCAGTCTGATTAAATTGCTTAATTTCCAATTTTTAATCTGTGCTTCAAAGGCCTTTTTTTGAATGTAATTTTTGTTGCGTTGTGGTCCTAAAAAGGTACATGTAATATTTCTGATTTTCTTAATTTGTGAGGTTTTTATGCCCTAATACATGGTCAGTTTTTGTGAAGGTGCAATACATAGCTGAGAAATAGATATGCTCTTTTCTTTTCCCATTCGACATTCTCCAGAGGTCTATTATGTCTAACTCTTATAAAATTGTATTAATCGCCTTTATTTTATGTTTAGATTTATCTAGGTCTGAGAGGGGTAAATTAAGGTCCCCACTAACATAGTTTACTATTTCCTCCTGTAACTCATTTAACTTTTCCTTCAAGAATTTGGATGTTATGCCATCTGGTGCATATTGAAATATGGTCAATATTGAAATCAATTCATTTTCTATGGTATCTTTTAACAAAGTATGGTTTCTCTGATTATCTCTTTTAGTTAGGTATATTTTTGCATTTGCTTTGTCTGAGATCATGATTGCTACCCCTGCCTTTTTTTACTTCAGCTGAAGCATAATAGATTCAGCTCCAGCCCCTTATTTTACTGTGAATCTTTCTGTTTCAAGTGTGTCTCTTGTTAACAACATATATTTGCGTGCCTCTTTTACGTTAGATAATTTGCCTCAATCTTCCTCTCCTTTCCCCCTCCTCTCAGTGCACCTCTCTTTCTCATCCTTCCATTCTTTTGACATAATCACAACATAAACTCACACCATGCCCTCTAAGTATGCTCCTTCTAACTGTGCAATGATGATAAAGTTCTTAGGGGATTACAATGCATCATCTTCTCTTATGGGAATGTAAACAGTCTAACTTTGTTAAGTCCTATGTGATTTGACTCATGTTTACCTTTTTGTGCTTCTCTTGAGAATGTTTGAATGTCAGAATTTCTATTTAGCTCCAGTCTTTTCATCAAGAATGCTTGAAAGCTTTCTCTTTCATTAAATATGCATTTTCTGTCCCAGAACATTATATTCAGTTTTGTTGGGTGCGCTATTTTTTGTTGTAATTATAGCTGTTTTGCCTCCTGGAATATCATATTCTAAGCCCTCTAATCCTTTAGTGTGGTAGCTGCTAAATCTTGTGTGTCCTGACTGTGGTTCCAAGGTATTTGGATTGTTTCCGGTTGCTTTCAGTATTTTCTCCTTGATCTGGAAGCTCTGGATTTTGACTGTAATATTTTTGGAAGTTTTCATTTTGGGATCTCTTTCAGGGGTGATCAGTGGATTTCTAAAATTTCTATTTTGCCCTCTGGTTCTGAGATTTTGGGGCAGTTTTCCTCTAAAATTTCATGGAATATGATGTCCAGGCCCCCTTTTTTTTTTAAATCATGGCTTTCAAGTAGTCCAATAATTCTTAAATTATCTCTCCTCTGTTTTCCAGGTGAGTTTTACCTGTAAGATATTTCACATTTCTTCTCTATTTTTTTTAGCCTTTTGACTTTATTTTATTGTTTCTTGATGTCTTATGGAGTCATTACCTTTTATTTGACTAGTTCTAATTTTTAAGGCATTATTTTCTACAGTGAGATTTTGTACCTCTTTTCTTATTTAGCCAGTTGTGATTTGTGTGTTATTTTCTTCAGTAATTTTTGTGCATCTTTTAACAAGCTGTTATTTCTCTTTTCATAATTTTCTTCCACAGGTCTCATTTCTTTTCTCAATTTTTCTTTGCTGTTATTTGATTTTTAAAATCACTTTTTAACTACTTTTGCCCCTTTTCTGTAGGTCTTCTAGGAATTCTCGTTGGACTTATATCTAATCCGCATTTTTCTTTGAGGCTTTGCTTGTATTTGTTTTCAAGTCATTTTTCTTCTAAGTTTGTGTCTTGAGTTTTCCATTCACCTTTCCAATCACTTGTTTGTTTACTCATTTTTATAGCCTATTTCCTGACTGGATTTTATGTTAGAAACAAATTTAGGGTTAGAGTGAGAATTAGAAATGAATTTATCTGTTCCCTCTTGGGATGGTGGTGAGATCTGGCCCAAGTTTCTGTCTTTTATATCCTACTACTTTTCAGTGCAGGCCTGTAAGTTTTCAGTTCTTCCAAGTAGTACATGATTCTGGTAGAGGTCTGGCCACTGCCTTCCTGGTCTGCAGAATTAGGATCAAAGTTGGGAAGCCTAACCTTATTCAGGTAGGGTCTTTGTTTCCCTGCAGCCATGCCTGCTCTTCTCTCTACCCTGGTACAGTGATCTGAACCTGGGTAACGGGGGCAGCCAGGCTGCCAGATGGCCCCGTCCCTGCTCCCAGAGGCTCTCTATGATCTGGCAGTCAGTGCCCTCGCCCTTGACACAGCACTGCTCCTGTTGCTGCTGCCACCATAGCCCCCCCCCCTTGGTGCTGCTTGCAGTGCACGGTTCTCCCAGCCAGCCCCCACCCACGTCTGCAGGCCTCTCTTTCTGCCTTCCTAAGCTCTTCTTAGCTTTCTTGCTCAGAATTGGGTTTGGTGTGTTCCTGGATTTGCTGCAGAGGGGTGTGTGGGTAGAGCTGGGCAGAAGCGCTGGCTTCATTCTGCCCTCTTGGCTTCGCCTCCTCAATGTGCAGCACACCGCTGTGTCCTTCTGAATGTCCTACCTGAGTGATGAGCCTTACTGGTTTTTGAGTGGTTGCAGTGTTTTATGGGCCACAAGCCTGCAACTCCTATGAAATGCTGTTGCTTAAAAAAAGTCGGGCCTTTGTCGTAGGGAGAAGTTTGAGGTTATTAGAAGAACATGGCAATTTCCCAAAGGCATTTGTTCATTTGCAGTGTCTGTCAAAGGTGTATCTACTGCTGGACAATCCGCCCATTATCTATATTGGTTTGGAATGGAAATATTACTTCAAAGATGGACAAAACTCAGAGGAATTTCTCAATATGAAGCCAAAGTTTTTCAGAAAAAATGATATACATTGTATTAACTAAGTAAGATTGAACGCACATAGGTGTGTAGTTCTTGATGGCTGTACTAGGAGCTATTGGATTAGAATCTGGATTATAATTAATCGATTAGGAATGACACCAAAAGGTAAAAAAGCCACTAAAATACCAGCCACACTGGCTAATAAAAGGGTATTTAACAAAAATGACAAACATCCTTCTTAAGGCCTTTTCATGGTCCTACAGTCATAGAAGGCACGTTGGTGACTGAATTCACCAGCAATCTGACACCTTCAAGCACAGTCAGTAGCCACGGCGTAGGGGTGGTGATCCTGAATCGTTTAAAGTGCAAGGCGCTAGAGTTGATGAGTGAACTCATAACATGGCTCGTAACTTTTCATTAGAGAAACCTTGAATCTCAGAGCGTGGCCTGTCCCATGGGAGTGCATCAACTTAGAAACAATCGTTATGAAAAGGGGGGACCTTGAGGCTGTCCACTTCTCCCAGACTCAGCAGCAGATTCATTTGTGTTGGGTCAGAGGCCTGTGGGTTGTTCTGTTGTCCCAGCCAGTTATCCCTTTGGGGCCTTTGTTTATCCAGACTGCGGCTGAGGCTGGTTCTGTCCTGGAGATGGCTTGTTCAGTCTCCTTTACCTGTCCTAGAAGATAAACACTTGTACAAAGGGTGTAAAGCCGTACCAGTTAGGTGGGTGCCCATTGGAGCACTTTGGGTATTCAGAAAACACGAACGCTCTCAAGGAAAGGGTCAAATGACTAGTTCTTAACGTAGATAGCACTTCGTGCTGTTTGCCGTTCTTCTCTTTCCCGGGGTTCATGAGTACTGAAGCTGTTGGGGATATAATGTGAAAAGGCTGCGGTGAAGGGGCTTCGGGGTGGCGCAGTAGGTAGAGCATCGGCCCTGGAGTCAGGAGGACCCAGGTTCAAATCCGGCCTCAGATACGTAACACTTACTAGCAGTGTGACTCTGGGCAGGTCACTTAACCCTAATTGCCTCACCAAAAAAAAAAAAAACGCAAGTTCTGGTGAAGCAGTATCATTGTCACTATGCTACCAATGTTAGAGCTGAAAGTGCTGTGTTTGAAGGTGTGGGTGACAGAATACCACACAGAAGCAGCTTCCAGGCCATCACCGCTCCTTTAGGAGCGATATAAAGAACGGTAAGGTCAGTGGAGTGGTTCTGCTGCGACCCATTTGTCTATCAGAACACGTCCAGGTGAGGTGGGATGGCCTGGCCCCTTCCTCTGAGCTTAGGATTCTCCCTACGAGAGGGTTGGTGGGGCAGTGGGGGTGGCCCTGACAACAGCCCCCAAGACCTTCGTTACTGCTCATTTCAAGGGTGGAGCCCCAGCTAATCTCTCCACTGCTTCCCCTTCATTGTGGACCTAGGCCAGCTCGGCATAACGTTAATGGTGACACGGACAGAGGTCTTCTCTTCTGGTCCAGTTAGGGATAGAAACGGTTGAAGGTGCAGCCCATAGGCAGAGGAGGTGTTGGTAACTAGGGGAGCCTGATCTCAGTCATCTTGTGTGATTTTTACCTTTGGTGTTTTAGTTTCTACAAAACTCGAGGAGAGTCTAGCCATGAGCAGAAAGGCACTGCTTGGAGCTAAGCCTAGCATTTTGTCCCTGAAACTGTAGCATTCTCTGGTGTGACACATTCATGGTCCGCAAAGAGGTGGGGTGCATGGTCACTCTGCCCCTCTCTGCGGGGCCATACCTAGGTCCAGGATTAAAGGCTGCCCACGTAGCACAGGGCCCGAGGTCCCATTCAGCAGGGCTCCAGAGCTGTCCTCTTTAGGAGGTCAGGGCTGGAGGCTGGCACCTCCTGGACTGAGGCAGGCTTTCCCACTGCCTGGGGGTGCTCTTGGCCCTCAGAGGCATCCAGCTGTTTCAGGCCAGTTTTGGCACCAATCTGGGGGGCACATTGTCAGGATGCGTGTCACCGTGGGGAGTGACCCGATAATGGGGAGACAGGGGGTCTGGCAGCCACTGGAGCTGACTTCGGAGCCCCTGCTGACAAACCTACCATACGGGATAATGGTCACCTAACCAACAGAAGCTCGGCTTCCCCTTCTTGTGGCCTGCGCCCTGGGCTCTGCCATCTGTCCTGGATTCCCGGTGGGTCTCCCATGGTTTCCACGGTGACCCGCAGGCGTGCTTGACCACCAGGCTCGCATCTCAAGCCCAATGTCCTAGACATTTTTTTGGCTAGGCAATGGGGTTAAGTGACTTGCCCAGGGCACACAGAACTAGTAAGCGTTATGTATCTGAGGCTGCATTTGAACTTCGGGTCCTCCTGACTCCAGGGCCAGTGCTCTCTCCACTGCGCCACCTAGCTGGCCGTTCTACAATCATTTTAAACTGCTGTACCTAAAACCGAACTCTGTGTTCTGGCTCCACGCGCTTCCCTTAAGGGGGCGGGGCCAGCTCTGGCGGGAGGGTGACGTCATGGGGAGGGGGAAGGGAGGTCCGGAGCAGACCCTGAGGGGCTCATCCCGCTCTCTCGGCAGCCCGGGGTAGCAGACTGGGAGGACAGAGAACCAGGGAAGTCTCAGAGGCTGGCCAATGAGGACGGATGGCTCGGGTCCTTTTGGGCCTCCAGACCCTAGCGATGGGGCGCCCGCAGCGCAAGCGCATCAACCATTCCCTGGCACTACTATTCCCAGAAGGCTTTACCCTTGATTCGATCCCGTGACTTCCGCTTCCTTCCATTTCTCCGGAAGTCGGCAGTTTGTCGCAGGGCTTCTGGAGTCCAAGGAAAGCAGAGCGGGCAGAGAGCGAGGGTTCGGGCTGGGCGTCTGGCCACGCCTCTCCCAGAGGCCTGGTGCACGCATGCGCAAGGTCCCCAGTCCCGTCACCTCCCCTGCCGCCACCGCCTCCAGGCCGCCGTCCGGGATGCCCACTCTCTTCCTGGCCACAGCCCGGGCTGGAGCCCCAGAAGATGCTCCTCGGGGTTCAAGCACTGCAGCCTCTCAGGTGGGCCCGGGACCCGGGGCTTGGAAGGGTTGAGGGAGGAACGTACGGACTGGGAAACTGAGGCAGCACCGGAAGAGAAGTTTCCCGGGCTGAGAGCTCAGCCACGAACTTGTAGAAGGGTCCTTCCCGGAGGTTCCTCCCCATGTGACAGGTGGGGAAACGGAGGCAGCCCAGACAACAAGAGGGTGGAGCCTGAGATCCGAGTAAGGCCGGGGAGCACGTGGGCTGGAGGGGGCCGAGGGTGGGGAAGAGCACCAAGTCTGGCTTCCGGTGTGGGGGCTCCAGGGTTGGGGGGGGGTTAGTGCAAAGGGGGCGGGGCCCGGGGGTGACCCTGCTTTTGCCCTTTGGCCCAATCCTGATGGCCCCCTCCCCCACTCCCACGATGCGGGGGTTGGGGGATTGCAGGGTCAGAGGTTGGTGCAAAGGGGGCCGTGACCCCGGCAGTGACACAGCCTTGCCCCTGTCCCCCAGCAGAAGCTGGTCTGGACTGGCCCGCAGGGCGCCCGCACTGCCCGCGGCCCTGGTCAGCGGTGCTGGGAAGGACTCTGACACTGTCTGGGGGGGTGACCTGGGGGTTGTGAGCTGGCTGTGCGCTCCCGTGGGCCGAGCTTGGGCTCTGGGTGCGAGGCAGTGCCCCGGGCTAGGAGTGAAGGAACCCCGGCTCACTGCCCTCCCCCCACTTCCAAAGTGTTGCCTCATCTGTAAAATGGGCGCAAGGAGCCTTTGAGCTTGCTGCCTGCCTCAGGCGCCTGGGCGGGAAGGACTTTTTTGGCCAGAAGGTGATGCGGAAAGTGGATCTGGAGGAGAATGCGCCTGACCTCCACTTTGTCCAGTTTACTGTCTTATATTTCTTTGCCTTGTGTGTTATCTCCTCCTGCACCCCCCCTTGCCCCATCACTTCAGGATTCCTAAAGACTTTAAATAGTCCAGAAACTCACCCCCTTCTCTTTAGCATCTTTTAAGATCTGTAGTGGTGATGGGGAGATCTGGACCCCTGAAAGGAAAAGCCCTGAACTTTGTGGGAACGTTCAGGGGCTTTTTCTTCCAGGGGTCCAGATCCCCCCAACTGCAACGTTGATTTGTTACCAGACCAAGAAAATACCCTTTCCTTTGGTCTAGCGTGAATGGCCATGCTAAGGAGCCTGCTCTGCCTTTTGTAATAACTTAAGCATCCTCCTTTTATAAATCAATGTGCCTTTTCTGCCCCCAGCCCCATCTTGCCCCAAACTGTTCTGTCTGAAGCATCTTGGTAGCTGAGGCATTCATTGGGAGGCACAGGTGTCCATCCCTGACTGATGGGGAGCGCATAAACTGCAGCAAACCTGCCTGCCCTCTCCTGTGCAGTGACCAGCAGGGTGTCACTGGATAGAAGAGAAGGTAAGGGGAGTGAAGTGTAAGAAGATTGGAAAGGCAGGAGGGGGCCAGGTTATTGAAAGGCTTTGAATGCCAAGCAGAGCATTTTGTGTTTGTTCCTGGAGGCAATAGGGAGCCACTGGAGTTTACTGAGTAGGGAGAGTGATGCGGTCAGACCTGCACTTTGGGAAAATCAGTTTGGAGGCTGAATGGTGGATAGATTGGAGGCGCAAAAGCCTTGAGACAGGTAGATGCCTTCAAAAGTTATTGCCATAGTCCAGGCATGAAATGATGAGGGTCTGCAACAGGGTAGGGGCAGCATCAGAGGAGAGAAGGAGGTGGGTTGGGGAAATGCGACAGAGGTGAAATGGACCAGAGATGCAACGGGCCAGAGGTGAAATCCATCGGAGATGCTGTAGAGATGAAGTGGATCAAAGATGTAGCAGAGGTCCATTGGAAAGGCCTTGAGGCCATGTTGTGTAGGGGGAGGTGAGGGAGTGAAGAATCTAGGATGACTGAGGTTGGGAGCCTCAGGGATTGGGAAGGTGGTGGTGCCCTCTACAGTAATGAGAAAGGTAGGAGGGGGGAGGGCTAAGTCAGTCAGGAAACATTTCTTAAGCACCTCCTATGTGCTGAGCAGTGTGTCAAGCCCTTTGTAACCTTGGGGTTATGAAGAAAGGCAAAAGACAGTCATTGCCATCAGGAGCTCACAACAGCTTGGGGGTAAAGTGAATTCAGTTTTCGATGTATTGAGTTCAAGACGTCTAACAGTACATTCACTTTGAGATATCTAATAGTCAGTTGGAGATGCGAGTCTAGTGCTTAAGAAAGAGGTAAGGGCTGGATAAGTAGATCCGAGAGTCATGCGTGATGATAAATAAATCTGTAGGAGCTGACGAGGTCACTAAACACAGTAGTTTAGAGAGAGAAGAGAAAGGGCCCAGGACAGAGGCTTGTGGCAGTGTTCTGACCCACATGAAGATCTGGACAAAGAAGGAGCAGTCAGGTAGCAGGAGAAGCAGGAGGGAGGGGTGACAGATAGTCACCGGGGAGACGAGGCTGTTCTCTCCCCTTTAGCTGTCCTACCAGCTTCCTCCTCTTACCAGGGCAGTAGAAATTGTGGTCCATTGTGAGTGCGAGTGTCTTTGGTTTTGCAGGCCTCCGTGACGTTCCAGGATGTGGCTGTGGACTTCACCTGGGAGGAGTGGGGGCGGCTCGCCCCTCCTCAGAAGGAGCTGTACCGGGATGTGATGCTGGAGAACTACCAGAACCTGGTGTGCCTGGGTGAGGAGGGCCACCCCTGGGACCAGGATACACGCTGGGGAGGGTATCAAGTGTTGGGCGGGTCTTGGGTGCCCTCGGACGCGAGAGATCCTTGGGACCCAGAGACGGGACACTGATGCTTCCTGACCCCAGGTGCGCCTGGAGCCTGGCAGCCTGATTACGTCAGCCTCCACTCTCTGCCCCATCAGGTCCAAGAACCTCCCCTCTCAGCAGGAAGTGGGTCCCGTGAAGCCATTTTCTCTCTGACCTCTTATCCATTTTGGAAAGGCTGTCACTCAGTGGTCTTTTCTCCTGCCCTTGGGGTCTTCCTGGTGTGCCCCCCTGCTCCTCCAGAGACAGGAGCTAGGATTGACCCCGAGGTGGGAGGCTTTCTGTCCTGAGCCTTTCCCTGTGTCCAATGGACAGGACTGGCTGCGTCCACACCAGAGGTGATTGTCCAGCTGGAACGAGGGGAGGCGCCGTGGAAGCCTAAGGGAGGCGGTCTTGGAATCCATCCTCCAGGTGAGTGATTCGGCCCAGGCGGGAACTTTAGTTTTGGGACCTTCAGGGTGTTGGGACATGTCTCCAGGCTTAAGGAAAGGGGTGCCCCAGGAAGGATAGATGTTCTCTTTCCCCTGTCTTCAAGGCTGAGTACCTGTAGCCATTCTCTCACGTCCCCTTCCTCATCTGCAGATAAATCACATGCTCATCCTGGATGTCTGCTTCCATGCTGCATTCCCATGTTTTTTCTCGACCAGCTTGTGGTCAGTGTGGCCCTTTATGGCTGTCTTTGTTCCGGGCTCTTCCCATAAGCCTTCCCATCCTCCTTTGCATTCTCCAGAGGGTGTGACCAGAGCGCCTGCAGGCCCCCAACCCCACACCCAGTAGGGCACAGGATGAGGGAGTCAGTGGGGATGGTAGCCCCTTGGGGGCTGGCCTTTTCTCCCCAGTGGATTATTATTAAAGGCCATGAATTTCCAATTCATCCATCCCTCTCTCTTCCTTAGCCTCGCACATCTTTACTTTTCTTTATGTAATTGAAATCCATTTCAGTAATTTTATTCTTTCTTTGGTGGCAACGGGAACGTCACAGGTGCGCAGACAGTGTTCTTTCATCTGGGCTTGCAAAGGCATCATCTGCTCCACTTGCTTTAAGTGACTTAGCTGCCGATTCACCTGGATGAGGCCGTCTGAATCTTCTGAACAGAAGCAGCAGGAAGGGAGGCTTTCTCTAACTTAGGCCTCCTTCTTTCCAAGTTGTAGAGAAGAGTTAGTAGTCGCTCAGGTGGATAAGAGGCTTCCAAACCTCAAGCAGAAAAACATCTTGCCGTTTTTGGAAGAGAACGATTTCTTTTCTTTTCCTTCACTCTCTAGAGGTGAGAGTGGTAGAAGTGCCATATTTGTGCGAAAATTTCACCAAGTGAAATCCCAGGGGATTGTAACCCCTCAAACCCACCTGGACCTTTTTTCATTTAGAAAAACATTCCAACCTCCACCTTTCCTCTTCTCACCCTGTCTCTTTGCATTCCCTGCAGAGATGGTCAGTAAATGTTTCTTAAGCACCTACTGTGTGCCAGGCACCGGGCCAAGCGCTGGGTATACAAGAAGAGGTCCCTGCCCTCAAGGAGTGCTTAGCTTGACATTTTTGGCAGAAAAGTCCCCTTTCCTCCCTGATCTTAACACTCATCTCCCACTTAAGTTTGGCCACAGGGTCAGTTGAAGTCCCCGTTTGTTGCGTCAGAATTGGCTGTTTTACTCTTTGGGATTTGTAGAAGGTCCCATGCAGGGGCCCGGATTGTTGGCCTTCGAGATCACCAGAGCTTGGCCAGGGCGGTGTTAGACCAGCCCTTCCTGGGACTTGTTTCCAGTTTGCTGGAAGCCTGAGAGGGCTTTTTCTTTGGATCTCATGGATTAGAACCACTGACCACTCCACGGCAGAATTCTGTCATTATTGGGCCAGGAAATACAGAGGGTCTGTTCAGGAAGATTGATTACTCAGGTCGGAATTGAGGCTTATGTCTGCTCTCTATTGTCAGTGATGGGAGTCCTGCTGGAGGCTCCTTTAGCTTAGACACAAGCAGAGATTTAGACGGGGGAGGCTCCACGGGTCTGGTGATCACACGCAGACGGGCAGCTGTCTGGCTTATCTGCCTGCCAACGCTGGCTTCGGAAGAGTCTGGAGCAGACTTCCCCTCCCCCAGAGGGACCATCGTCTGCGGGTGGCCCGCCGCTGGCCCCGGCGGCCTTCCTCACCCGGCGCCCACCGTGGTCTCCTCGCCGCCTTCTCTTCCCGTTCTGCTCCTTCTTGGTGACCCTCGTAACCTCGTTCTTCTCGGATGTGGTGGTCTGCGCCCATCAGGCTCATTTTGGGCGGATGTTGGGTTCTTTATTTTACTGCCATGTGGTCAGCCCAGTGGCTCCCTGTCACCAAGTCCTTTGTTG
The DNA here is from genome assembly GCF_003287225.1 of Phascolarctos cinereus. NCBI lineage: Eukaryota > Metazoa > Chordata > Mammalia > Diprotodontia > Phascolarctidae > Phascolarctos > Phascolarctos cinereus. Next base: position 729,062,405 of record NW_027555847.1, on the reverse strand, counting down.
GGCCCATTCCTACATTTCCAGCCTTCGCTCCCCTCCCCTCACTGATCCCAGCTCTGACCCACCTGCTGATCTTTGTATGTGGGGACCCCATCTGCTGCCCCATGCCTTTGTCCCGGCTATGCCTCCTGCCTGGAATGCCCCTCCCCCACACCTGGCTCAGGAAATCCTGACTCAGCCACTTGCTGTCTGTGACACTGGGCAAGGCGCTTCATCTCTGCCTCAGTCTTCTCAGCTGTAAAATGGGAGTCCCAGTAACTTACCTGCCAGAGTTGTGAAGCATTTAGCACAGTGCCTGGCACATAGTAGGGTCTTAACAAATACTTGTTCCTTCCCACATCACACTGTATCAGTCTTTTATCTTCTCAGTCAGCCATCAGTGAGCATTTAAGGTCCTACTATGTGCCAGGCACCAAGCTGGGAGCCGCAGAGTTAGCATAGAAAGAATGAGGCACATCCTGGGTCTAGAGAGTGGTGGTGGCAGGGAAGGTCAGAGGAGGTATCTTGTGGAGCATGAGCCTCGGAGGAAGCTAAGGGATGGTGGCGAGGGAAACAGCCAGGGCAAAGACCCGGAAACGGGGAGCCATGTGTACCAGGCAGAGCGATTGGGCATGGAAGGGCGCGAGGTGTAGGGAGGCTCCGGGGGGTGAAGGGCTTTCAGTGTCAAACAGCATTTTGCATTTGGGCCTGGTGCAGTAGGGAGCCTCTGGAGTTTAAGAGCAGGAGGTGACAGGGTCGGTCTGGCGTTTTAGGAGAGTCACTCTGGTGGCTGACTGGCGGATGCACCACAGGGGGCAGAGCCTGGAGGCAGTCAGACCCCCGGCCCCAGCAGCTTCTGCAGTGGTCCAGGAGTGAGGTGATGAGGGCCTGCGCCAGGAGGGAGGTGAGAGAGGAGAGGAGGGGGTGGTGTATTGGGGAGATGACGTTAAGCCAAGAGGAGGAATTGAGAATGACCCCAGGGTTTTGGAGCTCAGCCCCTGGGAGGGTGGTCACCTCTCTGACATTAATAAGGAAGTTGGGAAAGAGGGGAGGGGTCATTGTTGACTGTCGCTTGTAAATGACTGTGTGTTTTCCACTCTTCTTTTAAAATTCATACCTTATTTTTTAAATTAACAAGCATTTTTTTTCTCTCTCTCATTGGAAAGAGAAAGGAAAAACCACATCCTAGTAACACGTGGGTATTGTCAAGCCTGACCATTCCCTGCTGGCCACGCGAGGAAGTGGACTTGTGCCTCAGTGCTGCCCTCCTGGGCGATGCCAAGGTCCATGCATCGGTGACCCTTATGAAGATTTTGTGTAGACAGGACAGTGGGCACACCCGTGTTCTCCGTGACTGTTTCACTGTCCCGGAGGTCCCTCTGTTCCGTCCCCCTCCTCCTTCCTTCTGTCGGCATCCTCCCCTCCTGGGATGGAGGAGGGCTCTCTTTCCACTGGATCCAAACCTGCTGCTTCTCCCCTCTGGGTTCCCTCGAGTGCTGGTCCTGTCTTCCCTGTAGCACCTCAGGGATCGTTGGTCAGGGTCCAAGGGGAGTCATTCGGCCTGGAGAGAGGAGACGGCTCCTCGGCCTGACTCACATGGGTCTCTTCCGTCGGCCTAGTTTGTGGTCCCACCACCATTTTGTCCGTCAGTGCTCCGGATGAGGCTTTGCTTGGCTGTGTTGCCAGGCTTTCTTTGGACTGGTTTTGGGTCCCCCCACCCCACTTTTCTCTGCTTTTTGAGATGCCCCCCCCATCCTTCTTTGTCACGTTTCGCACGAGTTCACATTCTAATCCCTGTTTCCTCCGGCAGCCCCTTCAGTCCATTTGGTAACTGCGTCAGAGGCTGGCTGCCCAGATCGTTCTCTGGATCCTCGTGGCTTTATGCTGGTCAAGCTTTGGTCTCTCTTTGTTGGTTTTGTGTTTCATTTCAGCTTTGAAGCAGCTCTGCATGAGTTGTTGGGTTGTGCGCCACGCCGCCGCCTCCGCCTCCTCCTCCCGATCTTTGGTCTGACTCTTCACAGATCAGGTTTAGCTCGCCCAACGGGAGCGAGTCTCTTCCTGTGACCTTGTTGGCTGCTCCTTTGGTGCCGGCCAATCCTCGTCTCCAGAAAGATGTCGAGATGGAGGCTTCAGTCCCTGGCTGCCTTCATTCCTTGCCACAGCTGTGTTGTCCGGCAGGCCTTCCCCCTTTGTGCCAAAGTCTCCAAGTATCAGTGTCTGTTGATTTGGAGACTCTTCTCCAGGTTTTCCTAGGATTTCACTCAGGAGTTAGGGAAAAAATTAAAGAATTGCTGAGTAGCAATGACAGTATGGTGGAGATAAGATAGCGTACGGTTGTAGTGGACCTAGGTGAATCGCTTTCTCCAGGAATGTTCAGGAGTGTGAGAGTAGGCCTGGAGGAGATGATGGTAGGAATAATCCAGACCTGGAGTTCTGCAGGTTCTACCTGGAGATAAGACAAAGGGCAAAGCATTGTAGGGTGGTAATGTTGTGGTGGGACTGGTCAATTGTAGAGTCAACTGTGCAGGTAGGAGTGAGGCCAGAGAGGGGCAGGTGGCTCAGGAGAACTCAGGGGAGGGGAGACTGAAGGCCATGGTGATGGCAGATGGGTATAGGAGGGGTGAGGCAAAAGGAGAGAAGGTCGTGGTCAGAGGGAGGACTTGCCTCGTTTGGGATCATGGAGGTAGAACAGCTGTGGGGGATGGCCATAACGTGACTGAGTGGACAAAAGATGGAGGTCACGGGAGGTGGGTGAACTGGAAGGCTAGAGTCTGACACGTGTGCTGGAGCTCCGCATGGTTGGGTTAGTGAGGAAGACCATCTGATGCCAAATCTCCTGAGAAGGAGCTGAATAGAGGTGGGTAGAGCAAACCTCAGAGGAGGAGAGCTTCCTGCCTGATGTGGACAGAGGGCCAGTTTGGGGGTGGCATTGGCACTGAGGGAGAGTGCTTTCTCTTCCTCTTCCTCTTTCTGGCCCAGGAATCTGGGAACACGAGGAGAGGAGTAGCTGGTCCTGCGGGCAGGTGCCAGGGCTGCATTGCTTTCTGGGGAGAAAGAACCTGGAATGGTTTACCGTGTGGCTCACAGTAATTTGGGAGGTTTTTTTCCCCCCGTAACTGCCTTGTTTATATGCTTTCAGCATTTATCCTTTGGGAAATATTTCATAATCTTAGAAATTTACATCAATTTATTATAGCTCTTAAATGTTAGGTTTGAGCAGAAATATTCCAAAAAGAGGTTTTTATTGATGTTTTGTTTTTACATCCCCTATATTTCTTACTGCTTTCCTCACCCTACCTCTTTGCAGCGAGTCGGCTCATCATAAAGAAGGAAAAAAAGGGAAAAAACTCTGGCAAAAGCTAATCTCCATCTTGAAAAAGTCAGACGTTGTCTGCAGTCTAAGCAGAGCCTGGAAGAATGCTCGTTGGGTCTGTTATGGGAGAGGTCGATTCCTTTACTTACCGATTGGACCAGAGGCTTTCAAGGGCCTCCTGCCCCCAGTTCTGGGCGTGTCTGGACCCCCACTTCATTGGGTGAGCAGAGGGCAGTGTCTTCTCAGGTCCCTTTGGGGCCAACCCTGTCATCCCCATTTCTCAGCATCCAATTTTGGGAGGCTTTGGGGGGGTCGTTCTTTGCGTTTGCACTGTGCTCATTGTGTATGTTGGTTTCTTGGTTCTACTTACGTCTCTTGTAAAAGTCTTCCTAGACTTCTCAGTATTCAGTACATCGGTTCTTAAAGCGTAGTAATCTTCCATTATGCTCATGGATGGCAATTTGTTTAACTGTTCCCCAGCTGATGAGCATCTACTTTGTTTCCAGCTTTTTCCTACCACAAGTCACTTAACCCTGTCTGCCTCAGTTTCCTCAACTGCAAAATGATGTGGCAAAGGAAATGACAAACCCCTCCAGTTTTTTTGCCAAGAAAACCCCAAATGAGGGGCAGCTAGGTGGTGCAGTGGATAGAGCTCCAACCTCGGAGTTACCTGAGTTCAGATCTGACCTCAGACATTTGACACTAGCTGTGTGACCCTGGGCAAGTCACTTAACCCTGATTGCCTCACCAAAAAGCAAACAAACCAAAAATCGAGTATATGCCTGTGTGCTCTTTGGGTCAAAGGGTATGGCCATCTTAGGTACTTTCTTTGCATTCTTCCAGATTTGCTGGCCAGTCCACCAACAGTGTATTTTTAGTGTGTTTGTTTTTCCATGGTTTCTCCAACATTGACCCTTCCCATTGCCAATGTCTAACCAAAATACTGATGGCAAAGATTCCTCCTGTAAGATTATGGACATGGTTGCTTCTCCCACTCCTTATGATTCCCTTTTATCTTCTTGTCCATTTATTCTTGTTATTACTTGTTGTCTGAAGAAGCCTGCAGGCATCTGGACCTTGTTCTGGTTGAATCAAGCCCAGAAACATTTCAGAGCCTCCAGAAGAGCATTGTAACCACTCCCAAAGAGTCAGGTCTGACCGTTCCAACAGCAGATGAAGAGCGGTCCTTGTTCTGAGGATGAATGACCTCCCATTCCTTAGCCCAGGGCCAGAATTAAATGCTAGAAGGAGAGGGTGTGGAACCTCCTTCGGAAACTTCAGCGGCTTCAGGCTCCTTTTAGAGACAGAATCTGCCTGTTTAACACCAGTGTTCTGCTGGCGAGAAGCAGGAAGGAGGGGAACAACCAGGCACTGTACTAAACACTTGCAAATGTTTGACCTTCAGGACACCCCGGGAAAATGTTCTTATCCCCATTCATTAGTTAAGGAAACTGGGGCAGACAGTTAAGTGACTTGCCCAGGATCATATCTAGTAAGTCTCTGAGGCTGGATCTGAACTTAGGTCTTAGTGGGTGGAGATGTAGCCTGAGGATCGGGAAGACCGGGGTTGAAGTCTCTTCCAGTATATCCTGGGCAAATGACTGGAGCTCAGGTGATCGAAGGCTGTAGGTTGCTAACTGAGTACTAGCCTTTATTGGCTGAGGGAGGGTCCACATTTGTCAGTCCCTGTGGATGGTTGGTTTGTTTTGGTGAGGCAGTGGGGTTAAATGACTTGCCCAGGGTCACACAGCTAGTAAGTGTCAAGCGTTTGAGGCTGGATTTGAACTCGGGTCCTCCTGACTCCAGGGCTGGTGCTCTATCCACTGCGCCACCCCGCCGCCCCTGTCCGTCCCTGTGTTGATGAAAGGTCTAATTCAGACCCTATGCCTAGTCTGTGAGTGCTGATAGTTGCTGAGTACTGGAAAAGGAGTCACCCAGAAGGGACCGGAGGCCTGTGGTGATGTGACCTGTCTACAACTCATGACAAATGAGGACCTTTGAAGAAGAGGTGTAAAGGGTGTCATCAGGAAAGCATGTGGTTAAAAAAAGATGGAGTGGTCACTTAAGGGATCACAGGAGGACCACCTGAGGGCACCACCATCTTCTCACCACGTTAAGAGACAGAGAGGGAAGTCCCAGCATGTTGGCTCTCTGTGCTGAACTTGGGGATGCCATGGAGGGGAGGTCTGTAGGTTGGACACTCTCCAAGGGTCTGGTTTAACCATCCCCAAAGGAAACACCAAATGGGTGAAGAACGATCATTGCTCTGACCTGCAGCCGGATGGACGGCTTATAACGCATCTCCTAACATCCCAAAGCAAGGGAACACTTTTGGCCCCCAGCAAAGATGAGTGTGTATGGGTGTGTGAGTGGCCTGGGGTCTGCATTACTGAAGGGAACATCTGCATTCGTGAGAGCGCAGACCCACTGGAGCATATTCCATTCCTGGGCCAGCTCTTCCCATTTGAGTAGGGCTTTATTCTTCACTCATGTATTCATCCTCACCTTGCAACATTGGGAAACAAATTGCTTCTTAATCAGGTCCTTTTAAAAACGTCATCTGTGGGCCATGTGCTGAGTTTCTTAATCTGGGTTTCAAATGAGCCTGGGCCCCTCTGGAGGACAGAAGAGCGGCCCAGAAATGAATGCAGGCACACGAAGAAAATATCAAAATGCATGCCACAGATATATGTAGTAAAGGGTAGATTAACTGAATGCAGACAAAATTATCGCCTGGGGTGGGTGGAATTAATGCAGGATTGATTAGCAGTGTTTTCTTTCACTTTTTTTAAACTCTTAGTTGTTCATCAATGATGAGGAAGGAGAATTTAGAATAACAGAATCTTGAAATCACGAGGATGGTTGGGTTAACAATGAAGTTTAGCTCATTACTGAATGCAGTAGTCTTGTCTCCATCCACCCAATCTTACTTCTGCTTCATAATCTGGCATCTACCAAACTTTCAGCTTTATTTCCTTTCTTTTTAAATTTTCATTCTTATGCTTTTTTAAAAATATAACCTTTACTTCCAGATAGGTGTCCCTCCCTTACCTACCTCAGGCTTTTCACAGCTATCACTGGGGGAAGATTATGAACAAAACAAGATATAGAAAAGGTCACTAAAAAGAAAGTAGATAGAAAAGTAGAAATCAGAAAACTTGTACATAAGCAAAATACAGGGAGGATAGAAAGGGAAGATATTTAGCGAAATGTCTTTCTATCAGATATCTCTGATTAGGGTCTGATAGCCAAGATATCTAGGAATTTAACACAAAGATTTAAGTCCAAGAGGCATACTCCAGTGGACAAGGGATAAGAGATCAAAGGGTATGAACAAAACCATTAACCGTATCAAAGATGCAAATTATTAATGACTAGAGAGATGCAGATCAAGATGAGTTTCCCAAATTGGTATTACTCTCCTTCACGCCACGTTCCCTTGTTCACTTTGACCAGTCCAGCACCTTCTCTCTCCCAGGTGGTGCCTTTGCAGAAAGAAGTCTCCTTGTCTCTGGTGTTGCACTTCCTCACCTCAAAGAACTGCCACAGTTCAGGTGTTGGCATCTACACAAGACACTTCCCAGGCTCCACACTTCCACTGGCATAGTTAGTTTGCATAAATGTGTGTATACTTATGCATGTTGCATTGTCCTAAGTCAAATGTAAGTTCCTTGAGGGCAGGGGTGGTTTTGTTTTGGCCTTTTGCACATAGTAGGTGCTTTATTGGTGTTTTAATCTAACCTCTGCTGAACTCTTCCCTTATACTTTAGTTTTCTCTTGTGGGTGGGTAGGATAGTATGCAGAAAAGCCACTGGGATTGATGTTAGGAGAGGCTGATGGAGTCCTTTCCATGCTTTCATGAGTATGGTAGCTATGTGATCTTTGGCAACTTGTTTCATCGCCGGGACTCAGTCTTCTTGGCTATAAGATGGTGACCTTGGTTGTTTTCTTTGCTCCTGATTGTGAGTGTATTTAGTCTGCACCCTACCTGACCTGTTGAGCCTTCCCTTGCAGCCAAGAAGAAAACCCAGAAACATCCATACAGACTCTTTCTGATGGGGTTTAGAATGTTCTGGCCTCATCATCTCCCCTCAAAGAGAGGCAGTCTGGGGGTACCCCTCCTCGGCAGACCTTTACTGTCCTTTCCATCGCTCAGGGTTCAGTTCCCTCTTAGCAGGCTCTGACTTCTGTTATGGTTGCTATTGCTTATTCTTCTTAGTTCTGATTTTTTCTGAAAAGCTGAAAGTGGCCCCTGCAGCTTCTATTGAGGTGCCGTTCTTTAAGAAAACATGCGGAACAAGCATGCCTCCTTGTATTGGGATTTGTGGTGCAGTAGCAGAAAGCACAGTGGACCTGCTCTTGTGGTGACCCCAGCTTGGACTGGCGCTGTCCCCTGGTGCCAGTCTCAAAATCTGTAAGGGGCTTCTGTTCCTCATCAGTTAATATGATAACTGACTTATTTACTGCAGAAGTCTGAGGATCATTGTGAAAGGTTTATAAATAACTTGTGACTAATAAAAGTCTTCAGATGGATCCTAGAGCCTGAAGACACTTCAGAGGCAGTCTGGTCTGAGGCCCTTAGTTTAGATGTGAAGAACCGGCTGGGAGTTTAAGGTCACTCATCATGGTGGGATTTGAACTCACATCCTCTGCCCTGAGCCAGTGTTCTTTTTAATGTACTGCACTGCCTCCCTTCTGCATCGATTTTCAAGTCCCTGCTAGTAATGTAGATCAAAACCCATCCATGCCTCTGTCCACTATGGTTGTTAGCCACGTCCTCCCATGAATGCACCATGTAGGGGTTCCTGCCACATGCTGAAGGCCTTCCCTGCTTTCTCTAAAGAATCCCACTGGAGCATTCGGGCCATCTGCCCCTCACTCCTTGCTCTTGATGTATTACCTGGTCATCTTTTCTTCCCGTCCTTAACCGGGCTCTCTGAGTTATTCATGCCCTCCCCTCAGAGAAGGTTTTTCCTCTGATCTGTGTAGATCTTGTATGTACCGGATACACGTTTGCCTCTTCATCAGAATGTGAACTTCCTGAGGGCAGGGACAGCTTGTGAACTGCCTTTGTTTTTATCCCCACTGCTCAGTGCAGTGTCTGTCATGCAGTAGGCACTTACTAGATTCTTGTTGGCTGATTATTGAGTAATATCTTGTTATTCCAAAAACCTTTCCTCATCACAACCCTACAAACATAATGGGTTTTCAGTATTTCTCACTTTTAGTCAGTAAGCATGTTTTCTTTTAAATAGTATCTACTTTTTCCAGTCACGTGTAAAGACAATTTTTAACATTTGTTTTTTAAATAAAATTTTGAGTTCCAGGTTTTCTCCTTTCCTCTCTCCTCCCTAAGATAGTAAGTGATTTGATGTAGGTTACATATTCTGCGTAGTCATGTAAAGCATATCTCCATATTAGTCATGTAGTGAAAGAAGAAACAGACCAAAAGGAAAAAAACCATGAAAAATAACAAAAAAGTGAAAATAGTGTATTTTGATCTGCATTCAGACTCCATAGTTCTTTCTTTGAATGTAGATAGCATTTTCCATCATGAGTCTTTTGGAATTGTCTTAGATCATTATATCGCTGGAAATTGCTGAGTCTCTCATAGTTGATCTTTGCATGATGTGGCTGTTACTGTGTACAACATTCTCCTGGTTCTGCTCACTTTACTCATTATCAGATCATATAAGTCTTTCCAGGTTTTTCTGAAGTCAGCCTGCTCATCATTTCTTATAGCACAATAGTATTCCATTACATTCATATACCACAACTTGCTCAGCCGTTCCCCAGTTGATGAGAATCCCTTCCATTTCCAATTCTTTGCCCCCACAAAAAAGCTGTCAGTGTGCATTTATTGAGCAGCTGCTATGCTGTGCTGGAAATGCAAACAAAGGCAAAAAACATGGTCTCTGTGCTCAGGTAACTCGTGTTTTATGCGTTTCAATCATTTTTCCTGATTGGTGAGACAGAAGACTGGACTATGTGTGCAGCGATAGGAAGAGGGGATATTTTACCTGTTTCTTATTTCTTTCAGTTTGGGAGATTGGGCCTGAAAAGGAGGAGTCAGTTACCAACGTGGGCCTTTCTCTGGAAAAACCATTTTCAGAAAGTTTCATAAATAGTGATGTCTGTGTCTCCAAGTTGGGAGAAACCTGGGTATGTGCTACCAGGTTAGAAAGGCAGCAGAACAATGAAGATACACCTAGAATAGTAAAAAGTACCCCAGAGAGACCTCTTAATGAAGTGAGGGGCCACGACCATACTCATTGTGCTAGAAGTGCACATCTGGGACCAGTTCATTTTCCCCAACAAAGAATATCATTAGGAAATAGTCTCCCTAAATGTGATACATATGGAAGGAGCTTCAGACTATACTCAGCCCTCAGAAACTGTAATAAAATATGCTCAAAAATTTTCCCTAAGTATAATGAGGGTAGGAAGTCCTTCAGTTATAATTCCAACCTTATTGAAAACCATAAACTGCATACCGAAGAAAAGCCTTATGAATGTCATGACTGTGGGAAGGCCTTCCGGTGGAGCTCACATCTTGCTCAACATCAGATAACACATACTGGAGAGAAACCCTATGAATGTAAGGAATGTGGAAAGGCCTTTGGCTTAAGTACAGGACTGACTCGACATCAGAGGATTCACACTGGAGAGAAACCTTATGAATGTAATAAATGTGGGAAAGCCTTCCTTCTGAACACAAACTTTATTGTACATCAGAGAATTCATAGTGGAGAAAAACCTTATGAATGTAATGAATGTGGAAAGGCCTTCAATAGGAGCACCCAACTGACTGTACATCAGAGAATTCACACTGGAGAGAAGCCATATGAATGTAATGAATGCGGGAAGGCCTTCCGACAGAACACAGTTCTTACTGAACATCAAAGGATTCATAGTGGAGAGAAACCCTATGAATGTAATGAATGTGGAAAAGCCTTCCGCCAGAGCTCACAGCTTACTCAACACCAGAGAATTCACACTGGAGAGAAACCTTATGAATGTCAGGAATGTGGGAAGGCCTTTCTTCTGAGCACAACCTTTGCTGTACATCAGAGAATTCACACTGGAGAGAAACCTTATGAATGTAATGAATGTGGGAAGGCCTTCAGCTGGAGCACAGAGCTTGCTGAACACCAGAGGATTCACACTGGTGAGAAACCTTATGAGTGTAATGAATGTGGAAAGGCTTTTTGCCAGAGCTCTCAACTGGCTCGTCATCAGATAATCCACACTGGAGAGAAACCTTATGAATGTCATGAGTGTGGGAAGGCCTTTCTTCTGAGTACAACCTTTGCTATCCATCAAAAAATTCATAGTGGAGAGTAACCTTATGAATATAATAAATATGAAAGAGCCTTCAATTTGAGCAGTGACTTTACTCAACATCAGATTGGATAGTATGTAATTAACTGTGTGAATGTGTGAATGACTTTGAAAGTCATCAACCAGAGCATACAACTGTACATAAGATGTTCCACAGTAGGAAGCTTATTATAAATGAGGAATTATAAATTCCACAGCTAATGCCTTCTCAGTATCGGTTTATACTGGAGAAAGAACATCTTCAGTTAGTGAACAGAGCTTACTCAACATCCTGAATCACAACTTGCACAGCAGATAGGGAAGAAAGCTTTATGAATGTAGTGAACTTGAGAAAGATTTCGGCAAGAGCTAGTTTTTGACTGAAAGTGAATAAATGCAAACGATAAGGAGACCCTATATTGGAAAATCTCTAACTTTTACTGTTCTCCTAACCTTGAGCTTGACCTCAGCCATCTCCTTCTCTTATTTGCCATATTTGCAGCGGCTGATTTTTGCCCGCACACTCTCAGTAAGTTAGGATTTTGTCAGATTAGCTCCATTTCTCCGAATCATGAGCCATTTTCCCCTCCTTCCTTCCATTCCCAGAAGAAAAGATATACTTGCTGTTTGTAAAGCAGATTCTTTTTCTTGATCCATCCTCATCTGCCTGTTCCAGCAAGCATTCCTTTCTTGTGCTTTTTCATAACTGACTCGGGTCTCCTCAGTACTAAGGGGAAAAAGACCATTCCTGCCCCTCTAGTCCATCCAGACTGTTCCATCTCCACTCTCTTCCTTTTTTTGCATCTATCATCTGAACATTTAGCAATTGAGTCTCTATCCCAAACATTTCACAGAATTAGCTCAAGAAATGTAAGACTCTTGGGGGCAGCTAGGTGGCGCAGTGGATAGAGCACTGGCCCTCAGGAGGACTTGAGTTCAAGTCCAGCCTCAGACACATAACACTCACTAGCTGTGTGACTCTGAGCAAGTCACTTAATCCCATTGCCTAGCCAAAAAAAAAAATGTAAGACTGAGCAAGTGGCTGAATGAGAGGTTGTCTAAGCTCTGCTCTCCTCCATCACATGCCAGAATTAAAGAATAGCCAGATAAAACACCACCTAAGAAAAATCATTGGGATAAATAGCAGAAATGCCAATAACAAGAATGATTCAGCAATCCCAAAGGGCTTACAATACAAGGAGTAACTGCTATTCAGTAACACAGAATCTTTTGAAGATGGAAAATGAGAGGGAAAGCACTACTGTAACTACCACAAGGTCTCTCAAATCAGGGAACAAGGAAAAAGGCTTCCAGAATGGTTTCAGAAAGGCAATTTTAAAAAAAAGAATAAGGATGGAAATTAGAGTAGAAATTAGAATTCTCAGAGATATAAAAGACTGACAAGAAATAGGTAACTTAGAGTAAACGGAGATTTTCTTTAGAACTGTTGATTCTCTGAAAAAGAGAAACACAGATCTGGAACCCAAAAGGGAAACAACGGAAGGATTTCAGAACAAAATAAGACTTCTTGTAAGAATATCTAGTTTCTCTAGAAGCCATAGTAACTGACCTTCAAGAAAGGATGCCCCCAAATAATCTGAGAATTAGAGGTTTTTCATAAAATCACAATGAAATAAACTTCCTGAAAACCATCTTTTAGTAAAACAAAGATGAAAACTGCCCCCCCCATACTGAAAATGGAGTCAAGTATGGATCGGTAGAATCCATAGATTGTTACAAGAGAAATTTGAATTTTAGTTTCCCAAGAAATGTTTAAGTCTAGCTTCAGAACTCCAACATTAAACAAAAATTCTTGCAAGCACCCAAGAGGAACCGTATACATTTCTAAGGAAAAGCAAACTGAGTTGCACAAGACCATTTTTTATTCACAAGAAATAACAACAAAAGGAATATAATACTCTGAAAAGCATAACAGATTAGTTTGCACACCCAAGTAACTGTATGCAAAATTGAGTTTGACCATCAGTGAAAAGAGGTTGACTTTAAGCAAAAGAGGGGAATTGGAATTTCCTTCTGGAGAAGCCATGGGTGAGCAAGACATAGGTGTGTCAATTGGTTCACATCCCTATCAAAGAAATTTGATGAGTCAGTGATAGATGGCATGATGTAATGCATAGAAGGTTACATTTGGACTTAAAAGAACTGGGTTAGTCTTCTAACATTTTCTGTATGATCTCAGGAAACTGTGTCCCAGGTAACTTTAATGCTGAGTTTTTCTTTAATTGCTGATCTGCATCCATATAACAAAACACTAAAGAAGTAAAAATTTTTATGTCTACAGAGCTAAAGAAGACTATTTTTTAAAAAAAGATTATATTATTTGTGGCATTTTTCTTGGCCAGTGCCTTGTGGGACTACGGCAGCCCACCTCAGCATTTCTTGTGACATCGACATCTGAATTTCTGCCTGTAGAAGTAAGTCCCAGCAATGGGCGGGGCCCCTTTATAGGTATGGATACATTTATTACTGTATCCTGGAATTGATCCAGGCCATGCCTCATTTTGAGAGATTCACTTCCTAAGAAGGAAAAAAAAACACTTGGATTTTGTGTAATGTATTATAAATCTTTGCATGTTCGGTTGTCTTTGAAGAAGTTCCTAATGACTTGTGAGCTCCTTGCTGGCCTATTAACAGTCCACTAGGTATTTTTCTTCTGTTGTGACTTGTTAGAAGCCATATTGGCTTTGAGCAGTTCCCCTTCTTAGTTCCTCCACACACACATGAAAATGACAGTAGCTTTTTCTATAATCAGGCTCCGGATAATTATTAACATCTGCTCTCTGAGGGCATGCTGCCCAACCTAAGATAACAGCTTCCTTTCAAGATGTCTCATCTTTAAGGTAATTCTAAACACTGGCCCAAGACAGGCCTTCTGTCCAGATAATAGCCACCTGTGTCTAGGACTACTGAGGATGTTGGTTGCAAGCAAGGGCTGAGTTGCCTTAAAGACCAGTTATTTTGGAAAAGACAGACTATAGGCTCAGGTACATGTATCCTGGTCAGTGTGGTCTCCAAGTCTTCAAGGTCAAACCAAAAGGTGAGAACTTGTCTTCAGAAGGTGAGAAATGAAGGCTTTTCTCCAAAAGAAAGAGTAAATCAGGCTCCTATAATGCTGCTGAAGATGCATTGTTGCCAAAGCTCACTTTGAATGACATGAAAGACTAAACCAGGAACCATCATTGGCTTCTGGGGATTATTGAAGGTTGTTGCATTTCAGCAGTCAACATCATTTTGGGACCCAGCTGCCTGCGCTACATCCTTCAATAAATCCAATTTGAATCCTACAGTTATGTGTGGTATTGGGATTTGCTTTTGTGGATTTAGTGGTGTTATTCTAAGAATTCATCCATTTAGAGAGCTCTTGCTGCTAAGTTTTGGGGAGTGAGCAGAAGAGACTGATCACCCCCATCCTTTGAAATTAGAGCCCCACCCAACCCTTTTTTTCAGGTCTATTGAGAGAGCATTTAGGGGTGAATTTAGAAAAGCAGGTCAGACAAAAGGGAAAGATAGGAAAGGTATACAAACTGAATAGTCATCAAACTAGAATTCATATTCTTATTTGAGAATTTAAAAAAAAAACAATTTATTGACTTACACAATAAGCCTTACAACTTTGTACATCTTTAAAATACAATTTGTAACATGTTCTCTTTTTGCTGCATTCACTCATTTTACATTTAGACAGAGTCCATAAGATTTTGACACATTCGCTAATTTTTCAGCAAACCACATTTGTATCACATTGGATATTAAGTGTTCTTTTGAGAAAGTCCATTTTCCCAGGCTTAATCTTGATTTTAGCCCACAGGATTTTAAATAAATTTATTTTTATTTTGAATTTAAACAACAAATAAAATGGGTATTTTCATATGCAAAGTAGAACAGAAAAAGAGGATTGTCCTCAAGCTGTAGATCACTATTATGTACTGTTTGCCTTTTGAGAATAAATTCAACCTTTGGCTTTCAAAGCTGTCCTGTTTATCTGTGCTTCTTGCTTTATATTCTTTGCATTTAAAAAAGATCCTTCCATAACCTTTTTGATTTTTGCTACTCTGTCTCTTCTCCCCTTCACTGCCCCCCCTCCAATTCCTTCATTTATGGATGATTAAAGCACCATCCCCTAGCACCTTTCCAAGTTTATTATACCACCTTTGCCTGGACCAATATCTACTAGAGTCCCTTAACATCTGGGCTGAGCTAGGTCTTTTACCTGAAAAGCTTTGGAACTGTCTTCAAGACTTAATTGGTCATGTGGCTAACAAGATGGAGGATTAAGTATTTTTTTCTAATAATCAGGATCTCAAACCTTTCCAACAAAAGGAGATATACTTAAGAGACAGGCAATATCAGCTGTCTATACTCCAGCTGTCTACATACCAAGAATATGAGATAAAAACCTGAAGGATTAATACAAGCAGCACCAGGACTGTGATGACTGTGACCCACATGACACTTGTTCTGCAACACAGGTCAAGGTCATCTGTGCAGAGGCCCAGTGCCGCTGCTGACACCAAGGCTTTTCCTGTGCCATTGGTGTTCCTTGGCCCACCAGCAAGGGCATCGCCTTCCCTAGGCTCCTCTACTGCAGAGCTTCCCCCTTTTACCTACGGCCTGGAGCAGCCTGATGGGTCTTGCTTCTGGTCCCTCCCAGTCCAGTCCATCCTCTCAGCTGCCATCGTGCTCTCCTTAAAGTGCAGATATGACCGTTGGTGCCTTCCTACTCAACTCGTGCTCCTTGCAACTTCCAGGATCAGATGTCAGCTTCTCTGTTGGGCCTTTAAAGTCTTTCATAATATGCCTTCATCCTATATTTCACTATTTCCATTTGGCACGATTAGCCAGCTCATCTTTTTGGTTCTTCCATTCCCTAGCAAAACAGTACAATCTTTATGGGGGGGGGGGCGGCGGTGTATTTTTACTGAAATAGAAGACTTCCTAGCACTCCTGATGAAAAGAACAGAGCTATGTGGAAACCCTGAAGTTCAAACACAGGAGTTAAACACAAAAAGGGCAGGCGTTCAACACCAAACAAGGACTAGAACAGGGCCAAATAAGAGACAGGATTTTGGAAGGCAAAATGGACAATTATGATTACATAAACTGTTTAGAGAGAGAAGGGAGGGAAACAAAATCTGGAGAGACATTTTCACACGACTAACATAGGATTTATTTCACCTTTTACGTAGTGAGAGATGTTTTTGTTCTTTTTTAATTTGCTCAGTGGGGAGGAGGGAGTAGTAAGAATGATACTGATTTTAAAAATACTTGTTACCTGAAAAAAACAATTGAAATAAAGAATTTATGAGAGAGACAGGAGAGGTGAGAGGGGGAGAGACAGAGATCGCCGTCTTGCTCAGCTCTGATCAAGCAGGCTTAGTTCTCCTCACCCTACGTTTAATCTCACATCGATAGCAGCGTTTTGGGAATCATAAAGAACTGGAAGGAAAGTAGCTGTCTACGAGTCACGGACTATTCGGACCAACGCTGCCAGATGAAGCTAGCGGAACGTTGCTGCGCCGCAAAGGATCCACGTGAAGCCTCCAAAGACACCGAGAAGCCTCGTATGAACCGATGCAGTGAAGCTGGCAGAAACAAGCCACGCAGGGTCCACGACTAAGACTGAAGGCTGGGAGCACGCTGATCACTCGCAGTCCCACACCCACCCCTCACCACATATACATGACCCCACGCGCGCGCGCGCGCGCGCACACACACACACACACACACACACACACACACACGCTCTCTCAACAGGGCAGGGTCGTCAGCCGGCTCGGCAGATCCCCGCCCCACACCAGTTCTACGCCGGGGGGTCTGGGGGACGGGCCTGGCACCAGGCACGGGCACTGAATGGTCAGTGGAGAGCCATCTCCTGGGGCCAGAAGGACCATTTGTACCTGGGGGGGGGGGGGCATCCAGGGGGCGGGACATCCGGGGGCTGACTGGCACCTCCTTTCCCTGCCCCTCCCTGACCACTGCCCGGCCCAGCCCGGCCGGCGCCGCTGCTCGCTCCCTCCCAAACCCTGCCGCAGTGGACGCGGGAGGGAGGCCGGGCCTCGGCGGCCCCCGGGGCCCTGGCTTCGGGCCGATGAAAATCCGAGGGTCGGGCGGCTTTCTCGCGCCTAGGAGTCAGAAATCGCGCCCCGTCTGCAGACTACGTTTCCCAGAAGGCCTTCCTTGCCCACTTTGCTACGTGACTTCCGCCTCCGGAGGCTGTTCCGGAAGTTGGTCCTCAGGCCCCTCCCCTAGGTCCTAGAGTAGGCCACGCGGGGGTCGTGGGCCCGCTGCCCCGGAGGGGGGCCTGTCCTGAGCCAGTTGAGGCGCACGCGCAATGTCCCGGCGCGCACGGCCCCGCCCCTCCTGGAGGGTCGGCGCGCGCGCGCAGGACCTCTAGTCACGCCTCGGCGTCCCTCTGTCCATCTCTCCTTTCCCACGGCCGCCTCCTCGGGCAGCCCTCCCAGATGCCCTCTCTCTTCCTGGCTCGAGGCCAGGCCGAAACCCCAAAGGAGGCAACGGAGGGTCCGAGTGCGAGCATGTCCGCCGCAGGCCCCGAGGTGAGCCCGGGACTGGGGGAGGTGTGCGAGGGGTACAGCTGGGGAAAGTGAGGCAGCGCCGAGCGGGGGGGGGGGCCATCCGGGCGGGTGTGTGAGCTCCGCCCTGAGCGTACAGGAGAACTCTGCCTGGAGGCTCAGCCCCCAGTGACAGGAGAGGAAACTGAGGCGCAGCGCAGGGGCGTGCCTTGCCCGGGGCCCCACAGCCGGCGAGTGTCTGAGGCTGGATTCGAACCCAGGCCCTGCGCGTGTTGAGCGTCGGGGTGCCCCCTGGAGGCCTCTAAGGCACCCGAGGGAAAGGGGGACGCTGAGGCAGGCAGGGATGAGGGATGAGAGATGAGGGATGGGCCCCTCCCCCACTCCTGCAGAGGGGGGGGGTCGGGGACCCCGGGGTGACCCTGCCTCGCCCCCTCCTGCAGAAGCCGGTGCGGTCCGGACTGGCCCGCCCCAGGCAGCGCTGTCTGGGGCGTGAAGGGCAGGGCCGTACGCTCCTGGGGGCCGAGCTTGGGCTCTGGGTGCGAGGTGCCCTGGGCTGGGAGTCGGGGAACCCCGCTCAGTGACTCCCTCCCGCCTCCGAGGCGATGTCTCATCTGCGGAACGGTCGCGGGGAGAGCTGGAAGAGGCAGGCGGGAGCTGGGCTGGACGCGAACCCCGTGCCCAGACGAGGCCCGAGGGCTCCCCCTTGCAGGGCTCCCCGAGCAGACTGAGAGGACGGAGAATGTGGAGCCGGTGAGTCCGATGGAGTGCGAGTGTTTGCGCAGAGGAACCGACACAGCCGGGATCGGGAGGCGGCGGGGGCGCTCCGGCGAAGGCTTCTCCTGCACATGGAGAGCCGGGTCGGGTGCGTTAACGTGCCAACGTCCCCGACCCGTCAGCGTCAAGGTACTCGGACGTGCGGCTTTGTGACAGAGGAGCCGGCCATCTGCGGTTACCGGGAAAGGGCCCTGGATCAGCGCTGACCAGAGAAACAGCGATGGAAGTGGCTCTGGGGCCACCTCGCACCTGGCCCGTTGGCCAAGGGGACGAGCCGGGAGAGGGAGAAATGCGGCGGAGGGTGTGGGGACATTGGACTGCTAGTATCTTGTGGGTGGAGTTGTGCACTGATGCAACCGTTCTGGAGAGAGGCTTGGAGCTAGGGCTATGAAAACGTGCAGACCCTCGCAGCGGGGTGGCCAGAGCACGGCCCTGGAGTCAGGAGGACCCGAGTTCCAATGCGGCCTCAGACCAAACACTTGACACTGACTAGCTGTGTGACCCTGGGCAAGTCACTTCACTCCAATTGCCTAAAAATAAAAATGTGTACACCTTTGACCCAGCAACAGCACTTCTAGGGTTGTATCCCAAAGAGAACATGAAAATGGGAAAAGGACCCACATGTAGAAAAATGTTCATGGCAGCTCTATTTGTGGTGGTACAGAGTTGGGGATGCCCATCAGCTGGGGAATGGCTGGGCAAGTTGTGGTGTATATGAATGTAATGGAACACTGTTGTGCTGTAAGAAGTGATGAGCAGGCAGACTTCAGAAAAACCTGGAAAGACTGGTATGGTCTGATGCTGAGTGAAGTGAGCAGACCCAGGAGATCGGTGTGCATGGTAACAGCCACACTGTGCGATGATCACCTAGGAATGAAGGGGCTCTTCTCAGTCACACAAATTTCCCAGACAACCCCAAAGGATAAGTGGAATACTACCGGCCTCCAGAGGAAGAACTGACATTGTTTGAAGCGGCTCGTTTTCACTCTTTCCTTTTTTTTTCTTTTGTTCAAGTCTTCTTGTACATTTTCACTTAGTTGCAGTGTTTAACCTGCACCATGTTGCTTACTGTCTCCGGTAGGGGGGCCAGGGCAGATAGAATTTGGAACTTAAAACTTTAAAAATGTTTGGGGGGGAGTGCAAGGAGTCACTGGGCTGGCTGCCTGTCCCGGGCTTGTGGGCAGGAAGGACCTTTTGGCCAGATGGTGGGGGTGGGTGCCACCCACTGTGCCGCCTCTGCCCCTGCCCCCTGGACCAGGGCACACGCCTTTGTCTTCCAGGAGTCTGTGACCTTCTGGGACGTGGCTGTTACCTTCACAGAGGAGGAATGGGGGCGCCTGGCTCCTTCTCAGAGGGAGCTGTACTGGGAGGTGATGCTAGAGAACTACCAGAACCTGGAGTGCCTGGGTGAGGACCCTCGGCGGCCCCTAGTCCCAGCCTTGCCTCCCTCCATGAGTGACCACACTGCTTGGCAGTCTCACCCCTCCCCTTGGGCGTCCCGGGATGGGCCTAAGGAGGTCACTGACACCCCTGATGCTTTGCCCTCCCACCTCTCTGTCTCTCAGGGCTCCTCAGCACTGGGCTGCTCTCCTGAGACAGGGGATTGTTCCCTGCCCTCCAAGGCGGCTTTCTGTCCTGAACCCTTGTCTATCTCCCATGGGCAGGACTGGCCACTTCCACACCAGAGATGATTGTCCAGCTGGAGCAAGGGGAGGTGCCATGGAGGCCCGAGGGAGGTGGCCCTGGAATCTGCCCTCCAGGTGAGTGACGCTCCCCTTTCGCTGTCCCGGGAAGGTCCTCCAGGCCCAAAGAAGGGGCCCCACAGGCCCTTGCTTTGGGCTTCTGCTGTGGCCAGGCTCCTGCCTCCCTCCACCAGGTATTAACAAGAGAACAAATGAATGAATGGGTGGATGAACGAATGAACGAGACAGCCTTTATGAAGTGCTCTGTGAGCAGAGCACTGGGCAAACAGAGAACGGGGCAGCACCGGCCAGCTTGCTTCCCTGTCCCCTGCTGACATTGTCCTCTGTGCTTTGTGGCCTGCATGTGGTCAGTCCCTCCTCAGATTCTGCTTTCTTCACACTAGTTCTTTTTTCCTTTTTCCAAGACATTTGTGAAGACTGGGATAGGCGGGTTGAGAAGTGTGTCCTGGGTTCCTGTTTGTTCATAACTCAGTCCTTCCTTGGGCTTACTGGTCTAGGCTTTTCCAGCAAACATTGAAAACCTTCACTAGAGAGGTGGCTAGGTGGCACAGTGGAGTCAAGAGGACCACAGTTCAAATCCGCCTCAGACACTTGACACTTACTAGCTGTGTGACCCTGGGCAAGTCACTTAACTTCATTGCCTCCCAAAGAAAAGCAAAGAAAAGAAAACCCTCGCTAGATCCCATTGTCCTAGGTTCCTCTCTTCTAGCTAAACTCCCCTGCCCTGCCCGCTCTTCTCACCTCTTTGAAGCCTCTGTCTGAGGCTGCCACAGATCCCTCAGATCTGGTGACCTTTCATTAAACCTCCTTGATCCTGACCGGCCGCTGGTCACCCCCACTGGCTACGTCATTCCTGGGGTTTAGTCTGACCACTGTTCCTCCCCCTCCTCCCTTGTTAGACATCGTTCCCACCGCACTTCCTCCCCAGGGTCTCTCAGGGCTCTGTCCAGGCCCTCTCCCTCCGGTCTGTCTCACCTTTGTGGCCTCTGGGCTGAGATCCCCACACTCTGCTGTCCTGCAGCATCACGTCTCCCTCGGCCCATTGGACGTCTCCAGCTGGAGGCCAGAGACACCTCAGACCCAGCCTGAGATCCAGCTTGCTCTCTTTCCCGCTACCCCGTCCCCCCTTCCAGACTTCCCTGCCCCTTCTCCCCTCAGCCCCCCAGGCTGTCCACCAAGGAGAGCCCATCAGTCACCTTCCACCCGGGGTTGCCAAAGCTTGGAATTTGTCCCTGCCCGAGGTCCTTGTGTCTGCTCCCATGGCGTCCCTTCTCTCACATCTGGCGTGTTTTGGTCCCCACCTCAGCTCTCCCTGAATTCCAGCTCATCTCCCACTCATCTGCCAAAATCTTCCTAAACTACACCCCTGGTCACATCCCTCCATAATTTTTTTTTGTGAGGCAGTTGGGGTTAAGTGACTTGCCCAGGGTCACACAGCTAGTAAGTTTCAAGTGTCTGAGGCTGGATTTGAATTCGGGTCCTCCTGACTCCGAGGCCGGAGCTCTATCCACTGCGCTGCCTTGCTGCCCCACGTCTCTCCACACTTGATGGATTCCAGCAGCTCGCCGTTACTTCCAGGCCCAAATACCAGATCCTCTGCTTGGCGAGTAAAGCTCTCACATATGACCCCCCCCCAAGTCTTCTCATACTTTCCTCTCCTTGGTGGACTCTCTGACCTTCCTGCTCCTCCTCGCACATCTCTGCATCCTTGCCCGGGGGAGGTCCCCCAATGGCAGGAATGCTCTTCTTACCTCTCTGGGCTTCCATCTCGAGACTTGGTTCAAGCATCAGTTTTATACCTGAAAGGTAAGAGGTGTCCAGGCCTAGGGGGCTTTAAATTCCAGGCTGAAGAGCTTGTGTTTGGGGTAGGGGAGGAGATGTGGTCAGGTCTGAGTCTTGGCCATGTGGAAGGTCCATTTGAGAGCCTGATGGAGGCCAAGAAGATTACATGGATGGACACAGAGCTAGGGTCGGGGCTCTGCGGCCTTGTCAGCCCATTGGACATGGGGGTGATGACAAGGGTAGAAGCAGAGGGAATCCAGCAACAGAGGGTGGAGGAGCCCTTGGGGATGGGGGAGCCTTCTGGGGATGGTAGCACGGTGGATAGAGAGCTTCCTTCCAAGCCAGGAGGACCTGGGTTAGAGTCTCTCCTCTGTGAAACATTATGAACATCAGTTTGCTTCTCAGGGCTTTAGGCCAGAGGGCCCAAACAGTCAGCCCACCACTGTCCCTCGTGAAAATGTCACTGAGAAATATTTAGCACAGTAAATAAAATGCAGGAAAACACAGCAATATTAATATGTGGTTTTCTAAGTGAACGTGTGGCCCACAGGATCCTTTTGTACTCTTCAGTGGCCCTGTTTCTGGGTGAGTTTGACACCTTTGTTCACCTGCCTTCAGGAAGAATGTCTCTTAACAAAACCACAGGCCTGTCGTGGACATGCTGAGTGTGAGACACCTGCAGGACATCTGGGGGTGGGGGCCACCTGGTGTGTGCTGATGCTGGGCCAGAGGTTAGGAGCAGAAGTGAGGCTGGACACAGGGGTCTGGTGTAGGGGATAGCAGACTCTGGGGGCTTCTGAGCATGACACAAGTGTAGAAGAAGATGGGCATGAGCAGGACCTGGATGGAGAAGGAAGATGAGGCCGTCACTGCAGGAGCAGGAGGGAGGATACTGAGAAAAGACCATGAATTGGGAAACTTGAGGCCTTGGAGTGAGCGATTTCAATTGAATTGGAATTCAGACTGTAAGTTTTTAGAAGTGAGGAAATGGATACAGCAGGTGTAGACAAGTCTCAAAGAGAAGCCAGCAGGTCGGAGAAGAAGCATGGTGTCATGGGACCCAGAGAAGGGGGGTGGGTCACCAGTGTGAAAGGCTGCAGAGAGGTCAGACTGAGGAAAGATGGGCAGACTTGGGGTTTGCAAGATCCCTGGTGACTGGACAGAGGCCAGAAGACAGACTGCAAAGGCTTCAGAAGTGGTCAAGGCCAGCGGGAGGGGAGGCACCAAGGATAGATGCCTTCCTTAGGAGTTTGGTTAAAGAAATGTCATGGTCAGGTCAAGACAAGAGTCTTCAAAGATGCCAGAAACCCGGACATGTCTAGAGGCAGGGGCAAGGAGCCAGTGGAGAAGGAGGGTTTGCAAGGGGAGAGAAGGGAGCAAATAGAGGGGGGAGGTGGAGGGAGGAGAGAGAAGAATGATGGAGGGGAGAGGAGAGGAGAGGAGGAGAAGAAGAGAGGAAAGAGCAGGAGAAGAAAGAAGAGGAGGAGGGAGGGGAGAGGAGGGAAGAGAGGAAAGAAGAGAAGAGGAGGAATGAGGGGAGGGAAGAGGAGAGGAGGAAGTTCACAGGGCAGCCCTTGGTGAGGAGCCAGCAGGGCTTGGGATGCTGGGCACAGGTAGCGGGGTGGGGGGCTTAAGTCTGCCATCCAGGTGAGGAGGGAGAGGGGAAGCAGTAGAGGCAGTGAGGGGAAGCTTGTTCTAGAAGCTGGACAGTGACAGGGCCAGCTAGCGGACAAGAGCTGGAGGGGTGGCCACTGGTCACAGTGACCTTTATGAACCTCTCCTTTGTGCTGGGCATTGTAGGCTTAGGAATACAGAGAAAGGCAGAGGCCCTGTCCCTGCCCTCCAGGAACTCCCATTCTACTGGGAAAGACATTGAGAGCATCTGCCTTGTCCTCTACAAGGGATAGACAGCGGTGATGGAAGCTGACCTTGGCAGGCTCGGCTCTTTACCTTTTTGGGTCCCCTGGACCCCTCTGGCAGTCAGTCCATGAAGCCTGTTTCTATGGAAGAATCCAGTTTCAAAAAAATAATCAAGCTCCTAAATGCATAAAATAGAATTGCAAAGAAAATCAGTTATATTGAAAGTGTTATCAAAAAAAAATCTTTTTTACAGATCACAGGCACCTTTCCTGGTAACTGTGGGGACCTGGGAAGGCTTCCTTGAAATAGTGGCATTGAAATGAAACTTGAAGGAAGCCAGGGATTCTAAGAGGTGGCAGTGATGAGGAAGGGCACGCCAGGCACTGAGGACAGCCAGTGCAAAGGCCTGGAGAGGGGACGTGGGGAATTGTGCCTGCAGGGAGCAACAAGGTGGCCAGTGTGGCTGGATTGTAGAGTGCAGGGGTGGGGAGCAGGGCGTGAAGAGACTGGAAAGGGAGGAAGGGGCTGGGCTATAAAGGGCTGTGAACCAGAGCATTTTCTGTTTGATCCTGGAGGCAGTAGGGAACCACTGGAGTTTATCGAGGGTGTGTGTGTGTGTGTGTGTGTGTGTGATATAGATAAGACTATGCTTTAGGAAAATCACTTTAGAGGCTGAATGGAGGATGGATGGAGTAGGAAGAGGCTGAGGCAGGCAGATTCCCCCAGCGGCCATTGCAGCAGTCCAGGTGTGAGGAGATGAGGGCCTGCACCAGGGTGGGGACGGGGTCAGAAGGGAAAAGGGGTCATATTGGAAAAGATGCTGCAGAGGTGAAGTCAACAGGTACCGTATTGGTTGAAGGGGGTGAGAAATGGTGAATTCAGGAAGATGACAAGGTTGCAAACCTCGATAAGAATGGTGGTGTCAGAGTTGTGCAGAGGGGAGGTTTAGGGGAGAGAATTCAGTTCAGGATACCCAAGAGGCAGTTGCTGATGTAGGACCGGAGCTCAGGAGAGAGTTAGGGCTAGATTTATAGATCTCAGAAGAATCTGCAGAGGGATGATCGTTGAAGCCATGGCAGCTAATGGGATCGCCAAGTGAGGTAGTATAGTGGGAGAAGAGAAGAAAGACCAGCACAGACCCTTGGGAAGTGGCCATGACATGATGGCCGAGCAGCAAAGGGGATTGAGAAGGAGCGGTCAGGCAGGAAGACAAGGATCAAGACTGTGAGGTGTCATGAAACTCTTAAGAGAGAGTGTCTAAGAGAAGATGGTCTATAGTCCAGTAAAGGATTTTCTTTTCAAGAATGAGGGACACCTGGACATATTTGTAAGGTAACCATCAAGCAGACAAGGAGTATTTATGAAGCACCTACTGTGTGCCAGGACCTGAACTAGGTGCAGAGGATACAGGTCCAGAGAATAAAACCATCCCTGCTCAAAAGGACTCTGTAAGAAATACAGGAGTGTAAAAAAGAAAGTGAATACAAATAATCACAAGGGAATTAAATACAAGGTCATTGAGAGTGTTGGGGGGAATCAGGAAAAGGTTCTTGCAGAAGGTGGTACTAGATCTGTGCCTTAAAGGAAAAAAGGGAGCGTATTCCAGGCCTGAGGGAGAGGTGCAAAAGCGTGGAGATGAGAGATGGAGCGTTATGGGTGAAGGACAGAGAGAAGGCCCATTTGGGAGATTGCAGTGGAGGAGGGAAAGCATATGGTGTCAGGCCGGAAAGGGAGAGTAGAGTCAGGTTGTGGGGCTTTAAAAGCAAAACAGAAGACCTTGTATTTGATAGTGGATGCCATAGGAAGCCGCTGGAGTTGGGTGGGGTGAGATGGAAGGGGAGAAGAGGGGGCCGGATCAGGAGAGGAGGGCACCTCTATGTCGGAGATGGGCATAAAGGGGGAGCCAGTGGGAGGGGTGAGATGGAAGGGGAGAAGGGGGGCTCACTGTGGATGGCCTTTATCTTCTCAGTAAGCTGAGAAGAGGTCCTAAGCTCTGAGGGCAAGGTGGAGGGCCGTGTTGGCTTGGGGTGAAGAGAGAAGTTCTGGTCACCAGGAAAATTGTCTTCCCTGTTCTGTCCCTTGGTTATTTCCTACAGATCTTCCCACATTTCTCCGGTCTTCACATTTGTTGTTCCTTGTGGCATAATCATATTTGATTACGTTCTTAGACCAGTTTGTTAAGTTGTCCCTCATTCAATGGCATCTCCTTTCCTTCCAGGAACTTGCTGTAACAAACTCTGAACATTTTTTGTATGTATGAGGTTCTTCGTATTTGGAATATAATTCTACTAGTATTGTTTGGCTAATGGTATTATATGGGACACATCCCTCTTCAGGGATGGGAACTCAGGATCACCCAGGAACGATGCAGAGGCCCAAGGTGGGGGTGAACTGGCTGCAGCCTGTCAAAGAAGGTGTGTGGAAGAACAGGAGTAAAAAATGTCCTCGGGAAAACATGTGCCAGGAAAAGGAGACGGTCAGGGATGGCAGACAGGTAGACAGCCAGAGGGCTCTACTGGTATCCCCAGACTGTGAGGAGAAAAGGGGGAAGAGCCCGCATTTTGCTGGACTGCTTTTGGGGAGAACACAAATGATCCCCCAAGGGGGGCAGGCATGGATGGTTTGTGGTTTGTGTTAGTCTGGGACCTGTGGTCTTCCTGAGTCACAGGGTGTGCGCAGCTTCATGACTTTCACACAAATCCAAATGATTTTTCAGAGCAGTTGCACCAAGAGGGCATCCGTGTGCCTGTCTTCTCCTATCCTCACCATCATGGATCATCCTTGTCTCTTGCCAGTCACTGGTGGTGGCGCGGCAGTCAGTTATCCGTAGGAATGGAGCGTATCCATGGAAGCCTGGCTGTGGGCGCTGCTGGGGCACCTGAGAGCTCTCCCTCTGTCCTCCTCCTTCATCTCGTTGGGCTTTCCAGTTAGCATCTTGGCTTTTCTCTGTACCAGTGCCCAGCTTGCTCCCTCGGCTTGCTCCAGGAGTTCTGGACGCGGCTCACCATCTTCACCTCAACTTATGATCTTACCTTGGGAACTCGAACGTACCTGTTCACATTCTCTCAAACACCTCTGCCTCTTTGGTTCACCAACTTCCTTAACCCCCAGAACCTGCATACACCCTCCGCTACACACCATGGTGGCCCCACCCTTGGTCTCACAAGAGTTTCATTTCGGTGATTAAGAACTGAGATGTATGTCCCACACCAAGCCTCTCTCTCTGCCTCCTTTCCCTTAAAGCTCTTCTTCATCCTCACGATGACTTCCGGTCCTGCCCTTCCTCAACACTCTCCCGACTATCAGCCCTGCCCTGGCTTCACTTTCTTCCTGTCTCAGCCTTGACACCACAGTGGCCAGTGCCATCTCTGAGGAGGCAGGATGACGCACTTGGAATCTGAAGGCCAGCTTTGACCTCCTGATTGATTCTTGTGTTATCGGGTACAAGTCACCGACTTAGCCCACATTTGTAGGCTAATAACTGGCTGGAGTAAGTTTGGGGTGAGAATCACTAGGAAAAATTGTGTGAACTGTAGGTGGCAGCACTAATAATAATGTAATGCCTTAATATTTATAGAGTACTGTTCTGATAACAAAACAAAAAGTTGTTTTATGCATTTGTTCCTTTATTTATTTAATTTCAAATTATCAGCAGTCACTTCCATAAGCTTTCGAGTTTTAAATTTTTCTCCCCCTCCCTCCCCAAGATGGCTTGTAGTCTGATATAGGCTCTACATATACATTCCTATTAAACATATTTTCATATTAGTGGTGTTGTAAGTAAGAATTAGAACCAATAAGAGGAACTACCAGGAAGAGGAAACAAAACTCAACAGAAGAGAAAAAAGATAGCAAATAGTATGCTTTGATCTGCATTCAAACTCCATAGTTCTTTCTCTGGATGTGGATAGCATTTTCTGTCATGAGGCCTCGGAGAGGTCTTAGATCCTTGTATTGCTGAGAAGAGTTAAGTTTATCAATATTAGTCATCACACAATGTGGCTGTTACTATGTACAACATTCTCCTGGTTCTGCTCACTTCATTCTGCATCAGTCCATACAAGTCTTTTCTGAAGTCTGCCTGTTCATCATTTCATATAGCACAGTAGTATTCCATTACATTCATATACCACAACTTGTTCAGCCATTCCCCAATTGATGGGTATCCCCTCAATTTCCAATTCTTTGTCACCACAAAAAGAGCGGCTATAAATATTTTTGTACATGTGCATCCTTTTCCTATTTGTATGATCTCTGTGGGAAGTGCTATTGCTGGGTCAAAGGGTATGCACATTTTTATAGCCCTTTCGACATAGTTCCAAATTGCTCTCCAAAATGGTTGGATCATTTCATGACTCCACCAACAATGCATTAGTGTTCCCACGTCTTCTCTAACATTTATCATTTTCCTGTTTTGTCATGTTGGCCAATCTGATAGGTGTGATGTAGTACCTCAGAGTTGTTTTGATTTGCATTTCTCTAATCAATAGTGCTTTAGAGCATTTTTTCATATGACTATAGATGGCTTTAATTTCTTCATCTAAGAACTGCCTGTTCATATTCTTTGACCATTTATCAATTGGGGAGTGACTTGTATTCTTATAAATTTGGCTTAATTCTCTATATATTTTAGAAATGAGGCCCTTATCGGAGACACTGGGTGTAAAAATTCTTTTCCAGTTTTCTATTCTCTCCTAATGTTGGTTGCATTGGCTTTGTTTGTGCAAAAACTTTTCAATTTAATGTAATCAAAGTTATCCATTTTGCTTTTTTTAATGTTCTCTATCTCCTGTTTGGTCATGAATTCTTCTGCTCCCTATAAATCTGATAGGTAAGCTATTCCTTGCTCTCCCAGTTTGCTTACAGTATCAGCCTTTATATCTAAAACATGAACCCATTCTGACTTTTATTTTGGTATATGGTATGAGATTTTGATCTATGCCTAGGTTCTGCCATACTCTTCCAGTTTTTCCAGCAGTTTTTGTCAAAGAGTGAGTTCTTAAAAGCTAGGGCCTTTGGGTTTATCAAATAATAGATTACTATAGTTATTGACTACTATGTCTTGCATACTTAACCTATTCCACTGATCCACCAGTACCAAGCAGTTTTGATGATTGCTTTATAATATGGTTTAAGATCTGGAATGGCTAGGCCACCTTCCCCTGCATTTCTTTTCATTAGTTCCCTTCATATTCAGGACCTTTTGTTATTCCAAGTGAATATTATTATTTTTTCTAACTCTATAAAATAACTTTTTGGTAGTTTAATTGGTATGGCACTGCATTCGTTCTATCTTTAGAATCACTTTTATTAATTTTTGAAAGGTAAGTGGCATTTTCCCCAAATTACATGTAGTTTTCAACATTGATTTTTAATAAGATTTTTGGTTCCAAATTTTCCTCCCTCCCTCTCGCCTCCCGAAGATGGCAAGCAATAGGCTATACATGAATCACTGTTATTAATGAAGCAATTAGAAAACAATATTATATCTACAGTATATTTTATTTTTTATATTTCTTTCAGATGGAGGGACCAAGGGTTCAGGCAAAATCTTTGCCTGTCTCTAGAAGAATCATCCAAAGAAAGACTCACAGATACTCTCAGAATCTGTCTCTTCAAATTGGGAAAAGCCAGGGAATATGATGCCAAGTTAGAAAGACAGGAGAGCAATGAAGAGAAATATTCTGTACCAGTAAAAGTTACTCAAAGGAGACCTCTAAATGAAGTGAAAAACCATGAATCTGGTCAGTTTGTCCAAAGCTTTAGTTTAGGGCCAATCCTTTTACCACAACAGAAGTTACCAGGAAGGAGTCCCCTTAAATGTGATAAACATTTAAATGACTTCAGGTTGTACTCAGACCTAAGAACATCTATTGAAATATGCTTAAAGGGGACAGTTTGTAAAGATGGTGAATGTGGAAAATCCTTCAGTTATAACTCAGACCTCATTGAACATCAAAGACTATATAAAGGAGAGAAACCTTATATATGCAACAAATGTGGGAAGGTTTTCCAACAGAGCAGAAACCTTACCAAACATCAGAGAACTCACAGTGGAGAGAAACCTTATGAATGTAATCAGTGTGGGAAGGCCTTCAGCCAGAGTGGATACCTTACTAAACATCAGAGAACTCACAGTGGAGAAAAACCTTATGAATGTAATCAATGTGGGAAGGCCTTTTGCTGGAGCTCACAACTTACTCAGCATCAGATAATTCATACTGGAGTGAAACCTCATGAATGTAACGAATGTGGGAAAGCTTTTGGCCGGAGTACAGAACTCACACGACATCAGAAGATTCACAGTGGAGAGAAACCATATGAATGTAAAGAATGTGGGAAGGCCTTCCTTCTGAGAACAAACTTTATAGTACATCAACGAATTCATAGTGGAGAGAAGCCTTATGAATGTAATGAATGTGGGAAGGCCTTTGGCCGGAGTACAGAACTTACTCGACATCAGAGAATTCATAGTGGAGAGAAACCTTATGAATGTAGCAAATGTGGAAAGACCTTCAGGTGGAGAAAACAACTCATTCAACATCAGAGAATTCACACTGGAGAGAAACATTATGAATGTAGTGAATGTGGAAAGACCTTCAGTCAGAATAAAAACCTTACTCAGCATCAGAGAACTCATGGTGGAGAGAAACCTTACGAATGCAATGAATGTGGGAAAGCCTTTCACCGGAGTACAGAACTTACTCGACATCAGAGGATTCATAGTGGAGAGAAGCCATTTAAATGTAATGAGTGTGGGAAAGCCTTCAGACAGAGTAGAAATCTTATTCAACATCAGAGATCTCATAGTGGAGAAAAACCTTATGAATGTAATGAATGTGGGAAGGCCTTTGGCCGGAGTACAGAACTTACCCGACATCAGAGGATCCACAGTGGAGAGAAGCCATATGAATGTAAAGAATGTGGGAAGGCCTTTCTTTTGAGGACAAACTTTACTGTACATCAGAGAATTCACAGTGGAGACAAGCCTTTTGGATGTAATGAATGTGGGAAGGCCTTCAACCAAAGCACACAACTTACTCGACATCAGAGGATTCACAGTGGAGAAAAACCTTACGAATGTAGTAAATGTGAAAAGGCCTTCAGATGGAGAAAACAACTCACTCAGCATCACAGAATACATACAGAAGAGAAACCTCATAAATGTGAATGTGGGAAGGTCTGTTGTCAGAATTCTCAGCTTTCACGTCATCAGAGAAATCACACTGCAGAGAAACCTTATGAATGTCAGGAATGTGGGAAGGCCTTTCTTCTGAGCACCACCTTTGCTATACACCAGAGAATTCATACTGGTGAGAAACCTTATGAATGTAATGAATGTGGGAAGGCTTTCAGCTGGAGCACAGAGCTTACTGAACATCAGAGGATTCACACTGGTGAGAAATGTTATGAATGTAGTGAATGTGGGAAGGCCTTTTGCCAGAGCTCACAACTTACTCGTCATCAGATAATTCACACTGGAAAGAAACCTTATGAATGTAATGAATGTGGAAAGGCCTTCCTTCTGAGCACCACCTTTGCTTTACATCAGAGAATTCATAGTGGAGAGTAAGTAACCTTATAAATAAAGATGCCTTTGAAAACATTAAATCTTCTGAAGTCTTAGTACAAAGAGAGTTTTTAAATATAATGATTGAGAATATGATTTCCTCCAGAGTCAACACCTTATTCAACATCAGTTCACACTGAGGAATTACAAATTTCCAGCTATTCCACAGCAGTTTCTGAACATTAAAAAAAAAAAAACATATTCAAGAGGGTAGCTCTAAGAATGTGATGAACATGAAAAGGATTTTACCCTAGAACTACAATACTAGTGAAAATCAGGGAAAACAAACTTAATGGAAACCCTATAGATGAAGTCCCTGTAAAATTTCTTATTGCAAGACCACTAGAATGTCTCGGAAAAATAATAGAATTAAGGAAGGATGAAAATTTGGGCAGATGCCATAAGTATTGATTAAAAGAATCAGAAAGGCAACGGATAATTTGGAAAACATGGGGAATCTCTCCAGAGAACTCTGAAAGTCTCTCTGGAAAAAAAGACAACAAAACACCTTAAAAATTCTTTTCAGAACAAAATCAAAAGACAGTAAAATTGAAAGAATGCTGACTTCTCTATACAATAAGATGTCTTGACAATAGAATGTATAATGATCATCTGAGTTATAGGTCTTCCAGAAAAAAATGAAATAAAAGTTTGATATTTTAGGAAATCATAGTGAAAATTACCCAGACATCCTGAAAATAGAAGGCAAGGTATAAATAGAAATCATAGATTGCCAAGTAAGTTAAACTAAGTATGACTCCCTGAGAAATGTCTCAATTAAGCTTCAGAATTTCACCATTAGACAAATCTTTTAAACAGGAAACTGAGGAAAAACACTCTAACACACACAACTATATCTTGTTCACAGGAAATGAAGAGAGCAAATTTGAGTATTCTGAAAAACAAAGAAAATTGGTTTGCATCTCAATGTAACATCCAAAAAGTTGAGTTTAGCCACAAATAAAAAAAAGATGGACTTTGATCGAGAGGGGATTTTGAATTGCTTCTTAAGCCAGAGGCAAGCAAGGCAGTATGCATGCAAATTCATCAAATAGAAGAAAGCTAGGATAATAAACCGGTGAGAGTCAGCATAGCATACATAATGCAATTAGAAGTTTAGCCTTGTTGTCAGGGAGAGCTGGGCTCTGGTTGTGCTCTGGCACACACTAATATCTGCACCGTAACAGCCAGTGAGCCGCTTTCCGGCACCCCAAACAGCTGTTTAAAACTGTACATGGCAGAAGTGTTGCAGGCCTGCATCTTTGGTGGGAGGTCCCCACACACTCATCAGATCACAAATGCAGACCAAAAACAGAATAAGCAGTTAAACCAGTGTTTTAATGTTCCTTCTAGAGAGGGCTATTTGGAAACAAACAGACACCACCTTGTGTTTTGTATGGTCTTTTTTTGGGCAGTGCCTTGTGTGACTGCTACAGTCCCCTGCATGCTTCAAGGACTAATAAAGCTGGGATGGGTCAGCTTCCAGTGTGGGATCGACTCCATTGTTTTCTTAATCCTGAAATTACTAGTGCAGTCCACAGTTTGAAAAACTCCCTTCCTAAGTTGAAGAAATATTTGTTAAGTATTATTGGTATTTCCTTTCAAGTAGATGGAGTGCTTATAACCTATTTCAACAGGCTTTTTACCCCTCTGTAACTTTTGCCAGTAACTTTACTGGGAAGCTTTGCACCCTACCCCATCCCAGCTATCTAAGCTCCAGCCCAGGCCAAGATAATGGTAGCTTCTGCCAAGCCCATTCTCAGTACAGTTGTTAGTATCTGTGAGACAAGTGACCCATCACAAGATAGAAGCTACCTACAATGATGACTCAGTGTTTCATTCTTTAATGATGAGAAACTAATATAGTCTGCCCGTCCAGACAATAGCCTCCTGTGTCTAAGGCTACTGAAGGTTCTTGATGTGTGCCAAGGCCCCATTTCACAAACAGACCAACTATGAATTTAGAAGAGGATGCCCATGGACTCAACAGTGTGTCCATTTTCCAGGCACTACCCCTCAAACCTGGAAGATCATATTAATAGGCAAGAAATGCCTGATTTAAAAAATATATATATCGTGAACATAAACACCAAAGAACATTTCTGTATGCACAGTAGAAACACGAGCAGGATTCCTTCTGAAAGCATAAATCTTTTATTTCATGCCAATTGCCTTTACCCGCATTACCCAAGAGGAGTGTCCATGTAGAACATTTCTGGATCCCAACGTCATGGGTAGAGGAAGGGAATCTTCACTTCCCCCACACCATGATCCTAGAGAAGGGAAATTTATTGGGCATCACTAACCTTGGGTGATGCCTTGTAAGTAATTCCACATTTAATAGTTTTGTGATGTAGCATTCTAGGGAATGGAGAGTCCTTAACAGTGTGACTCTTAAGAGAAAAAAAACAGGCTTTTCCGTGTTCCACCCCACCCCCAATCCTAGCTGGAGAAGCAGTAAGGAACTAAAGCTACATCTTAAAGGAAACAGGAAAATTGTACTTAACCTTCAGCTGTTACTGATCTGATGGTGAGTTAGCTCCTAAGCCCCAAAGTGTTTTTATCTGGTAGGAGGACTCCAAAGAGAAGGATGGCACTATAAGCTTTGGGGGTGGGGGTGGAGGTGGAAGGGGCCCCAAGTGAGAGAAGGATTTCCCTGGAGTGTCAACATGTTGCCTTGTTGGTGACCTCAAGTCCCTTTTGAGGCAGGGCCACCTGGGGCAGTGAAATGACTGATGGATTTGGAGCACTGAATTTTTAATTTTAATTTTAGGATCTCAGTTCAAATTAAAACTCTGCCACTTACTATACAAAGGTTTTCTATCGATCGATCTATCTACCTATATCTCCCTCTCTGGGCCTCAGCCTCCTCATCCGTAAATAAGGGTGTTAGACTAGATGACCTTTAAAGTCCCCTCTATTTCTGTGATCCTACAGTGAAGGAAGGAAGCAAACATTGCATGTGCTATGTGCCCAACGCTATGCTACCTGCTTTACAGATACCATCTCATTCGACAGAGTAACCCTGGGAGGGAGGTACTATTATTATCCTCGTCTTACAGTTGAGGAAACTGAGGCAATCAGAGGTTCAGGGACTTGCCCAGGGTCAAACAGCTAGTAAGTGCTTGAGGCTGGATTTGAATTCATGTCTTTCTGACTCCAGGCCCAGAGTTCTGTGCACTGTGCACAGCCCCATCCCCCGCCACCCACTCAGCTGCCTAATGCCTAGTGAGCACTTCACGTGCTGTCTCTCCCTATGGATTCCTGTGAGTATTTTGCTGTCTTTGTTATTTTCTGTAAAATAAAGACTGACCTTTACCTGTATTATTGCGTGTTCCCTTGGATGTTTCGTGGGAATCAGGGACCCTTTTACACACATCTGTGGAAAACTAAGTATGCCCCATAGCAACGTGCATAATGGCCGAAGGGTGGTCTTGTAGCCGTCCCCTCATGCCTGGAACTTCTGGGCCGTCTATGCATTTCCGAATGTTTAGTAAGTGCCAACTGGCTGCAGTTTAACTGGAGCAAAACAATCTGATTTAATACCCCCCCCATCTTACAGAAACAACATTAACATCCTTTTTTTTCAAGTTTCGAGCTCCAAATTCTCTCCCTCTCCCTCTCTCCCCTTCCCCTCTCATTGAGTAGGCAAAACATTTGACACAGCTTATACATGTGCAGTTTCAAGCAAACCAATCTTAACAAGAAGGTTGAGGGTGCGCAGAAACCCCCCAGGCAGCAAACACTTTTCAAAAGCAAAGCTAACGTAGCCGAGGACCCACCAGATTAGTCGAAAACCTACAAACAGCACCTCCTGGGAAATCTCTAGGGGTCACCCCAAGGCCTACAAACGTGCCTAGAAAGTCAGACAGAGAGGCAGCTAAGCCCAGTAGCCTCCGAAGCATCTCCAGCTGAACCCAGGCCG
Source organism: Phascolarctos cinereus (assembly GCF_003287225.1). NCBI lineage: Eukaryota > Metazoa > Chordata > Mammalia > Diprotodontia > Phascolarctidae > Phascolarctos > Phascolarctos cinereus. Next base: position 729,027,631 of record NW_027555847.1, on the reverse strand, counting down.
GGCTCACGATGCAAACCACGGTGGGGCAGGGACGGTCCACGCCCTGGACGGCCCGTGCCTTTTTAGGGTTACTGTGAGGATCCAGGAGATGCTATTTGTCAAGCGCTTGGTGCGGCAGCCAGCCCACACCGGGCGTCCGATGAGCGCGTGTTTCCAATCCCGCGGCATGGGGACGGCCGCCCTGCACAATATTAGACGAGTGCCGAGGCTCGCCAGCCTCCTAAGGGGCGGCACCAGCGCCGGGCTGCGGGCAGAATGCTGCTTTTTTGGCCAGTTACCCAGGAAACAGAGGCATGCAAAATGGCCTTCATCCCTTCCCTGCCCCATGCCACTCTGGAGGGGCTACGGAAGATTAAGGGAAATGAAGCCGACCAGGCTGAACACCCATCTCTGGGCCACCTGGAAGCACTGTTAGCTCTTACAATGTTGAACGCGACATCCTTGCCCAATGAGCTTCGTGGGGAGGCACATACAACAGGGGCTTTATCATGCTCTGAAGGGAGCAGGAAACCTCCCTCACTTCGTGGGAGACGTGCCCTAGGGACAAAGGACGGAAGCAGGACTCGGGGACCCGCCCCGCTTCGCTGCGCCCAGCTAAAAAGCCTCGGCAGGCGCCCCCATCCCTGGTCGCTCGCGCCTGCGCGGAGTCCTCGCTCCACCCCCAACCGCCCCCTCCTCTTCGCCTACTCCAAGCGGCTCGCCTCACTGCCCGAACTACATTTCCCATAAGATCTTGCGCAGCTAACGCCTCATCTTGTGAGGGTGGGTGAGCCTCGAACACACATTACTTCCGCTTCCGGCGGCGAGTCTTTGGTGACTGTGGCCTCCTGGGCTCTGCTGCAGCCGCCGCCCCCGGGACCGAGTCCCGCGTCCCGGGACCCGGGTGAGTGAGGGGTCAGGGCCGGGGCTCTGGGCCGGGCGGAGGGGAGCCGAGCCGCGGCGGGCCTGCCTCAGCAGCTTCCGGGGAGGGAGGGAGGCGCAGGTGAAGGTAGAGCCGCGCGTGCGTGATCTGCCCTGGGCCCGCCCCCTCCGCCAGCGGGCGCGCCCATTGGTCAGTCCCCAGGGGCGTGGCCTGGTAGCCAATCAGTGGCGCCTCCTCCAGGGGATGGTCAATTTGTCCCGCCCCCCGCCCCATGGAGGTGGTCACTGCCCTGCTCACGTGCTCCCTGTGGCTCCCCAGTGCCTTAGCCTCCACCTCCCCTAGCTAGGCATTCAAGGCTCCGCAGGCAGGTCGCAGCATCTCCCCTCTGTCCCGAAGGCGGGGCTGCTGCAGGCCCCCCCCTCCCCAGCACCCCCATCCTAAAGCCTCCTCTTCCTTCTGGGCTCAGCTTAGAGACGTCCTGGTGGATAAAGTCCCTCCACCAGCTCTGGGGCAGCCCCTCTGAGCCAGCTTCTGCACACCAGCTGGTCAGCACTGATTGAGCGCCTACTGTGTGCCAGCACTGGCGATGCAGAAGAGGTACAGGGGGCTACCCCCTCCGTGCAGAAGATGCAGGGAGCTGGGGGGGCTCTGGGCCCCAAATACCAGGCAGGCTCTCCCGGTATGTGGAGGTACCCACTCCACCTGGGCTGCCAGACACTACCAACACGTTTGTTGATTGACTGGTTAAGGGTAGGCTGGTCTTCTTTTGTGTCTCCCAGGCCTGCTGCAGAATGAAGAAATGAATGAAGGAAGGAGTGAATGCACAGCCTGCGGTCTCCATCCAGCCTCAGCCCAAGCTGCGCACCCTGGCCCTCTCCTGGCACCCTGGAGGAGAAGGAGGAGGAAGAGGAGGGAATGGCTCCCGGGTCCCCCCAGGTGAGAAGCCCCCTGTGGAGCCTCAGAGGAGGAGGCTGAGGCTGGGAGCATTTGAACCCAAGTGCCCCAGGGAGATGCCCCCTCTCTTCTCCAGCCCAGGCTCAGTACTGAGCTGGCTGCGCAGGGAGGTATGCCAAGAAGCCCCAGTACCCAGAGTACATCCCTTCCTCGCCTCTGCCTCGTGGCCCTGTGTTTCCCTCAGGGCTTAGCTCAGACACCCCTAGATGAGCCTCTTCCTGTTTCTACACGCACACACACACACACACACGCACACACGCACACACTGCTCCTGGTGTTGCCTCTCCTGAAGCTACTGTGCTTGGCCCTGCATGTGTTTGCATGCACACACAGGGCACAGTGGGGCTCCTCGAGGACAGGTGGTCTCCTGGTGTCGTCTCTGACGCCCCAGCCCCAGTGCAGGGCCCGGCTCAGTCAGTGTTAAGGCAGGGCAGGGACGGCTGTGCAGATGAGAAGAATGGCCCGTAGGGGCCGGGCAGGGGCGCCCGCCCCCACAGGGCAAAGGAGGCTCTGGTCTCCCGGAGGATCAGAGCTGCCGCTGAGAGCGCCGGGGTGTGGTCTTTCAGGAGCAGGTGACGTTCAGCGACGTGGCCGTGGACTTTACGGTGGAGGAGTGGGGCCGGCTGGCCCCTGCCCAGAAGGAATTGTACAGGAGCGTGATGCTGGAGAACTACAGGAACCTGGTGTGCCTGGGTAAGGAGGCTGCCCCGGGAGGCCTGAGGGGTGGCAGAGGCCAGGCTCCAGGTGTTACCCTTGCCCCTGCCCTTTGTCTCACATTCGCTGTCCCAGAAGTCCTGGTGCAGAAGCTGAAGACTTCACGGGGGCCTGAGCCTTAGCAGGGAGCGGACGGCCTCCTGAGAGCACGTGCTGAGGGCCCTTGGAAGCCCTGAGACCCCTGGGCCATTTCGGAAAGGGCTGGGGCTGACTGCTCTACTGCTCCCTGCCCCCAGCACATGCTTGTTTCCACTGAGCAGGCCTGGCAGCGTCCAGCCCAGATGTGATTGGTCAGCTGGAGCGAGGAGAAGGACCGTGGAGGGTAGAAGGAAAAGTCCGGAAAGGCCTTTGTGCAGGTGAGTTAGACCAGCAGAGGCGCGAGCCCCTGGAGTCCCAGTCAAGGCGGTCAGTCTGTCAGTGGGTCCAGGGGGCTCTCCTCAGAGCAGCCCAGGCTGGCGAGTGGGTGGCGGGCTCCTAGTAGGTGTCTGCTCCTCTCTTTTTCCCTCTCTCCTCCCTTCCTCCTCCTTCTTTCTCTCCCTCCCTCCCTCCCTCCTCCTCTCTCCCTCCATCCCTCCTTCCTTCCCTCCTTAGCCTCTTGCTCTTTCCATAAGACCTGTTTCCTTGTCCTTCCAGGTCCAGTGGGGGATGGCCCTTTCTCTGGGCCCAGCTGCCTCCTGGCTCACTGTCTTTCACTGTTGTTGTTTTGAATGCATACGTGAATTTTAAGAAAATGTCTTTTGTGCTTCTACATCCTTTTTTGCTCTTTGTCTTTTGTTGACTTGTAAAACTCTCCCATACGCTTCCTGCTCTCCTCCCATGCTGCCATCCCCTGGTGCAGACCCTCATCCCTCAGGCCTGGACTACTGCAGTGGCTGCTGGGGGTCTGCCTGCCTTGGTCTCTCCCCCTCCAGTCCATCCTCCAAAGGGATTTTCCTGAAGCACAAGTCTGATCATGCCACTCCCCTCCTCCGTAAACTCCAGGGGCTCCCTGTGGCCTCCAGGAGCAAATACACAGTGCTCTGTTTGGCGTCCTGAGCCCTTCCTAACCCAGCCCCCTCCTCGTGTCCCCTCAGCCATGCACTTCCATCCGGTGACCCCAAACCCCTCCACGTCTCGGCTCCTGCATTCTCCCTGACTGTCCCCTGCCTGGAACACCCTCCCTCTTCCACCAGGCTTCCTCTAAGTCCCACCTAAGATCCCCCTCGTTCAGGAAGCCTTCCCTGGCCTCTCCTAATACTGGGCCTTCTCTTTGCTGCGGATCTCCTGTTTGTCCTGCCTAGAGCTTGTCTGTACACATTTGTTTGTCCATGGTAAGCTCCTTGAGGGCAGGGCCCTTGTCTTCCTTTGTCTCTCCAGCACTTCTCATCCCCTGATGCAGGGGGCTGGGCAGGGGAGGCCGCTTAGTCCCTGTGGGTCAGCGTTACTGTCCTCCTGTGCGCAGCTTCTGTGCTCTCTGCACCAGCATGCAGATCACACCAGCCTTTCTCTGTCTCTTTGAACACCACGCATCCGTCCATCAGCTCCTGTGGGGAGGCAGGTATCCACCATTCTCACACCCATTCTATGTATGGGTTCTGGGGTGTCATTACTTTGTGTGTCCCTAAAGTGAGGTGTAGCCTTCACAGGCCAGCCCTGCCCGCTCTGGATGAGCCCCCGTATTGGGGCCGCGTCCACCGTGGTCGGACCTTGACACAAGACGGGGGTCTGTGGGCAGTGCCTGTCCTGTTTTCTGCCGGTCTTGCCTTCTTGGTTTTCCTGATGACAGTGTGCTTTGTCTGGCTCTTTGAAGATCCGATTTTGTCATGTGGTGGTGCCTGCTGGCTCTGTCACTGGGGCCCTTTTCCATTGTGGCCCAGGGTGGTGCTCCTATGGCTGGGCATGCCCTGGGTTTTCAGGTTCATGCAGTTCAGCATATTTTGTTAGAGAGGGACCTTTTTCTTTGACCACCTTGGGGTATGGGCCTCCTGTGGGGAATGGCGTTGCTGGGTCAGCGATAGTAACTTTTCTCATGTAATTGCCCTGCGTTTTTTCAGAATTATGGGATCGTTTCACAGCTTTGCCAATGTTAGCATGGGCCGGCCTTCCCAAGGGCCCTTCGTCACTGGCCCTTCCCATCCCGTGTTTGATCGTGTTGTGAAACCTTGGAGTTTTCACTGTTCTTAATAGTGATGCGGGACAGTCTTTCGTAAGACTGACAGTTCTTTTCAAAAACATTTGTTCATGTCCTTCGGACATTTATTTGCCAAGTGGATCGTGGTCTTGTAAATTTTTGTCATTTACTTATATATCTTGAATAATAGATGCTTATCAGAGGTACGTGAAGGAAATATTTTTCCCATTTGTCATTATTTCTAGCAACATTGTCTTTGTGCAAAAGCCTTTTTAAAAAAAACAACTATAGTCATTTATTCATTTATTTATTTATTTATTTTAGGTCCTGAGTGTCAAAATCAGAACTTATTTATTTGAAGAATTTTTGTCAAAGAATTTTTTTAAGTTTTCAACATTCAATTTTATAAAATTTTGAATTCCAAATTTTTTCTCCCTCCCTCTCCTCCCCCTCCCCAAGATAGCATGCAGTCTGACATAAACTATACATGTACAATCATATTAAACATTTCCACATTAGTCATGTTGTGAAAGAAGAATCAGAACAAAAGGGGAAAATCATGAGAAAGAAAAAACAAAAAAAAGAGAAAATAGTCTGCTTCGATCTGCATTCAGACCCCATGGTTCTTTCTCTGTGTGTGGATAGCATTTTCCATCATGAGACTTTTGGAGTTGTCTTAGATCCTTGTATCACTGAGAAGAGCCAAGTCTATCAGAGTCAGTCATCCCACGATGTAGCTCTTAACTGTGTATAGCGTTCTGCTCACTTCACTCTGTGTTCATGCAAGCCTTCCCAGGTTTTTCTGAGAGCATCCTGCTCGTCATTTTTTACAGAACAGTAGTATTCCATTACATTCATACAGCACAACTTGTTCAGCCATCCCCCAGTTGATGGGCATCCTCTCTGTTTCCAATTCTTTGCCACCACAAAAAGAGCTGCTACGAATATTTTTGTACGTGTGGGTCCTTTTCCCATTTGTAGGATCTCTTTGGGATACAGACCTAGAAGTGCTATTGCTGGGTCAAAGGGTATGCACAACTTCATAGGCCTTTGGGCATAGCTCCAAGTTGCTCTCCAGAATGGCTGGATCACTTCACAGCTCTACCAGCAATGCATCAGTGTTCCAATTTCCCACATCCTCTCCAGCATTCATCATTTCCAAAGGCCTTTTGTTTTGTGTTTTGTGATCCTCATCTGTCTGTTGCTTGGTGACGACTAATTATAGTTGTGAAAGCTCTTTCTGCTTGTTTATCTTTAGTATTTTTATGATGTCACCTTCAGAATTTAGATCGACCGTCTCATCATGTCTCAGTGTGTTGTAATAATAATGATAGCTCCCATTTACATAGAACTTTCGGGGTGTTCACGGTGTTCTACACAGACCCTCACAACAAACCTGCTGGGTAAGTGCTGTTAATGTCTTCATTTTACATATGAGGAAGCTGAGGCAGACAGTGGGTAAGTGACTCGCCCAAAGTCACACAGCTAGGAAGCATCTGAGGCCAGATTTGAACCCAGGTCATCCTGATTCTAGGCCCATCTGGCTGCCTCGAGGTTACACAGCATCTCAGGCTGGTTTCCTCCTGTTTTCTGCCAGACTGCCCCTCAGTTCTCCTAGACCTTCTTTTGGTTGAAGGAGTCCTTTCAAGAGGCACTTATTAAGACCTGCTGTGCCAAGCACTGTGCTGAGGACCGTGGACCAGCCCCTGCTCTGAGGGCGCCCTCAGTCTGACGAGAGAGACCACGGCATCTCCCCGCATGCTCCCATGGTGTTAGCACGATGTTGTCAGCAATGTCATTGAACACTTTCAGTGAGGACAAAAATGGCATCATGGTCAGCTACGCCACGCTAGTATGTTATCTAACTTGAAAAGGCTCCAAGCAAAGACCAAAGTGGAGGGAGAGTTGGTGCGTGACTTTTTGTTTGCAGATGATTGTGCACTCAGTGCAGCCTCTGAAGCCGAGATGCCCCTTCCCTTCCCTCAAGATCCAGCTAAGTCCCGCCTCCCTCATGAGCACTTTATCAGTGAGCCCGCACTAGCAGTGCCTCCTCCTCAGAGCGTGGTCCGTCTTCTCTCTACGCATCCTGAACGCACGCACACAGCCCTGCTTCTCTCCGTTGGTGACTGGGAAAGCACGAGAGCATCGTCCATTATCGAGAACCAGTGCAAACACGCCGTCATGGCACTGACCTGCAATGCTGATTAACTTCTCCAGGCAGCCCAATCTTGCCATGATCTTCCACAACCCCTCATGATTGACAGAATTAAAGGTCTTGGTCAGATCCACAATTTTGTATATAGACTCTGTACTGCTTCTGGCATTTCTCTGGGAGTTGTTGGGCAGCAAACACCATATTGGCTGTTCTTGGCCCTTTCTGAAGCCACACTGGCAAAGGATCAGCCTGTTAAGGAGGACCCTGGCAAGAATCATGCCAGATTGTCACAGGACAATGTATTTCCCTTTCCTTTGTACAGGTGAATAATGAAGATACCCTTGAACTCCTGGGAGATAAATCCCTCTTGCCATGTAGCCCAGAACATTTCCGGCAGGTTTGTATGAAGAGTGCACCCCCTGCCTTGGAATAGAATCAGCACCAGACATTTTACATGGGAGGAGCCTGATGGAATGCAGACCCTTTTTTTGTTGGACCTTCAGCTAGGGAGGGATTGACTTCAATCTAAGGTATGCAGTCAGTGGCTTCAGCATTGATTGATGATGGTCTATGGAAGTGTTCAGCCCATCTCTCCAGGATCGTGTCCTTATCACTAATCGACATGGCTCCATCAGCACTGAGCAGTGGAGATGCGCCTGAGGTCCTTGGCCCATGAATAGCCTTTGGGGCATCATAAGAGCATTTTGGATTATTATTATCAGCATAAAACTAAATGCCATCTGCCTTCTTACTGAGCCAAGAGTCCTGCATCTCTCTAAGCTTTCCTTATACTTTTGATAGAGTTAAACTTCTGTAGAGGCAGATGAACTATCCTGCTGGTAAACTCTGTGGAGTTTTCATTTTTCATTTAGCAGTTTCTGAATTTCCTCATCATGTTTGTCAAACCAGTCTTGATGTTTGCAAGTGTTGTGACCCAGATGAGCAGATGCAGTGCTGTCCACCAAATCTCTGGAAGCTGCCCACTCCTTTTCCGCCCAGCTGTGTGTTGGCTCAGCTTTCCCTCCAGGTTAGCAACAAACTGTTCCTGCTCAGAGAAGAGTGCTAATCTGTTGACATTAGTTTGTACTTGATTTTGCTGGTGGGTGATTCTTGGTGGTAATCCTAGCTCTTTTGCCCTCCAGAATGTCATATTCCAAGCCCCCCCCCTTTAATGTAGAAACTGCTAAAGCTTGTGTTATCCTGCTGTGTTTCCACACTACTTGAATTGTGTCTTTCCAGGGGCTTGCAGTACTTTCTCCTTGACCTGGGAACTCTGGAATTAGGCTACAGTATTCCTGGGAGTTTCCTTTGGCGATCTCTTCCAGGAGGTGATCGGTGGATTCTTTCAATGTCCATTTTACCCTCTGGTTCTAGAACATCAAGGCGGTTTTCCTTGATAGTTTCTTCACAGATAACGTCTGGGCTCTTCTTTTGATCATGTGCAGTCTGTCCCCTCTGCCTGGAATGCTCCTCCTCCTCCTCCTCCTCTCTGCCTCTTAGGATCTCTTGTTTTCTCCTACATGAAGCCCTCCCTGATCTCTCCACACCCCACCTAATTTTTGTGCCTCCGCCCCCCCAGCAGAATTTCCCTTGTGCTGGTTTTGCCTTTTCCTCTGTCCATGGTGTCTCCCTCCATAGAACATCAGCTCCTTGGGGGTGTGCGCTGCTTCTTGGTAGCACAGGACCTGGCATGTGGCAGGTGTTGAATAAATACTTGTCGATGGACTGGTTTCGTCTCATGCTCCTTTGTTGTGGTGGTCGCTGAGAGGGGCAGAGAGCAGTTTGTTTTCTTTCTTTGAATCCTTTGGCCTGTTTTTATCCATTTATATTGTACTTGAGAAAATCCTAGGTTAGCTTTTGTTCTTACTCTGTGTTATTCTAGTACATTTCTGGCATTTTCCCTTTATGTCTTTTAATTAATAATTTTTTCATTCTTGCTTGGCTCATCTTAAGGTCGACTCATTGTTTAGTGATCCTTAAAAATGTTGTTGAGTATTTCCAGACTTTCTGCCTCTCCGAGGACAGTGTCCTCTGGTTTTCTGAGGGTGATATCTGCTAGGAGCTCTCACTGCTTCTGGGAAGACCTGATCCCATCTTAGAGCCAGGCAGAGGGCTGGCCAAGAGATCTCCCGAGAACGCCCACAGGACTTGAACTCTTACTTCTCCCAGGACTGCGGCCCACTGTGGGAGGTTTGTACCGAAAGCTGGTGGGCCTCTTCATATTCTTAAGGAGAGGAAGTTTGCCTGGAAATCACAAGAGAAGTGCTCCAAGGAGGAAACAAGAAAAAGATTAGAGAAGGCCATGCTCACTTCTGTGAGGAAGCCATCTCCTTGAGACCTCTGTAACTGAAGTGACGCATTGGATGGCTCAGGGAAATTTAGCACGTTGTACTCTGAGGCCTGCTGGTGTGTACATGCCCGTGCCTCAAGTGGGAGGTCACCCTGGATGGTTGGAGAAGAGAAGAGTGACCCTGCAGCGCCCTCTGTTGACCTGACATCAAGGAGCCCTCTTGTCTTTCCAAGTCGTGTGATAGGACATGGTCTAGATGAAGGCCATCCCTCCTCAGAATCATCGGTCTGACAGCCACTTCCTGACTTTCCTGTGGAGCCCACAACACCCCCAGCGACAAAATCTGTGGCCTCAGAGGTCAGTTGATGAAAGGGCAATGTCTCTTGACAAAAGCAGATGAGTTCCTAATGCAAGGAGGCAAATTTGAGATCAGTAGATAATGTTGAAATCCATGGCTAGAACAGGGTCCTGTCTGAGATATGAGCAAGTCACCTGACTTCCCACGGCCGATATGGCATTGACTGACCTGCTTCCTTACCCCAATGGGAATAGCTTTTTTCAAAAGGAACAAAATAGGTAAAATCAAAAGCTATGTGGTACCTATTTAATACACACTGAGTCATTTAATAGGTACTGAGAGTACCAAGACAAAAGCAAAGCGGCTGCTGCCCTCATTTTCTGCCCCATCCCCTCCAGAAGTCCCCCCGACCCAGGAAAAGCCTAGCGCTCCTCGGGACTGCACCACTCACTTTTCACTGCGCCACTTCCCACCCTGCTGCTGTAAACATTCCCTCCCTTCCTCCTCCCATCCCTTGGCTTTGATAACTGGAATGAAATGAGTACTACCATTAGGAATGCTTCTTGACTTGATTAAATGACTGTTGCTGCTGAAAAGGGCCTGTCAGTGGACTGCTCCGTGGCTTCACTCACGGAGGAAGCTGGGTGTCACAGCCCTGACCTGGAGGCAGGAAGACCTGAGTTCAAATACAGCCTCAGACACGTGCTGGCTCTTTGACCCTGGGCAAGTCACAGCCTTTCACTGCTTCAGTTTCCTTGGAAATAACAGCACCGTTCTCCCAGAATTGTGAGGATCAAGTGTGATGTTTGTAAAGTGCGATGCCAATGTTAGGGCACTGTGTAAATTCTAGTTCTTAATAGTGATTTCGCAGACCAGAACTCCCTTCTCTGACCATTGAGCTCCCTGTATGTGTATGTGGCAACTACCATTTACATAACTCAACAGAGCTGTTCTTCAAAGGAAGATAGAGACCAGCCAACAGAGCTGTGAGAGAGTAGATGTGGTAGTACCAGGTCTTAAACTAGATGATAAGGCTACATGGTACTGTCTAAGAAATGCAAAGTTAGATCAGTGGCATAAAATAGATATACAATACATAGTACTAAATAATTGTAGTAGCCTTGTGTTTGACAAATGTAAAGATTTAAGCTTTTGGGATGAGAATTTATTATTTGGTGAAAAATTGTTGGGAAAACTGGAAAGCAGTCTGCCATTGACCAGTATCTTACACCACTTACCAAGATATGGTCAAAATGGATACACAACCTAGATATAAAGGGAAATAACATCAGAAAATTAGAAGGACATGGAACATATTACCTAGCAGACTTATGGATAAGAGAAGACTTTACAAATAAATACAATAAAGAAAATTGTGAGGTGTGAAGTGGGTAATTTTGATCAGTTAAGTTAAAAAGGTTTTTTACAAATAAATGTGGTCAAGATTAGAAAGAATGCAGAAAATGGAGGGGGGGATTTTATAGACAGTTTCCTAGATAAAGATCTCATTTCTCAACTATATAGAGAACTTTGTCAAATTTATAATAATATGAGTCTTTCCACAAATGAGAAATGGTCAAAGGATATGAACAGGCAGTTTTTGGATAAAGAAATCAAAGTTATATATAGTCATGTAAAAATGCTCTAAATCATTATTGATTAGAGAAATGTAAATTAAAACAACTTTGAGATATTTCAAACCTATCAGATTGGCTAAAATGATAGAAGTGGAAAATGACAAATGTTTGAGGGGATGTAGAAAAATTGGGACATTAATACACTGTTGGTGAAACCATGAACTGACCCAACCATTTTGGAGAGCAACCTGGAATTATGCCCAGAGAGTTATAAAACTGTGTATATACCCTTTGACCCAGAAGTACCACTAGTAGGTCTGCTTCCCAAGGTGATCAGGGAAAAAGGAAAAAGAAAACACTATGTTCTAAAATATTTAAAGCAGCTTTCTTTGTGTTGACAAAGAACTAGAAATTGAGGGAATGCCCATCAATGGGGAATGGCTAAACCAGTTGTGATATATGATTGTGATGGAACGCTACTATGCTATAAGAAATGATGTGCTGATACCACTTCTAGGTCTGTATCCCAAAGAGATCATAAATATGGGAAAAGGATCTGCATATACAAAAATATTTATGGTAGCTCTTTTTGTGGTGGCAAAGAATTGAAATTGAGGGAATGCCCATCAATTGGGGAATGGCTGAACAAGTTGTGGTATGTGAATGTAATGGAATACTATTGTGCTATAAGAAATGATGAGCAGCCGGACTTCAGAAAAACCGGGAAAGACATATCTGATCTGATGCTCAGTGAAGTGAGCAGAACCAGGAGAATATTGTACACAGTAACAGCCACAATGTGCATGACTAACTTTCATAGACTTGGCTTATTTCAGCAATGCAAGGATCTAAGACAGTTCCAAAAGACTCATGATGGAAAATGCCATCCACATCCAGAGAAAGAACTATAGAGTCTGAATGCAGGTTGAAGCATATTATTTGCTTTCTCTTTTTGTTTCTTCTTTCTCATGGTTTTCCCATTGGTTCTAATTCTTCTTTACAATATGACTAATATGAAAATAGATTTAAAATGAATGTAAAAAAAATGATGTGCTGGTTAATTTTAGAAAGACATGGAAAGACTTGCATGAAATAATGAAACAGGACTAAGGAATGTTGTATACAGTAATAGCAATATTGTTCAAAGAATAACTGTGAACAACTTATTTATGTTATTTTGAATATTATAAATACTCAAATCAACTACAAAAGAACTGTGAAGGGAAATGCTATCCACCTCCAGAGAAAGAATTGATAAATAGAAGTATATATAATATGGCTTTATACACACACACACACACACACACACACACACACACACACACACACACACATATATATATCTGTGTCTAATGGTGACCTTCTCTAGTGTGGGGAGGGAGGGAGAAAAAAATAAAACATGCATAGCAGAGAACAAAAGAAAACTCAGAAGGGGGCGCAGAAAAGCAGGGTAGCTTTGAAAACAATGTGTTTGGTATTTATTACATAGGTTGTTTTTTAAGTATACAGTATGAAATGGCAATTCATGGTTCCATCTTGAATCTTCATTTTGTGTTGGCCTGTGTATGTAGAAATGTTTCCTTTTTGTCTTTTTGTACTTAAATTCAGAAATTTTTTTTGAAGGAAAGAGGTGGTCACAAAAAGCCAACCTGGCTTGATGAAGAGCATACTCTCTCTTGTTCTCCACACATTCACTTTTTGACAGGGTTACTGACCCGATGGTGGAGGGAATGCTGCAGATTTGGTTCATTGACATTTTAGCCAAGCAGTGGATGCAGTGTGTCATACTCCTCTCGTGAGATGACCTGGAGGGTCAGATGATAGCACATTTAGATGGGATTCAGGACTGGCTTAGTGACTGGACTCAAAGTACTCATTGAAGCTTCAAGGTCAGGTTAGAGGAAAGCTTCTGGTGTAGCCCCCCAAGATCTGTGCTGGGCCCTGGCTGTTTGACAGTTATTATCAGTGACTTGGATAAAGGCAGATAGCTAGTTTATTAAATTTCCATATAACCCAAAGCTAAGAAAGATAGTTAACACACTGAATGATAGGAAGAGGTCTTGACAGATATTGGGCTGAATCTAATAAAATGAAATTTAAAAGGGCTAAATCTTAAAGTCTTATACTTGGGGCCAAGAATTTAACTTTGCAAGTACAAGCTGTACGAGATGAGAGTTGATAGTACTTTGAGAAAGATCTACGGATTTTGGTCAACTGCATGCTCAATGTGAATGAACACTTGTATGGCAGACAAGAAATCTCACGTGACCTGTAAGAGGCATAGCTTCTGGAGATGCAGAGGTAATGCTCCAACTGTAGTCTGCCTTTGTCATGCCATATCTGGAATATTATGTTTAATTCTGGGCAATGAGCTTCAGCAAGGGTTATGATGCAATGGAGACTGTCCAGTGGAGGACCCATGGTATGAGGAAGAGCATGGCAAGGCCATGCAATAGGGAGACCAAGTAAAGGAGCTAGGGATGCCTCAGCCCAGAGAAAAAAAGACTTGGGAAAGATGAGAACTTTTCAGTGATCTAAAGGCTGCTTTGTAGAGAAGAGGTCAGTTTGTTCCGCTTGAAGTCGGGCATGATCGGGAGCCACTGGGGCTTAGGAAGGCTCTGAGGCTTGATCTTGGGGAAGAGCCCTTATGGTCAGGTTCCAAAGTGGAATTGGCTGCCTGTGGAGGCAGCACAGTGAGTCCCACTTCATCGGGAGTCGTAGAGCAATAACTGAGTGATTGATTGCCCAGGCTGCTTAAAGAGGGGATTTATTTTCAGGTTTGGGTTGGGCAGTATGATGGCTGCAATCTCTTTCATCTCTGAGAAGTCTGTAATTCATGCGTTGAGCCTCCTCTTTTACCTCCTAATGCAAAAAACCTTCTCCTTTTTGTAAGTTTAGCTTTCTTCACCAGCCTCGGCTCATTCCAGACTTTAACAATCCTAACATCACTCTTTCAGGACATTATGATGTTTTTGTATTTTATCTACACCTGGGTAGCATGGTGGATGTGGGCATCTAGGTGGCACCAGAGTGCATAGAGTGCTGGGCCTCAATTCAGGAAGACTCACCTTCTTGAGTTCAGATCAGCCTGAGACACTTACTAGCTGTGTGACCCTGGGTAAGTCACTTAACTCTGCCTCATCTGTAAAAACTGACCTGAAGAAGGAAATAGCAAACTACTGCAGTATCTTTGCCAGGAAAATACTAGATGCAGTCGTAAAGAGTCAGACGCAACTGAGATGACTGAACAACAAAAGCACAGTGGTCAGAGCACCAAATCTGTGTTCAGTCGCTTAACCACTGTCTGCCTCAACTGTAAAGGGGAGTCACAGCAGCACCTCTCTTGGGGGGCTGTTGAGAGGATCAAACTGTGTTTGTAAAGCGTTTAGTACGATGCCTGGCATGTGGTGAGGTGATAGATAAGTGCTTATTCCCTTCCCATTCTCCTTGCATCTGTCTTCCGTGCCTGTCTTCTACTCTTCCCTGAGGGTCCCCGGCTGCTCTGTGCATCCATGGGTCTGTTTGGACAAAGTTCCTTTTTCACGTGGTACCAGATTTAGAACTGGCAGGGAGCTTAGAGCTGTCAAGTTTCATCCCCTCATTCTACAGAGAAGGAGACTGAGGCACGTAGCGATGACGTGACGTTCCTGAGTCACCTGTAGGGTCTGAAGTGCTCTCACCACTTTGCTGCCTTTGTATCAGAAGCGTTTCTTTGTTTTCTGAGAATTTCATTGAGCGTTTTGGGCTGAATTCCCCACCGGGATCTGACTTATCTCCTCTCTGAACCCTTGAAATATGCTCTCCCCAAACTCTGTCTTTCCTCTTGTTCTCTATCTAAACATGCCTAGATAATTATCACTTGGCCATTGCAGAGAAGCAGAAACCCACATTCAGTGCAAGTCACTGCAGCCTTTTCCTAAGTGTTTCCAATTTGTGGAAGAGAGTTCTTTAGCTATTTTTCATAGGAACCAAACCTCAAAAGAATTAATTCTTTACATTATTTTGCTTCATATTATATAATTATTATATTGAACCGATACTGGCCCTCTTTGGAGTTTCCTTTGATTTCCTCTGGTCTGGCCATTTAGAACTATTCAAAACCAGTATATTCACGTGGTAGAGAAGGACTGTGGGGTAACAGAAAGAGCACCTCGCTGCCTCACAAAAGGCTACAGTAAGCTTCTGTGTGAAAAGCTGCTGTGAGCAGGAAGAACACCAGGAGCAGTACGTAGTTATAAAATGACACGATTGTACTGACTCACATGTGTAAGCCTTAAAGGCTGGGAATTGCTTTCTTCACAGCAATATTACAAATATCAGGTTGAATTATTATTGGTTCTGCAGTTTAAAGTTTGACAGTTTTATAATGATGATTTGATGATTGCCACTATTTATATAGCACCTTAAAGTTTATAAAGTCCTTTGCAGCTATCTCATTTTATCCTCACCACAACCCTGGAGGTGGGTGCTGTCATTATGACCATTTCACAGATGAGAAAACTGAGGCAAACAGAGGCTAAGTGACTGAGAGTCACATAGCTAGAGTCACGTGGCTGACACTGGACTTGAAATCAGGTCTTCCTAACTACAGCTCCAGAACTCAAGCCACTGACTTGTCTAGGTGCCTCAGTTTTTCTTGGTGAAGGAAAAAACTACATGTACAACTTTGGGAGCATGGGAATTTATGTTTTTAATTTCTTTCAGATCAGAAGACAAGCAATGGAACCCAGGAGATAACTACAAAACAAGGCCTTTCTATCGAAGAGTCATCCCAAGAAAGAATCAAAAATGACATTTCCTATGTCTCTCAGTTGGGAGAAACTTGGAAGTGTGATGTCGTATTAGAAAGACAGCAGGACAATGAGGAGAAATATTCTGGACGATTAAAAATCACCCAAAGGAAAACTCTCAGTAAAGTGAGAGGCCAAGAATCTAATACATGTGGAAGAAGCTTCAGTTTGGATTCAGTCCTTTTTCCACATCAGAGAGTATCCTTAGGAAAGCATCTCTGTAAACATGATAGACACAGAAAGAGCTTTAGGATATATTCAGACCTAAGAAAACGTAATAGACCTTATTCAAAGAAGATTTTTCCTAAGTATAATGAATGTGAGAAACCTTCCAGTTATAATTCAGACTTGGTTGAATATCAAAGAATCCATGCTGCAGAGAAACCTTATGAATGTAATGAATGTGGGAAGGCCTTCTGCCAGAGTATACAACTTAGAATTCATCAGAGAATTCATACTGGGGAGAAGCCTTATGAATGTAATGAATGCAGGAAGGCTTTCAGCCAGAGCTCACAGCTCATTCAACATCAGAGAATTCATACTGGAGAGAAACTTTATGAATGTAATGAATGTGGGAAAGCCTTCCACTGGAACTCACAGCTTATTCAACATCAGAGAATTCACACCGGAGAGAAGCCTTATAAATGCAATGAATGTGGAAAGGCCTTCCATCAGAGCACAGTACTTATTCAGCATCAGAGAATTCACAGTGGAGAGAAAGCTTATGAATGTCATGAATGTGGGAAGGCCTTCCACTGGAGCACACAACTTACTGTACATAAGAGAATTCACACTGGAGAGAAACCTTATCAGTGTAATGAATGTGAGAAGGCCTTCCGGCGAAGCTCACAGCTCACAGAACATCAAAGAATTCACACTGGTGAGAAACCTTATGAATGTAATCAGTGTGGGAAAACCTTCCGCCAGAGCTCACAGCTGAACCGACATCAGACAATCCATACTGGAGAGAAACCTTACGTATGTAATGAGTGTGGAAAGGGCTTCCACCAGAGTGCAGGGCTTACTCAACATCAGACAGTTCATACTGGAGAGAAGCCTTATGAATGCAATGAATGTGGGAAAGCCTTTAGCCTGAGCACACGACTTGCAGTACATCAGAGAATTCATACTGGTGAGAAACCATATAAATGTAACGAATGTGGGAAAACCTTTCGCCAGAGTGCAGGACTTACTCAGCATCAATCAGTTCATACTGGTGAGAGAGCTTATGAGTGTAATGAGTGTGGGAAAGCCTTCCGACAGAACTCACAGCTTACTCGACATCAGGTAATCCACACTGGAGAGAAACCTTATGAATGTAATGAGTGTGGGAAGACCTTCCGCCAAAGCTCACAGCTTACTCAACATCAAATAATCCATACTGGAGAGAAACCTTATGAATGTAGTGAATGTGGGAAGACCTTCCGTCAAAGCTCACAACTTACTCGGCATCAAATAATACACACAGGAGAAAAGCCTTATGAATGCAATGAATGTGGGAAAGCCTTTCGACGGAGCACAGAACTTACTCGACATCAGACAATTCATACTGGAGAGAAGCCTTATGAATGTAGTGAATGTGGGAAGGCATTCCGCCGTAGCACAGGACTGGCTGAACATCAGAGAATTCATACTGGAGAGAAACCATATAAATGTAATGAAGTGTGGGAAGGCCTTCCGCCTAAGCATTGGACTTACTGAACATCAGAGAAATCATACTGGAGAGAAACCATATGAATGCATTGAATGTGGGAAGTCCTTCACCCTGAGCACACAACTTAATCGACACCAGCGAATTCACACTGGAGAGAAACCTTATGAATGTAATGAATGTGGGAAACCCTTTCGACAGAGAGCTCACCTTACTCAACATCAAACAGTTCATACTGGTGAAAAACCTTATGAATGTAATGAATGTGGAAAGGCCTTTAGCAGAAGCACAGGACTTTCTGAACATCTGAGGATTCATACTGGAGAGAAACCTTATAAATGTAATGACTGTGGAAAGGCCTTCCGATTGAGCACAGGACTGGCTGAACATCAGAGAATACATAGTGGGGAAAAACCATATGCATGTGAGGAATGTGGGAAGGCCTTTAGCCTAAGCAAGCACCTTACTCAGCATTACAGGATTCACACTGAAGAGAAGCCTTATGAAGGCAAAGCTTTAGGAATATAACAAAGTGTGAAGGATATTGGTTAGATTACACACTTTGTGGGAAATTGGATAACTCGAAGTACAGGGAAATCTTATAGATTGATTAAATCCTTGTTTAATTTCCCCCAGTGGCTGCATCTGATCCTTCCCCTCTCAGTCTCCAGCTCCCTCCTTCTTCCAACTCCCCACACTTATAACATAATTTCTGCTCCTAGTTTGCTGAGAATATCGTGGCAGTCTTATTGGAATTTGCTTCTTTAATTCCATTTCTCAATAGCTCTTAGACTTGCCAACTATTCTTTCTTCCTTGCTAGTGTCACCGAAAAGATCTGCCTACTCTTTATTAAAGCCGTTCCTTTGCCTGTGCCTTTGACAGATTGCCTCCTGCTCACTCCATGGTTGTCTTCCAGCAGCCTACTGTTCTCTGACATGTATCTCAAACCCATACATTGGCTGTTTCCTAGCTGACTACAAAACATAGTCAGGTATTCCCAATTTATTGTGTCCCCAGTCATGCTATTATCTCACCTGTTTTCTCCCTTTCATTGCCAAACTCATTTAAAAAGTTGACAATAATAATAATAACTGACATTTGTAGTGTTTTAAAGATTATAGAGTGTTTGTTCTATTGCAAAGCAATTCTTTGATCAACATTGTGAAATCAGTGCCTTGTTATCTGTATTTTACAGATGAGACCATGGAGGCTTTGAAAGGTTCAGTGAACTGCCCATTGTCACACAGCTGTTCTGCCTCCAATTCTTTATCACTCACTATCTCAATGCCATGCAATCCATTTTCTGGCCCAACTCCTTTACTGAAATAGCTTTGACAAGTCACTGATGATTTGATGAGTAAATACAACAGCCTTTTTGTTCAATCCAAATCCTCCTTTACCTCTGTGGACTATTTGACATAGTTATCTGTCCTTTTCTTCTGTATACTTCCTGCATCATTTTCTTTGTGATACCATTCTCTTGGTCAATAGTAATAATAATACATCTAAACTGCCAAGCACTCATCCTACAAGTCGGTAATGCAAGTATTGTTGCTTCCATCTTAGAGCTGGAGAAACTGTTGCACTGAGGAATTAAGCCATTTCCCCACGAGCAAACAGCCTGTGAGTGTCCTGACTCCAAGTCGGGATAATGTAACCTCAGACTGTATTAAGAGAGACAAAAGATTCAGAAATTCAGTCCCTCTGTCCTCTGCCATGGTCCATCCACATCTGGAGTATTGTGTTTAATTTTGGGCACCACAGTTTAGGAAGGACATTGATAAATGGAGTGTCCAGAAAAAAGGAACCAAGATGATGAATGACTTTTGAGTCTTTGAGAGCTAGTTGAATGACTTTTAGTCTATGTCTTACGAGAACTAGTTGAAGGAACTGAGGGTGTTTAATTTGAAGAATATTGAAGAATGACATGATACCTGTCCTCAAGCATGTGAAAGGCTGTCATGTGGAAGAGGCATTCAGTTTATTTTGTTTGGTTCCAGAGGTTGGAATGAAGATGTAAAGAATCAGATGTAGGGCGGATATAAGGAAGAACTTACAATTAGAATAATCTATAGGTAGAATGGATTGCTTTGGGAATTAGTGGTCTTCCCTTCATTAAAAGTCTCCAAGCAGAGACTAGATGACCACCTTTCAAGTACATGATGAAAGGGATTATTTTGGGGTATTGGTTGGACAGATATCTCTGCGGTTCCTTCCAGTTCTGAAGACCTATGATTACACTACGCCCCTCTCTAGAGGTTTCTGACAAAGGTTGGATTCCTCCTGTAGGGTATGATAATAATCGATAGTATTTATATAGTGCCCTACTAAGTGCCAGACATTGTCCTAAGCATTTTACAAATATTATCTTATTTGATCTTCATGACAACCCTGTGAGGGAGATGCTAGGGGCTTGGTGAACAAATGTCTCCTGAAAGAAAAGACCACCTGTCACTGTAAATGACCACATGAAAAATGATTCAATCTCAATCAGATCCTCAGAATAAAGCAATTAGAGATATAAAATGCCATCTATCATCCACCAAACTAACTAGGTCATTTAAAGTGATAAATTCCAATAATGGTGTAGCCAGAGTAATAAGCACACAGTTCCATTGCCTGGTAAGCTGGGGGTGGGTGTTTTCTGCAAAGCTATTTGGCATGAGCTATAAAACCATCCATACCTCTTTGGCCCAGTGACTTGTCTATGAAGACAGTCAACCTTGAGGATATTTGTGATGGGGGGTGGTGAGGTGGGAAGATACCTGCTGCTATAAAATTATTCTTTGAAACACAATTCATGAGAATAAAAACCTGGAAACAACCCATATGTCCAAAGATTAGGGAATCAGCTGGGCAAATTAGTACATGACTGTGACAGTGATGCTATGAAGAACACAGAATTGTGTGGGAAGCCTTTCATAAAGGGAAGTTAGTGAGAAGGAAACAGAATCTGAATAGCAATGCACACACTGCCAACAACTATGTAAATAATAGCACCACCCAGGCAAATGTGCAGAAGCAAAGAGAACTTTTGAGATGCTCTGTGGTAAACATCAAGATGTTTAAAAAATAAACTAAGTTTCACGTGTGAACAGTCATTCTTATATTGAGTATTTTGTTGATACAGTGTAGAATAAAAATTGTTTTCCATTGAAAATGTAATGTTTAATTTGAATAGTCACTATAATACCAGGTTTTCAGAATAAGGTTAAAAATGCTGAGGAAAGGACCCCAGATTGTCTTCACAGTACTGCTGGCAGGCTCCCCTGTTGATATCAATTCAATTTAATGAATATTATTAAGTGCCTTCTACCTGCAAGGCATTATTCTAATCTCAAGGCTTAGCCCAATTCTTTGTGACATTGACTCTGAGGCTACCAGGGAATGCTAAATGTGTGTGTTATGGGGGTTGCCTGGTCCCTGGGCTAGGTGATGATTCATCACCTTGCTTTGTTCCTAGTACCTTCAGTGAGATTCACTCAAGGCTTTCCCCAGCCCCTTTTCTATTAGCATAGGTTCAAGCCCTAGCGATGGACCCAGGGAGGAGCTGGGAACACCCAGTAGGCTGTGGGTATGGAGAAGGAAAAGAAAGGCATGGGGAGACCCAACAAGAGATAGGGGATTTTCTTTAGGAAATGACCATCTTAGGGTTGTTTCCTTCCCTACTGCTTTTAGACATGTCCATGTTCAAAAAGCCCTCCGTTCATCCTTCCATTCCTTTTAAGTATCACTAACCATCTTCAGCTGTCGTCTCTGCCCTTTGTGGCAGAATTCCTTGGTCTACAATAAAAGTGGTGCCTCCACTTTCTCTCGTATTCAATTCTTAACCCTTTACAATCCATCTTCCAACCTCATCATTCCATTGGAATTACTCTGCAAATCTATCAGTCATCTCTTAGTTGCCAAATCCCAAAACCTTTTATCTATCTTCATTCTCCTTGACACTGTGCAGCCTTTTACAGTGTTAATCACCGTCTCCTGGATATTCTCATCTCCTGGTTTTTCTACCTCCCTGAATGCTTCTCAGTCTCCTTTGCTGGATACTTTTGCAGGTCACCGTAGGTGTCCCACAGGTTTCTGTCCTAGTGTCTCTTCTCAATCTACTTCAATCAACTTGGTAATCTCATAACCTCCATGGATTTAATTACTAGCTGTATGCTGATGACTCTACCTATCCTGCCCAAAACTCTGCTAATCTCCAGTATCACATCTCCAACTGCCTTTCAGACATCTTGAACTGGATGTTGAGAAGACAACTTAAAAATCAAATGCCCAAGGCAGAACTCATTACATTTCTCCCTAATCCCTGTCACTTTGACAATGAATGCAAACCAGTAGGAAACCCTATATTTGAGGGAAACCCCTAACTTCTTACCATCCTTTATCCTCAAATTCCTAGCCGTCTGCCATTCCTATTTCACATATTTGTAGCTGCTGATTTTTGCCAATGTATTCTCAGTAAGTTAAGGGTCTCTAACAGGGCCCTATCTCACAAGTTTTCAGCTTCATTAACCACTTTTTACTCCTTCCTTCCATTCACAGAAGAAAAGTGATCTGCTTCTTGCTGAAGCAAATTATTTTTCTTGTTCCCTTGATCCCATCCCCATCTGCATATTCTAGGACTTTACTCCAGTAACCCTTTCTCATGCAGCCCTCACCTATCCCTCCCACTGGCCCTTTCTTACCTATGTACATACTGAAGTCTCCCCAGTGTTAAGGGAAAAAGACTATTCCTGACCTTCCATCCAGTACTGTCCTTTCTCCCTTTCGTTGAAAAAAAAAATTGAAAATTCTTGTCTTTCTACTTTTTTCATATCTTCACACCCAACATCTGAACACCTTGCAATTGAGGTTCTATCGCAACCACTTTAAAAAATTAGCTCTCTCAAAAGTCTAATTTTAAGACTTCAAGCAAATGGCTGAATGTAATATTGTCTAAGCTCAGCTCTCTTCCACCATGTGGCAGAACTAAAGAACAACCAGATATAACACTGTGTAGGGGGAAATCATTAGCATAAGTAGCAGAAAGACAATAATAAAAATGATTCAGTAACCCCAAAGAGACTATAATACAGGGAGTAACTATTGTGCAGTAAAATAAAATAATTTGAAGATTGTAAATGAGGAGAAAGGTAGTACAACTAGTACAAAGTCCCTCAAAATATGAGAACAAGGGAAAGGACCTCTGAAATAGTTTTAGAAGGGCAATTTTTTTTAAAAATTGAAAGAGTTAATAAGGATGGAAATTAATGCAGAAATCTGAAAGATATCCAAAAAGACACCAAGGAATAGGTAACAAAGCATTTGGAGAATTCCTCCAGAACTGCTGATTCTCTGAAAAACTGAACCACAGATCTGGAACTGGAAAGCACAACAATGGAAGGATTCCAGAACAAAGTAAGTCTTCTTGTAAGAATAACTGACTTCTCTGGAAGAAGACAAAATGCCGAACGATAATCTGAGAATTGTAAGTCTTTCATAAAATCATGATAAAATTCCTAAAAATCATCCTTCAGTAAATCAAAGATGAAAACTGCCCCAAACCCCTAAAAATAGAGGGTAAGGCACAAATCAGTAGCATCCATAGGTTGCTAAAAGAGAAATCTGAAGTTTAGCTGCCCCAGAAATGTGCAAGTCAAGCTTCAGAACTTCAACATTAAACAAATATTATAGAAATCATCCAGAAGAAGCATTTTACATTTTCAAAGAAAAGCAATCTAAGTTCCATAAGACCATTCCCTGTTCACAAGAAATGGGGGAAAAAAATGAAATTGATCATCTGAAAAGCAAAGCAGATTAGTTTGAGCCCCAAAATAACATCATGCAAAGTTGAGTTTGACTATCAGTGAAAAAAGGTCAATTTTAAGCAAAAAAAAAAAAAGGGGGATTGGAATTTCTTTCTGAAGAAGCTGGGAGTGAACAAGACATTTGACATGTACACTCATCAAAGAAATTTAAAGAAGGTAAATCCATGACAGGTGGCATAGAATAATGAATAGAAGGCTACCCTAGGAATTTGAAGCCTTCAGTTCAAATCTTGCTTCTGATGATATATTTTTCTGTATGATCATGGGAAAGTCACTTGGTCTGAGTGTCACAGGCAACTGTATCACTAAGGTTTTTGTTTAACTACTGATCTGTATCTTTGGAGGAAGTTCTGTACAGTGATGAAATCACAGGTTAAGGCTAAAAAAAATTGCACATAACAAGAAGACATCAAAAAAGTTTACCTAAAGCTAAAGAAGACTAAAACAAAATAACTGTGGTGGCCTTTTTTCTTAAGTAGTTCCTCGTGGGACTACTATAGCCCACTTCCCCATTTCTTGTGACACTGACATCTGAATTTCTGCCTGTAGAAATAAGTCTAAGTGATGGATTGACCCCTTTATAAGAATGGATACATTTATTACTGTATCCTGGAATTGACTCAGGCAATGCCTCAGTTTGAGAGATTCACTTGTTAAGTAGGAAAAAACACTTGTATTAGTGTAATGAACTAAATAGAAATAAAAATAAAAATATAAACATTTGCATGTTGAGTTTTCTTTGAAGAAGTTCCTAACCACTTGTAACCTCTTAGCCAGCCTATTATTAATGCAATAGGTATTTTTCTTCTTTTGTAACTTGCTAGAAGCCTTATTGGTGCTGAGATGTTCCCCTTCCCATTCCCCTGTTTCTCCCCTGCACACATAAAAATAGCAGTAGCTTTTTCTGTACTCAATCTCAGGATAATTATTAACATCTGCTCTCTGAGGACATGCTTCCCAACCTGAGATAACAACATCTATGTCTCAAGGTGTGTCTCATCTTTAAGGGAATTATGAAAAGTTACCCAAGACGCACCTTCCACCCAGATAATAGCTGTATGTGTCTAAGACTGCTGGGCATGTTGAGTTGCCTTAAAAATCACTCATTTCAGAAAAGACTGGCCATAGGCTCAGCTACATGTATCCTGGTCAGTGGGTGGTCTCCAAGTCTTCGAGGCCAAACTCAAAGGTGAGAACTTGCCTTCGGAAGATGGGAAATGAAGCCTTTTCTCCAGAAGAGAGAGTAAATCAGGCTCCTGTATCACTGCTGAAGAAGCATTGTTGCCAAAGCTCACTGTTGAAAGATAGGAAAGACAGAGCTAGAATGTCATTGACTCTAGGGCATTCTTGAAAGGAGTTGCAGTTCAGCAATCATCATCATTTTGGTGCCCAGCAGCCTGTGCTAAATTCTTCAGTAAATCTCACTTGAATATGTAAGTTATTGTGTAGTGTTGGTTTTTGCTTTTATTTCTTTAGTGGCATGATAGCGATACCACACAACTCATCCTTTTAGAGAGCTTTGGCTGCTATACAGAGGATCAGTAGAACATAAAACCATCTTAAAGGAAGTTTGAAATATTTAAGGCATGCGTGACTCAGGTACTGTGTGGGAACATGCAGTCATTCACCAGTGATATTCAACAATGGACCACATCTTTGCCATTTCATAATGAACTGAAATAATATATTATTAACATAAGAACCCATTGTGATTGTTGATGACCAAAAAAATGATTCCATGAAACAGATGCTGCTTTACCGGCTTGTTTTTGTAGTTGTTTTACAAAAACGCATCTCCCATCTGTACTCAAAGACCATTCAAGATTCCTTGGAAGACAGAAAAAAACCAAAAAGACTCCTACTCAGTAGCCCTCCAGTGGTAAACATTAGAAGAGGCATGGAGCAGAGAGCTAGGCTTGCCCAAGGTGTTTGCCACCATGTAGGAGATTGGTGCAAAATTCAGGTTAAAGAGGGATTTCATGGGGAGATCCTTGTGGGGCTCCGGTCTGTAGAAAACAGCATGATGATTCAACCAAACCCCAGAAGATGGCATAACCTTCTGTATTTTTTTGTCTAAATTTATTTATTTTTAGTTTTCAACATTCACTTCCATAAGATTTTGAGTTTTAAATTTTCTCCCCCTCCCCCACACAGATGGTGTACAATCCAATATAGGCTGTACATATACATACCTGTGTTAAGCATATTTCCCATTAGTCATGATGTAAAGAACAACTAGAACTGATGGGAGGAACCATGAGAATGAAGCAATGAAACAAAACGACAAAGGAAAAGGAGAATAGATAGTCTGCTTCCATCTGTACTCAGATTCTATAGTTCTTTCTCTGGGTGTGGCTATGGCATAACTTTCTGGAAGAAATCTGTAAGACAGTAAGGGAATTTGGGAGAAAAGAAGATCTTTCCCAGATGTGGATTGACACTCTATTGTCTGTCCATCTCTACGTCTGTCTGGGACAGACAATGCAGATGGATGAGTGGGCTCTGAGACTGAACAGTAAGAGGCAAAAGGGCTATGTTGCCTTCAGGAAATCACAATGCTCCTTCAATGACCTTGTTTCTCATGAAAACGAAGATCTGTATTTTTGACATATACATTTGACTGGTGTTGCCATGGAGTAGTGAGAGGTGGAACACCCCTGCATGTGAAGAACTTGGTATGAGCTGTCACATGAAGGGTAATGAACAGGACTAGTTGAAGGAGAGGAGAGGAAGGTGGAATATATTTGACTGAGGGGGGGGGAAGAGAAAGAATTAAATAACCAGATAAGAGCTAAGAAAATTAACCAAAGGGAAACAGGTAACAAACAGGAACTAGGGAAAGAGGTAATAAACAGGTGATGAGAGGGAGAGCCAGAAAGAATAGGGACCACTGTCTGATTATAGATATCTGTGTATATGTATGCATATGTATATATGCATGTATATGCTTGTGTTTGTGTGCATATATATATGCATATGTGCATGCGTGTGTGTGTGTGTGTGTGTGTGAATATATCCACACTTAACTGTAGCCTTCTTTGCAGAGAAGGAGAGGTGGGGGGGGGGGGGGAAGTGCATAACAGAGTACATAAAACCAGCAAAGAAAAGAGGGACAGCTCTGAACACAATGTGTAGTATTTGTTATATAGGCTTTCTTGAAATGGAAATTTATTGCTTTATATTTTGAATCCTCTCTTATGACCTGCTGTGCACATGGCAATGTTTTTTTCTTATTATATATTTAAGTTATAATATTTAAGTTTTTTAAAATTTTATATTTAAGTTTAAAATATCTCTATCAAATTGCTTGACTCCTCAAGGGAGGAGAGTTGCAAAGTGGGGAGGGAATTTGGAATTCAATTTAAAAAAAAATCAATGTTAAAATTTTTACATGTAATTGAGAAATGTTTAACAAAATAAAAAATATATTTAAAAAAAGAGAATTTAGCAGAGAATGACTAAATAATGATGACTTGGGAGAAACTTTGGGAGGAGCAGTGAACTAATTTACTTCCCTTTTTTCTTTGTTTTATTGCTACATGTGTTCGTGGGCATGGTTACAGCAGCAAGCATTTACTAAGTACATGTGTGCTAAGCTCTGTGCTAAAAAACTGGGTCTGCAAAAAAAAAAAAAAAGCAGAGTCCCTGCTCCAAGGAGTTCATAGTTTAATAGAGGAGACAACATGCATGCAACCATATAAAAACCAGATATATACAGGATAAATTGGAGATAATCAGAGAGGGAAGACTCTTCATCAAGCAGGACTCAGAGGAAGTCAGGAGGAGGAGGAGATGAAGAGGGAGAGATCTCCAAGCATGGCAGATAGCCAGTGAAAACACTCAGACTCCAGAGATGGAACATGTTGTGCAAGGAACATCAAGAGACCAGTGGCACTTTGGGGAAGAGGATGTGGAAGACAGGAAGGTTAGGAAGGGCTTTAAATGTCAAAGAGGATTTTACATTTGATCCTACAGGGAGTCGGGAGCCAGTGGGGCCGATTAAATGGTGTGGGGGTGGGGCCATGGTCAGACTTGTTTTAAGAAGATCAGTTTGTCCTGATTCCTTTTCTTCCCGATTCTTACGTCTCTCTGCCAGATTACCCACCATTCATGTCTCACCTCTAGGAAGTGATGGCGAAGTGGAGAGAGTGCTGGACATGGTGTCAGGGAGACCTGAGTTCAAATCCAACCTCAGACACTTACTAGCTGTTTAACTCTGAGCAAGTCACTTAAATTATGTGTCAGTTTCCTCCGCTGTAAAATTGGGATAACAAGAGCTTCTGCCTCCCAGGTTGCTCTAAGGATAAAAATAACACGTGTGAAGTACTTTGTAATGGTTGGTGTCAGTATTGGGCAACGAGGGGGTGCACTTGAAAGTGCTGGACAGGTAGTTAGGCTACCCCAAGTCTGAATTCTGCCTCAGATACTTACTGTTACCAGGGACAGAGGGGACAACACCAACACCTGCCTAACAGCTGGTCTGAGAATCCAGTGAGATTATGTTTGTAAAGTGCTTTGCAAACTTTCAAAGTGCTATAGAAACACTCGCTATTATGCACCACAGGCCTCTGGTGATCCCAGCTTATCTTTGACTACAAATAATGTTGCAAAGAACATTTCTGGATAGGAAGCTTTGCTTTTGATAACACTCTAGGGATCCGTAATTCCTAAAGGGATGAGAGAGGCAGACTGGCCAGGTCACACAAACAGGAGCTGGTTCGAGTAGGAGTGACCACACCACCTGGGAGGTTATGTTTAGACTCATGGCTGGGACTGAGGAAAGAGACCTTTGTGGTCTGGGTGACAGAGGGGAAAGCAGGGAAGCACCTCAGATATAGGGAGGGGAGTCGTGAATCTTCTGGATTTGAGAGGAGTGGGGTGAAGGAATTACAAAGTCACTGTTCTCAGAGCTACATTAAGGAAGCCTTCAGTCCCCAGGCTCTTCTCACATTGGGCTTAGGTGAGGGAGGGGAATACATTGGTGGTCTCCTGAAGGCAGGAGTAGAGGGGGAGGGCTGGGCATTTGGGAGGCCTCAGAGAATGTCAGGTTGCAAAAGTCTCAATCGCCTGCTGTGTGAGGGAGGGAGGTGGCTGGGAACTAGACAGCTTGGGAAATGGGTTAGAACAACCCCCATGGGGAAACTAGACAGGGAAATGCCTTATCTGTAGGGCTTCCACTTAGGTTAAATTCTCCCAAGTGGCTCTGGCTGAATTTGGAAGAATTTGAAGAATTGAAGAATACTGGACTTGGAGTCAGAAAATCTATGTTCAAATCCACATTCTGCCACTGACAACCTGGCTTCACATCATTTAAACTCTTTAGACCTCAGTTTTCTCATCTTTAAAAGGGACTGGACCAGATCTCCAGGGCACTTATAGCTCTGCATTTGTGACAATCCAAGGAATCATGCTTCCCTCCAGTTTGAATTACCTGACAGCCAGTGAGTTCTGTGTTCTGGAAGAAGGCCTTTCCTCAATCGTTACACTGCTACAGTTTCTCACCATTATGCATTCCTCAATGTTGACTAAGTCCTGTTCAACTGCAGGCCAATATTCAATTAATCAACAAGAAGTTATTGGTGGTGGTGGTGGTGGTGGTTTGGATTGGAAACATGTACACAGTGCTTGTAAGGTTTGCTAAGCACTTTACAAATATTATCCATTTTAACTTCACTACAATACTGAGAGGTGGGTGGTAGTATCATGCTCATTTACAGATGAGACAATTGAGACTGATAGAGATTAAATAGTGACTTGCCCAGTGTCAGGTAGTTGGGAAGGTTCAGAGGCCAGATTGGAACTCAGTTTTTCTTGGTGCCAGGTCCAAGGGTCTATCCACTACGCTACCTTGCTGACATTTCCAACCAGCTGCCTACTATTCTTACATTCATTACACTCAAAAGTTTCTCTCAAGGATGCAGGTTTCAATTTCTGTTGAGAGCTCTGGGCTCTTTGGAAGCCTTCCCACATTTGTTAGAGTCATTGGGTTTATCTCTAGCATGAATTTTATTATGTCGAGTCAGCTGGGAGTGCTGGCGGAAGGCCTTCTCACATTCAAAGCATTTATAGGGCTTCTCTCTAGTATGGATTCTCTCATGCCGGCTAAGTTGGGCACTTTGGGGGAAAGACTTCCCACATTCACTACATTCAAAAGGCTTTTTCCCAGTATGTATCATCTGATGGCGAGTAAGGTGTGAACTATGGCGGAAGGTCTTCCCACATTCATTACAGTTATAAGGTTTTTCTCCTGTATGAATTCTCTGATGTTCACTCAGTCCTGTGCTCAGGCGGAAGAACTTGCCACATTCCAAGCATTTATAAGGTTTCTCTCCACTGTGAATCGTCTGATGTACAGTAAGCTGTGTGTTCTGGCGGAAGGCCTTCCCACATTCATCACATCTATAAGGTTTTTCTCCACTATGAATTTTCTGGTGTACGGTAAGTTGTGTGCTCTGTCGGAAGGTCTTCCCACATTCATTACACTCATAAGGTTTCTCTCCAGTATGAATCCTCTGGTGCAGGGTCAGTTGTATACTCTGCCTGAAGGACTTGCCACATTCCTTACATTCATAAGGTTTCTCTCCAGTGTGAATCCTCTGATGTAGAGTAAGTTGTGAGCTATGGCCAAAGGCCTTTCCACACTCAGAACATTCATAAGGTTTCTCTCCAGTATGAATCCTCTGATGTTCACTGAGTCTTGTGCCTAGGCGGAAGGCCTTTCCACATTCATTACATTTATAGGGTTTCTCTCCAGTATGAATTCTCTGATGTTCACTAAGGCTTGTGCCCAAACGGAAGGACTTCCCACACTCATCACACTCATAAGGTTTTTCTCCAGTATGAATTCTCTGGTGTGTAGTAAGTTGTATACTCTGGCGGAACACCTTCCCACACTCACTACATTCATAAGGTTTCTCTCCAGTGTGAATTGTCTGATGTGCAGTAAGTTGTGTACTTTGTCTGAATGCCTTTCCACAAACTTTACATTCGTAAGGTTTCTCTCCAGTATGGATTCTTTGATGTTGAGTAAGCTGTGAACCATGGCGGAAGGCTTTTCCACATTCTTTACATTTATAAGGTCTATCTCCTGTATGAATTCTCTGATGTTGAGTAAGGTGTGAACTATGGCGGAAATTCTTTCCGCATTCATTACATTCATAAGGTTTTTCTCCAGTGTGAATTCTCTGATGTTGAGTGAGATGTGATCCATGGCGGAAGGCTTTCCCACATTCATTACATTTATAAGGTTTCTCTCCAGTATGAATTTTCTGATGTTCAACAAGCCCTGTACTTAGGCGAAACACTTTAGAGCATTCATTACATTTAAAAGGTTTTTCTCCAGTGTGAATTGACTGATGTTGAATAAGGTGTCCTTGCTGATAGAAGGCCTTCCCACACTGACCACACTCATAAGGTC
This sequence comes from Phascolarctos cinereus, assembly GCF_003287225.1. Classification (NCBI taxonomy): domain Eukaryota; kingdom Metazoa; phylum Chordata; class Mammalia; order Diprotodontia; family Phascolarctidae; genus Phascolarctos; species Phascolarctos cinereus. Next base: position 728,997,002 of record NW_027555847.1, on the reverse strand, counting down.
TTTCCCCAGTATGACTTCTCTTATGCTGAATAAGACACATCTTCTGAAAGAAGCCTTTCCCACATTCATTACATACAAAAGGTTTCTCTCCAGTTTTTTCACTTTCATTGTTACTGAAGGATTCCCCGCATTCTTTAAATTTAGATAATGCCTTCTTTGGGCAGATTTTCTTACATTTTCTTAGGTCTGAATACATTCTGAGGTTCTTTCTGTGTATATCATGTTTATGGAGACTCTTTGTGGCTGATTCTCTTTGCTGTGGCAGAAGGGCTGGTTCTGGACTCAAGCTTCGGTAACATTTGTCATGCTTGGGGTTCCTCACTTTACTGGACCTTTTCCTCTGGATACTGGTTTTCTGTCTGGGAGGCTGCTTCTTATCCTTTTGCTGCCTCAATAACCTGGTGTCTTTTGCCTGGTTTTTTCCCAATCTGGACATGGAGGGACTATTCTTGGTGAGTCTTTCCTGGGATGATTCTTGCACAGAAAGACCCAGTTTTGGAGGCGACTCCTTGGTTTCAGACCTAGCTTCCCAGTCTGAAAAAAATAAAAAACATAAATGCTCTTTACTCAGCCAGCTTTACATGTAGTATCCTATTTTCTGTCTCTTCCATCAATAACTAACAATCTTTATGTGACAGAACACTGCTCCTACTTCTGCCCTTTGGGACCAAGAAAAAACAAGTCAAATCATGAACATGAATTGGCAGAACAGGGGGCCACTAATGAATTTTAAGGGATACTAATTAAGGATTAATTTATTTCCAAAAGTTATGATGAAAATATGAGCCATGGAGTGAAGAACAAGGCCTTACTTTGCTATAAATAGCTGTGATCTGAATGGAACAGGGCACCTAGACAGAATACCAGTGAAGTCTGTATGGCTTCGACTCAAGGCATCACAAATGAAGTCTTGTACTTTACAGTGAGCACAGGAAAAGGGACAGCTGAACACAAATGACAAGATCAATCAGCCCAAGAAGGAGGAGAGACAGAAAGGATTACGGGGGAGCAGGCACCTCCCCCCACAGATGCAGGCCGGGCCCTTCTTTGCAATGGTTGGCCTCAGGGCACTGCCTGTGTCACTGAGGGGCTGAGGGTATTGTGCCGGATCACACACCGTATGTGTCAGAGGCAGAGTCTGACCCCACATCTTCCTGGTTCTCCATACACCATGCTGCATGACCTTTCTGACCAGGAGAGGTTTTTTCTACTTGAATTTATTCTATACTTTTCCTTTTTCTTCTTTTTATAATTTATTTGTTTTTAGTTTCCAACATTCACTTCCATAAGATTTTGAGTCCCACATTTTCTCCCTATCTCTCCCCTCCCCTCACCCCAAGATGGTGTGCAATTTGATATAGGCTCTACATATACATTCATATTAAATCTATTTTCACATTAGTCATGTTGTAAAGAAAAATCAGAACCAATGAGGGAAACCACGAGAAAGAAGAAAGAAAAAAAAAGAGAGTGCAAATAACATGCTTCGATCTGCATTCAGACTCCATAGTCCTTTTTCTGGATGTGGACAGCATTCAGGACAGTAGATTTAGGAAAACAAGGCCTTGTCAAGGTCTAAGATTCCTTCTACTTCCTGCCTCTTCATCCCAACCCTCACATAATCCTTCTCTAGCGCAGGCAGAATTGTTGCCTCCCATACCTCCAGGCTCCCACACCTCACTGTCTTTTCAGTTGTGAGCTGAGCCTTCTAGGACCTCACTTGCCTTGAGGCTGGACCTCCACACAAGACCCGGAACAGTTTAACTACCTGGCTCCCTCCAGTCCTCTCTCTAACCACTGAAACTGCTTGGAATCACTCCTGTTTCTCCTCTCTCGATCTCACTCATTCTCAACCACCAGCTGCTATCATACACGTTCTCCATCCCCACAGCTCACGTTCTGTCGTCCACCACAACCCAAGGCCCTCAGTGTCAAGCTCCAGACCTCCCCCGCTTTCCACTGTAACCTATGGACTGCCTGCTCAGCAATGAACATTTTCACTTTAATCCTCTTCCTTTATCCATTTCCATCTTCTGGCACCCAGAAAGCGCCTCCCCTACTCTTGACAATGCTTCCTTTTCACCTTTTCTGGTACCCCCTGACTTGCTGGTCAAGGTGGGGAGGACAGAATCCTCCGTGCTCCCTGGGGCCACTTCCAGATTCTCCCTCCACTACCATACCTAAGTAACCTCTATAATTTGGAGGTTCAGCCAATCTGGATCCTGGTGGCCACACTCTATTACCCCCAGGATTCCCTCCATGAGTCCAGCACCCTGTTTCTAGTCTGTCCACCTCAAATCTTTCCCTCATCACAAAGAACTTCAACACACACACTGATGCTCCCTCAAGTACTTGGCCTTCCCAGTTTGTCAGTCTATTCCACCCCCAAGGCCTGTTTGGCTACACAAAAAGGCAGTCATACCCAAGGTCCTACCATCACCCACCCCAAGCATTCCACTCCCACAGGCAAGAGTTCAGTAATTCCTTTGTCTGATAAGAATCATTTCTCAGTCCATTTCCCCTATGACTTATGACCTGTAACTCTTCTTTGACCTCACCAGGAGCTCCACTCCCCCCACCCGTTTATTCTCAGGCCCCCATTTCTGCACTGGCCACATTCTCCTCTCTTCTGTCTTGTGACCCATTGGGGAGCTGATTCAATTCTATCCTCTCTCCTCCTCTGAGTTCCCTGTCCTATCACTTACCATGCCTTGCTAAATTCCAACCCTAGATTGGTTTCACCATATGCCTCCTTCACTCATACCCACAGGCTACTGCAGGAAGCTAGAGAAAGTCACAGAACCACAATGCCAGGGTCCCACACAAATCAATGCTGAGTCTCATATGGGTGCTCACAGCAGCAAGGACATCCCTCTACTGCCCCACAGTCAATCTGCTATCCCACCCTTCACGGTAGTTGCTCCAAATGTTCTTGTTCCCCTTAAACCTTACCAATGTGCCCCTTTTTATTCCCCTCTCAACTGAGGACCTCATCACATATTTCACTAAAAAAAAAATGAGGCCCCCATCCCCATTCCTCCTTAACTCCCATGGCTCAGACATCTTCCTCCACTCTCTCCTACACTTTACTCCTATCTTACATGAAGAGGGGGCTCGTTTTCCTTGCCAGGGCCCTTGTTCCCTTCCTCTGTAGCAGACTGCACTATCATCCTACTCTGTCTTCAATCTCTCCTGGCTCCCTCCTCACTGCCTACAAACGTGCTCGTATGTCTCCCCCCTCTCAAGCAAAAAACTCACCTGATTCTCTCATCACAACCATCACCCTCTACCTCATCTGCCCTCTGTGACCCTTGAAAAAGCCAGCTACACTCAGGGCATGGGCAAAGATGAGACCTTCTGATGGTCTCTTTAGAGAACCTATGAATTCAACCCAAAATGAACTGGAACAATAACTCTGGCAAGGTAGGAGGACATAAAAAAAAAATCTAAACCATCTGCTCTATAAACTCATTACAACTTTCAGCAGGAAAAGATGGAAAAAGTCAACCAGTCAGTGGCCTATCTAAAAAGCCGTAGAAATGCCAGGACGTGGGCAGACACTGGCAGTCCCAGAAGCCCCCTTGTTCCCCGTGACTGTGAAGCAGACTTCTCTGCCTTCCACAGGAAGAGGACAGACACCATTCCACGATGCTAGGGAAACAAGGCGACTGCCTCCCCATCCCCATCCTCTCTCATATCTTCAGTTCTGTCCTTGTCTAATGGTCACTGCATTGTTGCCTTCACACATGCACATGTTTCTCTCATTCTAAAAACCCATCCCTTGAAACATCCATCCACATTAGGTATCTCCCCTCTCAAAGGCCCATCAAGTGGGGAATGGCTGAATACGTTGTGGTACATGAATGTAATGGAACACGATTGTGCTGTAAGAAATGACAAGTAGGACAATTTCAGAAAGGCCTGGAAAGACTTACATGAACTGATGCTGAGCGAAATGGGCAGAACCAAGAGAACACTGTATACAGGAACAGGAACACTGTATGGTCACCCGTTAATGACTTAGTTCTCCTCAGTAATGCAATTATTCACGACAATTTCAAAGGTCTCAGGATGGGAAATGCTATGCACATCCAGAGAAATAACTGATGGAGTCTGAATGAAGATCGAAACATAATATTTTTCCCTTAATTTTTTCCATGGGTTTTTTTATTTGGGAAGGGTAGTTTTACAACATGACTAATATGTAAGGTGTTTTGCAAGATTGCACATGTATAACCTGTATCAAATTTCTTACTGTCTCAGGGTGAGGGAAGGAAAGAAGGGAGAGAGAGAACTTGGAACTCAAAATTTTATTTTATTTTATTTTATTTGTTTGTTTGGTTTTTTGGGGTTTTTTTGCTAGGCAATGGGGTTAAGTGACTTGCCCAGGGTCACACAGCTAGTTTTATGTGTCTGAGGCTGGATTTGAACTCGGGTACTCCTGAATTCAGGGCCGGTGCTCTAGCCACTGTACCACCTAGCTGCCCCATGGAACTCAAAATTTTTTTTAAAATGTTAAAAATGTTTATGTGTAATTGGGAAAATAGCAAAGTATCATTAAAAACAAAAAAAGACACCTCCCTTCTGCCCCCTCCCTTGTGAGGCTAAACCCCTTGTTAAGGATATCTACAAGTCCCTCCACTTTCTTTCTTTTTAACTTCCTACAGTCTGGCTTCCAATGTCATCATTGCACTGATCTGCTCTCTCCAAAGCTACCAAGGCTCTCTTAACTGCCAATCTAATGGCCTGTTTTTCCATCCTCATTCAGCATGTCCTTAGGCAGCCTCTGACACTGTCATTCCCTGCATTTCCCTGAGCCTGCTGGTACCCTTGTCCTTCTCCCTGCCCGCTCCCTCCTTCTAGATCTCCACGAAGGTCCCACCCACTAACCATAGATTCCCCAGGCTCTGCCCACTTTTCTCCTTCCATACTATTTCACGTGGTGATTCCATCAGCCCCCCAGTCACAATTATTATCTCTGCTAAGGATTCTCAGAATCTACTTATCCAGCCCTAACCTGGCCTCCAGGCTCACATCTCCAGCTCTCCTTGGCCCTCTCAAACTGGATGCTCTACAGACGTCTGAAATGCAGCTCATGGCCCTGCCGCCAGACGCCCCCCTCCCAAACGTCCCTGTTACTGTTGAGGGCACCACCATCCTCCCATTCAGCCAGGCCCACCCAAGGTGCCATCCTCACCTCCTCAATCTCATTCACTCCACTCTATCCAACCAATTGCCAAGGATGGCTGATTTTATCTTCCTAACCTCTTGCACATGTGACTCTTCCTCTCTTCTGAAGTAGCCGGCACTGTGAGTGATGCAGGCCTTTGTTACCTTACACTCACCCCACTACCACAGCCTGTGCACTCTCTACCTGCCTCCAGCCTCTGTCAAACCTCCATTCAGAAATCTGCAGCTCAAACAGATGATCCCCGGCGGTCAGGGCCTTTCCCCTCTTCTGGTGACCCTGGCCTCCTGGATGGCCCTTGAGTGGGACCCTGGGCGTTCTGTCTGTCCAGCCATTCTCCCTCCTTCTCTCCCCATCCTGGCACCCCTGGCTTCCTTCAAGTTCCAGCCAACCTCGCACCTCCCACAAGAAGCCTTTGTGATCTCCCCTCTACTCATTATTATCTGGTACACGGCTTGTCTCCCCATCACACTGGGAACTCCTTGGGAGCAGGGATGGGCCTTTGCCCTTCCGAGTTCCCCAGCACTTAGCACAGTGCTTGGCACATAGCAGGCTCTTTGATACATGCTTACTGACCGACTTACTGACTACAAAACACTCTACAAAAATAAAGACGGATCTAAAGAAAACTATAGAAATATTTGTGCCCTTGGCTAGGCTGTGCCAATATAATAAGAAGGACTGTACCATATATGTTAATTTACTCATTCAGATTTCATACCATTCAAATGACCAAAGGCTGCTATTACACAACTGAAAAGATGATAAATTCCTCTAGATGAATAAAATATCAAGAATCCCCAAAAAAGGGGAAGTTGAGAGGGACAGCAGTGCCAGATCTCAAATTAAAATACAGTGGTCTTCACTAAATTCCTTTAGTATTGGTTAAAACAGAGACAGATGAACACACTCGCACAGCCTGATAAATCCCTTGGGTAGGGCTCACTCTTCACCAGATGCGGCTAGGAGGAACAGAAAGGAGTCTGGCAGGAGTTCACACTACATACCACAACTAATTCCCAGGAGATTTATGGCTTCAATAGGAGAGGACACACTGCAAACAAATCAGGGGGACAGGAAGGGAGTTTTTGCCACCACAGATGAGGGAAGCATTCTTGACCAAATAGAGGACAGAAAAGAACACAGAAGACAAAATGGACAATTTGGATCATATAAGATTGAAAAGCTCATGGACAAACAAAATCAACGTGGGTAAAATTGTAAGAAAAACAGTGAACTAGAAACAGAAATCTTTACTAGTCTCTCTGATTAAGGTCTGATATCCTACATATAGAGGAAACGTTCAAATAGAGAAGCAGGGCCATTCCTGAGATGATAAATGGTCAAATGATGTGAATGGGCAGTGCTCAAGTGGAGAAACCCAAACTATCAAAAACCATAGGAAAATAACTATTAAATAATCTACTCAAGTAACCACATTAAAGGAAATGCACATTAAACAAGTTTGGGGTGTCACCTCACGCCCACCGGACTGCCCAAGATGAGAAAAGGAAGATGATTCTTGCTGGACTGAAGACTCGTTTAAACCTAAACCCCCTGACTCAGTAATTTTGCCCCCAGACTGAATGGGGAAGGACCCCTATCTACAAGAATACTTCCAGCAGCAGGAATCAGAAATGCAGCAGGCCTCCCCCGACTGGGGGTGTGAGTGTGACAGACTGTCACCATGCAGTGAATGTTCCTGTGCCTGAAAATGAGGGAGTCCTGGACACTCAGTGGGCCAAGGCGATGACCATCCACAGGGATGCAGAATGAAGGCTGTTACTCCCTTCTCGACACAGAGCGGTTGGATCCAGGTACAGACTCACACACATCTGTCTCGTTTGTTCGAAGGGCTCCCTTTTTCTTGGTTTTTAATTGGAGAGGCGGGAAGGTTTGGGGGAGAAAGGGTGGGAATTAGTGGTGCAAAAAAAAGAGAGAGACAGAGAGAGGGCCCCTGAAACACGATAAAAACGCACACAATGGAACAGAAGGAAATGCCAGGCAGGATTCCAAGTCACATGGGGAATGTGAGCCATTTTTTGTGTGGTTCTGTGCCCATGAATATACTCTGTCTCTTTGGGGATTCAAGTTCAGAATGAAAAATAAAATTGAAGAGCAAAGAGAATGGTTCTCCCAGTGCCCTGAAATTCCATGTTCTGCTGTTCTACTGGCAACCCTAAAACTCAAGGCTCAGCTTTGTTCCCAAGTTTCATTGAACATAGGTAGACAATGCCTTGGTTCAGAGAGATCTGCACCAGAAGATGAAGCTACGACTAAGTCATTTTCGGGATGTGACTGACTTACTCTGTATCAATCCACACAAATCTCCTCTCTTCCTCTGCATCCTCCCCCTTCATCACTGCTCAATGGCACAGGCACCTCACACCCCAGTATTTTTCCCACCATCCCCCCATGGATGGGCACCCCATCTGTTTTCCATCCTTGGCTGCCCCAGAAGGATTTCTAACACTCTGATGGACCTGGGACCTCTCCCTGCATGGCTGATCTCCCACAAGGATACATCCAGCACGACAACTCCCGGTACAAAGGATATGGGCACTTGAGGAACCTTCTCATGGGATTCCAATTTTTTTTTGTTTGTTTTTCCCTCTTGGTGAGGCCCCATTGGGATTAAGTGACTTGCCCAGGGCCGCACTGCTAGTAAGTGTCAAGTGTCTGCCAAATGGTTTTTTAGGTTGGAAGGACTAGTTCTAAGCTACAGCCTGGGCCTGACTGGACTCATCTCCCCAAAGTTCTCACAAAAGTGACTACATCTGTCTCTGGGATCCTTACAAATACTCTCGGTAAGACATGAATTGCCACTTGTCTTAATCTGTCTTTCTGTGAGTGATTCAGAACATCCTTCTACAGCTGAGAGCCCGCAAATCTTCATTTTAAAATGGCGGGGAATGGGTAGTTCTTGGGAAAAGAAGCTGAAAGGATCTAAGACCGCAGGCTACCCCATTCAAGTTTGGAGCAATCAGAGGCATGCAAGTGAAATGAGCAACGATGCCAGAACAGGACTCAGTGCCGGCCCAGTGTCCAAGGCATGGGGCTGCAGGAGAGGGAACCAGCTGGTTGTGGGAAGGACAGTTGAGGGGGTCTCCCCTGCCCGGGGCGCCCCACTCACCTGCGTGGCTGCCTCCTGGGACATCTGCCTCTGGCCTCCAAGGGGCTTCCCCTCGCTCCAGCTGCTCAATCACGTCAGGCTTGGAAAGGGCAAGTCCTGCTCGGGGAAATGGGGAAGGGGAGCTCAGAGACACGCCCCACTGGAGGGGAGATGGGCCCAGAGCCTTGCAGGGTGCGGGGCCTGGGCTGGGACTTCAGGGGAGACGCCGCAGGGGGGTGCGCCACGGGGAGGCCCCCGCACCAGGGCTCCGAGGAAGGTCCCATCTCCCGGCGACCCGTGCCCTCCCTGTGGCCGGCCCTGCCAAGGAGCAGCGGGGGTCCTCACCCAGGCACACCAGGTTCCCATAGTTCTCCAGCATCACTTGGCGGTACAGCTCCTTCTGAGAGGGCCCCAGGTGCCCCCACTCCTCCGGGCTAAAGGTCACGGCCACGTCTCTGAACGTCACCGGTTTCTGAAACACCAAAGAGTGTGCTGAGCTGGAGAACCCTTTCTTCTGCCCCCAAGAGCTCACTCCACTGAACCGTAGTCATTTCACCTGGGAAATGCCGGCCAAAAAGCACACCTTGCCTGGCCTCCCAGAAGGCTCCCATCCCGGGGCCTGGGGTCAGTGCGGCGTGCTCGGGCCTGGACAGGCGAGGGAGGGCCCACTGAGGGCCCGGAGACTGGAAGGTCCGCCCTGGCTATGCCGCCCACCTCCCCGGGGACCTTCCCTGACCCTCTCGGGACCACGGGGCCTCCCCTCCCCCAGAATGTGGGGCAGCTCTCAAGCCCCGGGCTCCGCGAGAGAAGGGCCACGGGTAGACAGGCGGTCACTCACTCACCAGGGGGGTCCCTGTGGTCTGGAGCATGGGTGCCATGTCCCCCTCCTCCTCTGGGGCCGACTCAGAGCTGAGAATGGAAAGGGAGCCATGAGAAAGCCAGGATCGTGTGCCCACCACCCCGGGGCACCACGGGCAGACCCGGGACAGGCTTATGGATGCCAAGGATGTGGGGGAGGGCGTGGAGAGCGGCCAGGAAGGAGGGGCATGCAGTCTGGCTGGATGTGGCCATGGGAGGCAGGGAAGTGTGGAATGCCCAGGGAAAGGGGGCTAGCCCTGGGGGGCTGAGGGGGCTGGGGTCTCTCCTAAGGCACTGGGGAGCCATAGTGGATGGAAGAGGGGGAGCAGTGTGGGGTGCCCTGAGAAAGGAGGCTGGCCTTGGGGGGGGGTCTCCCCTAAGGCACCGGGGAGCCATTGCAGGTGAAGGAGCCAGACAGTGACTCACACAAAAGCCCGCATCTGGGAGGTCTGTAGCATAGAACTCTCCGTCCTCTAGCGCACCCATTGGACGACCTGAGGCCGTGGGAGCCAATCAGCAGTGTCTCTGCTCCCTGCACCCGCCTATTCTTTGTCCCCTTCGCGAAGCCAGCTAGGTACCTGCACTCCCATTAGGAGGGGCAGGGAAGCAGCGAAGTCGCTGATTGGTTCCTGGGCCCAAGGGCCAGCCAATGAGTGCTCCTCCTCGCGGAGGGACGTCGCTAAGGACGCTGCTAAAGGCGGGGCTAGGTGTCAATCGCCGGTCAAGGCCGGTGATTCTCTAAAGTCCTCCCCCACACCACGCCCACTTTTCCTCTTTGTTGGCCTGGGCAACAGGTGCACAGTGCCCGGGGCCCAACCCGGTTCCCCCCGTCCGCTTGGCTCCGGCCCTGGGCCCGGCTTCCACTTACCCCGGCGCCAGCTCTAAGGCTCGAGCCATGGCGGCGGCTCAGGTTGAAGCAGAACCGAGGCTGCGGGACTCGACCTGGATGGGTGCTGCCAGTTAGGGGGCGGAAGTGCCGTTGCCATGGAGACCTTCCCGGAAACCCGCCCTGAGCTTCTGCGTTCTCCCTTCTGGGAAATGTAGTTTGCAGGCCCCGAGCGTGTCCTGAGAGAATTGTGCGTTTAAGTGGGCAGTTGCTGTTCTGGAGCTCGTCTCTTTCTGTAACTTGGGCTATTCAGAGTCAAAGCGTGTAGTTGAGTCCCTCTAGAACTTCTGGATTGCAGGCTGTGTTAGGCTTGTAGCAAAGACTGTCCTTCCTCTTCCCCACCCCCTCCATGAAGCATTGGGGTATCATTGGTGGTTCAGAGGGAGGTGGAATAGGAATATCCAGCCTCTTACCCAGCCCTTGTCTGCCGGGAGGCCGGGCAGGAGGTCGGAGCCAGAAGCTTGACCCTTAGACATTAGTCTGGGGGTGGAGTAATCAGGTTCAATCTAGCTTCTGGTCATTGTTTCATTCATTGGAGGAGCAGCTCCCCAAGCTTTATATTCAAGGCGTAACTCTCACCGCACCAAATGCCAATACACATAGGAAGTAGCAAAAAGAAAAATATCCAAGTCCATAACAAACTAGAAGTCAGAGAAAGGATACATAGGAGAATATATGCCAGGCTCTGCAGAGTGAAGAAGCTCTCCCGTTGGAGAGAGCTCATCCGAGAGAGAGTCCCAGATGAAGTCTCCAGCGTATCAAGCTGAGGTTTGGGACATGATAGAGACTGCTGGCTCCTCTCATGTCTGCTTCTTCCAGGCATGAGGAATAGCCAGACAAAATGCTCAGAGTCTGATGATGGAGTGCCTTGTTGGTGGAACGTCAAGAAGGCAAATGTTTGAAGAAGTTGTAGAAGGGAGTAAGGTGTAAAAGGATTTGAAAGGGAACGCAAGTTATGAAAGGCTTTGAATGACAAAGAAATCATTTTGCATTTGATCCTGGAGGAGACAGAAAGCCATTGGAGTTTATTGAGTTAGGGGTGGGGGATGTCGGCCATGTGCTTTAGGAAAATCACTGTAGTGACTGAAAAGAAAATGGACTGGAAGGGGAGAGACTGAGGCAGGCAGACCCCCCCCAACCCCACCCCCAAGGAGGTTATTTATTGCAGTAGTCCAGGTGTGAGGTGATGAAGGTCTGCACCAGGGTGGGAAGTGTCAGACAGGGGGAATATTGGAGAGATGCTGCAGAGGTGAGATGGACCAAAGGTGCAGCTGAGGTGAAATGGACCAGAGGTGCTGCAGAGGTGAAATGGTCCAGAGATGGTGCAGAGGTGAAATGGACCAGAGATGCTGCAGAGGTGAAATGGACCAGAGATGCTGCAGAGGTGAAATGGACCAGAGATGCTGCAGAGGTGAAATGGTCCAGAGATGGTGCAGAGGTGAAATGGATCAGAGGTGCAGCTGAGGTGAAATGGACCAGAGATGCTGCAGAGGTGAAATGGACCAGAGGTGCTGCAGAGGTGAAATGGACCAGAGATGCTGCAGAAGTGAAATGGACAGGCCTTGGCAACAGATGTACGAGGAAGGCTAGAGAGAGTGAGGAGTCTAGGATGACTCATAGGTTGAACCCTGAGGCACTGGGAAGATGGGGGTGCATTCTTGTTGTTTTCAGTCATTTCAGTCCTGTCCAACTTTTTGTGGCCCCATTTGGGGTTTTCTTGGCAAGATACTGAAGTGGTTTGCCACTTCCTTTTCTAGCTCATTTTGCAGATGAAGAAACTGAGGCAAGCAAGGTTAATAACTTGTCCAGGGTCATACAGCTAGTAAATGTCTGAGGCCAGATTTGAATGCACAAAGATGAGTCTTCCTGACTCCAGGCCTGGCACTCCATCCACTATGCCACCCATCTGCCCCTGGTGTTGCTCTAGATGGTAACAAAATAACAATAATAGCAATAGCTAACATTTATATGACCTTTACAATGTGGCAGGCATTGTACTAAGTATTTTACAGTTATCTCATTTGATCCTGTCAACAACTCAGTGAGGTGGATGATATTATTATACCCATTTTACAGATGAGGGAACTGAAGGAAACAGAGGTTAAGTGACTTTTCCAAGTCCACACAGCTAGGAAGTGTCTATAGCTGGATTTGAATTCAGGTCTTCCTGACTCCAGGCCAGCACTCTATACACTGTGGTTTCCCCTAGCTGCTATCAGTAATAGGGAAGGTGGCTGGGGGAGAGGGCATCAATGAGAGTTTAGGGGCTAAGAGAACGACTTTAGTTTTGCACACGTTGAGTTTCTGATGTGCACTGGATAGATGTCCAGTTGGAGCTGTCTGAGAGGCAGCTGGAGATGTGAGACTGGAGGTCAGAAGAGAGGTGGGGGCAGGATTGGGAGATCTGAGAATCATCAGCAGAGAGACGTTATTAAATCCGTTGGATTTAGGATTAGAATCAGATTTGGTTTAATCCAAAACCATGGAAGAGAAATGTGTCCTAAAGGGATTGGATGCTTTTCTCCCTACCATAGGCTGAGACTTGTAAGAAAGGCTTTAGGGGGTTGGGCTTCCACAGCAGGATAAGAAATTCCAAGATCTTGTGGCTAGTCCCTCAGCCAATCAGAAAGTGCCCCAGGCATTCTGCAAACAGTGAAATCCTTAAGAAAGGGCCCTGGAGGCTAAACTGGTTGCAACCCATCAGGGTCAAGGACGGGCCTCGACAGGGCAAAGGCTTTTCTCCACTGCACTTGCTTAATAAACTTATTGAATATGAACTGACACACCCATCATTTTTGAACATGAGACGCATGAAGTAGGAGGAGTTAACAGAACATGGAGGAATGTGGGATGGGCTGTCCAGGAAGAGTGTAACTCAGATGAACTAGACCAATCCTAGCCCTGGTGGGTGGAGTATGGATCTTACTATTTTAAAGTTGATTCTACCACTGAATCAGCACCCAGGTACCTGCTTCTCTCTCGAGACGCTTAATAAAGGCTTTCCTTCACTCACTCCTGTATTAGATTTTAGTTTCAGATTTTTCTAACAATTCTGGAAAATGTTCTGAAGCCTACATGTGAATTCTGAGAAGTTTGGTCCCGTGAGGACGACATTCGCTTTTCATCCTGGAAGAAGACAGTCGGCAGTCAGAGCCATAGACCGTGTGTTCCCTGGGCCAGGAATCTGAAAAAGAGACAGAAAGGAACTAAATGGAACAGAGCAAGACCATTAGCAGGAGGAAAATGGCAGGCAGAGACATCTCTGCATGTCTTTGTCATGTGGATTCTCAGACTGGAAGCTGATGACTTGCTTCCCCACTCCTGAACTCCTGGCTGTTTGTTTCCTGTCCCTGGTGAGGGCTTCCTCTCCTCTCTAGGGCTCCTGAACCCCTTTGGTGCTGGTGAGCCAGGGGGCTGAAGGCTGCTGACTCCTCCCCTCTCCTCAGAGTTCTGGGTCTCCAAGGACCTGGAATGGTGGGGGGAGGTATTTGACTCCCACCAATATTCTTCCAGTTGGCGATCTATTGGCTAATAGATTCAATCAGCTGCTTTTAGCAAAGGTGCTTGCTAAGGTGGTATATTAGGAGCAGGTGAAATGAGACATTTAGTCCCAAAAGCCTGGGATGTATTACCCACAAATCCAGTGAAGAGTGGGCTTCACCTTAGAATATAATGGTGGTGGGGAACACACATGAAGAGCATGGGTGGCCAGTGGGTAAACTCACAATCACTGGTTCCTGAAGGTCCTTTCTTGAGGCCAAAGCCAACATTTTTCATTTCAGTTCTTTCTATTTATTTAGTTCAGAGAGTTATATGCCTTGAAGCTATTTCTCTTCTTGTGGCTGTCTTTCTGCACCTTTCTATGTCCCTGTTTGTCCTCGACTGGTCTCTCCCTGCTCCTGGCTGCACATTTTCTCAAACTCTTCTAGTTATTCTGATGCTATGGACCCTGGGGGAGAGCGTAACCCCCTTCTGGGCTTAATGTACCGCTCCCCTCAACTTGCTGCCCTTGGACACAGGCACAAGGGTCCGTGTCCTCAAGGGGCTCCTGAACCTGGAAACACTTAACCGTTTTGGTGCTGGACTGAGTAACTTATAAACTCCTCTGCTTTTGAAAATGCCCAGAGGCATGGTCAGATTATTTGCTTACTCAAACGTGCTCATCACGTCTTGACTCTTCTTGAGATGGCCACCCCCTTGATCTTCCCATGGCTCATGAATGTTTGACTTCCATATGTATGAACTCTGAAATTTCTTTATCAGTCAATAAGCATTTGCTACACAGTACTGTGTGCCAGGCACTGTGCTAAGTGCTGGTAATGCGAGCAGAAGGAATAGTCTCTGCCCTCAAAGAGCTTACATTCTCATGGGGGAAGCCAACACATACAGGAAACTTAAGGGGGGGCACCTAGTGCAGGAGCCCGATGGAGGAGGTCCAGAGAGTAGCCCGGAGGCTCTGGCCGGCCTGGGTACCCTCCTTGAATGAATTCTGGGAGGAGCCATCCAATCAGAGGGGGAAGCCATAGGGCCAGAAGGTGCTTGTGTGAGGCCCAGGGATGGGGTGAGCTACCAGCATGAAGGGGTTTCTGGCGGAGAAGGTCTGGAGTGCACACTAAAGACGAAGGGTTTGTCATCCTTTTATCACTCTCATAATGGCTTGGAGGGATTCCCACCCCTGAGCCAGGAAGGCACTCTTCCTGTGTGACTCTCAGGCTGCAAAGATACACCAGGACATAGAAGGTCTGGGGCCAACCACAGGTGTTTACGAGGAATGTCACTAAATCCCTCAAGTATATTCTTTGCCAGAACAGAAGCCCACCACGTGTAGAGGAGAGGCATTGGTTGTCTGCCTTAGTTCTCGAAGAAGACCAAAATGACATCCCTGTGCTGGGGTCAGGGGGCCCCTGTGCTCTTGTCTGTTTCCTGTCAGCACCCCTTCTATCAGACTGAGTGCTGCATCCACAGACCTCTCCATTGAGGGGTCATCTCTGAGCTGGAAGAAGAGAAGTGTAGGTGTTGTTGGCCCTGACCGTGCTGCCCTCTCCTCTTTTTTGTCCTGCTGTATATAAACCCCCTGCCCTCCACTCCTGATCTCCTGCCTCTTACTCTTCTCCCAAGCTGGGAAGAGCTGTCACTCCCAGGGTCCTGGCAGTCAGCCACGTCTTGCCACAAGTTACTACAATTCCATCTTTCCCTCTGCCTTATGACCCTAGCCCTGTTCATCTTAGGTGACAGGGCATGCACAAAGCTGGTTATGTATGCATTTGAAGCATTATTCTGAGGAGTCCATAGGCTTCACCAGACTGACACCAAAGGGCTCCATGACATGCAAAAAGGTTAAGAATCCCTAAAATTGGAAACTTCCATGACATACTCTCATCATCCCAAGTAGACAGCTAGATTTGCCTTGAGGCAGAGGGGAGTAGAGACCTCAAAAAGAGGTCCATGCCCTGAGCCAGCCCCCAGTGTGCTGACCTGGGCTGGGCCACTATTGCAGGGGAGAAGGAGCTAGCACACACCTGGTGAGTGCAAAGCAGAGGAATCTGCCTGCTGTGGGCACTTGCAGGAAGGCAGTCCCTAGTTTCAGTTTCAGGGCAGAAAGGACAGCTGTATTTTGCAGCCACCAGAGGGTCCACAGGGAGCTAGATCATTGCAGGATGGCATGGCTAGGGGTCCTGGCCCTGGCTCAGGAGTGGAGAGGAGAGCCCGGGGATGCACCTCAGAAAACAGCAGTAAGACTGGCCTGAAGCTTGGGACATCATTCCCCATACCTCAGGACTAGAGCTTGATTACAGTAACAGCTGCTAAAAACAAAATGAGTAAGCAAAGAGGAAGAACTCAACCATACATAGCTACTGTGGGCCAGAGAAGATCTGGGTTCACATTCAGAAGAAGATAATGGAGCTAAAAAAGCCACTTTTTTTTTTTGATGAGGCAATGGGGGTTAAGTGACTTGCCCAGAGTCACATAGCTGGTGAGTGCTATGTGTCTGAGGTTGGATTTAAACTCAGGTCCTCCTGCCTCCTGTGCCACCTGGCTGCCCCACCACTTCTTTTTCAATGAGGAATGTCAAATGATCCCAAGCACAAAAAGTGTTTCTGAAAGAACTTAAAAAAGAACTTAAAAATCAAATAAGAGAGATTGAGGAAAAACTAGAGAAAAAAATAAGAGCAATCCAAGGAAATTATGAAAAGAAAGCCAACCAACTTGAAATAGAGAGCCAAAAACTTTAGGAAGAAAATAATTCCTTGAAAAAGTAGAATTGGGCAAGGGGAAGCTAATGACATTCTAAGACACCAAGAAATAATAAAACAAAATCAAAAGAATGAAAAAATAGAAGAGAACATGAAATATCTCATCAGAAAAACAAGTGATCTGGAGAGATCAAGGGGAAATAATATAAAGAATGGTCACTTATAATTTAAAAAAAAACAATCTTGATACAATCTTACAAGAAATTATCAAGGAAAATTGCCCTGAAGCTCTAGAACAAGAAAGCAAAGCAGAAATAGAAAAAAAAAATCCACTGATCACCACCTGAAAGAGATCCCAGGAGAAAACAAATAGGTATGTCCTAGCCAAGTCTCAAAGCTCCCAGGTTGAGGAGAAAATATTGGAAACAACGAGAGAAAAAAAAACCAATTTAAATATCATGGAGCTACAGTAAAGATTATACAAGACCTAGCAGCAACTATGTTGAAGGACTGTAGTAGGTCTTAGAATACGATATTGAGATATAAATATATATATTTGGCAACTGGGGTCAAGTGACTTGCCCAGGGTCAGACTGCTAGTAAGTGTCAAGTGTTTGATCTGAGGTCGGATTTGAACTCAGGTCCTCCTGACTTCAAGGCTGGTGCTCTATCCACTGCACCACCTAGCTGCCCCTAGAATACTATATTTCACAGCAAAAGAGCTAGGGTTATGACCAGGGTAACTTACCCAGCAAAGCTAAGTATAATCCTGAATGAAAATAAAAATTTACATCTGAAGAAACTGAAAAATTTCACATATTTGGGACAAAAACAGCAGAACATAAGGGAAAATTTGACATGTAACATCTAGGAGAAATATAAAGTAAGCATTAATGACCAATTATAAGAGACTCAATAAGATCAAATTGTTTAGTTCTTATTTGTGAAAATATTATCAATGACTGTCATCATTATTTGGGTAGTTTGAAATAAAGGCTTAGGCTGAGCTGAGTATGACGGGGTGATTCTAAAAACTAAAACTGTATGGAGAGATAAAAAAGGAGTAATTATATCATACAAACGAGGCATAAAAGGAAAAACTGATACAGAAGAAGCTAGTAGGGGAAGGTGGGTAGTTCTGGAACCTTATTCTCATTGGGAATGGGTCAAAGAGGGAACAAACATATATATCTAGAAGGGTATAAAAGTCTCCTAAATTCAGAAAGAAATAAGAGGGCAAAGGGATAAGGGGGAGAGGATAAAGGAGGGACCCTTAGAGGTGTGGGTAGGTTAAGGAACAGGAGAGTAAGGTAGTGAATAGAAGCAGATAAGTGAAGAGGGATAGGTAAAGAAGGATAGTGAGGAAAAACAGGAAGTCAGAAAATACACAACAAATAATTGTAGCTTAGAATATGAACAGGATGAGTTTACCCGCAAAATGAAAAGTGATGACATTAAAATTTTGAATTCACAATATGTTGCTTTCAGGAATTGCTATGAAGATGCAAGATACACACAAAGATAAAATAAAGAGCAGGAGTAGAATGTATTATGTAAAAAAAAGGAGGGGTGGTAATCATGATCTCACACAAAGTTAAAGCTAAAATAGATTTAATCAAAAGAGAAAAATAGGGAAATTACACTGTGTGTCAGCAATATTATTCAATATTGTTTCAGACCATTTATAATAACTAGACAGCATAAAATACCTGCGAGTGGTCCTGTCAAAACAGACACAGGAACTATATTAACATAAACATTAAACACTTATACAAATAAAATCAGATCTAAATAATTTAAATAATATTTATTGTTCACAAGTAGATAAAGCAAATATAATAACAAATGACATTTCTACCAAATCTATTTATTTCATGCCATCCCAATTAAATTACTAAAAATTATCTTACTGAGTAAGAAAAAATAATAACAAAGTTTTTGGAAGAACAAAAGTTTAGGAACTTCAAAGAAACCAGGGGGAAAAGATGTAAAAGAAGCAGATTCAGTAGTATCAGACCTTCAACTGTACTATAAGGTGAGAGCATTGTCGAAGTGTAAAATGGATAATTTTGATTACTTTGAACTTAACATTTCTTGTAAAAATAAAATCTATGCAGCCAAGAATAGAAATAATGCAAACAATTGGTGGAGGCCGGGGCTGGGGGTGGGACAGACACTTTCATAGACAGTCTGTCAGATAGGATGTGACTGGGTTGGAATATTGCCATGGTGTAGGAAATGATGAGCTGGGTGATCTAGAATAACACAGAAAGACTTGGACTTATGAAGGAAGATGCTATCCACCTTTAAAGAAACAAATTACAAGTAAAAATAAGCATAGTATGGTTTTACATATGTGCTTACGAGTGTATTTATGTATATATTTATAGATATCTATATCTATATATTTATGTGTGTGTGTAGATATATATATGTGTGTGTGTGTGTGTGTGTGTGTGTGTGTGTGTGTATATCTCCACACTTAACTGTAGTCTTCTTTAGGGAGGGTGGGGGAGATGGGTGGAAAATAAAGTAAAAAGTGCACAGCAGAGAACAAAAGAAAACCTACAGGGAAGCAAAGAACAGCTGGACAACTTTGAAAACAATATGTAGCATTTATCATACAGGCTTTCCTGAAATGGAAATGTATTGTTTTATACTGAATCCTCTCTTATGTTCTGCTGTTTACATGACAATGTTTTTCTTTTCTCATTTTGTATTGTTTAAAATAAATTTTAAAATAAAAAAAGAAACTAGCAAACTGCAAATCAGAGCCTTATTGTTTTGTTGAGTGTTGAAAGCAATGAAGTTATGAAAGTTAAGAAAGTGATGAAAAAAATGTTACTAATGCAGAGTAAAAGTAAAAGTGTAAAAAAAAAAAAGAAAATCAATTCTGTCCATTTCTCTTGGGTGGGGGAAAGGGCCCCGGGGGGTGGTGAAAAGTGCCCTAAACTGCCTTTACAATGACCTCTACTGGGTCCCCCCCAATATTTTACTGATACTGTTACGTGGCAGCTACACGTGGAACACTTGTCACCATTGTTTATCCTTCAGTGTCAAAGAGGACCAATGACATCATGGGATGATGTATTGACTTGCTCCTGAATTGGATTGAACTTCTGTCTGGGACAAACTAAAAATGAGTTCACAGATGATACTGGAGAGGCACATGGCAGATGTGGACAGGATGTACCATGTATCCAATTGGGGATTTTGAAGAGCAGGAGTAACGTATCAGAGTCGTGTGCAAGGAAAAATAGAAGGGCTGGTCACATGGTAAGAGCAAGGAATGAGGCAGACAGCTAAAGGGCCCCACTGGTGCCCTGGTCATGTTGGCAGAAAACACAGCAGTACTCCAGCAGGCTGGGTGGGGACCCTACAGATGTGTGTTAGAGCCAGCTGAGACTGGTGTTGTTAGAGCTGATTGTTAAACTTTCAGTTTGAGCATTTGCATTTTGGAAATTGGCAAACACTTTAAAACAGGGCTTGACTTATTGTTTTGTGGACTGCCTAAACTAAATGTGATAGAGCAATTATTAATAATGCAAATTAAACTTTAAAGTGTGCTGTGCCATAGTCTGTGGGATTTTAGGGTGGTTTTTGTTAATTTTGAGAGATGGTTGTTAAACATTTACCAGCACACCTCTGGCCCCCTTTATGAGATTTTTAGATGACATGAACAGGAGCCACACAAGATGGGCTAGAATAGATGAGTTGAAATCTTCATTGTTGGAGGGAACTCATGAATGGATTAGATCACAGATCCATTTGAGTTCGTGAATAAATGTCAATAGGTAATATCTTAATGCATTGCTTCTAAAATATGTATTTTTCTATGCATTTTGTTTTGTTTTTACAGTTGGGGTTAAATGACTTGCCCAGGGTCACACAGCTAGTAAGTGCCAAGTGTCTGAGGCTGGATTTGAACTCAGGTCCTCCTGACTCCAAGGCCAGAGCTCTAACCCCTGAACCACCTCGCTGCTTCAATTTATTTTGTTTTTAAATCACTTACATTTTCCACTGTAGCCCTCTCCCCAACCTGTTTGAAGCCATTCCTCTTAAGTTTTTGAAAGGGGAAGAAAATAGAAGTTCTGTAAAGCTAACCAATATTTCTTTCTTTGTGTGTATGGCATTTGGAGTTAAGTGGCTTGCCCAGAGTCACACAGCTAGTAAGTCTTATGTGTCTGAGCCTGGATTTGAACTCAGGTCCTCCTGACTCCAAGGCTGGTGCTCTAGCCACTATGCCACCTAGCTGCCCCAAAACTAACCAATATTACCCAAAAAGTCTGATGTTCTAAGTAGCAACAGCTAGGGCCCTCTGCTTCTGCAAAGAAGGGGCACATGTCTTCTCATACTTTTGAAATGCAGAACATTATTTTGCCATTTAGGTAGTAGGGCCCTTTAAGCCATGGAAAGCAAAAATTGGTGCTTAATCTTGCCCCAGACCTCTTTCCTCCTAAATCTAAACAATAGCGAAATGTACTCTTGCATAGCTCAGCACAGCCCATACCTCCAACGCAAATGGATAAGAAAGCTTGCAATATAATTGCTTTAGATAATTATGTTTATACCAGAGACCAGGACACCTGGTCTGGTTAGTGTGATCTCTGACCTGTAATGATGGGGTGCTTGGGTGCTTGTGCTTGTACTTGTGCCCCAATTTCTCCCTAGTCTCAGAAACAACCACCCCCCAGCCCAAGGACACTGTGCCTAGCAGTTATTCATGCGTGGGCCTCAGCATGACCTTTATCTCTCTTCTTGGTACAGCTACAGAGCTGGGCTGCACAGGCCCCAGCCCTCAGATCATGTCTCTGAAAGCCTCCCAATTCCTTAGTAAGTTCTGGTCTTGTAGAAAGCTTTCCCTTGTTGCAGAGCATTCTCTCATCAAGACAGAAGTTGGGGGTGTCCTTGGTCAGCCCAAGGACTCTTCCTCCTGCCAGACTCCAAAGATCCATACCTTTGTCATCTCCCTCCCTGTCTGGTATACTCCCTGTACTTTCCCATCCATACCCTCAAAGACACCTGCACCTTTGGATTACCTCATCAGTGTTCCTGGCATTTCTTTCCCATGCTCTTTTCCATATAAACCCTAGCTCGACCCCTGATCGGGGCTGCTTGACTTGGGTATGCATACCCCTTGCAGCCAAGCGCTAATAAATCCACATTTTAAATTACATCTGGGTCTTGCTCGCTGATTTCTCGGTACAACACTTTTGGGTGGGGACTACTTTAGTCATAATTTTGCATGAGCTTCAATTATTTTGTTCTGCTTTCTGTTTACATTCTTGTACTCATTGTTTTCCTGGCTTTTCCTTCCCTTTTTCTCTCTGCATTCATTACACTGCTTCTCACAGCTCAGTAATGGTGCATTACACTTCTGTGCAACCACTTGTTTAGCCAGTCTTCAGTCATGGGCGTGTTTCCCCCCAAACTCCCCCCATTCTGAAATTCTTTCTTACAAGGAGGGGCACCACTCCCCTCCCAGTCACCCAGGCTCACAATGCAGATGTCATCTTCAACTCCTCACTCTCATCCTGCCTTATCCAATCTGTTGCCAAGTCCTGTCAATTTTATCTTCATAAAATTTCTTGTAAATGCCCCCTTTTCTCCTCTGACACTTCCCCCACTCTGGTACCAGTCCTCACCACCTCATGCCCAGACAATTGCCATAGCTCCTGGTTGGTTTTTCCCATCCCATCTCTCCCTAGCCTGGTCCATCGTCTGCTCAATTGTCTAACCAATCTTCCAGAAGCACAGGTCTGGCCATATCACCACCTCCCCCACAAGCTCCTTTACTTGATGCTGCAGGATTCAATATAAAATCCATTTTTGTAAAAGTGCCATGGGAGGACAAGAAACGTGCATTCTTTCACGGTCCTGTTTAGAAGGTGCTAGAAATCTTTCAGCTCTAAATTCTCCAATGGCTTATTCAAATATACATTTTCCCTTTTGTTTATGTTAGATATGTTTTAACTCTGAGATAGGGGAACATAAAAGTTGAGGAAGGAAGGTGTTTAGACTGTTCAAGGCCCTTCTCTGAGGTCCAACCTCATAGTTAGTGATGCTATGTTCCATAAGGCCCAGGAGGGCCCAACACAACAGGGAGGAGCTAACAATTTGGGGGCAGGTCTGATTCCAGAAAGGCCTTAGGAGCCCCAAGGAAGGCCCTGGGAAGAGTTAATATGAACTGTTGAAAATATCCAGCCCTCCATACCACTGGTCACATGACCTGGAAGTTATTATTTGATACCTATTTCCTATTTATCTATGTAGATACTGCATATAAATTATAGACTGTAAGAACCTCATAAGCAGGGATTGTTGCATTTTTGTGTCTGTATCCCCAAAACACAGAACAACACCTAGAACAAAGTAGGCACTTAAGAGGCCTGCTATTAATCATCCTCCTTAACTGGAACAAAGTGGCTCCTTGAATTATATCAAAGTGTGCTAATCAACCTGAAAGGTAAAAAATGTGGGACATGCAGCTAGAGCATGTGTCACGGACCCCTTTGGCATCCAGGGAACCCTACAAAACCTTTCTCAGGAGTTCATAAAAACCAAGTTTTTATGAAATTATTTAAAAAATAATAAAACATAGGAAAGCAAAGTAAACCTACTACATTGAAATACAATCCGTGTGTGTGTGTGTATAAAATTTTTTTAAGTTAAGTCACAGACTACAGGTTAAGAACCCCTGAGCTATGAGGCACTTGGTCTGAAAACAGTCAGGGGGTTTGAAGTGAAATGTAAGTTCAATAAGAATCAGCAGTGACCAATGAATCAGCATGATGTGACAGCCAAAACACCTAATACCATCTTGGTCTCTGTTGAGGGGCAGGAAAAAGGGCGATGACAGGCCCACTGTCCTGTCACCAGACCTCCTCTGGTGGATTGTGTTCAGTTCTGGGGACCTGCTGAAGAATGATACTGACAAGGTGGATGGCACTCAAAGGAGGGCAGACAGGATGGTTATTGGCCTTCAGTCTATGACATGAGGATCAACTGAAGTAAGTGGGGGTCATGTTCATCCTGGGAATGTCTCAGGGGATATAACTGTTTTCAAGTATCTGAATGACTATCACATGGAAGAGGGATTAAGTTTATTCTTTTTGGCTACAGAAGGCTGAATAAGCAGTGATGGGCTGGAGCTAGAAAGAAGTTAATTTAGTTTTGATACTAGGAATAACTGTAATAATTTTAGTCACCAGACCTGCCATGAGAAATGGTAGGATCCTCCTCCTGTAAGGTTTTTGAGCAGAGGCTGTTTAAAACATCATAGTGGGGATGCCTTGTGACTGCATTGGAACAGACGGCCCTGAGATCACTTCCAACTCTCAAATTTTGTGCTTCTGTGACCAGATGACCTTAAAAGTTCTTTACAACTTCAAAGCTACAGAAATCCTAACAATCAACCTTTTCTCCAGTTGGAACTATCTCAAGATCAATAAGTTGTTTGGGCTGAGTCTTTTTCACATTCATTATATTCATAAGGATTGTTTCACTAGTATAAATTGATGATAAGAAAGGTATTTCCTCTGCAGAAAAGTTCTCCCTCAATCATTACATTCATAATATTTCTTTCCATTATCAATTTCCTAATATTGAATCAATCCTATTTAAAGGCAGGCTTTGCTACATTCATTAAAATCACAAGATTTCTCTCAAGGATAAATTTCTGATATTGAATAAGATCTCTAGTCTCTTAGGAAGCCTTGTCGCATTCCTTCTATTCAAAAGGTTTCTCTCTAGTATGAATTTTCTGATGTAGATTAAGGTATGTGCTAACACGAAAGCCTTCCCACAGTCATTACATTCATAAGGTTTCTCTCCAGGGTGAACTCTCTGATGTCGTGTAAGCTGTGAACTCTGGCAGAAGGCCTTCCCACATTCGCTACATTTATAAGGTTTCTCTCCAGTATGAACTCGATGATGTCGGGTAAGTTGAATGCTGTGCCTGAAGGCCTTCCCGCATTCATTGCATTCATAAGGTTTCTTTCCAGTGTGAATCATCTGATGTCGAGTAAGGTATGAGCTGTGGAGGAAGGCCTTCCCACATTCACTACACATATAAGGTTTCTCTCTTCTATGAATTGTCTGGTGTACAGTAAGTTGTGTGTTCAGGCGAAAAGTCTTCCCACATTCGTTACACTTATAAGGCTTCTCTCCAGCATGGATTCTCTGATGTTCACTAAATCCTGTGCTCAGGCAGAAGGCCTTACCACACTCATTACATTAAAAAGGTTTCTCTCCAGTATGAATTCTCTGATGAGCTGTAAGTTGTGAACTCTGGTGGAAAGCCTTCCCACATTCATTACACTGATAAGGCTTCTCTCCAGTATGAATTGTCTGATGTGCAATAAGTTGTGTACTATGGCGGAAGGCCTTCCCACATTCATCACATTTATAGGGTTTCTCTCCAGTATGAATTCTCTGATGTTTAGTAAGCTGTGAGCTGCCTTGAAAGGCCTTTCCACATTAATAACACTGATGAGGTTTCTTTCCAGTATGAATCATCTGATGTCAAGTAAGACACGAGCTATAGCGGAAGGCTTTTCCACATTCATTACATTCATAAGGTTTCTCTCCAGTATGAATTTTCTGATGTTCGATAAGTCCTGTGCTCAGGTGAAAAACTTTAAAACATTCATTACATTCATAAGGTTTTTCTCCTGTATGAATTGACTGATGTTGAATAAGATGTCCACTTTGGTGAAAAGACTTCCCACATTGATTATACTCCAAAGGTCTCTCTCCAGTATGACTTCTCTTACACTGAATAAGACACATCCTTTGAAAAAAGCCCTTCCCATATTCATTACATACAGAAGTTTTTTCTCCATTATATATTCTATGATTTTCCATAAGGTCTGTATCATTGCTGAAGAAGTCCCCATATTCTTTAAATTTAGAAAATATTTTCTTTGAGCATATTCTGTTACCTTTATTTAGGGCTGAATATAGCCTGAAATCCTTTTCATGTGCTTCCCACTTATGGAGGCTGTTTCCTACAGGTTCTCTTTGTTGTGGAAAAAGGCCTGGCCATGGACTGATGCTTTTGCCACATTTATTACATTTATGGATTCTTGCTTCATTGGAAGGTTTCCTTTGAGTGACAGTTTTTTGTCTAGTATGTTGCTTTTTATCTTTCTGCTGTCTCTCTCTTTGTTTTTTTGCTAGGCAATGGGGTTAAGTGATTTGCCCAGGGTCACACAGCTAGTAAGTGTTATGTGTCTGAGGCCGGATTTGAACTCAGGTCCTCCTGAATCCAGGGCCAGTGCTCTATCCACTGCACCACCTAGCTGCCCCTCTGCTGTCTCTTTAATCTAGCATCATTTCCCCAGATTTCTCCCAAGCTCGAGACAGAGAGACAATGCCTGGTGAGTGTTTTCTGAAATGTTTCTTCCATATAAAGGCCCCACTGTGGAGATGACTCTTTGGCTTTGGCCCTACGCTTCTGACCCGAAAGAAACAAAAAATGCAAACATCTGCTATTCTTGACATTTTACATGAATTCTCTTATGTTCTGTTTCCTCCTTCAATAAAAACTAAAAATCTTTACATGACGGAACACTGCTCCAACCTCTGCCATCTGTGGTCAAGAAAGACAATATTAATCAACCTGACTTGTGCCAAAGAATGGCAAAATTTGAGAGAGTTTTGTTACCTAAAAGGGTCATTGATTAAGGCTTACTTTACTTCCTAAAGCTATACTGAAAATACAAGCCATGGAGTGAAGAACAAGGCCTTACTTTGATATAAATAGCTGTGATCTGAATGGAACAGGGGACCTAGACAGAATACCAATGAAGTCTGTGTGGCTTCGACTCAAGGCATCACAAATGAAGTCTTGTACTTTACAGTGAGCACAGGAAAAGAGACAGCTGAACACAAATGACAAGATCGATCTGCCCAGGAAGGAGGACAGAGAGAAAGGATTACTGGGGAGCAGGCACACAGATCTCTCTGGTGGTGACCCAGGAACCTCCCCCACAGATGCAGGCTGGGCCCTTCTCTGCAACGTCTCGCCTTAGGGAGGGGCCTTGACCGCAGGACTTGACCTCAGCACGACCTCTCTGACCAGCAGAGCAGATTATGAAAACAAATGAGGATGAGAAGAAATGTCCCAGAATGAGCAGAGTTTATAAAGACAGTCAAGGATGAGAAGCTAGGCCCTCTTCATCTCAGGACTGTCCACGGGCTGTAGAACACCATCTCCAGACTTTTATGTCTCCCCCTTTTCAATCCATCTGGCAAACAGCCACCGGGTGACCGCTTTGCACCCAGAACCCTGATGGTCTGTTCACTCACCAGCCTAGCTGCAGCACGGCAGACGCAGAGGAGCAGAGGGCGGGAGGGCTAGGCCTCCCAGCATCCCTTCCACCACATCCCCATTAGGGCTCTCCCCCACCCCAGCTCTGCCTATGGACCCCGAAGTGGAAGAAGACCAACTTTCTGAGGCAGAACAGATTCTCCAGAGCTCAGCTTGTCAGAAACATTGTCCGAATCTGCCTCCTCCAAATGACTGCTGGTGCTGCTTTCTGGGGCCACCAGGAACAAGGCCAATCCCATCTTCATGCGCGTGAGGCAGCCTTCTTCTTCCCTCTCAATATTCTCCTCCGGCTGAAACCTCCCGCTCCTTGCACAAATGCTGGTCTGGCGTGCTCTCCAGTCCTCCCCAAGTCGGTCACCTTCTTCAGAAAATGCTTTGGCTCGTCTGGGCCTTTGCTGGGGTGTGGTGCTCCAAACTGAGACACGTCTCTCCAGCCAGGGCCTCCCCAGCACAGACCCCGGCTCCGAGGCTGAAGTCACTTTCCAGAAATTCCCTACTTCTGCCAAGGACCCAACACCCTTCTGGCGATGGGGGTTTGCGAGGCAACCTCCTCCTCCACGCCTCACCCTCATCCCACACTCAGTCGCTGCCTCGATGCCCTCTCTCACGTCGCCCCTTCTCAGCTCTCACAAGCTCACCACGCCCAGTGGGTTTTCATACCTTCCTGATCCACTGCCTTGCCTTAAGTCTCTTCCCGTCCTTGTCTCAGCTGCCAAAGGGATTCCCCCAAATCACAAGCCTGACTGCATCATTCTCCTGCACAGTGAAATGACCCCAACTTACTGAGTCCCTTTCCTTGCATCTGTGGACACTGAAAAATCAACCTTTTCAAAAGGACATGGACTGAGCTTCTGAGAGAAGCGTACTCTCCTCTTCCTCCTGATAACCAGGATTCTCAGCTCCTCACCCGCCCCCGCACCACACCTGCACTCTCTCAGCCAGTTCGGCCTTTCTATTTTCATCACCTCCTCCCTCATTTCCTCTGCTACAGCCGTACACTGCATGGTCTTCTAGGCCTTCCCCTCTCCAGCCTCTCCTCCACTATGATTCCAAAGGCATAGATCCGACCAAGTCAAGGCCTCTCTGCTCTTCCACCCAATAAACTGCAGTGCCTTCCTATGCCACCAGAACTGAATGTGAGACAGTCCACATGGCAGCCACAGCCCCTCACCAAAGCTCTCCAGCTTCCTTCACTTCACTCTCCTCCACACATTCCAGGAACCAGAGGCAAGGGCCTCCTCACTGTCCCTAGAATGTGATCTTCATCTCCTGCTTCTGTCTGTCTGTGATGTCTGGAATGCATTCCCTACTCATCCCTGCCTCCTGGGGTCTCTGCCAGAAAAACCTCAGCACAGATCCCACCTTCCCAATTCCCCCCTCCTCCACTCTACGATTCCCTTTGGAATCAGCCCATTTACGCGTAGGGACGTAGCTGTTTGCACATTGCCTCCCCCTTTAGAATGTGAGCTCTCCACACCTCTCTGCATCTCTAGCCTTAGCATGGCGCCTGGCACACAGTAAACACTCATGAGTGCTTGTCCACTCACTGGTGGAGCTGGGCACTGGTGCCATCTTTCTGAAAGCAATAGGGCACGTCACAACATCAGTGGAAGCCCCTGGCAGGAAGGTGTGAGCGCAGCCCAATGTTTCAGACCAGAGCCTAGACACTACCCACGTGCCCAAGGAACAGGGCATGATACAGAAACAGAGGTGCCAGTGAGCACAGCCCGACTTGGTGTGCCTCAAGTTGTATCAGCAGGCATTTGGTAAGAGCCGACTGTGTGCCTGCCAGGCGCTGTCCCACGTGCTGGGGCTACAAAGGAAGGCCAATCAGCCTGGCTCCCAAGAAGCTCACAGCGAGCAAGTGAGCATGGACAAGGAGGAGGTATCAGGGTCGCTTGGAGGTATTCTCAGGCAGGCTGCACCTGTACTAAGGGCATTAGGGAAGGCATCCTGCAGGAGATGAGACGTTAGCAAGGACCTGCAGGGCTGAGGTGAGGTGAGAGAATGCTTCAGGCATGAGGGACTGCAGCAAAACCTCCCAGAGTTGGGGATGGAATGTTCTCTTTGGAACAGCCAGGCAGTCAGCATCACTGGACCATGGGGTACTGAGAGGGCATAAGATGTAAGCAGGCTCAGAAGGTGGGAAGCGTCAGGAGGAAGGGCTTTGAATGCCAAACAAAGGACATTAGACCCGGCCCTGGTGGTGATGGGAGCCCTGGAGTTCACTGATGAGTCTGAGGGCAGGTCAGACCTGCCCTGTGGCGGCTGAGTGGAGGCTGGAGGGAGGAGGGGAGACGCCGAAGGCAGGCAGACCCCAAGAGTTGAGGAGTGGGATGATGAGTCCACTAGGCGGGCGATGCCGAAGCAGCAAAGGGGGCAAGTACAGGAGACGTTACAAAGGAAAACCATTCTGCAACAGGACAGCCACGGGGAGCGAGAGACAGGCATGGGGGATGTCACCTTGCAGGTGAGCCTGGGGAGGGAGGAAGGTGCTGCCCTTGGCAGGAAAAGACATGGTGGGGTGAGGGGAATGAGCCCGCTCTGGACCTGCTCAGCTTCCGGGGACCCCGGGCAGGGAGAGGCTTGAGCCCGGAGGGTGGCAGAGGCTGGGGCAGGAGACACAGCTGGGGGATCACCAGCCCAGGTACGGTCGCTGAATCTAGGGCAGTGAATGACGTCCCCAGGCCCCACACGTCAGTGGAGAGGAGAGGGCCCAGGACAGAGCCTTCAGGCCACCAACACCCCGGGAACAAAGTTCCTACAGGAACACGTCAGAGACTGCCACCGAGGACATGTGGGCACATGCTGGCACAGCCCCAGGCTCAGGGGAGGGAGACCCCACAGGCCAGGGAGCTGCAGGAGAGAGAACCAGCCAGTCGTGGAAAGGACAGTTGAGGGGGTCTCCCCTGCCCGGGGGCGCCCCACTCACCTGCGTGGCTGCCTCCTGGGACATCTGCCTCTGGCCTCCAAGGGGCTTCCCCTCGCTCCAGCTGTTCAATCACGTCAGGTTTGGAAAGGGCAAGTCCTGCTCGGAGAAATGGGGAAGGGGAGCTCAGAGACACGCCCCACTGGAGGGGAGATGGGCCCAGAGCCTTGCAGGGTGCGGGGCCTAGGCTGGGACTTCAGGGGAGACGCCGCAGGGGGGTGCGCCACGGGGAGGCCGCCGCACCAGGGCTCCGAGGAAGGTCCCATCTCCCGGCGACCCGTGCCCTCCCTGTGACCGCCCTGCCAAGGAGCAGCAGGGGTCCTCACCCAGGCACACCAGGTTCCCATAGTTCTCCAGCATCACTTGGCGGTACATCTCCTTCTGAGAGGGCCCCAGGTGCCCCCACTCCTCTGGGCTGAAGGTCACAGCCATGTCTCTGAACATCACTGGTTTCTGAAACACCAAAGACCTTTATGTTTGCTGGCATGCCCTCCTTCCCGAAGCCTTGGAGGGAGGCATTCTGGTGCTCATACCGCCCTCCACATTATGAATCACGCCACAAAGGAAAGGGAACAGCCCTTTATCTGAAATCAAGTAAGCAGGCCGCCAGTCATAGAGTCTGGGAAGGGAAGGGAATCAGCATGCATTATGCACCGACTGTTTGTGGGGCACTGGGCTAAGTGCTTTGCAGAGAAGCTGACAGGCCCTCAGGAGCCCCCAGAAAGGAATGCTCTTGTAACTGCTCTACAGTCTGGGCAAGGCTGGCAGCCAGCAAGGTGCTGGTACAGCCAGGCCTTCAGGCTCCCCTCCACCACTGGCGTCCATCCCTGGGGGCCACAGCCTGACTTAGAAAGCCACAAAGGAACATTATCTAGGCTTACCACATTTTTACTTGTTTGGTCTAATATTTCCCAATTACATTTTGTTCTGGCATGGGTGGCCCTTGGGAGTGCTGATTCAGAGGCAGCATCACCACATATGTATTCACGGTCACCTTTGTCCGTCAGCTCCCCAGGAGAGGGATGGCAGAAGTAGGAGAGGGGAGGCCAGGAGGGTTGGGTAGGGGGGCCAGGGGAGGCCGTGGGAAGGGGCAGAGGAGGTCAGGGGAACCGGGGGAGGGGCCTGGGGAGGCTAGGGGGGGTTAGGGGCATCAAGGGAGGCTGGTGAGGTCAGGGGGTGTTGAGGGGGTCAGAGGGGGCTGGGAGGGCCAGGGGCATCAGGGGAGGGAGTTGAGGGGGTTTAGGGGAGGTCAGGGGAAGTGTGGCTGGGGTGGGGCAGGGGCATCAGGGGCATCTTCTGTAGACTCTGGTCCCTTCTCCTATCACCTACTGCACAGCACTGATGCTGACCTCATAAGCAGTGTGGCCAGTGGCCTTTCCCTCTCCGCCCTCTCTGATCTCCAATCCATCCCTCGGCCGCTGCCAGAAGGATATTTCTCTGGCATGGGGCAGATGACGTCCCTTCTTTGCTCAAGCACCTACAGGTGGCCCTGAGAACCTCTCTTCTTCCACGCACTGACCATTCTCCCTACAAGGCCTGCCCTCCCCTTCCTTCTGTCTTTGGGGTCTATCCTGATCCCCTCCCCCACCAATCATCAGTACTTGGTCCCAGCAGAAGCCATGAATAAGCCCCTTGAGGGTGGGGCTTGCTGGGAGGAGGAAGCCCCCAGCCCCATTTCCCTCAGGCTGACTCACTGCTCCGAGGGCCTGGGGGGGCATTCACCAGCTCCCCTCCTCCTGAGATGAGGCTGCAGCAGCCTGGGGCAACCCTGCCTCAAGTCACTACCCCCCATTCACCAGCTCCAGCGGCCTCCCTCTCACCACCAGGATCAAATACAAAACCTTGTTTGGCCTTTGAAGACCTTCCTAACTTGCCCCCTCCTGTTGGACTCCCCACCACCCCCTCTTCCAGCCACTGCCCCGGCCTTCCTTCACTCCCAGGCTCTGGCAGCCTCTCTGGCTGCAGGCTTGGTTACGCGGCAGCCATTCTAGTGGGGACATCCCTGCCACCAGACACAGAGGGGGCCAAGGCCCCAGTGGACTCAAAAGCCAAACCTCTCTCCTCCTCTCCTGGCCTCCCAGAAGGGGCCCATGCCGGGGCCTGGGGTCAGTGCGGTGTGCTCGGGCCTGGACAGGCGAGGGAGGGCCCACTGAGGGCCTGGAGACTGGGAGGTCTGCCCTAGCTGTGCCACTTACCTCCCCGGGCACCTTCCCTGACCCTCTCGGGACCCCGGGGGCCTCCCCTCCCCCAGAATGTGGGGCAGCTCTCAAGCCCCGGGCTCCGCGAGAGAAGGGCCACGGTGGACAGGCGGTCACTCACTCACCAGGGGGGTCCCCGCGGTCTGGAGCATGGGCGCCATGCCCGCCTCCTCCTCTGGGGCCGACGCAGGGCTGAGAATGGAAAGGGAGCCATGAGAAAGCCAGTATTGTGCCCACCACCCCGGGGTACCGCGGGCAGACCCGGGACAGGCTTGTGGATGCCAAGGATGTGGGAGAGCGTGGGGAGCGTCCAGGAAGGAGGGGCATGCAGTCTGGCTGGATGTGGCCATGGGAGGCAAGGCAGTGTGGGGTGCCCTGGGAAAGAGGGCTGGCCCTGGGGGGCTGGGGTCTCTCCTAAGGCACTGGGGAGCCACAGCAGGTGGAGGAGGGGGAGCAGTGTGGGTGCCCTGGGAGGCTGCTGCTCTCAGGGAGATAGGTCTACAGAACACAGCCTGCTGCCCTCGCCCCGCCCCTCCTCCGCGAGCAGGTGCACCCATTGGCCCGCCTCGGGAGCCAATTAGCGGTGCAACTACTCCCTGGCCCTTCCCACCTGCTCTCCCACAGGAGAGCCGCTGATTGGCTCCTTCACCTCCAAACAATGGGCTGGCTCGCTCGCGGAGGTGATGGAGCTGAGGGAGAGACCGGAGGCGGGGCTAGCAGTCTGACAGCTCAGGTGCGGCTCTCTGCACCCTTCCCCCGCCCACCTTCCTTCCCTGCAGGCTCCCAACTCAGGCTCCCAACTCCCGGGCGCCCGGGTCCAACCCGGTTCCCCCATCCACCCAGCTCTGGCCCTGGGCCCCGGCTCCTTCTTACCCCGACCCCAGGGTTCAATCCCCAGGGACCGACGGCTGAGGACGGAGCAGAACTGAGGCTGTCGCGAACGCGCGCCCACGATGGCTAGGAGCAGAGGGCAGGAAGTGTCTTCGCCGCGGAGATCTAGCCGAAACCCCGCCCGGAGTCTCCACGCGGGCCTTCTGGGAAGTGTAGTCCTGAGGCCCGGGCGGCGTGTGCGCACGCGCGGAGTCCTTGCAATGGGCGGGAACCTGGTGGAATCGGGGCGGGGGGAACAAGCACTCAAGTTCCAGTACCTTTAGGGAAAGGCCTTCCTTCGTGGCAAATCTCCGTCACCCCCCTCTGTGCCTGCTCTTCCGTCTCTCCCTGTCCTGGCTCCCCTTCCCGCGATCCTTCCGCGTTGCCCCAACTCTGGTCCCCGCTCTCGGGGACTCGGAAAGACCGTTCACACCGTCTACACCGCACCCCTTTCCAGCTCATCCTCATTCTCATCGGGCTGGCTTCCAGGGAAGCTATCCGGCCCAGGTTGACCAGAGAGCTCTCGGTGGACTCAGAGAACGCGGTCACGAGAAGCCCCCAGTGGGCTAGGGGCGCGTTGCAAAGGGCCGTGAATGTCAGACGGAGAAGTCAGAGCTCTTCTCCTTTCCTCCTGCAGTAACTGAAGCCGCTGAAGCAGAGGGGAGGGGGCCGCGGCTGGCCAGGCTTGGGGGATTGTCTTGGCAGCCGGGAATGGTGGGAGTCCAGCTGGGAGGCTACTGAGAAAGGCCTGCATGGGCACCATGGCTGCGGGGGGGAACGAATGAAGAAGCATTTATTTAGGGATTGCTCCGATACAAACTAAAACAGGATGCACCTGCCCTCCAGGGGCTCACATTCTAATGGGGGAGGGGGGAGAAAACCGCACACGGAAGGTGTCCACTACTGGTCAGATGGAGAGGTCCCGTGGTCCCTAGGGTACAGCCGCAGATCAGATGGTCGGGAGTCTTTCTTAACATCATTTCCACTGATAAAATAATGTGCATTTCCGATGCTGAACCATTTGTACCGAGGACTTTGGTAAGAGACATTTCAGGGTCTTCCATAGCTGCTGGTGGGGAAGGGGGAATACAGAGGTACTTGCTGGGTTACATCTCTAGGCTACTCCCCAAGATGGATGGCCAAGCCAAACCAGTGATCTGGGGTGGGGGGAGGGGGAGCCACTACTCCAAGGCTCCTCAATTTACCCACCTGTTAGAAGTGAGCATTTGGGGCAGATGTTGACGAGGGTACTGAGTCCCTTCTCTGTGAGGACAGCACTCCACAATGTGGCAGCAGAGGTTAGGATGGAAGCAGGGCTGGTGATCCAGGGGGCATGGGTATTCCTGGGGCTCTGGGATGCAGGGTCTTGGATCTGACATCACTTGTGTTGTCTCAGGAAGCCTTGAAGTCTGAGATATTGCGCCAACATAACTATCAAGACTTGGTAACCGAATTTAAGGAGGGAGAGAGAAGAGAGAAAGACTCAAGCTGTGGTGCCCTCAACAGAAACGAGGTTGGAAAGAGGGGTCGGTCTGGGAAGAGAATGAGGTCTGGTCTAGACATCTGACACACCTAAGGGACAGTGGACTGGAGGAATCGCTTAGGCAAGTGGTGATGCCACGTTCAATAAAGACAGTAGGGATGACAAAGGAATCTGTGGGAGCTCATGGGATGAGAGGGAGGAGGGCAGAGCCTAGGGGGCATGCCACGGGCGAGACATGAGCAGCCACAGTGGGGGCAAGGAAAGCCAGGCAAGAGTGGTCACAAAAAACCGGGAAGTAGAGTATATGCACAAGGGGGATGGTCAGAAGAACGTGGGCTGAGGAAAGCCTGGGGAGCTTACCAAGTAGGGTAATAATCTTGGGAAGAATCATCTTGGCTGAGTGGGGAAGGGGGAGAGGTTAGCCAAAGTGGAGGCGGTGAATCTGCGTGGTTGATTTTCAGGAATTCGGCTGTGACAGGGAGAGGAGATGAAGATGGCAGCCTGAGGAGCTGGCAGGGTTAGGGGAAGGTACACTTTGTTTCTAAGGATGGAGGAGGACTGGGACATCTGTAGGCAGCAGTGAAGGAAAAAATGAAGATTGGGGAGAAAGAAGGAACATTCCAAGGGGATGAGATGAGGGAGAATGAGAGGCAGAGCTGCACAAAGTCAGCCTTGATCTCTCTTCCTGAGTCATCAGAGTCCAGTGACAAGACAAAACTGGATGACTGGTGATGGCCCGGGATGTTCGGCCAAGCTCTAAGCACTCTACGGTGCCTGCTTCAGCCACCTTCAGGGCCCATGAGAACAAACTGTTCATACCTGCCTGTTCTGCCAGCGGGAGCAGTCTTCACGTGCTCGGGGCAGACATCTCCCTAACTCACCAACGGTTTGAGGCCCATCGGTTATCCTCAACCTGGTTTAGCCATCTGCCGAGATGGTTCTGCCAGGGTGTGGCCACACTGCACGTGCTACAGCTTCTTGGAACCACGGGTGAGGTGGCCACCAAAGGTGGATGAATGGCCCTGGAAGGGGCTTGGCAAGCCCGCACACCAGTGGTGCTAGTCGTCCATACACCCCATACACCCCTGACCCTCAGCAGGACTCCAGAGAAGAAAGGTCCAAGGAAACAATGCAGGACTACTGGGGAGTCCCTTCTCTTGGGCTTCTCCATACCACAAACGCCGTGATGCTCAGTCTCCAGACAACACAGGAAACAATCCTTATGCCTTTGTGGAGTTCTGATGGTGAGCTTCTTGAGGGCAAGGGCCATGTCTCTGACTTTCTTTGTATCCCAAGGGCTTAACACAGTGCCCAGCACACAGCCAAGACCAGTTCCTGGGGTAGAAACCAAGGACAGAGGAAACAGGACTTGTGGATGCAGCCCAGACATAACCCGTCAAAGTGAGGTCTGAGGGGCTGATGAGGATGTTTGAGTCTCATGGGCTTCTAAATCCACGTGGAGATGTGGGGAGGGGAATTCCAGGATCTTGGGATCCACGACAGGTGAAAGAGACTTCTGGGGGACAAGAAGGGCCTTGTGTTGCTGAATGTCAGGGCATAAGGTAAGGCCGGGAATGAGGTTTGGGAGGATCTTCGAGGCCAAAGGACAAAGGGGTGAGCAGTAGCCACAAATTTAGGCTGCTGTTTGAGGAAGATTAGACCAGCAGAGTGTGAGGCAGACTGGAGGGGAAAGACGGAGGGCAGGCCAGAAAGGAGATGCTATTCAGCAGTATCACCCAGTTGAGGGAGGGGGACCCACTGTGGGGCACTGGCAGGGATGGGGAGACTCGGTAGCTGATTGGATGTGAAAGGTGAAGGAGAGAGGGTGTTTCTGTGTCCCCAGCACTGAACACAGTCCCTGGCACTTATCAAACGCTCACTAAAGGCTTGACTGGTCCCTAGGCATAAGCTTGATAACTGTCTCTAAAAGTACAAAGGGGTCCTATCCTCGAGTTCCCCAGCTGCTTAGGCCACCTTGTCCCTTCTCCAAGGAGTGAATGAGATTCCTAAAAGAGGGAGCAAGTAGAGAAGAGGACCAAGGGGAGAACCTCAGGGGACAGCGAACTTTGAGTGCATGAAAAAGACAGAACCGGGAAGAAACTAAGAAGGTTCACTGTATGGGAGGAGGAGAGGAAGATAAGCAACCCTCCCAAAGCACCCAACGCACTGAGTGATCAGAAGATCACTGAAGACTCTTTTACAGCAACTTCAGCAAAGGGGTTGAGAAAGAAACCAGGGGTAAAGGATCTAGTTTTGGCTAGTCTGAAGGCAGGTGGGTAGAGGCAGAAACAGAGAGACAGAGTGAGAGACAGAGACACAGAGACACAGAGAGAGACAGAGACACAGAGACAGAAAGAGGGAGACAGAGACACAGAGAGAGAGAGAGAGAGAGGACCTTACTAACGGCCGAAGTAAGGTCCTCCAGGAAGAAGGGCAGGTGATTTGGCTTCAGCAAGGAGGGGGAATACTTCCTCTGTGGTAGAAGGGAAGGTGAAGAGTGAGGATAATGCTTCTGAAGATGCCTGAGGAGTGCTTTTGAGGAAGCAAGTGCCTGTCAGATTCACAGAGAACACAGTAGTAGCTGTCTTTGTCTAAGTTACCTCCTGATGCGGTTGGCAGGCGTCTGAAAACCTGAAAAGAAAAACAGCTGCTGTAGGACACTACACAGGGGATTTCTTTATCCACAGGGTTTTACCTAAGTTTGAATTCTCTAAATTTCAGCGTGTGTCCTGACTGAAATCTTCACATTCATTCACTTTACAAGGCATTGCCACTCAAAAGGCTTCACCGTGAATTCTCTGATGTTGAATAAGATGTTTGCTCAGGCGGAAAGCCTTCCCACACTCATTACACTCGAATGGTTTTTCTCCTGTGTGGATCCTGTGATGGGAAGTAAGAACTGTTCTCCAGCGGAAGGCTTTCCCACATATGCTACACTCATATGGTTTCTCCCCAGTGTGAATCCTGTGATGGGAAGTCAGTCCTGTGATCCAGCGAAAGGCCTTCCCACATTCGTTGCATTCATAAGGTTTCTCTCCAGTGTGGATACTCTGATGTTGAATGAGGTGTGCACTGAGGCGGAAGGCCTTCCCACATTCATTACACTCATACGGCTTCTCTCCAGTATGAATTCTGCGATGGGAAGTAAGTTCTGTTTTCCAGCGGAAGGCCTTCCCACATTGATCACATTCATAAGGTTTCTCTTCAGTGTGAATTCTCTGATGTCGAGTAAGTTGCTTGCTCTCACGGAAGGTCTTCCCACACTCATGACATTCATAAGGTTTTTCTCCAGTATGAATTCTCTGATGCTCAGTAAGTCCTGTGCTCCGACTGAAGGTCTTTCCACATTCATTACATTCATATGGTTTCTCTCCAGTATGAATTCTTTGGTGCCGAGAAAGCTGCTTGCTCTCACGGAAGGTCTTCCCACACTCATTACATTCATAAGGTTTCTCTCCAGTGTGAATTTTCTGATGACGAGAAAGCTGTGTGTTCCGACTGAAGGCCTTTCCACATTCTTTACACTCGTAAGGCTTCTCTCCAGTGTGAATTCTTTGGTGCCTAGAAAGCTGTGAATGGTGTTGGAAGTTCATCCCACACTCATTACATTCATGGGGTTTCTCTCCAGGACAAATCCTGTGACAGGAAGGAAGGAGACAAGCTGTGGTTTAAAGATGTTCTTAACTCATGACTTGTCAGTGTGTACTCTATTCTGTTCAATAAGTTCTGAATTATAATTTCACGGTTGTATTGCAATGGAAAGACTCTGGGACTGGAGCTGGAGGGTCAGGGTTACAATGACCATGGGCTAGCCAACTCATTTCTCGGAGGCTAATTTAAATGGTCTGCAAAATGAGTGGGTAGTGGTGGAATGAACTAGATAATATCGAAGGTTCTAAATCTAGAATTTTCCACTTAAAATATCATTTGTGTGCATAACTGGGCCACATGGTGGCACGTGGAGAAAGCATGAGACTTGAAGTCAGGGAGGCCTGAGTTCAAATTCTGCTTCTGACACTGTTTAGCTGTGGGACCCTGAGAAGTCACTTCACCTCTCTTTGTTTCCTCATCTGTAAAATGGGAACAATCACAGTATCTCCTTCCCAGGGTTGTTGTGAGGCTCAAATGAGAAGATTTGCAAGGGCACTGTCAACCTTAAAGTGGTATGAAATTGTCAATAATAAACAACAATAATTAAATTTTAATTTATCATCATCATAGATCTGAAAAGCCTCTCAAGTTCTTTCTCTAGGCCCCATATTTGTGGAGATCCTTTTCCACTGCTACTGGGGACTGCGGACAAAGGGCTGATCTAAGAGACAAGCTCCCGCCATATCTGTTGGATTTCCTTCAGTTGACTTTGACTTGCCTCCACGGCTTTTCTTCAGTGTGCTTCTGCCTCCCCATGGTGGGAGTGGGTTTGGAAGCATGTTTCAAACTGGAGCCCAAAAGACGATCCCTGGCACGTCCTTCCCGAGACGAGTCTTCAACTGACATTCCCAACTTTGAAGCAGATTCCTTGGCTTCAGCTGTCACCTCACCATCTGAAAACAATAAATTAGATGGCTAGCCAGACAGGCAGACAGGAGATAGAGAAACGGTACTTCCCCCTTCTGGGGAGAAGGGGAATTGCACTTTCCTTCATCTTATGTTCTGTCTTTTCTAATTAGGAACACAATTTTCAAGTTTTGTAGGCTAGAAAAAAATCATGAAAATGCTGTTTTATATCTGCATAGCCATTTGCGGTTCATAAAAACCTTTCCCATGGATCCTTCTGAGATTAGTTATTACTTTTCCCATTGAAGAAGCCAAGTAATCTGCAAATTTATGCCCAAACTGGGACAAAATTCAAGGTCCTGTGATGCTCCCCATCCTGACCGGTGGACTCCTCACATGTCCCATATAATCCAGGTGGCCCCAGCCAGACTTCACATTACTTCTCCTCACCCCCAGCTAATGCTGTCCACTCCAGAACAGAAACCATGTCCTGGAGGACATAACCCTTTTATCTGCCCCAACTCCCTCCCGTCCTGACTGCCAAGTGCCTCAGACTGCAGACCACATCGGTCATCTCAAAAACTTTCTTACAACCAAGAGTGTGCCCTCTTGGGTGCAATCGGTCCTTCTTTTCTAGCTCTGGAAACATAACGGATCAA
This sequence comes from Phascolarctos cinereus, assembly GCF_003287225.1. Taxonomy (NCBI): domain Eukaryota; kingdom Metazoa; phylum Chordata; class Mammalia; order Diprotodontia; family Phascolarctidae; genus Phascolarctos; species Phascolarctos cinereus. The sequence continues at coordinate 728,957,795 of NW_027555847.1, read as the reverse complement.
TACCTCTACTACTACTGGAGAGGGTCTGAACCTACTGGCCTATAGCACCACTCCCTTGCCCTTTAACTGCTCACACCCAATTATTCCTCCCTGGTCAGCATCCTCCCCTATAGCTTGCCTGCCTCTATTAGAGTGGGAGTTTCTTCAGGACAAGGACATGCTCCACTTTAGCACTGCGATCCCCCACCCTCAACAGAGGCCTCAGTCTATAGACAAGGGCTGAATGAGTGAGTTTTCATTCATTCCTTCCAAGTTCAGAAAAGGCAGCATTGTTGAATATTAATAATGGGGGACTTGTCTTTTGTATTTATATCTCTAGTGCTTAGCACATAGTAAGCCTTTAGCCTTAATGCATTCCCTTTATCAATTATCTCCAATGAATCCTGTCTACAGCTTGTTTCTACATACTTATTTGTATGTTGTCTCCCCCACTACACTCAGCTCTTTGAGAACAGGCAAAGGGTTTTTTGTTTAGGTTTTTTTGCCTTTCAGCCTTAAACTACCCCCTCCTATTTGTTACCTCTTTCCCCCACTCGTGGAGCCATAGTAAGCATATCAATCATTTCTCCTTTCTTCCATTGACCTAGTTATCTAATTCTTCGCCCTCTTTTTTTCTCCTCAGTCAAGTAAAGTACTATTTTTTCCCTTCAACTTCTTTTGTTAGGTTTTAAATTCATTTTCTGCCCCTTTTTCTAAGAAATCCTCCCCCGCATTCTCTTCCCCTTCAGTCTATTCCAGACTGTTCTTTTAAGTCACGGTTCTTCTACTTTAGTCCTCCTCTAGGCTCCATTTTGTTCATGGGATTAAAGCTCCCAAATTGCCTACTTTGGCTTCCCTCTTTTCAACAAGTCAAGGTTACTGCCTTGGAGATCTCGACTCTGCCCTTTTGGCTGCTGTCTGAAGCATCGCCCATGGTAGAAGCTTCTCTGTGTCCCTGATCATGTACCAATCCACCCCACCATCATGTTCCTTCCCATTCGCCACCAAACGTCCTCGCTACGTCAAGGCCTTCCCATCCTTCTGGATGTCCGTCACCCCCTTGGATGGGCATCAAAAGTCCCCGGGGGCAGGACAAAGGGTCTCTCTAAGCACCAAGTTAGCTGGTTGTGGCCACTGTCCAGGCCCCATCTCCCATCACAGAACCCCTCTCTCCAGCCACGGAATATTATCTTATGCAGTGGGGCCCCTTCTCCCCACTCGACAAGGTCCCTGCCTTCCTTTTCCCACGTCAGTTCCTCTCTTTCCCACCCTGGCCACTCTGCCATAGCCCTTTTACTTCGAGAAGACTAGAGGAGCTCCTTTCTTTTCCTTGTTACAGCACATCACCTGCTCTCCATCTCCCTCCACTCCCACAGATCCCTATAGGCAGAGTCAATTCTCATGACTGGGGAGGACTCTAGTCCTCCCTCTATACTGCACAGAGATGCCTCAGGCCTCCTTCTCTACCATCACGTCAATCACCAGACTCCCAGAAGACCATGATTTAAGAAACAGTCTGGACACTCTATTTCAAGAAATCCTAAATGAACACTGCCCAGGTCTACTAGGGCCAGAGGGCAAAGCAAAGATATAAAGAATCCGCCAATCACCCCCTGAAAGGAAAAGTCTCCAGAATATCACAGCTCAAATCCAGAGCTTTCACATCAAAAGGAAAAACTACTGCAAATATCCAGAAAACAGCAGCTCAGGCACCAAGGACTGACAGTCAGACAGGATCCCATCAGACCTGGCATGCATGAGAGGAGAGCTTGGAATATTCCAAAAGGCAAGAGAGGCTGACAACCAAGAACTTCCATCCTTCAGCATTTCTGAGGAAAAGACAACACTGAGGAGGGGGTGAGAGACAAACACAAGAGTCTAGAGAAAGCCAGAAAAAGGAGCGTGTCTGAGCACTGGAGGAAGCCCCATGACACTGACGCTTAGAAGGGGCAGATGAGGCTGAGATGCCTCAGAACCTGAATGCCTCCCAAGGTGCCTAAGAAGTAAATAAGAAACACAGACATGGAGCTTGGGACAGAAGAGACGTGAGGACAAAAGCAGGAGAATGTTGGTGGACAGGGAAGAATGGGGCAGAACCTGCAACTTCTCATAGCCGGGTTTGAGAGAAGATGGTCCTAACAGGGTTGTGGGGGGCTCCGTCCTACCCTAATGGGGTTGTGGGGGTCATGGGGACCTCCCTCCTACCCCAACAGGGTCGTGGGGGCCTTCGTCCTACCCTGACAGGGTTTTGGGGGCGTCCCTCCTACCCTCATGGGGTTGTGGGTCCCTCCCTCCTACCCTGATAGGGTTGTGGGGGCCTTCCTCCCACCCTCATGGGGCTGTGGGGGTCGTGGGTCCCTCCCTCCTACCCTGACAGCGTTGTGGGGGCCTTCCTCCTACCCTGACGGGGTTGTGGGGGCGTCCCTCCTACCCTCATGGGGTTGTGGGGGTTGTGGGTCCCTCCCTCCTGCCCTGACAGGGTTGTGGGGGCTTCCCTCCTACCCTAATGGAGTAAAGCTAAACAGAGAGGGCAGGAACTCCCCAACGAAAGGGAGAAGAGACAGACTAGATTGAGAGGCAAAAGGAACTGCACATTGCTTACAGGAATCACTTTTAATCCAGAAAGACCTAACCTGATTCAAGACAAAAATTCAGTTCTGGCTTTGCTAACAGATATCAGGGTGGGGAAGAGAAAAAGATGGGGTGGAGTGTTGTCAGGGGCTGCAAGGGGCACCACAGTGTACAGTGCCAGGCCTGGAGACAGGGAAACCTGAGTTCAAATCTGACCCCGGCAAGTGACTTAGCTTCCATTTGCCTCAGTTTCCCCCTCTGTAAAATGGAGAGAACAGTAACAGCACTAAGGTGGCTGTTGTGCCCAGTACCTGGCACACAGTAAGCGTGTGCGATCATCATCACCATCATTAAGATGACAACTGACATTTACCACGTGCTTTCTGCATCTCAAAGCACTTTATGCACCTTGTCCTGCTCGCGCCTCACAGAATCCTGAAGACAGAAGAAGAAACTGAGGCTCAGAAAGGTAGACTGGCTGACGGTCACACGGCACGTGTCAAAGGCAGGACTCAAACCCAGGTAGGTTTGGTTTCAGCCCTGGCACTGGCTCCGACCTGTGGCTGCCCAGCGCTACCCACCCTGGAGTCGCCAGGTTGGTGCCACACGAGGCTCGCCCCCACACCGGATGCTCCCGACCTGGGTTTGATTCACGATGTCTCAGATAACCTCAGGGCTAAACAACATCACGGAGCCTGGCTGTCTGTGCCTGGGAGGCAGATGGCGGCACAAGGCGGGGACCCCAGTAGCTGCATTTTACTGCATTTTTATTTATTTTGTCAAATAGCTCCCAATGATGTTTCCACTGATTTGGGTCACACTGGCCTGCAGGCTGTGCTCGACCCCTCTGGGGTAGAGGAGAGCACTTTGGGCCTGGCATCACAAAGACAGGAGTGCGAATCCTGCCAGCCTTGTGGGCTTCTGGTGAGGGTCACACTATTCCTACAGCCCTCCACCAACCTTGAGTGCTCTCAACATGAGCTCTTGTCATCACTCTGCCTGAAGGGAATGCCAGGGGCTTCTCACTCACCTGCACAGGGGTTCCCTGGGCTGGCCCCCTCGGGCATCCAAGGCACTTCCCCTCGCTCCAACCGGAAGATCACAGGGGGCCTGGAAACTGCCGGTCCTGCTCATTGAAAATGGGAAAGTGCTGGGGGAGGGTGGCCAGCTCGGCCCAGGAGAAGCCCCCTTCAGATCCTGCCTCCTGCACTTTCTAGCTGTGACCATGGTCCAGTCACTTCACCTCCCACCTGCCTCAGCTTCCTCATCTACAAAATGGGGATAACAGCACCAGCCTCCCTGGCTGAGGGTAGGCCCAAACGAGTTACCCAGCTGCTCCACAAATGCCAGCCAGACAGGTGTTCTCTAACTACTTACCATGGGTCAGAGAGCTGAAGACAAAAGCGGCTCCACAGAGGAAGGGGAGCGATGACCCAGAGTGCCCAGGGAGCAGGCCTGCCGTCAAGGCTGGGGGTGCTGTCCCCCAACCCACCCCAGGGCACCCACTCAGGCTCCTCTCGAGCCTCTGGACACCCTGGTCAGGCTGCCGCAGAAGGACGGGCAGTCTGCAGCCTCGGCCCCCACCCCCACCCCATCTCCCGAGTCCAGCCCAGAGGCAGCCCAGCTCCTCACCCAGGCAGGAGCCATTCCCATAAGTCTCCAGCACCGCTTGGTGACACAGCTCCATCAGAGAAGGGACCAGCTGCTGCCACTCCGCCTGTTCCAGAAGGTCCCCGACTCCTGGAAGTCAGAATACACGTGTGCTCGCTAGGCCATCCCTGGGACTGGAGCCAGGGCCCATGGGGCCATGCCCATGCCCCACACCCGCCACGTGGGGGATCCAAGTCAAACATGGTGCAGCGCTGGGGCGATGATGAGAAAAGCGAAGGTGAGCAAGAGGCAGAGAGAGCCGGAGGGAAGGACAGCAGCTCCCCACCCCACCAACCCTAGGGCATCAGCTTCCGTTGGGGGACCCCTGGGCAGGGCTGTCCCTCTCAGGGAGATAGAAGCCTTCTTCCTCTGCCCCCACAACTCCCTTGAGGGGTCCAGTGACCACCTCTTCCCTGGCCTGGCCCCCTAACCTGCACATGCCATCCAGCCTGGCGGTGTCTTTCCTAAGGATGTGGTCAGGCCCAGAAACAGACGATGGGGACGCCCAGCCTGAGCGCCGGGCCTCTCTGTGAGCAGCTCCTGATGACCTTACCCAGCCTGGATGCGTGACCTCTCTATGGGCGGCCCCCCCACCTGGCCTGGCCCGGCCTCTCTATGGGCAGCCCCGATGGCCCCTCTGCCTACACTGGCTGCCCCCACCTTGAGCCTCTGCCCCCTGCTCAGCCCCCTGCAGCTCGGCTCCCCAGCTCATCCTCCCAGCAGAGTGACTGCGGAGATCCAGCGGCCTTCCCCCTCTGTGTTCTCCTTGACTCTGTGCAGCCTGGGCACGGCCACTGCCTCTCTCCTTCTGACTGCCCCTTCTCAGTCCCCTTTGCTGGATCTTCATGCCATCAACCAGTCAGTCAATAAGCATTTCTTGAGGGCCTACTGTGTGCCAGGGACTGCGCTAAGCGCTGGGGATACAAAAAGGCAAGGACAAGCCCTGACCTCAAGGAGCTTCCGATCCAATGGCGAGAGAGAGAACGTGCAAACCAACAGACACACAGCCACCTCTAGACAGGCTCAAGAGGCAGCAATACAGGGAGGGAAGGTGCGAGGGGGCGCCAGAGGACACGGCGCAGGGCTCGGAATCAGAAGGCTCTGCGTCTGCCAGCTGGGGACAAGTCACGCTCCATGAGCTGGAGAAGGACACGATGAGTCAGACACGACTAAGCCACCGAGCCCCGAATCCTGGGGAAGGCTTCCCGTAGGAGGGCATCTTCGGGGGTCGGCAGGGGGCGGCCCCTGCTCCCTTCCCTCTGGACTGGGTGACCTTCCCTGAGCTGAGGCCAGATCTCTCGGCCTCAGGCTATCTGCTAACGCAGTCCTCACCGCTCTGCTCTGTGGTCCCTCCCCACCCTTGCGTCCAGGCGCCCCCTCCTCCCAGCCTCCCTCCCTCCTCACTGCGTCTCCCCCCAGAGCCAAGCCGGTGCCCAGGCCTGTGGATGCACCTCTCTGACCCGCCCCCAGCCTGGCGTGGCCCCTTCCCCTCAGCCCTGGAGGAGGCGCTGGCTGCTGGGGGGTCTGCCTGCCTCAGTCTCTCCCCCTCCAACCCGTCCTCTATGCAGCCACCAAAGCGAGCTTCCTAAAACGTACGTCCGACCCTGTCACTCCCCACTCGGTCAGCTCCGGGGGCTCTGTGGGGACTCCCGGACCACACAAAGTGCTCTGTCTGCCCTTCAAAGCCCCTGCTGCCCCGTGTCCTCTTCAGGCCCGTGAGCACGGCCTCTGGCTACACCCAACTCTGTCTGGCTGACCCTCACTGCTCCCCTGGGGCTCTGGACCTCCCTGGCTCCAGTGGGTCCCAGCTACAAGGCCACCTCCTCCAGGAGGCTGCCCCACCCCCTGGACCTTAGGGCCTTCTCCTGGTTCATTATTTCTCATTTATCCTGCACAGATACACACATGTACACACTGCACGCACACACACCATGCAACCACATGCATACACCACACCCCCTAGACAGATACATACACACACTGCATGCACACACCATGTGTACCACATGCACACATGTGCCTACAGCATACAACACACATGTACACACTGCATGCACACACCACAGGCACACACACCACGCAACCACATGCACACACCCACACCCCCTAGACAGACACATGCACACACGTGTACCACATGCACACACTGCACATATGCACACACTGCATGCACATGTGCATGCAGCATACAACACACACACGTACACACTGCATGCACATACCACAGGCACACACACCATGCAACCACATGCACACACCCACACAACCCAGACACATGCACACTGCATGCACGTGTGTGCACACTGCGCACACACATATGCACACACAACACACACACACACATGTACACACTGCGTGCACACACCCCAGGCACACACACATACATACACTGCACACCACACACATACACACATGTACACACTGCATGGACACACGTGCACACACCACACACCCGAGATAGACACACGCACACACACACATATGCACACAACCACACATCCCACAGGCACACACACACACACCAACACCACACTCACATGGGTGACACCCACACACTCTGCTGGCTCAACAACCAGACTTACTGAATCATGTCTACTCCAGGAACTACTACGGGCACACCCCGCTAGAGCCCGCCGGGGGAAGCCCCCTGGGTCTGGAGTCAGGGCACCTGGGGATCCTACTTTCTGACAATTCCAGGTGAGTCACGGCAGCCTCTCCAGGCTGCCTCAGTTTACCTGACTAGGTGACCTCTGAGTCGGACAGCTCCAGAGACAGAGTGCTGGGCCTGGAGTCAGGAAGACCTGAGTTCAAATCCAGCCTCAGACACTTCCTAACTGTGTGACCCTGGACAGCTCACTTCACCTCTGGTTGCCCTAATCCATTGCAGAAGGACGTGGCAAACCAAATGGGGCCACGAAAAGTTGGACGCAACCAAACAACCGCAAGAGGTCCCTCCTTGGCCCTAGAACTGTGCTCTTATCATTGGTGATCCACACCAGAACTTGGCAAAGCCCCCCAGGTCTGCTCAACATCCAAGAGCCGGGGGTCCCTCACCTCTGTGAGGCAGGCATTCTGAACATGCAATCAGCCCATTCACAACTGAAGAAACTGAGGTTTGGCAGTGACTGGGGGCCAGCTGCCGCCCATCCCCTCAGGGCTGACTCTGTCCAGGGAAGGGCCTCCCACGGACCGGAGTTCCCAGACAGTCCTGCTGGATGAGGGATGATTCTGCCTGCAGACCACCCCATGACCCACGAGGGAGGCCCAGGAGGAAACCAGGGCCCAGCTCAGGCTTCACACACTGGCCCAGCACGGGACTCTTAACGCTGGGCAATGCACCATATGCACTCTTCTTGACCGCCCTGTCTTGGGAGGAGAATCCAGACAGGGCTCCCTGGGGCTCCCCCCAAAGCCTCGAAGGCAGAGGCCCCGGGGGCTCCTTTCCTCTGCTGCCTGTGGGAGAGAGCGCCCCAGAATGTCTGCCCTTACTTGGCTCCAGGGGCTGCAGGAAGAAGCTTCGGAGGCCTCCCTCCCAGGAGGGGGGGTCTGCCTCACTCCACTTTTGCCCAAGACTGTGAGTTGTTCCCTTGGGCCATGCCACACTTCCCCTAAGAAGGCTTTGGTCCCAAGACCTGGGTTTGAATCTTGCTTCTGCTGCTCACTAGATGGGGTCTGAAGGTCCTTCCACTTTTCAATATGATTCTACGATGGCTTTGGTTTCTTGGGGTTCAGCACCCTGAGGGCAGAAATGCCATTTGAGAAAGAAGATCACGTGTACCCGGTGGGCCCCTGCCGTCAGGACACGGACCGTTTACTCTTCTTCTAGGCTCTCTCCTGCTGGGGGATGACAGAGTCCTCAGGATGCCAAGCCGGGGGAGAAAAGGGGAGCATGAGGGGCTGCAGGGAGCTCGGGGGCTACCCCGAGCATAACTCAGCCCATGGCGACAGTTTCACAAGGGACCCGTGGGGCCGCAGGGTGGAGGAAGGGGGCACCCGCCCGATCCCAAATCTCAGCCCCCAGCCAAGCCCCCAGGAGCCTAAAAGACAAACCCAGGCCTAGCCCCTGCCCTCAGGGAGCTTCCCTGATCAGGACTCCATCCACTTCCACAAAGTGACCACTGCACTCCTGCCTCTGCAGGGGAAACCCGGAGAGAAAGGATGTGCCCGGGCCGCCCCACAGCTTCAGGATCCCAGATCCTGAGCCCTCACAGGCAGACATGGAGGCACTTCTGAGGGACGGAGGCACAGAGAGGAACCATCCTGCCACCCTGGGGTGACGAGCAGGCGTGGCCCATCAGAAGGGGCTGGGGCCAGGAGGAGCCCCAGCAGGAATGGGGGGGCAGGGACTGTACCCCCACATAGAAGGATGGGAGAGACAGTGGGAAGCCCCATCAGGTGTGTGAGGGGGCAGGGACTGCACCCCCACACAGGGGAAGGATGAGGGAGTCAGTGGGGAGCCCCAGCAGGTGTGTGAGGGGGGCAGGGACTGCACCCCTATACAGGGGAATAAGGGAGACACAATGGGGAGACCCAGCAGGTGTGTGAGGGGGACAGGGACTGTACCCCCACACAGGGAAAGGATGGAGGAGACAGTGGGGAGCCCCAGCAGGTGGGGGGGGGCAGAGCCTGAGGTCAGAGGTCAAGCAGATTCTCCCGCCCAAGCAGGGACAAAGCTCTGCACGGGGAGAGAGAGGAAAGCCACGCGCAGGGGAGGAGCTAGGTAGCAGACGCGCCGCTGATTGGCTCCTGGTCGCGCCCCCAGATGCTGACCAATGGGCACACCCGCTCATTGATGGGGCGTGGCTCCGACCAGACCATGGAATTGAACTGCGCAGGCGCAAGGCACTCCAAGACGAATCACCTCCCGCCCCCTCCCTCAAGGTTCCGAAACCAGGCGCCGGGAGTCTCGCCCCCTCCGCCCAGTCAGGCCTCGGCCCCACTCACCCCGGTCCAGGACGCAAGGGTCAGACCCTGGTGGCGGCGGCAGCGGCCGAGGACAGAGTGGAACCGAAGTGGCCAAGAGCGAGACGAGGATGGCGGGGGCGGAGGGAGAAGAGGGAAAAGCGGAAGTGATGACACAGGCTTCCACTCTTCTCCCGCCTCCTCAGTTCGAATTTCCAATCCAAGAAAGACTCTCTGATTTCTGGGCCTACCATATCCGTTTCCATGACAACTACGCAAGCGAGGGACGCCTAGCTTTGAAAGGCAAAGACTTCTGGGAAATGTAGTGCCGAGGCTCGGGAGGGCGTGAGCGGGAGTGTGCGCATGCCCAGGATCCTGCATTTCTCCAAGCCTCTGCCTTGAAGGGTGCAGCCTTTGCCTTGGCGCAGCTTGTCTTGAGAGGAGGAGATGTAAATGTATTCAGAGCGTTAACCAAGAAGCCAGCGAGCGTTTAGCAAGCACCTGCTGTTTGCGGGCACTATGCAAAGAATCCTCGGAAGCTGAGAGCCTCTGGCCTGTGGCCGCGGGGATGGACAGTCTGCGGGCGGGGGAGGGGGAACGCTTAGGAGGGTGCTGGCATCAGTAAAGGTTAAGCACCTACTGTGTGCCCCCGCTTGTGCTGAGGCTGGGGGAGGAGCTGGCTCTTAGGAGGGCGTTGGCAGAAGTAAACGTTAAGCACCTACTGTGCACCCTCGCGGTGCTGAGCCTCGGGAGGGGGCTGTACCCCTTTCCACTTGGCAGAGGACCAGTGACATGGTGGGGTCAGTTAGATTAAAGTGAGGCACAGCTGCGCACTCTCTCGTCCAGAGGCATGGAAGTCCAGTGGCAGGCCAGAAGTCAGGATGCCCGGCAATGGCCAGGATGCGGCGGTGACCTTGGCGTCTTTCGTGTCCGACCAAGGTTCGCGCGCTTCAGCCGCCTTCGTGTTCCTGGGAACAACCCCTAATTGCCTTCTGGCTCTTCCATTCCCGGGAGTCTTCCCACACTTGGGGCGGAGGCCTCTAGCTCACCTTGGCTACCCTCACCCTGGTTCAGCCTATCCCAAGCCGGTTCGCAGGGGGCGTGGCCGTCGGAGCGCAGGTGGACAGCGAAGGCGGATGGGAGACCAAGCACCAGAGGTGCGGGCAGTACATTCCGAGGCTGGGGACGCCAATGCAGAAAAGGAACCTCCCCTCCACCCCAAAGAGCTTAGTCTGGTAGGGGAGACCTCACCCAACAGGAGCCAAGGGGGGAGGAGAAGTTCAGTCAGGGCAGCCAGGTGAGAGATGGGGGTCTGAGCTGGCCTCTCCCCAAGTGGAGGGCAGAAGGTAGTGATGAAGAGGGGGCCCAAGGCTGGTAAGATGTCCCGACGCCCAGGTTATCCCAGTCAGGAGCTTTCTGGTGCGTGTGGAGAGGTCAGGCGGAGAAGTCCCTGAACTAGTTATGTTGGCTAGGAAATGTTCGTCCGTTAGCCGGGGGGGGGGGGGGGGGAGTGCAGGAAAGACGGCCTTTTAAGACGTGTTCTCCATCATTAAAGTCTGTACAGTCACAAGACAAAGCCCAGACTGATTTGCCAGCTGTAAATGCTCCCACCGCAAATTTAAAAATCGGCTCCCAGAGCTGATAGGAGCTGCCTCCAGCAGCCCCTGTCATTGCTGGTCAGTCGCGGCTGACTCTTCATGACCCCATGGACCCCAGCAGGCCAGGCCCCCTGTCCGCCACTGTTTCTCTAGGTCTTCCCAAGTTCGTGTTCTTTGTTTCCAATGTATTAGCTATCCACATTTCTCTTTTTACAGGGTTACTAAATTGGAGGGTCAGGGGAAGGCTGTAGATGTTGTTCATCTAGTATTTAAAAATTTAAATCTCTTTTTTACACAGCTTCTGTTTTTATATCATCTTCCTTTCTGGTTCTACCCCTCTTTCTTCCCCCGCCCAGACAGCCACCCCTTGTGAGAAAGATGAAAAAGCAGTTCCACCGAATCAAGCCTCATGCAGTCCTATCCTAGAGTATATGCAGTATTGCCCACTGATAAGTTCACCCCTCTCCAAATCAATCCACATGAATAGAGTAAGCACCCAATATATGCCAGGTGTTGTGCGAGTGTTTGAGGATACAAAGTTATAAAAAAATAGCACTGATCGTTAATCAGTCATCAAGCATTTATGCAGTGCTGGGTGTCTCTGTAATTGTATTGAACCCCCTGAACGACAGATGTGACCCACGGGAGTTGATGAGGTCACCAGGTGAGAAAGTATATAAAGGAAAAAAGGCCTAGGACAGAGCCAGTGCTAGTGAGTATAGCACAGAAGAACCAGCAAAGGAGAGGGAGGATGGTCAGGCAGATGGGAGCAGAACAAAGGGACCACAGAATCACAAAGCTCGGGAAAGAAGAGTGAATCCAGGAGCAGAATGTGGTCAAGAGTATCAAAGGCATTGGAGAGTCAGCAAGGATGATGACTGAGGAAAATCCACTGGACCCAGCAATTAAGAGTCCCCTGGTCATTTTAAGGGGGGCAGTTTCCATCAAATAATGAGTTACAAAGCCCAAGTACTGAGGGAGAAGTAAGCAAAAGCAGAGTAAATGCAGATACAAAGTGTAGATGGCTTTTTTCAAGGAATTTAGCTATGCAGAGGAGAAATAGGATGATACCCAGCAGGGACAGCAGTGCTGAGGAGACCGGTGTGTTTATAGGAAGCAGGGAAGGCACATTTCCTCAACTGTTCTCTGGAGTCAAGATTGGTCATTGTAGTCATGTGGTCTTTAGCTTTGCAGTTCTTTCTGCAGAGTTTGTATTCATGCCAATGGTTTTCCTAGTCTGCTCACTTCCCTCTGCATTGTTCATGTCTCCCCATTCTATGACATTCATATTTTCTTACAATTCAGTAATATTTCATTAATATACAACTAGTGTTGGGTAGGACACACCAAATCAATGGCTTCTACTTTGTTTCCAGGTGTGGTTTGTTTTTTTTTTTGGGGGGGGGCAGGAGGCTAGGTTGTTTTGCTGCCTCAGAAAGTGCTGTTGTATTTTTGGATGGTTGTACATTTCTTTCTGTCCTTCGACCTCTTTTCAGCTAGATTTTGGTGGCACATTTGGCAAAGACTCTTGTATTGTTCTTGTAGAAAATATGGACAAATGAGGGCTAGATGACATTAGAACTGGATAGATTTAGAATTCTCTGAATGTTGGACCTCAGAGAACAGCTATTAATAGTGCAATGTAAGTCTGGAAGCAGATTTCCTTTGGAATGCCTCCGAGATCAGTGGTTGACCCTGTTTAAAAACTACATTTTTAGTGATTTTTTTGTTTTTGTTTTTACATTGCTTACATTCTCCCAGTATCACTTCCCCTCTCCCACCCAGAAGCCATCCAATATGACAAATAATATTTCTGAAGATGAAAAAATCATCAAAACTTATTAATATGTCCGAAAGTCCTAAAAGCATATGCAGCATTCCATAACCATGGAATTCTTACTTCTGCAAAAGAAGGGGACGGTGTCTTCCCATGTGGCACGTTTTTGTTTTTGGTGATTTTTTTGTAACATTTTACAGCTTCGTGGTGGTTCTTTCCATTTACATGGTTGTAGTCATTTGTATTGTTTTAGTTCTGCTGACTTCACTTTACATCAGTTCATTTAAGTCTTTCCATGCTTCTCTGGATTTATCGTATTCATAGTTTCTCATAGTAATATTTCACTGAATTCATGCACAAGTTGTTTAACTATCCCCCAATAAATGGGCAAATTTACTTCATTTCCAGTTCTTTGCTAGAACAAAAAATGCTGTTGTATTTTGGTATTAGCTAGGACTTCCTTTTTTAGCTTGACTTCCTTGGGGTATATGCTTAGTAGTGTAATCTCTGTGTCAAAGGGTAGAGATGGTTCAGTCACTTTAATGATACAGTTCCAAATTGTTTTCTAAAATGGTTGTACTAATAATTCACAGCTTCACCAACAATGCACTAGTGTGCCTACCTTCTCATAGCCCCTCCAAAAAATTTCCATCTTTTTGTCATCTTTGCCAGTGTGCAGGGGGTAAAGTGAAACTGCTGAGTTGTTTTGCTGTTTTCTTATTATTAGTGGCTTGGAGCACTTAATATGGTTAATAGTCTGTTATTCTGTTTTGTTTATGTGTTCGACCACTTATCCATTAGGGGATGGCTTTTGGTTCGTACATATGTATATGTGTATGTGTGTATTCACACTGGCTATGTTTTGGATACCAAATTTTATCCAAGATATTTGATACAAAGATTTTCCCTAATTCCACTGTTTCCCTTCATATCCTAAATTGAGTTGTTCAGTCATTTTTTAGTCACGGCCATCTCTTCATGACCTCATTTGGGGTTTTCTTGGCACAGATACTGTATGGTTTGCCATTTCCTTCTCCAGCTCATTTTACAGGTGAGGAAACCAAGGCAAACAGGGGTAAATGGTTTTCCCAGAGTCACACAGCTAGTAAGTGTCTAAGTCCAAGATTTGAACTCGGGAAGATGAGAGTTCCTGATTCCAGGCCTGGTGCTTTATTCACTGTGCCACCTAGCTGCCCAGATGCATTAAGCAGCTTTTCAACTCCATGCAATCAAAATAACTGATTATCTTTTGTAATGGCCTCTATCCCTGTTGCCTCAAAATGCATCTCTTACCTATAGCTGTGAGCATATGATCTAATTTTTTAAATGGCATGATCTTTAATAATAGGTCATGTATCCACTTATAATTTGTAGAAGATGGTGTAAGGTGCTGGTCTAACCCAAATTTCTGCCAGACTGCTTTTTGGGCTTCCAAGCAGTCATCAGACAGGGGGTCCTACAATTTAATATGTTTTATCAGTGACTTGAACAGAGGTACAAGCGTGTGCTCGCCAAAGCTGCAGATCGCGGGGAGGAGAGATAGCTAACACCCTGGATAATACTCAGGTTGCAGGAAGATCTTGACAAACTAGAAAACAGCTGAATCCAGTAAGATTATATTTAATAAAGACTAATACAAAACTCTTACACTGATTGTGGATACTAGTTTGTCTACCAAAGATCTGGCTCTGTTTACCAAGGTCATCTCCACACATCTGCCTGACCTCTGGCCATTGTGCTCACTGCCCCCCAGCCCCAACATGGTCATGGACTCTGGCAGCTGGGTCTCTTGGCTTCGATAAGCTTTGTCATCCCTTGTCCAGAATATCGGACTCCATGACACTTCCTGGCCATTTTCACACCATGCCACCAGGGGCCTACTTGCCCCTTTCTAGTAGCTCTTCATATGTTGTCTTCCCTCATTAGAAGGTAAGCTTCTGGAGAGCAAGGACTATCTTGTCTGTCTTCTCATCCCCATGCTTAGTCTGGTGCCCAGCACACAGACCATGTTTAATCAGTACTGTCTGTCTGTCTAAGGCCTCACAACTGGGACTGGTTTTCCTTTTCTTTTATTCCCTTCCTTTGGGCCTTCATGTATATCTCCCTGGATATCCTCAGTCTCAGTGTTTAGGTCCTAAGGTTTTGGAAGGGCTGCTGACACAGGAGTCTGTGGGAAGTGGACAGATGTGTAGATCACTCCGTGGGAGAGGACAGTCAGCCTATAAGCATTACTAAGCACCTATTGTGTGCCGGGCAGTTTGCACAGCACTGATATAAAGGCAAAAGAGAACCCATGCTCTCAAGAAGCTCAAAGTATACTCAGGGAGTTAACATGTGCTTGGCATGGTGCCTGGCACATAAACATAATACATTCTTATTGAATTAAAACTGTACAAACAAGATATATGCAGGACAAATTGGAGACAAGAGGGAAGGCGCCAGCATTAAGGGGAGGGGGTTGGGAAAGGCTTCTCATAGAAGACTGGATTTTAGCTGGGACCTGCAGGAAGCTAGGGAAGCCAGGAGGTGAGTCTAAGGAGAGAATATCCAGCCATAGGGGACAGCAAATGAAAATGCACAGAGGCAATGGATGGAATGTTTTGTCTTAGAAACAGCAAGGCCACTGTCACTGAATCACAGAATCCTGGAAAGGTGTGTGGGGTAGGGGGGAGGAGGTGTCGGATTGGGAGGGGCTCTGAATGCCAGGTTTTCACATTTGATCCTAGAGGTGACAGGCACTGGAGTGTGCTGACTAGGAGTGAAATGGTCAGATCTGTACTTTGGGAAGATTAATGTGACCGGTGAGGGGGGGATAGATTGGGGTGGGGAGAGACGAAGCAGGGAGATCAACCAGCAAGGTACACCAGAGTTGTTAGAAAGGCAAAGCCAACTGGACTTGGCAACAGATCATCTATAGGGTGTGAGAATAGAGGGTAACATGTTGGTGGTGATCCCAGATGACTGATAGCATTACCCTCAACATTAAGAGAAATTTGGGGGTGGGGAGGCCCTGGGGGAAGTTAATGTGTTCACTTCGGGGCATGTCAAACCAAGATATCTATAGAACATTTAGTTCAAGGTTTCTAATGGGCAACTGGAGATAAAGACTCCAGGGGCTGGACGAGTGGATGAAGAATACTTCAAGTCATCAGCAGCAGAGAAGATAATTAAAAACATAGGATCCAGCAAAATAGAGGGAGAGAATGGTCAGACAGGGAGGAGAAGCAGGATAGAGTGTCACGGAAGCCCAGAGGTGATGCCAGCATCAAAAGCTACAGGGAGATGAAGGATGAGGACTGAACAAAGAGCATTAGATTTGACAATTAAGAAATCATTGGTAGGTTTGGCAATGGCAGTTTCAGCTTAACAATGAGACCAGAGGGTTTATCTACACTGGGGAAAGATGCAGGACAATGACTATCAGGGACGGGTCAGGCAAGAGTTTTATGAAGATGGTGGAAACATGGGTGTGTGTATAGGCAGAAAGAGGCAGCTAATATGCAGGGAGAGACTGAAGATAAGTTAGAGGGGTACGTGCTAAGAGGAGGCACTGGGCCAGAGAATGGGATCACTTGTGCATGTAGACAGGTTTGCTTTGGCAATGACCACCTTTCATGTGATAAAGGGTGAAGGGAAGGAATAAGCATTTATATACACCTACTATGTGCCAGGCACCAGGCCAAGCACTTTATAAATACCGTCTCATCTGATCCTCACTACCCTGGAAAGTAGGTGCTGTCATTATCCCCACCTTACAGCTAGTGTCCAAGGCTGGATTTGAACTCAAGTTCTTCCTGACTCCGGGCCCAATGATCCACTGCACCACCACCTAGCTGCCTTGGAGGAGGCAGGGGGAGAAGGCACCTGGGCAAGGAGATGAAATGAGGGAAAAAGGAAGCACTCAGTGAATAGCCTCAATTTTTTCAGTGAAATATGAGGCAAGATTCTCAGCTGAGAGGATAGGAGAGGGGAACCATGGGAGGTTTTTAAAGGATAAAGTGTGTTGGAAGAGCCACTGTGGTGAGTGGGTTAATGAGTCGTTTAGGAAGGTGTAGAAGGATTGGTTGGCACAATGAGGATCTGCTTGAGGTTATGTAACATAAAAAGGAGGTTTTCAACTTGACTTAGCCTCTTAAAAGTTCAGACCCATTTTACTCCCTGGTGGCCTGACACTGTTCATAGATGACTGAGACTTGTCCCACTCCTGCTGTATAGGTAGTTTGGGACCACTGAGAATCTCAGGTTTCAGATTATCTGTAAACATCGACTTATCCTTTCTTCCTCTAAATGTGAGATCCTTATTCAGTGACCAAGAAGTAGACACACTACTGGAAAAATAGTCTTGATATCTCCCTATCCATAAAACCAGTGGAAGGTAGTTTTAGCTCAATTGGAAAATGGCCCATAGGCTGTCCTTAGATGCACGTAAGGACATTGGTGGAGTTGGTTTTATCATGTACCCAGGCAATCAGAAGTAGTGGCTCACGCAGGATCTTTGGTCATCTCACATTGTAGTGCCACAATAAATTTGTGAGAAGAGGCTACAACAAGAAACATTGCAGCTTTTGTATCATTTATTGGAAAGGATGAGGAAAGTTCTAAGAAGAACACAGGAAGGCTCTCCAAACTAAATTAACACATACTTGGACACTTGGCGACTTCAGTGAAAGGGGAAAAATGGGTGAACAGGACATAATACCCAGAGGGCAGGAGATTATATGGTAGCAATGAGAAGGTTGCCACATGTTGCAATCAGGGAATTAAGAAAAACTGGAGTACAAGGTGGCATGAAAACAATGGATGAGCAAAAATAAGTAAGGGCTGGTCATGTATTGAATACAAGAGAAAAGCAATCAGACAGCCTCTTGGGCTCTACTCCATCGCTATCAACCCACTGACTAATAAGCAATGTTTGAAGTGCTTACTATGGGCAAGATGCTCTAAGTGCTGGGGACATAAAAAAGACACAGTAGTTTCTGCCCTCAAGGAGCTCACATTCTGGACAAGGAGACAATGTGTACCCACATGAGTACATAAATACAAGATAATTTGGGGGATGAAGCGGGAGAACCAGGAGCTGAGGGCCCGGGAGAAACCGGTGGTATTTGAGCTGAATCTTGATAGAAGTCAGGAACTCCAAGACCCGGAGGTGGAAGGAGTGCATTCCAGACATAAAGACCAATGACGGAACACCATATGTGAATGGTAAGTAGGCCAGTGTGGTTGGACCACAGAGGTGGAGGGGATGAAAGCAGAAGATGACTAAAAAGGCAGGAGTGGGGTAGGTTGTCAAGTGGGAAAGTCTTTATTTGATCCTCAAGGCAAGAGAGCACCATTAAAGCTGGCTGAGGAAGGTGTGAGGTGTCATGACAGGCCCTGAGCTTCAGGGCAGTCACCTGGCTGCTGTGCAGAGAATGGACTAGAGTCAGGCCAGCCAAAGAGGAGCTTGCTGCAACAATCCAGGTGAGAGGTGATGGGAAAATGAACTTGGGTGGGCTCTCCCAAGGGTGAGATCAGAGGTCCAGCTGAGAATTCAAATGACGTTTAGAGCTTATTTTAAAAATGTGGAACTAGACAGCAAGTCACGTATCTCTAAAACTCTTTTGTGTCCCTTGGAAGGCACTATGGAGTAGGGAAAGCCAACTGGCATTTGGAATCAGAGCACCTGGGTTGGAATCCTCACTTCTTTGGACTTTAGCTTCCTCATCCATAAAATGGCAGGCTGCACGGGGCAATCTCGAAGGGCCCCTCTGTGGCCAAGTCTGTGCTTTTTCTTTTTCAAATTAAACATTGTTAGAAACTTAATATCCAACATCAATGTAAATACCCAAACTTGCTAAATAACTATTTTCATTTAAATTTACTTAACTGCATAAAGTACCATAGCCTTTTATCAGTCTCTCCTTATAAGCAACGATCAGGATTCTTTTCCTCCTACGATCACTGCATCATTAATAATGACAGCTGACATTTAGATGGCATTTTAAGGTTTACACAGCATTCTACACATATTATCTCATTTCATTCCCTCAATAGCCCTGGGAGGTAGGTGCTGCTATTATCTCCATTTTATAGTTGAAGAAACTGAGGCAAACTGGGGTAAGTGACTTGCCCCGATCACATAGCTAGGAAGTGTCTGAGGCCAGATTTGAACTCAGGTCTTCCTGACTCCAGGCTCTGTGCTCTATCCACTGCATCATGTAGCTTCCAATTTCCTAGTTGTTTTTAATCTCCTTTATAATATTTTATAAAAGTCTTTCTAGGTTTCTGACGTTAAGATTTTTGCTTCTGAGGAAAGCATTTCCCCAATGAAGACATTCGTTCAATCCATTATGAGTTTTTTGATGAAGAAAAGTTGTGATTTCTGGGGAAAGGTCTTCCCAAATACATTATACTCATAAATTTTCTCATCTGAACACAACATTCCCTGATGTTGTTTGAGACGAGAAGTGTGGTGGAAAATTTCCCACAGTTGCTAGAATCATTTTTTTTCTCCACTGCAAATTTTCTGATGAACATATTTTGAACTCTGATGAAGGTCTTCCCAAATTCAATACATTGATAAGTTTCTCTCCACTATGAATTTTTCTGATACTCATTAAGATGTTTGCTCTCTCATAATCACGATGATAAAAATGTTTCTCCCCTTTCTGAGACTAAGAAAGTTGACCCTGAAAGAAGGCCTTCACACCTTCATAATGTTTCTTTCCAACGTGAATCTCCTGACATGGATTAAATTTTAAACTCTGGTTGAAGACCTCTATATTCATTACACTTAAGACATTTTCCTCTGAAGTTCAGTTTTAAAAAATTCTTTTGGAAAGCCTTCCCATATTCAACACACTAATAAATCTTCTATGTAATACTCTGCTATTCACTTCATTTTTTACTTTCTCAGAAGTTGTTAGCATAACTTATTACATGGACAATGTTTCTTTCTACTATAAATTTTCTGATGCCCAGAAAGTTGTGTGCTTTGGCTGGACTTCCCACCTTCACAGGGTTTTTCTCCAGTATGAATGCCCTAAGGTAAAGAAAGCCTTGATGTCCTCAGATGGAAAGTCTTTCCACATGAATGATTGTTCTGTATGTAAGAATTTTTTAACTGAGAGCAAGGTGTTAACTCTTAAGGAAAGACCTCCTAGATTGATTTCATTTAAAAGATTTCTCTCTAATGTGACATTTCTGATGTCGAGTATGTTGTGTCTTCACACTGAAGGCCTTCCCACACTCATTACATTCATAAGGTTTTTCTCCTGTATGAATTCGCTGATGCTGGGTGAGATGTGAGCTCTGGCGAAAGGCCTTCCCACATTTTTTGCATTCATAAGGTTTTGCTCCTGTGTGAACTCTCTGATGTCGAATAAGTGCTGAGCTCTCCAGGAAAGTCTTCCCACATTCTTTACATTCATAAGGCTTTTCTCCTGTGTGAATTCTCTGGTGTCTAGTGAGCTGTGTCTTCAGACGGAAAGCCTTTTCACATCTGTTACACTCATAAGGCTTCTCTCCACTGTGTATTCTCTGATGTACAATCAGTTGTTTGCTCTCATTGAAGGCCTTCCCACATTCGCTGCAAGCATAAGGTCTCTCCCCTGTGTGAAGTCTCTGATGCACAGTCAGCTGTGCACTACGGCCGAAGGTCTTCTCACATTTGTTACATTTGTATGGCTTCTCTTCAGCGTGAGTCATGTGGTGCTGAACAAGCTGCTTCCTCAGGCGGAAGGCCTTCCCACATTCACAACACTCAAAAGGTTTCTCTCCAACATGAAGTTTTTGATGGTGAATAAGGTCTGGTATCTGGTGGAAGACCTTTTCACATTTATTACATTCATAAGATTTGTCTGTACACTGAATTCTCTGACATACCGGGAATTCTGAGCTCTTACAGGCCTTCCATTCACAAGGCTTCTCTCCAGTATGCGTTTTCTGCTGTTGTTTCTTTAGATTAAATTCTTTGCCACTGGATTCCACACATTCAGAAGGTTTTTCTCCTGTATGGACTGTTTGAGGTTCAGTAAACTGTTTGCACTCATAGACAGTCTTTTCATAGTCACTGGATTCGTGAGCTTTCTTTCTCTTATGAATTCTTTGATGTCGAACAAGTGCTGAGCTCTCCAGGAAAGTCTTCTCACATTCCTTACATTTATAACACTTGTCTCCAATATGAATTTTATGATGTCGAATGAGGTCTGAACTCTGGTGGAAGCCCCTCCCACATTTAATACATTTATAAGGCTTCTCTCCAGTGTGAATTCTCTGATGTCGAATAAGCTGTGAGTTCTGGCGGAAGGTTTTCCCACATTTTTTGCATTCAAAAGGTTTTTCCCCGGTATGAATTCTCTGATGCACAATAAATTTGGAGTTCTCCTGGAAGGACTTCCCACACTCATTACATTCATAAAGTCTTCTTGCAGGACGGATTTTCTGATGCTGGACAAGTTGCTTGTACTCAAGGAAGGTCATTCCGCAGTCATTACATTGATAACGTTTCTCTGAAGCACGAACTTTCTGGTGACGAATAACTTTTTTACTACCTGGAAGGAAGAACAAGGAGGGAATGATTAATGCTGCCTCTCTTCCTCCACTCCCCAAGAACTGCTCACAGGCTTTAAGAGCCTTTCTCCTGCCTGCTCTCTTGGGGTAGGGGAGGAGAATACAGTTTCATTTGTCTTTGCATTAGGGTCCTCGGTATATGTTACATAAAGGTATGACAGCAGATAATACAGTTAAATGAATACAGATTCAAGATTACATTACTTCCAAGAACAGTAATAAAAGGATGAATGTTTGATTTATGAACAAATCCTTACTGCAGTGTAAATGGCTGATGTGAACAAATTAAGGAAAGGAAAGAGAGCATCTACAAAGGGTTAAAGGCTTTAACCGCTTGCAAACATATCCCCCTTGGGGGGGAGGGGAGAGGATAGGATGGAAGGAAGGATGAAAACTAAACAGAACAATAAAGAGAATGGATGTGGGGCTGTGGGCGTGAAGGAGTCCCAAAGTCACCAGGGGCACAGACTTAAGAGAAAGATGAGGAGTGAGCAACAATAAAGACAGGATGGAATCAGCCTCTGATCAACTCACAGCATGGCAGCGTGGCCTCCTGGTGGTGGCTGTCTCAGCCCTTCCCCTTCCACCACCCAGCGAGGCAGCTGGATTCATCTCCCTACAATCTCAGTGACGTCAGGGCAGGGCCTGTCGGACATCCTCTCCTCCAGGACAAACGCAAACTTCCTGAGGCAGACACCGCAACGCCCCCATCATCCGGCTTCCCCTAGGTGGTCACTCCTCACTCTCCACTCCGAGAGAGGACCCTAAGTCCACTCTCCAGCTGGCCCCGAATGCTTTGCATGAATGCCACAGGAGGTAGCCACCCAGCCTGGTCCTGGACGCCGTGCCACTTCCCCTCCCATAACCTTCCTGGATGCCAGGTCATGCTTTTGAATTACATGTAACTTAAAGTCTTTCGTTACAGAAAGATGGCCACTTGGCTCTGTGACCATCTTGTCTTGTGGACTTGATGTCTGGCACCGAGGTGTGAGGCCTGCCACTCACCCCTCTTAAATTCCCTCTCAATTATCCTGGCCCTGTGGCCTGACTCTGTCACCCCTCAGGTCTGCCCTTCCTTCGAGATCTGAGATCTGAGAACCTTCTACTGTGGTGTATTTATTGCAATTGTGGAGAGGAGGGAAATTCTTATCCATTCAACAAATAGAAGAAATTCTAGGAGACAAAGAAGATTAATTAGATTATAGCAAGCTGAAGAGTTTCTGTATGACAAAAAGCAAGGTATCCAGGATAAAAAGGAAAGAAATAGATAGAACGAAAACATTGCTGCCTTAAATATTTCTGCTAAAGGTCTGATTTTCAGACTTCATAGTAACCGAATCAAATTTTAAGAGATCAAATTCCAAAAACCTAAATGGTCAAAACAGGCATTATAAATTATTAATAATAATCTAAAACATTAGTCAAATTCTCCAATAATCAGAGAAGTTAGAATAAAAACAGAATTCTAAGTTGCCACAACATGCTGATGATATAAATAAAGACAGTTAAACATGATAAAAGTGTTGGTAGAGCAGTAGAGGACTAGGCACATCTTTTTGAAAAGCGACATGATAACACATGACTAGTGCTTCAGAACAGACCGTGCCAGAACGGTTCTGCCCCCGGAGTCCATCCAAAAAGTGCTAGCGAAAGGAACCAAGACCTCTGTCTCTCAAGAAGTATTCACAGCAACTTCATGGGAGCTGGTAAGATCAGGACACAAAATCAGAGGCCCACAGTGGGACTAGAATTGAACGACTTTGGCCAGACGGAGCTGGTGCTCTGCCTTCAAAGTGCCATAGAGGCCCAGCAGTGTTGGGGAAATGTGGTGAAGTGACTTGGCTTGAAGGAAGAAGGACAAGGATGATGATATTTTTTAAGAACAGCAGCAACATCCGGAAACATAGGAAAGATCAGAAGGAGATGCAGAAGCAAAAAGTGCATTTACAAACAGAGAGAATGAGCCGACTGATGCAGGTGGAACACGAGGATGGCTGCTAAAGATAAGGCACGTCCTCGACTCTATGAGGGGCACAGGAGGTGCCATCAGCATCCTCGCTGAATGAAAGATGGAGCTCTGGGAAGGCAGCCTCAGCACTTGCCCACGGGCCTGGCGCACTGTGGGGAGGCCTCTCCGTCCCCCACGCTGCCAATGCTTCCCCCAAATGACCAACAGAGCTGCCCCGTCTCCATGAACTCACCTGGAGATGTGCTTTTTGGGTGGTCTCCCCTTGGCGTCCAAGCCGCTTCGCCTCGCTCCAACTGGTCGATCACATCTGGACTGGAGACAGCGAATCCTGGTCATTGAAAATGGAACAATGTGGGGAATGGAAAGCTGCATCAGAATTCCATCCTCCAAGAAAGACACAGTCCTTCCTACTGGGGCGGAAGGGTGGGGCTGTGGCTTACACCACCAGATGTGGCTGCTATGTTGCTGGCTTTGTCTAAGTATGTGACCAGTAGGAGCTCCATGAGACTGGGCTAGGGCTGGCATTTCAGGAAAAGATGAGAGCATTCTTTAAAAAAGCATTCATAAAAGTGTAAGAGAAGAATTCAACCACAGTCCCATCTCTGTGGAGCGAAAGGAGGCCTGCCAGGAAGACCAGAGGATGCTCCGGACTGCCAAAAGATGCTCTACATTGCCTTGCTAGGAAACACAAATGAGTGACTTATGGGGTTGGGCTCAGAAATAAAATCAGTTCTTTTGACTCACCCCTTGCTAAGACAAGGGGAACTTTTTACATATGAGATTAGGCCTGGGACGGTAAGGGAGAATCCTGGACCTGCAGCACCAGTGAGTGGGAAGGCACATTCCCAGACAAGTCAAGCTCCCCGTGTCCAGTGGTACCAAGCAAAACTCATTCCCTTAAGAGGCAGTTCAAATGCCCTGTCCCTTTTTGTCTCATGAAAAGTGAAGGCCTCTGATTTCTGCTCATCAAACAATAATTGTTCATAGCTCCAGACTCCAGCCCCTCAATCACTCATTAGGGAGGAGGCATGGAGTCAGATTCTGACTAGGGGGCAGCCGTCCTTACCTAGGGTGACCATGTTCTGATAGTTCTCCAGCATCACGTCCTTGTATAACTCTTTCTGAGATCGATTCAAGCTTTGCCACTCCTCCCGAGTGAATTCCACAGCCACATCCTGGAATGTGACTGATTCCTGAAACACCAAAAACATCTGTATTTACCCAGGAATCTTCCCACCTGCAGCCCTGGGACAATGGCAGGGAGTATAGGGCATGGGGCTCACAGGAAATGAATGAATGAAAAAGCATTTATTAAGCGCTTACCATGTGCCAAGGACTGTACTAATACATAGTGGGGATACAAAGAGGAAAAAAAGCAAGGCAGTCCTCACCACCAAGAAGCTTCCATTCTAAAGGGGGAATCACACGTATGGGGGAGCAGTGATCTGGTTTGGGAAAGAATGGGGACCATGGCTAAAGAGAGCCACTAGCTGGCTGACTGACCTGCCCTTTCCAGCAACAAAGGGGGCAGGCTTCTGTAGCAGAGAGGACGGTCAGAAGATGACCAGGGAAATGCAAAGCGCTGCTGGGGCCAGCTAGGAAAGGAAGGCCACGCATGTCAGTGAGGGGGGCTCCCCAGTGAGGACAGCCCTCATGGCACCAGGCTGGGAGTTTCAGATCCCCGAGGGCAGGCAGCTGGAGGTCAGGTGTAGGGCGGATGACCATGATTCAAAGGCATTCTAAGCCAAATGCTTTTTGAGAATATCCTGTGTGGCCAAGGTTGTCCTGGGTTCTGAATCACACAACAGTGAGGCCATTAGTGGCTCAGATAGACAAGTTCGGTTTGGGTGTCCTGCATCGCAGACTTCCTCAACAGAGGGAATTTCTGGCGGTACCTCCCGCCTGGGCTGACAACTCACCTGCTGACTTGCAGGCTGAGAGAACTGTCTGGGGCTCTAAGCAATGACTCAGCCTTGCTTCCACAGACACGAGGCCCCCAACTCGTAAGCCAGACTTAGTAACTAAGGATAATAAAGCTCCATCAGGTAGATGCTGCAAGTAGTCATTATTCCCATTTTACAGATGGGAAAACTGTCTGAATTCACTGCATCAGACTCACACGGAGATACATTTCCACACTAAGGACTGCGTAATAAAAATGATGTCACTGTGAACAAATGAATGAATGTCACAGCATTTAGGGGCTTACTACATACCAAGCACTGTGCTAAGCTCCCAGAGGTTTTTTCTATGCCCATCATAAATTGCTAAGTGGAACTTTATAGAAATAGTTAAAATCATAGTAATATTCATTTGGAGAAGTGCGACAATATCACCTAAACGAATTTATTTATTCAGTAAGATTTACCAATTTATTACCCAGGGATTAGTTTATACAGCTAGGAAAAAACAGTAACAAATTTATCTGGAAGAAGTGAAGATTAAGGATCTCAAGGGAAACATTCAAGAAAAGTGGGAAAAGAGGCCCCGCTGTAACCAGATGTCAAACTATGCTACAAAACAATAGTCACCAAAGCGGAGAGGCTGGACAGCGGAAACAACCGGGATGGGGGCCTGCAGCCTCGGGGCTACACGCCGCCTTCTAGGTCCTTGGGGGCAGCCTTTTGACTGAGTCCAAGTTTCATAGAACAGGTCCTTTTATTAATTTTATTCATTTATTAATGATTTGTTGAATTTAATTTATTATTACTATTACCCTTTTATTAAGTAATTTTGTCATTTTTATTAAGGGGATCTGTTCTGCGAAGTTTGGATTCCATCAAAGGGCCACACTTGTGTGGCCTTGAGGCCGCAGTTTCCCACCCCAGAATCAGGCATACGACCTACGGAAGAAATGGGCAGAATTGCATAGACTGTGATGAGCCCCCAAGCCCCAGCAATCAGGGCAAAGACTTGCCATTCAACAGAAAGGCTGAGAAAACTGGAAAGCACCATCTCCCTGGATGGGTCTGTGCCTTGTCCATAAAGGGTCCCATCAGAAACCAGGAGAGGAGCCAGGCGGGACATCTGGGTTTCACAGCTGCAGAAGGAGGAAGAGCTGGGGACCACATGAGGCATCCCAGAAGACGACATGACGGGCACAACCCAAACCAGTGTAGTTAAAATCCCAGAGGAAACATATCTGGGAGGGCCCCTGGGAGGAGGTTTCCCTGGGAAGGGCCTCACTTGCCAGCTTCATAAGGAACAGATCCAAATGTGGAAGTACAAGGTCCATTCCTCAACAGATCAACGGTCGAAGGACATGAGGAGGCAGAACCCAAAAGAAGAACCCACACTATCAACAACCCCATAAAAATGGCCCAATCGCCATTTGTTAACAGCTCTGAGACGCCGCCTCACGATCATCAGATGACCAAAAGAAGATGGCAGCTGGTGGAAGGTGGATGGAAGGGGCGGAAGCGTGTGCATTGTCGGGGGAGCTGTGAATCGGTCTAGCCATTCCAGTGAGCAACCTGGACTGCACCCAAAACCGTGAAACTGCACACGCCGGGGTACGCTGCAAGGTCTGCGCCCCAAAGGGATCAGCAAAGGCAGGAAGCAATCCCAACAGATGAAAATTCTGATGGAACGGAGACCAAGGCAGAACCACCAAGGGCTTCTGTCCCACTTCCCTATTCTCAAATCTACTAATCCAGCCCTAACCTCTCTCAGAGGAAGACCCGAGTTCAAATCCAACCTCAGACACTTACTACCAGTGTGACTCTGGGAAGGCATTAAGCTCTGTTTGCCTCAGTTTCCTCAGTAACAGCAGCATGTACCTCACAGGATCAAAGGAGACACTTGTAAGGAGCACAGGGCCTGGCATATGACAGGTATTTTATTACTATTTTTCCATCCTTCTCCCCTCCACTGACCTGCAATCTCACATCCCCTCTGCCTATTACCTCACACCTAGTGCTCACAAGCCTCTCAAAGCTGGGCTCATCCTCTCCCTCTTCGGCAGTCCCTGACTGTCCAGGGCACCCCCAGCCCCCAGGCATCATCCCGGACTCCTCACTGCCGCGCCCACCCACACTGCTGACCCCTCCTCTCCTCTGACCCTGACCCTCCGGTACAGCCCCTCACTCCTCTCACCTGGACTGTGGTGGTCGCTGCTGGGGTCTACCTGCCTCGGTCTCTCCCCTCCAATCCAACCTCCTCCATTCAGCCTCCTAGGCGATCTCCCCAAGCACAGGTCTGACCATGTCTCCCCCCACTCCAGGGGCTCCTGTGGCTTCTAGGACGGAGCCCATGCTCCCGTCTGCACTTCAGAGCCCCTCATCACCCAGCCCCCCCATTCCATCTGACCCAGGGACCCCGGGCGGCCCCCAGGCCTGCGGGCTCCCTCTCCTGCAGCAGGGGCCTTTGCTGGTTTGCTCAACACGTGGACCTTCCCTTTGAGGTCACCTCCGGGTTCCCTGGTGGGATGTCACATGCACCTCATTAGGACATGTTTCTCCCCCGTTACACTGTGAGGTCCTTTGTCTCTGTGTCCCCGGCACTCGGCACACAGTAACTACTTAATTAATGTTCGGAGGCCGGTCCAGGCCCCCCACTACCAGGACCCCTCCCCTCGCTTATCTGCCATTCACTCTGGATCTATGTCAGGCACACAGTCGTGGGCACGTGGTCTCCCGTGTTAGAATGTGACGGCAAGATCCGGTTTTTTGTCTCTCCGCACCCCCAGGCACAGAACGGGGGAGCAGAAAAGAGGGGCACGAGGCCCGGTGTCAGCCAGCTATTGTTGGCTCTGTTCAGCCCGGGCAAATGCCGTTCTCTAGGAAAGAGAACCCCCTGCATGCCCCGCTCGGGAAGTTCCTGTCACACATGACTGAAGTGCCTCTCTGCAAGGGCAAAGCCACTGTCCCTGCCCTCAAGGGCTTACGGTCTATCCGGGAAACAACACAGAAACAAGTGAATGAGGGAGCATGGAGCGGAAGGGGAGGTGTACCTGCGCGAGCCCTAAGTCTCCGTTTCCACTGTGGCCCAGTTCCGGGACGTGGGAGGGGTGGACCTACCTCCTTGGGCTGCGATGGCAGCTCTCACTCACCTTGCAGGTGCTGGCTTCCCGCCGCACGGGGGCCATGCTCTTCCCTGACACTCCCACTACAGGGCAAGGGCTGAGGGGTCCTCAAGAGTAGAGCTGGGGAGGAAATGGGAAGCGTGAGAAGCCACAGCCACACCCCAGAAACCTGTCAGGGCCTCCCTGCTGACACGGGGATCTAACGGGTGGGCCATTTAAAGGATGCCATTCAACTCCACAAGCATTCCTAGAGACCTCCTGCGTCAGAGACCCTGGGCAGGGGAAAAGGCTGGGAAGAAGAATCCCTTTCCTCAAGGAGCTGACAAGGTCCTGGAGAATAGGACATAAGCAGATACACTGTAATTGACAGAAAGAATGCTAAAAATGCAGGAGTGAGAGCTCCAGGCAAGCTTCCAAGAGGAGGTGGCGCCTGAAACAAACTTCCAAGAGGACCCCAGGGCAAAGTCCTGGCAGACGCTGTGCAGCCTCGGTCCCATCGGGGGCTCTTTCAGCCTATTTCTCATCTCTGGAGTGCAGCTGGGGCTGGGACCCAGTGAGATAATGTTTGTCAAAGGCTTGGCAAAGCTCACAGCTCTACAGAAATGCTGGCTAGTGCTCCGGGCCTCGATGGGGGACAGAGCCCCAGGTGGGAGGACCTCTGCTTTGTCTGGAACAAGTTGTCAGAACGTGAGCTCACAAGCGATGAGGCAGACCAGCTCCCCAAAACTGCCCCTTGGAAATGGCTAGGAGAGGACCACACTGGGGGGCCAAGACCTGTGGACAGTCATACAGTACCCAACCTATTCCTCACCCCTGAGCAAACTCACACCTGTCAGCACCCCCCATGCTAGGGGTCCTACTTAAAAGCCCCAGCCCCCCTTCCACTGTGCCCAGGGACAACCCTCTTGCTTTCATCTTCAATCCTCTCCTTTCCCACCGTGCATCTTTGGGCTCCCTCCAGGCGCCTCGGCCTCTCCAACCGCCCCTGCTGTCGCTGGCTGCGCTTTCACTCGATCCCCTCAACGGGCTGGTCAAGGTGGGGGAGTTGGGGTGTTTCTGCTGTCTGTGACCTCTTCCACATTCTCTCTCCTAGGAGGGTCACTCTATTCACTGATTCTCTACCAACAACACACACACACACACACACACACACACACACACACACACACACACACCCCACGGGTCATTCCCTCAAACACTCTCATCTCCCATCACCTAGTCCTCCTCCCCACCCCGGGGCATCCCCCACAAATGGTCCACCTGCAAATTTCCAAAGTCTGAAATTCCCTTCACTGATACAATCTACTGTCATCCCCATATCCGCCCAGTCACCCCCTCTACCTACTACTGACTGTTTCCAAATCCGGGCCCTCCTCCCCATGTTACCCCATTTTCTCTCTCTGGCCAGGGTGGCCCCTTATCACCTCGTGCCTGGACTGTGCACCGGCTTTCCAGAAGGTCAGTCGGTCTCCCCTCTCTGAGGCAGGGGGATTCTTAGCTGTCCCCGTGATTTACTGAAGTCCAGGTCAGACCCCGGCCCATCCATAAACTCCTCTCTCTGCCTCCCTGGTCTTGTCACACCTTATTCCCAGGACCCAGTGCCTCTGGCCTCTCTCCGTTCCTGGTATATGATGGGCCATCTTCCACGCCGACTCTTCACCAGCGGCTCCCCATGGCCACCATCCTCCCCTTCCTCTGCTCCCTCTTCCGGCTTCCCTCAAGGCCCAGCTAAGACCCTGCCAGCCGCCCCCCAGCACCTCCCCTCCTCAATGCTCTCCAGTTTATTCTGGGTGTCTGGTCTGCACAGTCCTCGCGTGTTTTCTCCACTGGGCCGTGAGCTCCTGGAGAGCAGCGGCTGTTCTCGCCCTTTTCCGCTGTTGCTGTGCTCGGCAGGTACCTGGCACGGGGGCGCTTCATAATGTGTGCCAGCTGCAATCCTGCGGGTCAAGCAGACCCAGCCTAACGCCTCACATGTCTTCACCACGGACAGTGGCCCAGGCTCCTGTTACCCGCACCTGTCCGGGGGGGGGGAATGCAGAGGAGGGATGCTGCTGGGCACCAAGCACCCCATGTGGCTCCAGACCCCCAGACCCCAGCGGGGCCCCGCGGCTGGCAGCCACCCATCTTCTTCACCCGTTGGGCCCGAAGCCCTGGAGCCCCCTCTGCAGGAGACACCTGGAGACACGGGCTGTGGCCTGGAGAAGGCTGACCCTCTGTTTGTTGGCTCCCCTTCTGCCCCTGCTTTGGTTGGTGTCCCCAGAAATCACCTATCATTCATTTTTACTTTTCACCCTCTGTGTACACATGACTGCTTCCCATTACGACACAGCATCTCTAGCCTTCGGGTCTTTGCCTAGGCTGCAAGCCACGCCTGGGACACCAAGCTCTCCTTACTGGACCCAGTCCTTAGAGGCTTCCCACCAAAGGAGTCCCATTCACCCAGGACTTGGAATTTCCTCTAATCTACTCCTTTATGGGCCTCTGAGAGGGAAAGTAGAAAGAAAACTCCCTGAGGGCAGGGCGGGTGCCCAGCAGACACTTACCTTGGGAAGAGTAAAACACTAGGGAGGTGGCTGCGCAAGCGCAGACCTCTCCAGCCTACAAAAAAGAAGAGGGCGGGTGCAGATGGAGAGAGCTGATTGGCTCGAGGCCTGCACCGCTCCCCCAAGTCTGACCAATGGGCGCAGAGGAAGACTGCGCACGTGCCAATCTCAGACCAGCGCCCAGCCCCGCCCACTGATTGCTAGGAAGTCCCCAAAGCCCTGGCAGGGCAGCCGCCCAGCGCTCCGGCCGCCTCCAGCTTCCGCTCACTCTGGCCCGGGGTGCACTGCACGCCTCTGCTCGCGGGGTAGCTGGGGGCAAAGGTAGCTGAGAGCCTGGTCACGTGGAGGAAAGCATCAGGACAGGAAGTGACGTTCGGGGGGCGGCCAAGGCCTTCTGGGAAACGTAGTCTAGTGCTGCCAGAGCCATTCACGGGCTCTGCCTCTTTCCCCCTCAGCGCCCGGCCTTGTGCTCATGCTCAGCCTCCTTTTCCCCACCCCCCTCCCCTTCTCCTGGGCTCTTCCTACATGTTCCCGGACCCTCTGTTCCTTTGCAAGGCTAGCCGACTCCCGGCCCAGCATCCTAGCCATGAATGAGCAACGGTGCAGGGCGTGCATGCAAAGAGACTCTGGGGCGTTGGAGAGCTGCTGGTCCTTGTGGCTGGCTCCTCTTCCTGGGCTCAAGACGCACCCTTGACTTTGACCTTGACCTTGGCGCCCATCAGGACGTGGGGCTTGACCCCCTCTTCCCCCAGCCCCCGGCTGGACCCTAGGGAGGGTAGCAGCAGGAGTCCTGGCCCAAAGGGGTCTTCCACCCCTTTGCTCTCTCCAGAATGGTCCCCAGGGATGACAAAGAAGACAGTGACCATGCCCAGAGAGGGGATTGAACAGCTGGTCAGAAAAAGATGCCGGGGCCCCCTTTGCTAGCACAGGGCATTTGGCAACTCTATTGCCAACAGGCAAACCAGTTCCACTTGCAGTTTCAGGGCAGAGAGGTGCAGTCACCAGGGAGCAGGAGCCCTACATAGTTCAGGACCAAAGCGTACACCAAGGTGCCAATGACCAGAACTGTCCCAGGATCACACCACCTTCAAAAACTGCAGGTCCCCCAGAAAGCAGAAAGATGAAAATCAGAAGACCAGACCTGATATTCTTACTCCCACTGAGCAGAGCCCAATATTATCATGAATTCCAAAGTCAAGAAACGGGCTGGAAAAATGCACAAACAACAAAAAAAGAACCTGACCATAAAAACTACTATAGGGACAGGGAAGCTCAAGACACAAACTCATAAGTAGATAACTTGAAAACATCTACAAGGAAAACCTCAAAGAAAAATGCAGATTGGATACAAGCCAAACAAGAATTACTAGAAGAGCTAAAACCCTTTTCAAAAGATTTTAAAATTCAAATAAGAGCAGTAGAGGGAAAATTGGAGTAAAAATGAGGGCTATACATTATGAAAAGAGAATAAAAACTTGGTAAGGCAGACATAAATATATACTGAGGAAAATAACTCCTTGAAAAACAAAATTGGCTTAAAGAGAGGCACAAAACCTCACTGAATAAAATAGACATTGAGAAAAAAATAAAACAGTAGAAAAAAACTGAAAATCTAGAAGAAAATGTGAAGTATCTTAGGAAAAACAACCTGGAACATAGACTGAGGAGAGATCATTTAGAATTGCTGGACTGGCTAAAAGCCACAATAAAAAAAAAAAAAGAGCCAAGACATCATTTTTTCAAGAAATTGTAAAGGAAAACTGCCCAGATATCAAAGAATCAGAGGACAAAATAGAAATTGAAAGAATCTACCAATTACCTCTGGAAAGAGGTCCCAAAATGAAAACTCCCAGGAATATTACAGCCTCGCAGAGCTGCCTGATCAAAGAGAAAATGCCGAAAGCAGCCAGAAAAAAAAAAAAATTCAAATACCATGAAGCCACAGTAAGGATCATGCAAGATTTGGCAGCTACCACTATAAAGAAGAACTGTATGAGACACTGCTCCCTAGTTGACATAACATTGTTGCAAGTCCTTTTTCTTTTCCAGAAGACTTTCTCTTGTAGAGAATGGTCATGTACAAATAATCCTGCAGTTTATCAGCAACTCTATTGCCTCCTTTTCCTGTTTTGCTAGTTTGTGGGTCAGTACCAATTATTTGCCCTTATTATGGCATTCTGTTACAGTCATACACAAAACTTATGCCCTTCAATTCCACACTTAGTAATTAGTCTCACAATGTTAGGTTTGTTTGTTTTTTTAAAAACAATTCCCAAGGTGGTCACCGTTCAAGCCAAAATGATACTTAGCTCACAGAACAGGTATCAGGTCAGTGACACACACAGAACTAATACAACAAGCAAAACTACGTTAGAGTGAATAAAGAAATCGAATATGGCTGTAGCTTGAGGGGAGCTAAGTGTTTTGGCAATGTCCGTGATCTGGTGAGTGTCTCCTGTGTGTCTTTCTCAGGTGTCTGTGCATGTCCTCTTTGGCCATTTCCCAAGTGAGTGCCCCAGGTGTGCCCTGACACCTAGCAGGGCACCCTTATTCCTCTTTGGCCATCATCCATCTTTTAGGTCACTTGTGGAGATGCCCTAGATAACATTGCTGAAGCCTGCTAGGGATGATACTTCATAACATTTAGTAAAACCTGACAAGATCTAATCAGATTTATCTTCCCATAATTATCTCCTGTGGTAAAAACCGTTTCAGACCTTATGGAACTAACCTTATAGACAGCAGAGGCAAAGGAAGAACATCAAAGTAGGCTGCCCAGTAAGGTACCTTGCTGAGCAGTTCACAGTGCTTGAGCATTGCAATAACAAGAATCTATCTGCCTGTCTGTCTGTCTGTCCATCCATCCGTCCATCTATCTGTCTGTCTATCTGTCTGTCTGTTCATCTATGTGTCTATGTATATACATGTATAAGATATATTATATTACATAATTATATACAATATAAACATTACATAAAAATATAAAAATTACAGTTTTACCAGCCATGGTTGGAGAGATTTGCTATGAAAGGAAGAAGGTGGAATGTGGCTATAACAACATTAAGATTGTTCCTCCAGGCCTAAGCCTAAGGATATAGACTGGCTGAACATAGGTTTAACAGGATAAAGCAGTCTTACGTGTCTTTGATTTCAGGTAAGAGTCATAATTATCTAAGCACGTAACAAAGTTTCACATTCTTCACCAGGTATCATAGTCAGGCTCAGGATTAAGCAGATGGGAAACATCCTTGTTCAAAAAGGAAATAACGGGGAAACTGAAGCAAGAGACTCCTGCCACTACTCTGTAAGGCCATTTTCTCAACAGACATCCACTTGCGGCCATTCTTAGATCACACTCACCTGGGACAGCATATGGCATTTCCCCCAAATGGTGCATTACTGACTTTGTGACCATTCAGACAAGTGTGCCTGAATTAAAACTCAGAACCTGTCAAGTTACAGTCCCAAGAGATTGTACCTCAAATAGCAAATTTCATTCATCATCACTTAGGGCTAGGCACAGTTGTTATTATTTCTCTCACGTTATTGCAATAACAGTTAACAATTGTTTGCCAAACCTTTCCAAAAAAATAATTACTCAACATCCTTGTCTTTTCTTTTTTTCTAATTAAAACTCATCTGGTGTAAAAAAAAAAAACCACAACCACTAGAAATTAATCATCACATTCTGGAATTGCACATAAATAGTGGATATATGATAGTTCATTCAAACCCAGAAAGAGAAAAAAACCCACATCACTGGCTACTTGCTGCAGGTTTCCAGGCTAACGTTCATCTGTTTGGGTATCATCTATTGATCCCCTAAGGCAAAACTAATTCTTGAAGACTGGAGTCTGTTGAATTTGAACTTCCTATTAAAGTTGTCCGCTCACCTGGGATTGGGCGAGGAAGCTTCAACATCCTTGTGCTGACATTTTTGGAGCTAGCTCGGATAGTTTGGGAGGTTTTGGTACTTCCGTAGTGGTGTGATCTGGGGAGATGTTTGGACACTCCTTTGCGGTCCGTTCTCTATTCTTTACCCAGGAAGGGCCTCCGATCCCTCGCAGATTCAACCTTACTGCTCCTCAGGGCCGCTGCTCCCTTTCGATGGCAGCACTCCTCTCTGCCGTGGCTCAGTGACAAGGAAATGGGTCTGCAGTTATTTTAAGTGGAACTTCTCTTTCCGGCTCTTCTTGCTGGGATTTCTATTACTACATAGAAATGGTGATGGTTTATGTGGGCTTATTTTATATGCTGCAACTTTGTTAAAGTTGTTGTTTCATCTAGCTTTTGAGTTGAACTGCCAGCATTCTCTAAATACACCATCATATCATCCACAAAGTGATAGGTTTTTTCCTCATTGCCTATTCCTATTCCTTTCATTTTTCTTGTTTGCTTGTTATAGCTAGCATTTCTTTTTTTAAAAATTTTTAAAATTTTTTTTATGTTTTGGTGAGGCAGTTGGGGTTAAGTGACTTGCCCAGAGTCACACAGCTAGCGAGTGTCATGTGTGTGAGACCGGATTTGAACTCAGGTCCTCCTGACTCCAAGGCCAGAGCTCTATCCACTGCGCCACCTAGCTACCCCCATAGCTAGCATTTCTAAGATAATATTTAATAACAGTGGTGATAATGGACATCTTGCTCCATGCCTGATAAATTGGAAAGCATTCTAGTTAATCCCAGCTTAGTGGTGAAGTGGATAGAGCTTCAGGCTGGAGTCAGAAAGACTCATCTTTCTGAGTTCAAATTTGGCCTCAGACACTTACTAGCTGTGTGACCCTGGGCAAGTCACTTAACCCTGTTTGCCTCAGTTTCCTCATCTGTAAAATGAGCTGGAAAGGAAATGGCAGACCACTCCAGTATCTTTGCCAAGAAAACCCAAAAAATGGGGTCAAGAAGAGTGGGACATGACTGAAAACAAGTAAACAACAAATAGATATTGTTTGCCTTTGGTTTTCAGCTGATACTACTGATCATTTTAAGGAAGGCTCCATTAAGAAGGGATTTTGTATCTTATCAGTAGTTTCTCCTGCATCATTTGACATAATCATCTTATTTTTGTTGTTTTTGTGATTGGTATAGTCAGTTATGCTGATAGTTTTCCTACTATTGACCCAGCCCCGTATTCCTGGCATAAATCCCGCCTGGCCATAGTGCATGATCCTGGTGATACAGTACTGTAATCTCCTTGCTAGCGTTTATTTAAACTTCTTGCACCAATATTCTTTGGGGAGATTAGCCTAGAGTTTCTTTCTCTCTTTTTGCTCTCCATGGTTTAGGTATGAAAACCATATTGGTGTCATAAAAAGAATTTGATAGGACTTCTTCTTTACCTGTTTGTTCCAATAGTTTATATAGTATTGGAGTTAATTGTTCCTTGAAGATTTGATAGAACTCACTCAGAAATCCATCTTGAGGATTATTTTATAGGGAGTTCATCTATGGCTTGTTCAATTTCATTTTCTAAGGAAGGGTTATTTAAGTATTTTATTTCCTGTTCTGTTAATCTGGGCAAAAAAAAATTATATTTTTCTAAGTACTTATCCATTTCACTTCAATTGTCAGTTTTGCTGGCATATAATTGGTCAAAATAGCTCCCAATAATTGTTCTCATTTCATCATCATTCTTGGCAAATTCATCATTTTCATTTCTGATACTGGTAATTTGGTTTTTTCTTTCTTCTTTTAAAAATCAAATTAACCAGGGGGTTATCTATTTATTATTTCCCTCCTCCCCTATAAAACCAGCTCCCAGTTTTATTAGCTCAATTTTTTTTTTGCTTTCATGTTTATTAATTTCTCCCTTAAAATTCAGGATTTCCATTTTTGTCTTTACCTGGATATTTTTTCTTTTTTTTTTTAGTTACATATCCAATTTATTGATCTGCTCTTTTTCCCTTTTAGTGATGTATACACTTAGTGATGTAAATTTTCCCTAAGTATTGATTTGGCTGTGAATTTTGCTATGTTGTTTAATTGTGTCATTATCTTTCATGGAATTATTTCTACGAGTTATTTTTTTGACCCACTCACTCTTTTTAGGAATAGAGTATTAATTTTCCAATTAACTTTTAATCTGTGCTTCCATAGCCCTTTATTGAATGTAATTTTTATTGTGATCTGAAAGGGGTGCATTTAATACTTCCACTTTTCTGCATTTATTTGTGAGGTTTTTATGCCCTAATATGTGATCACTTTTTGTGAATGTGCCATGTATCACTGAGAAAAAGGCATACCCCTTCATATTCCCCCTCAAATTTTCTCCAGAGATCTATCACATCTAACCTTTCTAAAATTATATTAACTTCCTTAGCTTCTTTCTTATTCATTTTATAGTAAAGTTTATCTAGTTCTGTGAGAGGTGATTGAGATCCCCCACTACTGTAGTTTTACTATTTCCTCCTGTGACTCATTTAACTTTTCCTTTAAGAGTTTGGATGTGAATGCCATTTAGTGCATATGTGTTCAGTATTGATATTATTTCATTGCCTATGGTACCTTTTAGCAACATGTAGTTTCCCTACTTATCCTTCTTATTTTGGTCTATTTTTGCTTTTGTGTGGTATGAGATCATGATTGCTGCCCCTGCTTTTGGTTTTTCCTTCAGCTGTTGCAGGATAGATTCTGTGCAGCTCCTTTCTTAAAATCTGTGTTTTTCTATTTCAAGTGTGTTTCTTGAAAGCAACATATTGTTGGATTCTGGTTTCTAATCCATTCTTCTGTCTGCTTCTGTTTAAGGGTGAGTTTATCCCATTCACAGTGATGATTACTGTGTATTTCCATCTATCTTATTTTCTTTTGTTATCTTTCTCTTTTTTTATGCTATCCCTCCTCAAAAGTGTCTTGCTTCTCACCACTGTCATCCTTAATTTGCCCTCTTTTCAGCCCCCTCCCCATTTCTCTTATTGTCTTTGAGCATGTACCTAATAAGGTCTTTGCAAAACCAACACTTACTATTTATAAAATATTCAAAAGATATTTTAAAAACTTGCTGCCCAATGTGTCTGCTGCTTGAGGGACACCAGCTTAACAAAGTTGGGGCTGCACAGGTGGCTGATTGGCTCCCACCAAACAAGGCCACAATTCCAGCAGAATCGCACAACCTGGCGGCATGTTGGTCAGGCATTGGGGGGGGGGGAGCCTAGGTTTGAGAGAGCAGAAGCACCAACACCAGTCTGCAGCTTGCTCCTCCAGCATGGACTTTAGCCACAAAGCAACATCTCTTTCCATGCGGCGAGAAATTGATGAGAAAAGACCCAGACTTTACAGAGACAGTTCTGCTGGTCCCCAAGCTTATACGCAGCAAACCCGGCTTGGACCTTGGCAGCAGGTACCTCCATAGAGGGTCCACTCTCTGGACTTACCCCGCCAGGAGAAAAGGATACAGTGTGTTCCCCAATTTCAGAGTCTCGGGCTTTCCAAAACTTTGTAGCACTGTCTCCTTGGGATGAAGCCCTCTCAGCCCTATCCTCTAACTCTGCTGGGACTCCCAAGCTTGCCTACAACTCATCACTTCTCAGGGTTATCAGAGATATTCTCACTTCCCTGGCTCACTTCCAACATGTGTCTCTACCACTCCAACTCTGGTTAGTAAAGAAGGGAGAGTGGATGTGGAGGAGAGACGCAGCTAGAGGAGGGTGAGAAAAATTATTAATAATTAGAGTTAGCCCTGTGAGGCCCATGCAACTTGCCTGACTCTCTTTAAATTAATACAGGAGAGGCAGGGATTTGGACCTGGGCTGGGTTGCTGTAAGGGAAGAGATAACTTTGGTAATGTAAGAAATAGAAGATATCAATAAAAGCTTATATTTAAAAAAATATTAACAACCACATGAAAAACTGTTCCTAATCAATAATAATGAGGAAAAGCCAATGAAAGTTCCAAGGTTTCACCTCTGATCAGAAAATTGGCAAAGATGACAAAAGATGGCAAATAGTCAAAACTGAAAGGGACTTGGAAAGACAGGAATTTTAATTCCCCATTGGAGTTCAGAATTGGTCCAGCCATTTGGGAAAATAATTTGGAATTATACTTTTAAAAGGTAACTCAAATGTGCACACTGTCTAACCCCTAACTTCCACTTCTAGGCATGTATGCCAAGGAGACTGAAGACAGAAAGAGTCTGTCAAGATATCCATCGTAGCATTTTTTGTAGAATCAAGGAACTGGAAACAAAATACTTTGGGGATCCCTGTAGCTGTCCATTGACTGGGGGATAGCTAAAGTGTAGGATATAAATGTAATGAATATTACTATGCTATGAGAAACAGAGAATATGAAGAATTCAATGAAACACTGGAGAGATATTTTTAGGAATGAAGTCAGAGTAAGCAGAACGAGGAAGACTCTATAGATGATGACAAACAATG
Source organism: Phascolarctos cinereus (assembly GCF_003287225.1). Lineage (NCBI taxonomy): Eukaryota > Metazoa > Chordata > Mammalia > Diprotodontia > Phascolarctidae > Phascolarctos > Phascolarctos cinereus. The sequence goes on along the minus strand of NW_027555847.1, from coordinate 728,918,858 downwards.
TAAGGGAAAATAACAGTAAAATGAACATGAATGCTGTTCTTATAATAATCAAGTTTGGCCCCAGAGTTTAAGAAATGTCCCTCTCTCTTTAATGCAGAGGTAGCTATGAGTGTGCAATGTTGCCCACAATGTCAGATACTGTTCACAAGTTGAGTGGTTTTGCTGAATTTTTTTCTTTTCCCTTTTAAAGCTAAGTATGGAAAACTCTGGTATACATTTGAATGAATGTGATGTAAAAATGAAAGCTATCCATTTTTATAAGTTTTAAAATCTGATCAGATAAACATTTTTAAATTATTACAAAATTTTAGTAGGAAGGAGTCTTTAAAAACTCTAAACAGTGGTCATCCAGAACAATTAAAATACTCACAAATAATGAAGATTAATCATATATGCCCCCAAACCCTAAAATCCCATTACTCTTTGTTGTACAAAATGTATGCTCTGATTAACAAGATAATAATCAAAATGTTATTTTTACACCTGTGTTCCTTCTGGACCATGGGCTAGCGGGGCATTTTTCTGGATTTTGTTGCCAGCGCTATTGTTCTTATTTAGTATTTGTTTTTACTTACGTTATTATTTACAAAGCTCTGTACTAAGTCACGCTCTCTTCCCTCTAAATTATGATGACTTCATCGCCTCTCATGGGTTTCATTCTCATCTCCATCAAAAGCACCTAGTCTCTTCCTGACCTCTAGTCTCACATCACTTCCTGCTAATTGGAAAGGCAGCAGGCATCTCAAACTCAGCATGTTCAATGATCCCCTTCCCTCCTCGGCTCAATTTCCCTACTACAGTTATCCCTTCCACATCATGGGGGTTGGGGTGCTACACCGCATGACCTGATAAATCCCAATAAAACTTTTTGGCCCTACCTTCGTACCAGAGAAGTCTGGATTGTTATGGTATTAAAAGATAAAATATGTTGATATTATACCACACTATACATATATTTTATGCATTTCTAAACTTTTCTGTTCTCTACTGGCCTTCGCGTATTGCCTGAAGCTTCTGCAAACTCCCCCAAAATTCTCATTTAATTTCTTCTGCTGACCGAGGATGTATCGAAACCGCGATACAGAAAGTCACAATGTGGCCGAGATAACCGCGAGGCTAAAGGCTCGGGCATCTTTGCAGCCGCCGGGTCTCCAGCCTTGGAATCAGCCCGAAATCTTCACTCTCCACCATCTCACTCAGCCAGCCAGTGTCCAGGTTTCGCCAGTTCTACCTCTACATCTCGCCTTCCGCCCACTTTTTACATAAAGGGCGCCACCCGAGCTAGTTCAGTCAGCCTGTGTGACCCCTTGCGCAGCCCATCGAAACAGTCCAGTCCCCTCGGCCCGAGTGCGTCCCCTCTAAGCCAGCCTCTGAACCGAAGCCATAGCGATCAGCCGGACGGCGCGCCTGCACACTCTGCTCCAGCAGAACCTGCCGCTGCTCTTGGGCATCTGAATCCGAGCTTGCCATCCGCCTAGCTTCCAGTTGTATTGTACTCTGTACCTTCCACTCATCTCTCATCTCCACACCATGCCTGGAATGCTCCTCACAGCTTCTGAGAGTCACCACTTCCTTCCTTCCTTCCTTCCTGTCTTGGCAATTGGGGTTAAGTGACTTGCCCAGGTCACACAGCTACTAAGTGTCAAGCCTCTGGTCTGCATCAGGATTTGAACTCAGGTCTTCCTGACTCCAAGGCCAGTGCTCTATCCACTGTGCCACCTAGCTGCCCCTCTAGTTTCTTTCAAAGCGCACCTCAAATTTCCCCTCCTATGTGAGATCTTTCTTGATCCTTACAACTGCTAGTGCCCCCTCCACCCCACTAATTCCCTAATATTTATTTTGTGTATCTCTTTTACACACACGTACACACACACGCATTTCCTCTGCCAGAATGCATAGTCTCTGAGGGTAGGGACTGCTCCATTTTTGTCTCTGCATCTTCAGTGCACTTCGTGATCCAGGCCTCCTTTCTGTCCTTGCACACAACACCCATTTCCCAACTGCAGACATTTCCCCTGGCTGGCCTCCACGCCTGGAAAGTTCTCTTTCCTTATCTCCACCTCCCGGTTTCCTCCAGGTACCACTACAGTGCTGGCTTGTACAGGGATCCCTCTTCATTCTGGTACTTTCTCTCCATGGCTTATTTTGTGCACAGTGACCATTGGACTATGAGCTCTTTGAGAGCTGGGATTTTCACCTTCCTCTCTATGCTCAGCGCTTACCACAGTGCCTGACACATAGTAGGTGGTAGTAAATCTCATTACTTTGAATTGCTAGGCATTCAGTAACTAATTAGGAAGGCCTGGGTGACGTCTGAGAGAGGATGGCCGTCTTTGTTGGGCAAGTGATGTGGTGGACGTCCGAGCTATGCTGCAATCATAGGTTACCTTGGGAGAGGAGGAAATGAATGGAAGCTTCATTGCCTCTGGTTTCCTTTCAGGCAGTCTCTCTCTCCAAGACAGTGGAGGGGTGGTTTGTATGGGCTGAAGTAGGATCAAGTGTTTTAGGTCAAGGGTGGGCCCAGTGTGAGAAGTCTAGGCTGGACAGATTATTATGACGATCATGTGATAGGATCCCCCACACTTCTCTCTCTTGCACCAGTGAAGGACCATCCACCAAATGGCTCCAGTATTTACACGTCCCAGTTCCTAACACCCAAGGACGGCTTAGTGTACCTGTCAGCTGGACGGTCACAGAAAACTCCAGCCACGTGGGCCTTTGTCACCAACACAGAGGCTCCAAACCCCTGCCTGAGTTGTCGATTCAAGAGGTCTTTAGAGAAGGCTCAGGGCAGTTGATTCCTCTGTCCAAGTCTCATAAAAATGTGATATGTAAATTACATAAGGAAATTATATGAGTATTTTAGAAGTGCAAGACCCATTTCTTCAGAGATAGATAGGTATTTCTAAAAAGAGCAGCCCAAATTATCAACAAGCACCTGAAATAAATTTCAATTTATCTGATAATCAAAGAAATACTTTGATTTCAAATAAAATCAAAGAAATTAAAACTCAGAAATAAAACTTTACTTCTATTAGTAGTAGTAAACTTATGTGTAGCAAGTGTACTGAGACTTATAAAGCACTTTCATATTCTTGGTGTTGAAAGGGACCTCAGACTCCATTCATTCCACCCCTATCTGAACACAAATATTCCCTACAACAGATCTGACTAGTGGTGATCCAGCTTTTGGCTGAAGACCTCCTGTGAACTCTAGGGTTTCAACTCACATGCATCAGGTATGAAAGGATGTCAAAAGATACATTTGCAAATGTTGGAGTGGCTATGGGAAAGACAGTCTCACTAAGGACCCATTAATGGAGCTGTGAACTATTTCAATTATTCTGGAAAACAATTTGGAATTATACTAAGAAAGTCACTAAACTCTATATAACCTTTAACCCCAAAGAGGTCATGGACAGAGGAAAATGTTCCATGCATACAAAAAATTCATGATACTTTTGTGGTGTCCAAGAACTAGAAACACATTGGGTGTTCATTAATTAGGGAATGGCTATATAAATTATGGTATGTGAATATAATGGAATATTATTATACCATAAGAAATGATGAATGTGAAAAATTCAGAGAAAAATGGGCTAGGGCTGGGCTATGAGGCAATATCATGCCAGTCCACACAGGTAATAACAAAGACCTCTCCTGAGGAGGTCACAGTGGGAAACAAGAGTAAAGATGTGAGAATATGGGGGTAAAATTGATAAGACAGGGAAACGTGTGTGTGTGTGTGTGTGTGTGTGTGTGTGTGTGTGTGTGTGTGTGTGTGAGAGAGAGAGAGAGAGAGAGAGAGACAACAGAGGGAAGAGCAAAAAGGACCCTAGAGGATGAGGACTGGAACATGGAGACCGGAATATGTCCAATAGATCTAGTGAAGTCATGTGCCCTGGAGGCAGCAGGTGCTAAGCTCACCTGAGATAACCTTGTCCTCCCTCCATTTGGCACCAAACAGCTCCAGCTGCCGCCTCTAGAGAATCCACCTGCAAAACCCAAAAGAGCCCCAACCCCCCTTCTCCCAGAATTACAGGGTGCCATATTCAGGAAGGCGTCTTCTTCCTTTCCTTAGCATGAAGACTACGCAAGTAATGTAGTCCCCACAAGTTGCTGCAGCCATTGTTGTCAATGACGCTTCACAGGACAGCTTGGCATCCGTGGAAAAGTCTTGCCCGTGGCCAGTCCAAACTCACACCCTCATCCAGGTCTTAGCCTTCCTGCACTTGCCTCTCAGAGCCTCGGTTCACCTCCTATTAACCCCACATGTCCCTCTCTACTAAGGTGACATTCTTGATCCTCCTAGGAACTGGGCTCCTCCAGCTGAAGTCTATTGAATCTAAGATTTCAATATTTTCTATATTCTATATGCTGCTGAGAAAGAAGGCAAAAGAGCAGAAATAAAGCAGGTATCCATCCATTGGAGAATAGCTAGACAAACTGTGGCATATGAATGTGAAGGAATATTGTATAGTAGCAAGTGACAGATGTGAAGAATTTCCAGATGTTTGTCCAGCCTTGGTCCCTTCTCTGGGTTCCAGTCCTACAATCATCACATGGCTATTGGACATTTCCCACTGGATGTCCCAGAGGCATCCCAAATGCAACATTTCCAAAAAAGCCTGTCAAACCCTACCCTCTTCCAAATGTCCCTGCTCATATCAAAGGCATCACCATCACTCTAATAGCCCTGTCTAGTCTAGTTCAAAACCTCAGTATTTTCCTCTATCCCCCAATCAGTTGCCAAATAGAGTCAATTCTGTCTTTTTATTTCAAATCAATATCGTTCATTTCACCCACATGGCCATGTCCTTAGTTCAGGCATTCCTCATCTCTCTTCCAGATCACACCATTCCCCTTTGAACAAGCTTCAGTGGATCCCCACTGCCTCTAGAACACATACAGACTCCACAGTTCACAGGCTACCCTCTTCTGCCTTTCCCCCCTTATTATAGAGTATCCCACTTCATCCACTGTGGTCCAGCCCAACTGGCCTTGGTGTTTCTCCCACAAGCCACCCTATCCTGCTCCTTTCTCCGTGCACTGGCTGAACCCCAAGCCTAGAATGTTGTCCTGCATCCCGTTCTGCCTCTCAGAATCCCAGCTGAACTCCAAGTTCAATTCCAGAACCACCTCACCCATGAAACCTTCCTCATGTTTCCCCCTCTCCACCTCCAAAGCTGCTGCCAACCCCAGACACTTCCTTTCTATTTACATTCTGCATATTTTGTATATAGGGTTTCCTCCAATAGACTGTAAGCTCCTGGAGGGCAGGGATTTATCAGTTTAGTCTTTGTATCCTCTGAGTCTAGCACAGTGCCTGGCATACAGTAGGGGCTTAACAGAAGCCTGTTGATTGATTTCAGAAAAACAAGAAAGGTTTGCTACAAACCAATGCAGAATGAAAACAGAACATACAAAGTGAATGCATTTATCATGAAAGGAATGTGGGCACCAAGTAAATGGAGAACTGCGGAACCAATGACGAGCATTCTGGGGGCCTTTCCTGGCAGGTTTGTCTCTTCTTGGTCAATCTAACAGGGCTGGATGAGATTCCTAACAGGGAGAGTACAGGGGAAAGAGAAGGTGGGGCAAAGGTAGAACCTTGGAGACTGTTCAACCTAAGGAATCATCAGAGGAAAGAAGACAGAGAAGGGTCAGGTAAAGACCCAGAATTAAGTGTGATGCATCTGAAGCTGGAGGAGAAAGTACAAAAGAGTACGAGGTGGTGAAAAGAGGTGACTGATTCACAGAGGGAAAAGAGGGAATTAAAACGACAAGAGGCCATTATGTTTGGTGAGTATGAGTCACTGATGACTTCCAGGGAAGCAGGCTCAGCAGAAGACGTGGCTTAGAAACAAGGGGTAAGTGGGCCAAGTGTGGCTTTTTTTTTTTAGCACTGGTGACATGTGACCTTGTTTGTAAGCAGCTTGGAAGGAGCCAATGGAAGAGATGATGGCTGGAATGTGGTCCTAGAGGGGGACTAGGTGAAGTGTGGAGGCAGGGAATTTTGGATTTGTGAGGAATCCTCTGTGCCCAGAATCCTGATTCTGAGAATACTGAGTAGAGTGAGAGCGCCAAGTTCTAATCAGATTGTCCCAATTTACTATAGTTAATGTAATTGTAATGGAATATTATTGTACGGTACAGATTAATTCTGAGGCAGTCAGGGAAACACAGGAAGCCTTGCATGAATCTGTGCAGAGCAAAAGAAGCAAGATGGAAATAATAGCACAACACAAGGATGACAACAATGGAAATGAAAAGATCACAAAAAGGAAGCTGCACTCTGAGAAGTGAAAAAACCAGTGAAGACCTAGGAGATCACGACACAGAACTTCTCTCAGCTGAAAGCTCATGGACTGTCTCAGGATACCTTACAGACTGTCGGATATGGTCCATATTTGTTTAATTGTTTGTTTTTTTCACAAAGAAGGGTTTCATCTAGAAAGAAGGAGAGGGAATTTACGATGACATAAAAACAAAAAGAATCAAAAAATACATTAAAAAATAAAATGAAAGTAGCCAAAAAAATGGAACAGGTAAAAAAAAAAGATAACCACAATTTTCTCAGTGAAGTCTACTCTCAATATGAGAAACAGGAGAAAGAAGTAGCTGGAAACTTGAGAGAGAAAAAGGTTTATGACAGCTACTAAGAAAACATAGGCAGGAATTTGCTTTATCTATAACTTTCCCCACTAAATTGAATTCTGCAAATATTGAGTACGCTCTAGATAAAATCCTTCTCACATTCATTATCTTCGTAAGGCTTCACCAATCAAAGGCTATACTCCAGCATGAATTATCTGAGGACAAATAAGTTCTGTTCTCTGGAAGTAAGGCCTTTTCACATTTTTTACAGATCTAAGGTTTCTCTCTAATGTGAACTGTCTGATGTGTAGTAAGTTCTGTTCTCTGGCAGAAGGCCTTCCCACATTCTTTACATTCATAGGGTTTCCTTCCATTGTGAATTCTCTGATGTCGAGAAAGTTGTGAACTATCACGGAAAGCCTTCCCACAGTCATGACATTCATAAGGTTTCTCTCCAGTATGAATTCTCTGATGTAGAGTAAGTTGTGAACTCTGGCTGAAAGCCTTCCCACAGTCAAAACATTCATAAGGTTTCTCTCCAGTGTGAATCCTCTGATGCAGAGTAAGCTGTGAGCTCCGGCTAAAAGATTTCCCACATTCAAAACATTCATAAGGTTTCTCTCCAGTATGAATTCTCTGATGTTGAGTAAGAATTGTGAAGCGACTAAAGGCCTTCCCACATTCAAAACATTCATAGGGTTTCTCTCCAGTGTGAATTCTCTGATGTCGAATAAGCTGTGAGCTCTCATGGAAGGCCTTCCCACATTCTTTACATTCATAAGGTTTGTCTCCATTATGAATTGCCTTATGCCTACTAAGTCCTGTACTCCAGCTGAAGGATTTCCCACATTCATTACATTCATAAGGCTTTTCTCCTGTATGGATTCTCTGATGTTGAGTAAGAATTGTGAAGCGACTGAAGGCCTTCCCACATTCGTTACATTCATAAGGTTTCTCTCCTGTATGAATTCTATGATGTAGAGTAAGTTGTGAGCTCTGGCTGAAAGCTTTCCCACATTCATTACATTTATAAGGCCTCTCTCCAGTATGAATTCTCTGGTGTTCAGTAAGTATTGTGAAACAACTGAAGGCCTTCCCACAGTCATTACATTCATAAGGCTTCACTCCAGTATGAACACTCTGATGTAGAGTAAGTTGTGAGCTCTGACTGAATGCCTTCCCACATTCTTTGCATTCATAAGGTTTCTCCCCAGTATGAATTCTCTGATGTAGAGTAAGTTGTGAGCTCTGACTGAAGGCTTTCCCACATTCTTTGCACTCATAAGGTTTCTCTCCAGTATGAATTCTCTGATGTACAGTAAGTTGTGACTTCTGGCTAAAAGCCTTTCCACATTCATTGCATTCATAAGGTTTTTCTCCAGTATGAATTCTCTGATGTCGTGTAAGTTGTGAGCTCCCATGGTAGGCCTTCCCACACTCAAAGCATTCATAAGGTTTTTCCCCAGTGTGAATTCTTTGATGTCGGGTAAGGTCTATGATCTGGGTGAAGGCCTTTCCACATTCCTTACATTCATAAGGTTTTTCTCCAGTATGAATTCTTTGATGTCGGGTAAGATCTGTGACTCGGGTAAAAGCCTTCCCACATTCACTACATTCATAAGGTCTCTCTCCAGTATGAGTTGTCTGATGTTGAATAAGTCCTGTGGTCCGTCTAAAGGCCTTCCCACATATCTTACATTCATAAGGTTTCTCTCCAGTATGAATTCTCATATGTTCAATAAGTTGTGAGCGCTGGCGAAAGGGCTTCCCACATTCAGTACATTTACGGGGTTTCTCTCCAGTGTGAATTCTGTAATGGGAAGTAATAAATGAACTGGAGTTAAAAAGCTTTCTCATTCACTACACTGGGGAGATTTCTCTTAAGTATGTATAGTACAATAACCAATAGGATCTAAACACAACTCACCCTAACTTAGAAAATAACTTCACTGAGTCTCTGCATCTGAAACTCTTTTATCTGGGTATCCCATATATCTTTCCCACAGAGACTCTTCCTTGTGGAAAAAGACTGACCCTCCATGGAAGCTTCTACCAGACTTAGTGCTTTCATGGCCTCTCACTTTAATGGCACTTTTCCTCAGGGTGTTTTTTACTTGCCTAGAATGTTTTTCCACATTTCTCTGCCACCTCTTTAACTGGGAGTCACATTCTGAGGTTTCTCCCAACTTGAAGACATAGGGAAGTTCCTTTGTCAGTGTTTCCAACGACGATTCCTCCACCAAAATGGCAATCTTTGAAGTTGGCTCCTTGGTTTCAGATGCTACCTCCAAGTCTGAAAGAAATAAAATGAGTCAAGAACCCTGCTTCTCTGAGAAACCATGTCTGCATAGTCTTTTGGAATTTACCAAAAACTTTCACACTCATTATCCTTTGCCAAATGAGGAAAGTGAGGTTTAGAATGATTTGCTGACCTGCCAAAGGTCACAATGCCAATGTCAAAGCTGAGTCCAGGGAACTGGACTTTGGCCCTTAAGCTCCATACACTTCTCATTAGAGTACACTGCCCCTCTCCACAAAGCAGCGTATTTATCCTGTGTTTCTGTGAAATGCAGAGGTAGGATCAAAGAGTGGAAACTACAGGGGAACCCCTTTCGGCTTAATCGAAGGACCTGTATTCCAACAATAAGTCCTGTTCATTCTATGGGCTGGACAAGATCTGAGACCATTTAGTCCAGGGATTCTTAACCATGTAGAGTCCATGGAGTCAAGGAAGAATATGACATCTTTGTTTTCAGTAAGCTCTAAACCAGACTTAGCATTTCCTTCAGTTATTAAAAAAAAACTAAACAACTATCTCAGGATATGTTCATGGGCTTCACTAAGCTACCCAAGGGGTCTAGGATACAAAAAAAAAAGTCTTCAAAGTCCCTGACCCAGCCAGTGCCCTCACTGCTCAAATGAGGAAACCAAGTTCAAGGGGGGGCTAAATGACCTGCTGAAGGTCATGGGACTCAAACTTGGGAAGAGTAACTTCCCTCCCATTGGGAGGCAAGAATCTGGAAATACGTGAGCAGAGGTTGGACGGCCGTCGGTTCAAGGGAACATTACAAGGATTCTTGCACAGGATGTGAGGTGACATGGGGCTGTTCCTCAGTGTCCTTCTGATTTCAAATCTCTAAGACTTCAAACCCTCCTTATTCCTCATAAAGGCAAAGCTAAGGGTTAGAATGACAGGAGTAATAAGGGGCTTAGTTAGCTCTTTTTCTCCCTTGCCTCCAGGCCCCAGTTGCCTCCAGGCTCTTTTCTGAGCCAAACTCCCACCTGCTCTCTGCACTCAGTCAGTCAATAAACATTTATTAAGCACCATCGTGTGCCAGGCGCCATGGTAAGCAATGGGGATACAAATGTAACTGAAAAGACAGTTTCTGCTCTCAAACAGCTGAAGAAGGTGAAAAGAGGGTTAGGAAGAGGGGGAGATGGAGGAGGGGGAAAGGAGAGTAAAGGCTGGTCCCAGTGGAAGGGCCCAGTAGACCAGGTCTGCAGCCAGGAGGGCAGCCTGCAGAGGAGTGGGCCAGGCTCGCCCACACAACGCACGCCCCAATGCACTAAGATAACTGGTGGACTTCACTGAAAGAAGATAGAGAATGGGGTCGTTGCCACTGAACCTGAGGCAGAAACCATGCGGATATTCAAAGACAGGAAGAGGGTGAAATTTACAGCAAGACCATCAAACCTGCATTCAATCTTTTTTTTTAATATAAATTTATTTCTTTTTAGTTTTCAATATTCACTTCCACAAGTTTTTGAGTTCCAAATTTCTCACCCCTCCCCCCACCCCAAGATGGCATGCATTCTGAATACCCCTTCCCCTGGTCTGCCTTCTCTTCTATCTCTCCCCCCTCCCTTCTCTTATCCCCTTCCCCTTCTATTTTCCTGTAGAGCAGGACAGACTTCTGTACCCCATTTCCTGTATTTCTTATTTCCCAGTTGCATGTGAAAACATTTTTTTTAAAACATGTGTTTTTAAAACTTTGAGTTCCAAATTTTCTCCCTTCCTCCCTCCCCACCCACCCTCATTGAAAAGGCAAGCAACTCAATATAGGTTGTACATGTGCAGTTATGCAAAACACTTCCTTAGTAGACATGTTGTGAAAAACTAACTCTATTTCCCTTAATCCTATCCTGCCCTCCCATTTATTCTATTCTTTCTTTTGACCCTGTCCCTCCTCAGAAGTATTTGCTTCTGATTACCCTCTTTCCCAATCTGCCCTCCTCTCTATCACCCCCTGCTCTCTTGTCCCCTTCTCCCCCTATTTTCCTGTAGGGTAAGACAGATTTCCATACCCAATTGAATGTGTATGTTATTCTCTCCTTAAGCCAAATCCTATGAGAATAAGATTCCCTCATTCCCTCTCACCTTCCCCTGTTTCCCCTCCACTGTGAGAGACTTTTCTTTTGTTTTTTTTTTTTGTGAGATAATTTACCCCATTCTACCTCTCCCTTTCTTCTCTGAGTATCATCCTCTCTCATCCCTTAATTTTATTCTCCAGATATGACCCCTTAATCTTCAACTCACCCTGTGCCCTCTATCTATATATACATACATACATTTTTTTTTCCTTCAACTACCCTAATACTGACAAAGTTCTCATGAGTTACAAATATCATCTTTCCATGCAGGAATGTAAACAGTTCAATCTTAATAAGTCTCTTATGATTTCTCTTTCCTGTTTACCTCTTCATGTTCCACTGGAGTCCTGTATTTGAAAGTCAAATTTTCTGTTTAGCTCTGGTCTTTTCATCAGGAATGCTTGAAAGTCCTCTATTTCACTGAATGACCATTTTTTCCCCTGAAGGATTATACTCAGTTTTGCTGGGTAGGTGATTCTTGGTTGTAATCCTATCTCCTTTGCCCTCCGGAATATTATATTCCATGCCCTGCGGTCCTTTAATGTAGAAGCTGCTAAATCTTGTGTTATCCTGATTGTGTTTCCACAGTACTTGAATTGTTTCCTTCTGGCAGCTTGTAATATTTTCTCCTTGACCTGGGAACTCTGGAATTTGGCTACAATATTCCTAGGAGTTTTCCTTTGGGGATCTCTTTCAGGAGGAGATCTGTGGATTCTTTCAATTTCTATTTTGCCCTCTGGTTCTAAAATATCAGGGCAGTTTTCCTTGATAATTTCTTGAAAGATGATGTCTAGGCTCTTTTTTTGATCATGGCTTTCAGATAGTCCAATAATTTTTAAATTCTCTCTCCTGGATCTATTTTCCAGGTCAGTTGTTTTTCCAATGAGATATTTCACATTGTTTTCTAATTTTTCATTCTTTTGGATTTGTTTTACAGTGTCTTGATTTCTCATAAAGTCACTGTTTTCCAATTGCTCTATTCTAATTTTTAAGGAAGTATTTTCTTCAGTAATCTTTTGGACTTCCTTTTCCATTTGGCCAATTTTTTCTCTCATTGGCTTTTTGGACCTCTTTTGCCATTTGGGTTAGGCTGTTTTTAAGGTGTTATTTTCTTCAGTATTTTTTTGGGTCTCCTTTAGCAAGCTGTTGACTTGTTTTTCATGATTTTCTTGCATCACTCTCATTTCTCTTCCCAGTTTTTCCTCTACTTCCCTTACTTGCTTCTCAAAATCCCTTTTGAGCTCTTCCAAGGCCTGGGACTGATTCATATTTTTCTTGGAGGCTTTGGATGTAGGAGCTTTGACTTTGTTGTCTTCTTCTGGTTGTATATTTTGATCTTCTTTTTCACCAAAGTAAGATAATATAGTCTGACTCTTTTTGTGCTGCTTGCTCATGATCCCAGCCAATTACTTGAGTTTTAAACTCTTTTAAGGTAAGAGTCTGCTTCCAATGTGGAGAGTGTACTGTCCCAAGCTTCAGGGGTTTGTGTAGCTGTTTTCAGAGATACTTGTAGGGACCTGTAAATTTTCAGTTCTTCCAAGGTGGTATGATAAGGGGCGAGATGTTTACTCCTTTCCTGGCCTGTGATCACAAGTATTCCTTTCTGTCCCGTAACTGTGAGGAGGGGTTCCTCTCCACGGCCACTACAAGCTCCACCACGCCAGCACTCCTCCTCAACCCAGCACTGCCGCCCAGAACTGTGACCTAGATCCACACACGGGCAAAGCAAGAGATTCCTGCCTCAGCACTGGCAAAGAGATCCCTGCAATCCCTCTCTGATCAGCCACTGGATTCCCCCTCAGTCTGTGGGCCGGAAGCTCGGAAGCAGCTGCCCCCAGGGCCAGCTCTTGGGGAATGGAGCTGACCCCGCCTTCCTCTCTGACCGACAGAAACAGACTTTTCCCACTGACCTTCTAAGTTGTCTTTGGCATTTGTGGATTGAGGAGTCTGGAAATCTCCACAGCTGCCCGCGATTCAGTCCTCTGAGGCCTGCTCCAGGTTTGCTGCGGCCTGCGCGCCCACGCTGCGCTGCACTGCGCTCCCAGCCCGCATGATACACCTTTCTGATCAATCATCCAGGTTGTCTTGGCCTGGAAATTTGTTTCACTCTGTCTTTTTGTGGGTTCTGCTGCTTCAGAATTTGTTTAGAGCCATTTTTTATGAGTATTTGGAGGGGTTTGGGGGAGAGCTCAAGCAAGACACTGCTTTCACTCTGCCATCTTGGCTCCGCTCCCCCTGCATTCAATCTCTGGGGACAACTAGAATGTATTTTTGAAGGGAAGGTTACTGAACACCTAGACAAGAAAGTCAGCATTTTTCCTTTAAAAACACAAAACATGACAAAACATGGGAGCATTCATGTTAGAAGACATATGAGGAAAGAGGGCACATTAATGCATCATTGGGGTTGGCAGCTGAGCCAACCATTCTGGAAAGCAGCATGGAACTAAGCTAAGTGACTAAAATATCCAGACTCCTTGGCAGCAAGGCGGCTCCGTAGGTAGAGCACTAGGCCTGGAGGAACAAAGACGCAAGTTCAAATCCAGCCTCAGACACTTCCTAGCTGTGTGATCCTGGGGAAGTCACTCAACATCTGCCTCATTTTCCTCAACTGTAAAACAGGGATGATCATAACAGCACCTTGCACCCAGGGTTGTTGTGAGGATCAAATGAGTTAATATTTGTAAACCTACAGCCTCCAGTGTGCAGAAACAAATGCCCAAAGTTAGGCCACAAACAGAAGGAAGCAGAGGTCCTGACCCAGACTGCTCCTCATGAAAATGACAGAGGTTTGGGACTGTGGAATGAAGCCCGTTAATGGAAGGACTATACACAGGTCTACCCAAAAGAAACAGGGTACATAAGAAGCACTGTATATGAAGAAGTTATACAAGTATACAATGATTTTTGTTGTTGGGTCATTTTTTCAGGCAGCAGCCCATGCAATGATTACAACAGAAATGGAAAGAAGTGGCACCACAAAACAATGAGAACAGAATGCTGCAAGAATGACTAACTGAACAAAAAAGCATTTATTAAGCACCAAGTGTGTACCAAGTGCTTCCCTGAGCACTGGAAGTTCACAAGGAGCTCCAAAGGAGTTCCCACTCTAACGAGGTTTCTCTCAGGGGATCTTGCAGGCAAGAACATGAGAGCTATGGACAGTGAATGGCAAGATCAGCAGAGAGGGAGCGATAGAGCAGATCAGGGAATGGGTAAGCTGGGTAACTGAGGGGTCATTGTTCACCACAGAAATGGAATTCATCAAGTGCAAGGGCAGGCTTGGGGTGAAGGCGGCCTGACTGTGGATCAGACACTAAATTCCTTGGGTAGTGACAGAGAATGACCCAAGGGTGGGCAAAGAGTGGTCCCCAGGAACAGGCTCGGGGGAAGACTCAGAAAGGAGTGACAGGGAGGGCAGGCAAGAAGCAGCCGACTTCTCTGGGGCTAAGGTATCGCACAGGGGGCCAGGCTTCCTTGGTTGAATCTGGATGCCTGGGAGAAAGGCTGACTGCCAAGAATGACTTGTTAGTAGAAGAGGACAGGCCTCCGGACTTTACAGACAGCAGTCAGGCTGGCCCAGGCCTTCTCATACCCAACCAGCCATTGTCCCATTAACGAGTCCCGGAGGTGGGAGGGACCCACTCTTTGCTCTGCTGACGTCCTCCTTAGGGTGCCCTTCCTAAACTGCGGGAACCAAAGCTGTGTTCAGGCCACGGCAGACATCAGAGGGAGGGCTTGCTCACTGCAGGAAGCTGTGCCTCAAAGGCAGGGTCTAGGTAGCTTTCGGAGCTCCTCCTACGAGGGGCACTGGTGTGCATGCCCAGGGCTTCTCCGGACCAGCGGCCGTCTAATCATGGCGCCTCCATGTATGAGACCTGATGTTTCTCCCTTTGTGATTTCACCTTCTAATTCTCTGAACTGTCAAAATGGCTTCTGGTCTTCAAGCTGTCACCCAGTAGGCCTGCAATCTCTCTTGGATCATCTGCAAATCTCATTAAGTCCTTTGCTTCTTGTCCAAGGCCTGGTCACCAACAATACACAGTACCAATACTGGGGCAGTGTGATGGAAACCTCGGTCCAAGGCAACACCCACCCACCAAGGACTGCTCCTGTCATCTGGCCCTCTGATGGCTTCAGAATACATCCAACTGTCCTGTCCTCCAGCACATGGCACGAGAGACATGACAGGGATGTTTGTGAACACTCAGATGAACTAGGTGGGTCCTCCCCAGGGGCGTTGTAGCCCAGCAGGGGCCAAGGGAGTCGGGCTTTGGTCACTCCCGGTCTTGGCCCATCTTCAACCTCTCCCTGCCCACTGGCTCCTTCCCCACAGCCTTAAACATGCCCACATCTCCCGACCCCGCCATCCCCTCAAACTACCATGCCACGCCTCTCCTCCCTTTATGAACCGAATTCTTTGTCTACACCGTCTATGCTCCTGCCTCATCTGCTCTCTTCTCACTCACTACTCAGCCTGTTGCAGACTGGCCTCTGATCGCATCATTTGACTGGAACCATTCTCTCCAAAATGGCCAACTGTTGTGGGCCTGGAACTAGGGAAGCATAAATTAGCTCCTCAGTCCTCCCAGAGCATCAGCCAGTGATGCAGACTCGAGGCAGGTGGGGATAACTGACCCCACATGGACTGATCTGGGACCCTCCCGTAGGCCCCTTGGGCAAGGGAGAGATGGTTATTAAGACTCTGGGCCAGGAGCTCTTGGGATCCCTGGGAACCTCTTTGAAAAGGACCCTGCGTTTCCTTGGTCAGGGAAGCCCAGAGGCAGAAGCCTAGATGAGGAAGAGCACTCCAGGCATGGGGACAATGGAGAAAATGTGGGGAGTCAGGGGATGGAGCAGACAGGAGGCGGTGTCACTGACTGGAAGAGCTCATATCAGTGGGTGAGGTCTAGGAGAACTGGAGAGGTCGGAGGGGGCTGGCTTCTCAAGGCTTTGAACACCAAACACAGGGTTGGCTCTTTGATCCTGGAGTCGATAAGGGAGTGATGAAGTCTACTGATGAGGTGGAGGAGTTATGAGGTCAGACCTGCACTACTGGCAGGTGAGTGGAGGATGAACTGGAAGGGGAGATGTGCGGCAGGCAGACCCCTCCACCCCACCCAGCAGCTGCTGCAGCAGCCGAGGTGCAAGGTGATGAGGTCTGCCCCAGGGAGGTGGCAGTGTCAGAGAATAGATGAGAGATGTCGAAAAGGTAGGAACGACAAGACTTGGTACAGAGAGGTCGATTGGTGGAACTGAGTACCTAGTACACAAAAGCAAATTATCTAGTTCTCCAGATCAGATAAACAGAATACCCATCGACTGGGGTAAGCACTGGCTATTTGGCAAAAGCAGCTGGGAAAACAGGATAGCAGCCAAAGAAATCAGATCTGACCAACGTTTCACACCATAAACCAAAATGAGCTGCAAAGGAATATGTGACCAACGTGTAAACTGCCATGTCACAAACAAACTAGAGGCACATGGAAAAAACCATCAGACACAGACCTGAAAAGTTCATGACCAGACAAGGAACAGCAAAGAAGACAAAGCATGTGCACAAACGAATCCCATTAACAGGGGGAAGTTTCTCTGATGAAGGTTGGTCTCCAAACACGTGTAAGCATCTGGTTCAGGATGTGGCGGACAGAGTACTAGCCCAGAGCTGAGGACCTGAGTTCAAATTTGGCCTCAGACACGGCCTCGCGACTTGACCCTGGCCCAGCCATTTAGCCTGCTGGAGGAGCCACGCGTGGGCGCCACCATTCTGCAAAACTACATGGCGTGACACACAAGAAGGGACCGAGCAGTGCATGCCCCTCGGCCTAGCTGGGCCACTGCTACCTGTGCCCAAAATGGCCCAAGGAACAAGGAGAAGGTCTCCTGTGAACAAAAATACGACGGCAGCTCTTCTGAGGGCGAGGTCCCTGCACTGGCCTTCGCCGCGTGCTCTCCACCAAGAATGACCCACTGCCTCCCAGGTTTCTTCACGTGTACTGTTGTTGTGAGGTCATTTTTCAGTCGTGTCCAACTCTTCCTGACCCCATTTGGGATTTTCTAGGCAAAGATACTGGAGGTGTTTGTCATTTTATTCTCTGGTTCATTTTACAGACACGGAAACTGAGGCAAACAGGGTGAAGTGACTAGCCCAGGGTCACACAGCTAGTAAGTGCCTGAGGCTGGATTTGAACTCAGGAGATGAGTCTTCCTGACTCCAGGCTTGGCGCTGTGTGCACTGTGGCGCCCCCTGGTGGCCCCATCTCTAACTGTGCCCTCTTAATATACAAAGCAGCCCCATCTTCCCCTTTGACTTATCGGGTTTTGTGGGAATCAGGCACACACCCCCAGAGCCACACTCCCATCATGATCTCGCCCCTCCATCCTCAGTGATGCCCTCCAGGCCATCTGGCTTCTGGTGCTGCCCACAATCGGGGAATCTGCGTCCTGGCAACCGCGGCCACTGGCCTCGCCAATGACTCCTCTCTTGGGGCCACGGGGCATCTCCAGCCTGCTGGACACGTCCCAGCGTTGTCCCCTGTCGGATGCTCCCTCCACTCCATTCTCACCTGAATCCCTAGGAATCCCCTGAAGTGGCTGGGTGTATGCAAATCTGCTCGTGTAACACTAAAAACTGAGTAAAAGGTAGTCATCAGTTCTCACCCAATGGAAACACACAGGGCAACTGAATAATTTGTCCATGTCTGGAGAATTCCTCATTCACTTCTGTCCACATCGTTCTCCAGCTTCTTCTGACACAGCCCCTCCGTCCTCCTCCTCCTCCTGGGGCCACAAGGAGAAAACCGTGACTGCAGACAGCCTGGGCTAAGCATCTCCATGCCTTTGGACCAGACAGGCCTCCGAGGCTGTTCCTCAAAAACGCTCCAACACCCCTTAGAGCTTTGAGGAGAACGGCAAAGTGCTACAGATGGCCCAGGGACTGACAGCGAGTGCGGACCTGCACACGTGTGTGTACATATACACACACACTCACGCACACAGAGGTGGCTGCATCCGCACAGCCATGATAGCACAGCTGTCTCTGAGGCAGACAGACAAGGGAAGAGGAGGCTTCCGAGGGCCGGACAGACCTGTGGAGCTCAGGGCAGCTGCCCGGCCAAGCCTGTGAGCATTCTCCCCATGAATGACAGATCCACCGAGCTACTGATGGCTCAAAGGACGGCTCACCTGCACTTGGCATCTGGGGGACATCCCCCCCTGGCATCCAAGGGGCTTCTCCTCTCTCCAGCTGGCAGATCACCTCTGGCTTGGAAAGGGCCAGGCCTGTTCATGGAAAAGATCTGCCATCAGAGAGTCCCCAAAGAGCTCCAACCCAGCCCCTTGGGAATGCCTCAGGACCCCCAAAGGTGCTCCAGGTCTGGTGCCTGGAAGGGGTTCATGGGGCAGGGCCTTGATGGGTTCAGGTGCCTGGGTGAGAACCTTGGAGTGGGGGAGGGGCAAGCAAATGCCAGATGCAGGCAGCCACACCCCTCACCTGGGAACAGGTGGCCAGGTGAGCCAGGAAAGGAGGGGCAATCTGGGGGGCCAGACCCTTCCCCCCAGCTCATTCTAAGAGAGGGCAGATCCTGGGGGGCAGGGACCCTCACCCAGGCAGGCCAAGTGCCCAAAGTTCTCCAGCATCACCTCCCGGTACAGCTCCTTCTGGGGAGTGGCCAGGCGCCCCCACTCCTCGGGGGTGAAGGTCACTGCCACGTCCTGGAAGGTCACAGAGCCCTGGAAGACCAAGCACACACCAGCTGAGGTGGGTCCTCGGGTGACCTCAGGGGTTCCCCCCAGGCACTGTCCATCCCTCTGTCCGTCCGTCAGTCTGTCCAGGAGGTCTGTGCTGAATCCGGCAAATCCCAAAAACAAGGACCTCAGAGCCAGCCCGTGGGCACACCCCCATTTCACAGACGGGAGACTGAGCCCAGCCACAGCTGAACCCAACGCTGCAGTTGCCTACGAGCCTCGAAGTCTACAGCGCAACCACGTGGCGCCCCAAGGGGAGGCGGGGCTGGAGGCCGGCACCCAAGGCGCCCCCTGCTGGCCGGCTCACTCACCTCGGGCCCGGGGGCCATGCCTCCCTCCTCTCCAGGAGAGTAGAGCTGGGTACTCCAGGGGAGTAGAGCTGGGTACTCCAGGGGCGGGGCTGGGGAGGGAAAGAAAACTGTGAGCACATGTAGGTATGGGGGTGTGGCCCCGGGCAGCCACGCCCCATACACGTCCTCAGGGATAGAGCCCTTGGGCGGTAAGCGAGAAATCTGCGCATGAGCAACCAGCCTCCGGCCCCGACCCTGACAACCAGCGGCAGGGGCGGCCGTGCCGCTGATTGGTTTCCTAGCCTCACACCCTTTCTACCGAACCAATCAACACGTCCGCTTCCTTTGTCTTCTCCCCCCATTCCCCGGAGAATCCCGCCCCCCGCCTCCTCCTGCCTCAGCTCGGCCCCCAGCTCTCGCTCACCCGGCCCCGGACTTGGGGTTCGGACCCCGGCGACGGTGGTAGCTGAAGGAACGGAATTGAGGCGGCCACGAGCCTGCGCCCAGGACGGAGGGGCGGAAGTTACGTGTATACGGGCAGGGAGTGTTCCGGCACCGGAACCGCACCGGAAGGCCGGCAGCCGCGCTCTCAAGGCCTTCTGGGAAATGTAGTCCAGAGGCTCAGAGGGCAGGAGTGGGGCGAGCTGCTGGGCTCTGGACCTCCGCTCGCGCGGGGACACCCCCCCCCCCACTCAAGGGAGAGGAGCAGGAACGGGAAGGAATGGGAACGAGCTCCTTCGAGCGCCGCCCACCCACTCCCTCGGAGGTGGGGCTCCTTGCTGGGGAGGGGCCCGCCTCTGGCTCACACAAGCCCTGCACACAGCAGGAGCCTAAGCAGTGCTTGCTGGCTCTGACTTCCCAGCGAACCTGGACGGAAAGCGGCGCTTCCTGCAATGCCCGGGGGCCGAGGCGTGGCCAGCAAGCATTGAGTAAGCGCCTGCTGTGTGCCGAGCTCCGCCGCCCCGGGTAGGCTCCGGAGGTTCGCCAAGGCTGCTTGGCTGACCGTGAGGGGAGGCGGCCTTTGGTACCGAGCGAACTTTTCCTAGAACCCCGCGGGAGCGGCAGGGATCTTCAAGCGTCATTTACGCTCATCACTCTTTGGAGCTGCGACAGCAATCAGACCCTCAGCCAGGGCTACACAGGTCTTCCTTCTACTCTAGCCACGCTCTCCCCTTTTGCCCATCTTGACGCCTGGAGGGGCCAGTTCGGCCCTACAGTGTCCTCTTGAGTCCCTTGCCCCCGGTCCTATGTAAGGTCGAGTCCTGCAAAGGCTCAGCCCGGGAGCGCTCCCACCGCGGGGAGCCGAGGGGGAGAAATTCACACAAGTGATCCATTGCAGATCACCCCCAGTCCTGCTCGGCGTCCTCCCCTGCCCCTCATCTCAGAGCCTTGCCTTGTGCGTCACTAAAAACTCTGCCCGGTCTAGGGGAGCTCCCTCTCTTCCCCCCTTCCCCATCTCACCCCATCTCACAGGATAGCCTCGGTCCCTGGCTCCTCCATCAGCCACCTCAAGAGGAAAGGAGGCAGTCCTCCTGGCCAAGCAAACCCCTCTACCTGCAAACGCCACCCCATTCCGCCCACCTCTCACCTGTCTTCACTCCCCCGGACTTGCCATCCAGGAGTCCTCACTTGTTCCTTCCATCCCTGCTTTCATCCCTTATTTCTTCTGCCTTTTCTGACTAAACCCCATGAAAAGGTCACCCGTTGTGGGTACCTCCACTTGCTTTCCTCTCACTCTCTGGATTCTCTGTCATCTGGCTTCCGACCTTCTTATCCAACCCAAACTGCCCTCTCCAACGGCCAAATCCTCTTTTCTCAGTCGTCATCCTTCTTGACCTCTCTGCAGCCTCAAACACTGCCCACTCCCCTCCTCTTGATAGTCATGTCCAGCTAAGTTTTTGAGACAACTCTCTCCTGGTTCTCCTTCCTACCTGAAAGCTCCTTCTCATTCTCCTTTGCTGGATCTCCATCTAGGCCACACCCTCTAACCACAGGGTCCCTCAGGGTTCATCCTAGACCCTCTTCTCTTCTTCCTTTATGCTGCTTCACTTGGGGATCTCATCCGCTTCCATGGGTTTAATGATCATGCCTGTGCCAATGATTCTCATATCTACCTTTCCTGCTCCAACTCTGCTGACCTCCAGTCTTGCATCTCCAACTGCCTTTCAAACATCTTGAACTGGACATCCAGTAAACCTCTTAAACTAAACAAGTCCAAAACACAATTCATTATCTTTCCCCCTAACTACCTCCCTTTCCCTATTAGAGAAGATGGCAATACCATCGTCCCAGTGCCCAAGACTCACAACCTAGAAGTTATCCTGGACTCCTCACTATCTCTCACTCCTCATATCCAATATGGTGCCAAGGCTATTGATTTCACCTTTATATCATTTGTTGAATACTACCCCCACATCTCTTCTGAGATACTGCCCCTACTGTGGGGCAGACCTTCATCACCTCACACCTGGACTGTTGCAATAGCTGCCTGCCTCAGTCTCTCCCCACTCCAACCCATCCTCCATTGAGCCACTAAAGAGATTTTCCTAAAGCACAGGTCTGACCATGTCCACTGTCCTACTCAGTAAACTCTGGTGGTTCCCTATCAATTATTGTGACCAGCAGTTCCAGAGGATTGCTGATGAGGCATGCTAACTGCTACCTCTTGACAAAGTGGATGGATTCTGGGAACAGAATGAGACATGAAAAGGTTTTTAGACATGGCCAACATGAGAACTTGTCTTGCTTGACTAAATATTCTTTTTAAAAGGATTTTTTTTCCAATGGCAAGGTGTGGGTGGGAGGGAGAGTGTGATAATTTTGGTTTTAAGAAATAAATGTCATGATGTTGCAGTTATAAATGATAGGACTTCAACATTTAGTCATTTAGGCTAAGTAGTCCTAATGACCTCCTAAATCATTCTGACCACGTCCATCACTTAAATGATTGTAGCTCTAGATTGGATGGGACAACTGAAATAGCTTTGAGCCAACATTCAATCCTGGGGTCTCCAATTGCCAATTCAAATGCACAGCCAATTTCTGGTCCTGATAAGCAAATCCCCTTCAAGTCTGGTATCATATTGTGTTTGTTTGAGTAAATATCCTAATCTAATACAATTTCCTGGGACTAAAAAAAATCTTGACACTTGTCTAAAATTTGGAAGGGAAAATTTTGAGCTGCTTAGGTGGAAACTTTACTGAATTCACTGTAATGGTAGTGTTTTAAGATTATACTTTGGAGGCTTGTGGGTACTGAAGGGTCATTTGTTATCTGGAGTTTGCCAATTTTTAATATTGTTCTTTTTAATATAAATTTGAAATTCATAAAGTATTTCTTGTGAGAAATGATTCATTTGGACCCCTACTGGGTCCAGTGTTGAGATATAGATCAGGACAACTGGAGATGGCCCAGGATGCAGCAGGAGACCTTGGCTTTTTTAAGCTAAGGTCGTTAACAGGTCTCATTTTGACTGAGGCAACTCCCAATCAGTGATTAAGGTTAGGTAAGAAATGAGGCAGAGAATGGCCTCTTTGACCTAGTCCCAGCCTCCAACCAACACCCACTTCCCTCAGGCTTCACTTGGATTTTTTTTTTTTCATTCTGTTCCCTCAAGGGTCCTTGAGTCTGAGGGGCAGGACACTTTTCGGGACTTGGGGATTTGGTTTCCCTGTCCAGTTGCCTGACTTATCAATTTAATTTTTCAACTTACTTTCAACAACTTGCATCTTTGCACTAACAAGCCAGAAAGCCAAATATGGGCAGAGAAATTCTATTTTTGTTTATTGGGAAACTAAAGTATAGCTTAAAAATTAAATAGATTTCTTTTGCACTCCCATGTATTTTCTTTTTACACATTTACAAACAACCCTCTGAGGATGGCTGTAAAGGCTTTGCCAAACTGCCAGAGAGGTTCAGAAACCAATAAGAACCCCTGCTGTATGTCAGGTACGGGGAGGGGAACAATGAGGCTGTCAAGGTCGACTGGTCTTATCATTGAGGGATTTAAAGGCTAAACAGGCTCCTGGATTGGGCCTTCAAGGTGATAAGGAGCATGTAGGAGTGCCTGCTCAGACCAGAACTTCAAGAATAGATGGAGATGTAATGGAGACAGGGACAGCCATGAGGAGATGAGGGGAATTAGGCCACAGAGGTGCCTAGGGCTGGCACAAGAGTAGTGGCCCTCATACAGGTGGAGAGAGGAGTGCATGGCCGCAGGAGAGCTGGGTGAGGCAGGACTGACCAGATCTGGCACTTGGGGGCTTAGACAGAGGGAGAGCTGTGGGTTGGGACCCCTCGAGATTGGAATGATGGCAGCATCTTTGACAGAAATAGCTGAGCTCAGAAGAAGTGAGAGGTGGGAGCAAGTTAACATCTAGAGATGACTGCAATGACAAAAGGCAGGAATAACGCTTTTGTAGAGGCATGTTAGAGGTTTATATGCTGCCCATCCTTTAATGGTTTCAGAGGGTGCAGTGTTCACACCAAATGGCAACATTTAATGCAGAAAAGACACTGAAGGCCATCAGTCTTGGATGTGAAAAAAGTCTGGATCATGGATTAATTCTATTGAACCATTGATACTTTGACTCAATGTAACATTAAGTATTTTTAAAAATGCTTGCTGTGTGCCAGCGCACACCAAAACAGTCCCTACCCAGACGGAGCTAACATTCAAATGTGGGAGACATGAGTACAACATAAATACCAAATTGATGGGAGACAGCCATAGAGGGGAACGTGCTGGGGCTGGGGGACCAAGAATGGCCCTTTAGTGGATCCTTAAAGGAAATCGGGGTAAGAGTCAGGGGATGGTAGGCAAAGCCTTCCCAGCCTGAGAAGAAGGCAGTTTAAGGTGTGGGGACAAAAGATACTGTGTTTAAGGAACAGCAAGTAGTGCTTCGAGGGGAGTCAAGTATAAGAAGATCAGAAAGGCAGGAAGGAGTCAGGTTGTGGAGAACTGTAAAGGTCAAACGGAGGACTTTACATCTGGTCTCAGAGGAAATGGGGACTCACTAGGGAGCAGATACTCCCCAGTATCCCTAGTCGATCCTCACACCTGTGCTTTGGTGGGTGTGGAGGGTGGACTGGTATAGAGACCTGGGATGATGCAACAAAATACAAGACTGTTGCAATAATCCAGGAGGAAGGTGAGGAGGACCTGAACAAGATGGTGGCCAAAGGGGACAAATACCAGAGTTGTGGAGAAAGAAATGCCAAGTTTGGCAAGGTAGGAGACAAGGAATGATGCCAGACTGCAAGCCTAGGTGTCCTCCGTGGCAATGGAGATGTCTGGAAGACGGCAGACGTCCACGTAAGGAGGGTGGGTACCAGGGCAGGGGCATACTTGGACTAGTGGGACCAAGAAACCTCTTTACTGCCATAACAGTCACCACCACATTTCTATGCCTTCTCCCCCAACACCAATGAGATAAAAATAATGAAAAATCCTTAGATGTTCTGAATCTAGAGGTCATTGTAAAAAGGGAAAGGGGCCCAGCCCAACGGCTGCTTGAGGTCACCCTGTGCCTAAAGCAGGCTAGTTACCCAAACAGGGCTGAGGGAGATTCCCAACAGAGAGACAGTAAGGAAAAGAAGAAAGAGTCCAGGACAAAATCTTGGAGAATAATCTCTTTAATGAGTATGAGAAGAAAAACCAAGACACAACAAAGACAGAGAAGGTACAGTTAAAGATGAGGAGGAAAAATTGCAATGATCTAGAGAGAAAGGACAGGGGACTTCATGTCAATACTTAATTGTTTAAAGAAGAGAAAGGAGAATAAGGTTTCTTTCTTGCATGAATTCTTTGATGTACAATAAGTTGGGATCTCTGACTGAAGGCCTTCCCACATTCATGACATTCATAAGGTTTCTCTCCAGAATGAATTCTTTGATGGACAGTAAGTTGTGACCTCTGGCTAAAGGCCTTTCCACACTCATTACATTCATAAGGTTTCTCCCCCGTATGAATTCTCTGATGCCGCGTGAGATCTGTTGTCCGGATGAAGGCCTTTCCACATTCATTGCATTCATAAGGTTTCTCTCCAGTATGTATTTTCTGATGTACAGTAAGCTGTGATCTCTGCCTGAAGGCCTTGCCACAGTCATTGCAGTCAAAAGGTTTCTCTCCAGTATGAATTCTCCAGTGGAGAGTAAGCTGTGAGCTTCCATGGAAGGCCTTTCCACATTCAAAACACTCAAAACGTTTCTCTCCAATATGAATTCTCTCTTGTAGAGTAAGTTGTGATGTCCCACTGAAGGGCTTCTCACATTCTAAATATTCTAAAGTTTTCTCTCGGCTATGAATTCTCTTATGTAGAGTAAGACGTTTTCTCACGCTGAAGGTCTTTCCACATTCATTACATTCAAAAGGTTTCTCTCCAGTATGAATTCTCTTATGTAGAGTAAGACTTGTCTTCAAACGGAAAGCCTTCCCACATTCACTACATTCATAAGGTTTCTCTCCTGTATGAATTCTTTGATGTACAATTAGATGTGAGCTATGGCTGAAAGGCTTTCCACACTCATTACATTCATAAGGTTTCTCTCCTGTATGAGTAGCCTGATGTTGAATAAGTCCTGAGCTACTTCTGAAAGCCTTTGCACATTCATTACATTCATAAGGCTTCTCTCCAGTATGAATTCTTTTATGTACAATAAGTTGTGAGCTCTTGCTAAAGGCTTTCCCACATTCACTACATTCATAAGGCTTTTCTCCAGTATGAATTCTCTGATGTACAGTAAGTCGTGAGCTTCTACTAAAGGCCTTCCCACATTCGTTACATTCATAAGGTTTCTCTCCAGTGTGAATTCTCTGATGTTCATTAAGGCTTGACCTCTGGTGAAAAGCTTTCCCACATTCCTTGCATTCATAAGGTTTCTCTCCAGTATGAATTCTCTGGTGTTGAGTAAGATGTGAGCTCCAGTGGAAAGCTTTCCCACATTCAAAACATTCATAAGGTTTCTCTCTGGTATGAAGTTTCTGATGTCGAGTAAGATCTGTCCTTAAACTGAAGCCCTTTCCACACTGATCACATTCATAAGGTCTCTCTCCAGTATGAGTTGTCTGATGCTGAATAAGTCCTGTTTTCACAATGAAGGCCTTCCCACATTCACTACATTCATAAGGTCTTTCTCCTGTATGAAGTCTCTGATGTTGAGTCAGGTGTGATCGCTGATTAAAGGCCTTCAAACACTCACTGCACTCATAAGGTTTCTCTCTGGTATGAATTCTCTGATGTCGAGTAAGACCTGTTCTCACACTGAAGGTCTTCCCACATTCATTACATTCATGAAGTTTCTTGCTAGTATGGATTTTCTGATGTACAGTAAGTTGTGAGCTCTTGTGGAAAGCTTTCTCATATTCATTACATTTATAGGACTTCTCAGAAGTATGAATTCTGTGAAGGGAATGAACTGTGGTTAAAAGCTTTCAGACATTTATTAAAACATTCACTTATGTATCCTGGATTATAACTCAATTATGGCAAATATTCATTAGTCTTGGAAAATAGTTACTTTGAGCAGATTCTGTTGCACTTGCAAAGGCTTAAACTGTACTCTTTTTTAAATGAAATTTTTATATCGTTTTAAATTACTGGTGTTGTTTTTCTTCACCTTTGTTTCCCACTGTATCCCTTCCAATCTGCTTCCCAGAGAACCATCTCTCATAATAAAGAAAAAAAATTCCATAAAACTAATCAATATATCTAAAGATTCAGATGCAGTGTTCCACACTTATGATCCTCCACCTCTGTAAAGAAATGGGGAGAGATTGATCTCAATAATGATTTCTCTGGGAACCACGGTCATGTAGCTTCTTCCCTAGAGACTCTTCATTGAGGGAAGAGAATTGTCCATAGACTATGGCTTCAGACATACTTTTGATTTTTCCTTAGGAGAAAGGAATATTGGGATATTTAATTTCCTAGAACACCTCTCTTGGGATGCCTCTTCTTTAGCCTTTGTGGAAGCATACAAAGGCACTCTGGGTTCCCGCTTTTAGACACAGTAAGAAATCCTAGTTTCTCAGGGCCTCACCTAAAGCCTTTGGACTCATCTGGTAAGCCTTTTCAATACTTAGTCAAATGCCAAGGAGACAATGTCCTAGCATGAAAGTCCTAACCAGTTTCTAAAGCAGAGATTCTTAGCCTTTTTTTTTGTATGTTAGACCCCTGTAGTAGTCTGGGCAAGCCTAAGAACCTCTTCTCGGAATCATGTTTTTAAATGCACAAAATAAAATACCTAGGACTGCAAAGGAAATCAATGATATTAGAACACAGTTATCAATATATTTTTAAAAACAAGTTCACAGATGCCAGGTTAGGAACTCTGTTCAAAAAAGAAATTATTATAAGTCAAAGTTCAGGGAAGAACTCTGATCCCTCTGGAGAAGACTTACAGGGGTGACCTGATAAGGGCAGGCACTCCTTTGACTCATCCAGATAAAGGCAGTCCTCTTTCTCCCTCTCTTTTATTATCATCATTATTATTATTTTATTTGTGAGGCAATTGTGGTTAAGTGACTTGTCCACTTGTCAAGTGTCTGAGGTCAGATTTGAACTCAGGTCCTCCTGACTCCAGGGCTAGTGCTCTATCCACTATGTCACCTAGCTGCCCCTCCCTTCCCCACTCTTGACTGGACTGAATACATTAAGAAAATGACTCCCCAGGCTCCAGGGACACTTCAAGTTAGGATACTACTATCTGATGCATTAAAGACTGTTACCTATACTCTCTTTGCTTATAAAATTAACTGTGAAATTGTTTTTATTTCTGAATACTTTAAATATAAAAAGACCTTGCTTGGGGATGGAGAATTTCAATTAAAATCGTGGCATTTGAATCTCCCTTCAAGCATAACTATGTTGTTATGCATATGCATACACACACACACACACCCCTCAGAGTACTGAGTTTTCCTCCTTCATACCTGGCATCATGTTCTAAAGCTTCTTCCCACCTGGATGCACAGAGATGATCCCTTTTGGGCTGTTCCAGGGCTGATTTTTCCACAAAAGTACCAAGCTTTGTAGCTGGCTCTTTGGCATCAGGCCCTGTCCCCCAGTCTGGAAAAAAAAAAGTATAAAAATTCCTTTCTCCCCAGCTGGAAGAAAGGTAACTTCTACTTTCTCAGGCCCATCTTCTGAATCCTGAACAAGAAATAAGATGGCCAGAAGTTATATAGTTAACAAGCATTTGTTAAGTACCTACTATATGCCAGGCAGTGTGTTAAGTGCTGAGGATACAAATAGAGGCAAAAGGGCCCGTCTCTAGCCTCAAGGCACGCCTGGACTAACTGGGAAGGCAAAAGGCACAGGGCAATGAGCAAACAAGATACAGAGAAGATGAACGGGGAAGGGAACTGAGATTAAGGAGGTCGACCTTGCAGAAGGTTGGACTGCATAGTTTCAGAGTTGCTTGTAAATTGTAAAAAATGTTCAGACTAATGTTCTGATTTGCCCTTTTGGGGGAACTGGTTATTCTTTGCAAAATGAGAAAACCAAGGCTTAGAGTGCTTTGGGGGCTGACCCCATGTCACCTAAGACCTCACAACTTGAGGTCAGGCATGCCCACCACTGCAGCCACCATGACGTGACACCGAGCAGCCTCTTATGGCTGAGGCCCAGGTCTGCTTAGGCTGACAGAGTCCAGGTCTTTCTCTTCTTAAACCGTCCAATCCAGTCAAAACTACTTTAATTACTGACATTTAAAAGCACCCATCAGAATGAAAGGAAAACAAAATACAGTCACTGGTCACTGAGTCGACTGGGGCTCAGAAGAGACTTCAGTCAGCCTTCCAGCCCCCAAGCCACTAGGTGTAGAGAGCACAGGGCCCTGGTCAGCCAAGAGGCAGAGCTGAAGACAGGACAGGCCTCTAAGAGCCACCAGCTCCAGGAGCCCACATAGGCTCACATTCTTTATTTGGTGGAATTCCAAAATGCAGCGTGAAGAACCAGTGGTGGAGGCCACAGAAGTCCACTGTCCCAGCAATGAGCCCTGAACAGTGGTAGGGCTGGAAGGAGCCTGAGGGTGGGTAGGCAGGGGTGTGTGCATGCCGTGCGTGGGGCTGTGTGTACATGTGGTATGTGGCGTGTGTGTGCATGTGTGTGGGGTGTGTGTGTGCATGTGTTCACGTGCATGTACACTGTCCATGTGAGATGTGTATGTCCACACGATTGGTCTGAATTTGGCTCTTGGGCAGCAGAGGCATGAATATCTCTCTAGAACCTGGCCCATCCCTTTTCAAAGGAGACTTTGAGCCTGCCTGGTGGGAAGCCAGACAAGGGATCCCAAGGGTGTCCATTCAGTATTCCTCTGAGAGGGGCACTGCACTACACTTTTATCTGCTCTTTTAAATACTGCTGGTCTAGGGACATAATTTTTAGGTCAGGCAGCTTTCCTAGTCACCAGCTGGCTGAGGTTGCACAAGACTAGACCAGCCAGAGGCCTTCTCCACCACCCTTGGCTTCCTTCTCCGACCCTCCATTTGAGGAAGACTCCACACTATCAATTCAAACCAGGACCAGCTCATGAGGCCCCAAACTAGCTCCTCTCTCTCCCCCCACAAGAAGAGACACAGAAGTTGGGTGGCCGTCAATATGAGAGCACAGTCCACAGCCTCTCCTATCCAGCAGGCTAGCTCTGAGATTCTCTGATTGTAAAGCTTTGGAGTCCACCATCTGAGCATTAGAAAAGGGTAGTAGCCGATGGACAGGAGCACACCCTCCTCTACAGCCTCTGCTTCTTCTCAGATTCCCTAGCCTCCTCCTCGTGCGTTCCTGAATTAAGAACCTCAGCACATTTTATGAAAAAGCAGATTGTTCATATATTTCAATGAATACAGACTGAAGTGAATCATTTCCAAGCAGAGGAATGAAAGGATGAGCCTTGAGGGGTGAGCAGCAATACTTTATTGCAGAGTTTAAAATTAAAAACAATGCCTACATAAACTACATGCCTTTGACAGCCTGCATAGATCACCTCCTAACGGACGCTGGAGACAGGGAGAGGGAAGGCAGACCAGTTGGGGTGGGGGGCGGGCAGAGGGGAAGATGTGGGAGTGGAGGCAAAGGGTGCACAACTGAATGAGTCAGGGAAGAAGGAGGAGCCTTGGGGAAGAGTGCACAACCACCAGGAATGGGCAGCAGGCCTGCCAGCAGCATCCTAACCCACCCCTCTTCTCAATCTGCCCACCTGAGGGCTCCCAGCCCGGGGAGGTGCCAGCTGGCCCTAAAGGCCAAAGTCCGAGTTCTCCTGGCAGACATGCCAGGACTCCAATGGCTGGAGGGCCGACTGGTGGAGCCCCACGACCGGACAAGGGCAGAAGCAGCACTGATTTCCCCCGAAGGGAAGGGAGGCAGAAGAGAAGCTACGGGCCTGTAAGGGACTTTAGTGCCTGCAGCATTTCTCCCCGGGTCCTCAAAGAAGTGGCTGAGGACTGCCTTGAGAAGGAAGCCAGTGTGGATTCGCCAGGAGCACACCACTCTTGTCCCTCTGTCACAGGGCTCTGAGCCCTGCAGCTCAGGGCCCTCCTGCATGGTTTCAGCTAACACCCCCTGGGTAGGCACCACAGGGAGCACTTCCGCTGACTTTAAACTAAGCTGGGAAGAATGTCAAGGTAAAAAGACGAGGGAGATGAGGCTGAAATGCCTTCACTCTGAAAAGGACACTGGGGTCAACAGTGTGACAGGGGAGCTGATGCCAGGGTACCCTGCACCAAGAGACGTAGGGGAGCAGAACGACAAAGGTGATATGTCCTGATCAGGCCTCGCCTTCCCTCGGGCATCCCAGTTCAGGAAGGAAACTGACGAAGTGGAGTGCCCAGAGGAGAGTCACCAGGAGGGCAAAGGGCCTTGGGAGCGCGTCGTATGAGATCTGACTGCAGGAAGTGGGGATTTTACAGAGGATTTAGGGGAAATGTGACAGCTGTTCCAATATTTAAAAAGCCACTGTGAAAGACAGGGTTTGTACCTGGTCTTCTTGGGCCAGAGAATGAGGTTAGATGCAGTGGGGGAGTCAGAGAGCAGAGGGAAGCTTGATGCAAGCTGTGGGACCTGAGCAAGAGTGGGAGTGGTCACTGAGGAGGTGAAGGGGCCCTTGCCACCTGGAGGGCTTCAAGCAGAGGATGGCAGGGCCGTGCTACATTTATCTGACCATTCTGTGTCACCTGAGATCTGACCCCAGTGCTCTAACCTGTGGAGGGCTCTGGGAGCCAGACTGTCATCTGATGAATCCACCGTTCCCTCTTTGTATCATGTGCCCCTCTGATCTGCTGATCACTGCCATCGTCAGCATTACTGACAACATTATTTGAGACCCGAGGGTACCCCACTGCAGAGTTCCTACACACTGACCCCGTCTCCTGATGACTGATCACTCTCTGGGCTGGGTCACTGAATCAGTCTCAAAACACCCGCCTGTACCATGAATGAGTCCATAACTCCCCATGTTCTCTACAAAGAGAGGCCACAAGAAGACCTAGTGCACGCAGGTTCCAGAAAAGCATTCCCTGATCTGCCCATCTGGAGGGAATATAATTCTACAGATGCCTGGGAAGCTTCCAGGACAGCCGCCTAGCTGACCATTTAAAAAGTCCCGCCCCAAGGAATGAACAACAGAGCTTCTGGTTGGTGTGACTCTCTGGCCCAGGTTTCCTTCACCCACTCACCTGCATAGCCACTCTGGGGGATGTCTCCCTCTGGCAACCTAGGGGTTTCCCCTCTCTCCAACTGGCAGATCACATCTGGCTTGGAAATAGCAAGGCCTGTTAGGTGAAAACATAAAAGACTTATGAAAACAGAGCCTCCTCGGGATTGTTTTAATCCCTTCCCCCTTCTGGAAGAACAAGGTTCTGCTGGAAAGGCCTAGAGGAAGATGCAAAGGTTACTGAAGGATACCCTAGATAATGTGCCTGAAGTGGGGTGGGGGGCAGAGGGGAGGGTGGGGGGGGTGTATGGAGGACTGGGCCTCAGAGCAGATCCTGGATCGGAAAGAAGCTTGGTCCCTGCTAAGAGGACGGGGACTGTGATGTATTTAGATTCTTGGGACGATGAGGGTGAATCCTGGGCCCGGTGGAGGGGCAAGCAGTCAGATTTCAGAGGCACAAAGCAAAGACCCTTCATCCTTTCACCTGAGAACAGGTGTGGGGCAGGCCAAGAAGCCTCTCTCCAGAGCACCCAAAGAACAGGCGTCTCTGGACATCAGACAAGAACAGCCTAAGAAGCCTGGCGCCATCTACTCAGGAAACAAAGCCCTCTTGGGCCGAATGCAGGGCTGGGGCAGCTGCCATCCTCACCCAGGCACACCAGGTTCTGGTAGTTCTCCAGCATCACATCCCGGTACAGCTCCTTCTGAAGAGGGCGCAGGTGCCCCCACTCCTCTGCGGTGAAGTCCACGGCCACGTCATTGAAGGTCACCGATTCCTGAAAAACAAGTACATGTGTGCTCACCGGGGACCATCCCCTGATGACCAGGGGAGGAGCGGGGAAAGCTGCTGGGGATCGTAGGGAGTTCTTCCTGCCGAGTTCAGGATTCAGGGTGTCCCAGGACAATCTTTTCTAGAGCTCTGTCTGAGGCCCAGGTTGTCTCGACTCAGAATCATGCCACAAAATGAGAATCTGAATAGCCTGTTCTTATGTGGCTCCTCTTGGTTATACTTAACTCCCAGCAGCTCAGTGTAAACATTCATTACCTCCATCGTACAGAAGAGAAAACAGAATCGCAGGCTCTACGCACCACCTGGCCCAGGCTGCATGGGAACAACACTCCTGTCTACATCATCCCCAACACATGCTCAGCCGCCTCATGAGGGGTGACCTGCTAGGAGCTCAAACACCCCACTCCACAATGAGACGGCTCAATTTGTGAGGACAGTATTCCTTACCAGTCAAAATGTGCTTCTCTGTGACTCCTGGAGCCAAGCAGTCATCGTGTCCCCTTCCACCCTCCACCAGTCTTTCTTCTCCAGGATGTGCGTCCCAGGTCCTTGAGCTGATGCTCTGGAGGCCCCACCCTGTCCTGGCTGCCCCCTCATTCATGAGCCCCCCATGCCCAGGACCAAACAGAGAAGTCCAGAGGTGGTCTGACCAGGGCAGAGGCCAGAAGAGCTGTTACTCCCCAGTCATGGACACCACGCCCTCTGGCCCTATTGCTGCCTCATCCTGCTTTTGTATCATGTGAGTCTGCGATCTACTAAGACCTCTCAGTCTTTCAGCCCTCCCCATTTCCTGACACACCGCCATCACCTCGCACTTAACACTAATAACAGTAGTATTTATATTGTGTTTTCAAGTTTGCAAAGCACTTTACAGAGTAGAGCCAAGAAGACAGACAGGTCTGTGGACACAGGGGTCCGGGGTCAAAGACTGTGCTCCAGGACAAGCCTTACCCAATTCAGGGTGCCAGGACAGGTGCCAACCAGCAGTCTGGTGGCTCGCTGCCCAATTCCAGAGCAGCCTGAGGAAAGGACCTGCACCCAGGGGTACCTGGGTGCCAGTGTAAGAGGCAGTCATGGGCCCTAGGCTGTGTACTGATGGAAGACTCCACGCCAGGAGTCCTGTATTCTGGGCTCAGGCCCTGGGGTGCTCTGGAGGAGCAGAGGACAAGGGGAGAGGGCAGTCAGGACAGGGCAGGGCCTCCTGAGCATCAGCTGGAGGACCTGGGGTGTGCATTATGGAAAGGAGGAGACTCTGAGAACATGAGAGCAGTTTAAGAGCCTTCAGGAGGGTCTCACTTCCAGCCTCACTTCCTAGTCCAGACTGAAGCCCTCGAGGAATAGTAGGGTAGGAACCCCACACTGAAGTGAAGCCTCTGAACCAGAGAACCTCCCAGCTGGCTGGTCCAGCAGCAGTCCACTGGCACTCTAAACACGGCAAGTCCACAGGCCTGTTGCTCAGACCCAAACCCAGGTCAGGAACTTGTAGAGCTCAGACTGAGGGGTAAGTCATCAGATTTGTTCTGGATCAGACAAGTTTGGGAGCACTGAAAGCTTGCAGGTGAACAACCTGCTGGATCGTAGAACAACACATTTAATACCCAAGAAAGCAGTACGAGGACCAGCCCTGATATTCCCTCCAGAAGTGCACAGAGCCTAGCCCTAATATGAAGTCTAAAGTCAGGGAGTAGGGTGGAAGAATGAGAAAACGAAACAAAAAAAGAATTGCAATATAAAACAGGGGTACGCAAGACACACATCCAGGAGAGAATGACTCCAAAACAGCCACAAGCCAAGTCTCAAAGGAAAACAGCTTGGGCACAAATTCAACTAGAATTCCTAGACGAGATGAAGCAAGAATTCTTTTTAAAAATTCAAAAATATTTTCACAAATTGAATAGTGCTGGAGGAGAAGGAAAAGAAATGGGAACTCTGGGAAGAAAGAATTGGAAAGGGAACAGTTTGGTAAAAGAGGTACCAGCAAACTTTGTCCAAGCAAGGGTAAAATCTCATGGCAAAAACAACTGAACTAGAAAACAGATCAAGGAAAGAAAGCTTCAGGGTATCTGGGCTGCCTGAAAGCTGTAATCAAAGAGAGAACTACAAGGGCTCAAGGGCTGGGCCTGGAGTCAGGAAGACTTGCCTTCCAGTCCAGCCTCCGCTACTCGCCATCAGTGTGGCCCAAATCACAGCACCACTGCCAGCCTCAGTCTTCTTAGCTCTAAAATGGGGATTAGAGCTGCACCTCCCTCCCAGAGCTGTGAGGATGCTTCAATAACCATAAAGCATTTCACGAACCTATGCATTATTCCTATCAAAATGACAGGGAAAAAAATCACTGTCCCCAAAAGGACAACTCTGGGGCCCATTTTGGCCAAAGTCCAGACCTTGGGCTGAGCCAGCATCCAACGGGGAGATGAGACAGAGGTGGGAGGGGGAGATGGAGTTGGGGCGGAGGATGAGACAGAGGGGGGAGAGGGGCTCTTTGTGGGCAGCAGGGAAGCTCCCAGCTGATGGGGGTCATGGGGCCAGTTCTTGGCTGGGCGTGGGAAGGGGTCAGCTTGGGGTGGGACCTCTGCAGGGCGAGGCTGGATCTGTGCTCCTAACCCTCCTCCAGGGTGGGGGGCGGGCATCTCCTCCTCTCGCAGCCCCTCCCCACCAGCTCGGGGTCCTAGGGGGATGCCCGAGGGGCAGCCGCCCAGCCTAAGCCAGCAGGGAGCTTGGACGTGGGGGGTCTTCCCCAGCCCCGCTTCCTCCGTGACCAACCACCTCCCACCTCTAGGCCCGCCAGGGCCTCAGTTTACCTAGCAGGCTCACCTGGAGGGCATGGGCCGGTGCGGATCCGGGGGCCATGTCTGCCCCGTACTGAAGGTAAAGGAGGGAGAGGGGACTGCCACGCCCCCGGAGGAGCAGAACCCCAGGGCAGGTCCTCGCGGTGGCTCCTGATTGGCGCCCAGGCTGCCCCACCCCCTTCGGCCTGGCCAATGAGCGCGCCCACTGGCAGGAGAGCGTGGCTGTAGACGCACCTTGAAGACTGCGCACGTGTGGCTCCCTCGGAGCCGGCGCCCCTCCCCCTCCCCCGCTCCAGAAGCACGTGCCTCGCGCCTTGGCTCCACCCTCTCTTCAGTTTGCCCGGCTTCCGGCTCTGGTCCTCATTCACCCCAGGCCTAGACACGAGGGCTCGGTCCGCGGCTGTAGCCAAGGACGCAGCCGAATCCTTCTAGAGGAGGATGGAAGTGACGTAGCACCACGGAAGCCGTGCAGCCCTCGCCACACACCCCCACCGGAAGCCAGGTGAGTTGGCACAGCCTTCTGGGAAACGTAGTCCGGAGGCTCAAGCGACATGTGCGCATGCCTGAAGTCCCTCCAGGCTGGGTGAAAGCGCCACCTTCTCCGGGAAGCCCACCTGGATTCCCCCATTTCCCTTATCTCCCTCACAGACACCCCTCCCGCCCCCAGTCTATAGAGGCAGCTGACTGGCGTATTGGATAGAGCCAAGTTGTGAGGATAAGACGAAAGAACAGTCCGAAGCGCGCCTGGCACAGAGAGGCGCTTAATCAAAGTCCGTTCCCCGCCCCCACCCCAAGGGGCTCTGCTCAGCCACCCTGGGCACCCCGGCAGACCCCCCGGGGCCTGATGCGTCCCCGCCCTGGCTCGCCGGCCCCGCCCCTTTCTTCTGGAGGCTTGTGGATTACATCTTGCTCATTTCCAGCCTGCTGGAGGGGGAGGAGGTGCGGACCCCTCTGAGAACAAGGGGGCCGAGGGCCTGAAGCGGGTGCCAGGGTCCCCATTGCACCCAGGGCCGCAGCCGGAGGTCCTGCCCTCCCTCTGGCCGCGGGACTGCGGTGACTGGAGTCAGGGCATCTCACTAATCCTCTGAAAACGAAGGACAGACAGGGAGCCCCCCATCCCCCACAGTGTGGAGGTGTGGGGGGAGGGGCCGACAAGGCCCCGGCTAAAGAAAGAGCAAAGAGGGCTCCCATTTCATCCCCATGGGCCCGGGGAACCGAAGACCCTCTCAGCAGAGACCCTCTCCCCATCTTTCTCCCCTTGTCTCACTGGGGGCTGGTGCTCCCGGAGACGGAGGCTGCCCACCTGTGGTGCTAGGTACATGAGCCTGAGCCTGGACCTCTGGGGCTTCTGTCCCTGCGCAGGTCCTGACTGGTCTGCAATCCTGAGCAGGAAGTCTTTGGTTTCAGAGCACAATACTCCATCCCCGGGGAATGTTTGCTGGCAGGACCAGCCCTATGCCTGGAATTCTCTCCCTTCCCACCTCCTGCGTCCTTTAGTCCTCCACTAACACTTCACCTTCTAAGGAGGCCCTTCCCAATGCCCCCCCCATTAATGCCAGTGCCTTCAAGCTCCTAATTATCTCCACTTTATCCTGTCCATGTCCTGTTTACACAGCTGCTCACGTATTATCTCCTTTATCACTCGGTGAAGTCCTTGAGAGCAGAGACTGCAACTTGCCTTTTATTGTTCCCCCCCCCATGTAGTGCACCCTATCGGCATGAGTAGTGACTTAATAAGTGTTTGTAACTTGACTTGTGAACTCAGAATGGTGGTATGCAGACAGGCACAAGTGATACTTCCTGTGACTGACCATACCATTCCTCCGAAAAGGTGACCACCAAGATGATGAGCCAGGCAGAGCCGGTGGTTCAGAAGATATGGACCCCGCATGGTGCGCATCTACTCAGTGTCCCATACAGTGCTGGCACGTTTGAAGTACCAACCTCCTGGACACTAATGTTCTCGTATCTTGTTTGAAGGGCTTGTCAATGTGCTGTAGAGGCAGCTAGGTGGTGCAGCAGTGGATAGACCTTGGGACTTGGAATCAGAAGGACTCATCTTCATGAGTTCAAATGAGGCCTCAGACACTTACTAGCTGTGTGACCCTGGGCAAGTCATTTCACCCTGCTTACCTCCGTTTCCTCATCTGTCAAATGAGCTGGAGAAGGAAATGGCAAAGCACTCCAGTATGTTTGCCAAGGAAACCTCAAATGGGGTCCTGAAGAGGAGGACACAACTAAAACAACTCAACATTATAACCCTAACTCAATCCTAAAAGATCAATGCCAAGGGATGTTCAGACTGTCAACCAATTGCACTCACTTCACACACCAGCGAAGTTATGCTTAAGATTCTGCCAGTTGGGCTTCAGCAATATGTGAACCAAGAACTGCCAGAAGAGCAGGCTGGTTTTCAAAGAGGCAGAGAAACTAGAGACCAAATTGCTGATATTCACTGGGTTATGGAAAAAGCAAAGGAGCTCCAGAAAAGAAAAAAAAAACATGTTTGATTGACTGCTCTAAAGCCTTTGATTGTGTGGATCACAACAAAAAAGATGGGAGCACCACATCATCTTACTTGCCTCCTGAGGAAGCTGTATGGGGGCCAAGAACCAAAGTGGAATACCTGATGAGTTTGATTGGGAAAAGGGTACAACAAGGCTGTATACTGTCACCTTATTCATTTACCTGAGCCCAGTTTTTCTTAGTGGTGTTGGAATGTAGCCAGGGTGCAGTTTTCTCTCTCCCTTCCCTGTACTTTACCACACAAGAAGGAGAGTCACTCAGAACCTCAAGATGGGGAAGATTGGTAATAGGGGTTCCAGGAACACTCAATCCCAGCCTAGGACTGGTCAGCCCACTGACCACTTTTCCTTAGTCACAGGTGCTGATGTCTGGGTGACCAGATATGAGATGGCCTGTGGGTCATGCCAGATGAAGGCTCTTTGCATCAAAAATATTCCTGTTGTGCCAACAATTCCATGGCCAGGGATATGGGAAGTGGGCCCTAGAAGTAAAAATCCATCCCCTGTGGTTTTCCCTCATGTTTATTCAGAGCCCCATTGTGTGGTTTCTAGTTTCCTCTTTGGTCAACAGTTCAGCTCCTTATGGAAGAAAATGGGGGAGGAAATGGGCAACCCTACCATTTGAATGTCTGCAGATTCACTTTATTGAATTATCAAAATCTCTGGGCTACAGATAGTTTCGGTGTGCAGAGACCAACTGAGCCAATGTCCATGCCACAGCAAACATTGTAGTGTGAAAGTGAATATTGATTTTTGTTTTGTATAATTGATTTTAGTCTGTAAGTGACTTTATTCTGTAACCATATTCTGTATTCTAAACCTCTTTTCTGTCTCCATGTGAAGAAGCTCATGACTTCAAAGGTTAAACCTCTCTCTATCTAATTAAATGCCAAAGGCTCAAGCTTTCCTGCAGTCGCTGGCAGTTGCATAAAAACCTCTATTTTAGGGGTTCAGTACTGTCATAAACCATTATCTTATCACCAGCTTCAAGGTTTGTATGTTATTTTTGAGAACTGGACTCACTGACCTTGTCTGCCTTTTAGGCTCGTTTTTAGTCAATTGAAAAAGGATGGCTTTATCTGGTCCCCAGGCACCAGCCTGCCTACATTCCTGGGTCCCTATCAGTGACGTCAGGATACAGCTGGGAGCCATAAACATGCACAAAAGCACTCATTCCTTAGAGACAGAGGGGTAGTCCCAATCCCACATGCACACGTGCCTGGCTTCCTTAATGTAACCAATGACAATCCCTCACACCGATGATGCTGGCTAATCGTCTTCTCTTTGTCCTGCTTTTTGTTCCGTGCTTATAAAAATATGTTGCATCTTCAATTCAGGGTCTTTTTGAGGCTGTCAAGAGACCTGTTTTATTGGTGGGTTGTTTTGCTCAGAGAAGCTCACCTCGATTTATCTTTTTGTTAAATATCATATGCTGAGAGTTGGTGGTGGGGGGTGGGATGTAGCAAGGAGAAACCTCCTCCCCAGACCCCTTGGGGAAAAACCTCTCCCCTCTTCTGGGCTCAAGTGGAATGTTTGTCTGCTAAAGGAGAGTTTCTCTGTCAGGGATTCTGTGACTATGGATAAGTTCTCCACAGTCAGATCTTCTCTGGGCAAGACAGTAATTTGGGATTCATTTTGTATGTTTTATGTTTGTTTTGAGTCTTTCTACTTAATAGCTAAAGCTACTGAATTTGGAAATTAGAGAGAGACAGAGAGAAAGGAGACAGAGAGAGACAGAGACAGAGACAGAGAGAGAGAGAGACAGAAACGGAGACAGAGAGCAGGCTGGTTTCCAGCAGACTGCCTCTTCCTGTTAAGGAGGGTCCCTCAAAGCAGAATGGGGGCCAAAGTAACCAACTTTAAGTGTGCCCTCACTTAATTAGGAATTCCCTAATTCCTGTATCCCTAGTGGAATCTCGGTGCTTCTCCAGTCTGGCAGTATTGAGGATTTTTTTACCCTAGCTGGTGATCCGTTAGAGACCGCAACATAAACCAAATGAATTGCCATAAATCTGATCTTCCTTTGCATTTGTGCATACGGGTGGCAGGGCTCGGGAAGCGCGATCGCCTGGTCTCCACGACATCTAGTGGCGAAAGTGAAAATACCAGCACGTTTATGTTGGTAGAAAATGACTCTCGGGTTTTTGCTTCGAGTTGTGTCACCCATTAAAATTATATCCTGGGTTCCTGGGCTGAGGACAGGACTTACTGATGGCGGCAGCTGGCACTGAGCAGGGCTCTGGAGAGCCTTGGCAGGAGGCCTGCCTGGACCTGGAGCGCTCACCTGGCCGGGAAATGGGAGCCAGGGCAGGTGGCTCCTACAGGTGATGCCCGCCCTTTGCTTGATTCTTGGACCACGTGTGTGAAGCCGCCCCTTCACAGCCTCGGAGCAGCCCCCAAAGTCGTTTTCCACCTTCATTTGGTTGGGATTTGAACCAGCAAATGATTTCTTTACCTTCACACAGAGGATCTGGACGTTTTCAGAAGACTGGTCGCTGAAACTTTGCTCTCCTGCAAACGCGTGCTTGTCTGTCCTTGTCTTTCTGGGTGGGCCTTTTGTCTTTTTGTGTGCTTCAGAATTTTATTTTTATAATGGGAGCTAAGAGCAGCACAACCAGTCTGCCCACAATAGTCTCCCTTGGCAAGACTCCCTGGAGTCTGGGATAAAGCTACCCCCTGAGCCAGGCATGGCAAGAAACTAACGCTTATGTTTTGTGGTGGTTGGTTTAAAATGACAACTAATTCAGGTGGCGAATCGCTGGGGCCGAGGTCCAGCTCCTTGAAAGATTTAAGGCTAGTTATAGTAAATAAAACCCCAAGGCAGCCGGAACATTGGTGTCCTAGAGCTGTCCAAGGGCAGCTGCTTGTCTCCCCTGCGTTACCTTCTTCCCCTGCTCCCTGGACTCCCTATCTCTTGGTCCTCGATTTCCTTTCCAGCCTGCTCTGACCCCTTCCTCTCTGGTCCTTCCCTCACTTCTTCACCTTGACCCCAGTAGCCCACCTTGTCTGCTTCATCCCCCGCCGCTCCAGCTCAAGTAAGCGCCCCGAGATTCCCAAGCATCTGTGCCGGCTTTAGCTCCTTCACCCCCTCCCTCTCCTCTGCTGGTCTCTGCATCTTCTTCCTACTCACCCTCGGCCTCAGCGGAGTCTGGGAAACTCTGGGAAAATCACTTCATCCAATGAACTTGTGCAGTGATTCTCTGAGAACGCAAAGAACGTTAAGCTGTTAGCTAGAATGCGAAACCATCCTCCTACTGTGCAGAGGTGTGTAAATACCCGAGGCCTTTCCCCAGGTTGGGGTCTTTGGGCATGGGAGAGTAACCATGGTGCCCTTTTCAGAGGTGTCCTCCACTATTCTCCAGCCCGTAATGACACTGTTCCTGAAGTGACTTCTCTCTATTTTGCAAAGCTTTTTATCAAACAAAGCTGTGGGGCTTGGAAATCCCTCGATATCCAATACCGCAAGCCCTAAGGAGCTAAAAACACTAGTGCTACACTGAGCACTCTGGTCCCCACTGCCTGGAAGCAGGGAGGTTACATGACCTGCCCCCCCTTCTCTGGCACCCTAAGGGGGAGATGGGCTGGAGCAGAGATGTTGGCTCCCTTCTGTGTCAATGAAGCAGGTGGTCCCAAGACCCTCTTCAGGTCCGGGGCCTCTGCACCCATTCCATTTTGACCATTTGGTAGTTAGACTAGCCTTTGGGAAAGAAACATTTATTATGTGCCTACTATGTGCAGAGCACTGAGCTAAACATCTTACAGACAGGATTTCATCAGATCTGAAGCTGGCGCTGTTGTCCCCATTGAAGTGACTGGTCCAGGGCACACAGCTAGTGTCTCGGAGTAGATATGAACTCAGATCTCTCTGCCTCTAGGCCCTATGCTCTGTGCATAAGCAAACATACATAGCAACTTTTCCTAGACATGTATATCACATTCCACAGCCATAGTTCTCTCCTCTCGAGTCACTAATCACTAGCATTTACATAGCACTAAAAGGTGGGGAGCTGATGCCCATGAATGGCCAAAGGATGTTGGGGTGGTGAGCCTGACTGATGATGTCGCAGGTTATCCTACAGATCTGCTTTGGGCCCACAACACTCTTTGGGACCTGTTTTTATTGATATATTTTGTTTTTACATCTCCATGGTTCTCCCCAGTGCCCTCCTCCTCTGCCTCCCAGATAGCCATGCCATATAACAAATAATATTTTTATAAGACAATAAAAGGAAAAAACCAACAAAACTGATGAACAAATCAGGTATCAGTCTGAAAATGCATCATAGACAACTTAGAGAACTCCCATCTCTGCAAAAAGGTAGTGTGCAAGTGCCTTCTCAAGTCCTTTTAAACTATGCTTGTTCTCAGAAATTTTACAACATTCCCTTTTAAAAATGTTTGTGTCATGATTCTTTCTGTTTACATTGTCATCATTATCACTGTGAATCTTGTTTTCTTGGCTCTGCTGACTTCCCCTGCATCAGTTCATGTAGATCATTCCAGGCTTCTCCAAATCCATCATGCACATCACTTCTTACAGCACAACAATATTCCATTGCATTCATGGACCACGACTGGTTTAGCCATTCCTCAGTTGATGGACATCTACTTTGTTGCTATAAATATTTAGGTGTGTAGTATGGGGTCTTTCTTCTTATTGACAACCTTCTTGGGTATAAGCTTCATAATGGAAACTGGATCAAAGAGGATGCTATTGTAGTCACTTTATTTGCATAACCCCAAATTGCTTCCCAAAATGGTGGTACTGACTCACAGATCTACCAACAATGTATTAGCGCACCTGTCTTCCCACAACTCCTCCAACCTTGACCCAGACTGACATCTTTGATCCTCTGTCAATTTGCTGGGTGTGAAGTGAAACCTCAGGAGGGTTTTGATTTGCATTTATATTGTTTGTGACTTGGAGCATTTTTTCATGTGGCTATTTACTATCTGTGTGACCCTGGGCAAGTCACAAATTCTGTCTGCCTCAACTTCTCATCTGTAAAATGGGGATCATAATACCGTCTACCTCCCAAAGTTGCTGTAAGCATAAAGGAAGATATTTATGAGCACTCTGCCAATCTGAACACATTGTAAAAATGCTATTAACGTTATGATTATTAACAAGGTCAAAAACCTCACACCAGCAATGAGCTCATATTTCAATTTCACTTCTCTGTTCACAAGAAATATGAGGCAAGTAATGGGAAGTTGTGTTGAATCATTTCACAAATGAAAAATGAGACAGGTTGAGGCTAAGGGGTCTGCCTCTGGTCCCCATGCTAGTTAGGACAACAGCCGTGCATGTGACTAGTATTTACAAAGTGCTTATTACATGCCAGGCACTATGACAGGTGCTCTGGATAAAAATAAAGACAAACACATGGGTCTGCACCCAAGTGCCCACTCAGGAGGGAGACCACGTGCAAACCACCATGGACTGGAAAACAGTAACGTTCAGACAAATGTTTCACTCACTTCTCTAACTTCATTTTTTTCCAGCTCCCAGCTAATTCTTAATGTTCTCCAATCCCATTTTCTCAGCATGGAGTAAGCAAACAGAAACATAAGACAAACCTTTATGACTGTCCACACAATGTTTTGTTTTCTTTTAAATAGAAAGGAAAACGAGGATACAGGAAAGCACTTAGAGATGAAAAAAACAAGCCAACTTGACAGCAAATGCTATGAATATAAACATAGCAGGAGAGAATAGGGGAGACATTTAGGAACTTCCCTAGATCCTCGAGGAGTCGGCTGCCTTAATCTGCTTCAGTGTGAGCTGTGTTCCAAGGTGCCTGTAGGGACCCTATGGCCCACAACGATCTCCCCTGCTCTTGTCTGTCCAACATCCCTTTGGCCCTCTACTGCCCCTCTCTTCATGTGAGTTTGACACCACCTGGCTCATTCCCAGATCCCGCTCCTTCCTCCCATTCTGCCCTCCCAAAGACACCACCCATTCCTGCGTCCACCATAGCCACTGTCCAAAGTTCTTACAATTAGGGTTAGGGTTAATTCTTGAACAATAAATCCTTGGAACCAATCAATTCTCAAATCCATTTCACAAAGGTGGTGTGGGCCAGAGATTACCATTCACAAAAACCTGTATGTTTCTTGTACATTTCTCAAAGATGCCCTTAATCTGCATTTCATCTAAACTTATGCAGCTCTTACAGATATGGCAAAGTTGGCATGTGTGTGATCAACTGTGCGGTTTGTCTGTTCTCAAAGAGGACCATGACATCAGGGAGATGAAGACATGACTTGCGATTGACTTAGATTTGAATGAGAGAGGGCTATGCAAGTCACCAGCCTCACTTTGTCCTCTAGAGCCATCTGGGTCCAGTGGCCAGATATCAATCAGGATGACTGAAGATGGCCCAGGAAGCAATACATCCTTAGCAAAGTGATTTTTGGTCACATCAGCTCTGATCTTTCACAAGTTTTTTGGTGTCCTCTTTTTCAGGCAATGGCAGACATTAACTCAGCATTTTATATTTTCCCTTATAGAGATGGTGAAGTACTGTCTTCATTCCTCTCTGGGCTGCACCCCCCCCACTCAACAACGATGGATTGGCTGGCTCCTCCAAGGACCCCCATTCTAAGAGCCCCCAGCCCAGCCCAGGCATTTCATTCTTCTCCAGGCTGCTGGACTCCCAAATCACCAGGATGTTCTCTACAATGTGGTCACAGACAAAATGGCTTGTTGGGGGAGGGGGGAATGCATGATCTAGACAGTCCTCTTCACCCTAAATTCACATGTCAGAGGGCACTTCATTCACACAGGAGTCATCTTAGCTCTGAGTGTTGCCTTTCCCTCCTATACCAGTCTGCCTCTAAATTATACAGACCATTCTGATTAACCTCTCTGACAAGGATACAAAATGGAATGATCACTTCATTTAAGTGAGCAGACTAAAGTAACTTGGACTGAGACACCAAGGAAAGGAAGCTTTTCCTTGGAGCCAGGGCTCAGCAGGCACCAAAGAGGGAAACTCTGGGTAGCCCATGACCCATTAAAAAGGCTCTCACTTCTACAGATTCAACTTAGTGTAAAGTGTACATGCCACAGGACACTTTACTACATTCAATTCAAAGCTGTGGACAAGTTCACTCACCTGGGTAGTGAACTCTCCAGGGATGTACACACTGATAATGAGGTTGACACACACATTGCCAGAGCTAGCTCAGTGTTTGGGAGGGTC
The DNA here is from genome assembly GCF_003287225.1 of Phascolarctos cinereus. Classification (NCBI taxonomy): domain Eukaryota; kingdom Metazoa; phylum Chordata; class Mammalia; order Diprotodontia; family Phascolarctidae; genus Phascolarctos; species Phascolarctos cinereus. The sequence goes on along the minus strand of NW_027555847.1, from coordinate 728,873,893 downwards.
CAAAGGAAAGTGTGGGAGAGAAGAGGGATTAGGCTGACTACCAAACTGAAGGTCTACAGAGCCAGTGTGCTGACCTCATTGTGCATGCCTGTGAAACCTGGATAGTCTACAAGCACCATGCCAGGAAACAGAATCGCTTCCATGTGAATTGTCTTAGGAAGATTCTGAAGATCACCTGGCAGGAGAAGGTGCCAGGCACTGAGGTCCTTTCTTGAACTGAACTGCCAAGCATTCAAACCCTGCTTCAGAAAGCACGACTCAGATGGGCTTGCCATGCTGTTCAAGTGCAAAACATAAGCTTGCCCAAAAGACTATTTTATGAAGAACTCACACAGGGCAGAAGAAGCAATGCAAGGACGCTGTCGAGGTCTCTCTGAAGGACTTGGGAATTGATTGTGTGACATGGGAGACACTTGCACAGGACCACCCAGCATGACATGCCCACATCAGAGAAGTTGCTGTGCTCTATGAGCAAAGCAGAATTGAAATAGCTCAAAGAAATGCAGGATGCGCAAATTTAGAGAATCCACCCAAATGTTCCCATGGACTATTTGTGCCCAAACTGCGGTAGAACGTTCTGAGCTTGTATTGGCCTGATCGGCCACAGTCAGACGCCCTAAAACTAGACTCTAACATAGTGATGTCATTTGGGTCCTCTTTGAAAACGAGGGACCACAACCAGTTAGGCACCAGCTGTACCCAGAGAATGGGGACAGATGAGGTATGCCATGTGTAGCTGGGCCTTGAGCCTTGTCTCTGCAGAACTTTTATTTGGCACATGGACATGGTCGATAACTTCACTTTGTTGTTCAGTCATTTTTCAGTCCTGTCCAACTCTCCGTGACCCCATTTGGGGTTTTCTCAGCAAAGATACTGAAGTGGTTTGCCATTTCTTTTCTAGCTGAGAAAAATGAGATAAGAAAACAGGCAAACTGGGTGAAATGACTTGCCCAGGGTCACACAGTTAGCATCTGAGGCTGGATTTGAACTCAGGAAGATGAGTCTTCCTGACTCTAGGCCCAACAGTCTATCCCCTGCACCACCTAGCTGCTCCTCACTTCTGTATAAAATATATGCCATTGCAAATGAAGTGCTGTGCCCCACCTGAGGGGGTAAAAGGTCATTATTACCCCAGGGGTAATGAGAACCCTGAAGAAGGACCTGACATTGGGGTTTGGACTGAAAAGTATAGCTACAAATGCATCCATGGCTCTAGGGAAAGTCGCCACAAGCCACAGAAAGAATCCAAAAGCCTCCTTCATCCAGGCACAGCCACTGAACATGGGGGTTTCCCAAAGCTGTCCTGGGCCCTCTTGGCTTCTCTTTACACGTTTCACTTGGTGAATCTCATCAGCTCCTATGAATACAGATGATTCCCAGCTCTATATAGCTAAGAGTGGGCCTGAAACTACCCAACTCCCATACCTTGACTATGTGAAAATACATTCCAACCATCAAAAGCCCTTAGACCAAGTATGAAAGGCCTCTGAAAGTCATTCAGGAGGTCCATTACAATGAGCTTGGGAATTCCATCACACCCTCTGGGCCAGCATGCATTCACTGGGGGACTAACCTCAAATCTGCTATCTTGCAGACCTTTTTCGTTCTCCCCCCTCACTGTTCATTTTCCCTGAGATTGCTTCCATACATTTATACCATATAGAGCTTATGTGTATTTATTTACTGTTGCCTTCCCCATTAGAATGGGAGCTCCTTGACGGTGGCAACCATCTTTTTTCTCTCCTCGTGTGACCAGGGAACAGCACAATGCTTGGCACATAGTAAGTACTTAGAAAATGCTAGGGAGACCTAAAGTGATAGCTGAAGGTTTGAAAATTACTCTGTAGGCGAGAGACACAATGAAGAATTGAAATGTCGCATGATTTGAGCCTGGCAGCTGGGGAACCTTGGACTCTAGGGACCTGTAGGGCAGCTGTGATAACCCAACCAGGCAAGAATCAGGATAAGCCCAACCATGAGCTGAGTCTGAAGAGTGTCACTGGTCCTCATGACAAATCTGCAGAAGTCTACAGGTATTAACCCCACTTTACAGCCACGGAAGCAGACTGAGATGCTGTGACTCGTCTGGTCACCAAACTAGTAGATATTGAAGTGAAGGCACGAACCTAGACCTGTCTGACCCCGGGGCGAGAGCACTGCTTCTGCCGCGTGCCATTTCTGCGTACAAGGGTGGCAAAAATGGGAATTAAGAGAAAGAAGCCAGTGCAAGGGAGATTTTCATCATAGAATGGACAGGACTTGGTGAAGGATAGTTTAAAAACCAGCATTGATACCAAGGTTTTGAAAACAGGAGGTGAGCTGAGCGGCAGCACATATCACCACTGGAAGAGGTCCGAGGTCTGGTCAGCTCAGTTTTGGAGGGAAAGGGTCAATCACTTTGAGGACACATTTGAAAGCTTGGGAATAAGTTAAGATCCTAGTCAGTCTAAATAAATAATAAGTATTTATTAAGCATCTACTGGGGGCAGCCAGGTGGCACAGTGGATAGAGCACCGGCCCTGGATTCAGGAGGACTTGAGTTCAAATCTGGCCTCACACACATAACACTTACTAGCTGTGTGACCCTAGGCAAGTCACTTAACCCCATTGCCTAGCCAAAAAAACTCCAAAAAAAGGCACACCTACTATGTGCCAGGCAGTCTGGTAAGTGCTGGGGATACAAAATGAGGCAAAAGACAGTCCTTGCCCTCAAGGACCTCATGGTCTAATGGGGAAGGCCAAAGGCAAACAACTGTGTGTAAAGAAGCTATACACCATACAGGTTAATAGAAAAGAATGAATGGAGCCAAAGCACGGGAATGAAGAGCGGCTGGGGAGGGCGGGCTGGGAAAGGCTTCCCGGAGAAGGCAGGATGTCAGCTCCCAGAAGGGCACCAGGGGCCCAAGGAGGCACTGGTTCCGCTCATGCCTCACGTTTATTATCTACGGGACCCTGAGCCTCAGCACCACAAGATGGAGACATTGTTGTGAGGCTCAAACAGGATCAGAGACATGGCCTTTGAGACCTTAGCCCACTAAAGAACCATGAGTTATTATAACCATCATGGAAATGAGGTAGAAAGAAACCATCCATGGGAACATCCACATCACTGGCTGTGGAAAAAGATGAGAAACCCTCAAAGACACAGAACAGGAACAGGCCGTTGGCATGAAGAAGTCAGACGACCACCGGGGGCAAGTCAGCCCCTCAGACTCAGTTTCCTCCTCTGTAAAGGGGGATGAGAATACTCGCACTTCATCTCAAAGGTGGAGGAATGTGCTTGGAAACCTTAAAGTACTTTTAAACTATGAGTTGTTGTTGTTATTGACCAAGAGAGTGGAGTGTCCTCAAAGACAAAGATGGACAGAATACTCAAGGGGAAACACTACTCCAGTTTCTGACATTTTAGACATAAAGGAGCATAAAGATCGAAAAGGAGGACGCTGCATCTGTCGCTAAGGAGGCCACTGGGGAGCTCTGGAGGAGCACTTTCAGGAAGGCGTGTGAGACACGAACTCAGCTTCAAAGCATGGAAAGAAATGAGGACAGAATGAACGAGATGGAGACAGACATTTAATGTCTGTGAGGAGAGAGATGGGTGGTAGCTGGCTGGTGCAGAAGGTCCAAGCCCACAAGTTGGGCTGTTTTCTAATTCCTTTTTTTTTTTTTGGCTAGGCAATGGGGTTAAGTGACTTGCCCAAGGTCATATAGCTAGTAAGTGTTATGTGTCAGAGGCAAGATTTGAACTCAGGTCCTCCTGAATTCAGGGCCGGTGCTGTATCCACTGCGCCACCTAGCTGCCCCCTGGGCTATTTTCTAGTACTGCAAAGATGTAGGCATGTTTGCAGACAGCCAAAGGCATGAGACTGAATGATGCCAAAGGTAGGTCCTGAAGAGGTCCATTGGGTGGGAATTCTGCAAAAACACAGGAGAAATTTTCACCAAAGTGTAGAGATGGCTCTTCCTCAGTGACAGGAAGGAATAAGAATGGATGACAATTCACAGAATTTTTCAGGAAAGAGATTAAGACAGCAAATGCCAACTGGCTATCCCCAGATTTCTCAGCAAATTAGGAATCCAAGTGTTTTATGTGGGAGGAAGGTGGCTGATGAGAGAAGAGGTTTTAGGAGCTTTTATGGGTGATTAGGCAAGGATTTACTTACTCACAGAATTTCAGTTTGAATTCCCTAATTTTCAGTTAAGGGGCTGTGGCTAAAATCCTTACATTCACAATACTTTTCTCTAATATGGATTATTTGACGTTCAATAAATTCCATGATCTTGATGAAAGAATGTCTACATTAATTAAATTTATAACCTCCCCTATCATGAACTGATGTTTGCTGGGAAAAAAACAAAACACCATTCCCTACATCATTACATTCACAAACTACATCTCCCCAAGACTCATCTGATATTGACTCAGTCCTATTTTTTGTTAGAAGACTTTCTCACATTCATAAGGTTTTCTTCATTAGGAATCCTCTGGTGTTCAGTAAATCCTATGCTCTGGTAGAAAGCCTTCCCACATTTACATTGCTAAGGATCATAACCACTATGGATTCTCTGATGTCGAGTAAGTTGTGCCCTCTGACCAAAGGCCTTCCCACATTCACTACATTCATAAGGTTTTTGTCCAGTATGAATCCTTTGATGTACCGTAAGCTGAGACCTCTGTCGAAAGGCCTTCCCACATTCTTTACATTCATAGGGTTTCTCTCCAGTGTGAATTCTCTGGTGTTCAGTAAGTCCTCGGCTCAAGCGGAAGGCTTTTCCACATTCGCTGCATTTGTAAGGTTTCTCTCCAGTATGAATCTTCTGATGCAGAGTCAGCTGTGAGCTCTGTCGAAAGGCCTTCCCACATTCTTTACATTCATAAGGTTTCTCTCCAGTGTGAATTCTCTGGTGTACACTAAGGCCTCTGTTCCTGTAAAAGGCCTTCCCACATTCAGCACATTCATAAGGCTTCTCTCCAGTGTGAATTCTCTTATGTAGAGTTAGTCCAGTGCTCTGGTAGAAGGTCTTCCTACATTCACTGCACTCATAAGGCTTCTCTCCAGTGTGCATTCTCTGATGAAGAGTCAGCTGTGACCTCTGTCGGAATGCTTTTCCACATTCACTACACGCATAAGGTTTCTCTCCACTATGAATTCTCTGATGGACAGTAAGATACGTCCTCCAGCGGAAGACATTCCCACACTCGCTACATTCATAAGGCTTCTCTCCAGTGTGAATTCTCTGGTGTTGAATAAGCATTGAGCTCCGGTAAAAGGACTTCCCACATTCACCGCATTCATAAGGTTTCTCTCCACTGTGTATTCTCTGATGTACAGTAAGGTGTGTTTTCCTTCGGAAGGCCTTTCTACATTGATCACATTCATAAGGTTTCTCTCCACTATGAATTCTCTGATGTACATTAAGTTCTGCCCTCCTTCGGAAGGCCTTCCCACAAGCCTTACATTCATAAGGCTTCTCTCCAGTATGAATTCTCTGATGTTCAGTAAGCTGGGCCCTCTGGGGGAATGCCTTCCCACATTCGTCACATTCATAAAGTTTCTCTTTAGTGTGTATCCTATGATTTTCAACAAGACCTGCATTACAAATTAGGGATTTCTCATATTCATTATACTTTGACAATATCTTCTTTGAGAACATCCTATAACATTTTCTTAGCTCTGTATACAGTCTGAAGTTTTGTCTATGTGTATCCCACTTATGGACACCCTTTCCTACAAAAAATGTCTGTTGTGGTAAAAGACCTGCCCTCAGACTAAAACTCTTGCCATATTTCTTATATTCGTGGCCTCTCGGTTTACTGGAAGGTTTCTTCTGGGTGAGTTTTATTTGTTTAGAATATCTGTCCTCATCACTCCGCTGCTTCTCTACCCTGGCATCCCATCCCCAGGCTTTTCCCAACATGGAGACAAAAGGAACATCCCTTGTGTGTCTTCCTACAGATGAGTCTTCTGGGGAGAGGCCAAACTTTGGAGATGACTTCCTGGTTCCTGGGCCAGTCTTCTGATCTGAAAGACATTTTTAAAAAATATAAGTATCTGGTTTCTGTATCGTAACCATTTCTGTCTCTTGTGACCTCTATCAAGAAAAAAAAATACTTAAAAGACAGGACAAGTACCACCACATCATGTCTGAGGCTCTGTCGTGAGGGAAGTGCTTTGTAACCCTTAAGACACCACACAAATGTGTATTATTGTAGTCATGTATTTAGTAAAAACCTGACCTCATTAGCTTTTCCCCCAAACCCTTCCCTCTCCCCTCCCAGTCACCCAAGCTTCCTAACAAGGTGTCAGCCCTTCACTCTCACTCATCACCCATATGCAATTTGTTGCCCAGATCTGCAAATTCTACCTGCTTATATACCCCCCCTCCCCTAACGCTGCCCCCACCCTGGTGCAAGCCCTTATCACCTCATGCCTGGACTGCTGAAACAGCAGCTGGGGAGGGGGAGGAGGGGGTCTACCTGCCTCAGTCTCTCCCCACTCCAGATGATCCTGCATTCAACCACTAAAGTGATTTTTCTAAAAGGCAGGTCTGACCATGGTAGCCCCCCACCCCACTCAATAAACTCCACTGACTCCCCATTGCTTCCAGAATCAAACAGAAATTCTTCTCTTTGAAAGCTGGGAAACGAACTGTTTACGGCAAATGTCTCTAATACAGGTCTAATTTCTCAAATCTATAGAGAACTGAGTCAAATTGATAAGAATACAAGCCATTCCCCAATTGATAATTGGTTAAAGGATATGAACAGGCAGTTTCTGATGAAGAAATCGAAGTTATCTATAGTCATCTGAAGAAATGCTCTAAATCACTATTAATTAGAGAAATGAAAATCAAAACAATTCTGAGGTACTGGCAGGTGTGACAAAAAAGGCAAATGATGAATGCTGAAGAGGATGTGGGAAAATCGGGACACTAATGCATTGCTGGTGGAGTTGTGAAATGATCCAACCATTCTGGAGAGCAATCTGGAACTATGCCCAAAGGGCTATACAAAACTGTGCATACACTTTGACCCAGCAATAGCACTTCTAGGGCTGAATCCCAAAGAGATCATACAAATGGGAAAAGGACCCACATATACAAAAATAATTATAGCAGCTCTTTTTGTGGTGGTAAAGAATTGGAAATTGAGAGGATGCCCATCAATTGGAGAGTGGCTGAACAAGTTGTGGTATATAAATGTAATGGAATACTATTGTGCTATAAGAAATGACGATCAGGCAGACTTTAGAAAAACCTGGAAAGACTTGTATGAACTGATACAGAGTGAAGTAAGCAGAACCAGGAGAATGTTGTACACAATAACAGCCACATTGTGTGATGACTAATTTTGACAGACTTAATCCTTCCCAGTAATACAAGGATCTAAGACAATCCAAAAGAGTCATGATGAAAAATGCTATCCACATCCAGAGAAGAGAACTATGGAGTTGGAATGCAGATTAAAGCACACTATTTTCATTTTCTTTGTTTTTCTTGTATTTTTTCCCTTTTGTCCTGTTTCTTCTTTCAAAACACAATATGGAGGTACATTTTACACGACTGCACATATACAACCTGTATCAAATTACTTACCATCTTAGGGAGGGGAGGGGGAGGGAGAAAATTTGGAACTCAAAATTTTATATAAAAAATGAATGTTAAAAATTGTTGTTACATGTAATTGAAAAAAAAATTTAAAAAAAAAAGAAAATCTTCTGATTGACCTTTACAGCACTTTCTCCCACACCCCTTCCTGCTTTTCAGTCTTCTCCCGGCTCCCTGGCCCCCTTGGGCTCTGCAGTCCCCTCACACTGACCCCTGTGCTCTCCTTCACACCATCCCAGCTCCCTGGCCTCCCTGGGCTCTGCAGGCCCCTCACGCTGACCCCTGCGCTCTCCCTCACAGCACCCCGGCTCCCTGGCCCAGGCAGTTTTATTGGCCATCCCCTGAGCCTGGAATGCTCTGCCCTCATCTTGGCCCCTGATTTCCCTCAAGTCAGAGGTGAGGCCCCACCTTCTACAAGAACCCTTTCCCAGTCCTCCTTAATCTTAATGCCTTCCTGCTAGGGTTATCTCCAGTTTCTCTGGTCTTTAGCTGTTTGTGTGCATTAGACTGTGAGCTCCTTGAGGGCAGGGGCTGCCTTTGGTCCTTCCTTGTATCCCCCATGGTTAGCACAGTGCCTGGCATCCAGCAGATGCTTAATAAATGCTGACTGCCTCAACACTGATACTCCCAACAGCCCCGGAGGGCACTCTACAAACGAGACAAGTCTGGCTCACATTGACCACATGACGCCCCATGTCACACTGCTCCTCCATGGAAGACGGGGACAGGAATGGGGTCTCCTGATCCCAATTCCAGGGACCTTCCCAGTGTACTGCTGTGCCTCTCTGGAAAGGGCAAAGTTAGTCTGGACAGTTTCAAAAAGCAGAGCCAGGATAAGTGGGCAGACGCTGTTGGCTCATCATAAACCATGAAGGTCCAAAATCACTCACAAAATCACCAAACATAAAGAGACCTTGCGTCTATGCAACCACTTAATTTTAGAGGTGAGAGAGAGCGAGGTTCAAAATGCAAATAGTCTGTCCAAGGTCACTCTACAAATGAGCAGCAGAGTACGCCTCTGTACTGCACTGTGAGCCACCTGCCAAAGGGTGGGGTGGCTGCCCCAGGCCCTGGCCTGAATTGTGGTCCTATAGTATTCCAGTATGGCCTGACAAGGCACTGACCGGCCTCCTTCCCTCTGGATGCTGGCACATTAGATCTGGGGATTCCCCATCACACTGTCTAGGTCTGGGGGCCCAAAACCCTATGATCCTTTTCTCAAGATCTGCTGTGTTTGTAGGACAATCTTGGACCCTCAACACAGACTGGTCAGCCTTTGTGCAGTTTCATTCCTTCAATCTTCCCTAGGGCAGTCAGAAGGGGAGGGACGGGGTAAGGACACCCTCGGAAGGTTGGATGACAAATAAGGGCCATAATGTGGCTGACATGGGCAGGGAGCAGGGGATGGACAGAGGAGGGCGGGCTTTCAGGAGAGGATCAAGGAATAAGGAAAAAAGATCAGCATGAACCGAAGCTGGTCGGGGAAAGGAAGGTTCCAAAGGAATAAGGGAAGACAGGACAGGAACAGAGGCTTCCCTCATAGCCCTATCTTCTCTGCAGAGATCCCTGGTCTGGACAGGAGAGCCAATAGAGGACAATGGGAGAACAGAGCTAAGGGGAGTTAGGGGCAGGCCAGAGGACTTAGGCGGCCAGATGAGCTCAAGGCCCCCACTCAGGTGAGCCATGTAACAGGAAATCCTGAAATAACTGGCAGATGTGGTGCTAAGCCACTACCCAAGTCTCTGAAAGACCGTGCCAAAAAGGAGAGGAATTCCAGGAAGAGTAAGGGCACGATCTTTGGAAAAGCAAAGAGAGGGGAGTGAGCACATCAGAGTCCAGTAGGACAAGATTCTAGACTAGATGGTCAGGCAGACAGTCAGGGAACACCCAGAGAGAATTCCAAAAGGTGATTCCCAAGAGCCAACTTGGCTTTGTCCCAAGCGGATTTATTTTTGACAGAGTTGCTGGGCTGACAGATTGGGGGACCAGAGAAGGAGTAGACCTCAAATTTAGGGCAGCATCTGAAAGAGGCTCTTATGCTATTTTTGGACAAGGATGGAGAGAAGGGGATGAGACATTAGTGCAATCAGAGGGACCAGGCCTCACAGAATGGGCCTGGTCACAACGGCCCTGACTAATCTGACACTTGAGGAAGGAGAAACATCCACCTTGGTCCACGGTCCTGTCCTGTTATTTAACATGGTTATCAATGACTTTCATGGTAAAAGGCACATTCACCAAAGGCTGCAAGGGAAGGAGAGGATGACGCAGTCAGAAGGTACAAAGATCTTGACAGGGCCAAAACTGACAAGATGAAATTTGCTGAAATACTCAAAGATGAAATTTAATCGGACGAGGCGCCATCAGATAGCAGCTGTTCTGAAGAAGACCTGAGGGTGCAAGGACTGCGAGGTTCACCCACACCAGGTGTGCAATGAGGCTGCCAAGAAGGGCATGACAGCGGCTGCATTAGGAGGTGAGGAGAGCAGACGGCTCGGGCTGCGTTAGGAGGGTGAGATCATCAGAAGGGCGAGACGGCTGCTGTGTTAGGAGGGCAGAGGATCGCCAGGAAGGAGGCGAGAGGATGCTGGGGCACCGTGCGCACTCTGGGCGCCATGACTGCCCCACAGGGTCAGGAGGGCAGCGAGGCTGGTGGAAGGACTGGGGAGGAGTCAAGGGGGAGTGAGCATGACAACCATGTGTGAGGGGAATTAAATCCCTGCTTTGGCAAAAACAGGAGCAACTTGGGCCTGGAGTCGGGGAAATCTGCTCATAATCTGAGCTGTCCCCAGAGTGGAACAGGTGGGTGGCCCCCAGAGGTGGCAGGTGCCTCCCCCCCACTTCAAACAGAAGAAAGAAGGGACCATGCATTTATTAAGTGCCTAGTGTGTGCTAGGCACTGTGAGAAGCACTTAACAAGTATTATCTCCTCGGAGCCTCCCCACAACCCTGGGGGACAGCTGCTGTTATGATCCCATTTTACAGGTGAGGAAATTGAGGCTGACAGAAGCAAAATGACTTGCCCAGGGTCAGCCGGCTAGCCAGCGTCTGAAGCTGGATGTGAACTCAGGTCTCCTGACTCCAGGCGCCAATAAGCCGGCTCGCTAACAATACGCATCCTGTCAGACTCGGCCAACATGGTGGTCCGTTTGGCCAACCTGCTTTGCGTCCCCCCTTTCTCACTCTGGTAGAAGGGATGGCCACCTAGGTCAGGGACGTGGGAAGGACTCCTTCAAGGTAAAAGTGACGCAGAGACAAAGGAGAGTCATAAATTTTTTTTTATGACAAAATGGGAAGACAATGAATGACCAGAATCCAAAGATTCCCAGAGACCAAAACTATAAAAGATCCTACCAGCGGCATGGCCTCGTGAGGAGGCACTGGTCCTAAATGGGAGGGATCTCTGGCGGGTGCCGCAAGAACCCAGAACCCACACAAATGCATTCTTCAAACACCACGAGAATGAAGTGGAGGCAGAAGTGACTGAGATGAATCGAGGGCCGGGAGAAAAGGGGAGCGCCTCCCAAGGTATCTTCCCACGCAGGAAGACGCCCCCAGCGCAAAGCTGAGCAGCCTGTGCACCCAGTGGGAGACATCACGTGGGGAACAGGGTGCAGAGAGGCCTGAGAGACTTGTCTGAACAGATGCAGAGGGGAGGGAGTGGAAGCAGTAGAACAATGTGCACAGATCAGCTCGGATCAAAGCTGGGACTACAGCATCCAAGAGGAGGATGAAGGTGGCTGTGTCAGGCCACAGGGACTCTTCCCGCTGGGAGCACAGGGTGGAGGGGCCCTGAAGCACTTTTTTCTAAATTTACAGATGAGACCAGGAGGAAGGTGAGAAGGAAACAGACCAGGGACAGGGAAGCTCTGAAAATGACAGGTGGAAGTGATGCAGTACCTATGTCCCAGCTTCATGTAGGGGAAGGCTGAATCCAGACAGCCCCCACCCAACAGAATGACTCACCTGCCCAGAGGCTTCCAGGGTCCTTTCCCCCTGGCCTCCAGGGTGCTTCCCCTCGCTCCAGCTGGCCGATCACATCGGGTTTGGAAACTGCAAGTCCTGCTCAGAGGAAACAGGACAGGGCTGGGAACCGTCCCCTGTGAATTCAATACCAGCCCCCAGACGCTTCTATCTGCCCCACACCCTGCTAACAGAACCCTTCACAACATCATGAGAAAACCTTGGACCAAAGGGGACAAAGAATGGGGGAGGGACAGGCGTAGGGACCAGGCAAGCAAGTGGCCAGTTTGCAGCTGTAAAGCATGCAGGGGCATGGCACGGGTAGGTCAGCAGAAACCGTGCTAAATGTGGGGCCAGGGACCTTGGCTCAAAACCTGTCTGTGCCTTGGAGGATGTGTGTGAGGGACTGGAAGGGGAGGTGCACTCCAGGGGTGGGGGGCAGCCAGAGAAACAGCCCAGGGTCTGGCAGACCTGAGAACAGCCAGGAGGCTTGGAGGAAGGCCTTTCCCCCTCTTTTTAATTCTGTTTTTCCTTTTTCATTCAAAAGGTTGGTCTGCTGGGGAGGGAAGGAAAGGGATATATTCAAAAGTGAAGAGGATACACATAACAGATATCAGAAAAAAGTATTAAATACAACAAAGTGGGGGGTGGGCCCAGCTGATCACTAGGCTCTGTTCCAGTGTGAAATTTAGAATCCTCTAACCACTCCCTGGAGAACAAGCAGCACCAGTGCCCTGGAGCTTGGCCCCAAAGGACCAGAATCATCTTGGGTCTCACAGGAACGGGCCCAACACTCCAGGCACCTTAACAGCATTCACTAGACCCTCCTCCGGCTAAGCCTGGGTCCCAGGGGAGCCTCCTTACCCAGGTACACCAGGTTCCCATAGTTCTCCAGCATCACCTCCCGGTACAGCTCCTTCTGGAGAGGGTCCAGGTGCCCCCACTCATCCCGGGAGAAGTCCACAGCCACGTCCTTGAATGTCACCAACTCCTGAAAGATGATACCTGTGCTTGCCCAGGGAGCATCCTTCCAATGGCCCCAGGGGGGACGGGGAAGCCAGAAGGAAGCCTAGGGAGCCATGTTCACAGCCCCAGAAGCTCCAGAGAGCTCCAAGGCAAACCCTTAATGAGAATCAAGACTTCAGAAACGTAATGGCAGCTCATGTTTACACTGCACTGGTTGACTTACAAAAAGTCCCCTTTCCCCAACAACCCCCCCTTCAGAGACAAACCCCCTCCATCCACAAGAGGCACCACCAGGGTCAGGCCTCTAACCCAGGCTGACCCCAAGTCACAAAGTCTCACCACGATGCCCCCAAGGTGTGTGTGTGTGGGAGGGGTCTGACCCACCTACCAATCAGAGGGCAGGAAGACTGGTGTGCCCACAGTGGGCTTCTCTCCAGCCACCCTCTCCTGCTGCCAACCCTCCTCTGGACCCTCATTTTCCCCGGCAGAACCCTCAGTCCCAGATGAGCATACACCCAGAGGCTGGATCGAGGTGGTATTAAGTTGCCCTTCTGCCCAAAGCCTCCTCCTCCTCCTCCTCCTCCTCCACTCATCCAGGACCTGACTCTAGGACTCTTCATCACCATAGACTCTTCACTCAACCAAACTTGCTCTTTGCAGAGGTACCGATATCTCTTAACTCAGTGGCCTTTCTCCACACTCCTCCTTGACCGCTCTGCAGCCTGACACTGTCAATCAATCGATTCGGGGGGGGGGGGTGCTGACAATGTGAGTGTCAGTGACAAAAGCACCCAAATCTACCATTTCAACTTGGACTTAATGGAGAGTGCCAGGGGTCATGCACTCATTAGTCAGAAATGTAGAACTTCAACACCTTAGAAAATAATTTGCAAGAACCACTGCTTAACATCAAGGAAGATGGTAATTTACTGAATTAAAATATATAACCAGTGGACAAGGGGGATGACAGGTGAGCCTAGCCAATAACACCCTTCTTCCATCTGGATGGGCAGTATTCTCCGGCCCGTCAGCCCATCAAACCAAGTACCATCAGATGAAGCGAGCTTAGAGGCAACCTTCAAATCACCAGTGCACCACACGGCACTGAGCCCAAATCTCCAAAAGCGAGGAAACCCACTTCATTACTGCTCTCATTCAAACAGCATTATTAATGATCATTTGTGCGGGAGCAAAAAGGAGGGCGTCCCATTAACAAATATGATTTTCCACATATTTCTTCTTTAATTACCCATTTTAAAATTCTGTTTCTGTGCACATTTTTGAGTGCACACAATTAATAGTACAGTAAATATTCTTGGGTTGGGAGTGTGCTCAAAAATGTTTTACAGAAGGGGGGCCCAGTCACCCCATACCTTCCATTCCCACATTCTTCACTCAATACTCCAGATGACATCCTGGAGATTATCAGCACACCAGTCATCCTGCCCCAGACACTTACTTCCAGTTAGAGACAACGCAGTCATCACTGGATATTAAAAAACAAACAGGATTCCAAAGACACGGCCCACGTCCCAGGGGCCCCTCACTAGCCCATCCCCCCCCATTCACTGACTCGTCTCTAGGTCACACAGTCCAGGGAGATCCCCCAAAGGCCTTCCCCAGAAGTTCTCGACTTCCCTATTATTTTCAGCGAGCATTTTTATTCTTAGCATATGAGCAACAGCTGTTAAGTCATTTATGGCTTGGGTGGTGATGCCTGGCATAGCTTTGTTCCACAGGTTATGAGGCTCAAGGATCAGACAAAGGGGAGAGAGAAAGCCCTTTGCTGTCCCAGTATCAGCCCTCAGGAGCTTGACGTGATGAAAAGTGTAAAAGGAAAGCTGGTTAGGGGCTGTGCCACAGGGAGGCTGGGTCCCCTCCTAGAGGGAGAGGCTGGGGCTGCTAGGAGCCCATGGGACACTGTCCAGCTCCCAGGGCCATAAAGGGCACAACTCCCCTTACCAGACAGCCAAGAACTGGAAACAAAGTAGGCACCCAGTGACAGGCACAGCTGACAAACTGTAGATGATTGTGAGGGAATGTTAGCAGGCCATAAGAAATAAGGACCGTGTTCAAGCTACCACCCACTTTTGTAGATGAGCGCTCTATCAATCCAAGTGCACTGGAAGTATTTCCTGCTGTTTGTTGCAAGAATGTGGAGAATTGCCAGTCACTGCACCAATAAGCCAGCGCAGGACACAGGCATGTCAGGTAAGAGGGAGACTCACACCATCAGGAGGTGGTGGACATGCGTGTGTCTCACAATTCCACAGCGCCATATGCAACTTGTCCTCCAGAGCCACGTTACCCAGAGAGATCAGGAAAGAAGTCTATTTCTTTAAAAAGGAAGATGCTCAAATTATTCCATGTGTTATTTAACACAGACATTTCCATAAGACCAAAGTTCACTTCGGTTGATGAGGCTCCATGCTTCATTTAGGATAAAGGGAAGGGGATGGGCTCTGGGACAATCCAAAGTCATATGGATTTTATTCGGCAAATGTCAACAGATCAGGGAGAAAGAGGAAAGATCCAAAGAAGATGGCCCATACGCTCGAAAGAGCCATCACGCAGAAAGTTAAATGTAATGATGGATGTAAGGACCAAAAAGGAGTCAATCATGTTCTCCCCAAAGTTCACTCTGGATACCTTATTATACCACCTTTGCTCTCCTTAGAACAAAAAGCTCATCACCCCATAGAGGTGAACAAGGGAACAAATGAATGGGGTAGGGGGTGGGGGTGGGTAGAATTCTCTGCGGGGCCCTGCACTAGGGGAGGCACCTCTACCCCTAAGGGCCTCAGTTCAAATCCTGACTCTGCTGCTTAATGTAAGTTTGGCCTCCTGCCCAGTCACTTCTCTTTGGGCCTCAGTTTCCCCTTCTGTAAAATGAGGTGAACTAGATGATTTCTAGGACTTCATCTGTGGTTAATGATGGGCTTAGGAATGAGCCTGGTTCACACCTCACCTGGTGGGCTCCGGGCGGCAGGGACCCTGGGGCCATCGCGGCTGCGTCCTCCTCTTCCTCTTCTTCCTTCTCTTCTTCCTCCTCCTTCTCCTCTTTTTTCTCCTCCTCCTCGTCTGCTCTGGGGGGAAGGGGAAGCCTGAGAGGGGCCGTCCCGGCCCCCGCCTCGGGGAGGCAGAGCTACCCTGGGGAGCCCAGGAGGCCAAGGTTGGAGCATCGACCTTGACAGCTGAGAGCCAGCTGGGCGTGGGGGCAGGGAGACACTCCGCTAGAGCTGCACGTGTCCATACTGGCGAGGGGGCGGGGTCAGCCCTAATCCCACCCCCGGGAGCTGTCCAATAAGAGCATGCGACTGGGAAAGAGGCGTGCCGGGGCGGGGGAAAAAACTAGGCAGGCTCAGAGACGATTCGCTCTGTGCCTCTAACTTGCGGGGCCTCGAGGTGATACTTGATTGGTCCCGGGCCTCCCGGCCTGACCAATGAATGCGTGGGGGGCGGTACGAAGTACGGCTCCTCTTCTCCAGGTCCCTCCCCTGAGTTTCTGGACCCCGGTACCGACTCACCCGGCTCAGGACGTGGGGACACAGGGCTCGGGGTCAGTGGAGCAGCAGCGGCCGAGGACGAAGGGAGCGGAAGCAGCCGCTAGCGCTCTCAGGAGCGGCAGGAACGGATGTGACGGAACAGCCCAGGGACGGGCCCGCAAAGCCTTCTGGGAAATGTAGGCAGGCGATGGGGCGGTGACTGCGCATGCCCGGAGGCCCGCGGCTCTGCTGGGGGAAGGGAGGGGCCTTCGCTCCCGCTTGTCCGCTGCTGGTGCTCATGCGCCTGCGCCCTCCATCCCCGCCCCCAAGCGAGGAACCCTTAAAAGTCCCGAGGTGCCTCTGGCATCCGGCGGCAGCTCCATGCAGCAGCGCAAGGCATTTATTATGCACTTGTTCATTCATTGTGTCAACACAGATTAAGCACCGAGGATGCAGAAAAAAGCACCAGAGAGTACCTGCCCTCCAAGAGCTCGCAGTGTAATGGGGGAAACCGCGTGCACACCGGTCTGGTATAGACGCGGTTTTACCGCGACCGTCTCTAGCCGGACCATGCTGGGAGCCGCGCACAGCGGCCTAGGGACCCGAGGGCCAGTAATCGAGTGGGGCCATTCATCAGTTTAGGGGGAGGCACGTTCTTCTAGCTGAAGTAAAAGCCCGGGTTCTATTCCTAAACCCCAAGCGAGGAAGGAAGGCGGATGACAGATAATCGTTTAGTGACTTCCCACGAGAACCCAGCAATGCTGGAGTCAAGTCTGGGGGTCGCGACCACCTCCCCTAGGGTGCGGAGCCAGAGTTCTGGGACCGGAGCAGGTTCTGCGATCTTTGATTCGCTTCACTCAAGGTCCAGCGCTTGTGACCGTTTTCTCACAATTAGTCAGTTAACACAATTAGATTAGTCAGTTTAAGCCGCATCGTAAGGCAACTCTTGGAAAACTAAAGTATTAGTATATTCATAACACACATCGATTAATAAGAAAATTATTAATTCCTTCCTCGGTACACAGCAGATGATGTACAGAATAAATGGAAGATAATTAACAGAGAGAAGGCTGGAAAAGTAAGAGGGTCTGGGGAGGTTTTTGTTCACTCGTGCCAGTCCCTTTGTGACCCAGTGGACTATCGAACACCAGCCCCTTCTGTCCTCCATCTCCCTGAGTCCCTCCAAGCTCATGCTTGCTGCCTCCACGACACCATCCATCCATCTCCTCCTCTGCTGTCCCCTTTTCCCTTTGCCCTCAATCTTTCCCAGAGTCAGGGTCTTTTCCAATGAGTCCCGTCTTCTCATTATGTGACCAAAGTATTTAAGTTTCAGCTTCAGTATTTGACCTTCCAACGAATAGGCTGAATTCATTTCTTTAAGTATTGACTGATTTGACCTCCTTGCTGTCCCAGGGACTCTCAAAAGTCTTCTCCAGCACCACAAGTCAAAAGCATTGACTCTGCAGCTCTCAGCTTTCCTTGTTAGTGGAAAAAAACATAGCTTTGACTCTATGGACCTTTGTCAGCAAGGTGATGTCTCTGCTTTTCAGTTCATCGTCCAGATTTGCCATAGCTTTCCATCCAGCGTCCTTTAATGTCGTGGCTGCAGTCACCAGTTTCAGGGATCTTTGAGCCCAAGAACATTCAATCAAAGACTTCTACTTCTCCCTCTATTTGCCAGGAAGTGTTGAGACCAGTCGCCAAGAACCTGGATTTTTTCTTTTTGATGTTAAGCTTCAAGCCAGCTTTTACACTCTCCTTTTTTACTCTCCTCAAGAGGCTTCTTAATTCCTTTTCACTTTCTGCTTTCAGAGTGGTATCCTCTGCATGTCTGTGATTGTTGATATTTCTCCCAGCAAACTCAATTCCACCTTTGTATTCATCCAACTGTGTGATTAAGGAAGAAAAATGTGGTTCAGATTCACTCCTACAAAAAGACACACTCCTAGAGAGAGAGTGAAGGTAGCTTTAATTAAGATTATAACATAGGTATAGAAAAGCTAGATTTACAGCAACATACAATTAACACTACGACTATAGTCAGGCTAAGAATACAAAGGATAGCAATCATATAAGAAAACATCAATTCAGGGAAGCACCACCACCTGAAATCCAAGCTGGGGATTCCCGGGGCACAGCTTTCAGGGTCCCGATTGGGAAAGTCCTGGGCAGAGCATCCTCTCCATGGGTGAGAATCCAAAGATGGCTTTCCCAATGGGGATTTAAATAGGGCCTCTCACCAAGAAGGCCCCGTGCCCGAGGTGTCCCATGATTCTAGTAGATTTTTCAGTTGGCCAAGTTCCTGGACCAGGTAAAACATCTTAAAATACTAATTAACTTGATATGTTCTGATGAACCGGCCAGGTTCCCAGAGCACATCTCCCGGGAACTGGCTAAATTCTCAGGTAAACATAGATAATCACACCCTGGCTTATAGCCCGAAATTTAGAGTCATACAGGGAACATGGAAGATCTTTCCTTATAAGATTTATCCATCACCAACCTGGCATTTTGCATGGTATACTCTGGATATAAGTTTAAAAAGTGGCAATATACAATCTTGTCATACTCCTTTCCCAACCTTAAACCAATTCGTTGTTCCATGTTTGGTTCTTGAGCCTTATACAGCTGGGATTTTAGTTGGGACTTAGAGGAAGACAAGGAGGTCAGTGAGTAGTCAGATGAGAGGAGAGTGTTCCAGGCACGGGGGAGAGCCAGAGAAAACGTCTAAGGCTGAGAGACGGTGCACCTTGTCCGTGGAACAGCCAAACCAGCGTCACTGGATTGAAGACTACGTTAGGGAGTAAGGTGTAATACGACCAGAAAGGTGGGAAGGGGGCCAGGTTATGAACGGCTTCAAATGCCAAACAGAAGGTTTCATATTTGCTCCCGGAAGCAATAGGGAGCTGCTGAGGTTTATTGAGTAGGGGAATGACGTAATCAGACCTGTGCTTAGGAAAATCATTTTGGTGGCTGAATAGAGGATAGATGGGAAAGGGGAGAGACTGGAGGCAGGCAGACGCCCTGGCAGCTATCGCCATAGTCGAGGGTCTGCAGCAGGAGGGCGTCAGGGTCAGAGGAGAGAAGGGGGTGATTGGAAAGGTGGTGCAGGGGGTGAAATTGACAGATTTTGGCAACAGATCGGATATGGGGGAGGGGTTGGGGAAAGGGAGAAATCACATTGGGAACAGGCTGCAGAGAAGCCCGAGAGACTTGTCTGAACAGACGCAGAGGGGAGGGAGCAAACGCTGAGAACAATGTGGACGGATCCGCTTGGATCAAAGCTGGGACTGCAGCGTCCAAGAGAAGGATGAAGGAGGCCGTCACAAGGACCCTTACCACTGGCCTCCAATGGGAGCACAGGGAGGCAAGGACAGGGAGGTGTTGGAAATAACCTCTGGTGCCCAAATAGACACAGTAAGTTAGACAGACTCAGGATGAGTGAAGCAGCGCAACCTTTAATATGCTTCCTGCAGGAAGTGGGTGTAGAACTCGCAATGAGCACACACACACTACAGAAGGGAGAGCAAACCTTATGTGCCTGTTCCCTGCTGCAAGTCCCTCCTCACTGACTTTCACTGGTAGAAGTCATCACAGGTCACAGACTTCCCCAAACGCCCACCACATGTTCCCCTTGGTATGTTCTCTCCCTTCTTCATACATTGTATGTTCAGAAAATGGCATCTGAACCCTGCTCATAGGTGGAGAATCTAGTATTCATGAGCCTATTAAGCATGCACACTTTAAGTATAGCTTAACCTTTGTGCTACTTTCAGCTTCTTTAATCAAACAACCAGTTTCACCCAAGTTTAGCTGGTTCTTGAAGCTCCTCCCCCAGAGCTACTTTTCTCTCCATTTATATGGAAATATAATCATTTCTTACTTCTCACAGAGGACCCCCCACCCAAGTATTTTTTTTTCCAAATTGATGGATGAGATCAGAAGGAAGGTCTGAAGGAAACACAGACCAGAGACAGGGAAGCTCTGAAAATGACAGGTTGAAATGAGGGAATACCTAAGTTCCAGCCTCATGTAGGTAAAGGCAGGTGCTGGATCCAGGCAGCCTCCACCCCACAGAATGATTCATCTGCCCAGCAGCTTCCAGAGTCCTCTCCCCCTGGCTTCCCCTCGCTCCAGCTGGCCGATGACATCGGGTTTGGAAGCTGTGAGTCCTGCTCAGAGGAAACAGGACAGGGCTGGGAACTGTCCGCTCTGAATTCAATCCCAGCACTTTTCCAAGGATTTGGGCAATCCCATCAATCAGTCATGTCCTTCAGAGACTGATCTACAGGGGCTGAGCCCTAAATAAGGAGATAGAGGGGGAAAAAACCTGCATCCTAGTTTAATAATTCGTTATTAATATAATAGCAAAATAATAATTTCTCACTCTTCTGTTAATCTAGCAGTTCATATTTTTGTAAGTATTCTTCCATTTCGCTTAAATTGTTAAAGCTAGTGGCATATAATAGGACAAAATGACTCCTGATGGTTCCTTTGATTTCATCTTCTTTAGTAGTCTAGTCACCCTTTTCATTTTTGATACTGGCTATTTAGTTTTCTTCTCTCTTTTTAAAAATCATATTAACCAATGGTTTATCTATCTTGTAGTGTTTTTTCCCCACAAAACAAACTCATAGTTTTATTGATTAATTCAATGTGAGAGAAATTATTATTAATAACCAATAATTTGAGGACATCCAGGATTCTCCCCTTCTTTCAAAGTCCTGATTTTAAAAGTTAAGTCTCTTAATGGTTATTGCTGACAATGAAATTGGACTGGGACCCTCCCTGAAGGACAGCCATTGTGCTCTGCTCAGGCATGGTGGCTTCATACAGTCTTTGACTAGATGGCCCAAAGCCATCAGAGTTAATTGTCACTCCTCTTCCAAAAGAGCCTATCAGCCTTGAGCCACTGCAAGATGGTTATTGGTCTAATAGAGAAGGCCAAATTACCATTAATGATGTGCTGGTCTTATTAATAAAATGAAACTGTCTCTTGAACCTTTTTAATCACCACACATGGTTTTGTTACATTCAATTCTATTAATCTTACCTTTAGTTTTTAGGATTTTCAATTTGGTGTTTAATTGGGAGTATTTAATTTGTTCTTTTTCTATTTTTTTTAATTGCATGCTCAATTCATTGATCTGCTCTTTATTTTATTGATGTAAGTATTTAGAATTATGAATATGCCTCTGATTCCTGCTTTTGCTGCATGCCATAGGTTTGAGTATGTCATCTTATTCTTATCATTCTCTTTAATAAAAATATTTCTTGTTTCTATAACTTATTCTTTAACTCATTTCTTCAAGGTTAGGTTATTCAGTCTCCAATTAATTTTTAATCTATGTTTTCATGGTTCCTTACTAAATATATTTTTTGCATTATGATCTGAAAAGGGATACATTTAATATTTCTGCTTTTCTGCATTTAACTATAAAATTTGTGACTAATATATGGTCAATTTTTGTAAATGAGTTTGGTTTTGAACATATTGGGCTTAAGATGTCTACTGGCATCCAGTTAGAGACGTCTGAGTCGGAGATAAGAGACTGGAGGTCAGCAGAGAGATTGAAGCAGGAAAGTAGATTTGAGAATTATCAGCATAGAGATGGTCATTCAATCCATAGAAGGGATGAGATCACACCAAGTGAAAGTGAAGCAGGAGAGAGGAGAAAAGACCCAGGAGAGAGCCCTGAGGCACACCAGTGGTTGTCAGAGAGGTAGGAGGAGAACCAGGAGGAAAGGGTACCCTGAAAACCTGGAGAGGAGAGAGGCTGACGGTGTCCAAGGCTGCAGTGAGGTCAAGGAGATTACGTAACAGATTGGTGAGGCAGCTAGGTGATGCAGTGGACAGGGTCCTGGGCCTAGTGTCAAGAAGACTCACCTTTGAGAGTTCAAATCTCATTTCAGATACTTACTAGCTGTGTGACCCTGGGCAAGTCACTTCACCCAGTTTGCCTCAGTTTCCTCATCTGTAAAATGAGCTGGGAAAGGAAATGGCAAATGATATTGTGACATTGAGGCTCATCTATGATTTCATTTGCACATCAAATACAGGTAGGGAAATGCCTTCCATTATGCAGATTAGTTATTTCATTTGTGGACTAGTTGCCTGGGAGTACTGAGAGGATGTAAGTGACTTGCCCAGGGTCACACAGCCCCCATGTGTTCTAGGCACTCACATACTTGTACAGGAGGAATCTGGGAATTGGACACGTCACTTAATAACATTAACAGCAACAATCATGATAATTGTTCCCTCACATCCAACTCTTTGTGACCCCAGAGAGAAATGATTACTTCTGTCTTATATTAATAATCAATTCATAAATTAGGAGGGGGCAGAGCCAAGATGGCGGAGTAAAAGCAGTGACTTGCTTGAGCTGTCCCCCCAACCCCTCCAAATACCTGTAAAAAAATGGCTCTAAACAAATTCTAGAGAAGCAGAACGCACAAAAAGACAGAGTGAAACAAATTTACAGCCCAAGACAGCCTGGATGGTTGATCAGAAAGGTACATCGTGATGAGCGGGAAGAGGAGCACAGTTTGGTGTGTGCATGCAGGCTACAGCGAACCTGGAGCATGCCTCAGAGGACTGAATCGCGGGCAGCTGTGGCAATTTCCAGACTTCTTAATCCACAAACGCCAAAGACAACAAAGGTCAGTGGGAAGAGTCTGTTTCTGGTGGTGAGAGAGAAGCTCAGGATCCCAGCCCCATTCCCTGAGCGTGGCGCCAGGACAGTGGCTGCTTCCTGAGCTTCCAGCCCACAGACTGAGGGGGAATTGAGTGGGTTATCGGAGGGGGATTGCAGGGATCTCTCTGCTGGTGCAGGATTCTTTTGCTTTGGCTGTGCTTGGATCTGGGTCACAGTTCTGGGTGGTGGTCCTGGGGTGAGGAGGAGCGCTGGTGTGGGGGAGCTCGTAGTGGCTGTGAAGAGAAAACCCTCCTCCCAGTTCCAACACAGAAAAGACTGCTTGAGGTAACTCATAGACCAGAGCACAGGCCAGTAAAGGAGTAAACACCTCACCCATTATCATTCTACCTTGGAAGAACTGAAAATTTACAGGTCCCTAGAAGTATCTCTGAAAACAGCTGTACAAACCCCTGAAGCTTGGGACTGTACATTCTCCACATTGGAACCAGACTCTTAGCTTAACAAAGAGTTTAACACTCAAGTAATTGGCCGGGATCATGAGCAAGCAGCACAAAAAGAGTCAGACTATATTATCTTACTTTGGTGACAAAGAAGATCAAAACATACAACCAGAAGAAGACCACAGGGTCAAAGCTCCTACATCCAAAGCCTCCCAACAAAAATATGAATCAGTCCCAGGCCTTGGAGGAGCTTAAAAGGGATTTTGAGAAGCAAGTAAGAGAAGTAGAGGAAAAACTGGGAAGAGAAATGAGAGTGATGCAAGAAAATCATGAAAAACAAGTCAACAGCTTGCTAAAGGAGACCCAAAAAAATACTGAAGAAATAACACCTTAAAAAACAGCCTAACCCAAATGGCAAAAGAGGTCCAAAAAGCCAATGAGGAGAAGAATCCCCTAAAAAGCAAAACTGGCTAATTAATGACTTAGCACCAGGAGTTTTTTTCAGGAGCGTGTAAGTTTTTCAGTCTCTAGTGGGTATTGTTGATGGATGAGATTACCCAAATCCCTGGGGTAGATGTCCTTCCATCCTGGGTGGGACAGTCACACAACCAGTGAAGTTAGAAAGGATTTAATCTAAGGTGAATTCCGGCCCATTGTGTGCCTCTCCAGCAGGTCTGGGCAGGGGGTAGATCCTTTTATCTAGATTACCAAAAATGGAGTGATACGAGTATAGAGATAGACCAAGACTGAGTGATCAGACCCCCAGCCTCTCATTCGAACAGGTCCACCTCTCATTAGAATATTCATCCTCATTAATTTTTAATTTTTTAACTATTTATTTATTTATTTTTAGTTTTCAACATTCACTTCCATAAGATTTTGAGTTTTAAAATTTCTCCCTCTCCTTCTCCTCCCCCCTCCCCAAGATGGCATGCAATCTGATATAGGCTCTACTTATACATTCATATTAAGAACTGATGGCAGAAATCACAAGAATGAAGCAACAAAACAAAACAACCAAAGGAAAAGGAGAGCAAATAGTCTGCTTCCATCTGCATTCAGACTCTGTGGTTCTTTCTCTGGATGTGGATGGCATTTTCCATCCTGAGTCTTTTGGAGTTGTCTTAGATCCTTGTATTGCTGAGAAGAGCCAAATCCATCAAGTCAGTCATAGCACAGTGTGGCTGTTGCTGTGTACAACATACTCCTGGGTCTGCTCACTTCACTCAGCATCAGACCATACAAGTCTTTCCAGGTTTTTCTGAAGTCTGCCTGCTCATCACTTCTTATAGCACAATAGTATTCCATTACATTCATATACTACAGCTTGCTCAGCCATTCCCCAGCTGATGGGCATCCTCTCAATTTCCAATTCTTTGCCACCACAAAAAGAGCTGCTATGAATATTTTTGTGCATGTGGGTCCTTTTCCCATTTGTATGATCTCTTTGGGATACAGCCCTAGAAGTGCTGTTGCTGGGTCAAAGGGTACGCACAATTGTATAGTGGGCTGGATGTTTGCATAAAGGCTATCTTTGCTAGGACCGGATTGGGTTTAGTTGTCTCTAGCTGGAAGGCTCGGCCAAAGTGGGCTTTGGGAGGTGCCCTGTTAGGGTCATCCAGCCTTTGGGGTAGCTGAAGGAGACTGATTTTTTGGCCCCACATTCAGATTACTGGCCAAGGTGCTGCAGTTAAAGAGGGTACAATGAAATTAACTGCGCTTCTTCTCCTGGGGATCCCGACTGAATACATAAAGAAGATAAGCTATATAGACATATGTGTATGAATTGGAAATACAAAAGTTGAGGGGGTTTTGTTGTTGTTGCTTGTGTTTCTGTCTCTGCGTGTTTGTGTTCCCCATGGGCAATACCATGTCCAAAGAGGGCTTTGTTCCCCCTAAAGGGACTGCCGCGGGCCGAATTTTACAGCTGTAAGGCCCTGAAACCTGCAGATCTATGGGACTGGTGAAGACGTGCATTTCAACTTGATTTATAGATCTCCAGCCTAGGCTAAGAAGGGATTTTCAGCGCTGCTAAGTTGCTGGTCTTTTTGTGTTTCTATGTTTCTCGGTGCCTTGTCAGCTAATTTAAGTTTTTAGAAAGATTTTGTTCTTTCCTTTGCATTTCTGAACTGTGGTCAAATTTTTTCCAACCCCCCCAACCCCCCACCCCATGACTGGTTTCTTGTTTTACAGCTAGGGAAGAAGGTCATTTCACTGATTATAGAGAAACAGGCTTGGAGGCTGTGTCAGCGAAAGTGGCAAGGCTTGCTCTTTAGAATTGGACTGGCACTTAACACTTTCCTGGATCATGAGAAAGGAGAAAGTTGTGTGTGTGTGTGTGTGTGTGTGTGTACCAGAACACAACCAAAAAATAATTGAGTTTGATTGGAATATCTAGTTTAGTATGTAGGGAATCATACAAGTTAAAATTAAGCATTGATCCATGTATGTGTAACTTTTGAATTTATGTGTGTACCTTGAAATTGGAAATTTTGCTATAAATTATGTGAGACTTCTATTCATTTTATCATAGATTTATGTATTTGAATTTCAAGAAATGTCTTGCTCCTTATCCATACAAGAGGAGCTTATTTCTGAAGTAACTTGAAAATGTTTTGTTGCTACTTTTTGTGAATAATATAGCAGAACCTGACTACTACTTGAATAGACCAAGTTTTGAAAGCTGTTAAAGAATTTTGTAAGTGCTAAAAGCATCTTAAAGGATTTTTGGTGCTTCCATTTCTTAGCAAATAACAGAAATGCTAGTAATTCAACAGTTTAAATGTTATAGACATATTAATAGCCAACATTTGCACCTTAAGAATAAAATTGTTTGGGGCAGCTAGGTGGCGCAGTGGATAGAGCACTGGCACTGGAGTCAGGAGGACCTGAGTTCAAATCAGACATGACACTTACTAGCTGTGTGATCCTGGGCAAGTCACTTAACCCAACTGCCTAGCCCCCCCCCCGAAAAATTCTTTAATAGATCATTAGTTTTGTTTAATACCATTGTATACTAAGATTTTTAAGGAGACTTTAAGGAGTGAACAAAGTAATGTGTGGCATAAGGGAAGAATCTGGAGGTAATAAGGAAGGTGTGGGTCTTTTTATAAAAGACATTTTAAGTGTGTTGACAGAAAGGTTTGAGAAAGTTTTGGCTTTAAGAGGAAGGTTGTGTGAAATGTCACATGCTTATTTTAGTGGGAACTACAGTAGCAAAAATTGCTGCTTGACTTGTAAGTATATAGGAAGAAATCAGAGAGAGCTATAAGTAAATTGATAAGCTATGGGTTCTTTCTGAGATTGTGGAACCTGGATTTGAATTCGATTAAAACCTGCTCTTAAGTAGAATAATTGGGGTAGATTGAAACCTAGTATCAGATTGCCACATTTGCAATCTTTGGCAGTGGATTTGCTGGAAATAATGGACCCCATAATATGAAATGTTTGGAATAACTAGCATTTGTGTAAAATATAACACTTCAGAATTTAAATTATAACTCAAGATTCTGTGTAATACCATTTGGAACACAGATCCAGGTGTAAATGAATTCTTTCTGGTCACATTTTAAGTGAAATGTCATCTCTTCTAATTTGATGTTGAAGATAAGTCAGAATTTATTACACTATTTGGCACTAAAACAAATTGGGAGAATATATCAATCTGACATTTGTTAGCTGGGTGAGCTTAAACAAGTTACCTCATGTCTTTTTGCCTCACTCTGCTTCACATTGTATAGTGCTTAACACAATGCTTGACATAGGGCAAACAGTATATGAATGTTAATTATTATTAGTTCCTTAATTAGATCTGATTGCTTCATACTTGATAACTGTATATGGGGTTTTAGATGTGATGAATATACAATGGCACTAGTGATGAGATGCCTGATTTTCTATGTAAGGTAATTTAGAAATGCATTCAGCTGGATTGAGGTCAACTGATCAGTAATGGGTTTGTTTCAAGTTTCAAATACGCAATATTGTTTACGGTTTGTTATGTTTCCAAATGTTTTACATTGTGTAAATTGGTAAATTATTGTATGGTGGAAAATTGTTTAAAACCAGTTATGCTATTTTATCTGCCTTGCTAACCCTCTAGGTCCTCAAGTGCGGTCCTGTGACTGAATCCAAAGAATGCTGCTTCTGCTGTGGCCAAGGTCCTGCCCACACCTGTCCCCTGCCGGGCCACACCCCTTTCCGTTTTCTCTTCCTCCTCTTTTCCCACTGTCACAAACATGAAAACCCCTGCACGGTCTGAGAATTCTTCTGGTTCCACGGGCACGTTCATTTCTCTTGTAACCAATCTGGTGATGCTGCCTTGCCTGCAGACAGGGTCCGTGCGGGGCCTTTGGCATTTGAGAGTGTCACTGACCCTTTTTATTAATTATTGCCAGCATGATTAATAAAATGATTAATTAGCCAGAAACTTTTTACATATCACACCCACTTGGGGTTTCTCAGCACAGGTGCTGGAGCAGTCTGTCATTTCCTTCCCCATATAATTTTACAGATGAGGAAACTGAAAGGACAGGGTGAAGTAACTTGTCCAGGGTCACACAGCTAGTAAGTGTCTGAGCCCAGGTCTGCTTTCAGGGGCAGGGCTCTATCCAGTGTACCACCTAGCTACCCAATAACAACTAGCATTTATACAGAGTTTTAGGGTTAGTGCTTTACAAATATGTGATCTTTATGTCAACCCTGGGAGCTATTATCCCCATTTTATAGTTCAGAAAACTGAGGCAAGCAGAAGTTAAGTGACTTGCCCAGGGTCAAAAAGTATCTGAGGCAGGATCTGAACCTAAGTCCTTTGCTCTATCTACTGTACTACCTAGCTCTCTGGGTCTCAGTTTCCCAATCTGTAATATGAAGTTGGCCCAGATGGCCTCTGGGGTCTAGTTCCCGCAAGCCTATAGGTGTTCTGAGGTTGGCTAGGGTCTGGAAGGTGACCAGGCCAGCAAGGCGAACTCCCGGATGCAGAACAAGAGACAGTCCCCAGGGGGCGCAGTTCCTACCGCTAAGGACAAGCGCACAAGGCACGGCGGCCCAGCTTGGACTACGTTTCCCAGGATGCCACTCGGCGATTAGACTCACTCGCCGTGGAGCCCGAGGGAAGACCGGAAGAAAGCCTCCAACTAGTGCGTCACGTCCGCTTTCGGCTTCGCTTCAAGTCTCAGGCACCCGGTCCGCCTCGGTTCGGCTCCGAGCTCAGCCGCTGCCACCTAGCCCGAGGCTTGCATCCCAAGCCAGGGTGAGTGGGGAGCCAGAAACTTGGCCGGGCGGGGCGGGAGGTCAGACGTAGGGCCCTAGAGTCTGGGTCAAGGGAAGATGGGGGGAGGGGAGGTTGCCGCTGAAGCGCATGTGCGGGAGGAGGGGAGGGAGCAGGGAGCATGCGCCGCCCAGCAGCCGCCCCGCCCGCGTAGTCGGGTGCGTCCATTGGCCATCTCGGTGGGGGCGTGGCCTGGCGTCCTTCGCGCGGCGTAGCCTACCTTAGGGAGCCGCCCCGCCCTGCAGCCTTCAGGCGCCGCCCTGCGGGGGCGGGGGACGGCACGGGGAGCCTCCTGCACCTGCCGCGGCTGCGCATTTAGAGTGTGGCTGGAGGCTGAGTTCCCCCTCCCTTTGGCCTTTTGGAGAGAGGCCCTCCCCCTCTAAGTGTGACTTCCCCTTCTAATACCGGCCCTTTGACAGCCCCTCCCCCCACCGTTGACGACGGCTGTTTGGTCATGTGACCTATTCTCGGGAATCCTCCTCTTCCCTCCTCTCCATTCCCTCCCTCTCCCTCCCCCATTTCCTCTTTCGCCTTCTCTGTCCCTTTAACCATAATGATAATAGCTAACATTTACATAGCACTTACTAGGTTGGGCTGTGCTTTCCCATGATCATCTCGTTGTATCCTCACTCCTGCTGTGGGAGGCAGGTGCTGTTTTACCCACATTTACAGGTGAGGACAGGGAGATAGAGAGGGGTTAAGTGGCCTGCACAGGGTCACCCAGCCAGTATGTGTCTGAGGCTCCATTTGAACTCTGGTCTTCCTGTTTCCCTGTGTTTCAGAATCCTTAAAGGCTTACCATATTTCGCTGCATAATCGTCACCACTGCATAATCTTCAGTCCAAAAATTGGTATATAACCTTTCATCGCCTAATCATCACATGGTATAATTCTGTTCTCCATGCTGCTTAAAAGGTAAGCAGAGCAGCAATGTGTTCACCAGTGGCGTATGGATATGCATTTATCTCGGGAGCATTGTGAGCCAGGAGCCTAGAATTCTCAGCATGGGGGCCTTGTCAGTATATTTCTGAAAGCTGACGTGTGTGGGTTGTTTAGAATGCTTCAGTACTGCACCCAGAAAAGAGCCAGAGGTTCGAGGGGAGCGGGTGAAGCTGCCGTGAGTAAGTCGCATGCTTTGGGAAGACCGGCATCTTCCTGTGCTGGCTAAACGGTACGGTTCGTCTACCAGCGGCACGTTAACATCGTAAGCACTTCTTTCTGACTATGGGTAAATATAGGAATTATTCTGCGGGCTTCAAGCTGAAAGTGATTGTGTTTGCTGAGCAGCATGGAAACAGAGCTGCAGAAAGACAGTTTTCAGTGAGTGAAAAGTTGGTGCGAGACTGGCGGAAACAAAAAGACAAGCTAGAAAACACGAACCTTTCTAGACGGGCTTTTAGAGGGCCTAAAACGGGCAAGTTTCCCCAAATCGATGAAGAAGTGTTTGTGTACGTCAACGAAATGCGTAACAGTGGCTACCGAATATCATATGAGATGTTGCAAATGAAGGCCCGGGAGGTAGCGCGCAAACACAACATTCTTACCACTCAGTTTAAGGAGAGTCGTGGCTGGGTCATGAGGTTCCTGCGACGATGCAATCTGTCTGTGCGAAGGAGAGCCACCGTATGCCAAAAGCTGCCACCTGATTACGCTGACAAGGTTGAACGCTTTCATCCATTTGCCTTGCACATGCACCAGCAAACTTCATATTCAGTTTTAACATGTTCGCAAGCATTTTGTGCATCCTAGTCTTGCACCAAAGACAGTTTGGTAATACATGATTTTTAAGTAATACTGGCACAAACTTTTAAATTTTTAAAAGAGAGCTTCACATAATGGTCGTACCCCACGTTATTTTGTCATAAAATCTGCGATGATCATGTGGTGAAATACGGTAGCTCAGTGCTCTTGCTCTGCCAGTTAGGGTTTTTTAATTTATTTACATTCTCTGCCTCCCTGAAGAATACTAGCTTTTCTATTTATTGAAAGCACTGCATCTCTTTTGGCTTTGTAATTGCTTGTGCCTTTTTGTGTGGAAGCTGCTTAATAAATGTTTATTGAGTTGGGGGCAGTGCAGACCCCAGATGCTCCCCTGAGAAGGAAGGAGGGTTTCTTTTTTGTGGGGTCTGTGGGTCTGTGAACTGGAGGACCCAGCCAGAGCCCTCTTCATAGTTTGATTTTCTTCCCAGCTGTGCCTCCTGAGAACGCTGCTCTTCCCTGGGAAGAAATTCCTCAAAGAAGAGACAATGGCCCCTGTGTTCCTGACTTCTCGGGCCTGCCAGGTGAGTGGGAATTAACTTCTTGAAATGCCATTTCTTTTCCATGTGCAAACCCCCCAAAACTGAGGCTCTTGTGTGGAGGAAGAAAGACCTCATAGAGCATTTCACTCAACCCTCTCATTCTATAATAGTGAAAACTGAGGTCTTGAGAGAGGATTTGCTAATAACTGCTGGCATTCTCTAGTACTTTACAGATATTTTGTCAGCTTGTCCTCACAGCCACTCTGGGAGGGAGATGCTGTTATGATCCCCATTTTATGGATGAGGAGCCTGAGGCAAGCAGATTAAGTGACTTGCCCTCAGTCCACCAGCTAGTCAGTGTCTGAGATGGGATTCTGACTCCAGGCACTGTGCCACTTTGCCACCAGTTGTGGCAGGACATGACCACCCAATGATCTCCTTTGGAGATGCTGTCCCCTGGCCTCGGGGACCTTTCTTCATTTGTAACATTTGCTCACTTGTCTGGCAAGGCTCTCACGGCTCCTCTCTGCTCACTCCTGAACTTGAAGGTTTCATCGGGTGTAAAAGTTGTCTGCCTTCAGTGGTGGCTTGTCCCTTTGTACTTGAAGGTGCACCAAACACTTTGCTCACAAAAGCTTGTTCATAGTACAAGCAGTCGTAGTCCCATTTTGAAGATGTGGAGACAGAGGCTGGCAGAGGATGCTGCCAGTAGTAACTGCTTGAGCCAGGTCTCCAAGTAGAGAAAACAGTCTATTTCTAACTGTCCCCAATCTTTCCCTTTACTAAGCCAAGACTAGAGGAGACCAAGAGTAACTCAGTAATGCAGGGTGTCCCAAAAGGCTTAGTGCAGTTTTAAGCTTTAGTAACTTCAGAAGTGTAAATGCTGCAAACTCACCCCAAAATAGGAAGAGTTAACTACTTGACGTTTTAAAATTCAACATAGCCAACTGTCTTTTGTCATGCATTGCTTAGAGTGATTTTCTAATTTAGACAATAAACATGTAAGCCCTTACTATGTGCCAGGCACTGTCCTAAGTGCTGGGGTTACAAAAAAAAGAGAAAGATAGTTCTGACCCTCAAGGGGCTTACAGTCTAATGAGGGAAGGAAGCTGGAAAGGAGGAACAGGTGGTGAAAGATGGTACCTGGCTTAGAGACTTGAGGGAGAAGGAAGGGATGGGCGGCCTGAGGGCCCCAAGAGGAGTTTGGGGAGGAGCCCTTGGCTCTGCCCACCGGTCAGAGGGCGCTGATGAAGTGTGAGGATCATGAGGCTCTTTGGGACACAATGGACAAGTCCATTATCCCTGTTTGGCTTTACTTTCTTTCATTTGAAGTCAAGATGCTAGAGGGAATTAGATCAACTCGACAGTGTCTTCTCTGCTTTTGAATCCCTGCCATCAGGCATGTTCTGTTACCAGTCAGCCCTTGGCAAACTGTACCCCTCCACCGCCACCCTCCTCTCTGTTCCTGATAAACACCACCAGAGGAAGCCACACAGCCCTGTGTCTCACTGCTTCCTAGGGATCCACTGACTTCTTGCTGATTAACTTACTGTTGTACTCTCTAGCTGTTTCAGACCTCAGGCCTCCCTCTCAGATCTTACTGTATGTTGGCTCCTTCCCAACCACTCACAAGTATGCCATATGCCCATGTCTCCTCCATCCTGAAAAAAACCTCACCTGATCCATCCATCCTTGCTGTTATCCTGTATCTCTTCTGTACTTTGTGCCTAAAGTCTGAAAATGCAGGCTGTCTACAGCTGGAGCCTCCACTTCCTTTCCTCTTACTCTCTTCTAAACCACTGACAGTTTGGCCTCTGACCTCATCATTCCACTGAAACTGATCTCCCGAAGTTACCAATGATCTCTTAGTTACCAAATCCAGTGGCCTTTTCTCAGTCCTCATTCTCCTTGGTCTCTCTGCAGCCTTGGACACTGCTGATCACTCCCCCTTGACACTCTCTTCTCTCTCCTGATTCTCCTCCTGCCCATCTGACCCTTCCTCTCTCTCCCTTGCAGATCCTTTTTCAGATCACCTCTTCTAACCATAGGTATCCCTCAGGGCTTTTCTTGGGGCCTCTTCTTTTCTCCCTACATGCTACTTCACTTGGTGACCTCATCAACCTCCATGGATTTAAGCTCTCTGCTGACCTCCGATTTCTAAGTACCTTTTAGACATTTGGAACTGGGAGTTCAGGAGACATCTTAAACTAAACATGTCCAAAACAGAACCCATGATTTTTCTCCCTAAACCCTCTTCTGTCCCACCTTCACAGTCACTGTCAAGGGCACCCCCATCCTCCTGGTCCCTCAGTTGCATAACCTTGGAGTTATCCTAAACTCTCCTCTCTCTCACTCCCCAGATCCAGTTTAGTGGCAAGGCCCGTTGATTTCACCTCTGCAGCATCTCTGGTCCATTTCGCCTCTGCAGCATCTCTGGTCCCTTTCGCCTCTGCAGCACCTCTGGTCCCTTTCACCTCTGCAGCATCTCTGATCCCTTTCACCTCTGCTGCATCTCTGGTCCATTTCGCCTCTGCAGCACCTCTGGTCCCTTTCGCCTCTGCAGCACCTCTGGTCCCTTTCGCCTCTGCAGCATCTCTGATCCCTTTCGCCTCTGCTGCATCTCTGGTCCATTTCGCCTCTGCAGCATCTCTGGTCCCTTTCGCCTCTGCAGCATCTCTGGTCCCTTTCGCCTCTGCAGCATCTCTGGTCCCTTTCGCCTCTGCAGCATCTCTGGTCCCTTTCGCCTCTGCAGCATCTCTGGTCCCTTTCGCCTCTGCAGCATCTCCAGTATGCCTCCTTCTCTTCTCTGACACTTCCCCAGCCCTGGTGCAGCCCCCTCTTCACCTCATGCCTGGACTGTGGCAATAGCTACTGGCCGGTCTGACTGCTTCGGGTCTCTCCCCACTCTAGTACGTCCTCCATTCAATCACCAAAGTGATCTTTGGTAGCCCCTTCCTCCTTTTCTGGTGATCTTATTCCTTGTTCCCTGACACATACTCTGATCCAGTAACCTCTCCTGGTTGTCCCTTGAACAAGACCCTCTATCTTTTGGCTCTGGGCATTCTCTCTGCGCAGCCCCCATTCCTGTGTCAACAGATTTTTGAATGTAATCCAGACTGGACCATGCCACAGTCACTCTTAGGTCAGGCTCTTTCGTGGATGGTGCAGGCATTCTTGGGTCCTGCGGGAATAGCCTCTGAGTTGATTGTCTCACCGTGGGGTACATTGCTGGGTTTGGTTCACTTAGCTCATACAGGGAACGGATCAGGAGCAAGTCAGGCAAGGTAATGGCTGGCTCTCAGCTGTCTGGGAAACAGGGCGCTAAGCACCTGGGGTGAGATCATCCAGAGCGCAAAGAGTTGTTGTTATGCTGAGCTCTGGGCACAGCCTGCTTGCTGGGCCTTTGTTCCGGGAAATGGGGCACCTCCACATGTCGTGACACCTAGAATACTCTTCCTCCCCATCTCTGCCTTCCGGCTTCCCTGGCTTCCTTCGAGTCCCCCCTAAAATCCCACCTTCCACAGGACGCTTTTCCCAATTCCTCTTAATTCTTGTGCTTTCCCTTTCACTTGTTTCCTAATTATCCTGCACATATTTGTTTGCATGTTGTCTCCCCTGTTAGATTGTGAGCTCCTCTCATCTCTTTTTGAATTCCCAGCACTTAGCACAGGCCTTGACACATAGTAGGCTCTTTATAAATGCTGACTGACTGAACCAGGAAACAGTCTCTGCACGAGGAGCCTCCTTTTCTCTCCACTTTTATGCTCCAGAGCCCTTTATCTTTATCTTCCCTGCCCCCCACACTCTCCTCCTTTACTTGGCCTTGTCCAAGAAGTAGCTCTTTCTTTTTTTTAAAAAAATTTTTATTTTTAAATTTTTTTTTCCATATGCTTTTGAGTTGAAAATTTTTCTCCCTTTTTCTCCCCCCACCCTCCCCAAGACGGCGCACAATCTGACATAGGCTTTACATTTACATACCCATTAAACATATTTTCACATTAGTGAAGTTGTAAGTAAAAATTAAAACCAATAGGAGGAACCATCAGAAAGAGGAAACAAAACTCAACAGAAGGTAAAAATAAGTGAGAGTGATTCAACTTCCATAGTTCTTTCTTTGGGTGTAGACAGCATTTTCCATCCTGAGGCCTCTGGAGATGTCTTAGATCCTCGTAATGCTGAGAAGCGTTCAGTTTAACATTCTTAGTCATTGCATAACATGGCTGCTATTGTGTACAAAGTCCCCTTGGTTCTGCTCACTTCACTCAGCATCAGACCATATAAGTCTTCCCAGGTTTTTCTGAAGTAGCTCTTTCCTTGCAGAGGCTATCCCCTCGTACTCTTGATCTAACTCTTCCCATCTCTTCCAGGAGCTTGCTCCCTCAGTCATTTCTCTTCTCTGTGTCATCATCTGTCTCTCCTCAGCTGGTGATATCTTCCCCACCAGCTGCATGTAAGCCCAGGTCTCTGTCATGCTGAAGACCCTCACTTGTCCCTGCCGTCCCCTCATGCCTCAGGAAAAGTCTTACAACTGTTGCATGATGTAGCAACAAACAAAAATCACAATCCCCACATACAGAGTTCTGCAGATTCACAGAATGAGGAACATTTCACAAAATTTGCGAAAGATCACTCCCTGCTCAGGACTCACTAGGTGCTTCATTTGGTGCGCAAACATCCTTTCCTAATCCATGACAAAAGAAAAGACAAAGGCAGAGAAAATGGGCTTCCCATCTCAGGCAGAAACCTGGTACACACTGAGCATCCCAGACCGTGGAAATCCCTCTCCACTTGTCCCGTGAGGATATCAGCTGGGATGTTAACCTGGGATCGTGCTCGCTTTGAGAGAAGAAAGCCCTGTAACTGTTGTCCTCTTATTAACCTCGTTTTACAGCTGAGGGAAGCTGAGTGGCTGGCCCAGGCCCATGCAGCACTCTGTCCACTGAGCCATTCTTGTGACCTCATTGGCCATCTCCACGCAGATGACTCCCACATCTGTAGGCCTAGTTCTTTTTTTTCTTTCAATTTTAAACATTTTTATTTAAAGTTTTGAGGTCTAAATTCTATTCTTTCCTCCCCTCTTCTCTCCTTTCCCTAGGACAGTAAGCAATCGGATATAGGTTATGCATGTACAGTTATGTATAACATTTCCATATTAGTCATTTTGTATAAGAAGACTCGAATAAAATGAAAAAAAATGAAGGAAAGAAAGTGACAAATAGCACTCCTCAGTCTGTATTCAAACAACGTCGGTTCTTTCTCTGGAGACAGATACTTGGCTTCATCACGAGTTCCTTGGGATTGTCTTGGATCATTGTGTTGCTGAGAAGAGCTGAGTCATTCCCAATTTGTTGTTGTTACCATGTACAGTGTTCTGGTTCTGTTCACTGTACTCCACATCAGTTCTTGCAAGTCTTTCCAGGTTTTTCAGAAATCATCTTGCTTGTCATTTCCTACAGCACAATAATATTCTGTCATAATCACAAACCAACTTGTTCAGCCATTCCCCAACGGATGGGCATCCCTTTGATTTCCAATTCTTGGCCACTACAAAAAGAGCTGCTATAAATATTTTTGTACAAATAGGTCGTTTTTCTTTTTTTGAGTTTCTTTGGGATATTACTGAGTCAGAGGACATGCACTGCGTGGGCTAGTTCTGTTCTGCTAGGCACCAGTTTGTATCACCAAAGGCCTATTGGATATTTCAAACTAGATGTGCCAGGGGTATCTCAGACTCAGCCTCTCTGCAGTTTTTAATACCATCTGTCTCCTTTTCTTCTCTTCTGTTCACGGACACTGTTTTCTCCTGCTTCTCCTCCTGCCTCTCTGACCTCTCTTTGGCCTTGCCCACTTACTTTGGGGGTCTTGGGGCCCCCTTGCTGTTCCTTGAGTGCTCTGTCTCCTAAGTCAGTTCCTGGAGCTCTTTCCCCCCTCATCTCCTCACCTACTTCTCTCCCTCCTCATCTTCTCACCTACTTCTCTCCCTCCTCATCTCCTCACCTACTTCTCTCTCTCTCCTCATCTCCTCACCTCCCTCTCTCCCTCCTCATCTCCTCACCTCCCTCTCTCCCCCATCTGTCCTCACCTCCCTCTTTCCCCCCATTTCCTCACCTCCCCCCTCATCTCAGCCTCCTGGTCTGCCTGCCCTCCTTCAAGACTTAGCTCATTTCTCTTTTTTTTTTTTTTTGGTGAGGTGGTTGGAGTTAAGTGACTTGCCCAAGTCACACAGCTAGTAAGTGTCAAGTGTCTGAGGCCAGATTTGAACTCGGGTCGTCCTGACTCCAAGGCTGGAGCTCTATCCACTGTGCCACCCACCTGTCCCCTCGTTTCTCATTCCCAGTTTTGCAGGAGGCTTTCCCACCCCAGTTCCCCTCTCTCCTCAATGCGTAATGCCTCCCCTCTGAGATTACCTGCACTTATACTTTCTACATCTTGTCTGTACGTAGTGGTTTATATGCGGGCTGCCCCAAGGTGATCTCCTTGAGGGCAGACACTATGTGTCTTTGTGGCCCTGGTGCTTACTACAATGCTAGGCACACCTTAGGAACTTGTCCAGTGTCAGACTTGGCTTTCTTGGATGCGTGGATTGGGTGAGAATCACTCCCATAACCCCTGCCAGTTTCCCTTTCCTCCCACCTCCATCGTGGGAATAATCCTTGGGTAAGCACAACTGTTTATGTCCTTTCAGGAGTCAGTGACCTTCAGGGATGTGGCCGTGGACTTCACCCAGGAGGAGTGGGGACTCCTGGGCCCTGACCAGAAGGAGCTTTACCGGGAGGTCATGCTGGAGAACTATTGGAACCTGGTCTGCCTGGGTAAGGAGGCTCCCTTGGGACCCACGTTCTGTCCTTGCCACCTCTCCTTAAAGGTAAAGCTCAGTGAGACTCTTGAGCACCAAGTAATGGTTATTTGGCCCAGAGAAATAAGAGGTTGGTCACTGGAGAGAAACACAGGCTCATAGATTTGTAACTGGAAGGGGCCTTGAAGGCCTCATTGTAAAGGGGATGATTTGCCTCGAGGACAGAGAGCTAGTGAGCTGTGCACAGTCCTGTAGCCTGAGGGCTGCAGGGCGGAGACACTGGATGGCATTTTCTGGTCATGGTGCTCTGCTGGCATCCTGTTCACCCTGGGGCACTGCCCCAGAGCTGCTCCCTGTCCACAAGGCATCACCTGGAGTAGTGACAATTTTCCTCTGTTTGTCCCATGTGCTCATTTCTTTTCTGAACCCAAATCCGTTCTGTGGCACATTTTCCCATACTTCTGAGTAACCCAGTTCAGTGTCTCCTTCAGAGTTGATGGGCCTTGTCCTCACCATCATCCTCCCGGCGCCCTCTGGGCCTTTGGTACAGGGCCATGGTGTCCAGCAGAGAGGCAGGTGGGACTGATTGTGAGCTACCTGTGGGGCTCTTTCCCATTTCCCATGAACAGGACTTGCAGTTTCCACACCGGAGGTGATCGCCCGGCTGGAGCAGGTGAAGCACCATGGGTGCCAGAGGGAGATGTCCCAGGGAGCAGCCACCGTGTGGGTGAGTGAGGCGCCACCAGCAGTGTGTGAGCTAGTGTTGCTGGGGTCTGACTGGGAGCGGCTCCTCCGGGCCTGCAGACTTGGGGAGAGGTGTGCGCCGGGTGATTTTGCAGGCCTCTGTGCCCTGTTTGTCAGGCCTCAGGAGAGCAGGGAGCGCTCTCTTCTATCTTTGCTTGCATTTAGTTCATTCTTAGCTGCCATTTATTCAGTTTCAATCAGTCAGCAAGTTGAAGCACCTACTGTGTGCTAGGCACACCTGAGAATACAGGCGCAAAGAACAAAACATTTCCTCCTTTTAATAACCCTGCTTTCACATGGGAAAGAAGAGAAGGACATGTGAAAATACAGACAGCATCTAGTGTGAAGAAATACAAATCTATACAAACCGGTAATTTGGGAGAGAGGGCAGCAGCCATTAGGGGATTAGGAAAGGCTTCATGAAGAAAATGGTGCTTGAGTTTCATTTTATAGGAGAGGAATTTTCTGAGGCAGCGGTAAGGAGGAAATTCATTCCAGGCATGTGGACCAGCCAGAGTAGAGGGATGGAGTGTTATGTGGGAGGAGGGCCAGTTCAGCCGGATTGTGGAGTCAGATGTGAAGGATGTCAGAGGTAGAAACAGCAAGTGACTGGATGTGGGGGCTGGGGGAGACAAGGAGTCCTGGGATGTGCTGAGGTTCCAAACGCAGGAGATGGGGAAGGTGGTGGTGCCTTCAGTTAGGAGGAGTCAAGGCTGGAAGGGGGAGGTGTTTGGGGGAAGATGACAATTTGGGTGTGTGGAGCGTAAGCTATCTCTATTACTGATGCCAGTCACGTTTAAGGACTCAACTCCTGCCTTTTCCTGTGTATAGCTGGTTTGTACACAGTCGCTTACCTGTTGTCTTCCCCATTAGGCTGAGCTTTGACCATTCCTTGATGAATGGTCCCCACCTTGGTTTCTAGTGTTTTGCTACCGCAAGGATGTGGGGTAAGCATGTGGTGGTACATATTGGAACTTTGGATCTGCCTTTGACTTCCTGGGTGTCCGTGCTCCATGTTGGAGTCACTGGGTCCAAGAGTAGGACAGTTGAGTCACTTTTCCTTTGCATTGGGAATAATGTATTTGAAAACCAGAACTTTGGACCACTTCCTGGCCCTCCCAGAGGGTATTGCCGGACAGCTCCTACCACTGAATGAAGGGATGAACAAAGGCTCCTCTGGGAGCCTCCATTCCAGTTGGGCAAGGTGACGCTGACCCTTTGGTTACCAAAGCTGGGTAACGTCTTTGAGGCAAAAACAGGAAACGAGCAGCATAGAAAACAAGGAAGTGGAAACAAAGGTGCCCGCCGATTGGAGAACACCTGCAAAGATGATGGTTCATGCATCACAGGGAGTAGAAGGGTGATGTAAGGGAAATCTGCAAAGCTTGTCTGACCTGATGCAGAGTGAGGTTCAGAACCGAGGAGCAGTGCTCACAGCCAGCACCAGAATGTGAAGGGAACGCCTTGGGAAGACTTGGTGACGTGCCTGCCATGACTCCAGGGGACCTTAGTGGCTCTGCACAGTCCCCAGGTCAGCGAGGTGGGAGAATGTACAGACGCTGTCAGAAAGGTGGGACCCCCGAGGGCTGGGGAGATGTCACCAAAAGAAAGAAAAGAGCATCAATGACCCTGGAAGAAATACAGAAGAGCAGGAGGGAGTTCAGGAGAGCGCACAGCAGGGCTGCTCGCTCTGCATGGTTTACTTGGCTCCTCACTGAAGTGCCAGCAATCAGAATGCTCAATCAGGGCCTCATTTGTAGCAGTTGCTGATTTCTGTGACCTAATGCACTCGCCCTGGATGTGTCCCAGTCAGCCCTCTGGAGCCAGTGCACCCTGGCGGACGGGGAGGTCAGCGCTGGTGTTGTCATATCACCTTTAATATACACTGCGGAGAGCCGAGCGGTGCATCACAGGCTTTCACAGCTTCCTCTGCAGTGCTCTCTTTCTCCTCTCTTTGCATGTGGAAATGTTTGTGTTTGTTGAAGTTTGTCACGTTCATGAGAGAAAGAAGATTTAAAACCAAAGGGAGCTACACTCTCTTTTCCCCCGTAACCAGCCCGTTCTGCAGAGGACAATCCCCCTCTTTCCAGGAACCCCGGTTCACAAGCTCAGAGTTTTCCCAGACTCTTTGATCTGGCCCAGGCCCCACCCGATAACAAATCCATTCCCAAGTCTTGTTTTTTCTGCCTCTATCCCATTTCTTCTTTGCTAACCATGCTTGGTTCAGACCCTCATACTCTCTTGCCTAGCCTTGGCCTCCATGCTTCAGTGTCTCCATCCTTGGCATAGAGGCCACATTGAAGCCACGGGTGAGGCAAGAACCCAAGCACTCAGGGACATGGGTCAGGCAGGTGATTCCTCCTGGATGTGCCGGCATGAGCCTGCGCCTGCGCCACCCTGTGGTCCCACCGTGCTGAAGGTGGATGGTAGACTGTGTCCCCAGGGCAGAGCCCAGATCTCTGTTTTTGTTGTTTCTGGGCAGGTTCTCAGGGACTCGGTCAGCAAGTGGACTTGACCATGACCCTTCTCAGCTGCAGAAGCATCGGGGTTGGAAAGTTGGACAATCTTGTCTACCAGAATTAACTGCAGTTTGCTTATCTGATTATGGTCAGTGGAGCTTTGCTTCCTCACCTAAATGAAGCTGACTAAACCAGGTGTTGAGTACATAGGAACTTCTCGGTACACAGGAGAGTCAGTCCGTGGGTAGACCTGGAATCACTTGTGTCCCCTGACAGCCTGGCATTCCTCATGGAGGATGACTGTGTCCCCACCACACAACACACACACACACTCACAAACTTTCAGTGGGTCCTCTAGGATGAAACCCAAGGTCCTCAAGCCAGAATGTGAAGCCCTCCACAGTCTGTTTTCCACAGGTCTGGTCCAGTAAAACTGATCTCGTGTCCATTCTGCTTACATGCCACTGCATTGTCCACAGGGCCTGGAATGCCCTCCCCCCTTCACCTCCCCTAATTTGCATCCTTAGCATCCATCAAAGCAGATTCTCTTCCTCTGGAAAATTCTTTTATCTTTTGTTTTATTGCCTGTCTTCTTACCACCTCCCAACCAATACTGATCGTTACCATTTTTTGTCAGTTTTACCAATTGCAGGGTATGAGGTGAAACTTCAGGATGGTTTTGATTTTTATTTCTTATAGCACTAACAATTTGGAGCATTCTTCTTGTGGCTGTGAATATCTTGGTGAGGCAGTGGGGCGAAGTGACTTGCCCAGGGTCACACAGCTAGTAGGTAACATGTGGGCCAAACTTGAGGACCTAGAGGGCCACATCGCAGGTTCCCCCTCTCTGAGTGGAGTGTGGTGTGAGGTGACCTAAGCCCAGTTTCAGCCAGACTGCTTTCTAGTTCTCCCAGCAGTTTTTAGCAAATAGAGAATTTTTCCTAAGGAACTTAGGTTTATGTTACTGAATTCCATTGTTTCAGATTCTCCTTTGTCTGGCCTTTTGCACTGATGTGGCTATTTTGGGTGGGTGGATGGGGTTGTATTTTTTATTCAGCCGTCAGATGAGGGTTTATGTCACATGAGCATTCGTGCTGTGTCCATTTACCAGTCCGGTGGACTAAGATGCCCTCACACAAAACCTCCTGAATGAGGAATAAGAATGCTCCAACTTCTGTGTAGTCTAGCATGAAACTGAACAATAAACATCTCAAATAATTGTCATCCTAAAGCACGTTTCTTGGAAAGAATACAGCATGAGTAAACTCCTGCTAGATTATTTCTAGATAAAACACTAGTAAAACAGTTTTCTTAAAAATTAAATAATGAGGGGCAAGTAGGTGGCACATTGGATAGAGCGCTGGCCCTGGCGTCAGGAGGTCCACTAGCTGTGTGACCCTGGGCAAGTCACTTAACGCCATTGCCTAGCAAAAATAAAAACAGAAAATTAAATAAGGAAAAACTACACCAGTTATGTGCAGTCCGAGTGAATGAGGCAGAGTATCCAGTTCTTAGCTTTTCTGTCAGCAAGAAGTGAGGGTCTGCCCATCATTTGGCCCTTGAGGTGCTCCCGGTGGGGCAGGTAGGCAGAGGGTGGCAAGTGCGCCCCAG
Source organism: Phascolarctos cinereus (assembly GCF_003287225.1). Taxonomy (NCBI): domain Eukaryota; kingdom Metazoa; phylum Chordata; class Mammalia; order Diprotodontia; family Phascolarctidae; genus Phascolarctos; species Phascolarctos cinereus. The sequence continues at coordinate 728,831,653 of NW_027555847.1, read as the reverse complement.
CTGTGTCCATCTGTTTCCTTCTCTTGCTGTAGCAGCCATTCTGTGGTCTTTTCAGCAGAGCTTGGTGTTCGAGAGCAATGCTCTGGCCATTCGATGGAGGCTCCCTCTGAAGTGCCCCAGCTTGCTCTCCCGGCTCAGCCGGCCCCCAGTTCTTTGGTGTTTGGCTGCTCTTGGATCAGAGGGGATGAATGTAGTTCCACTTGAGGCCTTCCTTTGTGTTTCCTCTTGTCTGTGCCATCTCTAGAACCACAATCTAATGACCTCTTCTTTGCCTCTTGACTTTTCAGCTCCTCTCCCCAAATTTCCTGAAGATGTAAATGCATCCACTTCTTCCTTTACTTTTTTCTTTTTCTTTTGTTAGGCAGTGGGGTTAAGTAACCTGCCCGGGGTCACACAGCTAGTAAGTGTTATGTGTCTGAGGCTGAATTTGAACTCAAGTCCTCCTGAATTCAGGGCTGGTGCTCTATCCACTGCACCACCTAGCTGACCCCCCTTTATTTCTTCTTTCACCTCATCTTTGATCATTACTTTTCCTTCTTTGACCTCTGGAATAATTTCTTCAGGAAGGATGGGGTTCTTTTCTGTGCTTGCATATTGTATCTAGTACCTAGTACACAGTCCCAGATGACTTTGGAAGAGATCTACCTCCCTGTGTTCTGCCTGAACTTGTCTCTGATGTGGAACATGTGGCCACTTTACACTGACAGGCTGGTGACCTATGTGATTCTGTTGCTTTTTCAGTCAATACCAGATGATTTTGGTGACTTGTTCAGTTATGTCCAACTCTTCGTGACCCCATGGACCACAGCCCACCAGGTCCTTCTGTCCTCCACTGTCTCTTAAAGTCCAAGTTCAAGTTCATTGTTTCCAAGATAGCTTTCCACCTATGTCATCCTCTGCCATCCCCTTCTCCTTCTGCCCTCAATCTTTCCCAGCATCATTTCCAGTGAATCTTGTCTTCTCATTATGTGGCCACAGTATTTCAGCTTTAGCTTCAGTATTTGACCTTGCAGTGAAAAGCCTGAATGTATTTCTCTAAGTAGTGACTGATTTGATCTCTTTGCTGTCCAAGGAACTCTCATAAGCCTTCCCTAGCACTACAATTCAAAACTGTCATTCTGCAGTGCTCAGTTTTCCTTAGAGTCCAACTCTCACAGCCATACATCACTATGGGAAAAACCATAGCTTTGACTATACAGACCTTTGTCAGCAAGGTGATGTCTCTGCTTTTCAGTCTGCTGTATACTTTTTTTTTCCTTTTTGGTGAGGCAGTTGAGGTTAAGTGACTTGCCCAGGGTCACACAGCTAGTAAATGTTATGTGTCTGAGGTTAGATTGGAACTCAGGTACTCCTGATTCCAAGGCTGGAGCTCTATCTACTGTGCCACCTAGCTGCCCCTGCTGTCCACTTTTGTCATAACTTTCCATCTGGGGAGTGTCTTTTAATTACATGGCTTCAGTGGCCATCTTTGGGGATCTTTGAGCCCAAGGATAGAAAAATCTAACACTTCTACTTTCTCCCTCTATTTGCCAGGGAGTGTTGACACCAGTTGCCAAGATCTAGTTTTTTTTTTATATTAAGCTTCAAGCCAGCTTTTACACTCTCCTCTTTCACCCTCAAGAGGTTTCTGAATTCCTCTTCACTTTCTGCCCACCAGAGCGATGTCATCTGCATATCTGAGATTGTTGATATTTCTCCCAACAAACTTAATTCCAGCTTTGGATTCATCCAGCCTGGTGTTTTGAATGATGTACAAACAAGGTGACAGTGTGCGGCCTTGTCATCCTCCTTCCCCAGGCTGAAGCCGCTCAGTGGTTCCGTGTTTGGTTCTGACTTGCTTTGTGACCTGCCTACAAGCTCCTCAGGAGACAAGTGAGGTGATCTGGCACTGCCATCCCTTCGGTGACGGCTGCCTTGCAATACGGTCTGAGGGCAGGAAATGCTGTTCCCCCTTTGTTCCAACTTCTTTTCATCTTGATTCTGAATCTTCTGTTCCAAATGAATGTTATTATTTCATGAAGTTCTATAAGTATCCCTTTGATAACTTGGTTAATATAGCATGAAAAGTATAAGTTAACTTGGCTAGTATTGTCGTTTTTATGACGTTGGCACCATCCAGGCACGGGCCCTGGATGTGCCTTCAGCTGTTTGGGTTGTCCTTTATTTCTGTAAGGAGCTCTGTGTAATTAAATCTATATGCTCTTTTGTGTGCTTTGGTAGAGTGATTCCCCAGATATTTGATGCGCTGTATAGTTATTTGGAGTGGAATTTCTCCCTCTATTATTGCTCCTTGGGTTTTATTGTTATTAGAATGTAGAAGTGCTCTTGATGTTTGAGGATTTTATTTGTAGCCTGAAACTCTGCGGAAGCTGTTAGTTGCTTCAGTCAGTATCTTTGCTGATTCCCTGGGGTTTTTCAAGTAAACCTTCATACTGTCAGCCAGTAGAGAATTTTTTTTTCTCTTCTCCACCCATCTTTATGCCTTTCTGAAGTCCTTGCCTCTGGTCAGGATCCAGGCGTACCCTTCTCAGGTTTTCGGTTTGTTACCCAATACTTTGTTGTTCTTGGCTCTGCTTTCTTGACACCTGGCACCATCCTGTGGGCCCATGTGAATCGCTAGGAATGTCTTTAGACTTCTCCTGTCCAAAGTACCCTTGCCCATGCAGCCTCACGTCCTGGCAGGCTGGCCCCCCAGGCCAAAGAGGGGTTCATTCCTCTTGTGGCTGCCTTACTGAATGGCACCACGCTCCTGATGTCACAGTCCTCCTCAGGAACAAGCCTGACTGAATCATTTCGGCAGGACTTTCTCTCCCGGGCTCCTGACGTACCTTCTTTGTCTTCCCTCCCCCCAGCCCCCTCCTCCTTTTCAGCTCCCTCTCATCATGAGAACGGTGGCTCCTTGGGGCAAAGATGGTCTTTCTTCCTGTTTTGGTTTGTCTTCCTTGCACCTGGCACACAGTAAGCATTTAATAGATGCTTGGTGGCTGCCTGGCAGCAGTAAGTAGTGGTCACCTCCTATGACTGAGCTTGGGAGGCCCCTGACGTCTTGGATCCCGCCCAAAGAAGGCAGCTGATGGCCTGTTATGAAGACACTGTTGACTCCGCGCCTTGGTGCTTCTCTTGAGGAGGGGCCCACCTGGATTCTCCCCACCATCCTATGGGGTGTGGTCATCAGAAGTCAGGTTTCTTCAGTAAGGCCTGGTTTGGTTGCACCCTCTGTGCTCAGCCTGTGGGAGAGGTCTTCATTCTCTCACCTGGAGGTCCCTGTGAGCCGCCATTTTTCCTTCTAAGCCTCTCCTGATACTGGCCAGCACTCCCTTATTTCTTCTAAAAAATAGGTGGGCTTTTGGTTGATATCTTCTGTTTTTACACTGCTCTCGTTCTTTCCAGAAAGGCTATCCCTTAGTGTTTTTTAAGAGGAAGAAGAGAAAAACAATTCAGTTAAACTGATGAACATGTCAAAAGTCCGACATGACTTGTACTGTTCCACCTCGGGCCCCTGTCACGTTCCTCTGGGGGGGAATGAAGGGGGACGTACCTTCTCAAAGCTCCTTGACGTGGTTCTCGGCGCTCTCAGCTTCCCTTTTTGGTGGGTTTGTGGCTGTTCCCTCATGTCTCCTGGCATCTGTTCATAAGTGAAGCTCTTCTTCCAGAGGACGGGCGCCCTAACAGGGAGGCCTGGCAGGCCTCGGTTCAGACCTCCCTCAGATAGGTTCTAGGACTGTGGCCCTGGAGACCAGTCCAGTCAGTTCTGACTCCTAAAACGGGGCTTTGTGCTGGGCATCCTGCCATGGACCCTTCTTGGAGGCTTGTTTGTAAATCACAAAATAAAATATTAGGATTTCAAAGGATACCTGTGAGATTGGAAAAAAAAATATGAAGATAAATTTTTAGCTCCCAGATTAAGAACCTCCCTTCTGCTCTCAGTTGTGGTGTTCAAAGGAGATCATGTCTGTAAAATACATTGTAAATCTTAAACTGTAGGACTGTCGGGTGTTACTGCATCACAGTGTTTTGTGGAAGATATTTTGTAAACTGTAACACTCCAGGGGTGAAAGGAGAGGGAATAAACATTTATTAAGTGTTACTGTGTGAGGGGCATTGTGCCTAGTGCTTTGTAAATATCTCATTTGAACCTCACAACCCAGGGAAGCAGGTGTTACTGTGATTCCCATTTTACAGTTCAGGAAATCAAGGCAGACGGTGTGAGTTCCCCGAGGTCACAGAGCTGGTGTCTGAGGCTGGATTTTGAACTGAGGTCTTCCTGACCCTGCATGGTGGTGCCCCTAGTGATCTACAGACATTTGTAGTTATTATCCCTGTTATTCCATGATGAAATATCAGTCAGGGACACTTGGAGTGACCTTCGTGGCTCTGGGGTATGAGGCCAAGTTCGCCTGTTCATTCTGCCTCTTTTGCTTTTGTCTTTTCCTCATCCTGATCCTAAATTGGGGTTCTCTCAGATAGAGAAGACTCGGAGCACTTGATAACTAACCATTCTCATGTATTTGAGGGCGGAGCGGGGGGGGGGGGAGGTGGAGAGAGCCCAGGCTCTGGCTGCCTGGTGCTCCTGGACCAGGCACTTCACCTTAGTATCCTCTCCTGTCAGAGAAAGGGGCCGGGCCAGATGATGTCCGAGGCCCTCCTGGCTCCAGGCCTGGGATCCTGAGATCTCTAGTGTCTCATACACTTTGAGGGGAAGAGTGACCCTCCTGGGCTGCCATCCCAGGCTGCTGGAAAGGTGGGGGGGCACAGTAACCAAAGGGAATTTTGATGTCAGGAGGTTTGGGGCCAGGCCAGATATGTCCGGGACTGGAGTTCAGCAGAGTGGATACCTGCATTTGGGATCCTAACCAGGTGCTGATACCAGGCCTGACGGTCATGTGAGTGGCTGCCATCCCCATTGCTCCGTTACATCCCCGACTCTATGAGTCAGCAAATGAGGAGAAGCATTTTTATGAATGTCTCAGGCAGGCTGAGCTGGCTTTGTCCGCTGTCCCCTGGAGAGTACGTGTTGGACCCTGGCACTGGAAAGCATTCCATGCAGACCTCTGCTGTTGTTGGGAGAGAGAAGGAAAAGGACACCATTTTAACCTTCAGCTACTGGGAGCTGTCAGGGATGGAAAGGAAGGGGAAGGATGGGAGGTCACAGTGAGGCCGCCGGACCATGGGGGAGGTCCAGGTAGGATGGGCATTAAAGACAAAGGGACTGGGGGGAGGAAAGAGGAGCTAAACATTTGTTGAGTGCACATGATGGCTGTAGTCCATGCTGAGCCGTGGGCAGAGGGAGCTTTGTCCAGTTTAGGCTGGACAGCAGGAACTTTGTAAGAAAGAGCACTGCTCCAGGCTAGAGAGGTGGTGGTGGCAAGGCTGGGCCATCCTGAGGGTGTGATGTTGTACTGTGCTCAACACTTTACAGATGTGACCATGTTTGATTCTTACAACAATCCTGGGAGGTAGATGCGATTATCATTCCTGTTTTACAACTGAGGAAATTAAGGCAGACAGAGTCAGTAAATGTTTAATAAATATCTACTATGAACCAGGCACTGTGCTAAGCACTAAGTATACGAAAAGCCAAAGACAGACTGAATGACTTGCCCAGGGTCTCCCAGCTAATGTCTGAGGCCGGATTTGAACTTGGGTCTTCTTGCTTCCAGGCCCTTTGACTCATAGGCTTTGCCTGTGACACTCAAGATGCTTCCCAGCTAGGTTGGGTTGGGCTCTGTGGTCACAGAGATTAGCTTTGCATCCCCAAGGGGAAGAGAGCTAAGTGCACATCCCAGGGCACAGACAGGTCTTACTTCCATCAAGTCAGGTGTTTCAAAGTCGCTGGCCAAAAAGACCTTTAAAATAGCCTGAACTCTAATACCAACACCCTGGGGCCACTGGAGTTTATTGAATAAGGGGGAGACATAGTCAGACTTTCCTTTTAGGAAAATTACTTTACTGGAATTGGGGAAGACTTGAGGCAGGCAGACCCAACTGCAGGCTCTTGCAGTAATCAAGTATGAGATGATGAGGGCCTGTCCTTGGGTGGGTGGTGGTGTCAGAGGAGAGCTGGGACAGTGGTGAGGAGATGTTGCAAAGGTGAAATCAGTAGGCCTTGGTAGCAGATTAGTAAATGATGTGGAGAAATCCAGGATGACTACTAGGCTGGAAGGAACTGGGAAGATGGTGTCGCCCTCAGGAGTATTAGGGGAGTGGAATGAGTAAGCAAGGGGTATGTGAGCAGAGAATGCTGCAGGAGAGAACTAATGAATGTTGATGAAAACAGTTGAACTAAAATGTTACATAGGCCGTTTTTTTTATTATGGCTGAATTGGATTTATGCCACAGATTACAAGGATGGTTCAGCTTGATATAACCAGAATAATTAATCACATTAATACCAAAAATCTATAGAATTTTATCAGAAATATAACCTTTAACGACATAGCACAAATGTTAAAAATTCTTTTAAAAAAACACGTAGTAATTGAAAGACCTTTGCTTAATTTAATCCACAGCATTTATCTACAATTGAGAGCTAATATTATTTGTAATATAGAAACACTGGGCAATTTGCCAGTAAGATCTGCAGAGAAGCCAAGGATGCACCATATCTTCACTCTTCCTTGATCTACCATTAGAAATACTGGCAATGGCAGCAAAGCAAGAAAAATAAATCGAGGGAATGCGCATTGCTAAAATGGACTTAGAAAGTCAGTTTTCTTGGTGGAGAGGACACAGAAGACAGAACTTTGTTATATAATGGGGCATCGGGATATTTACAAGATTTTTTTTTGTCTTGTAGGTTGGGAAAGTATGTTTGAAACCAAGGTATCAATTCTAACACCAGAACAGTCATCCCAGAAGAGACTCACAAGAGATGGTCTTTGTGCTTCCAACTTGGAGGAATCTTGGAAATATGACTCCTGGATACAGAAACAGCAGAGAGATCATGAGGAATTTCCTCAGCAAGTAAAAGTCACTCAAAAGAAACCTTCCCGTGATGTCAGTGGTCATAAATATAATAAACTCGATAGTAGTATCAGTCTACAACCAGTCATTTTGCCACAAGAAAAAATATCTGTTGAAAAGGATTTCTGTAAATGTGATACACACAGAGAGAACTTTAGACTGTATACACATTTGTTAAAATGCAATAAAATGTACCCAAAGAAGATATTTTCTATGTGTACCGAATGTGGGAAATCCTTCAGGTATAATTTAACTCCTATTGAAAATCAGAGAATATGTACTAAAGCAAAAGAGTATAAATGTAACGAATGTGAGAAGGCCTTCTGCTGGAGATCACAGCTTATTAAACATCAAGCAATTCATACTGGAGAGAAGCCTTATGTGTGTCAGGAATGTGGGAAGGCCTTCCGGCAGAGCTCACACCTTACTCAGCATAAGACAATTCATACTGGAGAGAAACCTTATGAATGTGATGGGTGTGGGAAGACCTTTCGCCAGAGGAAGGGGCTTACTGAACATCAGAAGATTCACACTGGAGAGAAACCCTATGAATGTAATGAATGTGGCAAAGCCTTTCGCCAGAGGAAGGGGCTTACTGAACATCAGAAGATTCACACTGGAGAAAAACCCTATGTATGTAATGAATGTGGGAAAGCTTTTAGTCAGAGGACAGATTTTATTCGACACCAGAGAATTCACACTGGAGAGAAGCCTTACAAATGCAATGAATGTGGGAAAGCTTTCTCCCAGAGGAAAGGACTTACTGAACATAATAAAATTCACACTGGAGAGAAACCTTATGACTGTAATGAGTGTGGGAAAGCCTTCAGTCAGAAAACAGATCTCGTTCGACACCAGAGAATTCACACTGGAGAGAAGCCTTACAAATGCAGTGAATGTGGTAAAGCCTTCTCCCAGAGGACAGGACTTACTGATCATCAGAACATTCATACTGGAGAGAAAGTTTATAAGTGTAATGAATGTGGGAAGTGTTTCCGCCAGAACAGAGGACTTTCTGAACATCGGAAAATTCATAGTGGAAGGAAAGTTTGTGAACGTAATTAATGTCTGAAGTCAAAGTTTACTCAACATTAGACAATTCGCACTGGAGAGAACCCTTATGAATACAGAGGATTTATTTGATACCAGAGAAAAGCCATAGAGATGTCATGGTATGGGGTGGCCTTATACTGGAGCATACAGTTGGTCAACACCAGAGACATCTGGTCAACATCTTTACTTCCAGTCAAGCTGGGTTCTTTATTCTCCTCCTACGTAACATTCTATCTCCCATTTCCATCAATTTACACCACTTGTAATGCTTTCCCTCCTCATTTCTCTTGTAATCCCTGCTTGCTTTCAAGGCTTGGTTCAAGTGCCATCTTACTCCATAACCACTTCCCAGTTTCCCCATTTATTGGCCCCTACCCATCCCAAGAAATTTGGTGTGTATTTTGTCCATATTTGAGACTTATTTAGCACATACATATTGTTTTCCTCCAGAAGCAGGAAGTGCTTACAAGGCAGGAATCATCTTGTTTTTGTCTATATCCTCAGGACCTAGCAAGTGCTTGGAAGATATAAAGTGCTTAATAAATGCTTGAATTGGATTGAATATTTGAGAGAGGGCTTCCCTCCAGGGAAAACAGTGTCACAGAATGTCTGAGTTCTTTGGGACCTCATCAACCAAGCAGTCCATATACCAATGGAATCTATTCTAACATAGCCAATAAGTAGTCATCCAATTTCCACTTAACTGCCAAGGAGTGGGGACCCGTTCCCTCTCATGACAGTTCAACCCACTTATGGACACCTTTAATTTTTAGCTAGTTTTTTTTCTGACATCAGCCAAAATTAGCTTCTTTGCCTCTTCCATCTATGACTCCTGGTCCTTTCTCTGAGATCAAAGAGAAATCTAATCTTTCCTTCACATGAGAGCCCTTCAGGCACTTGAAGACCCCTATCATACCTCCCCCTTCCCCAGTCTTCTCTTCTCCAGGCCAAATACCCACTTCCTTGAGCTAATCTTCCTAGGACATGGACTCTAGCCCTTTACCATTCCCTCCTCTGGACACTCTCCTTCATAAAACGTGGCACTCTGAACACAGTAACCCAGATGTGGTCCAATTATGGCAGAGTACAGTAGGGCTGTCATTTCTGCCATTCCAGGAAGCTATGCCTCTCTTAAAGCAGCCCAAGATAGCGGTAGCTTTTGAGGCCTTCATATCACACTACTGATTCATAGGAGTTTGTAGTTCACTGAAACTCCCAATATTTTTTCATAACTGCCGTCTTGCTGTGTCTCCCCATCTTATACTTGTGAAGTTACTCTTTTTGTATCCAAGTGCAAGATTTACTATTGATTCCTATTGCATTTCATCTTATTAGATCCAGTGCTCTAGCCTGCCAAGATCCTTTTGAATCCTGACTCAGTCATCCACTGTATTGTATTAACTATCCCTCCCAAGTTGGTATCATCAACAAACCATCTCTGCCTTTATCTGAGTCTTTGATAAGAATGTTGACCAGCACAGGGCCAAACACACATCCTTGAGGTACTCCATTAAAGACCTCTCACCATGTTAACATTAAACCACTAACAACCACTCAAGTCCAACTCATCCAACCGATTCTTAACCCATCCGATGGTATTGTCATGTAATTAATATCCCTCTATATTTTTCATAAGAATTTTATGGAATATTTTATCAAAAGCCTTGCCAAAATCTAGGCAAACTATATCTACAACATTGTCATCTATTAGTTTATTCTGCCCCCTCCACCTATTGGAAATGAGGATAGTCTGCCATGATGTATTTTTTTTTTTTTGCTAGGCAGTGGGGCTAAGTGACTTGGCCCAGGGTCACACAGCTAGTGAGTGTTATGCATCTGGGGCTGGATTTGAACTCAGGTCCTCCTGACTCCACTGCACCACCCCACTGCCCTGATGTTTTCCTGATGTATTCTTGAGCTCTTTGTAATCACTGCTGACTATGTCTTTAATGGTCTGTTCTAGAATTTTCCGAGAAACTGAAGTCAAGCTCTCTGGTTCATAGTTTGTATCTGTTTTCTTCCCAGAACCCTTTGAAAGTTAGGATATCATTTGTCCTCCAATTCAGTGGCTCCTTGATCTCTCAACATCACATCCACAGTGCTCTCAGTATTTATGGATGTGGTTTATCTGAGCCCAATCACTTCAATTCATCAAGGTCAACTAGATGTTCTCTTCCAGTCTCCTTTTGTTGGATGTCAGCTCCCTGTGAATCTTTGTTCTGTCTTCAGGTGCAAAGGTCATTCTTCTTAGCCAAACCAGAATTTTTGAGCAGCTGCTCTCTCCGTGGTCAGTTACCGTTCTCCACAGTAGATGGTGCCATCTGTTTCCTACCATATTGTGGTTTGCCTGAGTACTTTAGTTCAGTAAAGGATCCCTCTTGTTTTGATAATACTTGGCTTGTAAATGCAGTCGTGGCATCTATACACGTGAGAGTAAAATTGTGTTGTGGGTGTAAGCCCGAGGCCTTGGCTGCCTTCTGCTTTCTGCTTTCTGTGAGCACAGACCAGTGGTCAACAAATCTGAGAAGTAAACGTTTCCAGCTCTGAGAGTACCCCTCGTGAGTTCGGGAAGTGAAGTTTCTGATGGTGCTAGCTGCTCAGAAGGAAGCAGTTACCCACGGTTGTACCATTTATCCCATAAGGAACCCAAACACTGCCTTCCACCTCCCCATCACTAGGAGAATACTGCAGCTAATGTGACTAAGGAAGCCCTGCCCTGGCTGGCCAATAGAGTAGCTCAGATAACGTGATTCTGAGATGAAATGGCAATGTCTGTTCCACCAGTCCAAAAGCGTTGTATCTGCCTTTCAGTGGAGTGTGAATGTGGTTATTTTGTGAATGCTTGCCTTTTAATCTGTTTTATCCGAAGCATTTTCTGTGGTGGAGTAAATAAAAAGCTGTCCTATAACTCATCCCCGTTTTGTACATGAAGTCCTTTGGGGGGGGGGTGCGGAGATTCTAGACATAAACTCTACCTAAGCTTTGCTGTAGAGATTTCCTTGGAGTTTCACTAGGACTGAGGGCAACCCAAACCCGAGAAGGAGAGACAGCCTAATTCCTCTCTGGGGTGAACCTTGGGAAGTCAGAGCCAGAGGTCCTTGGGAGAAGGGGCTCTCTGAACCTGGTGTCCTCTCTGTAACGGATCTCAGAAAGGGGGTCTTTGTAGCCTGCAACAATGTGCTGATGCACACCCTCCTGTAGATGGTATCTGGAGGTAAAGTGGTTCCTTGTGTCTCCTCACTGCCCCACCTACCGGCCAGTCCAAGACTTCAGGCTCTGCTGCTTGCTTGTGGCAGGTGACTGGGGGACTTAGAGCTGCCCTCGGTGCTAAGACCCAATCCACTCCCTGCCTGCCATCTCTTCCACCATTTTTAAGGGATCTCAAAGACCTTTCAGCCCAACTGCCCCCTTTTATAAATGAAGAAGAGGAGGCATAGGCGTAGCCTTGCTTCGGGGTCACAGAACTAGAAAGTGTCGGAAATGTGATTTGCCTCTGACTCCAGCACCTGATCCACTCCCCCAAAGGCACCGCAGTGCCTAGCCAGCCAACAGAGGTCCCACTCAAAACCTTAGGAAGAGCTTCTCTCTTTTCAGCTTTCCAGAGACCTCGGCTGGCTTCAAAGGAAAACAAGAACAGTGACAGCCCACATTTACATCACTTGGAGGTTTGCAGAATGAGGTCAGTCTGTATTTTATAAAAATTATATATATACACATGTACATATATATATGCACACATATATATATGTATGTATGTAAGTATGTATATATAGTGTCACTAACCCTTACAACAGCTTTGTGAGGAGGGTGCTGTCATCTCCATTTTACAAATGAGGAAACTGAGACTGAGAGGTTAAATGACATTCCCTGCCTAGGATCACAAAGCTAGTTAAGTGTCTGAAGACAGATTTGAACTCAGGTCTTTTGACTCCAAGTATAGCACTCTATGCATTGTGCCACCCAAGCTGCCTCTACGGAACAATCTGCAGTAAAGCTCATTATGTCCTATTCACTTGGCCCGGTATCTTCTTTCCTGCATGTGGAGCTCAGCCTATCAGAAACCCCATTCTTGTAGAGGACCCTCCCCACCTATGACTAGGAGAATCGGACCATTGAAAAGTCCTAAGTGACAACAATGTCCCTTTGTAAGAGGGAGCTAGATGGTGTGGTGAGGCAGGAAGATAAGCCCAGATCAAGCCTTGTGACACTAGCTGAGTGAACCCGGGCAAATAAGTCACTTCGCCTCAGTTTCCTCATTTGTAAAAAAGGGGAAATAGTAGCCCCTACCTCCCAGCTTGTTCTAAGAATCAAAGAGATATTTGTAAAATGCTTTGGAACCATAATGTGTTGGGTAAGTGCTAGCTCTCACTCTGTTAGAGGAGGCGTGAGCAGCCACAAAACATACCTTTCGGATGAGTCGCGATAGTCACGCGTGGTGTGGCCAATACGTGCTTTTCCCTGGTGATTCCAGACTGGTTAGGCAAATGCATTTCCTTCCCACTGGTGCTAAGCCTGGCTTCCCCGGTGCCGGAATCCCCATTTGTGGCTGGTTTTCTTTGTGACAATTACTTCCGTAGGTGAGATTCCTCTGAATGCTGTGGTTTGAAGGCCAGAGATGTCAGTGCGTGTTCCCATTAGGGTTTCATGGGTAGAGTAGAAGATGTACTTGTTTTAGGCAGACTGGGCCAGGGGGAGAAGGCTGTCCTCAGCTTTGAGTTGGTCCAGAGGACCGAGGCTCCTTTCTCCCCCTCAGTTGGGATGATCACAGCAGGCCCAGATGGAATCCGAGTGAGGGAGAATCTGATACTTCCAGAAGTGTGTCTAGGCCCTGATGCCCCTCGATGCGGAATTCACCTCTGATTAGGTGGCTCAGCAAACTAGAAAGCCACACCTAGGAGCTTTAAATAGAAGGAGATGTGGAGGCAGTTGTAGAAGAAGAACCACAGGCCTGCAAAACTGGGGTGGGAAGGAGAAGGGGGATGGGCTCCTTTAACTCCCTTTAACTCCCTTCCCCTCCGGCGCTGGTTTCCATGGGGATGTAATCTATCAGAGCACAGCTGCCGCCCCGAACAACTTCCGCCTTCCGTCAGAGCCACTGGGTCATGAGGAGACCCTGCATCCAGTGGGGAGTGGAGACACACTCCAGACAAAGGCTAGTCCTGGAGCTCGAGGGTCGGCTAGGAGGGGAACAGGTTCTGTGAGCCCAAGGGGCAGTTCTGGCAAAGACGACATACCCTAGGCGGCTGTTGGAGGATGGACTGTAGGCCGGGAAGCCGATCTGAGTCACTTGCCTCTTGCAGTATCCCCCACACATGCCTCACTACCATCTTGCTCTCTGTGAGATTACTCAGACACTGGTAGCATCTAGATTTGTGCGTGAGAGACAGCCCAGGCTTATGGAGGGAATATAACTACTGGTGTTAGGGTGCCATCTTGGCCTTTGCCACGAGCCAAGTGCACTGGCGTGATTGTTAATGACTGGCAGCCTGGTGGGAACTCGTGAGTTAGAGTTAGGGGTGTAGACCCAGGGCCATTATTCTTAGCCCCCTGAGTAGGAACCATTCTTGGGATCTGAGCCTTAAGGGGGCGTGTAAGAAGGGCACAGGAGGGTTCCAGGGGAAATGGGGCCTGTTACGCTCATGAGAATTCCTATAGTCCTCTATGCATTTGCAGGAACTTATTAGAGCAGAGGAGGGGAACCTGCAGCCTCGAGGTCACATGTGGCCCTCTAGGTCCTCAAGGGCAGCCCTTTGACTGAATCCATACTTCAGAGAACACATTTTTTTTTACGCCCTTTATGTTTTTATTTTTAGGCAATTGGGGTTAAGTGACTTGCCCAGGGTCACACAGCTAGTAAGTGTCAAGTGTTTGGTCTGAGGCCGGATTTGAACTCAGGTCCCCCTGACTTCAGGGCCAGTGCTCTATCCACTGTGCCACCTAGCTGCCGCGAGAACACATTTTTATTAAGGGGATTTGTTCTGTAAAGTTTGGATTCAGTCAAAGGGCTGCCCTTGAGGACCTAGAGGGCCACAGCTTCCCCATCCCTGGGTGAGAGAGGCTCCCTCCTGGAAGCTTGTTCTTGGATGCCTGGTTTGCTGGGATCTACTGGACAAAATATCTTGTTTTTTCCTCTTTCTTCTTTTCTTTTAGATTTCAGATTCCTCCCACCCTGAGCCATTCATGGTTCAACAGCCTAGGTCTCTGGCCCTAGCTGAATGCTGGGCTCTTCCTCAGGCTCCACCAAGCGCTGCACATCTCCACCGCCCCACGTGGCGTCCTGGTGGCCTGTCCTGCTCCCTCACTTCCTCAGTTTTCTGGCCTGGCACCAGCAGGTCGGGACCTGTTTTCCCTGGCACTGCCTGGTCAGGGCCCATTTTCCCTGGCAGCTGCCAGTCAGGCCTGTTTTCCCTGGCACTGCCTGGGCAGGGCCCATTTTCCCTGGCACCAACTGGTCAGTGCTCTGCAACAATGGTATTTCCAGGTTGGAGTCCCAGGCAGGTTTTGTTTCTGAAAGGCTCTGACCACTCTGGCTGTTGAGACCCAAGCAAAATGCTGCAGCTTGGCTGCACTGGAGAGACAGGGGGATGGGCACCGGGATGGGCTGTGATGATGTGTCACGACCTTGGCCAGCTAGCACAGCCTCGCCGTGTCCTAGTAAGGGGGTCTGAGAAAATCCGTAGGGTGCCAGCGAGGAGACTCAAATAGAGGCGTCAGAGAGAAATGAATCGATGTAGGGAAAGTACTTGCCAAGGAGGCACTGAAAGTTTAATGGATGTTCTATTTGACGGAGCGCACATCTCTCTTACCCTCAGCTCTACAACCATGTTTCAGTGTGCTGTAAAATTTTCCTTCTTCAATAATCCCACGAGCTGTGATGTGAGAATGACCAGGCCTGAAGTTAGGAGGGGACTCCATCAGTCCGGGCATTTTTCTAAGCAGAGAAGTGCTGAGACAACAGTGGGTATAGGTTTTTCCTCCGACAGAAGGGGCCTCAGAGGCTCTCTGGTTTGGCCAGGCTCCTTCCCCATGCCTTCTGATGCCATCCTGTTTCCCCCGACCTTGGGCTTCTCTGTGCCTACACAAGCTCTTCTTGCTGTGGCACTGGCTGCCCTGCCTTCCCCCTCCCTGGCCACTGCAGCGGGAGAATGCTGCCACTGATGGGTAAGTAAAGCTCCACCCTAAACCTCCCATGCAGTTGTTCATCTTAGGCTGTACCATCTTCTCTAGGACAGAACTCTTCCTTGAAGGCAGGGAGGCCCTAAATAGAGGTTTGTTTGGGTTGAGCCAGCCCCGGAGTTGGGGCAGGAGGAGATTTCTGGCCCATGAGCCTGGGAGGGGCCAATCCTTCCCACTCTTCTCTTTCCTTCCCGGCTCCATCTCCTGAGGACTCTGCCCCTCCCGCCACCAGGAGCAGGAGCCCAGAAGAGGTGGGGGTGGAAGAGGTGGGGGTGGCCACAGTGTTCCTGAGGGCCAGAGCCTAGCTGGTGAGTGGGAGAGCCTTCCCGAAATGGGGTTTCCTTGCCTTGTTCCCATCTCCTCCCCATCACCCCTGCACTTCATGTCATGTACTAAAACTCAGAGTAGGGAAGCCCTGGGTTTGAATCCCACCCCAGAGGCTTATGAGCTGTGTGGCCCTAGGCAAGGCCTCTCTGGGCTTCCTCAGTTTCTTCATCTAAGAAAAGAGGAGATTGGGCTCGGTGCTCTCCAAGGCCTTTCCACTCTGAATCCCTAAGTCCCCTAACTCAAAAGCTGGACGGCACCCAGGAGTCAGAGAGAATCCTACGGGGCTCAGTGCTCTGAACTGGCCACGCTTAAGAAGCAGGGGAGGCAGGAATGAGTCTGTATCTCAGGCCTCCCCGGGAGCTCCTCCCCTCCCAGGGCTGGCCGTCCTTGGAGGTGCCAGGTGCTCCCTCGCCAGGAGTCTCTATATTCATGCGGATCTTGGCTTATCTCCGTTCCCAGCCGGTGATGACAGTAAGCATGAAGATGACAGCGGTGCAGCAACGATGGCCAGTGTTGATGAAGAAGGCGTGCCAAGTGGCCTCACCTCGGAGATCTCATCTGGTCCTCACAACAGCCCCGGGGGGTAGGCACCATTGTTACCTGCATTTTCAGGCGTGTCTGACTCCTTGTACCCCCATTTGGGGTTTCCTCGGCCAAGATACTGCAGTGGTTTACCATCTCCGTCTCTGATACAGATGAGGAAACTGAGGCAAACAGGGTGCAGTGACTTGCCCAGAGGCACAGCTAGCAAGTGCCTGAGGCCAATTTTGAACTCAGGTCTTCCTGACTCCAGGCACGGTGTTCTGTGCACTCTAGCTACCCCAACTTACAAGCTTCATGAGGGCCCTGTTTGGTCTTTGGGCCCAGGTACCCAGCACTGTGTATAGCCCGTAACAGTTACTTAATAAATGCTTAATTGGTTGATTGAAGCAGAGGCTGGCAAGCACACAGCAGGTTCATCAATGCTTGTTCGTTGATTGGTTGCGGCAGGCACTTAGCTGGTGCTTAATAAGTGGTGTTGATTGAGGCAAAAGCTGTGAAGGCCCATAGGAGCAGGAGCCTTGTCCCAGTGTGCCGGTGACCTGGGGTTCCCCAGGGCTGCCTTCCAGACAGCATGAGCTGTGCTCGAGCACACAGCTCTTGTTCACGTCCACATCCTCCAAAGGGCTCCAGCCACCACACTGCCCACCCTCTTTTGGCTCTTCGTGGCCAGATCAGGCCTGGGCTGCTCCTCCCCCTCCTTCCCCGGGGCTCTTGCCTCTAAAAAGCCCAGGCCTATGTGTGGCCCCTGTGGGGCCCTCCTTTGCCCAGGGTGACTTACAACTTGAATTCTTCAGTGGCTCTGGTAGCCCTTGACGCACGGTCACCTGGAATCAACAGAAGATTGAGGTGAAAGAGGTGTGGGCCTCTGTCTCAGAGAAGGCTGGGGTCCCTCAAAGCCTTGCTCAGCTTCCTCTGCCAGTCCCTCCCGGGCCCAGCCTTGGACCAGGCACGGTGAGCTGACCGTATGGCTCAGCTCTCTGGACAGACAGACCGCCACTGCCCATCCAGCTGCACATCCTCTTCCTTTCTGGTCTGATCTGAGGGACATCCCCCAAAAGCGCTGCTCAGAAGCCTAGAGGAGCGCATTGTCTCAGGGGTGCGGGGAGAGTGATGTGAGGAGGTCAGCAAGGACCTCCTGAGCTCCTGAGCTTCCTCCAGGGCCCTCCCGGGCATTTCTCACACAGCTCCCAAGGGCCTCTCACTCACCCTCCTCTCTTCTCCCACTACCATCCTATGGAGCAAAACGAAGCCGCTCCCTGCTCAGATTCTGCAGAAGCCCGGCACTCGGGGTCTCGGGCCTCACTCACGAAGAGGCCTTGTGCAGTGTCCTGGCTCTTGATGCGATGTGTGCCATATTGCCAACCAGCAGGCTGGCTGGCAGACGTCATCTGTCGGGTTTGGATTCTGCCTCGGACGAGTCAGGTGCCTTTCTCGTATGGCTTCGTAGGCTCATTAAGGCGTGGATTTAGAGTGGGAAGGTCCCTAAACTGAGGCCAATGGAAGTGGGGACTTGGCCCAAGCCGCACAGGTGTGAAGTATCAGAGGCAGGCTCTGGACTCGGTTCTTCTGACTCCGGAAGCCGCGCTCCTTTCCCTGGAGCAGATCACTAATAGGAAAAGATCAGTCACCGGAACCGTCTCTTTGGTTTTGTGTCTCACTGTGAAAACTGACCAACGTGATTAAAAGTGGGAACAGCAAACACTGGAGAGATTGCAGGAAAACTAAGCAATACACTGGTTTTTGTTTTTAAGACTTTTTATTTTATTTTGATTTTTTGGTTTTCAACATTCACTTTTATAAGATTTTGAGTTCCACATTTTTCTCCCTCCCTCTCTCTCTCTCTCTCTCCTCCTCCCCTCCCCCTCCACAAGACAACGAGAAATCTGATGTAGGCTATACTTGTACAATCATGTTAATCGTATTTCTACATTAGTCATGTTGTGAAAGAAGAATCAGAACAAAAGGGGAAAACCATGAGAAAGAAAAAACAAAACAAGTGAAAATAGTATGCTTTGATCTGCATTTGGACTCTGTGGTTTTTCCTCTGGCTGTGGATAGCATTTTCAAAGCACCATGAGTCTTTTGGAGTTGTCTTAGATCCTTGCATTGATGAAAAGAGTCTATGAAAGTTAGTCATTGAACAATATGGCTGCTACTATGTACAATGTTCTGGTTCTTCTCACTTCACTCAGCATCAGTTCATGCAAGTCTTACCAGATTCTTTTGAAGTCTGCCTGCTTTCTTATGAAACAGTGTTTCTTATGGAACAATAATATTCCATGACATTCACATGCCACGATTTGTTCAGCCATTTCCCAACTGATGGGCATCAATTTCCGATTCTTTTAGGCAATACACTGTTGGTGGACCTGTGAATTGGTTCTTCTATTCTGGAAAGTAAAACTGGGCTAGAACCTAAGAAAAGCCATGGACAAAGGGATGAGAAATTTGATTTCCTTAAAGACCCCGACTCAAATTCTAATCAGTATTAATCAGATTATTATGATTTTATAAAGGGACAGTGATTGTTAGAAATTATTTTAACTATGATCAATTGTTAACCCATATTTTGTATAAGTCACATAGGAAGATAGATACTAATAGAGGGGCCTTGAAACAGGCCTCAAGCTTTAATGCTTGCTACCAGCCATGGAGCTTATTTGCACAATCACAAGACTATGGGGACCACTGACCTGGGCACTTCTGATCTTGTTTTGCCCAAACTCTGTGACTCAGCTGAGTGTGATCGAGGGAAGTCCCCCAGTTTCCCTTTAAATGTCACTTGGAGCCTGCGACATCTGCTTGCGTCAAGCTTTAGGAGTAGTTCATCCATCCTGTGACCACCTGGGCAGCAGAAACGTTCCCTGCCTTGTCCAGTTTGTAGCCCTGTTGATACACTATTTTGCTTGTCTTAACCCGTGTATTATGTGCCAACTAATGGAGATTCTGTAATACTGTCTACATATGTAAATAGCCTATAAAAATCAGACCCTGGGAGGAGGGTGCACCTCAGACCTTGAGGAGGGTCTGAGGTCCTCTTCACTGAAGGGGGCCAGGTCCCTTTGATAAAGTTTTTTGGCTTGGAGCTCTGCCTCAGTCTCTCTTTTGGGTATTCAGGGGGATTTTTTTTCCCCACAGTGGCAAAGAGCAGGAACCATTCGCTTTGTTAGAGGAAAGAGATATGTCAATGAAGATCACTGAGCCAGGAGCAAGCATCGGAGTGCTAGAAAAGGGAGTTGTTTGCTCATCCCCATTGACTCAGCGATGCCAGTGCTGGGAGAGGGAGCGTACCACAAAGTGAGCCACACCTCATCAGATGTGGTCAGTGTGTTACAAAGGGGGTTCACTGGAGGGCCAGGAGGCAGTGAGAAATGACAACCAGGGATTTCTTTAAGTATCAATTAAACTTTTTAAAAGAAGGATCACGTACTAGCTGTGTGATCCTGGACAAGTCACTTAACCCCGATTGCCTCGCTGAAAAGCAAAAACAAAAACAAAAACAAAAAAGGATCAATGCTACAGCGTCACATATGACATTGCTCTGAGAAAGCGGATGCGAGCTCACCCAGATCTGTGAGACGTTCTCAGGCTTGCCCTGACTCTTGGGCATCAAGCCCCAGTTAGACTCTCCTTCGTTTGTTCTCTCCTTCCACCCCCACAATCCTACAGCCTGGATGAGCTGAGAAGCTGAATTAACACTGAGCAGCACTACCTTTGTGCCATTCTCTGTTCCCAATTCGTTCATCTCAGGCAGTGGTTGTAGGCACAGACAGTCATAAAACAACATTTGTTATGAACCTACAGAGTAGTCCAAGTTTGGCTCACTCCCACCATCCTCTGCCTTGGCTCCTACCCATGAATGGAGGTGGAGAAAAATCACACAGGCTGGGCTAGCCAGATCCACTTCCTCCGCTGAGGTCCTTCCACACCTCCCTGATTAACTCTTATCCCCTCCACTGTGGCTCTTCTGGATGACCTTTTCGTCCCTCCTCAGACCTCCCACTGCCTCTCAGCTGAGAACCTTGCCTCATGTTTTGAGGCCATTTGGTGAGATCTCTCTCTCCTCTCCCCTTCATCTCCTATCACCGAGATGCCCTCTCCTCCTTCACCCCTGTCTCACATGAAGAGGTGGCCCTTCTCCTCCTTTCCAAAGCAAACTCACCCACCTGTACAAGTCCCACCTCCTCCTACAGGTTGTCCCTTCTGTCATCCCCACGCTTTCATACACTTTGAATCTCTCCCTGTCTCTTGGCTGCTGCCTACAGACACACTCATGTGTTCCCCAGCCTCTAAAAGCCCTTACTTGATCCTTCCATTCCCATTAGAATCTGATTTTTCTTCTCCCTTTCATGGTCCAGCTCCATGAGAAGATCATCTACAATAGGTACCTCCACGTTGCTGTGTTCTCTGCCTTCCAACCTCTCATTAAACTGAAGCCATTCTCAACCTTGGGGGAGGCAGAGGGAGCCCAGCTCCAGGCAAAGAAAAGGGAGGGATCAGAATTCCAAGGAGGGCTAAGCACTCTCGCTCAAAGACTTCCTGCTTCTGGCCAGCCCACTCTGGGAGGCTCCCCCTAATCCCAAGAGCACCCCCCTGTCCAGCCCCGGAGGCCCCAATGATCATGAGCCTTCCCTCTTCTCCCAGTGCAGTCCCAACAGTTTCTCAGTTATTGGGATCAAGGCTGTTAACTGTGGGTCTACCCATAAGCTCTGTACTGGGCTGTTCTCTCTTATTCCACCCTCGCTTGGTGACCTCATCTGTTTGCATGGGTTTAATGATCATTTCTGTGCCAATAATCTGGCCCTAGTCTGTCTCTGGAATTTCAGTCCAGTGTCACCAACTGCCTACTAGAAATTCTGACCTGGTTGTCCCACAGGTGTCTCCAAGTCAACGTATCCAAGATGGAACTCGATTATCTTTGCCTCCAAGCCCACCTCTTCCCACCCAACTTCACTGTTTCTGTTGAGGACATCACAATCTTTGTGGCCAGCCAAATTCAAACCCTTCAGATGTTCTTGACCCCTGACCCTCACTCACCTCCAGTCAGCTGCCAAATACCATCATTGCTCCTTTTATGAGACCTCCAGCATTTGTCCCTCCTCTGGTTCAGCCCCTCTGTCACTGAAGCGGTCTTCCTAAAGTCCAGTCCAGACCAGGTCACCCCTCTATTCAATTAACTCTGCCCCAGCACTTGCAGGATCAGATAGAAGCCCTTTGCTTTGACATTTAAAGTCCTTTATAACCTGTCTCCAGTTTTTATTAGGATTTCCTTCTTTCTCTGCACACTGCAGTCCGGCCAAACTGGCCTTTTTGCTATTCTCATACATAAGCCTCCATCTCCCACCTCTGTGCCATTACACATACTGCCCCCTGTCTGCCTTCCTCCTCACTTCTGCTGCTCAGTTCGAGCACCACCATGACACCTTTCCTGTTCCCCAACTGCTACTGATGTTAAGCCCAAATCAGCTTGTTTTTGATGTAACACTCTATGTGGTTAGCTTGGCTGACCTTGGTGAGACCACAGCTCCCCAAAGGCAGGGCACGAGTCATCTTGGCCTTGTGTCCCAGCGCCTTGAGCATTGCCTGCCACACATCAGAGCTGCTTCATCAATGCTTCTTCATTGATTGGGCCTGTTCCTTCTTTGATCCCCCTCTTTTCCCCAATATAACTAGAACAAAACCCATTTGTGGCCTTGAGTTTCCTTAAAAGTCTCTGCTTATTTTCAGCATTAGCAGTCAAGCCACTGTTCTTTTAAAAATATTTCTTGTTGCTTTTCTTATATTACTGTAACTTCCCAGTCCAGTGAATTAGAGATTGGAAGCTCGAAAAAAAATGGATAAGCTCCAGTAGCTCACTTTCAAGTCAAGACTTAATAGAAAGACATACATGAAGACCTGGGAGCACCTCTGCTCCTATCATCTATGAACCAGGCCCACCCTGGCCAAGGAGACAAAATGAAGGAGGGGAATCAGGGGAAGCCAGCTTTCAGTGATTGCTAGAAGGTGGAAGGAGTGAGAGAGGAAAGGAGTTAGGATGAAGGCGAGTTTGTTACAGCCTATGGAACAGGCGTTCCAGAGGGTACAGGTCAAGTGGTGGATGGCATTTGGTGGGGCCTTTGGGGTGGCAGGATCAAGGGGGTGGGAATCAGGAGAAGAGCTCTTCTCCTTTCAGCAGCAGTCCTGGAAGTGCGATTATTGATCCAAAGGGAAAAACGTTTCTTAGCTCATGTTGGACACTGCCATGTTGCTTTCCAAAGAAGCGGCCCCAATCCCAGCTTGTCTGACCAGCAATTCTTTTGTTCATTTTTAACTGACTGATACTTGAATGGCTGTTTTCATTTGGACCTCAGTCGCTGCTAGAATTTTGGAATAGCTTTCCAGTGATTTATCGACAATTTGTGCTTCTTCTTTCGAAAGCTGCCCATTCACATTTAGGGACCAGTTCACATTTAGGGAATTTGACCTTGCTGCTGCTTACCTGTAGACTATGCATGTCTGATTTTTAGCAGAAATATTTCCAGGAGAAATTATTTCCCAATCAGCTTCTTTCCTTTACCTTTGTTGGACAGGTTTTTTAAAGAGAAAACTCAGATCCTTCTGTTCTGTTTCCTATAGTTCCATCTATCTCCTGAATGGATTAAAAATTCTCTGTGCTCCAAAATGATGATGTCAATACCATCCTTTTTTCTTTTAAATTTGTAAACATTTCTTTAATTACATTTTCTTTGCTGTGAACTTAAGCATCATCAAGAAAAAGTGAATATTGCAAGAGGATTATGTATGCAACTGAACTTTAATTGTTTATAGCTTTTTTTTTTGTTCATTTGTTTGTTTTGCTTTTTTTTTGTTTGCTAGCAATGAGGTGAAGTGACTTGCCCAGGGCCACACAGCTAGTAAGTGTCAATGTCTGAGGCCACGATTTGAACTCATTTTTTTCCCTTGCTGGATTGTATTCAAATTTCTTTTTATAAACCTTTAGCTTTCACCTTTTGTAACTGTATATTCCAAGATCTCTTATTTAAAATAGAAGCTTCCAGGTCTTGTGTGATCCTTAAAAATAAAACAAAAACAAACCCTTGGATTTAGTCAAAGGGCAGTACCCACTGACCTGGAAGGCCACATGTGGCCTTGAGGTCCCAGGTTCCCCACCCCTGGTGTAAGGAGATTAGAAAGGTAGAAGGAGACTAGGTTATGAAGAACTCTGGACCTTCTTCCCACACCTTCTCAGCTGAGAATCTTGCCTCATATTTTATGGGGAAAATGGGGCCACTGGCCCAGAGTTCTCTATTTTCCTTGCTTCCTCATATCATCCACGTGCTTTTGGCCACTGTCTCTTCATTCACCCTCTTCTCACATGGAGAGATGTCCTCACTCCTTACCAAGGCCTACCGCTCCCCCTGCACAAGTGATCTCATTCCATCCCATTTCTTCCAGCAGATTGCTCCCTCTGTCATCCCCACTCTCTCTTATTTCAAATCTCTCCCTCTACTGGTTCATTTACTATTGTCTACAAACATGCCCATGTCTTCCTAATCCTCAAAAAACTCCCCACTTGATCGTCCCCCCCCCCTCCAGCTATCATCCTGTATCTCTTCTGCCCTTTGTAGCTAAACTCAAAAAGGCCCAACTGTAACAGGTGCCTCCACTTTCCCTCCTTAGCCCCTTACAATCTGACTTTGCACCTCACGGTTCCACCCAAACTACACTCTGAATTGTCCAGCCACTAATGAGCCCAAAAGCTGTTTTCATCGTCAGTCGGTGGAACCATTCTCTCCTCTCTGAGTCACTGCCCAGGGCAGCGGCATGACATCCCTCCCCAGAAATGGCTCAGTGAGTGGGCGGGTAAAGGCATCGGGAGATGCCTGGTGCAGGTGACAAGCAAACAGCTGTGGCTGAGCTAAGGCTGGGGCCACCAGTGTGCCTTCTTTTAGGGGCAGTTGCTTAATGTCATCTAACACAATCCCCACCCCCCACCCTTTAAGGATGCACCATGGAGAAGGAAATCCACCATGGGAAGAAATCTTCTCTCTTGCAGATAATCCCACATTTCTATGGCACTTTCCAGATTTTTGAAGCACTTTTTTCCCTGTTTAGGGAGCAGAAGTGTTATTACCCCCATTCTACAGATGAGGAACCTGAGGCCCAAAGGGGTTGCCCAGCTAGTCAGTATGAGAGCTAAGACTGACCCTCAGAGCTTCTAACTGACCACCTTCTTCATTACCCTTGGTTCTCCAGCTGCTTTTTAAAAAAAATCAGCACTGCCTCCTCAGCTTGCCTGCAGATCTTAAACATTAGTAGCATTATTTCCATGAGAAGCTGGGTGAGGGAGAGGAAGAGTCCATGAAGTTCTTTCTCTGCTGCTGACCCAGAGCAAGACCCTGGACAAATCCCTTCCCTTCTTTGAGTACCACTTCCCCGTTGATAGAGATGATTGGGCCGGTTGGCTCTTTCAGGACTGAAGTTTATAAAAACTTTACCTGAGTCATGTACAAACTGTGGTAAGCATGCTTACATCATAGCTAGTATATTAAGTTAGGTCAAATGTCTTATGCCATTGTTATATTTTAATGTACTGTGAAGGGCATGGGAAGGTGCACAGTGGGCATGAGCCGGCTGCCACACATTACAAGCAAGTTAATAGGAAGAAGCCGAGCAAATGAAGACATCAGAGGTGAACATATGAGCAGAGAGGGCAATGGGCTGGGCCCATGGTGAGTCTTGGTGATGACTGTTGGATGCTAGGCATGGCCCACTGGGACTCTCCGCGTGCCAAGATGACACCCCCTGTCACCCTTTGGCGACCTTCTGGGAAGAGAGGAATGAGAAGTAGACAAGCTGTGTGTTGGAGATGTGTTGTGACAGCTCAGAATACCCACAATGCCACGGTCAGACATCCGAGGGAGCATTTGTATCACAGGAGTTTGGTCCATTACCCTCTCTTGCATAAACACATGTAGCCTAGCATTAGTGTGGGACAGCAAAGACAGCGCGTGGCTTGGACTCAGGAAGGGCTATGTTTGAATGCCCCCTCTTGGCACTTCCTAGCCGTGAGACCTGGTACAAGTCACTTTAACTCTGTGTAACTTACATGGGACCCAGCTGTGTTCTGTAAGGGGCTAGGCTGGCTGAACTCAATGGACTGCACGCTGGTCATCTGCAAAATAAGCTAGAGAAGGAAATGGCAAACCACTGCAGTGTGTTGGCCAAGAAAACCCCAAACAGGGTCATGAATTGGACACGACTGAAACACTCAAAAACAAATTTACTCAGGTGGTATAGTGAAAACAGCCCTCCTCACCCCCTAAAAGTCTGGGACATTCTCATACCGGAGGTCTCAGGGTTACAGAGCACGTGTCAAAGGGGTAACTCAGAAACTCCTGGCTGGTGAAAGTCCTTTTCTCCCATTTGTGGGGAGCTCAAGAAATCTCCCTTAGGCAGAGTGTAGCTTCTTCCCTGTGCTCCTTATGGGGCCATGAATCTGCCTTCCCACATTGCATCCTCTGTCTTGTTGGTTCCTGACATAGTCAACTGTGGCCAGCTATTGCCATCTTGAGGGGTGATATTAAGTGCTGATGGGAAGAGAGAAAGTCCAAAATCCCTCGGACCCTTCAAAGCACCCAAGGTCCTTCTCCAGCCAAGGGGGGAGTGGAGGGGGAGATAGAGTTCTAGAGCTCTCCTACCATGGCCCAAGTGGTTCCTTTCCAGGGGTTTTGCTAGAATGCTCTCTTGGGCTTACTCTTGCTCCAGACTCTAGAATATTTGGGATTCTGATTTGGTCTTCTATTTTATAAATGATTAGGCAGTGTCTATATTTCCTAAGCCAATTGGAACACTTCCCCCCATCGCTCTAGATCATCCAAGACTTTTCCCACATTTGATCTAAATTCTCTGATGAATTGGTTGATGAAGATTTTTTCTTACCTCCCTAAGGTACCAGGGCAACTTATCACTCCAAGTGGGGTGGGCTGACCTGTTTGAGTGATTCTATCACGCACTCCCATTTGTTTTAGCCACCTTGCTCCAGGACTATCCCCAATATGGCATAGAGGATGTTGAGGCTCTGATGGCCTCAAGTATACTCATGGCACAGTGAAAATGCTCTGGGCTGCCCCTATTTAACTGTTTGGCCTCATACTGGGCCTGCTGCCAGAGGTCGTGGTAGTGGTGATGACAATGATGATGGTGGTGAGTGGTGGTGATGATGGGGTTGGGGATGGTGGTAATGATGGTGATGAGTGGTGGTCATGATGGAGACGGTGATGACAATGGTGATGATGGTGGTGGTCATGATGGTGATGATATTGGTGGTGGTGGTAATGATGGGAATTAGGATGGTGGTGAGTGATGGTGATGATGGTGATGATGATGATGGTGGTGGTGGTAATGATGATGGTGGGGATGATGGTGAGGATCACTTCAGCTGTGCAGGGCCGGGAGGGAGGGCTTGCTTAAGATCAAAGGGGTTGCCAGAGGCCTAGCAGGAGCATGTCACTCCCCATGTGACAGATGGGGTAACTGAGGTCCATGGAAGAGTAGGGGGGCCCCCCATGCTCTTGCCGGCCTCTTCCCTCTTCTCTGCTCAAGCCCGGGGGAGGCCACACGGGGGTGGGGTTCAGGCGGGCCAGGCAGAAGCCTCACTTCCGGCCTCCCCCAAAACTTCCTGCTCCCACTTGCCCCATCCTTCTGCCACCCTGGTGCTCAGCCAGGTGAGTAGGGGGCCGAAGGGCCAGAAGGCCTCGAGGGAGGCCCTCTTGGGGGTCAGAGGGGACTGGGAGGAGGAGGGAACTCCTGCCGGGGGGGGGCGCCACCCGCCTCCGGCCTGGTCCTCTGTGCTTCCCCCTTCCACCCAGCTCTGGTTCCCAGCGCTGTCTCAAGCCTCGGCTAAGGCCGAGAGAGTGGGGAGGCGCGAGCCAGACAGGGCACATGCGCAGACGGCCCCTGCGAACTACATTTCCCAGAAGGCAGCGCGGCACGCTAGCTCCTAGAGTCTTTGCCCCCATCCTCTGCCTAGGTAAGAGCTGGGGCTGCTGAGGGCAGAGGAGACAGGCCCGAGTCTCTGGGGCAGGGCGGGGGGGGGAGGGCAGCTTCCCTCAGCTTTAACCAAGCATGCACAGTGCAGGCTGAGCCCCCCCACGCATGAGCCCTGGGCATGCTCCTGCCCTGTTCCTAAGGCCCGCACGCGTAGCAACGTCAGGGAAGCCCCTGCAGGCCAATGTGACCCCCTCCTCCCCTTGGAGCCCGAGGCCCCTCCGCCCCCCCAGACCCTTGTCCAGCCTCGGACCTTCCCTGTGCGCCCATTCCCCGCCCCTACAGCCAAGCGTGGACCCCATAGTCTGCCCGGACACTGGCCAGAGAAGGAGGGTCGTCCCAGCCCTGGTCCATCCACCGCTGGACATCCTGGTGACCAGCCCTGCCCATCCCCAAGCAGAAGGGGCCTGGAGGAGGAGGAGGAGATGGCCCCCGTGTTCCCGGCAGCCAGTGCCCACCAGGTAAGGGGGCCTTCCAGGGTGGCTCCGTGGCTCTCCCGTGGCCCTCACTAGGCTCCTGGGGACAGCCATGGTGGCCTGTGTCCAGAGCAGGAAGGGCCCCGAGAGGTCACTTGGTTGGAAGGAAGAAGACCTGGAGACACTGGGGAGGAAGGCCTGGGCTGGGCCTCCAGCTTGGGCTGTGTCCACTGTGCCCCCGGCCCCCGAGGCGATGCCCTCTCTATATGACTCACACTCAACATCCCTACTTTGCGGGGCCCCCCGGGTTCAGGACTGGGCTACAGTCT
Source organism: Phascolarctos cinereus (assembly GCF_003287225.1). Lineage (NCBI taxonomy): Eukaryota > Metazoa > Chordata > Mammalia > Diprotodontia > Phascolarctidae > Phascolarctos > Phascolarctos cinereus. Next base: position 728,803,818 of record NW_027555847.1, on the reverse strand, counting down.
GAGCCCCACAAAGGGAGCCTTGGGAGATGGGGAGTCCTTCTTTTGGTGGGTGTGGTCTTTAGGGGGCTGCGGGGACCCTGACCCTATGTCAGGCAGGCCCCCTGATGGAGGATGCCTCCAAAGAGCTCCCAATATTGATTCTGGGGAAGGACTTTCCTGGCAGATACTTCCAGGAAATGCCAGAGACCATCCCTGTCTGTGGGCCCCTTGGGCTTGGGGCTATTGTTATCCCCTTTTTAAAGATGAGAAGACTGAGGCTCAGAGGTAACATGCCTGCCCAGGCATTGGTAATGAGGGGCAGGGGGGAGGAGAAGGAATGCTTGATGGCCTGCCTGGGTGGGGGGAGGGGAGAGCCCCAAGGCAGGACACAGGCCGGGGCAGCTGCTCCTCTGCCTTGGGGCAGGACCCCTCAGGAGGCACCTCCTGGGAACCCCAAGCGTCCTGAGCCCCTGCAGGTGCCCTCCCTATGTTCTGGCCATCTGCACTTGTCCTCCTTGGCCTGAGAGAGTGGAAGGTCCCAGTGGGTCAGAGGCATGCCTGGAATCCAGATCCAGGAATCAGCCCACTCTGCCGTCCCTCACAGCCGAGCGGGGATCAGTGGGAAGGGTCGTCCACCTGTCCAGCTCCCTTCCTGAGCAGCCATGTGTCCTGGATCTTGTAGGGCTCTGTGACGTTCGGGGACGTGGCCGTGGACTTCTCTCAGGATGAGTGGGGGCACCTGGACCCTGCTCAGAAGGAGCTGTACCGTGAGGTGATGCTGGAGAACTATGGGAACCTGGTGTGCCTGGGTAAGGAGGCTCCCCTGGGACGCGGCCTCTGCTCCCCACAGGGCTGGGCTTCCACCCTGAGTCCGTGCCATGGGGGGGCTGGAGGAGTGGGCAGAGGAGCCCACAGGTCCTTCCTCCCTGGGTGGCCTCAGGGCCTCAGACAGCTGGGCACCCTGGGCTCAGGTCTCTGTGCCCTGCTCAGGCCCCACAGACCCAAGAATCTTCCTCCAGTTCCAGGGCAGTTGAACCACCTGAAGCCTTGAATGACTCCCAGGCTTTGAATGGGGCCCAGGTCCAGGCCCCAAGAATGAGATGTCTCTCTGAGTCCAAGGCCAGCCCAGACCCCTGGATGGGGTCCTGCCAGGTGCTGGGCCTGCCCCCTGCCAGGGCCTGGCACAGACTAGCTCTGCTGAAGTGTTGAAGCTGTCAGTGCCCACCTGTCCTGAGAGGGGGCCTGGGGATGGGCGGCTGAGGTCTTCTCTGGCCGCAGCCCTTTCCATTTCCCCTGAGCAGGACTCGCAGTTTCCAGACCTCATGTGATCGAGCAGTTGGAGCGAGGGGAAGCGCCTTGGCTGCCACGGGGAGCTGTCCCAAGGAGCTGTGATCTAGGTGAGTGAGCACCCCCAGCAGCTGCTGCGCGGCCGGCTCTTCTTATGCCTACAGCTGACCTCATGGAGTCTCCCATCCACCCTGGGAGGTCAGTGCTACAGGGGTTATTATCTCCATTTCACAGATGGGGAAACTGAGGCTTAGGCATTCAGGGACATTAGCAGGTTAGCAGCTAGAAAGTGGGTGAGGTGGGCTTTGAATCAGGACCTCTTGACTGTCCTGTGCCCTCTCCATCATGCCCCGCTGCCTCCCATGGGGAAATACTTTAAATATGTGGGAGGGGGCTGCCTGTGCCAGACCCCCAGGATATAGTGGTGAATGAGATGAGCTCCTTCATAGACCTTCATCTGATTCTGAGAATGCTCGAATATCGATAATTTTGTCCTGTGTGTCCTGCTGGGCTCAGAGAGAGGCCCTTCAAGTGGACCGATCTTTTTGCTCACCTTCTCTTGGGGTTCCCATAATCTCTGCAGTACTTTCCTTGTCTCAATTCCATGGACAGTTTATTATTCATTTGGTCCCTCTCTTAATGTGAATGTTAACTTTATTTTTTATTATTTTTCTTCTTAGTTATTAAGGATTTCTTTTTCTTCCCATTGGGAGGGGGAAAAAAAAGGAAACAAATATACAAAGCCCATTCTCCAGTTGGCTTTGTCTGAAAGTGTGTGCCTCATTCTGAGCAGTAGTCCATCACCTCTGGGTGGGTCTCAGTTTGGAATCATGTCTGATCAGAGTTCTTGGATCTTTCAAAGTAGTTTGATGTCAGTGTTGATATCCTGGTATAAAGTGATACCCTACTTCTGCTTGCTTCAGACCTCATTAGTCCATACAAATCTTCCCAGGCTTCTTTGACACTTTGTCTTTCTTCTTTTTTTAGATAACAGTAGTATTCTTTCACACTCATCTTCCATCATTTTTTTTTTCAGCCATTTCCAGTGGGTGGCTACCCACACAAGTTTCAATTCTTTGCTACCAAAAAAAAAAGCTATTATAAATATTTGTACATGTGGGTCCTTTTCACTTCTCTTTGATCTTTTCGCATGCATGGGCCTATCACTGGTTCACAGGATATGCACAGTTTAGTAACATTTAGGGTGTAGTTCCAAATTATTTCCCCATGGCTGCTAGTTCTCAGCTGTACCACAATGGACTCGTGTGACTCTTTTTCTACAGATTTTTCCAGATTTGTCATTTTCCTGTATGTTAACTTTAAATAAAAGGACCTGTTCCTTTTCAAGGAAGATAGTCACCTTCAGTCTGTGTTTAAATAGAGTCTGTCTGAAACTGCTTGATTCTTGTATATGCAGTCAGCTTGATGAAGCAGTTTGTAGCTCATATTTTATAATTATCAAACAAGATACATTTCAAAAACAATTAAATGGCCAGTTTTCAGTGATGGTTTTGAATCATCCAACGGAACAATAATAATGTGTGGTCATTTCCTTGAAAAAAATGTCAGGTTAATAAGACATTCTGTTTTTCAACTAGTCATGGGTTCTGACTTCCTGAAGAATAAATAATCCCTTCTCTTTCGATCTGGTCATCAATATAAGGGAGGCCAAGACACTGTTACAGTTCTAACCCTTCATTTCTGCAGCACGTTGTAGAGCATGTGCTGGAGGCTCTCGGGCTTCCTCAGCTCCCTAATACCGCCTAGCTGAAATAGAAGTCCTGCATTTGGCATTCCGAGCTCTTCAGTCTTTAATGCCATCCTTCCATCATCGTGTTCTTACATCCTCCAAGCTCTTCGGTCTTTAATGCCATCCTTCCATCATCGTGTTCTTACATCCTCCAAGCTCTTCGGTCTTTAATGCCATCCTTCCATCATCATGTTCTTACATCCTTCGAGCTCTTCGGTCTTTAATGCCATCCTTCCATCATCGTGTTCTTACATCTTCCAAACGCCATGACGCAGTTCCTGGCCTGATTGCTGTTTCTCACGCAGGAAACTTCATCTCTGGACTGAGCAGTTTTTCTGACTGCTCCATATGCCCAGAAAGCTCTCCCTTCTTGACCTCTACCTCTTGGCTTCCCAGCCATATATTTCTGCTTACCTGCATGTTGTCTCCTTCATTAGAATGTGAGATTTATTTCTTCATTCTTATGTCAAGTACCAGTTGGACATTGGGTGAACATTCAGGTCTCCATTGACCCTGGCATTCCATCTGATGGTAGACAGCCATAAATACTGATAGATTTGTTATTTATATGGAGCTCAGAGTGGATTCTATCTAGCTTCCAATTGCCTTTTCCTGTTCTGCCCGTTAGAAATTAGCACAGTTAGAATGCTCCAGGCACCAGGTAGAGACACAGGAGAATTGGAGTTGGAGTCAAAGGACTTACCCTGAAGCATTTACTGATGTGACTGAGGCACGTCATTAAATTACTCTGACCCTCAACTTCTTCATTTGCAAAGTAAAGTATCTTGTTTCCCTACCCCAAAATAATGTTAATAATAATTTATATTCACACGTACTAACACATCCTCACATAGAAATCTTCTGAAGCTTGGTAATAGTTTCCTTCACAGCTCTTTTCCCAATGTAAGCTTATGTTACTGGTGGGTTGTTTTTCTCATTCATTTCAAGTGTAGTAATCTTGGTGGAGGACACAGATGAGAGTAGGAGATGAGAGGATACTTACGTGTTTTATTTCTTTCAGATTGGATGACTAGGCCTGAAATCAAGGAGTCATCTTTAAAGCCGAGCTTCTCTTCGGAAGACTCATCCCAGGAAAGATTTATAAGGGATAGTGCCTATGTCTTCAGTTTGGAAGAAGCTTGTGAATTTGATGCCAATTCAGAAAGACAGCAGAGCAGTAAAGAAAAACTTTTCCAGCAAGTGAAAATGATCCAAAACAAATCTCCAGATGAAGTGAAAGGCAGGGAATATGATAAAAATAACAGATCCTTCATATCAGGGCTAGCACTTTTTCCATCACAGAGAGTAAGCATAGGAAGAAGACTCTATGAATTTGATGTTTATAGAAAAAGCTTAAGTGCATGTTCAGACTTAAAACAATATGATAATAGAACTTCCTCCAAAAATAAGATTGTTTTTAAGCATAATGAACTTAATTACTTCTTAAGTTACAATTCAGATCTTACTGAAACTGATAGAATACATTCTAGAGGGAAATCTCATGAATGCAGTGAATGTGGCAAGGTCTTCCATCAGAGCTCAGAGCTTGTTCAACACCAGAGAATTCATACTGGAGAAAAACCTTATAAGTGTAATGAATGTGGGAAATTCTTCTGCAGAAGCAGAAATCTTATTCTCCATCAGAAAATTCACACTGGAGAGAAACCATATGAATGTAAAGAATGTGGGAAATTCTTCCGCCAAAGTGCACACCTTAGTGTGCATCAGAAGAGTCACACTGGAGAGAAACCTTATGAGTGTAAAGAATGTGGGAAGGCCTTCACTCGGAGTAGGAACCTTATTCTTCATCAGAAAATTCACACTGGAGATATACCATATGGATGCAGCAAATGTGGGAAGGCTTTCTGCCAAAGCACAGAACTTATTCTCTATCAGAGAATTCACATTGGAGAGAAACCATATAAATGTAATGAATGTGGAAAGTTGTTCCACCAGAGTGCACATCTTGTAGTACATCAAAAAAGTCACACTGGAGAGAGGCCTTTTCAGTGTAATGAATGTGGGAAGGCTTTCTGCAGAAGCATAGAACTTACTCTCCATCAGAGAATTCACACTGGAGAAAAACCACATAAATGTAATGGATGTGGGAAATTTTTCCGCCAGAATTCACATCTTATTGTACATCAGAGAAGTCATACTGGAGAGAAGCCTTATGAATGTAAGGAATGTGGGAAGGCTTTCCACCAGAGTTCACACCTTACTCAACATCAGAGAATTCATAGTGGAGAAAAGCCATATGAGTGTGATCAATGTGGGAAAGTCTTCCTCCAGAGAGCAAAGCTTACTGAACATCAGTCAATTCACACTGGATATAAGCCTCACAAATGTAATGAATGTGGGAAAGCTTTCCAACTGAGCTCACAACTTATTATACATCAGAGAATTCATCTAGGAGAAAAACCCTTTAAATGTAATGAATGTGGGAAGGTCTTTAATCGGAAAAAAAACCTTAAGATACACCAGAGAATTCATACTGGAGAGAAACCATATAAATGTAACAAATGTGAAAAGGCTTTCTGCCAGAGCGTAAACCTTATTCAACATCAGAGAATTCATACTGGAGAGAAACCTTATGCATGTAGTGGATGTGGGAAGGCCTTTGTCCAGAGTAGAAGTCTTACTCTTCATCAGAAGATTCATACTGGAGGGACACCATATGAATATGGGAAATCTTTCTTTCAAAGCACAGAAGTTACTCTCCACCAGAGAACCCACACTGGAGAGAAACCTTATAAATGTAATGAATGTGGGAAGTTCTTTCACAGAAGTACACATCTTGCTGCACATAAGAGGAGTCATATTGGAAAGAAGGCTTATGAATGTAAGGAATGTGGAAAGGCATTCCAGTTGAGCTCACGACTTAGTATGCATCAGAGAATTCATCTTGGAGAAAAACCATATAAGTGTAATGAATGTGGGAAATTCTTCCGACAAAATGCACATCTTAATTCACATCAGAGAATTCATACTGGAGAAAAACCACATAAATGTAACAAATGTGAAAGGGCCTTCCGCCAGAGCTCAGACCTTACTCAACATCAGAGAATTCATTCTGGAGGAGAGAAGTCTTATGAATGCAGTGAGTGTGGGAAAGTCTTTGTCCGGAGCAGAAGTCTTATTCTACATCTGAAGATTCACAATAGAGAAACACGATATGAATGTCATGAATGTGGGAAGACTTTCTGCCGAAATGCAGAACTTACTCTCCACCAGAGAATTCACACTGGAGAGAAACCTTATAAGTGTAATGAATGTGGGAAATTCTTCCGCCAGACTGCACATCTCACTGCACATCAGAGAAGTCATACTGGAGAGAAGCCTTATGATTGTAAGGAATGTGGAAAGGCATTCAGAATGAGTTCACAACTTATTCTCCATCGGAGAATTCATCTTGGAGAAAAGCCTTATAAATGTAATGAATGTGGGAAGTTCTTCCGCCAGAAGCCACATCTTATTGCACACCAGACAATTCATACTAGAGGGAAACCTAATGAACAGGGAAAGGAATTTGACCAGAGCTCAAATCTTATTCAAGCATCAGATTAACTCATACTTGAAAGATACTGTATAAATGTGGGAAGGCGTTTCAGAGCCCAGAGCTTCTCTCTGACATCAGCCAACTCATTCTGGAGAGAAACTTTATAAATATATTGAAGGTTAGTAGGCATTCCATCTGAGCTGACAATTAGTGTGCCTCATAGTACTTATGTTAGGGGAAATTCTTTAAAATGTAATAAATGTGGAAAGGTCTGCTGGAGAGAAAACCGTAATGTACATTAGAAAACTCACAGGGGATAGGGATAGGGACTAGATATGTTGCTTCATTGACCCAGGAACCTCCCAGATGAGGAAACACTGTCTACGAAGACTTTGTGCCTTCTCTACAACATATAATCTTAGATTGTTACTTGGGAAAACCAAGTGATGTCCCCAGATTAACACAATTATTTATTAGTGGTGGTATTTGCAACCAAGTCTTCCTCAGTTTGAAACAAGCTCTTTCCATAATGCCACATTTGCCTTTTAAGAATTGCTAATGGTGCTGTCTTACACATGTAATGATTATGGGAAGGCATTTTGCCTAAGCTTAAAATTTAGCGTATACCAGAGAATTTATCTTGGGGGGAAAAAAAACCCTTAAAAATATAATGAATGTCTTTAGGTTTTTGATAAAAGAGGAAACCTTAATGTACATCAGGTAATTCATTCTGGAGAGAAACCTGAATTCGTTGAATGTGAAAATGCTTTCTGCTAGAACACAGAATTTACACTCCAAATAATTCACATTAGAAAGACAATGTGTAATGAGTGTGGGAAAGTCTTCACGGTTATGCTTATAGTTTATTCAACCTCAGATGTTTCATACTAGATAGAAATTTTATGAATGTAATGAGCATCAGCAGTTTTTCCCTCAGAGCACATACTTTATTTTACATCAGATAATTGTAACTAGAGAACAACAGAATATGAGAAGTCCTTTCAACTGAGAATATTTTACTCAATATAAGAGTTCACATTGGAGAGAAACTTAATGAGTAATTATTGAGGGAAGATTTTTCCTCCAAATGCCTTACTCTTCACCCATCTATACAGGAGAGAGAAAACACTTTCTTTTAATCAATATAGAAAACCCTTCAAAGCACAGATCTTGTTCAGTCATTTCAGTCATGTCTTAACTCTGGGTGATCCCATTTGAGGTTTTCTTGGTAAAGATACTGGAATGATTTGCCGTTTCCTTCTCTAGCTCTTTTTTTTTTTAACAGATGAAGAACTAAGGCAAACAGGGTTAAGTGATTTGCCCAGGGCCACACAGCTAGTAAGTGTCTTGAGGCCAAATTCTAACTCAGGAAGATAAGTCTTCCATATTCCAAGCCAGTGTGCCATCTGGCTGCCCTATAGATCTTACTGTGAATCAAAAATTCCTATTGTAGAGAAGACTTATGAATGGGAAACTTTATGAATGTAATGAATAGTTTAGGTTTAGATGGAAAATGTACATTGTTTGATGGGCTAAGTAAGACAATACTGATGCATTATTGGGAGAACTATGAATTGGTCCAACTATTTTAGAAAGCAATTTGAAATGAGTCAAAAATTTATTAAACTTCTGATCTAGTCTTACCATTTCTAGGCATATATTCCCAAAAGGTCAGAGATATAGAGAGCCTCTATGTATAAAAATGTTGTAGCAAAGAATTGTAAATGAAGCAGGTATCTACCAATTGTGAAATTACCAAGTTGTGGTACGTGAATGAAATGGAATATTGAGCATAATAAATTTGGAGAAAGCTAGGAAGACTTGTATGAACTAATGGAAAGTGAAGTGAACGGAACCAGGAAACCATTTTACACAATGATCACAATAATTTAAAATCAAACAACTGTAAAAGATAGCATTTCTCAAAGCAATAACCAGTCATGGCTTCAGAAAGCTGGAGATGAAGTATGCCACCCATCCCTTGTCAGAGGTGTGATAGACATAGGTATACAGTGAGAAATTCATCTTTAGAGTAGACAGTATGTTCATTTTGCTAAACTATATCTGTTATGAGGAAAGGCTTCTGTTTAAGTTGGTATGAATTTGTAATGAAAGAAAATTTTTTTTGTGTGTTTTTGTTTTTTGTTTTTGCTAGGCAGTGGGGTTAAGTGACTTGCCCAGAGTCACACAGCTAGTAAGTGTTATGTGTATGAGGCCAGATTTGAACTCAGGTCCTCCTGAATCCAGGACTGGTGCTCTATCCACTGTGCCACCTAGCTGCCCTGGAAGAAGTTTTTAAAAAATGAATTGTGAAAACATTTAAAGAGTCCTCTGCCCACAAAAAAAATTTTTAAAGCAATTTTGTTACTACCGTGTTAAATTTTATATGTGCTTTAAAGAAGCTATGTTAACAGAAGTTAATGGTCCTTATACAATCGCCTTTTTTGTTTTTGTAATGAAATATTTTGTAAAGATTATTAAATTCAAAATAAAAATAATTAATTTAAAGAAAAATACAAAATGAATGTAAAGAATGTGAAGATTTCAGCCAGAGTACACTCTACTGAAAACACAGGGAATCTGAATGAGTAAAAACCCTCTAGAGGAAGCAGATTCTTGCTTGATTTCCCACAGCATTGGTTTCAGTTAATTTCCTCTCATGTTCCTTAATCAATGGTCCATAAACATTAATTAAGTGCATACTGTGTGCCAAACATGGGGCTGTGAAGAAAGTTAATTGACAGTCCTTGCCCTGGAGGAACTCACATAATGTAATGGCAGCAATATGCAAGCCACTGTATATATATATACAGTGTATATATATATACAAACTATATATATATATATATATATATATATATATATATATATATATATATATACATGTCTGTATGTAGGTATATATACAAACATATAGGATAGAGAGGAAGTGACTAACAGTAAGGTATTGGATTCAAGAGAGATTGGGAAAGGCTTCTTGTGGAAGGGGGGATTGTAGCTGAGACTTGAAGGAAGCTAAGAAATGGAGATGAGGGAGACAATTTCGGGGTGGGGGGACATCCTGAGAAAGCACCATTCCATGAGGTCGATTGTCTTGTTTGTGAAACAGCAAGGAGGACATCGTCACTGGAGTGAAGAGTGCAGGGGTGTGTAAGGTGTACAACTGTGAAGGTGGGATAGGAGCTAGGTCATAGAAAGGTCTGAATGAATACCATATGATTTTGTTTTTGATCCTGGAGGCAATATGGAGCCACTGGAGTATTGAGTGGGAAGGTGACATGCTAAGACCTGTGCTTTAGGAAAATGGCTGGAGGATGGGCTGGACTGGGGAGGACCTTGAGGCAGGCAGACTCACCAGCAGGCTATTGCAACAGTCCAGGCATTAGGAAAATGAGGGCCTACAGCAAAGTGTGTCGGAGGAGAGAATGGGACGTTCTCGGAAGACATTATGAAGGTGAAATTGACAGATTGGAACAGATTGGATATGGGGAACTGAGAGTGAGAAGTTGAGAAGCACACCTAGGTTGTGAGCCAGGGCACTGGGAGAACAGTAGTGCTTACAACAGCAATAGGGAAGTTTGGAAAGGGAGATAATCTGTGGTGGCCATGTAGAGTTCACAGTGGGTATGAAATCTAGTCTGAGGTGTCGCAGGCATTTGGAGGTGTGACACCATAAGGCAGGAGAGAGGTTGGGGCTGGATAAGTAGATTTGAGGATCATCTGCATAAAGATAATTGAATTCTTGGGAGCTGATGAGAACACCAAGCAAAGTAGTACTGAGGGAGAACAGAAGAGGGCCCAGGACAGAGCCCTAGGGGATACCTATATTAGTGGGCATGACCTGGGTGAAGATCCAGCAAAGAAGGATGACGGAGGAGTCAGGTAGGAGGCGCAGAGAGAGTCGTGTCCTGAGAACCTGGAGAAGAGAATAAAGAGGTTGGACAGCGGCGTCAGGCTGAGGAGGGCCAAGCAAGGACCACTGGATCTGACGATTAGGACACTACTGGTGACTTTGGAGAGAGGGCTTTTGGTGAATGCTGAGGGCAGAGGCCAGACTGTAAGGAGCTGAGAAGATGAGAGAAGGAAACATGCAGGGGCCCATTCCAGATGGCTTTTGGGGTTTTTTTGAGGAACGTAACCACAAAAGGCAGAAGAGACAAGGGATGACAGTGGGAATGGAAGGACCAAGTGAAGGGGTTTTTTTGTACAGATGGGGAGACACGGACATGTTTGTAGACAGCAGGGAAGCGGCCAGTAGACAGTTCTGCTCTGTTCCTTTCACTTATTTCTTAATACCTTTTTCTGCTGATAGGGGCCAGGCCTTGCAGGTCTATGCTTTGGAGTTTCCTTTTTTTGTGTAGTGAAGAGGCTCATAAATCATGCCAAACCTGTTATTTTACCACTACCAAAATGAGTTCTGAATCCAAAGACAAAATGACATCTGGAGTTACCTCATACGTCTTGGTCAGTTTTCCCCAAATTTCAGCCTTTCCAGAGTAGAAGACATCTATGACCATCTGTTTATGCTAAACAAGTCTGTTGTGTCCTTCCTGGTTCTGACGGTTCCACTGTTATTCACGGAGGTGGCTGGGTTCAGAGCAGCAAAGGAGGGAAAAGCTTTGCTTTGTCCTTTCTGTCTATTTGTAAGGCTATGGAGTAGTGAGCCACACTCCACTTGGGCAATGACCATGGCTGTGAAAATTGCACACCTGTCTGTGGCCACATTGTCCCCTTGGGGCCAAAAGTTGTAGAACATTTTTTTGGCTATGCCAGAGAATTGCACAATACATGGTCCACTTGTAACTCATATCAGAGGTGGCATGTCGTATGTGAGGAACACTGCCTGCAATAATGAATGCACAGCAGCTCTGCTGCTCTGAACTCTGAGGAACAGAACATGACCCTCCGTTCAGGGACTCGATTGCCTGAAATGTCATCGTTGTGTCATTGAACTCAACTTTATCTACTCACACCCTACCAGCTCCTCAGCCTCCTCTCTCCTCTGACTGGAGGGTGGGAAAGAGGAGCACTGAACTCTTCCCAACATTTTTTGTTATAGGGGCTGGATCTAGACTCCAACAAACTTTCCATTTTCTCTCTGCAGCTCTGATGGGTTCAGGTAGCACAGTGACGCCCCCTTGCCAGGTTTTCTCTGTTGGCACCCCCCTTTCCAACTGTGTCACATTCCCCCATTAGATTGTAAGCTCCTTTAGGACAGCCCTCAGCCCTCAGCACAATGCCTGGCCCATAACACATGCTTAATCAATGTTTATTGAATTGCATGTTGGAGAGGTAAGCAGGGACCATATCAGGGAAGGCCTAAAATTGTATGTTTTCTCCTAGAAGTAAAATTTATGTTTTCTCCTAGAAGTAAAATGGAAACAAAGATTTGTCAGTAGGGGAACAGTAGAGTCAGACCTGCACCTATGAAAGATTACTTCATCAGCTTTGTGCACAATGAATTGGAGACAGATGAAATAGAAATAGCAGTTAGGGGGCTATTAAAATAGTCCAGGCAAGGGCCTGAATTTGACCCTTGTGAGTTAAGAGATGGAGGGGGCAGAGCCAAGATGGCAGAATAAAGTGAACGTTTTCACTGAGCTCTCCCCACATTCCTCTTTAAGCGATTTTAAGAAGTGCATCAAATCAGATGCTAAGAGGGATGACCGGCAAACATTGGCAGTGAGTCATTTTTCCAGCTCAATGCAGCTTACAGTCAATGAGCATCTGGTTGGGGCCATCAAAGCAGTACCAGTGGTGGGTTGTGGAAGCAGTGGTGGCAGGAGCACTCAGCACCCAGGAGATTGAATACCTGGTCAGAAAGATATCACAGGGGAACTCTGTGCTAGCCCTAGCACAGGACCAGACACCATCTGGCAATTCCAGTACCCGTCACCGAGTTCTAGGTGGCACTTTCAGGTAGAGAGGCATTCCTGTGCTCACAAGGGAGCAAGGACCCTACCTAGGTATGGGTCACAGTCCCAGGGCAGAGAGAAGTTGAGGCTAGGAAGCAGGGGCCCCATCTGTGAAATAACCAGAGCACAGACCAGTAGGGCAGTAACTAGAACTCTCCCTGGATCACACAACCTTGGAAGCACAGAGTATTTATAAGACATAGACCTAGCTGTGAAAACAAAAGGACATAAAAGCCTGAAGCTTAGGCCAGTCACCTCCCCCACCTCCCTTGGAGCTAAAAAGAGCCCAACTCTAACATAAAGTCCGAAGTCAAGAAATGGGCTGGGAAAATGAGCAAACAACAACAAAAAACCTGAATATAAAAAGCCATTACGGTGACAGGGACTCTTAAGACACACTGAGAAGACAATGACTTGAAAACATCTACAAGCAAAGCCTCAAAGAAAAATGCAGATTGGATATAAGCTGAACAAGAATTTTTTTTAGCATTCTTTTTTTCTAAGATTTTGAGTTTCAATTTTTCTCCCTCTCCCCTCCCCAAGATAGCAAGCAACCTGATATAGGTTATATATGTGCAAGCATATATATTTTCATATTACTCATGTTGTGATAGAAGAAACAGAACAAAAGGGAAAATCCACAAAAAAAAAAAGAAAGAAAGAAAATGGTATGCTTCGATCTGCATTCAGACTCCACAGTTCTTTCTCTGGATGTGGATAAGCATTTTCCATTATGAGTCTTTTGGAACTGTCCTGGATGGTTGTATTGCTGAGAAGAGCAAATCATAGTTGATCATTGCACAATGTTGCTGTTACTGTGTACAATTGAACAAGAGTTTCTAGAACTAAAGAGATTTTTAAAATAAAGTTTAAAAAAGATTACAAAATTAAAAGAGCCATAGAGGAAGAATTGAGGAAAGAAATAGAAAAATTCAAGAAAATTATGAAAAGAGAATTAATAACTTGGTAAAAGAGACACAAAAATACTGAATAACTCCTTAAAATTCAGAATTGGCCAATGGCAAGAGATATGAAACCTCACTAAAGAAAATAATTCCTTAAAAGTTAGAATTTGTCAAATGGGAGCTGATGATTCCATGACATTTGACATCAAGAAACAATAAAACAAAGTCAAAAGACAAAAAAAAGGTAAAATATCTGAAAAAAAAAACAACTGACTTGAAAAATAGTTTGAAGAGTGATAACTGAAGAATTATTGGACTACCTGAAAGCTATGGATTTAAAAAATAATCTATACATCAAATTTCAAGGAATTATAAGGGAAAATTCCCCTAAAAACTTAAAGCTAGAGGGTAAAATAGAAGTGGAAAGAATCCACTGATCACCTCACACAAAATATTCCAAAGTGAAAACTCCCAGGAATATTGTAGCCAAATTCCAGTGCTCCCAGATCAAGAAGAAAAAATACTGCCAGAAACCTGAAACAAACAATTCAAATGTCATGGAGCCATAGTCAGGATCACACAAGACTTAGCAGGTAACACTTTAAGGAGTAGAGGGCTTTGAATGTTTTTCCAAAAGGCAAAGTGCTAGGATTACAATCCAGAATAGTTTATGTAGGGGAAGCTAGGTGGTGCAGTGGATAGAGCACCGGCCCTGGAGTCAGGAGGACCTGAGTTTAAATCCAGCCTCAGACACCTAACACTTACTAGCTGTATGACTCTGGGCAAGTCACTTAACCCCAGTTGCCTCACCAAAAAATAAAATAACTTACCTAGATGAATTGAGTGCAATCCTTTCTTGTTGTTCAGTCATTTTCACTCATGTCTGACTCTGTGAATCAGACCATCGGGGGTTTTCTTGGCAAAGATCCTAGAGTGGTTTGCCATTTCCTTCTCCAGCTCATTTTACAGAAGAAGAAATTGAGGCAGATAGGGTTAAGTGACTTGCCCAGGGTCACACAGCTAGTAAGTATGTGAGGCCCAAACCATGATGTGACACTAGACAGTGTCAGAAACGACCTAGAAGGGAGCGCCTAGAATGAATACCTTGGAAGCTTTGATTGTGTGAGGGACACAGAGAAGTCATGAATCAGAGAATGGAGGTCTAGAGTGGACAGAGAGGATGGATGATGAAAAGAGTAAGAAATGCTTTTTGGAAAAGAGCACAAAAACCCCTGAAATTTAAAAAACTAATGAATAGGACTGTTTGAAGGGCGGAGAGGAATGGGGAAAATCTATTTGACTGAGAGAAAATAAAGGGGAGGAAGAATTCTAAAACCAGATAAAAGCAGGAGAGAAAAAGTACTCATAAAACACGAAGATGAAAGGGTAACAAGGGAGAGGAAGAGAGCCCACAAGAAAAGGGCCAGCATGAAGAAAAAGATTAACTTATAGGAACTGGAGACTTTATAGCAGAAGAGGAGAAAATCATAACTTGAAAAAACAATATTAGAAACAGATGGAAGAAAATATAAACCCAACACTTAACTTTAAATGAAGAAGAGCAACAGATTGGATAAGAAAACAAAACCTTACAATTTGTTCCTTACAAGAAATACATTTAAAAACAGAGGCATGCACAAAATAAAACTGAGGGGATAGAAAAAAAATTTACCATGTATTGAATGAATCCAAAAACCAGGCATTACATTCATTATTACACACAATGAAACATTCCAAAAATAAATAGGGATAAACAAGGAGACTATATCATGCTGAAAGCAACCAGACACAACAAACCAATATCAGTAGTGAACTTGTATGCTCCAGATGCCATAGCATACAAATTCATAAAGGAAACATGATCTAAGCCACAAGAAGACATGCATTTTCCCTTTTGCTTCTTTGTAAGATTTACCTGATGCAGATTTTAGGAATGTTGAAGTCTCTTGTCACTACTGTGTAGTAGCCTAAATACAGGAACGAAGCAAGGGTGCTCACTCTCCCCATTGTTATTTGATATATTTATGAAAATGCTGGCAACAGCAATCAGACAAGAAAAAGAAATGAACGGAATAAAGACAGGCAAAAAGAAGGTAAACTATTCCTGCTTCCCGATGATATGATGGTTTGCTTGGAAAATCCCAGAGATTCAGCAAAAAGGCTAACTTGAGGCAGTTAATAGCTTCAATAAAATTATAAGTTACACACAGTAGTGACAAGAGACTGCAAGATTCCTATCTGTTTTGGATAAATTTAACAAAAATAATCAAAAGGGAAAATATGGAATGAAATCAATTGCTAGAAAACTAGCAAAACTAGTTAAAGACTTGTGGCAAAAAAAAAATATGTCTATGTATGTATGTATGTATATATTTCTCAGCACATGTGACTTCTACAAAAGTTGACCATGGAGGGCACAGAGATATTGCCAACAAATTTTAAAAGGCAGAAATAGTTATATATTCTTTGTAGACCATAACATAATAGAAATAGAAACTGGTTCAGGTACTAAAAACAAAAGATACAAACCCATGTGTAGACCAAACAGTGAAATCCTAAATATTAAGTGAGTCAAAGAATAAATTATAAAAAGAATTTGAGATTTTGTAAGAGAAAATGATGACGATGAAACAACACACTAAAATTTCTGAGATGCAACTAAAGCAGTCCTCAGTGAAAATCACATCTTTACAAACGTACATTAACAACATTGAAAATGAGAGGATTAATGAACTGAATATGCATTTAAAATTTTTGTTTGTTTTAGGCAATTGGGGTGAAGTGACTTGCCCAGGGTCACACAGCTAGTAAGTATTAAGTATTTGGTCTGAGGTCAGATTTGAACTCAGGTCCTTCTGACTTCAGGGCCGGTGCTCTATCCACTGCACCACGTAGCTGTCCCCATTTAAAATTTTTTAAATCAACAAATAAATCTAAAATAAGTACAAGGGAAGAGATGTTAAAAATTAGAGGGTAAATAGATTAATTAGAAACAAAATCATAGAAATGTTCAATTAAACTAAAAGCTAGTTCTTTGAAAAGTAATAAAAGTAATAATTCCTTAGCTACTCTGATAAAAACAAAATCAACAAAATAAAATAAGCAAGGCAAAATCACAGGAAAACCTGAAGAAATAAAAAGAATAATCAGAACATTTTGTGCACATGCTAACAAGACTGGGAACACAAAAGAAACAGAGGAATTCTGTCAAAAATACAAACTACCCCAACTATCAGTAGATCAGATGGAATTCTTTTTTTTTTTTATTTTGGGGGCACTTGGGGTTAAGTGACTTGCCCAGGCTCACACAGCTACTGTCAAGTGTTTGGTCTGAGGCCAGATTTGAACTTAGGTCCTCCTGACTCAAGGGCTTGTGCTCTATCCACTGTGCCCCCTAGCTGCCCCTGATCAGGTGGAATTCTTAAATGACACAATCTCAGAAAGGAAATAGATCTAGTTACAAAGGAACTACCACAGGAAAAATTTGGTCCTGATGGATTCACAGAAGAATTCTATCAAACTTTTTTTTTTTTGGCTAGGCAATGGGGTTAAGTGACTTGCCCAGGGTGACACAGCTAGTGAGTGTTATGTGTCTGAGGCCGGATTTGAACTCAGCTCCTCCTGACTCCAGGGATGGCACTCTATCCACTCTATCAAACTTTTAAAAAACAGTTAGTGTCCATACCTCATAAATTATTCTAAAAAATTGAGAAATATTCTACCAGAATCCTTTTATGGGACAAATATAGTCCCTAATGCCTAAGCCAGGGAAAGATAAAACATATCACACTATAGGCCTATATCATTAATAGTCATTGACTCAAAAATTTTAAACAGAATGCTACAGATTATAGCGTTTAATAAAACAATTTGCTATGACCAAGTGGGATTTATATGAGGAATGCGAGGATAGTTCAAATTAGGAAAACAATTAACATAATGTTTAAAACCAAAACATACCAAATCACATGATCATCTCAATAGATGCAGAAAAATCTTTGATGAAGGACGACGATCTTTTATGCTGAAAACCGCAACCAGTACAGCACAGAGGGATTTATTTTAATACCATAAAAAGCATTTCTCTAAAACCAAAAACAAGCATCATCCAGAATGGGGATACACTAGAAGGGGGTGGGGGGGCCTGCGGCCTCGAGGCTGCATGTGGCCCTCTAGGTCCTTGGGGGAAGCCCACTGACTCAATCCAAACTTCACAGAACAAATCCTTTTATGAGGGGGATTTGTTCTGTGAAGTTCAGACTCAGGCAAAGGGCCGCACTTGAGGACCTAAAGGCCCACATGTGGCCTGGAGGCCACAGGCCCCCACCCCTGCACTAGAACTTATTCCAATGAATACAGGAGTAAAGCAAGGGTGCTCACTCCCCCAGTATTATTTACTCTATTTATGGAAATGCTGGCAATCACAAGACAAGAAAAAGAAATCAAAGGAATAAAGGCAGGCAAAAAGGAGCAAACTGTTCCTGCTTCCGGATGATATGATGGTTCTCTTGGAAATCCCAGGGAATCAGCAACGAGGCTAACGGACACAGTAGCTTCAGTAAAGCTGTAAGCTGCAAAACAGACCCTCAAAAATCAACATCATTTCTACATAGTAATTGCAGAACACAAGAAGCAACAAGAGAAAGGGAAATCCCATTCTAAATAACTTGTTTTTATTGTTCGGTCATGTCTGACTCTTCATGACCCAGTCTGGGGTTTTCTTGACAAAGATATTGCAGTGGTTTGCCATTTCGTTCTCCAGCTCATTTTACAGATAAGGGAACTGAGGCAAACAGGGTGAAATGACTTGCCCAGGGTCACACAGCTAGTAAGTGTCTTAGGCCAGATTTGAACTAAGGAAGATGAATCTCCAGGCCCGGTGCTCTATGTACTATGGCGCCCCCCGGCTGCCCGCTACATAACTACAAAATGAATAAGCTATCTGGAGATCAACCTGCCAAAGCACACAAAAGACTTACATAGATGTAATTATGAAGTGCTCCTCATAGAAATAAATTTAAGTAGGTGGAGGCCATGACAACATAATGAAAATGATGCCAAAATTATCTTATGCTTTTAATGCAATGCCAATCAAATTGCCGGAGAGATACTTTAAAAAACTTGATAAAATAATAAAATTTATTTGGCAAAATGAAAGATCAAGAATAACAAGGGAAATTATGAAAATAAGTAAGGTTAAAGGGCAAGTAGCATGTCTAGATCTCAAACTGTATTACAGAACCATCTGACATTGGTTGTAGAATAGAGAGACACCTCAATGGAACAGATCATACAAGAGAGATTCAGAAAAAATGAGACTCAGTAACCTAGTGTTTGATAGAGTTGGAAACATGAATTACCTTGGGGAACTCCCTATTTGATAAAAACTGTCAGGAAAAGTAGAAAGTAGTACAGCAGAAACTGGACTTAGATTAACACCTTATACTACCATTCACAATACATTAAATGAAGATGCAATCTGAATATCAAAGATCATTTTATAAAAAAATTAGAAGAAAAACAGATCATATGCCTTTCATAGCATTGGGTAGGAAACGTTTTCTTAGCCAAACAAGAGATAGAAGCAATTACAAGAAATAAAACAGAAAGCGTAGATTACTCGAATAGACAACATTAATGCATCTTGAATAAGAAGGGAAGTGTTTGGATTGGAAAAGAACCGTTGTATCAAATTCTCCTGAAAAGGGTTTGGTATCCCAAAATAGTGAATCATATATACATATATAGTCATATGTCATTATATACAACACACATATGATATATCACACACACATACACACATAACTAATAGCCACTCCCCATAGAAAAATGGTCAAAGGATATGAGCAAATAGTTCTCAGAAGAACGGCCCTGCAAAGTATTCACAACCCCATGGAAAAATGCTCCAAATCACCAATAAAAAGGGAAGTGCAAATTAAAACAATTTTGAGGTTCTACTTCATACTCTACAAACTGGCAAAAGTCACAAAAAGTGGCACTAGTCAATGCTGGAAGGATTATGGAAGGGTAGGCACACTTACACATTGCTGGTGGAGCTATCAAATTAAACAACCTTTTGGAAAGCGACTTGGTACTGTAGGCTGTCTGCAGTAATGGGCAGAAGAACTGGGGAGGGTGGGGGGAGGATGATGAGCCCTGTTTTGGACTTGTTTAGTTTTAAATGTCTGCAGGACATCCAGTGTGAGCTACCACTAACCAAGAAAACAACTAATTGAAATGGATGGGAAACCTTTTTACATTTAAATGAATTGATTTTAATGGGGAAAAAAATAGCACCTGAAGCAGGAAGGCCTAAACCATGGGATTATGCAGGTGGGAGGAGTTGGCCATCAGTGGTAGGCCAGGGCTCATGCGCGCTCTCCCGCTCTCGCTCTCTCTCTCTCTCTCTCTCTCTCTCTCTCTCTCTCTCTCTCTCTCTCTCTCTCTCTCTCTCTCTCTCTCTCTCTCTCTCTCTCTCTCTCTCTCTCTCTCCTCTCTCTTCTCTGTCTTTCTCTGTCTCTGTCTCTCTCTCCCTCCTCTCTCTCTCTCTCTCTCTCTCTCTCTCTCTCTCTCTCTCTCTCTCTCTCTCTCTCTCTCTCTCTCTCTCTCTCTCTTTAGATCTTACCATGCCTGCATCGAGGTGGCTCAGTGGATAGAGCACTGTGCCTGGAGTCAGGAAGAGCTGAGTTCAAATGAGGCCTCACTCACGAGCTTTGTGATCGTGGGCAAGTCACTTAAGCTCAGTTTGCCTTAATCCACTGGAGAAGGAAATTGCAAACCACTCCAGTGTCTTTGCCAGGAAAACTCCATGGACAGTGTGGTCCACGGGGTCACCAAGCATCAGCACGACTGAATGCCTGAATGCGATGCTTCCTGCTAGCTACCTTCCTATAACTCTCTTCCCCTTCTCAGCTAATCTCCTGGAGGAAGCCATTTGGACCTAGTACCTCTAGGTCCTACCCTCTCACCTTCTTCTAAACCTTCCGCAGTCTGGCTTCTAACCTCATTATTTGACTGAGATTGCCCCTCTGAAGTGACCCACGAACAAGCCGCCCGTCCAGCGGCCTTTTCTCAGTCCTCGTTTTCCTCGATCTCTCTGCATTTGGCTCTGCAGATCACCCATTCTCCTTCATCCTCCCTCTTCGGTGATCCTGCTTCTCCTTGGTTCTCCTGCCTGTCTGGCTGCTCATTCAGTCTCTTCTCTCCATCTTCATCCCTATCAATGCTCCTTAAACTTAGGTATGCCCCAAGGCTCTGTCCTGGCTCCTCTCTTCCCTACATACTTTGTTACTTAGTGACCTCCTCAGCTCCCATGAGTTCAATTTTAATCCTGTGGTCTGTATATCCAAGCCTAGTGTCTCTCCTGACCTCCATTCTCCCCACTCCATCTGCCCTTTGTCTATTTATGCCTGGATGCCACATCGTGGCCTGCAATCCAACACTCCTCCCACCTTGCCAAGCTTCCTCTGTCTGTGGGGGCCACCATTATCATCCTCCCAGCTGCTCAGACTTGACACTTTACTGTCCTCAGCTCTCTTCACCCTCCCTCACCAAGGTGTGCAATCAGCTGCCAAGTTACCCATAGCAATCTCTCATGTCCTCTTCTCCTCATTCCTACAGCCACCAGGAAAGTCAGGCCCTCCTTACCTGTCACCTGAACTATTCCAATAGCCCCCGAATGGTTCTCTCTACCTCAACTCTCTTTCTTCCTTCCAATCCGTTCTCCACTCAGTTCCCAAAGTGATGTTTCTGAAGCTCATGTCACTGTCCTGCCCTCAAAACTCCAGTGGTTCCCTCCCACCTTTAAGATAAAATACAGACTCCTTTGTTTGGAATTCAAAGTCCTTTATACTTTGGCTCAAGCCTTAGAAAGCTATGTTTATTAATTACTCCTGTTCTTCACAGATTTTACATCTTTTTTTTAAAATTAGGCAATGGGATTAAGTGACTTGTCCAGGGTCACACAGCTACTGAGTGTTATGCATCTGAGGCTGGATTTGAACTCAGGTTCTCCTGACTCCAGGGCCACAGCTCTAGCCACTGCACCACCTAGCTGCCTCCCAGATTTTACATCTTAATCAAATTGACTAATTTGTTTTTCCCCACAGATGGAATCATTTTAGATCACAAGCTCACCATTTATCAACAATGTGATGTGGGAGCCAAAAAAAAATGACTACAGTCTTGGGGTATGTTAAGGGCAGAGCTTCCACGAATGGGAAAATAAGCCTCGCTGCACTCTGCCCTTATTAGAACTGCTCTAGAATGCCGTGGTCACGTCTGGGAGACACCATTTTAGAAGGACATTGAAAAGCCGGACAGCTTTAGGAATTGAGCAAAGAGGCTGGAAAGGGCCTTGGTGTCTTCTTCCACTGGAGGCTCACTTAAAGGAAATGGCCACGTTGGCAGGGAGGAAGTCTTCGTTCATTTGAAGGGGAGCTCGCAGGAAGGGTTAGCCCCCAGGGCAAATCTCAAAGAGGCCAGTTGTGTTGGGTATCTGGGAAAACTTACTAAGAATGAGAACTCTTCACTAGAACTTCTGCCCCCAGAGGCGCTTCCCCATGGGAAATCTTCAAGCTGAGGCTGTTGTCATTGTGGGGCCCTTTCAGTCCTGTCTGACTCTCTGTGACCCATTGAGGGTTTTCTTGAAAGAAGTACTTGGGTGGTTGGCCATTTCCTTTTCCAGCTCATTTTACAGATGAGTAAACTGAGGCAAATGGGTAAGTGACTTGCCCAGGGTCACCCAGCTAGCACAGATGTGAGGTTGGACTTGAATTCGGGTCTTCCTGACTTCAGGCCCAGTGCTCTATTCACTGTGCCACCCAGCTGCCTGGTCCATTTGTCAGGGGCTCAGTAATAGTGATCTTTTGGGTTGGACTGGAAGACCCCTGAAGTCCCTTCCAGCTGTGTTCAGCTTGTTGCCTACAATGCTCCTTCTCCTCCTTCAAGCTCCCTGGCTCCCTTCTTGAGAAAACTGTTTCTTAGCGCAGTGGACAAAGCACTGGCCTTGAAGTCAGGAGGACCAGAGTTCAAATCCAGCCTCAGACCAAACACTTGATATGTACCAGCTGTGTGACCCTGGGCAACTCGCTTAACCCCAATTGCCAAAAGGAAAGAAAGAAAACTGCCTTTTATTTGCCTCCTGTCCCAATCAATTTTCCAAATCTGGTTTCTGCCTTCACAAAGTCTTCCATTCGGCCTCTGTCCGCACACACCACCGCAAGGCTGTCTCAGGCTCTCACCCATCCTCCACGCAGCTGCCCAGATTGTTTTCCTAAAGAACAACCTGTTCAGCAGGTCAGCACCCGCTAATCCCCCAAACTGCAGGGTCCCCCTCTTGTCTCCGGGATCCCTCACCATTCTTCTCAAAGGGTCTCCGCGGACTCCACAGCCGGCTGCAGCCCGCACAGAGACCCGACTCTCCTCTGCGCTGGGTGTGCCCTGGGCCGGGAATCCTGGCGCTCTCCCCTTCCCTTTGGCGGCGCCCACGCCCATCCCACTCCCCGAGCTCCATCACACCTTCTTGTACCTTGCAGGTGCCTAGGTATTTACCTGCTGTCTCTGGCCCTTAGAAGGTAAACGCCCCAAGGGCAGGGGCTGTTGCTGTGACTTGGCCTTTCTTTGTGTCCCTAGCACTTGGCACAGTTCCTGGCACAGAGCAAGTGCTTATTAAAATGTGCGTGGACCGACCCATGGTTTTATTCCAAGAGAATGTGAGCCCCCCGGAGGCAAGCCATGTTTCGTTTCGTCCCTGAGATCTGAGCACCCGGCGTCTGGGAGGAGCAGAGGACAGCGGGCTGGATCTGGACTCGGGAAGGCCTGCATTCCAATCCTGCCTCAGACACTTGGCTGTGTGACCCTGCGCGAGTCACTTCTGCTCTCAGCGTGTTTCCTCATTTGTAAAACGAGACGGGTAGTAACAGCTCCCACCTCATCGGGTTAAGACAAATGAGATTGGGGCCGCTGGGGGAACAGAGCTCCGGTCCCGGAGTCAGGAGGACCTAAGTTTGAATCTGGCCTCAGACACCTGACACTCACTAGCTGTGTGACCCTGCCTGAGTCACTTAACCCCACTGCCTCGAGATTACACACGATGTGCACCAATGTTACTGCCTTGCACACTCTCCAAGAACCACAAATACTTTTTTGGAGCTGGGTTAGGAAGGACTGTCACGCGGTGACAGCAGGGGGTGATGGACCCCTCCCCACCCCCCGCCAGACCCTGGGGTGGAGGCCGCGATCTCCCTCGGAGGAGATCCGGGCCCGTGGGACCCGGGTCAGTCCCGCAGTAGCAGCCCGGGGTCACCCGGGACGGGGCAGGAGAGAAAGGGCCAAGAGGACGCCGCACCGGGGCCACCTCGTGGTGACTCAGTTTCCTCATCTATCAAAAGGGGGCAGTTGGGGAAGCGTGTCTGCTCGGGAGGAGTCAGCGCGTCCTCTTACCCCGCCCCCGCCAGGCCAGCCTCGGCATAGGACTACAGCTCCCAGCACGACTTTCGCGACCCCGCCCCGGTTGCCATGGAGACGAGTCCATCGGTCCCGGGATAAGACGTGGGCGTCGTGCCGTGTGTACGTCATTTCCACTTCTGCCCTCCGAGACCTCCGCATTGGGGTCCACCTCAGCTCTGCTCCGTCCTCAGTCTGTACCGGGGTCCGGCCGACTCGAGCTGGGGTGAGTGGCGGCCGGGGGCCAGGGGGCCTGAGCCTGGGGGCCGGGAGGCGGCTAATGGGGCGTGGGGCTCCCAGTGGCTGGTTTCGAACTCCGGGGGGCTGGTCCCGAGGGGAGGGGCTGACGCATGAGTCGAGCATGCGCAGTCCGCCTCTGAGCCCTTGCGGCCCCGCCCCTCCTGCGAATAGGCGCACCCATTGGTCTTCCCGGGAGGGGCGCGGTCTGCGAGCCAATCAGAAGCGCCGCCGCTCCCAGGTGCTCCTCCCGCCCTTGGACAGGAGCCAGCTGCCCCGGTCACTGCCCTCTCCCCGCCACGTTCAGGGGCTCCCCAGGACCTCTGGCGCCAGGGCTCTGTTCATCGGCCAAGAACATGGGGCTGGCGCCCGCTCCGGCAGGGGCAGCCCCATTCCCGCGAGGCCACCCGTGATTGGCAGCGGGCCAGATTCCCGGCCTTTCTCGGGGTTCGGTGCAGGGCCCCCTCTTCCAGATTCCCCCGCCGCCTGCCCCTGGGGGGCTCTGGAAAAGCAGAAGCCTCCCGAGGGCAGAGGCTGCGCCCCCTTTTCTCCGGTCCTGGAGAACCTCGTATGCAGAGGTGGGCGCTGCCCGGAGCGCAGCAGTGGCCGTAATTAATATTAATTAGGTCCCCAGCCTTGATGCTAATTTGATTGGGCCGCAGCCCGGCTCAGCGGGGAGCCTGGTCTCACGCTCGCCTTCCCCCCCCTGCAGCGCAGCCTTCTGACCCTTCTTCCCCGAGGTCGGAGCTTGCTGGACAGCGCGATGGCGCCTGTGCCCCGGACAGCCTCAGCCTCGCAGGTGAGTCCATGTCTAGACCCCGGGAAGGTGAGGCCTCCCCAGGGGGTGTCCCCTCTCGCCTTAGGGTTGGCCGAAGGAAGGTCATCAGGGCCCGAGCCCGAGGGCAGCACAGAGAGGTGCTGGGGTCAGGCAGCGTCAGACTCGCCTGGTGTCTGACCTGGGCCACACAGACCGTCTGGTGTCTCCTCCCTCCCTCCTGGGCAAGGCGCTTTTTGGTGACCAGGCAGTCCTTAACTGATCCCTAACCAAAGAGAAAAGGGTCCAGAACCTCAGGGGGTCTGCGATTTCTCCTTGTGCACTGAGCTTTTCTCCTCCATGAGATGGCTTGGGGGGGACCTAGTACAAAGTGTGGACCCTAGTAGGGGAGGGGGCAGGGCTGCCCCCAGACTGTGGCCTCTGCCCTTTGTCCCCTCCCCCCCACCTGAAGGAGTCAGGAACCTCCTAGGGAGCCGAGGCCAGGGCCGAGGTCTCACTCCTGGAGATGAGCTGAGTGCCAACACCCCAGGGAGGAGGAGGGGGATGGCGCCTGGAGGTTTGGCTGCCGGCTCCTGCCAGACTGGTCCAGGCCTGGAGCTGCTGAAGAGCGGTGGTCTCCCAAAGCCCGACTAGGACGGGGGTCCCTTTCCCTGAAGCTGAAGCACCGAATTAGTGGCGGGTCCCTGGTGCCCAGAATGGCTTATAGGCAGCCATTCAGCCACATTTGTAAAGCACCCACTCCTGTGCTAAGTGCCAGGCCCCTGCCCTCCCGGGGCTCCCACTCTAATGGGGGAGACAGCGGGCAGACAACCCTGTCCAGATGAGTTCTAGACAGGATAAACTGGTGATTATTGGCAGAGAAGGCACTGGAATTAAGTGGGGTTAGGCAAGGCTTAGAGAAGGTGCCATTTCAGCTGAGATGTCAGGTAAGCCCGGCTATGGAGATGATGAGGACGAAGAGCGCTCTGGCGCTTGGGAGGCGGAGGGCCTTGTTTGGGGAATGCAGGAGACCAAGGTCACTGGGTTACAGAGCAGAAAAGCCTGGGGGCAAGACGGAGCCTCTGGAGGTGATCTGTGAGGGGTGATGTGGTCAGACCTGGGCTTCAGGGTGACCGCTGGTGGCTGAGTGGAGGCCAGGCAGACCCCCGGCAGATGATGAGGGTCTGTGCCAGGGTGGGGGCAGCGTCAGAGGAAAGGGGCGCATTCCAGAGCAGGTAGAAAGGTAGAAGTGACTGGGAGTGACCACTGATTGGATGCAGGTGTTTCGGTTTGGGGGGTGAGGTGAACAATTGGGGATGACACCTTGGTTTCAAGCCTTGGTGCCTGGGAGGATGACGGGAAGTTAGGAAGAGGTCCTATTTGCAGGAGGTGGGGAGGGGAAGGAGGACACAGGGACCGGGAGCCAGGCTCTGAGTTTGCTGAGGAAGGGAAGGGAGGGTCCTGGGGCGCCCAGGGGTCAGTGGACAGTGGCTACCAGGCCCTGGAGCAGCCAGTCCGGATGGGCCCAGTGATCTCCAAGGAGGAGAGGTGGCTGGGGCGGGGAGGCTGGGAGGCAAGGGGAGCCAGGCACAGCGAAGGTGCAGCTAGTGTGGAGGTGGTGGCCAGAGCAGAGCGATAGATGAAAGCGGGTATGCTCCCTGGCGGGTGGGGCTGGCGGCTGTAGAGGGGGACGTCATGGGGGTCAGGGAGCAGTCGGTGGGGGATGGAGAGCAGGGCTTCGGAATCTCTGGGTTCAGTATGTAGTCATTCGGGCAGGTGACCGTGGTCTGCAGGGCTTCGGCCTGGGATGGAGCAGACCTGGGGTGCTGAGCAGCTGTGGAGGTGGGATGCCTGTGTAGCTATAGCTGGATGAAGGAGGGGCTCCCTTGCCCTCCCTCATGAGCTCTGTCTCCTTTGGCACTGTGCCTGCCCAAGCTGTGCCCTGGGCCCGGGATGCCCTGCCCTGCTGGCTGACCTCCCCAGCGTGCCTATCCTGGGCCCCTTGTGGTTCTTGCTCTGGGCTTCCTCGAGGTCATCTGGGGGTAGTCAGCCATGCACATGGCACTGTGCTCCTTGGGGTAGGGCATGTTTGTTTGGTCTGTGTATTTGCAGTTCATGGCACATGGTGCCTGCTCAGCGGTCTGGATCAGAGGGCCCAGGTGGCCTGTACGGGTGGCTTCTTCCATCTCGCCACGACCCTCTGCCTCCCAAGCCAAGGATGCCTCTCCTGCCTCTTCCTCCTTGGCTGTAGCTGCCCGGCTGGTTAGCGTGGGGAGGGAGTCTGGAATTTCTGTCAGCGGGGGCCAGGCCAAAGCCATAGCTTCCTCTACTTTCAAACCCGGAGGAGAAACCCGAAAGCAACAGCTCTTCACCGGGGTCTGCGGGCAGGAGCTGTGCACTGGAGCTCCATCCCTGTGCTCCATCCCAGCGCTGCTTTCCTCTGGGATGCCCCACTCTTGCTGTCGCTGCTACGGTCACGGGAATGTGTGGCTGACCTCTGGTTAGAGGACGGTCAGAGCTGCTGGCCTGCCTGTGCCAGGCAGAGGCTCAGCTGCGGGTGAGGCCTACCGTCATCAGTGCACTTCAGTTGGTCTGAAAGTGCAGGAAGTAAGAAGTTTCGAAGATTTCCAAATTTCTTGTGTTCCCAGTATAGAATTGTATTTGGTCATTAATGAGAATAAGGTTGGGGAAGGGAGTGAACACTGACTAAGCATCTGGTACATGGACTGTGCTCGGTACTTTGAGCGTGTAACTTCTGGGGAGCTCCCAGTAGCCCTAGAGGCAGGCACTAGAATTAGCCCCTGCTTTATAGTTGGGGATACTGAGGCAGGCAGGTTGAGTAACTTGCCCACGGTCATCTGGCTGGTACAGATCAGAACACAGCTCTCCCTGATTCTAGGGCCCTGGCTGCTTCACAGGGTTGGGCTTTACAGCTACAATTTGATCAGGGCTTCGCTCGCCAGGCTTCCCTCAGAGAGGGTCCTAGAGCACTGCCAGGGTCCCACAGTCCATAGTAATCAGTGTCGATTAAGAAACCAAGATTTAGGGAGAGCCTGGTGCTGTTTGCTCTGGCTGGAGCATCTCCAGCGTGCTGGCGGACGGCTGCCTCCCTTCTGCTCCATAGAGACGGGGGTTTGCGGGCCAGCTACTACACGCATTAGCGCCTTGCCTTACCTAGGCTCACTTGTCTGGTCAGCAGAATGGGCATGGTAAGGAGTACTGCACTTCCTGGATCTCAGGGTCGTTGGGTGGTGGTGCCTCAAAAGCCATTGTTTTATTGTTGAACTGAGGCACACAGTGGGTCTGAATTGGCATCTGGTTTAACTGAGGCACACACTGGGTCCTCAGAGACAGAACTTCAAACACCCCTGAACCCCAAGCACCAAGCATCGCACCCCGCCTGTCCGACGTCTGTGGATGAGCACATTTGACCTTGGTGTTTCAGGAGTCGGTGACCTTCCAGGACGTGGCCGTGGACTTCACCCCTGAGGAGTGGGGGCGGCTGGGCCCCGCCCAGAAGGAGCTCTACCAGGAGGTGATGCTGGAGAACTATCGGAACCTGGTGTGCCTGGGTGAGGAGGGGGTGCCCCTGGGGCCCGGGATCGGGGTGGGGCTTTGCCCCATCTCAGTGAACGCTGCAGGTGTCTGCCCAGTTATGTCCCATGTAGAGACGTCTGATGCAGGGTGTTGGGGCTCCCCAGGAGTGGCCTGGCTTTGTCACCCGGACACTGGACGCTCCATTTGTGGCATGGTTCTGGAGCATGTGTGTCCCTTGCTTTCTTTCTGCTCACGTGCTCCATATGTCCCTTTGGCAGGGACTAGGTCAAGAGGACACATTTTCTCTTTGAGTCAGAATCTTCCCAGGGTACCCTCCTCCCCTTCCCTCGCACACAATGGAGAGCATGTGTCAGAGGACCTTTGTTCCATCTTCTGGCCCTGTCTTCAGGTCCCCTTTTCCCAAAAGAGACAGGGCTAGGATTTGGCTGGGGCTTGGCTCTCTGTCCCCAAGCTTTTCTTGTTTCCCGTGACAGGACTCAGTGTTTCCAAACCAGCTTTGATCTCCCGGCTGGAGCGCGGGGAAGCACCGTGGAGGCCCGAGGGCGGCGGCCATGGAGCTGGCTGTGCAGGTGAGTGTTGGCGGTTCTCGAATGGCCGCCCCTTCTCTAGAAGGGCAAAGGCAGCTGTTGTGAGCTCCCTCGGGGAGCCCCCCCCCGCTTCAGCACCTTGGTTTGCCGACCCCTCTTCCAGTTCAAAGAGCAAGGAGCCCCGGGGGCAGACCTTCTGTGTGCCCTGCCCTGGCCTCTTATTCTTTTTCAGTATGAATGTTTACTTCGTCCCAGTAATGCAGAAATATCCTGTTTGTGCCCTTCTGCTCCCCCTATTGTGTGTCCCATGGTTCAGGCTGCCCCCAGGCCTGGTTTTTCATAAGGAATGGCAGTGCAGGAGGTGGGATGTTCAGCCATGACCTCCCCCAGCGCCAGATCCGCGGGCTGTTTTACCTTTCACTGTTTGAAGCAGGGCTGCCATTCAGACTTGTTGGGAGAGGCTTTCGTTTCCTTTCCCCAGTGCCCCTCATCCTTGTCCCTGTCTATGTTAGGGTCAAGACCGGACAGCAGCACAGGTCAGGCACAAATGGTCTACGCAAACATCTGGAGCGCAGATGTCTCTAAATTTGTGCATCTCACGTTTGTTTTGAGCTACTGCAAGTCTGCTTTGCTCATAGAGCGCAGCGCCTTCTTTGATGAGGGCACACCAGGCTGGACAGTACTGGGCCACTGTCTCCTCTGTCTCGCCATTGATTCTCACGTTCTTGAGAGCATCCTTGTATCAGTCCTTCTGACCACCATGTGAGGGCTTGTCCCATGTGAGTTCTCTACAATAGTCTGTTAGGCAAGCCCACATTTATCATTCAGACAACATGGCCAGCCCATCAGAGTCGTGCTCTCTGAAGCCCGGTTTGAGTGCTTGGCAGTTCAGCTCTACAAAGGACCTCATTGTCTGGCACCTTCTCCTGCCAGTCGTCTTCAGAATCTTCCTGAGACCATTCACATGGAAGTGATTCCATGTCCAGGTATGGCCCTGGTGGACTCCCCAGGGTTCACAGGCATACAACAAAGAGGTCAGCGCAGCAGCTCTGTAGACCTTCAGTTTGACAGGTAGTCTGATCCCTCTCCTCTCCTACCCTGTCCTTTGGAGCCTCCCAAACACTGAGCTAGCTCTGGCAATGCATGCCTCAACGTCATTATCAGCAGATAGAGGTAGTCCAGCTCCCCAGCCGTGCCAGGCTAGATTCAGACAGTACAGTAATGTTTTCTCCTAAATCCCACAGTCAGATAAACGTTTCTTAGAAGACAGAACTGGGACTAGACCCATAACTGAATAGAAAGGGAACTGAGCTAGCTCCATGTTACAGTCACAAGATGAAATCGTTGTGGTTCCCTCACATCCTACAGTTAACTACTTGCTGTCCTAATCCTCCCAGTTCCTCCAGTTTCCTCCCTTTTGATTTGTGGGGGAGTGGGCAGCTTATCGCCCCCATGGATCAGTTATCTGTATACCAAATCTGTGTGGTTTTTCATAAATTCATTATCAGAATTACATAAATCAGGTTTCAGATTGAACTACTTGGCTCACAATGGACCAGTTTTGAGAAGGGAGATTTACATATCACCAAGAAACCAAGAAAACTTAAACGTTAACATAAGCACCATGAAACAAAATACCACAGCAATACAATAAGGATCATCAGTATTAATTAATATCAAGTCTCCTTGGATCCTGGTAACCCACTCCAAATGTCCATTTAATCAGCACATTTTGAGGCCCAGATGTCCCGGGCAGTTGTCTGGTCCCTGGAAATCTTCTCTTGGACATTCTGGAATAGGCCTCATTCACAAGACAGCTCTGAAAGGGCTGCTGTTTCTCTAGTTTCAAATAACTTTTAGAGATTACAGAATTAAAATCTGCCAGTAACAAGACTTAATCCAATTTAGTACAGTCTCATAAATTTGGTTCTCCAATCCTGAAACTTCAGAGAATTTCAATTTTTATATACCACTTGTTTTTTATCTTTACCTAAACTTTATATCTGATTTAAGAAGCTAAAAAAAATTCATGAGGGTCTAAATGAACTCTCCTGTCTTTTTAAAATTATCAGACAAATACTTCAAAAGTGGGGAAATAATATCATTTTCTTTACAATTACCAATACGACTTTGTACATAAAATCCTTAATGCAGTTTTGGGAACTTACTTCTAAAACATAATGAAAGCCAGAATTTCTATGTTAGGTACATTTGGAAGCCAGTCATATACATAGACATGTATATGTACGTATATGTATACCTATATATTTCTTAGAGAAAATAGTCTAATCCTCTTGTTTTTTCAATATTTACTATTCCATTTAATTAGAAAACTTTTACATTACATCTGTATCTTGTTACTTTGTCTAATTCTCCATTTAGGAGGATATCATCATGATATTATAATTTGACCACAAATACAGATTAAATTATTAAAATTATAAGATTTTTCACACTTGCATCCTATTATAGTAATGAGATGTTTCCACATCAGTCTATTAATTAGTAGATCTAGTATTGTACTTAAAAAATTTCTACTGCTCAACCTACCCTGATTATAGAAATTTGCTATGAAAGAAAAAGGAGGGATATAGTTTTATAACAGTATCAAGACTTGTCCCCTAAGGGGCATCTAGTTGGTGCAGTGTGTAGAGTCCTGGCCCTGGAGTGAGGAAGACCTGAGTTCCAATCCAGTCTTAGACCCGACACTTGACATTGACACTTACTAGCTGTATGACCCTTGGTAAGTCACTTAATCCCAAATGACTTGCCAAAAATAAAAAAAAAAGACATGTCCCCTCAAGGGGACAGACTAACCTGACAGAAACCTTAATGGGGAAAAAACTCCTTCACCTCTGTTTAATTCCAGGCATGAATTGTATCTGACAGCCAATCATGTAGTCACAGGGTATCAAAAACAAATCAGAGAATTAACCAGGTGGGAAAATTTCCTGTTTAAAAGGAAACAGCATAATGGGTAAACTGAATCAGTAGGTTCCTACCTTAGGCTGTGCCAGGGTCGTCCCCAAAACTTTTCCTAGGGACAGATCTCTACCTTTAGCTATTCCCAGCCTGTAGCACATGCCATTTTCTACTATTGGCTTCATAACAATTCAGACAACCATCCCTATAAAACAAAACAATAGTAAATTATAATCCCCAAAGTTTTTACCTCAAATAGCAAAATTTCACTAATCGCAGCTTAGAACTTAGATATTATTAATTTTCTCATGTTTCCCTAACAGTTAATATTTCTTTTGTCCTTATTTATAAATTAAAATTAACCACATTCTGGGGTTTCAGACATTGCAAATTCCTGATAGTTGACTCATGTTAATGTATTGAAGTTATGTCTTTAAATCACCCTGTACATTGTCATAATTTTCCTAAGTGATAGCCAAAGTTTTTCAGATGAAAACTCTTTATCATAGTAAACTTATTATCTGTTTTAAAACAAAATATTCTCCATTAAATATTTACATTTTGCAACGTCTGTTTTATCACATTCTTTTAACAGCTCAATTTATAATCTAACAGCCTCTAGATAAAAAAAGTTGTTTGTTTAACAGTATTTCTGATCCAATGTCTCTCAAATTTCAAAATATAAGAGAATTTAGAAATACTAATAACATATACAAGATCATGTATTTAAAACATGAAATAAAGCTTATACCAGTTAGATTACATCAATTCAGCTGAATGCATTTCCAAATTAATCCGATATAAAAATCACTAATCTTATTATGCTTGGTATTTTATACTAATAACATCTAAAACCCACTTTAGAGTTTTCAAGTATGGCATAATTACTTTCAATTAAACAAATAACAATGATAATAATAATTAACATATAGTTCTTACCATGTGCTAGGCATTGTGTTAAGCACTTCATAATCACAATAACATCTGATCCTCACAGCAATCCTGGGAGATGGATACCGTTGTTATTTTCCTTTTTACAGGCCAGGAAACTGAGGCAAACAGAGAAAAGATAACTTAAGGTCACACAGCTAATTCCTTTCTGAGATGGAAATGTAACTCAGGTTTCCCTGCATTTTTCCAGTATTTTTTTTCCAGCACCTTTATTTGGGAGCTAGCTCAGAGATGAGAGGGGTTAATAAGGTCAGGACAGGGTTCTCTGATTTAAACAATCTTTTCTCTTTTCATTGTCAAGGAAGGGTTAAGTCCAAGTAAATTTAAGCTGCAAATCACAAGGTTTTTTTCCCCCCTTCACCTGGGCTTGCTTTCAAACTAGCTGCCTTCATTACACTAAAACAATAGCTCCATCATTCTGCAGGGGGGTAAATGATCTGTGTTATTTACCCTTAAAACTTTTACGGAATTAAATTCTTATTTTTCCTTAAAACAAATTCTATGGAGTAGTACCCCAAAACTCACTAAGATATTTCAACATATGTTGCTAAGTGAAAATGATTAATCTCCAAATCCCTTAATGATTAATCTCTAATCTCCAAACCTCTAAAATCTGCTAAGATGTTTTTTTAGCAGTTCTACACACTTTAATCATCTGACTTTATTTCTGTATTTCCAGTGTGGCTGAAATGACAGGAAAAAAAGTATCTTGCAAGTTTTTTCTTTTTAACTTAATCTCCCGCTGAAAGCCTAAAGTGGGAGTTAGTTCGGCTTACTGGGACAACGGCTTCAAATATGAAACTTCATTCATCTTTTCCAGCATTCCCAACTCTTTGTCTGCAGCTTTTTAGTGGTCATTCTGACTGGCTGTATTTTCCATCTAAAAATCTTTCAAAGTAACAGAATCCACAAACATTAAACAAGACACAGGACAAAATTTTTTTCTGGAAAGACAGAAAAAACAATCAGACAAACTCATACTTGCTAGACTTAATTTTTTCACTTTGCAGTAGTGAAAAGAGCCAAATTAGAGCCGACAGAAATTAACCCATTAAATCACCTGCAGATTTGTGTCAGGTGTCCTGTAATTCAATTGTGCGCTGTCTAGTCATTCCCGCAAAATTACTGGGGGCACCCCCTGGTACCAGGCTACCAAAAACCTATCCAGGGGGAACCCACAGGTAGCTTATTACTGCTGGAGCCCTTCTTCCTTTACAAACCTGGGGGAAAACTTACAAAAAAGCCTGTGCAGTCAGGAGGACCTGAGTTCAAATCCAGCCTCAGACATTTAACACTTATTAGCTGTGTGACCCTGGACAAGTCATTTAACCCCAATTACCTCGCCAAAAAAAAAAAAGCCTAATGACCCCAAGCCCTGGCCCAGACTTACTCTCAGCCTAAACCACCCCAATCCCGGGGCAAAAAAGGGAATTTATGACTTTTCAGGAAGCATTTATTTTCTCTAAAAATAAGAAGAGCAAAATCCTTGCATTTCATTCCTTCTCTATGTTGACCTGAAAGTATTTTTTTGTCTTTTATTACCATGGAAGAAGCAGGTGAGCTTTCAATGTATTTGTCAATGACTCTTTGGGAAAGTCACTATATCAGTCTGGTTTTTTTTGTTTGTTTTTTTGCTTAGGCAGTTGGGGTTAAGTGACTTGCCCAGAGTCACACAGCTAGTGAGTATCAGGTGTCTGTGGCCAGATTTGAACTCAGGTCCTCCTGATTCCAAGGCCGGAGTTCTATCTACTGCATCACCTAGCTGCCCTCAGTCTGGTTTTCGGTCTTTTTGCAATGTGTAGTAACTGATGTACAGCCACCAATAACCAGGTATACACGGTACTTGGGGTTAATAAAATATGTGACATCACATTTTAAGGTATGTGAAACATGGTCTTATAACCACTATAAAGCATTAGGTTTCATTTTCATTACTTATATTTTTTAAAACATTTTTTTCTTGATGGAATATGCAAAACATCTGAAAAAATACAGTAGAGTAATATGGAAATATGTTCTGCATGACCGTGCATGTGTAGTCTATCACAAATTGGTTGGTTTCACAAGGAGAGGGATGGGAGGGAGAGAATTTAGAACTCAAAATTTTTAAAAACACATATTAAAAATTGCTTTTACGTGTAATTGAGAGAACATTTTTGAAAACATCAGAGGATAGAGAAGATATTTACAGCTTTTATTTCTTCCAGATCGGGGGATGAGGCACGAGATCAAGGAGTCGGCCCCAAAGCTGATCCTCTCTATCGAAGAATCATCTGGGGAAAGACTCACAAGGAATGATTCCTGTGTTTCCAAGTTGGCAGAAGTCTGGGGATGGGATTCCAGGTTAGACAAGCAGCAGAACAGTGAAGGAGCATGTGCTAAAGAAGTAGAGGTCAAACCTCCCAGTAAGGTGAGAGGCCACGACTGTAATAAATATAGTAAAAGTTTTAGTCTAGGACCGGTCCTTTTCCCACAGCAGCGAGGATCCATAAACAAGAATCTCGATAAATATGTTACACATAGGAAGAGCTTCAGACTGTATTCAGACCTAAAAAAATGCAATAGAATCTCCTCAAAGAAAATACTTTCTAAATTTAAAGAATGTGGGAAGTCCTTTAATTATAATTCAGACGTTATTGAAAATCATCGAATGCTTGCTGGAGAGAAGAAACCTTACGTATGTAATGAATGTGGAAAGGTGTTCCGACAGAGCACACATCTTATTCTACATCAGAGAATTCACACTGGAGAGAAACCTTATGAATGTAGTGAATGTGGAAAGGCCTTCCGCCTGAGCACAAGACTTATTGAGCATCAAAGAATCCATACTGGAGAGAAACCTTATGAATGTAATGAATGTGGAAAGGCCTTCCCCCAGAGCTCAAAGCTTACTCGACATCAGAGAATCCATACCGGAGAGAAACCTTATGAGTGTCGTGAATGTGGGAAAGCCTTCTGTCAGAGAACAGGACTTACTCAACATCAGAGAATTCATACAGGAGAGAAACCTTATGAATGTCATGAATGTGGGAAGGCCTTTCGCCAGAGAACAGGACTTAGTCGACATCAGACAATTCATACAGGAGATAAACCTTATGAATGTAATGAATGTGGGAAGGCCTTCCGCCAGAGAAAAGGACTTACTCAACATCAGACAATTCATACAGGAGAGAAACCTTATAAATGTAATGAATGTGGGAAGGCATTCCGTGATAGCTCACAGCTCATTCGACATCATAGAATACATACTGGAGAGAAACCTTATGAATGTCATGAATGTGGGAAGGCCTTTGCACGAAGCACAGAACTTACTGTACATCAGACAATTCATACTGGAGAGAAACCCTATAAGTGTAATGAATGTGGAAAAGCCTTCCGACAGAGTTCACAGCTCACTCAACATCAGACAATTCATACTGGAGAAAAGCCTTATAAATGTAATGAATGTGGGAAGGCCTTCCGCCTGAGCACAGGTCTTATGGAGCATCAGAGACTTCATACTGGAGATAAACCTTATGAATGTGGTGAATGTGGGAAGGCCTTCCGCCATAGCTCACAACTTACTAGGCATCAGATGATACATACGGGAAAGAAACCTTATGAATGCAATGAATGTGGAAAGTCCTTCCCCCAGAGCTCACAGCTTACTCAACATCAGATAATTCATGCTGGGGGGAAACCTTACAAGTGTAATGAATGTGGAAAGGTCTTCTGCCAGAGCTCACAACTTACTCAGCATCAGATAATTCATACTGGGGAGAAACCTTATGAATGTAATAAATGTGGGAAAGCCTTCCCCCAGAGCTCACAGCTGACTCGTCATAAGAGAATACATACTGGGGAGAAACCTTATGAATGTAGTGAATGTGGAAAAGCATTCCGCTTGGGGACACAACTTGCAGTGCATCAGACAATTCACACTGGAGAGAAACCTTATAAATGTAATGAATGTGGGAAGGCCTTCCGCCTGAGCAAAGGACTTATGGAGCATCAGAGACTTCATACTGGAGATAAACCTTATGAATGTAATGAATGTGGCAAGGCCTTCCGCCATAGATCACACCTTACTCGACATCAGTTGATTCATACTGGAAAGAAATCTTATGAGTGTAATGAATGTGGAAAGTCCTTCCCCCAGAGCTCACAGCTGACTCAACATCAGACAGTTCATACTGGGGAGAGACCTTATGAGTGTGGGAAGGCCTTCAGATGGAGCACAGGGCTTAGTGGGCGTCAGGGTATTCATGCAGGAGAAAAGC
Organism: Phascolarctos cinereus; assembly: GCF_003287225.1. Taxonomy (NCBI): domain Eukaryota; kingdom Metazoa; phylum Chordata; class Mammalia; order Diprotodontia; family Phascolarctidae; genus Phascolarctos; species Phascolarctos cinereus. The sequence continues at coordinate 728,766,829 of NW_027555847.1, read as the reverse complement.
CTTACGAACTCGGGGAGCCCTTTCATCATAGTTCACACCTTAGTCAACAGTGGAGGATCCAAACGGGAGAGAAACTTTGTGAATGTAATGATTGAGGGAAAGCTTGCCTCCAGAGTAAATACCTCACTCAGTATCTGTTCATACAGGAGAAAAGAACCTGATGAATGAGGAGAGATCTTGCACCATAGTACAGTCACTGACCATCAGGTTATTTCTTGCTGGAGAGAAGGTTATGAATAGAATGAATAGGAAAAGGATTTTAGCCAGAGCTACTGAACTAGTTCAGAACAGAGCTAGTGCAGAGTTTACTGAACATTAGAGAAATCAAACTAAAGGAAAACCCTATAGATCAGAGGTTCTTCCCTTTTTTGGTGTTGTGTACCACTTTGGCAGTCTACTGAAGTCAATGGACATCTTAGAACTATGCTTTTAAATGCATAAAATATATGGGATTACAAAGGAAATGAATTATATTGGAATGCAGTTATGACAATGTTTTTTTTTTAAGTTCGTGGACCTCAGGTTAAGAACCCTCAATATAGATGAAGCAGATACATATTAATTCCCTTTAGTAGTTGTTTCAAGCTATTTCCTCTCAAGACCCCAGGCGCCTCCCTCCTTGATCCCTATAGGTTAGTGGTGACTTGAGTCTGAGAAAATGTAGTCTTAAGCAAATGCTTGTCAGTCTGAGGCCTAAGACCCCAAACCACCTCCTCTTCCCATTCCTTGCATAAATCCCTTACCTCCTGGTGTAAATAGTGCCTGGGGCTCTGCAGAGAGCATTCCTATGTTGTTCTACTGCAGTCCCTTCTCCCCCAAGCTAATGGGGTTCCCTGCTATGCTGTATCCTCTACAATCACCAGCTGGGCCACAGGGATTTCCCAACTCCACTGCCATCCTTGAACCTGATCGAAGCTTCCCAAGTGAGACACCTCCTACAGTAGCAACCCCGGGTCACACCAAGTCAAGTTTTTGAGCGCCAACCTTTCTATTGCTCTCATTCCTTTTTGAGGAATAGACTTTTAAGGTGTTATCAAAAACAAAAATGACTGGTCAAAACTTTCCATAGCAGTATTCTTTGTAATAAAAAAAATACATGGAGAGTTAAAAAAAAAATACATGGAGCAGTGGCTAGAGCACCAGCCCTGGAGTGAGGAGGATCTGAGTGCAAATCCGGCCTCTGACACATAGCACTCACTAGCTGTGTGACTCTGGGCAAGTCACTTAACCCCATTTGCCTCACATAAAAAAAAATGTATGGAAGAAACATCAGTGGCAGCTGTAGAGGCAGGTTATAAATAATTATTCTGTTAAATTCCATTAGTTTAATGGAATATTAGACTGTGATTGAGAGAAACAAATTTGAGGAATATGAAAATCTGGAAAGGCCTCTGTAGAATAAAACAAAGCAGGAACTAGAGGGGCCGTTATAATGTGACTTCAAGGAATGGGAATGAATGGAGAGTCTTGAGAGAGACTCGAAGGGGAGTAATGAAAAGATCGTCATTTCATGCTTTGGAATTCATTTATTTCAGCATTAGTTGCTGTAAAGCCTGGCTTGTTGTGCTCATGTTTGTACTACTGAGGTTATAAGTCAGAGAAAATGATGGCTCTAATAGGAGCTCACACCCAGCATCTCTGCTCTGTTAACATTCTCAGCAGCAGCACCCATTCACCTCTGACTAGTTTCTCTCCTTCTTTCTTAAAGCTAATTTCTCTTGATTTCAGTTCCAGCTCCTACTGTCTGTGAAAGACCTCCAGCAATCCTGTGCTCTCCCTCAATGCTTCATGTTCATTCTCTCCCTTAAACCTTGCTTCTTCCCAGCTGCCTACCCAAATGCCCAGGTCTGTGTAGGACTTTAAAAAAAACCCTTCTATCCCATCTAGTTAGCTCCCTTTTGTTCTGTTTTTCTCTTCACTGACAAACTTAATAAAGAATGATGTTTACACCCATTTCCAGTTCACCACCATCCACCATCTCAGTGCTTTTCAGTTAGATTTCTGCATCAACTGTAATTGGTCTCTAAAAAACCACCAGTGACATTTGAAATATAAAGATCCTTGTTTCAATCCTCATCCTTCTCTTTGTCTTCTGAATGTCTGACACTTGACTAACCTTTCACAGAATCCCAGGTTTTCTGAGTTGTAATGGACCTTCGTGGCTTTTGAGTCTAACCCATCCCCAAAAAGGAATCCTCTAAAATGGTGTCAACTCAAAAAGAAGCAAAGGCCTCTGAATCGTAGGTAAAGATCCCTGCAGGCTGCATGTTGACTTAGAAAGCCACATATTAATGTTATCTATGTTTTATTGTATTTTCATTTTCTTTGTTAAATATTTCCCAATTACATTTTATTGTAACACGAGAGTGTTGTGGGCCATGTGCTTGACATCTCTATGACTTTGCCCAAGGAATGGTCAGAAAGCCTCTGCTTGCTGCCTGGTTAGCTTAGTAACTGGGTGCCACGATGCAAACGCAGTCTTCTAGGCATGGGTCAAGTGCAGTGAGCCACTGCCTCGCATCTTGACACTCTCCTGGGGCAGTCTCCGGCCATCTCCATGTCTCGTGCCGTGTTCCACTGCAGACTCATTGAACTTGCAGTGCACGGAAACGTCCTGACCCTTTCAGAACAATGACTGCCTTGCCCCCCTTACACTATTGGAGTTGATTCTTTTGTACTAAAGTGTGTGTGTGTGTGTGTGTGTGTGTGTGTGTGTGTGTGTGCATGCATGCACACACACCCCTATGAAATTGCATCTCATTAGATTGAACCCATTGTTCCAGTGTGTTGGCCATCTCTCCCCACTGTGTGTCATCTGAAAATTTGTCAGATGTACCATCTGTGCCTTGGCCCTTGCCACTGATATAAATATTGAGCAGTCCAGGAGCAAGCATCAGTCCCAGTGGTAAACTCCCCTGGAAACTTCCTGCCGTGATGAACCGCTAACTTAACAAGCATCCTCGAGTCCAGCCGTCCCAGTCAGATGACCCGTGCGTTCTCCCGTTATCTACTTTGTTCTCCAAGATGGCGGGGCCCCTGCACAGCTGCACCAGCAGTGTCCTTGTGTGCCTGTCACGGCTCCTCAAGCTGACTGATCGTCTTGGCTGCTGTTCTGAGTGTGAAATGTGACATGGCTGGGAGGGAACTTAACCCCCCAAGAACAGCACCGAGCTCTTGTTTTAATCTCCCTATGTGGCTTTCATCTTTACACTGGATTTTTTTTCTCCTGCCTTTTCCAGTCCAAAGATGATTCTCCTTGGTCCACCAAATAAAGTATGAATTGCGTGATTTCCTTTTTTGTCTCATTTAACCTGAGAAATGGACTGCTCCTTATTTGGTCTGCCTCTTTCCTACAGTCCATCCTACATGTACGTGACCCCTTGTCTGATCTTGGTTCTTAGCATTTGTTGCCATACTCCATTGATTCTGAGCTTCATGTTCTCCTTCTCTTTCTGTGTTCTGAACATTTCCTTTTAAAATCAGAGGCCTAATGAGCTCCCTGTGAAATACGCACCATTCTTTTTAAACAAGTCCCCCTTTGCTTTGTTGGAATTGTTTTTCCTGTCTTAAGTTTTCATTCGTGAATGCTTCCTCTCCTCCTGAGCTCTTTTCCCTTGCACTACTTTAGGAGATGGGATTTTACACAGCCTTTCTCTGAAATCTGCCCTCTCAAAGCCTCAGTTGGTGACTGTGGATTATGTCTGCCTGTCCTCCCTCCCCAAGACTCCTGGCATTTGTTTCAGTCAGCAGCACCTCACCCTGGTGAGCACCCTGGCCCAGCAGCAATCCCTATTGCTTCCCCTACTTTTTGGTGGAAGAAACGTTCATTCAAGCCAGCCACGACGTTGTTGGCTGCTCTGCTTTTGACAGGTCAAGATGTCTGGGAAGTGGAATCCCTCGCTGCTCTATGATGCTTCCCTGCCAGTCTTGCAGTCTGTTCTTCAGGTAGACTTGTTTTCTCTTTTTGTTCAGATGTTCTGTAGCATGCTTCTGTTCACTTTAGCCAAAAGTTCATCATGGTCTTCCCCCGTGTTTTTACCCATCTTGTGCTTTGGGATTGGGTTTGCCTTCCAGGGCCATATTCTGGGGATGTGTCCATCCTGGCAGGGATGCCTCTAAAATTAGGTTTGCCTGCTTTCTCCAGGAACTCTACTTTGCTTTGCCCATCCTTGGCTACTTTTGAGACCTCTTTTGTTGTTCCTGTCCTAGATTTTTGTTGTGTTTGGATTTGTGCAGTTCTTCCCATCCGTTAGCTGGCAAGCATTTATTAAATGCCTAATTTCTGTGTGGTAGCTGCTCTGTTTGCATTTGGATTGTTAGAGATGCACGATTCCTTTTGAGTTTAAAGCCCTTTGGATCAGATTTGCGGGGTGCCGGGCAGTGTGTCCCTGGCCAGGAGCTCCTCCTGAATTTTAAGCCCTGGTCCAGAAGCACAAATCCTTTTCTCAGATGCCGTCTTCTTATCCAACTCCTTCACTGCCCATATTTGCCCTTCCACTCGGAGTCCATTGTATGCAGCAGTCAGGAAGAATCTGAAGAATCACCGTTTTCCCTTCGACTTTGCCTTCCATTGCTTAGTGTTCCAGGGCATCCCCAAAGCCCGCAGTTCTTGAAGAAGCTGGCTGGGAACAAGAGGCCTACTGGGGAGCATGGTGGGTCATTGGGAGCAGTGTGGTGGAATGGGTGGAGTTGTGGAATCTTGTGCTCTAGAAGACCCGGCATCACACACCTCCTCAGACACTTGTGTGATCCTGGGCAAGCCACTTCACCCTCTCTCAGCCTCGTTTTCTTCATTTGTAAAATAGACGCTGACCCCTGTCTCCCAGGGTCTTTGTGAGGCTCAAAGGAGGTTACATCAGGTGCTTTATAAATGTCACATATTGTGTCTCCCCCACACACCCCCATGAGTGGAATTTGTCAGTATTTTTACTTCCATGTCATCCCAGACCCTCCATAAATTGGAGTTTCAGTCTGCCCATTGGAAGACTGCCGAGAACCCTTCCTTGATCTTTTGTTGTGGAATGAGGTGGGGAGTGGCACTCACTGAGAAGCTAGCCATGGGCGTTCCTTGGCCAAGAAGCAGAGCCATCCATCCCCTGCCTGATTTCCAGATTGAGGCTGCTTCAGACTAGAGTTGAAGGGCGTTCTCGGGCCCAGGTAGTTTGATGTCCTCATTTTACAGGACAGGAAGCTGCCTCCCGGGGAGTGTGGGGGCTGCCCTTGGCCAGACAGCTTTAGCCATTGCAGCCAGGATTCGAATCCTGTGTTGCTGGGGCCAAACCTGAATTATTACTGTGATATCTCTCAGCTCACCTCTTCTCACTGCTACAAATAAAAACTGCCTTTCACATCCCTGGAGGGTGGGTTAGTTTACTTCTCTAGATGAAGGATTCCAGCCTTCCTGGGGATGTTTATATGTTAACTCAGATGAATTTGTAGTGGGAAATGTTCAAGAAGGTTGCAGTTTGGGGCCAGATATCCCTGGGTGTACAAGCCACACAGATTTAATACTATCATTGCATTGTTGATGACACCTGAAAAGCAGGCAGGTGACACCTTCACGAAGATGTCCAACTACGAATTTAGGAGATTTTCACTTGGCCATCCCCTTGAAGGCCTGCGCTATCTCACCTTCCTTGGCTTTCACCTTCCTTGGCTTTCAGCCTCTAGAGAGGGTGGTGTCACTATTATCTTGATAGAAAGGTAGCTGCCCCCAACAGAAGCATGGAGCCTCTGGCAGAGTTACAGGTGTAGAGGTCTGCAGAGGATGCTCAGAATTGTTTCTTCCTCTGCCTTGGTCTAATAAAAATGTCATCCAAATTAGACAGGAATGGGTGGAAATTTCTATAGATGTGGTCAGAGGATGTGGAAAGACAGTTCTTGGAAGAAGAAGCAGCCAAAATGATGAATAGCCACCCAAATAATTGTAACAATCAGAAAGGCAGACTTCAACACCTTTGGGTGTGAGATGCCACCTTCTACCCACTAGGTGGACAGAGTTTGTAAAAGATGATGAAATCTTGCTGGTGGTACTGGAGAAGCACGCTGCTACATTGATGATGGAGGTCCAAAATGGCGTGATATTTTTGAAAAGCAATATGGCATCATGCAACATTAACTACCAAATGGTCATAGACTGGCTTCTGATATGCCTGGGACCTAACAACTCTAGGGGTATTGTTGGGGGTGAGGGGTGAGAGGACCCTACTGGGTAAAAACATTCCTGGAGCACTAGAAACCGTACTTCTGTCCAAGAACTAGGGAATGGCAAAGCCAATCATCCCCTGTGAAGGTAAGAGGGATATTATTGGGCCATAAGAAGTGACATCTGTGAAGCATTCAAAGCGATGTGGAAATCCTTACATGCAACAGGGCAATGAATGAAGAAAGCAGAATCGGGATAATAAACGCTGATTGTAAATGACTGTGACAGCAGCAACATCCAGAAAAACATGGAAAAATGTTCAGAAGTAGATGCAGGCCAAGAGGATGACACTTGTCACTGTGGCCTACTCAGAGTTGGCACCATCACCGCAAATCAGGGGAGAATAAATTGTGATTGTTTTCCCTTGTGTTTTGACAAGTTTGTTTTCTTGATGGTTGTTAAATTTAGAATAAACATTTTTAGTAATGCTGTATCTTTGGTTTTTAAAAATCCATTATTGAATGTGTTGAACATTATAGCTCATAGGCAGCCAGGTGGTGCAGTGGATAGAATGCTGGGCCTACAGTCAGGAAGACATAAGGTCAAATCTGAACTCAAACACTCCCTAGCTGTGTGACTTTGGGCAAGTCTCTTAACCTCTGTCAACCCCAGTTTCCTCAACTGTAAAATATGGATAATAACATCTACTTCACAGAGTTGTTGTGAGACTCTAATGAGATAATGTTTGTAAAATGCAAAGGCCAGTGTTAGAAATAGGCTTGACACGAAAAATTTAGTATCAAGAAAATTTATTATAAAGAAAGTCCAGAGGATTTAGACGTTTCTGGCCAGAAGCGGGCTCCACCCCTCTTCAGGAGGGATGGGCCCTGAGTGCAAGGGAAAGTGTGCTTTTATGCAGTTGAATTCGGGGCGGGGGAAACCTCCCAGGCCGGAATTGGTCCAACCCTTCCCAGGTTACACCTTTCCTTACATGTTTCCCCTTGATATGCTCAAGTATGTTCCCCCTCCCTTGGTCATATGTCCCATGACTCGTTAATGAGGCTCTAATTTTATGCGGGGTGTGTCAGATAATAGTAATGAAGTTCATCAAGCAGGCACACTAATATTTTTCAGGTGTCCTCAGGTTGACCCTAACTGGTCTGAGCTGGCTCGACCCCTATCTTGATTTTGGGGTCTTCTTGGAACAATCCACTTACTTCCTATTGGTCAAGCCCAGCCCACCTACAGTGTGCCACCTCCTGGGACCTTTGTTCTTTAAATCTCTGCATTATTCTACCTGTGGAAACATAAACCCTTCTAATTCTAACAGCCAGTTCCTGGCACACAGTAGGTTCTTAATAAATGTGTATTCCTTTCCCTATTTCCCTTTGTTTTTGGACATAAAAACCTTAAAAAATAAATGCAAAAAAGCAGAAATACACCCATCTTTTACTGACCACAATGTCATAAAAATTATATTAAGTGAAGGGCTTTATAAAAGTATTTTAAAAATTGACTAGCAATTACATGATTGGTGCACGGAAGAACAAATCATAGAAGTGATAGATGACTTCATTAAAGATGACAAAAATAAGACAATTTACCAGAATTTTTGGGATACAACCAAAACAGTCCTTATGGGAAATTTTATATTTCTAAAAACTTTCATTAACAAAAAGAAAACAGTGAGTTGTGAATGATACCGAGAATACCAGAAGGCCAACACATTTTAAAAACCCAGTTAAATATTAAATTGAAATTCTGAAAATCAAAGAAAATATTAACAAAACTCAAAACCATTAATAAAACTAGTTTTTAAAAATAAGATCATTAGCTAATTTGATTAAAAAGAAGAGAAGGGAGGGCAGCTAGGTGGTGCAGTGGATAGAGCTCTGGCCTTGCAGTCAGGAAGACCTGAGTTCAAATCCAGCTTCAGATACTTAACACTTACTACCTGTGTGACCCTGGGCAAGTCACTTAACCCTGATTGCCTCACCAAAAAAGCTAAAAAAACCCCAGGAAAACCAAATAATTAACAGTATCAAAAATGAAAAAGGAATTCACAAAAAGTAAAAAAAAAATCAAAAAGAAGAAATAATGGATGTCATTAGGAGCTCTTTTGCCTGACTTTATGCCAATAAAATAAGCAAGAAATGTTTACAGAAATACAAAATACACAGATTAAGTTTTGGAAGCCATTTGAATCTGTGCCCCCAAAGTCACTAAACTGATTATCCGTTGGCCCACTAATGACACTACTAGGTCTTTATCCCAAAGATGTTGAAGAAAAGGAAAGTGATCTTCAAAAATATAGCAGCTTTTTTTTTTTGTAGTGGCAAAGAATGTGAAACTAAGGGAGTACCCACCAACTGAGGAATGGCTGAATGAAACATGGCGTGCTGATGTAATAATAGCGTGCTATTGTGCCATAGAAAATGAAAAGGATGGTTTCAAAGAAACCTGGGAAGACTTGTGTGAACTGATACAGAGTGAAGTAAGCAGAACCAGGAAAACAATTTATATGGTAACAGCATCATAAAGCAACTTTCAGCAGGTGTATGTGGGGGTGGGGTAGGGAGAATCACCAAGAAAAGATAATGTAGAGAGAGAAGTAAGCCAGATACCACTCATAAGGGACCCCCAGAATTAGTGGGCATGACCTGGAGGATCAGCAAAGGAGACAAAAGGGTTAGGTAGGAAGGGAATCAGGAGTAAGCAGGGCCAGGAAACCTGGAACAGAGTATCAGAGAGAAGAGGGTGACCAACAGTGCCTAAGGATGCAAAGAGGCCTAGAAGGATGAAGCCCTTAGATTTGGGGACTTGGAAAATTTGAAGGAAGTTTCCTTCGAATGAGGAGGTTAGAATCTGTCTCGGCAGAGAGATAAGGGTCTCCTTTAGGAGAGGAGCAGAAAGCATCAGTTGCAAATGCCTTTCTCTAGGACTTTACTAATCCAGGGCAGGGAACTTGTGGCCTTCTAGATCCTTAAAGGAGGGCCTTTTGACTGAATCCCAATTTTACCAAACAAACCCCTTTTAGTAAGACATGTTTATATACGTGATACAGTTATGAATATTTATATATTTATAAATAATAAAAAGGATGTATTAAAAGATAAAAAGCTGAGCAGGCAGAGGCACAACTGTCACAAAAAAGGGGGACCCAGGCTTTTGGGGTGACAGTGTGTTGGCACAGAAGCTACCATTGCCGAAGTCTTCCAGCCACAGATCCCAAGGCAGGAATCCCACTTCTTTCTTCCCTGAATTCTTTCAGGTGGGGGGGCTGAAGTCTTTTCCTCTGGGCCAGGGGTGGGGAGGGCAGTCAGGTGACAGTTGCTATTCAGGGTTGTACTTGATGGGAATACAATGGATATGTAGCAGCTGAGGTGGGGGTGGGGACATCTGAGAAGAGAGAGAGAGCTAACACTGAGGTGTTTTGTCTCTGGCCAGGAGCTCAGAGCTAATAAAAAGAAAAGAATTACAGACTTCTTGGTACTAATTCCCAGAGTGGAGGAGTGTTTATAATAGGAAAATGCATCTGAGTCAGCAGTAGGGAAAGGGCAAATAGGAATGGATGCACAACCCTGATAACCATGCCAGCCTTTAACACGGCTACACTTTTATTCTCTATGTGTCAGAAGATTGTAGTGACTTTCTCTGAACACAAAGAGCAGCAGGTCTCACGTTTCTTAGTGGCATTGGCTGCCATCTTGAAACAGCAAAACAGGATTCTTAGCAGCTCCACGGGCCTCTCTCGACCCACGTGTTCAAAGTCATCATGCAGTGCTTTCATGGCAGACAGACAGCAAGCATTTATTAAGCACTTACTGTATGCTAAGCACTGTGCTAAGGGATACAAATATAAGCAAAAAGAAAGTGCCTATCCTCAAGGAGCTTACATTCTAACGAAAGAAGACCACACAAAAGAGAGCTAAAAATGTAGTGGGGAAGAGAAGGATGCCTACGGGTGCATGGCAGCAAAGTCCAGAGAAGGGAATGAAGGATGACTGGCCTGGGCTTCCCCTCAAAGTAGAGGCCAGAGTAGCAGTAACCATCAGGCACCACCAGCTGCTTCCTGGTATCTTTCATGGCACAGCTCCAACTGCAGCATTATCTCAATAAGCAGGTGCCTTTTGGGGATGGAATGTTAGACTTCACTGACTGTTTCTTGGTTTGCATCATTTTAACCAGCCATCTGCTCTCACTGCCATACATTTACAGACAACTGAGGCAAGAAGGTGGTTTCAGTGAAACAAGGTACTAATGTATGCAGGCAACCCACTGGCTGATGGCAATCCCTTGTGGCAAGCTCCTTATGACACTTCCATTTGAATGTGGCCCAGTCACTGGGACATCACATGTGGCTTTTTTTCCCTAGGTCTCTGGCTTTGGTGTCATGTGACTTTTGGAAGTGAGCGTTCACATCCATGTAGGTCTTCCCTGGTGGACATGGCACTCATCGAAATGTCAGCAGATTGTCAGTCTACACTTTCACTTAGCTCCACACACAGTCTTCAAATTTTTCAGTAACAGCTCATTTCAAAGCCAAAAATTCCAGCTTGTGAACGGCATAGCAAGTCTCATTGCCCCTAAGTCGTCTGCTGGCAAATTGATTTGGTTTATTGTCCCAATCAGCCTCCCTTATCTGCAGGAGGAGGATTCTGTGGCTCTGCAAAGTCTGAGCCACAAAATTTTAATCTGTAACAAGAGTCACTAAGACAGAGCTCCAGGCATGTTCAATTTGTTAGGGATACCAGTAGTCCCCTATTAATTGGGCCCAAGACCTTTCTCAGAGTCAGAGACCCCTCCCCTTAGGTGCCAGCTACTCTTATACACTTGGGAAACCATAGAAATAGGTGTTACAATTCACAGAACTGTCAGTTCCAGAAATGGGGAAATCTTATGGTTGGCTAAGGGAAATGTCCATAAATCGTAACCACTTTGTCAACAGAACTTTCACAGGTCATCAACAGAGGTCAGCTCAGCAGAGACTTTCCAAAGGTCATGAAACCCCTTCAACATTTTGGGGCCTTCCACGATTCATAAACCCTAGTGTTTGAACAACTGTATTCTTGGGACCAAGGAAGTTGTGGGTTTGAAGTAAAGGCCGCAAAGGAATGAATGGATGGTAGTGATTCGTAGGGGTGAGGGACATGGCACTAGTGAGTGAACCTTACTACAGCCCATTACAGGGTGGGAGAGGGCAGTGAAGCAATTACATTCTTATTACATTTCTAACTGATGATAGCCACACCCACTGACCCAGAGATTCCACTAAAGATAAACACTAATTAAGTCAATGACAAAACAGAAAGGCTCTACACACAACAAAATATTGATAGCAGCACTTTCTGTAGTAGCCAAAACCAAACAAAAACAAATAAACCCCCCCCAGATTTCCAACAATGGGGAACGGCTATAAAGCTGTGGTACATGAATGTAATGGACTACATCTGTGCTCTAAGACACAATGAAAGTAGGACAGTGTGAGCAGGTTGAATTTATTATATGCTTTTTAAAAAGCAGCTACACATGGGAGACTTAGGATTGCCCATAGGCCCATCTTCTTCTGATCTGCTTTGTATATGGAAAGGCTCATTTTGGGGAAGTGTTTAAGCTCAGAATAAAATAGAATTTTAAATTATTATGATAAAGACAGAGAGGTGAGGGAAGAGTTGAAGTGAAGTGACACAAAATGAAACAAACTAGGTAAACAGAATAATTGAACTGAATGCTGTGAAATGATGGTCGATTCTGGCCTCAGATATAATAGTAGCTCCGTTGTATATATGACTTCAAAGCATTTTACAAAAACCACCTCACTCAAGCCTTACAACAACCCTCATTTTACAGGGGAGGAAACGGAAGGCCCCGTCACAGAACCTCCAGGGATCTGAGGCAGGGCTTGAATTCAGGTCTCTCTGACTCCAAATCCATGTACCTATGAGAAAGCACTTCTGTGCAGAGGAATGATTGGGGGGCAGCTAGGTGGCACAGTGGATAGAGCTCTGGCCTTGGAGTCAGGAGGAACTGAGTTCTTGACACTCACTAGGTGTGTGACTCTGGACAAGTCACTTAACCCCAAATGCATCACCAAAAAAAAAAAGCAGAGGAATGATTGGGGTGGGGTGAGGGAGGGGAAAGCAACAAAACTGTATGGAACACAGGGAGCCTCAGACTTTTTGATATTTTGGTCTATAGCTGAGCTGCTTTTGTTCCTCTCATCACTCGTCAGGCAGAAAGGCTTTCTGGGATGGGCGGGGGAAGAATTCCTTGGGAAAAGTGATGTACAAACTAAAGGTTTCAATAAAAATTATTTTAAAAGAATGAGATGCTTTATCAAATGCTTTACTAAAAAAGTAGGTAAATGGTATCTCCAACATTGCCCTGATCTACCAGTTTGGTAATTCCACCCAGGATCATCAGTCTGGCATGACTTGCCCTGGATGAAGCTGTGATGGCTTGTAATCTTTGCTTCCCTCGGTATTCACTACCCATCTCTTTAAATCTGTTCAAAAATTTCCCCAAGAACCAACCTTACTGGCCTATAGGTGCACACTTGTGCATTTCTTATATTGTTTTTGGAAGCCAGACTTTCCTCTTTCTTTAGTTTTATAACATCTCCTGTTCCTAAGTCTTTCAACTCTGTCTCTTGGTATTAATCACACCTGCTAGTTCTTTATTGAGCCTTACAGAGGATCTGGGCCAACTGAATTACCCAAGGACTGAGAGGTGCTCTTTTCCCACACCCACTTTTTATCACCCACTTCTATAAGCCCTTTGTGTTCTGACCTTTCCAATCCAAGGGCCAAGCAGCATTAGAATCCTCCCTTGTCGGTCTTTAATATCCCATCCTTGCCAAGATTCTACCTCTTCCTTGACTATCTTCTTTCCTTCAATATGTCTTAAGAAAAAACAATAAACCAAAGACACAAACCCTTTTCTATTATTCCTCACGTCTACTTCCTGGCTTCCTTCAAGTCTCATCTAGAGCTCTACATTCTACAAGAAGCCTTTCCTGATCTCCCTTAAGGGCGGTGCCTTCCTTCTGACCTTCTCTCTAATCTATCTGATCCACAGTTTATTTATACCTAATTGTTTGCAGGTAGGTTTCCCCTATCACACTGTGTGCTCCTTCAGGGCAGGAATGTTGTTTTGCATTTCTTTCCATCTCCAGTTTTTTGCACAGTGCCTAATACCAGTTTTGTCCAGTTGTGTCCAACTCTTCATGAGCCCATGGACTTGTTTTCTTGGCAAAGGTACTGGAGTGAGTTGCCATTTCCTCCTCATTTTACAGATGAGGAACTGAGGCAAATAGGAATTAAGTGACTTGCCCAGGGTCACACAATTAGTGTCTTGAGGTCAGATCTTCCTGACTCCAGGCCCCTGCTCTATCCACTGCTCCACCTAGCATACTGCAGGCACTTAAATGCTTGACTTGGCCGCTTTCCTCACTAGGCTTAGCTTATCCTCAATTTTTGCACATTGGAAATTATTCCTACTAGGCTATGCCATGGTTTTGTGACCCTTATCTATTACCTGCCCTTGCTTATATCTTCTGTACATATCTTTTACAAATCTAAGGTGCCACGTTCTGAAAACATTAGTGTCGTCTAATAACTCCTGCTTTATTAGAATTGTTGCCCTTTTGTGCCCTGAGGAATTTCATTCTTGAGTTTCCCAATCCCCTCCTAAGCTTGCTCCCCTGGTAGAATTTTAGGTCACGAGAAGCTACCTATCCTTCAACACTTTGAAACGTTCTCCTAAAACCCAGGATGAAAGTCAGAGAATGCCTCACTTTCTTTTCTTTCTCAGTCTCTCCTGTGATGTCTCTACTTGTGTAACTTTGGGCAGCCAATCTCCTGTCCTTTCCCAGCCTCACTTTCCTCAACTTATATGTAAACATCAGGGGGTGGAGCACATGGCCTCCAAGGTCCTTTCCAGCCCACAATCCAACATGAAGGGAGCAGAGTTTTAGGAGGCAGTGATCACTTCCCCCCAAGGTTCCAATCATTTCTAACACGGTAACCAATTTCTTCTTCTTGATGATTAAAAACTGGTACTTTTTGAAGAACAAAATAATCGTCAAAGTGGGTAAAGAAATTATAATTCATATATATGTATTATATATTATTTATTATATAAATTATAGGCTTCCTTGCTTTTGGTAGAAAGCATTCTAGCAAATGTCTGGATAACTGAAGTTCCATATCACTCAAACAATCTTACCTATGTGGGAGGATTATAATGAGTTTCCTGCACTTGCTTATTTTCTTCTTTTTCCAGGTGCTCTACTGTAGGCTTCACCAGGGAATATCACCTGTTTCTCCATCCACTGATCTTCATTCAAATGCTCTAGACTCTTAATCTAGAGTCAATGAATTAATTTGAAAAATATTTTGATACCTGTATTTCAGTGTTTTCTTTGAAACCCTACGTATTTTATATGTTAAAAAAAATTATTCTGAAGAAGATACCACAAGGTTCATTAGACTGCTAAAGGGAAGTCTGACAAAAAATGTTCAAAACCTCTGCTCTGTATGGTCCACAGCATTTCCTGATGAAAAAAAAAATGACTTCTCTTCCTCCATCCACTGATCTTCATCTGTGTAAGTGAAAAAACATGTAAGCATTTACTGTGTGCCCAGCAATGTGCCAGAAATGAGATAAATCTAACAGAAACACAGACAAGAGGAAAAACATAGAACTGAACCACCGAAGCATTTAGATCTGAAAGACTGTCCTCTGAATGGGAACACAATACTCACCTCTCTCAAAATCACATGGTACCTTTATAAAACCACACCACAAATCAGGGTACAAAGAAATGAAAAATGTAAAAAATAAATGCTAGATGTGACCTTACGGATAAGAATAGATTAAAAAGAGTAACACACACACAGAGTACAAACAAGAAAAACTGACCTAAACAGGCACTTAACAATGACATCTCAAGTATCAAATGGATCAAAGAATGAATCACAGTAATAGTCATATGAAAGAGGATAACAATAAGACAAAACACTAGAATTTCTGAGAAGCAGTTAAAGTAGTCCTCAGAGAAAAAGTATATCCTGACAACATACAGTAAAAAATGGAAAAAGAGAGGATTAGTGAACTGAATATGTAATTAATAAAATTAGAAAACAAATAAACACCAAAAAGGCATAAATTCAGAAAGTAAAAAGACTACAGAACTGATAAACAAAACTACAAACTGGTTCCTTAAAAAAAAAAAAACTAATAAACTGGATAAACTTTTTACATCACCAGGTGAGAGGGAGGAAAATTAAATTAACGATAAAAAAACAAACACTATGAAATCACAACAAAGAATATTAATTTGAAAGGTTTCTCTTCAATACTAATTCTCTGGTGCAGGCTTCTGCGTTAGCCAAAGGCCTCCCCACATTAATTGCAGTTGTGGGGTTTCCCTTCAGTATTTTGTGACAGAAAACACAGGATATCTGAAGGTAAAAATCTTCATTTGTCATAAACATACTCTCCAGTATGACTGCTCTGATGTTGATTACATCCTGTGTTGCAACAGGAGGCCTGCCCACACTCATAAAGCTTTTTTTAATCTAGTACAAATTCACTAAAGTTTAATAAGCTTTGTTTTCCTATTAAAGTACTTTGCACACTGATTGTACTGATAAGGTTTCTTACTCCAATATAAATTATCTAGATGTTGAATAAAGTATTTCCCCTAAACATAAAGTTTATCATCACTCATTACATTCATAAGGTTTCTCTTCAGTGTGAGTCTTCTGGTGTCTAGTAAGATCCGCTCTCTGCCTATAGGCCTTCCCACATTCATTACATTTATAAGGTTTGGCTCCAGTATGAATTCTCAGATGTCGGGTAAGCTGTGTTCTCACACGAAAGGCCTTCCCACATTCACCACATGAATATGGTTTGGCTCCAGTATGTATTCTCTGATGTCGAGTAAGCTGTGTTCTCACACGAAAGGCCTTCCCACATTCATTACATGCATAAGGCTTCTCTCCAGTATGAATTCTCTGATGATAAATTAATTCTGCACTCTCCCAGAAGGCCTTCCCACATTCATGACAGTCATAAGGTTTCTCTCCAGCATGAATTCTATGGTGTCGAATAAGTTCTACCCTTTGGGGGAAGGCCTTTCCACATTCATGACATTCATAAGGTTTGTCGCCAGTATGAATTCTCAAATGTTGACTAAGTGTTGCCCTTCGGGAAAATGCTTTCCCACATTCATGGCATTCATATGGTTTCTCTCCAGTATGAATTCTTTGATGGTAAGTAAGAGCTGAACTGGTGGTGAAAGCCTTACCACACTCATTACATTCATATGGTTTCTCTCCAGTATGATTTCTTTGATGCAGTGTGAGCTCTGCACTTTGTCGGAAGGCTTTTCCACAATCAAGACATTCATAAGGTTTCTCTCCTGTGTGTATTTTCTGATGTCGAGTAAGTTCTGAGCTCTGGCAGAAGGCCTTCCCACATTCATGACATTTATAGGGTTTCTCTCCATTATGTATTCTCTGATGTTGAGTAAGCTTTCCACTCACACGAAATGCCTTGCCACATTCATTACATTCATAAGGCTTCTCCCCAGTATGAATTCGCTGATGTCGGGAAAGCTGTTCACTCAAACGGAAGGCCTTCCCACATTCATTACATTTATAAGGTTTCTCTCCAGTATGAATTCTCTGATGATAAATTAATTCTGCATTCTGCCAGAAAGCTTTCCCACATTCATGACATTCATAAGGCTTCTCTCCAGTGTGAACTCTCTGGTGTTGGTTAAGCTGTGCAATCAGACGGAAGGCCTTTCCACATTCAGGACATTCAAAAGGTTTTTCTCCAGTATGGATTCTCCGATGTTGGGTAAGCTGTGAACTCTGCCAGAAGGCCTTCCCACATTCATGACATTCATAATGTTTCTCACCGGTGTGAACTCTCTGATGATAACTTAGTCCTGTTCTCTGGCGGAAAGCTTTCCCACATTCATGACATTCATATGGTTTCTCTCCAGTGTGAACTTTCCGATGATAACTTAATCCTGTCCTCTGGCGGAAAGCCTTCCCACATTCAGGACAGACATAAGGTTTCTCTCCAGTATGAACTCTCTGGTGATAAATCAGACCTTTCTTCTCACGGAAAGACTTTCCACATTCATTGCATTTGTATGGTTTCTCTCCAGTATGAATTGTCTGATGGCAAGTAAGATGTGCACTCAAGCGGAAAACCTTGCCACATTCATTACATTCATATGGTTTCTCCCCAGTATGAATTGTCTGATGACGAATAAGGTGGGCACTCTGGCGGAACACTTTCCCACATTCATTGCATTCATAAGGTTTCTCCCCTGTATGAATTGTCTGATGTCGAGTAAGCTGTGTGTTGAGGCGGAAAACCTTTCCACATTCATTACATGCATAAGGTTTCTCCCCAGTATGAATTCTCTGATGTTCAATAAGGTGTATACCCAGAAAGAAAGCTTTCCCACATTCATTACAAATATAAGGTTTATCTCCAATATGAGCTACCTGATGGGAATTACTGGATGGGCTGCTACTGAAGGCTTTCCCACAGTCATGATATCCATATGTTTGTTCTGCAGGATATAGTCTATGATATTCAATAAAGTCTAATTTAGAACTGAAGGATTTCCCATACTCATTATACTTAGAAAATATTTTCTTAGAGCAGATTCTATTACATGAATTTAAGTCTGAATACAGACTGATATTCTCTCTGCCTGTATGACAATCTTGGAGACTCTCTCCTACACACGCTCTTTGCTGTGGGAAAGTGGCTGGCCCAAGACTGAAGCTTCTGCCATAAGTGTTGCATTCTTGGCCTTGTGCTTTACTGGGAGTGTTCCTTTGGATGATTTTTCCCGGCTGAGAATGTGTCTCCTTGTTGCTCTGCTGTTTCTTTAACCCTGTATCATATCCCCAGGCCGCTCTGAAGTTGCAGACTAAGGAACCAGGCCATCCTGTGAATCTTTTCTGAGATGATGTTTCCATAGAGATGTCCAGCTTTGGAACTGATTCCTTGGCTTCAGGCCTAGCCTTCCAATCTGAAAGAAAGAAAAGTGTAAACAACCCCATGTATTCACTACCTTACACTTACAGCTTTCTTGCTTCTCTAGGAAAATAAAACCAATGGTTTAACCTCAACAGGAAAAACAAATAACACCACCTTAAGCTTGTTGTAGACATTTATAATTTGTATAATCATCATTCACACTGATTCTCAAAACCCCATGTGAGATAGGTGGGTTATTACATTTTATAAATGAAGAAACTCAGGTTCAGAGTGACGTGTAGATGTCCCTAAGGTGCCACAACGAATGATTGGCAGAAACAGAAGTGGAGTTTAAATCTCCTCTTCCATCCTAATGGATCTACCCAAGGAACTGAAATGAGTGTGGATAAATACTGAAATAAGACTGAAGGGTCATCAACGACAAATAACATTGAGAAGATTCCTGAATTGATTGGGAGGCATGGGCTAGCCAGGCCTGCCCTTTAGTTTCCAGGAAAAACTAAGATAATAAGATTCTAAATGCTCCTTATTCCCAATAAACACATTTCTGAGCCTGAGGAAGGCAATAAAAGAACAGAGCTAATTCATACTGTTTCTTTTCCCTCAGATTCTCCTCTGAGGTTTTCTCTTTCATTTCCTTTTGTAGAAATCCAGGCTCCTGTTACACACAATAGAGAACCCAGTATATGACAAAAAAAGAGGACACAGCTGCAGACAGTATGTTTACAGGAACACAAATTAATTATTGATTTCATTCCAAATGTCTCAGGGAAACAGCATGAAGGAATGAAAAGAACACTGCCCTTGGGGTCTGAATATGTGGGTTGAAATCCCAGCTCTCAGGTCTGTTACCTATGTGACCCTGGGCAAATCACACAATCTCCCTAAGGCTTAGTTTCCTCATAAATGAGGAATAAGGGAATTAGACTACATGATGTCTGAAGTTCCTTTCAGCTTCAGATATATAATCCTATTATCTCACAATCAAAGAATTCAAGTTGGAAGGGACCTCATGTGGAAGAAAAAGTCTTCTCTGCATTTGTTATCTGCCAAGACAAAGGACCCCTAAGCCAAGGACACTGACAACACTTAGAAGTCACCGACCTGAAAAAGAAATGTGGCTATAACCCCAAAAGTGGCCTCCACTGAAGAGGAACCTAACATTCCCCGAGGCAGCCCGGTCCAATTTGGGAAAACTTGGATGTAGTGACAGGATGAATGGCAGGCTGCCGTGACTCACGTACTCGGACAGTCACTCCGTGGGACGACATCTCCCCCTGCCATCCGAGGTGCTTCACCTCGCTCCAGCTGGTAGATCACATCCGGCTTTGAAGCTGCCAATCCTGTTCAATGGAAATGGAAGGGCTGTTGACAGGGCCAATCTGTAATGCATTCCTATCTTCTCTACTGTCAGGGAAGGCCCACCACAGAGATAAATCAGGGCATTGTGGTCCTGGGAGATGTGAAGAAAGGGGTCACAGAACAGATCTAGCCTTAGTTTATTGGAACAGCTCCCTCAGAGAGTGCAAAAATTTCATGGCCATGGGAACTAAGATTCCAGGCATGACTCTGGACCTCAGGGAACCACTGGTAGGGAAGGCAGAATCTCAAGGGCAACACAAGCGAGCAGCTAGATTCCAGTTTCCAAGCAAAGATCCCCCACAGACGGAAGCTCTCTGAGAGCAGGAACTGGGTCTTTACTTTCCTTTTGGGAACAGGTGACATAAAAGTTTTAGAAATCTTTGGTTTTGCCTGCTAAATTAAATTCACTCACCATTCAAGCCACCACATAGCATTTCCCAAAGGAAGAATCAGACCCTTGCTGGGACAGTCAGAATCCCAAGAAGGGCCTGGGTCCTTACCCAGGCAGACCAGGTTCTGGTAGTTCTCCAGCATCACCTCCCGGTACAGCTCCTTCTGGGCGGGGCCCAGCTGCCCCCACTCCTCTGGGGTGAAGTTCACAGCCACATCCCTGAAAGTCACCGAGCTCTGAAACACCAGACATGTAGGTGCTCACCCAGGGACCAAACCTCATTTGGTGACAGAGACATGTTCTGTGGTCAGATGATTTGGTTTCCAAACCTGCCTGAGTGACACAGGATGAGTCACTTTAATCTTGTCGGGCCCCAGGCCCCCCATCTCTATAATTTAGAGGGCTGTATTAAAGAACCATCGAGGAGGTCCTTTCCACCTCCAGATCCATGATCTGATGACACTGTACTACACGGGCCACTTCTGACAGTGTTCAGGCTAGAGGGAGTCTAGGGTGTCACAAGGCAGACTCAGGGCAACCCAAGCTCTCTGCCACATCCCAGGGTTTAGTGAGCCAGATGTTCTGGG
Source organism: Phascolarctos cinereus (assembly GCF_003287225.1). Lineage (NCBI taxonomy): Eukaryota > Metazoa > Chordata > Mammalia > Diprotodontia > Phascolarctidae > Phascolarctos > Phascolarctos cinereus. The sequence continues at coordinate 728,746,308 of NW_027555847.1, read as the reverse complement.
GCAGACCACGGACAGCAGGATCTAATTCTGAGCCCCACTGGGCAAGGAGTATGTAAGGACCCCCCTAGGCCACAAGACACCTCTATGCCGTAGCCTCAGGGGGTTGCCTACAGCTCTGTGGTGAACAGATGCTGCAACCTGTGGTACACAAGAAGTGAACATGTGCATTGAACGTACTATCAGAAAAAGGAAAACAAAACTTCACAGTGTCAAGTCAAAGAAAATTTCCTAACAGAGCTGTCCAAAACCAGACAGGTGACCGCAGGAAGCAGTTGTTCTTTCTGACTTCCACGTCCAGCACTCTCCCCACCCTGCCGCCTGGCTGCTAGGCTCTCAATATTGTCAAATGAGGAATAGGCCCTGCCTTCAAGAAGCAAACATTCAGGAAAAAATATGTATATAGAAAAGCTTTTTATGCATCTACTGATTTAACCACATGATTTTTGTCTTTTTTGTTATTAATATAGTGAATGACACTTATAGTTTTCCTAATACTGAACCAGCGCTACATTTCTGGCATAAATCCAACCTGGTCATAGTGTATAATCTTTGTGATATGTTGCTACAGTCTCCTTGCTAATACTTTATTCAAAATTTCTGCCTCAAAATTCATTAGTAACTAAGCCCTGGAATCAGAGATATTGGTCTATGATTTCCTTTCTCCATTTTGACTCTTCCTGGTTTACATATTAAGACCAGTCAATCAATAAACTCTTATTAAGTGCTTCCTGAGTGTCAGGCGCTGTGCTAAGCACTGGGGATACAGAAGGAAACAGAAGACAGTCCATGCCCTCAAGGAGCTCATAACCCAATGGACAACACAAGTAAACAACTCCATACAATCTACAGAGAGGACACAAAGGACATAACTAAAAGAGGGAATATGCTGCAATTAGGAGGGGTTGGAAAAGACTTCTGTAGAAGAGGGATTTTAGTTGGAAGCCAGGGAAGGCAGCAGATGGAGAGAGAGCATTCCAGGCTGGGGCCTGGAGCTGAGAGATGGAGGGCCTTGTTTGTGGGACAGCGGAGAGGCCAATAGCACTGGATGGAAGAGTATGGAGTGGAGAGTAAGGTGTAAGAAGACTGGAAAGGCAGGAGGGGCCGGGTCATGAAGAACTCTGAATGCCAGAGTATTTTGTATTTGAATCTGAAGGCAACTGGGAGTCACTGTAGTTTACTGAGTGAGGGGGCATGTGTGTGATGTGATCAGATCTGTACTTTAGGAAAATCACTTTGGTGGCTGAATGGAGGCTGGACTGGAACGGGGAGAGGCTTGAGCCAGGCAGACACCCCCTCCCCACCGCTGTAGTATTGCCATGGTCCAGCCTTGAGGCGATAAGAGTTTGCACCAGGAGAGCGGAGAAGGGGGCACACTGGAGATGGTGCAGAGGTGAAATGGACAGGCTTTGGCAACAGACTGGATATGGGGCGGGGGGGCTGGGAGAGAGAGAGAATGAGGAGTCCTGGATGACTCTTAGGTTGGGAGCCCAAGGGACTATGAGGATGGGAGTGCCCTCTACAGTGATAGGAAAGATAGGAGGGGAAGGTTTTGGGGAAATGATACTGAGTTTGGTTTAGGTCACACTAAGTTTAAGGTGTCAACTGGACAACCAATTCAAGATGTCTGGAAGGCAGTTGCATATGTGAAATTGGTGATCAGCACAGAGACTGAGCAGGACAGGTAGAGTTGAGAATTATTATTAGCAGAGAAATGGTAATTAAATCTATGGGAGCTGATTCTGGACAAGTCACTTAACCCCAACTGCCTCACCAAAAAAAAAAAATGAAAGAAAAAGAAACAAAAGAGCAGTCTCTAGGGGAGCTAAGCTTAGCAGCAGATGACTTTCACCCTATGGACTTGTCAGAGCTTTTGAAGAAATAAAATTTATCTCAGCTCCTGGAATATATAATCATGATGCTGTTTCTTCCCTGGACAGCAACAATCCAGCAGCAAGAAATGGTCCTCAGCACAGTGCTAGCTGCCAAGGGCAGAGTCCAGGCCCTGGGGGGGAAGGGTGTTCTCCTGACACTCCCGGCTCATCTGACCAGTTCTCACTTGTCTCTTCACCTCAAGGTGGCGTCAGAACTCCCCAAGATGAACCAGGGCACCTACACCTCAGGACGGTTCCATCTCGGGGTCCCCCGGCTCATCATCATACGTGGACTCTTACTTTTACTTTGTACGATGCTGCCAGACTCAAACCTGGACTCATGGTCAAAGGAAGTTTAGTTCTGCCCCATGAAGAAAACACAGTATATACTCTGAAATATTTGAAATGACAGAGTTTAAAGAAAATGAAATCAGGTCTCATGCAAGCTGAAACCGGAGGTGTCCTGGCCGGGCCAAAGAGGCATAAAACAGCAGATTCTGAAATAGGACATGGTCTTACATGTATAGGTACGTGAAAACTTAGGAAAGCTGAACTGAGGAGGGCTCTAACCAAAAGTGAGCTCCCGTTCACCAATCAGAGGAGATGGCCCACATGCAGATATCAGCAGACCACACAAAATGTATTTTGTCATGTGACCAAACGCAGCTGGGCTTGTGCTACTGGCCCAGTCCAGGCCTGAACCTGAGTGTTCTGTGACGGTCTCACACCACAAAGGCACCGCTGACCGTTTTTTGCTGGCTAGGCCCAATTCTTGATTTGTAACTTTAACGGAAGTCTGCAGCTTGAGGAAATTGCTAAGAATTATAGGGAAGCCCCGGAAGAGCATCCAAGTCCAAGACATTCTGTGCCAAACCCAGGACACTTGGTGAAGAGAGAAGCTGATCAGGAAACTATCCTCAAAGCAGCCGTTTGGCCTAACTAATAGGGTAAGGCTGAAGGACTCTGGTTATTCACTGTAACAGGACCAATACACTAACACTGCCAGAAGCCATCGCACACAATCTGTGCGAAACAAATCCCTGTAGATGAGCGTGCCCAAGGTCTACAGGGGCAAAGACTGACTTTCCCTACCACGTCATCTCAAATGCGCTTGAAGTAAATCATGTCCTTTGGCCGACCAATGACCGAAAAACACCGGCTGGGATTCTTGAGCTGTGATTTTGAGGAGACAAAGGCCCACAGAAAACCCTGAACTTGAGACTCAAGATCTGAGGGACCCCAATGAGGGACCCACGGAGCCAGCTGTCCCCAGAGGCTACATTATTATGAGATCTATTTGCATCCCTCTCAAATTGAAGCTTAGTGGATTTGACTGCCTTGGTAAAGGAAAGAGTTAACAAGGGTGTGTGTGTGGGGGGGAGGCGTGGACCTGTTGCCTCTCATCCCTCTTTTCCTCAGTCTCTTTTCCTGTAAAATAAGGGCTAGGCTAGCTGACCCACACAGTCCTTTCCAGCTCTAAATCTATTATGAAGCAATCATTTCCAATCTTCTGTAAGATGACTTCTCAGGTCCTTTCCAGCTTGGCACCAAAGCTTCTCCAAGGGGCACGATTTCGTGAATTACTGCCTTTGAGACAGCAGGTATCTGCACCTCGAGGACCCTGCTGCCACTTACCTGGTGGGCCGTGGCTGTCAGGAACACAAGGGCCATTCCTGACTCCAGGACGCTCACTCCTCTTGGGAAGGGCAGTCTATAGCAGGCAGGTCTGAGGAGGAAAAATCATCAATGAATGGGGTTTGTCCAGCCATGAGGCTTCCTGATATGCTGGCTACCTATGCCCACATACCATAAGGTACTGTGCTAAGGCATTGAGAATACAGTCAATCAAACAATAAACATTTATTACATGCCTAACATGTGCCAGGCACTGTGCTAGTACAAACAGAGGCAAAAGATAGTGCCTGCCCTCAAAGAGCTTACAATCCAACTGGGGACAACAAACATGCACAAACTATACACAGGACAAATAGGAAATAATTCACAGAAGGAAGGTATTAGAATGAAGGGAGGGTAGCAAAGGCTTCCTGCAGAAGGTGAGATTTGAGAGGAGGCCAGGGAAGGCAGTAAGTGGAGATGTGGAGGGAGAATATTGCAGGCAGGGGACAGCCAGAGGGAATGCCTGGAGGAGAGACCAGCCAGGAGGCAGGTGCCAAGGACTGGAGAGTATGTGGTGGGGAGTAAAGGGTAGGAGGGGGCCAGGTTACAAAGGGCGATAGGGAGCCCCTGGGATCACTCTGGATGGACCAGAGTGGGGGGAGACCTGAGAAGGCAGACTCCCCTGCCCCCCCAGCAACTAATGCAACATTCTAGCCGTGAGGTAATAAGGGCCTGCACCAAGGTGGGGGCAGGGTCAGAGGAGAGAAGCAGACATGTTGGAGAGATGTTGTAGAGGTGAAAGTGACAGGCCTTGGCACCATATTGGTATGGGGGATGACAGTGAGGAAACCAGGATGACATGTAAATTGGGAGCCTAGGGGATTGGGAGGATGGTGTTATCCTCAATAAAAATAGAGAAGGCAGGAGGAGGGGAAGGTTTAGGGGGAAAGACAATGACTTCTGTTTTAGGCATGTTGAGTTTAAGATGTCTACTGGTCATCTAGTTCGAGAGGTCTAAAAAGCCATTAGAGATGTGAGATTAGGCACAGGTAGAGAGAGATGGGAACAGGAAAGGTAGATTTGAGAATCATTAACATAGGGATGTTAATTAAATTCATGGGAGCTGATAAGATGACTAAGTGAAGTAAGAAAAGAGAAGAGAGCCCAGGACAGACTCCTGAGGAACACCTAAAGTGGGAGGGCTCGATCTGCATGAGGATCCAGCAAAGGAGACAAGAGGAACAGTCAAGTAGATAGGAGGACAACCAGGAGAAAATGGTATCCTCAAAACCTAGGGAAGAGAGTATCAGGGTTAGAGGGCAGGGACGGTCTTTTGCCTCTTTTTGTAGCCCCAGTGCTTGGCATGGTGCCTGACACATAGCAGGTGCTTAATAAATGCTGACTGATTAACAACGTTAAAGAATGCAGAGGTCAAGAAGACTGAGGATTGAGAAAAGGCCACTGGTAACTGGTAACTTTGGAGAAAGCAGCTGCGTGGACTGATGAGGTTGGAAGCCTAAGTGTGAGGGGTTTAAGACAACGAGAGGAGAGACAGTGGAAGCATCTCGGCCTTTTTGGGGTTTATCTACAAAGGGCAGAAGAGACACAGGACAGTTATCAGGGATGGAAGGATCAAGGGGGCATTTTTTCTGTGAGGGAACAGAAAATAGTTCAGAATTCAAAGACAAAATAGAAACTGTCCCATCCCTCAAGAGCCTTAGACTAAGCTGGGAGATTTTCCATGCTGGAGAAAAGTGATACAGCACAAGGGAGTCAGAAGAGGTCTGGGCTCCAATCACAATTCGCGCCTAAGGGCATGAACTTAATTACAAGGGACCCAAGCTTCCTTAACTGGGAAATAAGACTACGAGCTCCACAACCAATCATCAAGCTGCATCCAACAGGCAGGATGATCCGGCTGGGGCTGCAAAGCAAGGCAAAGGCAGTCCTGGGGGCCAGCCACAGTCAGGAAGCCTGACTAGCCTCACAGGGGAGAGTAAGAGCAGACAAGCAGAAAGAGCACCAAGAAGGAGCAGGGTCATGAAAATTCAGAGGCGAGAAGACGTCAGAGGTGGCAAAGAAGAGACTGAGGGTAGTCTCACCAAGGGCAGTTCCACTTAAATGACAAAGCTGCAGTCCAAACTGCAGAGGCCTTCAGACCAGCGGACAGAAGGGAAGAAGGCTTTCTCAGAGTTTAGCCAGGAAGGGGAGAGCTATGGGACAACATCTAGCAGATCCAGTGGGATCCAGTGAGGGTTTCTCACAAATAAGATAGACATAGGCAAGCGCTGGCTGACAGGGAGATGCTGAAGATTAGTGAAAGAAAGAGAATGATGGAGGAAGGCAGTATGTCAGAGAAGACAGGAGGGGATGGGCTCAAAAGTGAATGCTGAAGAGTTTGGCCTTGGTCAGAAACTGGACTAAAAGAGGAGGAGGTGATCAATAATACTCTGTGAGATGAGAAGAGAAAGTTCTATGAGAGCAGGGAAGTGTGAGGTGAGGTAAGGGCTCAGTTGAGGGGATAGATGAGATAAGGCACCCGCCACACTGGGCAAACCACAGAGCACTACACAAGGTCAACTCGACACAGGCAGAGAAGTACAGAAAGAGCTCCAGGGGGAAGAACCCTGACCAAAGGGGTGCTGCCCCAAGCTGAGGCTTGAAGGAATATCAGAACTGGGAGAGGAATGCATTGCAGCAAGGGGGATGGACTTCACGAATGAAGAAAGGAGATCAGGAACCCCCAGGGCTAGCATGCCACGCCGTCTGGCCACATCACTGGCTTGTGTGACAAAGCTGGCTTTAGAGAGCGTTACTGCCCCCTGAGGAGTCTGCATTTTATCCTCCAGCCCAGTGGCCGTCCAACTTGTTAAATCACAAACCCCAGCAGGAATTTCTGAACCTGGACACAATGTGTGTTTTATTTGCTTCTTTACAAAAACTACTGTACTAGTTATAGACATTATAAAACCTAAGAAAAATCGAAATTTAGAGGAAATAATATGTGATCCCTGAGTAAATAGGGAGCCAATCGAGTTTATCAATTAATCAATATACATCTATTAAGTGCCTACTATGTGCCAGACACTCCTCAAGGACCCCACAATCTAATGGAAGACAAACACGCACACAATCACATACAAAGCAAACGATACGCAGGAGACACAGGAGAAAATTAACAGAAGGAAGGTACTGAATTAAGGGGGTTAGGGAAGGCTTCCTGCTGAAGGTGAGATCTCAGCTGGGATTTCGGGGAAGTCAGGGAGGCCTGAATGGAGGAGGATGAGTGTTCTAGGCAGGGGAGATGGCCAAAGAAAATGCCCAGAGATGGAGGGTCTCGTGGGTAGAACAGCCAGAAGGCCGATGACACTGGATCAAATGGTACCAGTAGGGGCCAGAGGTGTAACAAGACTGGAAATGGAAGCGGGCACTGGGCTCTGAATGCCAAACAGAGCATTTCACATTTGACCTTGGAAGCAGCATGGAGCTCTTGGAGTTTATGGAGTAGGAGGGTGACAAGATCAGCAGGGAGGGACCTAGTCAAACCTGAGCATTGTGAATGTCCCTTTGGTAGCTGGTGGACACTAGTGAAGTGGAGAAACAGGAGGGAAGGACCAAATCAGAGACCACTACAGGACTCCATGGGGCAAAGCCCTGAATGTGGCTGGTGGCTGTGAGTGGACAAGAGGGAAGAGGCGAAAGATGCCAAGGAGATGTCCGAGCCAAGATGCTGCAATTGGCTGAACTCCAGGGAGGAGAAGGGCCTGAAGACGCCCAGGGCTACAGAGGAATTGGGAAGGGTGTTTGTGAGCCCTGGCCCTGCCAGGTGCTCTCTCCCTATCCCTGTCCACCCACTGCAGCCACCAGGTGGTCTGAGGCCATGGGGGGAGGGAGAAATCTTTCCCAATGGTCCCTGTACAGCAAAAACCTTCCTCTCGCCCAAAAGGGGGGCTGCTGGGGGCTCAAACAGCATGGGAGGGTGCTGGGGGATAAGGGCAGGAGCTTGTATGGGAGACAACCCCCAGGAAGACCAGGGAGCTTCTCCCCTCCTTAGGTGACAGTTCACCTCGAGGTCAGGCCTCAGCCCTCACTTTAGGCTAGAACTGGAGGCCTCTGGAGGGCAGGGGGAAGTCAGACTGTGCTTTGTTCACTAAGATGGCCTGGGCACTTGTGTGGACCACTGTGCATTGGCATGAGGAGGTCAGGGCCATCCCAGGACCCCCGGAGGGAGGGGAGGAGGAAGTGGGGGAGAAAGAGAAGGAAGTGGGGGGTGAAGGAAATGGGAGGGGAGAAAAAAGGGGGGGGGAGGAAAGTGGGGAGAAGGAAGTGGTGGAGAGAGAGGGAAGGGGGAGAAGGAAGTGGGGGGGTGGAGGAAGGGAAGAAGGGGGAGAGAGAAGGAAAAGGGGGGAGGGGGAGAAGGAAGTGGGGAGGGAGAACAAAGCGAGGGAGGGGGGAAGGATGGGTCCCAAGCAGGAGGTGCGAGGAGACTGGAGTGGAGGGGTCGGCCCGCCCCTGGATGGGGGAGGGGGCAGCAAAGAATTGTCCGCAAGGCCCCCCCAAGGCTGGGGGTGGGGGAGGGGATGACAGAAAGAGAAACCGAGGCTGAAGTTCCGGGGCGGGGCGAGGGCGAGGTGAAGGGGAGGGGTCTAGGGAGGGGGCAGTGAGCGGGACCTCCGAGGTGGAGGTCTTGGGGCACGAGGCCCCTGAGGGTCCGGGCCGGCTCTCACTCACCCAGAGGACCCTCCTCAGAGGTGGCCTGGAAGGGTCAGGCAGCGGGACCTCAGGATGCGGAACAGCAAACGGAAGTGACGCAAGAGGCGCCCTCCACCCAGGCCGGCCCCTCGTCGGTAATGTCTCACGGGAAATGTAGTCCGGCGACCAGGGCGGCTTGTGCGCAGGCAGGGAAAAAAATCCTTTGGTCCCGCCCCAGGATCACGTGGACGTCCAGGCCCTGCCCCCCTCTGGAGGCAGCCACGCCCCCTGGCCAAGGTCTTCCTGACTTGGAGCTGGAGGCCCCCTGGCGGCGGCTTCCTGTCCTTCCTGACCTATAACCTAGGATTCCCGCTCCAAGAGGCTGGTGGGCCCTCAGTGAGCAGGCCCTGGGCTGGAAACACGCTGTTTGCCCTCTGTGGGGAGGGGGAAGGGAGCCAGGAGACAGCCGGGCTGGGCCGAAGTCAGGGGGCGCCAAGTTCAAATCCAGCCTCAGACCCAGATGACCTGAGCCGGGCACCTCACCACTGCCTGCCTCAGTTTCCCCCCGGAGTCATGAGGAGCAGATGAGAATCTTTCTAAAGCGCCAAGGCCCAGAGCGAGAGCTCAGCAAAGTTAGCTGTTATTATTTATTATTATTACTGCTATTGTCTTAAACCCGCGAAGCTCTAGGTGCAGTTGGACCTTATCGTGACTCAGTTTACCTCCAGAGTCCGTCTCTTGGGGGACAGAGGAGACTATCCAGTTTTTCTGGCAGCGAAGGAAGCTGGGATTCAGGGCACTCTCAGAGGCCTCCAGCAATGGCAGGATGGTGGGATCTACAAAGGGCTTCTCCACCCAAGGAGGACTGCCGCCTTCTCACCCTTTCCTCCCTTGCCCAGCCACCCTGGCTTGCCCGGGACACTGCCATCCGCCATGTTGCCATCGTGGCCCACGCTCTGTCCCTCCCCATCCTCCGCCTTCAAGTCTTCTCTCAGGCCCCGCGCTGGACACGCTTCCTGGTCCCTGCAGCTGCTGGGCAGGGGATAGATCTAACCTTGCGGTCCCCAGACCGTGGATCCAGAAGAGCCAGACCAAACCATGAACCTTCACCTTTTCAGTTATGTGTGGAGGCCATAGACCATAGCTCTAAGGAGGATGCTCAGGCCTCCCCAGAGGGCTCCGCCACCCACAGCACCTTTGCTTCAGCATGTGGTACCTGGCCGTTTGCATGGTTACAATCGCTAGACATTATATAGCAGCTTAAGGTTTGCAAAGCGCTTTACAGATATCTTATTTGATCCTTACAATGACCCTGGGAGACAGGTACTAGTATCCCCATTTTACAATCGAGGAAACTGAGGCAAAATTTCCTTCATAGTTTGTTAAAGTGTAGGCCTTCTGATGTTGATATTGCTTTACTTGTCTTTTGCTGTTATTCATATTTGCATGGGTTCCGTGGCCACGCACAAACATCTGGGACAAGTGCATTTAATGTGTCCTATGTGTCATTTAGACCCCCAGTTAACGAAGCAGCCTGTGGGTGATGCTTTATGCTGTTGTAGGGCTACTGCATATGTACGCCTCCTGTGAATGTCATTGGAGATAATCACTGCAGTGTTGGGTTAATCACTCTTGTTCTGTTAAGTGCTGGTGTTTATTTTCATGTTCTCTTGTCCCAAGTGTCAATGTAATTGATTTTACAAGGGACTGCAAGATCTCTGGTTCTGGGGAAGAGTGTTCTTGAGCGTTGGTGGAAGCGTCTGCCGGGTGGTGGAGAGGACATGCTTATTTTCTTGAGCTTCTGGAGAGCCATTGCTGAGAGCTCACACCCGCACCTACTGAGGGCAGAGGAAAGACTGAGAGAAGCTCTGATAATGTGAGGAAGGCTGTGAAGAGGCAGTGGGGGTCAGGCTGTCCATGCAGCCTCCACACACCGGTCTCCCCCGCATGGCCTTCCATAGAGCTGAGCCGCCACACAGGGCTTGTGCCAACTGAGAAAGCAGTCTCCAGGACCCCATCCCAGCCCTGTCAGGGACCACTCAGAGGAGCAATAGTCCCCGATGAACAGAGCTGACAAGGGCAGTTGCCAGGCACACGGTAGCAGAATCACAGTGGAGAGGTCAGCATAGTCCTCCAGAACCAGAGGGAGCACGAAGTGTGTCCTTCTGAACTTCCCAAAGGTGTAGATCCAAGATGGGGATTCCATTTCTCGTTTCCCATCCCTGTGAGGGACATGCAGTCATCTCAAGATTCTTGGAAGTTCATTTCATGTTTTTGATCACCTGGTTTCTAAAAGGTGGTGTTAAGACAGGACATTGAGAGCATGTATATGTTTTGCTTGCTCAAACATATCTGGCAAAGCAGGGCAATGCATGAGTATAACATATACCAGAGAGATAGAAACAAATGAGAGAGACAAGGGAGGAAGAGGGACAGGGGGAAGAAGGGAGGGAGAAAGGGAGAGAGAGAAAGAAGGGGAGAGCAGAAAGCCTTCTCAAACCCAGCCCTGTTTGGCCATCAGGCTGGTTTTACTCTCTTTCAATAAAGAACCCAGCACATTTGCTGAGTGACATCTGGAATGTGTCTGGCCAGTTCAGGGCTAATTTTTTGCTTAGAGCTGGAGTCTGCTTCTAGGGTTTGGGGGGGATGCTGAGCAGATGCCCTTACCTCAGGTGTTCACAGCCCAGAGCAGCCTGCTTGGGAAAGCTTTTCTTCTCTCTGAGGCAAGGTCTCTGGGGCCTAGGACAGGGCCTCACTCTTTTGCTCCTCAGCGGGCCCCTATTATGTCCCCAGTTTCTGGTTCAAAAGATAAGGATATTTTAGTCACTATTTTCATAATTCTTAATTGCTTTCCAAAATGGCTGTACATTTCACGGCTCCACCAGCAACAGTGTCCCTATCGTTCCACAACCCCTCCAACGTTGACTACTGCCATTTCTTGTCATCTTTGCCAATTTTCAGGGGGTGAGGTGAAACCTCGGGGTTTGGGTTTGCGTTCCTATTATGTGATTTGGAACACTGGGGAATAGCTATTAATCACACACACACACACACACATGCACACACATGCACACATACACACACACACACACACAGATTGTTTCTACATCTTGGATACCATCTTTGAACAGGGCAAACCAAGGACTGGGTTCCTCTTCTGTTTGTGGTCATCTTCTCCAAGGAGCTGCCAATAAAGTTCACCTGACGGCCCCAGGATCTCCTTATCTCTCACAAGGATGTCAGCAAGGCCAGGAACATCCCCGTCAGAGTCACTGTTTGCTTATCTGGGCTGAAAAAAAGAAACCCAGCAGAAGAGGCCTTATGAAACCGACTCACAAGGCTTGCCAGGATGAGCCCCTGCTCCCTTCACGGGGACACCCAGGGAGATGCAACCTACACCTGCGGGATGGTAAAGGAGAGAGTGCCGCGGGGTGGAGTCAACCTTTGAAGTCTGCTAAGTCCGTGGTTGTGCCTCAGGGGCCAAAGCGGCGGTTTCACCAGAGGGCCAAGTGTCATGCAGGTGGTCGGCAGGGAGGCAGGGTGGTGATGGCCCACTACACTCTGCCCGCAGGTAGATATCTGGGCTCCCTCGGCAAGTCAAGTGTGGGCCACTGGGGGCATCTGTCGATTTCCAAAGCCAGAAAATTTTGGGGGCAGACTCCGGTGTTGCACTTGCAAGACCCCCCCAGCCAGTGTCTTGCAGTAAGGAGTCACAAGCCCACATGACGCAGTTCTTAATGGCCTGCCAAATGCCATTTTAAAGGATCTCAAGTGGGCCATTCTGCTGAGATTAGACACCGCCAGTGAGTCAGTAAAAAAGCACTTATTAACAACGACAGGGAGCATGTATATGGTGCTTGGAGGTTTGCAGAGCACTTGACATTTTCTCCTTATCTGACCTTCACAACACCTCTAAGGTAGGTGCTGTTCTTATCGACATTTTACAGATGGAGAGACTGAGGCACACAATAGCTAAGTGGCCTGGGTCATGTGGCTAGCATCCAAGTTCTGCCAAGCTGCCTGCCATGTGCCAGGCACGGTGCTAAGTGCTGGGGACACAAAGGCAAAGACGGTCGGGCCACAGTCTCCCGGGCAAGAGAACCAGGGATAAACGAGAGCTCCCTTTCGAGGAGGGGGGTGGGAAGGTGCTGGGAGGAGCGGCTGTATCCGTGCCCTAAAGCCAAAGAGCCAAGACACAGATGAGGAGAGACTTCTGAGCAAGGGCAGCCAGCGAAAGCACCTCGGGTCGGGACCCGGAGGGTTGGATGGGAAGGAGTGAGGAGGCCAGCGCCCTTGGATCACGGACCACACGGGAGAAGGGAGGCAGCAAGGGGCCAGGTCAGCAAGAGACGATGTCGCCTGTGATCCTGCAGGTAACTGAGTGGAGGCTAGAGTGGGGGTGAACGAGGTGGACTGACCCGTCAGACTGCAGGAAGATCACTCTGATGGCTGACTGGAGGTGGAGGGGAGGGGGAAAGAGACCTGAGGTGGTGAGGGCACTGGCATCATGGCATTGCCGCAGGAGAGACTTCACAGAGCAGATCTGACGGGACTTGGCGGGAGACGGACGTGGGGGCAAGAATGAGGAGTTGAGGACGACACTCAGATTGGAAGCCTGGGTGACCAGCGGCATGGCGGTGCCTTCAACAGTAATGGGGAAGTGAGGAAGAGGGCAGGGTTTGGGGGAAAACACACGAATTCAGTTTTGGACACAGAGCACGTAAGATGTCTGTGGGACACCCAGCTCAAGACACCAAATACAGGCAGTTGAAGACGCAAGCCTGGAAGTTGGGGGATTTTTGTGAGGGCTCCTGTCTGTCACAGCTGGTAGGTCTGGAGATGAGGGGTAAAACTCCTAGAAGAGTTTATCATCAAAACAGAGTAGGTTCACAACACAGAAATAAACCAGCCTAACAGTATAGTGTTTGATAAAGCCAAAGGCATCAACTCCTGGATTGAGGGCTCACTATGTGACAAAAACCGAAAATCAGTCTGGCAGGAGCTGCATTTAGACCAAACTCTGACACCATATACTACAAGAATCTCTGGAGGGATGTAATATCTCAATATTAAAAGTCACATCACAAAGAATTCAGAGAAATGAAGGACCTCTTGCAGCTCTGGACTAGGGAAGAACTCTTGACCAAGCAAGAGAGTAAGAGTATCACAATGGAAAAAATGAATAATAATTGATTATATGAAACTAAAAAGCTTTTGCACAAATTCAGAGAACTCAGAAAAAAGTATCTGCAGCAGGTTTCTCTGATGAAGGTTTAATATCAGTCATACAAGGAAGTGATTAACATATATGAGAATAAAAAACCATTCCCCCACATATAAATGTTGAAAGGACAGGAGCAGACTAATCTCGAGGTTATCAACAAGGAAATAAACTAAGGGCCAGCACCTTGGCCTGCTCAGCTTGGCAAAGATGGCAGAAATGCTAAATGGCAACAGTTAGGAGAAGAGGCACACTGCTGCCACACGGTCAGAGCCACGAACTGGCCCAGCGTTTTGGGGTAGCTGTGTTACTGGGCCCCAAAAGTCATCACACTGTATGCTGACCCAGCAATACCATTGTTAGGTACGTACCTCAAAAGGATCAAAGAAGGAAAGGACTCAAATGCTCAAAAATATTTACAGCAGCAATTTTTTAAGTAGCAAAAACTGGAATAAAGTGGGTATCCATCAATTGGGGAAAAGCTGAACAAATTATGCCACATGAATGCCATAGTCTAAGAACTGTAGGCTACGAAATGATAAAAGGGATGGATCCAGAGAAATAGGGAAGAATTGGTATGAACCAATGTCACAATTTACCCACTGACAACACGGTAAAGGAAAAGTTATGAAATAACTGAAATCAGTGCTGCCGCCCAACATGACTCCAGACAGCCAGCGGTGAATCCCGCTGTCCACCTCTTGGCAGATTGGTGATAGATGAGAAAGCAAAGTGCACGTTACTGGAGCTGGGAAGTGCGTGTGCATTTGAAGCGCTGAACTAAATTCTCTGCTACACGAGAGGCTTTAACTTCTTGGATGAGCTGCAGTCCCTAACATCAAAGAAAAAGGAAAGCATCCAAAAACATTAGCCAAGAATAATGACAAGTTGTTCATTTTTGCAGGATGCCTCCCACATGGATCAAAGAGACTTAGAATCAACATGAGTTTTCCGATGTGGATCAAGACGTGGCGGTGACTAGAATCCTGCGTCCGATGCCATGGTGCGCTTTCTATCCCATGCGAGTTTTCTGATGTCCAGGGTGGTGGGTGTGCCAGTGGCAGGCCCTCCCGTGTTCCCGGCACCCTGAGGCTTCTCTCCGGGGTGAATCCTCCGATGGATGCGAAGCGATTCATGGCATTGGGAGCTTCTTACAGTTGTGGACTCTCTGATGTCGGACAAGCCGTTTATTTTTGCAGAACGTCCTGCTGAGTTCAACACATCGAAAGAGTCTCACTTCGGCGTGGAGTGTCCTATGTCGACCAAGGCCTGAGCTGAAGTAGAAGTCCTTCCCACATTTGTTGCACTCACACTGTGTGGCTGCAGGATTTCCACATTCAATATATCTGTGGGATTCCTCTCCAGTGTCAGTTCTGTGACAGGAAAAAACAGTTGAGTTGGGGGTTAGAGGGTTTCCCACATGCACTATTTCATAAGGTTCCTCTGTGGTACAGATTCTGTTTTTCATGAAGCGTCTTCCTTCATTCATCCAACCTTCTTTTGAGCAGATTACATTTGCAAAGTCCTGAAGAGAGTCTGATGCCTTCTCTGGCCCAGGTCTGGCCCTGCCACTCTCTTGCTCCAAAAGCTTCAGAGGCTTCCTATTGCCTCTCGGACAGATACAGACTCTTTTGTTTGGCATTCGAGGTCTTCATAGTATGGCTGGAGCTTCTCTCTCCCTCTAGGCTGACGACATCCCTACAGACTACCCTTGGGTCTCCTTCATGTCCCCATGTGCCACACTCCACAAGCATTAACCATGTAGCAGTCACTGTGCTCAGCTGTGGAGACGTGAAGACAAAAGTCCCCCCTTCCCACAGATACACACACACTCACACATGGCATATGGTAATTGAGTACAAGGTGACTTAGTAGGGAAAGAACCAATGAGTGGGATGCGGGTAAAGGGAAGGCCTCATGCCAGAGGGGGTTCTTGCACCAAACCCTCTTCCTGTGAGAGAGCTTCCCTGATTTCCTGCACCCTCGTAGTGCCTGGCACACAGTAGGCAACTAATAAAAGCTTGCTGATTGTCTGATTAAATGGTACATGTCTGAACACAAGGAACAGGAAAACCAACCTAGAAGGGAAGGGTTTGAAAGGGTTGGAAGGATGGGGGGATAGGAAAGCCCCCTGAAAAGCCAGGCTGGGGCTAATGAGCTCTAAGAAGCATCCAGTCCTCAGACCACTCCTGGATCTGACTCCATGTGAGACTCTGGACAGTGACCAATGAGCAGACAGACCTAGGACCCCAAGAACTGACCCATGTCAAACTGGACATTCTGGAGATCACAAAAGAGCCCGGGGTCAGAGACCCCCGGGAAGACTGGGCTGCACTGATGGGGGGAGATGAGCAGAACCCAGAGGGCCATGTGTATGAGAACAGCGACACTGTGGGAATGGACAATTCTTAAAGGCTTAAGAACAGGTCACCTCAATGACCAGCCAAGATTCCAGAGGGCCGAGGAGGAAGAAGGTCACCCACCTGCGGGCAGACCTTGACAAGGTCAGACCCAGCAGGAGTGCTCTGGACAGTGTGGGAGCGCTGGCGGCGGGGGACAGATTTTAAACTAGAGCGAGCTGGCATCAGGGTGTCATCGATGGGGCAGGTGCCTGAGAAGGGGGAGCGGCTGGGATCCAAGCCACTGGAACCCCCGGGCTCTGAGCTTTGGACAGCCGGTCATCCACGGCCACCACAGTCACTGCACCAGCTGCAAAGCCTGAGTGGATGACATAGCGGCATCAGGAGAGTGAGAGGCCAGCCTGAAGGTCAACGAATGGAGCCCGGGAGGGAGCGCTCAGTGGGGTGTGTGGAAAGACCCCCCGGGGCCTCTCCCTGCTCCACGTGGTCATCACACCGGGAGCCCAGGGGAGGGACAAGGAGGCTGAGGGCAGACCCACGCAGGGTCACGAGTGGAGTGGGGTCATCAGCCCCGGCAGAGAGTGTCGGAGCTGTGCCGGGGACTACCAAGTTGGAACTGAAGGGGGGGGCCACCCAGCCGGGACCCCCTTCCCTGGGTCAAGCTCAGACTCCTCATCCCCTGCTGGGAGGTGGGGAGGGCCCTAGGACTCCTTCTCCTGGGGCAGGGTCCAGGTAGGAGGGCAGATCTCCTTGGTCCCCCCATCCCCATCCCCATCCCCTGCTGGGAGGGGGGGAGGGCCCTGCGACAGGGCCCGGGTGGGGGGACAGACCAACTTGGGCCCCGCATCTCAATGCCCCGGTGGGAGGTGGGGGGGGCAGACCTCCTTGGCCCCACCCCCTCACCCAGGCAGGCCAGGTGCCCGAAGTTCTCCAGCATCACCTCTCAGTACAACTGCTTCTGGGGGCCCAGGAACCCCGAAGGGTCACCATGACGAAGGGGATGGGGGGAGGCGGCCCGGGCCCCCCCCCCGCCCCCGTCACCTGGTGAACCATGGTGGCCCTGGGGCTGGTTCCAGAGAGCTTGGGGGGATAGACCGGAACGGCCGGCAAAGCCTCATGGGAAATGTAGTGCTGTGGCCGGGGTGCGCATGCCCAGGAAGCTCTCAGCGGCCGTGGGCCAAAGGGGGGCTGACGTTACACTCTGCCGCCTCCCCCCCCCCCCCCCGTAGACTGGGTAGGGGGGCTCCCGGGTCTGGAGCAGGGAGGGACTGGTGGCAGCCAGCTTGGGCTCAAGCTGGTAGAGAGAGTACAGGAGACACTGTGACACTCGAAAACTTGGGCAAGTCCCCCCCCCCCCCCCCCCCCCGTCTCAGTGTGTTCCTTGAACCCTGCCAGGACAGTTCTACAGACGGGTTAGGGACAGTGACAGTGGGCCTCGCCCTCCAGCTCCACCCTCTCCAAGGGGCCTTTGCGGATCCTCCAGCGGCCCCAAGTAGTGAGTGAGATAGAGAGAAGAGAGAGAGAGAGAGAGAGAGAGAGAGAGAGAGAGAGAGAGAGAGAGAGAGAGAGTGTGTGTGTGTGTGTGTGTGTGTGTGTGTGTGTGTGTGTGTGGTGGGGGATGAATGACAGGGCCGCCTTGAGTGCCGGGGTAAGGGTGCTTATGCTGGCCACACCTTGGAAATACCTGGAAGGAGGCCAGCCTTTGTGACTCCTTGAGAGCCCCCTTTCCCTGGGCCATTCTAATGTCACCATCGGACAGGCCAAAAACCAGCCAGGGGTTGGGGCACGTGGACAACTTAGGGGCTCAGACACCAGGAATTTGGAGGTCTTCATTTTATATGTATGTATGTGTATCTATATCTATATCTATATATATCTATCTATCTATATATAGTATGTATGTATGTACATATGTATGTATGTATGTATGTATGTATGTATGTATGGTTTCCCCAAAAAAACTCTCCACAGTACCATAATCAGGTTTTATAATTAAATATAACAACATGTAAATGGAAAACAACCATTTAAAATCCCAGCCTGCATAACCATCAACGTTCAGCTACACAGGTAAAATCAAAACATATAAGTACCCAGACAGTATTTAGAGTTGTTCTCTTTTAAAGGGGCAACAACCTTAAGAAGACAGTTCCCAAACCTCCCCACTCATGTCCCCCTCTGCTCACTTCCCCTCCCACCAGCGCTCACACTTGCTGCCCTTCCCCACGTGCATTTTTCCCTTCCAGGGAAGCCTCCACACTTTTGTGCAGAGACTCAGCCACACAGGCTGCTCCCTCCCCTCATGCAATACATGGGCTGTTTTCAGTTTCTCATAATTCCAGAGCACTACACTGGCAGCCTTAGGTTAATTTGGAACGGGAAAGTCATTAAACTCATATGGCATAGAACATGTCACTGGCTGTTTAACCATTATAAATTCTTTTGATTAGCATAAAGCATACCTGGGAAAAGTCCCTAAGTAAATGGCCCCTCATTTAGGCCAGAAGATTGAAGAAATATACCCTAAAACGGCCTGAGAACATGGTGTTTTATCTGTGGGTTAGTAGAAGGGTAAACGGAGATGATTTGGTGGTGGGGGCAATTTTCCATGGAGTCAATAAGAGTTGGTGGTACAGGGAGCCAGCGACCCATTTATTTATCCATAAATCTAGGGAGAATCTGCCCTAGAAAACCAGACATTAAGTGGCATATTATCAAGGTATAGGTGAAACCTTTTTGGTAGGTAACACAGTTCCATAAACATTCATTAAGACCAGCTCCATAGAGAGGTAGTGTGATGGCTAGAGAGCCGTCTGTCAAGCCAGGTAGGCCTGGATTTGAGTCCTGCGTTGGACAAACGCAGCCCTAGGGAACCTGGTCAAGTGCCGGGACCTCTCAGTGCTTGGGGAAACTTCCTATAAGACTCCAGGGTGCAGAGAAGAACCCAACCTGCACAAAGGAGGGGGTTTCCTTGCCCTCTTAACCCCCAGGCCCTGTGCCCTGGCTTGTATCAAGCTCTCTGCCAAGTGCCAAAGAGAGAGAAATCTTAATTAAGACACAATCCCTGCTTTTATAGAGCTTAGGATCTCAGAGGTAGAGTTTTTAAAAAATAGATTTTATTGATATAGTTTTTACATTGTCTGCATTTCCCACTCTATTCCTCCCATCACATTCTGCTCCAGCACGTATCAGAAAGTCTCCGGCCTTACGACACAGTATTTCAGAGCCACACCCTCGAACTTCTGCAGAGGCGTTGGGGAGCCGTCTTCTCATCTCTGCTCTTTGGGGCCAGGTAGAGTCCTTTCCAATTCACAGCATTCCATTGGGATGGCTTTCCAGTTGTTCTTCCCATTTTAATGTGGGAATCATGGCCATGGTTTTCTTGGCTCCAACTCAGTTCATGGAGAGCTTTCCAGGGTCCTGTATTCATCACGGGTGTTGTTTCTTACAGGATGTAAGATTCCATTATGTTCTCTTGCCAGTTTGTATAGCCATTCCCCAGTGGATAGACACCTACTTTGTTTTCAGTTCTTTGTTACCATGAAAAGTGCTGCTATAAGTATTTTTGTACGTCTGTCTGTCACTGACTGCCTCGGGTTACAGGCCTAGCAGCAAAATCTCAGAGTCAAAGGGTGTGGTCATTTTAGTCACGATATGATTCCAGATTGCTTTCCACTATGGTTGCACTGATTCACCACTTCACCAACAGTGCATCAGTGTGACCATCTTTCCACCAACTCTCCAGCAACAATTATTCCCACCTTTTGTCATCTTTGCCAATTTGCTGGGTGTGAGCTAAAGCTTCAGGGCTGTTGTGATTTGTATTTCTCTTATAATTAGTGATTTGGGGTATTCTTTCATATGGACATTAAAAATCTGCAACTCTCCGCAGAAATGCTTGTTCACATCCTTTGATCATTTAGGTAGGTATAACTCTAATACAAAAGTACCAAATGCTGTGTAAGGTATGAGTTGGGTAAAAGGCTGTTAGTTGACAGGGGAATTAAGGAAGATTTAAAGGATGTTGCAAAATCAGAGTTTAGCCTCAAAGGAGTTGCAGGAATCCAGCAGGTAGAGACAGAAAGAGAACATCCTGGAATACGTGGAGAGTATGAGACACGGCTAGAAGGCGGACTTGACAGCCACCCGGCGGGACCAGATAGCTGCCTGGGACACACACTGCAAACTCATTTCCTGGTCTATAATGTGGCAATAATGGCCACAGTGGGATCATATGCACAAGGAAGGCCATTGGTGTGATCTCTGGCAGTCAGTGAACAAGCATCAGTGAAGCGCCCCCTGTGGGCCCTGCGCTCCAGAAGCTCCCTAACAGAGACAACACGCAAACCCTCTACCTACGGGACAGACGGGAGGCACTCGCATTTCGGGCCTGGAAAAGGCTTCCTGGGGCACTTCTGTTCTCCCCGGGCTTTCAGAAGTCCCCAGCGGGCTCAGCAATCACATTGGCCAGTGCTTTCAGGAGCCAAGGCTGTAGTCCAGCTGGGTCAGTGTTCTGAACTCAAAGGCAACAAGGTGCTCTTGTTCCATCCTTCCCCATCTTGGTTACGGCTCCGTTTTCAGGAAGGCCACCCTCCTCAGCAGAGGTCAGGGCCCTGAGCAGCCCTGCCTTCTCTCTGGCCTCAGCTCTCGTCATCACCCCTGCCCTCCCCAAGCTCAGGGCCAGTGCCTCCTCTCAGCCTTCTTTTGTCCTTCACTTCTCGCTTGTTCATTCAGAGTTTCAGCACTGAACGCAAGTCTGACGGGTCACATCACACTCCTACACAAAGCCTTATGGCTCAGTTACCATCCATGCCAGACTCCATGCCAAGGCCGGCAGGCAGGAAACAAGCATTTATTAAGCACCTACTCTGTGCCTGGCACTGTGCAAAGCGCTTTCCAAATACTTTCTCATTTTAATAATCACGACCACCCCAGGAGGTAGGAGCTGTTGTTTTTACAGTTGAGGAAACTGAGGCAGTCAGACTTAAGCCACTTTCCCTAGGTCGCACAGATCTAGGTGTGTGAGGCTGACTGAAACTCGGGTCCTCCTGGGACAGTGCTGGACCTGCCGGCAGGAAGACCAGGGTTTGAAGCCTGCCTCAGTTTCCTCTACTATAAAATGGAGACACCTACTTCACAGGGCTGCAGTGAAGCTCGGCGAGGCACTTTCAAAAGAGCAAAGTGCTAACAGTACAGAGTAGCTGCTGGCAGAATGATGTCCCTAGGAGACATCTCTACACATCCAGGCACAGCAGTCTCTCTCTCTCTCTTTCCCAGTTTGTCCTGTGTCCTCCATTGCTACTGTCCCAAACGTCCCCACTCCTTGGGAGGGCATCACCGCTTGTGCAGGCTGCCAGGTTCTTGAGCTCAGCGTACCATCCTCAATTCTCCCCACTCACCCACCACTGCCTCAGCCCTCACCTCCTCTCTCCTGGATGATGACAATCCTTGCCTGAAATGTCCTTCCTCCCTGCTGCCCTGACCACATCACGCCCCTGCTTGGCCTCTAGGTTCAAAGACAAACCCTTTTATTTGGCTTTTAAAGCCCTTCCCCACCTCTTTCTCTCATTGCTGCTTGACGTCCTCCCCGGTTTCTCTACGGCCCCCTTACAGACGCCTTCCCTTCCCTCAGGAGTGGCTCGAGCACCACCAGGTGCCCTCCCAGTGTACCTGCAGCTAGTGCTTTGTGGTTATTTTTAAATACTCGTAGGGTGCTGAGGATGGCAGCTCTTTGTGAATGTGGCTTCGTTTTTTGTCTTTGTATCCCCAGGGCCTAGAACGGGTCCTGGACGTGCTGCGTGCCTTGTAAGATGCTGTCATTGGTGATATTTGTGCTGCTACCAGTCCTTGCTTCTCCTGCACATTTCTGCTTGGCGAATTCCCTGTGTCCTGTGTTGGCCTCTTCAAACAAAGAGCATTTTCTTTCTGCATCTTGGGCACCTCTTCTCCTGTAGAGTTTTAATCCTAGAAATGTCTGTCCCTACTACCACCTCCTTGCAGTCATGCAGGCTCACAATTTCTCCTCCTCAGCTCTTTTTTCTCCTACACTCCCAACATCCCAGCAGTCACATGGTCACCACGTGATGTGGGCCTCACTACCTCCCCACCTCTCTCACTACCACTGCCACAGCTTCCCCATCACACTCTGTCTGCATCGAGTCTCCGTCCTCCCCACAAAGAGAGCTCACCTTCCTCAAACCAAGATTTTGACCATGTCTGTGGCCAGAATGTCTCCTGTCTAACCCCTAACTGACTGCCTCCAGCCAATCTTTCCAGGCACAGCACATCGCCTCTCCTCAGGACAGACTCCAAAAGGGCTTTCTTGTGGTCCCATCTCTCGGGTCTGTGTCCTCCCCCACCCCCTCTACCAGGAATCCCCAGCTCGCTTCAAAGCCCTGTCCAAATGCTGCCTCTCTGCCCACACTTGGCTCTGCAGAGATTTATTTTAGACTCACTCATTGGTGGTAAGAACTGGGCATGTTTTGCTTTGGTCTCTATGTCCCTTGTACTTAGCCCCACCCTAGAACACATTGGGCAGGTAATAAACGCTTGTTGAATGGATGGAAGATGGACTAGAGGGGGAAGAAAGTGGATGAGGGAAGACCCTGAAATAGGCAGGTGAGTTAAGAATAAAAGCCCAGTAGCAGCAGGGAGAGAGAAGGAGAGTGACAGAAGAGAGAACATGAAGGGAAAATCCATAGGCCGTGGTAATAGATTAGATACTAGTGGCAAGGGACAAAGAGGAATTTAAAATGGCACCAAGAAAAGATTAGACAAGGAAGAATCAGACACAAATGCATTCAATTTGATTCCTGAGAAGTGGAACATGAATAAACAAGAACAAATTACTTGGGGGGAAAACCTCCCTGTGTGAAAAAGAATTGCTGGGAAAAATAAGAAAGCAGTTTGGCAGAAATGAGCTCTAGATCAACATCTTACACCACACACCAAAACCAACTCAAAGTGGATCTGCCACCCAAATATCCAAACTCACACCATACAAGATTCAGAACAGAGTGAGATCAGGTAGCTGCCCCAGCTACGGCTAACTGAGGAGGCGAATCTTTAGCCAAACATCATCAAGCATCTCTAGTAAGGGTCTGATGTCCAAAACACCCTCCTTTCTACTCCACTCCACTCGGGCCAGGAAGGGTCAGATGTGACCAGCCGACAACCAACCACAAGCCCAAAACACATGGGGAGCTGACGAAAACACAAAACCAAGAGCCATTCCCCCCTCGATGTGGTGAAATGACGGGGACCGACCCTACGAAAGACCGTGTCAAATCACGAGTGCCAATCAAGCCAACACTCCAGTTCAACTAGGAAACTGGTAAGGAGGATGGACAGGCACGCTAACCCACGGTCAGGGCGGCTAGTGACAGGCCCGACCATTCTAGAAAGCCATTTGGAAGTAAGCTAGCGCAAGCAGCAGTTACTGGAATCGTCCATCCCCTTGACTCAGAGATCCCACGGCGAAGGAAGTCAAAGAGAAAAAAAAAGCTCCCATGTGTACCAAAAGGTTTATTGACACTTTTTGTAGTAGCAAAGAATTGGAAACAAAACCCCCATTAATCAGAGGAATGGCTAAACAAAGAATACTACTGCACCGAAACAATAATAAACATGAAGAATTCAGAGAAGTATGAGGTGGATGAAATAATCGGACACAAAGTGAATAGAACAACAACAAAAAAAGAGCACAGTGATCACAACAATGTAAACAGAAGGGAACAAGGCACCCCCAGAAATCAACACTGAAATCTGCACAACTAGATGACCAAGCTTGGTCCCAAAGAAGAGAGATGTGTCTCCTTCCACCTCTGTGGAGGTAACAGACTATGGGAACGGACTCTGCATACTGTCACATGAACTCGTTTTGCTGCAAGGGAAGGCTCTCCAGAGCAGGAGGCAGGGGAGAGATGTATTTAGGAATGAAGGTATTACAGCAGCAATTATTAATTTAAAAATTTAAAAATAAAAACAACAAAGTTTTCAAACATAGGACAGCATGAATCGGGATACCAGTGACAGGAAATCAAACAAAAGCCATGAATGATTCTGATTTTGTGTGTGTGTGTGTGTGTGTGTGTGTGTGTGTGTGGTCACTTCCTAACGATGACACGGAAGCCTTGGGATTGAATGAAATTCCAAAACCTTGGGGGATGGCAAAAGGAGGAATCTGCAAAGGAGAGAGAAGTGACGGATGCTGTGAGCAGAAGGAGAAGAGAGAATCTAAGACAAAAAGAGCATGGCCAAAGGAGACGAAAGATGAAGACCAGGGAAACAGCCCTTGGGACAGACAATTCAGAGGGCACTTTTAACATGATACAGAAGATTCAGTGCAGGTCTTGGGAGAAAACAGATTTCGGGGAGTTCAGAATACACAGGGTGACATCAGCAACTTTTACAAGAAGTGTGGCAATGAGACAGGCCTGCTGTCCAATGGGAGATGGAGGGCTGGAAGGCCACCCTTTCATTCCTTTGTTTTTGAAGTCCCTGTAGGCCAATGGGATGAGACTGGAAAAAGACATTAAAGGTTCATGAAAGCCGGGAGTGTGTTAGGGTCAGGTCCTGGTGAAACTGGGCAGGAAGGATGGATCAAAGGCTTGAGCAAGCTCCTTAGACAGAAGGGAGAAGACTTGAAGACCTGAGAATTTTCAAAAGCGAAGTGGAAAGAGTGCCTCTCAGATCACCAGCTCTTTTCTGGGGATCTGGGTAATCCGAGCCTAGGGCAGAGAGGGCAGGGAAATGAGAGAAGAAAAGGTTTGGAAAAACCAAGGCCTCAGACTAGGATGAATGTATGCTTCATCTATGGGCTGCATTTTGGTTGAAATCTAATTCTCAATGAAGTGTACCCCCTGAAATCTGGCTTACATTCATTGCATTCATAAGGTTTTGCCTTGCAAGGCGCCTCTGCAGGATGGATCGTGACCGTCAGCAGCCATGGGCTCTCCCCACCGCCCTCACTCAGAGTTTGTTTCCAGTGTGCACGACCTGATGTCGGCTGAGGTGTGTGCTCCGGCGGAAGGCCCTCCCGCAGTGATGGCATTCGTAAGGTTTTTCTCCCGTGTGAATTCGGTGATGGGAAATGAGAGAGGAAATGTGATTGAAGGTTTTCCCACAGTCATTGCACTCGTATGGTCTTTCACCTGTGTGAATTCTGGAGTGGAACGTGAGTGAAGAGCTGTGGTAGAAGGCCTTGCCGCAGATGCTGCACTCATAGGGCTTCTCTCCGGTGTGAATCCTGTAATGGGAGGTAAGGGAAGAAAAGTGGTTGAAGGCCTTGCCACATTCATTACATTCATAGGGTCTCTCTCCAGTGTGAATCCTGTGATGGGAAGTAAGGGAAGAGCTGTGGTTGAAGGCCTTGCCGCATTCATGACACTTATAAGGTTTCTCTCCGGTGTGAATCCTCTGGTGTCGCGTCAGCTGCGCGCTCTGGCGGAAGGCCCTTCCACACTCGCTGCACTCGTAAGGTTTCTCCCCGGTGTGAATGGTCTGGTGCTCGATGAGGTGCGTGCTCCGGCAGAAGGCCTTCCCGCACTCATTACACTCATACGGCCTCTCTCCTGTGTGCGTCCTCTGATGGGAGTTGAGAGAGGAGACATGGTGGAAGGCCCTCCCGCACTCAGGACACTCATACGGCCTCTCTTCGGTACGAGGCCTCTGACTTGGGAATTTCTCTCTCGTGTGAACAGTCTGGTGGAAGGCCTTCCCAAGCTCATGACACCCACAAGGTTCCTCTTCGGGATGCCTTTGCTGATACTCAGAAAGACCTGAAGTGCAACTGAAGGAGTTTCCACATTCCTTCTGCTTGGAAAGTATCTTCTTGGGGCAGATTCCACCACCTTTACTGAGGTCTGAACACAGGCTGAGAGTCCTTCTGTGTATATCACATTTATAGAGAGTCTCGACCACGGAGACCTGCTGCTGGGGAAGCAGGGCAGACTCAGTTCTGAAGCTGTCACCAGACCTCCTGCATTCCTCCTCGAGCTCTTCCCTGGGAGGCATCCTCTGGGGGGCTCTCGTCTGCCTGATCTGCTCCATCTCTCCTCCAGCACCCCTTCCCCAGTCCTCTCCTATGACAGAAACATGAGGACCGTGGCCTGGGAGTTGCCCCGTGGCAGGGTCCAGCTTTGGAGTGGGCTCCTTGGTTCCTGGCCCAGTTTCAGAATCTGAAACAAAGAAAAATATGTCAGTATCCCCTCCTCCCTTCGCTGTATTTAGCCCTGTCTTCTGCCTCCCCTCTCAAGAAAAATGACGGTCAGACTTAGTAACAGAGTGAACAATCATGCTTCCTTAGGTCTCTGAAGGCACTTATAGCACATAAAGACCTTCCATGCTCACCCTCACAACTTTCAAAGGTAGCTGCTCAGCTATTACATTTTCCAAATGAGGAAACTGGGGGCTCAATGTAAGTTATGACTTGCTTAAGGTCCCCACTGGTAAAGGGTCATAATGGGTGGAGTCAGGAATGCCTGGGTTCGAATCCTTCCTCAGGTACAAATTACCTGGGTGTCTGTGGGCAAGGACCTCAGCCTCTTCTCAGCTGTAGTCCCCTCCTGCTGAGATGGGGATAATTAACAGGGTCCACCTCCCAGGGCTGTTGAAAGGATCAGACGGGTGCTACATAAATGTGACCAATGAGTATTATTATTTTATAGCAATAATGACGTCGTGGTTGTCACCACCACTGCTGCCGCCATTCAGCATTCCCAAAGCTGGGACCAGACCCATGGTCTTCCGATTCCCAGGCCACACAGCCCTTTCTCCTGTACCCCAATGGCTCTTGAAAAGGGAGAATCCCTCCTCTGGGATGTTCCAGCAGAATGGAGGCCCAGAGAGGAAACTCAAGGGGCCACCTTCATTTCAACATCAACAACAACTACTCCGATAATCTGACTAGCCCCAAATCAGGTCACTTCTCAGACAGAGTTCTACAATGGAAGAGATAGAAGGCCCCTCTGAGGACGGTAAGAAAACAGAAGCAAAGAGGGGTCCTCAGACGTGCCCAGGATCACTAGCAGAGGCAGCACTTGAACCTGGATCTCCCAACTTCCACCCCAGTGGTCTTGTGGCCACACCACGTTGCCCTCCCCCCCATGGAGAAACTCATTTAGAGAGTGAGTGGACAGTCACCAAGGAGGTCCCTCATTCCTCAGCCTTTGGTAATCTGGCTTCCAGCCTCTCCATTCAGCTGAGATTCCACTCTCTCCTGTCTTTCCCCCCTCTCCTCTTCTCTCCCCTCATCTTTCTCCCCCTCCTTTCCCTCTCTCTTTTCGCACCTAACTGTTGCTTCTCTGTGGATGCTGGGAGTCCCCCTAGACTTAGCCCTGGCTACTTTTCGCTTTCTACATCATCTCTCAGTTATTTCATCAGCCAGCCTGACTGTGCCCCTCTGTGCTTGACTACGTCCCCCTCTGTCACAGGCCTGCACCCCGCTGGCTGGCCATGGCCATTGTAGCCTTCAGACCCGGGACCACACCAACACTGTTCCCTTCCCTGCTGCTGCCCCCTCCCCAAGCTATGGCTCTTCCAGTTTGCCCATCTCAGGCGCTCTCGGTCCAGCCTGGACGTCCCCTGCAGCTCCAGCCTCCTCCCAGGCGCTCTCGGTCCAGCCTGGACGTCCCCCGCGGCTCCGGCCTCCTCCTGAGAGCTCGCTGTGCCCTCAGCTGCCCAGCCTTTGCTTTGTTCTCTCATGCTCTTCTCTCCTCAGTTTCCTCTCCTCTTGGCAAGGGTGCCTCAGATTATCTGTAGGTTCTTTCTCTTGGAGAGGTCATCAGCTCCCACGGGTTCAGGTACCATCTTGATGCAGATGATTCAGATTTGTAGAGCACAGAAGCACTGATCAGAATGCCGGACTCGGGACCAGGAAGATCCAGGTTCAAATCCTGCTTCTGATACTGGCTCATATAAGCACCAGCAAGTGACAGAACTGCTGTGCCTCAGTCTCCTCATCTGTAAAATGAGGGACTGGACCAGACAGCCTGCTCTCTAGTATCTCTTCTCAGCCTCGGTGACGTAGATCATTGCCTGCCTTCTGCGTTATCAACGGTCACTTCTGGATATCCAACAGGCCCAAGACTGAAACCAGTGTCTATCCCTTAAATCTGTCTATGTGGGCCATCCTCTCAGTGCCTCAGACTCATATCCTCAAAGTCACGGGGCAGCTGGGTGGTGCAGTGGGTAGAGCACCGGCCCTGGAGTCAGAGGACCTGAGTTCAAATCTGCCCTCAGACACCTACTAGCTGGGTGACCCTGGGCAAGTCACTTAATCCTGATCGCCTCCAACCCCCCCCCAACATAAAAACTTCCCTTTTCCACATCCCCACTATCCAATTCTACCAGCATCACTTCTCACAGACGTCTCCTCTTTTCCACTGATGTAATCAACACCCTAGTGGGACTTCTTAGTGACCTCCACCACTAGGATGGCTTCTCTGCCCCCCCCACGCTGCTGGGCCCTGAACTCCATACTCCGTGGCTCACTTCTACACATTCAGAGAAGTCATTCTCTGAACCCCAATCTGCACTGGTGGGCCGGGTCCCCATAGGACAGCTGGCTCCTTGTCTCCTCAGGACTCTGTGGGTAACCCCGAGATGTTTTTCCCCGAATTCATGAGCCCTGATTGGTGTACTCCCCCCTCAATTGATTATTAGTTGATAAAAATTAAGCTGCTAGGTTTAACCAGCTTTTAGGAGAGAGTATTTACGAAGGTGATGCGGTATAAAACATTATGCCAAACAAAGCGGGCACCGTCCCATAAAAGCACTCAGAATCCAGAAGAAAACAGCGGGTTGTGTGGCCAAGCTCTTTTCTGCCCTTAGCGGAGCCCTGGAATGGTCCTTTCTGGGCAGGGGTCCTCATTAGCGCCCAATGCAGGCACTACTCTCAGCTATTCCAAGGACACTGCTGAGACGGCTGCAGGAGTCCAAACTCTTCTATTTGTTCCAAGTTAACAAGGTTAACCTTGGGTTAAGGGGGAAAGGGGCAGAGCAGGTAGCTGGAGGTTTTCCTTCTCTGCCTTCAAGTGAATCTCCCTCAGGGGCTCCGCTGGACATCTCTCTCCTCTGAGATGGCCGGCCTCTCAAATGCCCTGATTCTGAACTCACTGCTATATTATCTTCCCCCCACAAGGAGTGCCCGAGTCTCTTGTGCCGATCCCAATAAACTTCCTGGGTAGAGTCATTTCATTTCATCTGATGGCTTTCATTCATGGGCAACTAGGTGGCGCCATAGTGCATAGAGCCCCGGGCCTTCCCGAGTTCAAATCTGGCCTGATACTTAACTGGCTTACTAGTGACCCTGGGCAAGTCATTTGACCCTGTTTGCATTAGTTTCCTCATTGTTAAAATGAGGTGGAGAAGGAAATGGCCAACCACTCCAGTATCTTTGCCAAGAAAACCCCAAATGGGGTCTCAAAGAGCTGGACATGACTGAAAAACAACTCAGTAAAAATGGTTTTCATCCGTTCCAAAATGACTAAGGATTTCTATGCACCTCGTTTAACACCTTTGATTGATCAAGTCAATAAAAGTTTGATCCCCTGTTAAAAGTGTCGCATTTTGTCAGCTGCTCTAAGTGGGGCGTGGTTACTGATTAGTTCCACTGATGCCCCCTCAACTCTTTAAATCTGAAACGCATCACCTTGGACTTCTCAGATGCTGGACCCTAGGTCCAGCCCCAATATGAATCGATATCTGGCCTTAACCAATCGATGCTAGCTCCTGGCTCCTCCTTCCTGGCTTTGAAACAAGAGAAACTCTGAGCTGTAGAGGGCCCCCGTGACCACAAGCACATGTCCTGCCTAGGCATCCCATGTCTGGGATAAGACCACCCTATTTCTGTGTCTTCTTTCCTCTGATACTTAAAAGGAAGCCAGGTGTTCCAGTAGATAAGACAATGGGTCTGGAGTCAGGAGGACCTGAGTTCAAATCTAGCCTCAATGCTGCCTGCCTCAGTTTCCTCGAATGTAAAATGGGGATCATAAGAGCATCTCCCTCACAGGGTTGTTGTGAGGATCAAATGATAATGTTTGTAAAGTGCTTAGCACAGGGCCTGGCATATAGTGGGTAGGTCAAAACTGCTCCTTCCCTTCCCTGTCACAGCCTGAAAAGGGTGGAGGCCTTTGGTCTGAGAGGCTGCATCTCCCAATGTCAAGAAAGGCAGCAGCAGGGGAAACCCCCCATCTGTGCCTTCAATCACTGCCATAGGGGTACCTGAGCATCCAGGGAGGTGCTGGCCTCAGAGAGAAGCCAGGGAAAAGGAAATTTAGATTGGCATTTGGGCTCAGCAGGGTGAAATGTGAAAAGACTCCAACAGCTTTCCAAAAGCTGTTTAATATCCAATAAGGTTCGGACACTAGCCTCCCAAATGAACTGCTTAATTCTGTTCTGATCATCCTGTAATATACAGGGTATAATGTGTGTGTGTGTGTGTGTGTATGTGCGTGCACACGTGCACATTCAGCATTTCCTTCTCTGAGTGGGAATAAAGAATCTCTTCCATACGACTGTCTCCCTAGACTACGGACAAAAGTAACTCTTTTTTTTCTGCCTTTTTGGCTAGGCAGTGGGGTTAAGTGACTTGCCCAGGGTCACACAGCTAGTAACTGTCAAGTGTCTGAGGTCAGATTTGAACTCGGGTCCTCCTGACTCCAAGGCCAGAGCTCGATCCACTGCGCCACCTAGCTGCCCCCACCAAAAGTAACTCTTCAGGAAACAGTAGGCCAAGGAAGGGAGGGACTGAGCCCAGTCCCCTACAAATGACCTTGGCACACAACTACAGGGCTGGCGACAAAGCGGAAGAGGGTGCCCCGAGCTCCTCAGAGTGCCGATGAGGCTGCTTCTAGTCACTGTGTGAGATGAAAACCACCCACTGAACAAACCAGACTAGACAGAGAGGCAACAGAGGCCTCTATTAGTACAGACACTACAGACTAATGAACCAGGACCCAGAACCGAATACAAAGAGAGGAGGGGCAAGGGACAAAAGGTCAAAGGGCAGGAGCAGGCGGTTTTTAGACAAAGCAGCCAAAGCTGTCTAGGTGGAATGGAAAACGCTCCCAATCACCAGTGATTAGAGAAATGCAAATCAAAACAACCCTGAGCTACTATCACACACCTACCAGACTGGCCCACAGGACAGATGAGGAACATGCTGGGAAGACGCGGGAAAACTAGAACACTACCGCATTGCCGGTAGAGTTGTGAGCTGATCCAACCATTCTGGAGAGCCCTTTGGAACTCTGCCCAAAGGGCTACAAAACCACGCATATCCTTTGGCCAAGCAATATCACTACTAGGTCTGCATCCCAAAGAGATGATAAACAAAAAGGAAAAGGACCTATGTGTACAAAACTATTTATAGCAGCCCTTGGAAACTGAAGGGATGTCCATCAATTAGAGAATGGCTGAACAAACTGTATATAATTGTGGTGGAATACTATCATGCTATAAGAAACAATGAGCATGGGGCAGCTAGGTGGTGCAGTGGATAGAGCACAGGCCCTAGAGGACCTGAGTTCAAATTTGGCCTCAGACACTTGACGCTTACTCACTGTGTGACCCTGGGCAAGTCACTTAACCCCAATTGCTTCGCCAAAAAAAAAAAAGTAAAGAAAAGAAAAGAAAAAAGAAATAACGAGAAGGATGCTCTCAGAAAATCCTAGAAAAACCTACAAGAATTGAAACAAAATGCAATGAGCAGAACCAGGAGAACATTGTATACAGTAACAGCAACATTATGTGATGATCTGCTGTGAATGACTTAGCTCTTCTCAGCAACACAATGATCCAAGACAGTTCGGAAAGACTTAGGATGAAAAGGTGCTGGCCAGCTCCAGAGAAAGAATCGGTAGAGCTGGAAGGAAGATCAAAGATACTTTTTCTTTACTTTCTTTCTTTATTTACTGGTCTATGTTTTCTTTCACATATGAATTACATGGAAACGTATTTTGCACAACTATACATGTATTATAAACTATGTCAAACTGCTTGCCTTCTCAATGACGGGGGAGTGGATTTCAAACCCTAATGGCACTTCAATGAAATCACAAAGCCAGACCAATAAAAACAAATGAATTAATAATGCCAAACATCTGTGTATCATCACCAAAATGGAGAAAAGCCCAGCTGGGACAAGGTGCCATCCCTCATTTCAGAGGACAAATCTTGCACAAGTAACTAACGAGCTGGCGAGCCAGTGCAAGAGCCATACAGGACCCAAGGGCAGCACCAGCTCCGTGGGACTGTCCAGGGATGTTCTCTAGGGCTACCACTGCACCTCACAGTGGGGCTCCCATGGCAAGAGGCTCTTCCAGCTGTGGCCTGGAGCTCAGCAGAGAACCCAGGACTGTTCCCTCACCCTCCTATGCCAGGCAATCTGCCTCTCCTGATGCAGACTAGATTTACTTAGCTTTTCAGGGGTAACAATGGACTCTGAGCAGTAGAGTGATTCAGACATATCCAAAAAATATGGAGAGACAGTAGAACAAACAAGAGAGCAAAGTTTTTCAAAATGGAAAGAAGACTTCTTATCTTTACAAACCAAAAGAGACAGAAGAAAGAGCATGATTATATGATCTGGGAATTACTGTGTTCCATAAAAATGAAGTAAAAATGAAGAAGTTACTAAAATTAATCTATATTATTTAATCCTATTAATACTATTCAAATTACAGTATCAGAGAACATAACAAAATTCACATGAAGGGAAATAAAAGGTCAAGAACATCAAGGGAAAGAGTGTGTTTGTGTGTGGGGGGGATGAAAATGGTCTGGCATTACCAAAAACAGTATTTATCAAAATCTTCTAGGGCAGCCAGGCAGCACAGTGGATAGAGCACCCGCCCTGCAGTCAGGAGGACCTGAGTTTAAATCCGGCCTCAGACACTTGACACCAGCTGTGTAACCCTGGCAAGTCCCTTAACCCCAACTGCCTCGCCTCACCCCCCCCCAACAAAAATCCAACTTTTGAGTACTAGGCAAAAAAACTGAAAAGCTGATCGCTATAACTGATTACATAAGAAAATCTGAATAGTAGACTGGTCTTCAGTAACCTCAACAACATCAAACACAAGGAAAAGTCATTCACCTTAAGAACTGTCGAGAAAGCGGGAGAGCTGTTAGGCAGGTAAGAGGTTTGGTCCAGCTGCTTGCAACACATAACACAGTAAATGCCAAATGGAAAAACAATGTAGCTACAATAGGTACACTATTCAAAGGTTACTAGAAACTAGAAACTATTATCTACCACAGCATGGGATGAATTCGCAACAAGATGGGACACACAGGATTATAAAAGATGAAACAGACCGGCTAGGACGACCTAAAAAGCTTTTGCCCACAGAATAAAGCTTTTGCAGACAGAATAAGATATGGGCTAGAGAAAAAAACAAACAAAACTTTTGACAAAGTCTCTCCTACAAAAATCTAACATCCCAAATAACTAACAAGTGGCAACTGCAAAGGTAAGAGTGAATCGGTCTCCAAAAACAAAGATGCAAATGCTCAAGTGCCGCCAGAAAACGTGCTGCTGAGAACTGCTCCTGACTGGGGAAACGCAGCCAAAAGCAGCTCAGCCACACGCAAAGATGGTCAGAAGCACACGCTCACTTCACCGCTGGCAGAGCTCTGCATGGTCCCAAACATTCTGGCAAACGAGGGGCCTCATGCAACCATCTCTGCCTCCCAACTCAGCAATCCCTCCACCCAGAAAGTTACCAAAAACAAGAAACAAGAACGTTCCCGGAGCGTCGAATGCCTGAGTCTGCTGGGCTCGGGGAGTCTGCCATCTCACCGCTAAGACACGAGGCACAGACGTCAAACAGCAAGGGATGCGAGGCGAATCACACTGTGGAAAATGAGCTACGGTGCGGGTTCAGAAAAAACGGGGAGCCCTCTTCGCTCCCTCTGGTTCATTCGTGCATCGAGGTCCTCATGCTCAGGCATGCCCGGCTGCTCTTGCACCAAACATTCTCTTCAGGTTTCTGAGAATCTGCTACGTCATTCGTCATGAATTAACCCTAATCCTCATTGCTCGCTCTCCTTCGTTCCCTCTCAGACTCCCTTTCACTCTTGCCTGTTAGAATACAAGCTCCCTGAGAGGAGGGAGTCTCTAGCGCGCTGCTTGTATCCTGGGCTCTACGCTCTGGCCTGGCATAGAAAAAGTTCTCAACGCACACTCCACCCATGCCCCATTCTCTTGGCACATAATCTTCCACCCTCCTTACCACGGAAGCCCTCCCTCTTCAGCCCTCCTCCATTCATTTCTCATCTCTAAGAATTCGGGTTCCTTCCTTAAGACAGTGTCTCTTCTGCTGCCACCAGGGATCCTAACGAGTGAGTCTAGGGTCTTCTTTGCTGACCTCATCTGACACTGTTGTCCACTCCCTACCCTCAGCCGGGGCCCTGAGGAGCTGGTCTACGCTGTTCTCCTGCCCCATCTCACCCTTCCTGCCAGACACAGTTACCTGCATCTGCTGTGTTTACAGCCACATACAGGTGCAGCCCCCTCATGCCTGGACCACCACAGTAGCTTTAAGGGAGGTAGGGCTCTGCCTGCTCCACCACAGTGGGCTGTATCACCTCCTTATTCAGTGATCTCATTCCAGTTCTATGGCCTACGGGATCAACACACTGGTGGGTATTTAAAGCACAGATAAATTTTACCCACAACAATTTACAAAACATAGCTCTGAGGGTTATTGCTTTCTAAGGTAGTTTGAGATCTAGTAATGCTAAGGCCCCTTCTTTCCTACTTAATTTTCATGACTCTCCTTGTTCTTCCAGGATATTTTTCTACGTCCATAGAGTAATCATATTCTGCACTGCCATTTTTATTACGTTGGCATGGGTCAAGCATGAACGATGAATTAAAATAACGAAAAATCATTGAAGTCTTGCTTAGTTCCTGTTCCATAGAGACAAAAGAGCCCAGAGATTAGAGCTGGCCAAAAAGCCAGGAAGCCCTGTGTTCAAGTCCCACTTCTGACACACTCTGGCACTTTCACCCTGGCCCAGTCACTTAGCCTCTGTCCTCAAGGTGACTTCTCACCCGCCCCTCCCACCCCTAAGGAGCTTTATCGTCCACCTCAGGCTCAAGCAGGCCCCTGTGCCGGGGAGGGGGACTGAAGGTGTTGGATCTAGACTAGCAGAGGAAATCCCTCCATGGGAATCCCAGGTCTGCAACAAGAGGAGAGAAAATGCCGCACTTCCCTCCATTAAATGGGGGGCTATGGGGGGCTGGGGCGGGTCACAGACCATCCAAAGCGATCAATGCCCTCCCCGGCTTGGCTGAACCTCACTTCTGGTGCTCAGTCTCGGTTACAAGGGAAGGCTCACGGGGATGGCGAGAGGGGAGAAGGCATTTGGGAATGAAGGTGATGTCACGAGCCAAAAGCAACAATAAAACTTACTAAAATATAAAATGGGGGGCAGGGCCGGGATGGGCGAGATGGCCACTCCAGGCATGGCGCAGGGAAGCTATAGAGAATCAGCAAACTACGTGCATGTGGTTTTTTTGTCTTTTTAAATAACATAATGCCAACAATAATAACAGCTAGCATTCACACAGTGCTTTAAGGTTGGCGAAGCACTTCACAAATATGATCTGATTCTATCCTCACAACTGCTCTGGGAGGGAGGTGCTGTGACTGCCCTCATTTTGCAGATAAGGAAACCGGGGGAGACAGAAACAAACGGGAAGAAAAGATCCAAAGGACAGACAGAAGCGCACACAAAGCCAACCTACACAGAGGAGAACAGGGAGAGTAATGGAAGGATGCCCATCATGGAAAAGGTAACCTGCCCCAACGGCGGAGGAGAAGGCCCCGGGCTCCACCAGGCATGGATGTGCCAACAAGGCCCTGGCCTGGGGCGGGAGCTGGCTGAGCACATGCAGGGGATATCCCCCAGCAACCAGCTGAGCACCGGGGGGGGGGGGCATCACTCACCCAGACAGGCGCTTCCTGGGACGTCGCCCTCCGGCATCCAAGGAGCTTCCCCTCGTTCCAGCTGGTCAATCACCTCTGGTTTGGAGGCTGCAAGTCCTGCTTGGGGAGATGGGAAAGTGCTGGAGCCCCCAGCCCCCTCAGAATCCAATCCCAGCCCCCTTCACTTCCAGGAACATAGGCACAGAGAGAGGCCTGACAGACGCTGGGAGAGATGGGGTGAGAGGTCCTTTGGACCCTAGGAAGAGGTTAGAGTAGAGGTGAGCTTGGAAAGCATATTAATTTGACCTCCTCCACTGTAAGAGGATGGGAACCACTCTTACCTTTAGGCACGTGCACTGGGATTTCAGGGGAGATTCATGGGGTCTTACAATCAAGCTACCAGTTTCCAGTTTGTGAAAGGAAAGCCATGTCACCTAAGAACTGACGGTACCTATTAGTACCCTACCTTTTGGTTATGAAAGGATTGGTTTTCAGAGACCAGAGATTTTGAGACAGCCCCTAACATTTCTTAAGGGGTAGCCAGGACCCTCCCACAGGCAAATGCTGAGTCTCATGGGAGCCCTCCTTACCCAGGCACACCAGGTTCCTGTAATTTTCCAGTATGACATCCCTGTACAAGTCCTTCTGAGAGGGGTCCAGGTGCCTCCACTCCTCCTGGGTGAAGTCCACAGCCACATCATTGAATGTCACTGATTCCTGAAATAGCAACGACTTTTGTGCTTACCCAGGGACTGTCCCATAGGGGGATCTGGGAGAAGTGAAATTTGCACAAATTGTAGGGTTTTCATCGTTTTAGCTTAGGCATACTCTACATCAGAGATGCAGTAAGTGCCTACTGTGTGCCTTAGTTTGTACTAGAGGCTGACTCACATAATAAAATGATAACTAAACGTACAGAGCAGTTTTTGGTTTACAAAGTCATTTTTCTGTGACAGCCCCAGGAGGCAAGTGAGAAAGTATTGATTACCCCATTTTCCAGAAATGACAGTGAATCTAAGAAGAGCTAAGGGAAATTCTCATGGCCCTGGAGTTAGCCAGTAACAGAGCCAGGCTTTGAGATTCTAGCCCAGGGCTTCTTCCAAGCTGCCTCTGCTTCAGTGAAGCCAGTCCAGCCTTCCTACTGGGTGTGCTTTACAAGGGTTTCTCTGGGCTGCCTGTTTCCATGCTGGGGATCATTTCTATCTGGGTCTTCACTTCCCATCTGCCAGTTCCACACCTTATTCCTTTCCCCCCCCTCAGAAGTCCAACCTAATGTCAGGCCAGCATTTCTTCACTGTCCCAAACTTGAAGCACCAAACGAGGCCCAAACTAAGAACAATAACAAAAATAGCTAACATTTATGTAGAGCTTGAAGACCTGTGCAGCATTTTACATGTTACCCTGTTAGTCCTAAAAAGAGAAAGTGAAAATCCTAACCCCGGTTTTTCAGCTGAAGGACAGACTGAAGTCCTTAGGAAAACAACCGGAGCCCATCGCAGCTTTTCTGCTATCTTTCTCTGAACACAACTGGAATTTAACACTTGGGCCAACTCCCACGGGATGTCAAACAACACAAGAAAGTACAAGATTAACAAATATTAGAGAAAAAAAAAGAAAAAACCAAGTATCAGACAGTCTTGGTCTTCTTCCTACCTGCCTCATGGAGGCAACCTAATGGTGAAGTGCTTAAACCAGTGGAAGAGAAGGCAGGAAGACCCGGGTTCAGATCTTGACTCCCTTAGTGACTTTCTCAGCACTTAGCACAGGGCTGACACAGAGGAGGCTCTTAATGCTTATGGACTGTCTTACTGGCTCTGTGCCTCAGTTCCCTCATCTGGAAAAGGTGGATAATAAAGGCATTTCCCTGCCAGGGTTGCTGTGAGAGCTTTGTAAACCTCAAAGTGCTCTAGAAATGGTAGCTCTTTTCACTGATTACTTATTACTCTCTAGGCTAGGCTTTGAGGGGCCAGGAGGAGGAGAGAAGGCAGCTCAGGCACGGGCAGACTCTTCCTCTCTTTGAGCCTCTGCCGCCCCAGTACAGAGTGGGGGTGCTGAGGACTTCCACGCCCGAGTTCCCACCACACAGAGGCCTACCACCGAGGACAGCGATTTGGTGTCTCTTCTGCATCCTTCCCAGCATGCCTTGGGCCGAGCTCAGCATCAAACTGCAGCCTCCAGAGATGCCTGGGCCAGTGCGGGAAGCTGGCTAGAGAAGGGCAAGGTCCCAGGCAAGCAGGAAGGGGAGCAGAATGGGGGAAAGGGCTGGCTTTGGGGCAAGAGGGCCGGGGGGGGGGGACTTATTATCTGCCATGATACTGATAACAGCCCACACGCACCTGCGGCTGCCCAAAGTGATGGGCTGGACTGGAAGGCATCGGGTCCTCGAGCCTCACTGCTCCGGCCCCTGGGCTCCTCCTCTTTCTCCTCCCCTCTCCCCCTCTCTCCCAGCCTCGGGGCCCCTCCCCCTGCCTCCCACCCCCAGCCCTGGGACCCCTCCTTCTCTTTACCCTCCCCCTAGCTCCCCACCCCCGGCCCTGGGACCCCTCCTCTTCTTCCTCCCCACCCCTTGTCCCCGGCTCACCTGGCAGGCTCTCGCCGTCAGGAGCACCGGGGCCATGGCCTCCTCTTCCTCACCCTCTCCCGCAGCAGGAGGCCGGGGGCTTCCGAAGGCAAATCTGGGGAACAGACCGCACCCCTGAGGAGGGCGGGAGTGGTCGGCCCTTCAAGTCCCCTCCCCCAAGAGGGGGGCAGGGCCGGGTTTCGGCCGTCCTGGGGGGGATCTCGGAGGAGGGGGGGTCGAAGCATGCTCACGCTCCAGGAGCTCCCCCTTCCTCTCTCCCGGCGGGGGTGGGGGGGTCAGAGCTGGGCCGGACACGCCCCCGCCCCCTCGCCTACTGTTCTCCCCTTAGGGAATTGAGGTGTTACTCGGGTCCGGCAAAAAAAGATACTTACTTTGGGGGGTGCGCCGAATCCTCAGGTTTTAATTAGATGGGGGGGGCAGAAGAGATCGGAGAGAAGGGAATGGGGAGGGAGGAGCCTGGAGCCCCTCGCGGAGGCCCCAGAGAAAGGGCGGCGCTGATTGGCTCGGAGGCCACTGGGAGGTGCTGATTGGCTCGGAAGCCACTGGGCGACCAATGGGGGAGTGACTCGCCAAGGGGGCAGGGCGCGAACTGCGCAGGCGCGCTACCGTCCGCCCGGCGCATTGCTTTCCCTCTCTGCACCCCCTTCCTCGCCCTGACACTACGAAAACCGGAGCCGGTGACCTAGCATCCCACCCTGGCTCAGGCCGCCCTCGGACCCGCACTCACTCTGGTCCCGTACCGGGGCTCAGGCTGCGGCGACGGCGGCGGCCGAGGACAGAGTTGAGCTGAGGCGGCCGCGAGTGCAAAGGGCGACGAGAATCCGGGAGGGAGCGGAAGTAACGTGTCCATGGCAACCGCGACGGAACTCGGCCCAGAATCTGCCGACACGCCGAACAGCCTTTTGGGAAGTGTAGTTCGGAGACCCGGGCGGTCTGTCGCGCATGCCTAGATCCTCTGCCGGGCGAGAGCGGTGGGAGGCGGGGTTCTTCTCCAGCACATAATTCTGCTCCTGCCCCGCCCCTTGCTTCGGGAGCCTAGGCTGGGGCTGCTCTCCCTCTAGCTCCCTCCCTGCGTCCTGGGAGCGCTGAAGCTGTTTTTAAAAATTCAAATGTTAAAAAATAAAGTAAAATAAAATTCGGGCGCACGCCAGCTCGGGGGCCGTAGAAGGCGGGATAAGAGCCCCTGGGGGCCGCGGGTCCAACCCCCTCGTTTGACTGAGGAGGAGCCTCAGTGAACGGAACTAGCCTGAGTCTGGCGCCTCGCATTGCGCCACTAGTTGTGAACAAGCCCGGGCGCTCTCCTGCATCCTCCACCCGATGATGGGAGGCCCAGGCCGGGGTCCTGCCTAGGGCAGCCGAGGCTGGGGTTGGGGCGCAGTCCAAGCCAGGGGCCTGCCCTCGAAGGCCAGTGTTCTCGGCAGGAGCTGACCCCTCCCCTCCCCCCGGTCTCCCGGGAGGACGTGTAACTGGCTTGGGGGCGGGGCTTCACAAGAGGGGTCCCTTAGGGGGACACTCCCCTCCCCAACCCGGGACAAGAGGCGAGCCTCGGAGCCCGGGGCCTGGAGGGGCCGCGAGGCGCTGGCCGCGGTGCTGCCGGCAGCTCCCGATAGCACCTCTCGAGACCCTAGCTCGGACCCCGGCGGTCCGGAGCTGAGGCATGCCCAGCGAGCCTTGGTTAGCGGGATCTCTAGCCCGACCATGCTGGGAGCGGCGCAAAGCGGCCTACGGACCCGAGGACCAGTAATCGAGTGGGGCCATTCATCAGTTTAGGGGGGAGGCACGTTCTCCTAGCTGAAGTAAAAGCCCGGGTTCTATTCCTAAACCCCAAGCGGGGAAGGAAGGCGGATGACAGATAATCGTTTGGTGGCTTCCCACGAGAACCCAGCAATGCTGGAGTCAAGTCTGGGGGTCGCGACCACCTCCCCTAGGGTAGGGAGCCAGAGTTCTGGGACCGGAGCAGGTTCTGCGATCTTTGATTCGCTTCACTCAAGGTCCAGCGCTTGTGACCGTTTTCTCACAATTAATCAGTTAACACAATTAGATTAGTCAGTTTAAGCCGCATCAAGGCAACTCTTTTTTTTTTTTAGAAATTATGTTGAAACATAGTTATCAACTTTTTTTATTTTTGTTTTTATTTTTTATTTTTTACTAGGCAGTGGGGTTAAGTGACTTGCCCAGGGTCACACAGCTAGTAAGTGTTATGTGTCTGAGGTCGGATTTGAACTCAGGTCCTCCTGACTTCAGGGCCGGTGCTCTATACACTGCGCCACCTAGCTGCCCCAAGGCAACTCTTGAGAAAACTAAATTATTAGTATATTCATGGCACATATGTCGGTTAATACAAACATCATAATTCCATACCCTTAATGAGCTTTTGTCATTCATTCAAATCCTTAATAACACAGATCCCTGGGGCACTCCGCTGGAGACCCTTCCCAGCTGCCCTCCAACCACTTCTAGCCATTCATCCAGTCCCCTCTAAGCGACCCCTGCCCATCCCTCCACAATGTGCTAAATGCCCTCCGAAGAATAGGGAACCACTTCCTTTTCTGCATCAGTCAGTGGGTCCACAGGCTGGTCAAGGGTTTATTCTGTGCCAGGCCCTGCACTGGGCCTTGGGCCTTAGGATGGGGTAGGGGCACTTTTTAGCTCTTGATGGGAATTCTAGGATTGAGTGCCAGGGAAGGTCAAACACTTCTGTTGCCAACAGCAGCATCCATGGGACACACTAGCAGTTACTACGTTTGGATTCGGAGCCTGGAAGACCCACGTTCAAATCTGGTCTCGGGCACTTACTGGCTGGGTGACCTGGGGCACTTCAGTCTCCTCTTCTGTAAACTGGGGGTCACACCAGCACTCCCAAAGATATTGTGAGGATCAAAGCGCTTAGCACAGTGCCTGGCACACAGGGGCTGAATCAATCCATGCTTGCTCATTTCCTTCCTTCCTTCATATCCAGTGAACTCCAGTGGCTTCCTATTGCCTCCAGGACTATTTCAGGATCAAATCCTCCAGCTTTCAAAGCCCTTCCAAGCTGGGCCCACTGTACCTTTCTAGTATTCTCATACCTAACTTCTTCTGCCTTGCCATGCTCCGGGGTTGCTAGCCTTGCTATTCTACCAGCTGGTGGGGCTGTGATTGGCCACCCCCAGACCCAGAACTCCCCCTCCCTCCTCACCTGGGCCTCCCTGTCTGAGCCGTGGTGGTGGCCCATGGAACCTTTGATCTTCTCTAAGATTAGCTCCTGTTTACTGCAGTCACATCTGGTCGTGATTGTGCCATGTTGTCTCCCCCATGAGACTGAGCTCCTTAACGGCCTCGCCCACTGCCCAGAACACAGAAGTGCTTCCTGAATGCTTGATTTGACTGTATGGGACTCCTCTTAGCCCTTCATCAGCCAACTGCCAGTCATCCACAGGGGAAGGGAGCAAGCATTTATTAAGCACCTACTATGTGCTGGGCATGCTGCTAAGTGCTTTACAAATATCTCATTTGGTCCTCACGACAACCTTGGGAGGCAGGGCTATTATTTCCAAATGATAGAGGAGGAAACTGAGGCAAGCAGGATGAAATGACTTGCTTAGGGTTACCCTGCTACTAAGTGTCTGTGTTCAGATTTGAGCTCAGATCTTCACAGTACTAAGGGATTGCCGTAGCTCTGGTGCCACCTGCCTGTGGGCCAGGACATCTGCATCCGTTTCAGTCTCCCGGGGCCAACTATTTATTCAAAGTGGCCTAGTGCTGTTGGCCACTTTTGGCAGGCTGCACCCCATGTCAGTGGATGGTTGCCACTCCAAGCTGCAGCTCTGCTGCTGACCCGCTGTCTTGAGACTGCTTCAGAGCCAGACTTTCAGATTCTGGAGGGGGGCCCCTGGTTTTAAGTGATCATCACTCCCCCAGGAGAAGACTGCTCCCAGGTTCTCCTGTGTATATAGATGTATAGAGGGCATCTGGGTGCAGGACAGGAGCTAGTTTGGATCAGCCAGGGCCATCACTGGTCCACATCTGTCCACCCATCAGTCTTCAGAGGCTTTGTGGGTTTGAAGACAACTTTGCATTTCTTGCCCTTATGCTTTTGGGTTTCTTCAATCATGTGTGCTCGAGTGAGGCCACTGGGTGATTTAATAATAGTAAAATCATTTCTGCAATAACACCACCAAGGTGTTAGAGGTATCTTCAGAGATGTGGCTGAGCCAGGAATGCCTCTCTCTTTTTGGAGTATTCTGGGCCCAAAAGCTGAGCAGATGCAGCACAGCCTGACCTGAACCTCAGTCACTGTCAGCAGAGAGCAACGGTGACAGCCAGTGCCCAGACAAAACTGTCCTGGTAGCCAGGCCTCCAAGAAACCAGTTGCCCTGGCCCTCCTGCTCTCCCTTCCTCCCGGCATGCTTCCCCTGCTGCTCTGTGCACTGCTAGGCAGGCAGCTTGAGAGGAGGGAGGCTGGGGCCTCCAGCTTCTACAGATCGACTTGCCCCAGTTTCCAGACTCTGGCAGCCCCCAGCCTCTTCCCCACTGTGAGAGTGGATGATTCTGCGTGCTTTGCAGCCGATACTGGAGCACTGGAGCCCATGAGGGCGCACTTCCTGAGGACTGTGTAGCAAAGAGGACCTTTGGGATCAATCCCCAGCGCTCAGCCCAAGGCCCTGGCACCAGGAGTCCAGATGCATGGGAACTCAGGGACTTTCTGCAGCCTCTATCTTTTGGTTCCTTGACATTAGGTGGCTTTGGGGCTTGGGCCCAGCAGGGGGCGCCGCGGGACTACCCTGGGTGAGTCATGGTGGGCTATCACAGCTGATAACTGTGACACCAACTGCGTCCTGAGTCAGAAGGTGCCCCGGGTGTTCATGGATGTCCCAGAGTCACTCCATGACACACCCCACCCCACCATATGTTTCAGACTTTTACTGGAGGGGCCCTGTACTTAGAGAACTAATATTTGCATGAAACAACCCTCCATCTGCACGGGAAGTGGGGTGGATATGAGCAGCGTCAGCCCCATTGCAGAGCCCTGGGAAGCAGAGCATCTATGTCATGTCTTGGACTCCTCTTCTCCTCATGCTCTTTACTCTCTGCAAAGGTGAGGGAACAGACTCCCCGGGCTCTTGGGGAGGAGAAGGGGCGAGCTGGGCATGAAGGCCCCATCTCCATTCTTGATATGTGTTCCTCCTCTTGGTTTCAGGGGCCAGTTCTCAGACCGTGGTGACTCAGGAGCCATCTCTGAGTGTGATCCCAGGAGGAACAGTCAGCATGACCTGCAGCTCCAGCACAGGGGCCGTCACCTCTGGGCACTATCCCTACTGGTACTTGCAGAAACCCAGCCAGCCTCCCAGGACACTCATCTATGATACCAGCAATCTTGTATCAGGGGTCCCTGCCCAGTTCTCAGGGTCCCTCCTTGGGGACAAAGCTGCCCTCACCATCAAGGGGGCCCAGCCTGAGGATGAGGCTATTACTATAACTTGTGGTACAGTGGTGCTAGGCACAGTGAGAGACTCAGATAAGGAACTGAGACAAAAACCCGTTATAACCCAGAATGGGTCCAGCTGCTGAAGGTAACAGAGCTCTCTATGGTGCCCAGCTTCCTGGCACAACAAGGGATAGTTACATTCTCTCTAAGATCCTGCTTCCTGGGCTACATGCACTCCTGGGCCATGTCTAGGAACAGGACCCCAAGGCTATGTTCCCAGAGGAGCAGGGTCTACTCCACCTACAGAGCCTTCCTCGAGATACATTTCTTAGTGGGGCAGCTAGGTGGTGCATTGGATAGAGCACTGGCCCTGGAGTCAGGAGGACCTGAGTTCAAATCCGACCTCAGACACATAACACTCACTAGCTGTGTGACTCTGGGCAAGTCACTTAACCCCAATTGCCTTACCAAAAAAAAAAAAAGCAACATAAACAGAGATACATTTCTTGGTCTCCCTGCCCATGCCAGTGGGGGAGGGCCTTCAATATGGCTGCTGTACCAGCTTCCAAAATATCTAGCATGGTGTTGCTGTCTCATACAGCCTGGATATCTTTTATCTAGGAGCTTTAGACTGCAGGTACTCACTCTGCTCTGTGAAGGAGTGGCCATTGCTTGCTAGGAAGGTAGTCATCTTTGGGGTGGGGAGGAGGGAAGGAGACTGGGCTAGTGATGGTGTGCCCCTCCCCAAAGGGAGAAGCAACAGAAGGAATCCTTGACAAGCAGGAGGCCAGCTTGGAAAGTGACATGTTGAATTGATGATATGCATTAAAGGAAAAGTCGGCTATACAGAATAGGGATTTGAGGGTTAATGTATTCTCATCTACCCTCCCGGACTACAGTGTAGATGGAAATGCTTGTTTTATTTGAAGTTAATTGTTTTCAGATAAAAAAATTAAACTGAGAAATCACCCAGTCATGTATCCTGCAAAGTGAAGAAATGCATAATACAGAACATAAATATGCTCCAATAAAACACACACACTCTCACACACACAAACCATCATCCCGAAAAGCAAAGATTTTCTTGTCTCTGGGATATATCATCAGGAGAG
Organism: Phascolarctos cinereus; assembly: GCF_003287225.1. Classification (NCBI taxonomy): domain Eukaryota; kingdom Metazoa; phylum Chordata; class Mammalia; order Diprotodontia; family Phascolarctidae; genus Phascolarctos; species Phascolarctos cinereus. The sequence goes on along the minus strand of NW_027555847.1, from coordinate 728,701,510 downwards.
GTCCCAGACTGTTCTCTGGAGTGCATGAATAATAGCTAATTACTGGACATTTTTTATATGACAGGGACATAAGTACCCGAGCTTTCTTAGTGCAAAAAAATTTAAAGTCAAAGCCAACAAAACAAAACTAATGCATGCCCTATTGGAAATCCTCTGTCTTCCTATCTAACACACTGTCCTCTGCCCCTCCCTCCCACCTCCCCATCCAGGCCCTCATCCTCTCATACCTGGACTATGGCCATCACTACTGGGCCATCTGCCTGCCTCAAGTTTCCCCACTCCAGTCCATCTCCCACTCAACCATTAATGTGATTTTCCTAAAGTGCCCATTGGACCACATCACTGCCCAACTCAATAGCCACCTATGGCTCTTTATCACTTCCAAAGTCAAATACTAAATCCTTTGGCTTTGAAAGCCCTTCACAACCTTGTCCTTTCTGAACTTTCCCGTCTCCTTATACAATGTTTTCCTCCACACACTCAATGATCCAGTATACTGGCCTTCTTGCTCTCCTGTCTCTCAGTTCCTTGACTAGACACTGGCTTTCCCCTCAGCCACATTGCCTGAAATTCTTTCCATCCCTCACTTCCATGACCTGGCCTTTTCTTTTTCTTTTTTCTTTTGGTTTAGGCAATGGGATTAAATGACTTGCCCAGGGTCACACAGCTAGTGAGTGTTATGCATCTGAGGCTGGATTTGAACTCAGGTCCTTCTGAATCCAGGGCTGTTGCTCTATCCACTGTGCCACCTAGCTGCCCTATGACCTGGCTTTTTCAAATGTTAGTTCAAATCTCACCTTCTGCAAATGGACCTTCCCAGTGCCCCTCCATGCTGGTGTCTTCCCTTTGTGATTTTCCTCCCTAGAACCTCCCATTTACTTGGCATATGTCTCGTAAATGAAATGGCAGAGGGAGCACCTCTGACAGCTTCTCTCCTTGTGCAGAGGGTGGAAGCATGCTCCCAGGAGATGCATGACGATGTTAGTAACCTGTAGCTCAAAGCCCACGGGTAGAAGACTCCTCATTGGCTGAGACTGATTAATCAATACTCCTTGTCTGCACGAGGCAAAAATGGCGAGAGCTTGGGAAAAGGGAGGTCCTGGTCCTCTGGCCTCTAGCTTCCAGAGAGAAGATACCCAGTTCCAAATTCTCTTCAGGTCCCTGAAGAGAGGGAAAGAGCCAAGGTGTAGAAGAGCCAGCGTCTTGATCAGATTGATACCCCAGAGACTTCAGAGAATGCCCTCTGAGTAAGGTCTGGGACTCTTTCTCTCCAGGTTGAGTTGAGATATCTCACTCCTGGCAGGAGAGTAGTACAGCTTATTCACTCTGTACATCGTCTGGTAAACGTCTGGTACGTCTAAATACCTTCTCTGATTTAGGTTTGCTATCACCTGGGATAATGGATGGATTTGCCATTTGCCACGTGTGTCATTGGGGCAGCTAGATGGCACAGTGGGTAGAGCCATGGGGGCCTGGAGTCAGAAGGACCTGAGTTCAAATCCAGCTTCACTTAACCCCATTTGCCTTAGTTTTCTCCTCTGTAAAATGAGCTGGAGAAGGAAATGGCAAACGACTCCAGCATCGTTGCCAGGAAAAGCCCAAATGGGGCCACGAAGAGTCAGACACGATTGAAAAATGACCGAACAACAATGAGCGTGTTCATTGTGGAACCGACATTTAGTGGAAAGGAAGTCAAGCCTTGGATACGTAGCTTGGGGTACTCCTTTCCTGTTAAGAAATAGGAGTTCGGAATGCGGCTTTGACAACTAGGCCAACGATATTAAAGGCCGCCTGTTGTTGCTGTCATTTCACTTGCGTCCGACTCCTCTCACTGGATTCAGTCAAGGGCCGCCCTAGAGGACCTAGACGGTCCCCACCCCTGCTCAGGTCTCTCTGAGCGTCACGTCCAGACAGCCTCCTGTGGACACACAACCTGGAGCAACCAAACGCACCCACGCACATCGCCCCTTACGTGTGTAAGGAAGCGCTTTGCACAGACAATGGAGAATGCACCCACGCTCTACACTGGCCAGCAGTGCGGAGAGTGGGCGCGGCTTCCCAAAGCCTCCCGCAGCCGCCGCCGCGTGCCTGCATCCCGATGGCTGTTTGGGTCCTTTGCTGCAGGTGCCTGGTAACAGACAACATGGAAAAGGCAGTGGCCTCGGCTCTTGACGTCCGCATTCAGTCTTTCCTCTTCCAGGCGAAAGAATCGGAGCCTTTTTGGCCTTGTGGGGTTTCAAAGGCCAGGAGATGGAGATGGAGGAATATGAGAGTCAGAGTCCAGGCCGGGTTTTATAGGCAGCCCAGCATCAGTGCCTCCAGGAGAAATAATGACTTTAGGAGGGACCTTTCTGCCAAGGCAAATCGAGGCAAGAAGTGTTTATTAAGCACTCACTGTCAGGCAGTGGATACAGCACCAGGCCTGGAGTCAGGATGGCCTGAGTTTAAATCTGGCGTCAGACACTTCCTGGCTTCGTGACCTTGGGCAAGTCACTTCACCCTGTTTTCCTCAGTTTCCTCATCTGTAAAATGAGGATCCTGGAAAAGGAAATGGCAAACCAGGCCAGCATCTCTGCCGAGAAAACCCCAAATGGGGTCACAAAGAGAAGGACGCTGAAAATGACTAAACTCCAACAGTGAGTGCCAGGCAAGGTACTAAGGCCTGAAGACACAGATAGAAGGGAAGACAGTCCCTGCTCTCAGAGACAGTGCATCCTAACGAGGGAAGACACCACAAACAGGGAGCTGAGGACAGGTGACATGGCACAGAAGAACCTAACGTCAGAAGCAGAGCCGGGAGGGCAGGGCACACCGGCTGGCCTGTGTCCCTCCAGAAATGGAGGTGTCAGGAGCGAGTCAGCCATGGGAAAAGTGGGGTTGGCCTCATGGAAGGAAGTTCGAGGCTGAAGGAGGTTTGAGGCTGGCAGCTGCGGAGGCAAAGTCCAGACGGTCAGAAGTAGAGCCCGGATGGGAACGATTGGCCAGCCTGGGTCCCTCCCCAAAATGCAGGCCCAGGCCAATTCTTCAGGTGCGGCCACATTTTCAGGGGCACCTGGTGGGACCCATGTTGTGTTGGAACTGAGGTGAGTGGGCCCCTGAGGTATTAGGGGGAAGTATGTGTTCATCTGCTCTTGATTTGATGTCTTTGAAGCAACTGTCTCTTTCCAAAAGCTCACTGATATTAAGTGGAGCCTTGAGCTCATGGTAACAGACAAGAGACCCCGGAAGCCTTCCCTTCCATAGAGAGACCGCCAAAGCCTTCTCTTCCGTAGAATACTAAGGAGCAGATGCAGCTAGCCGGGTTCTTGGGAGAGAGGCCAGAGCACACTCGATGCAATCACCTCCCTCACTGGAGTGTGGGCTCTTTGAGGGCAGGGGCTATTGTTTGCCTTTCTTGGTGTCTGGAACATTTAGTACAAACCTGGCCTGTAGTAAGCCCTTAATAAATGTTTGTTAACTTGAATTGATTTGACTTTCTTCCAAATGATAATGAATACAATCCTGTGATGATTTAATATCATGAGCATAAATAAGGTTAAATTTGAGTTGGCACATGTCCAGTCCAACTTACTGTATCCCCACCCAGCGTACATCTTTCCATGTTAGCCACAAAAAAAGGATGAGATGTTTGCTCAGATGCAGGAAAACGGTTCTTCTAGTATTCCTCTGGTTTATTCAACTCTTTTCAAAATAGGAGATCAGGTTAGAGGGGCATGACCACCATCCAGCCCAGTGGCTCATCGTATTCGCCATTATCATAGCCAATCATTTGCCAGCCACCTCTCTAGCGAACCATCCCAGTCTTTCCCAGGAATTAACACCAAGCTTCACAATCGATATTTTGGAGACTGTTCTCTTCCCAGTGTTCAAAATCAGGGTGAGGTTTATCATCTCCAGTGCTTTGATACCTCCCCTGTGCTCAGAAATGACATCTCCTAGGGGCTTTTCATCTGGGCTGTTTACTGCAAATTCATCAACGGTAAACAGGTACCATCTTGGATGTTGCAAACCCATGGGGGGGGTGTTCTTTGCTATAGTTTTATTTTTGTGAATGGATTTTTTCCAATTAGCAAGCATTTATTTTCTCTCCCTCTCTTTACCTCACTCCTTTGTAAAAAACATGCATAGTCAAAGAAAACAAATTCCCACACTAGCCATAACCAAAAATGTGGGTCTCATTCTGCATATTTAGTGTGTCCCCTCCCTGTCAGGAAGTGCTTTTGCTAATCCATTTTCCAGCTTCTGTTCTCTCTTGGGTGTGGCCACCCCATCTTGCATTTTTGTTGCTACTAGCCCCATGAGCCCTTGGTATAGTGTTCATTTTCAGTTCTTCTGAGATGGTTGTATGATCTCACAACCACACAACATTTGCAGATTACTGATAATGAGTGGGAGAAGTCCGGCTTATTAAAGGAACTTTGCAATTCCCCAACATGTCCCAGTGCCCTCTTTACTCTTTGCCCAAGATGAATGTCACAACGGACCAGCTCTCGAATGGGTCCATTCAAATGAATGGCTGGCTGTTCTTGATCCTGCTGGCCTTTCCTCTGTGGATAGTTGGGTAGCCCTCTTTGGAGGAGTTATGGATTCTTTCCAGGAGGCTTGTGATATTCTGAGACTTGGTGCAGCCAAGCACAATATTCTCCACCACCAGGAGAATCTGTAGGGCTTTACCACCTCAACATCTTCAACCTAGAAAGCTATCAATCACAGTGCCTGGCACACAGTAGGTGCTTCATCCATGCCTGATGACTTGACATAGACTTCGGACTGTGCTAGATCTTCTCCGCTGGGGCTGAACACTTTTGGCAAGCATACACCTCCCAGTCTCACATCTTCCTCCATGTTTATGATCAGACATTCATAGGAGTTCTGCGCAATATGAATAATGATTGGTAAGTGCTTTCTTCTCGTAGGTCACATTCACATGGTCTCACCCAGTGTGAATTCTCAGGTACCAAGTGAGAGGGGATCTTTGGCTGAAAGCCTCCCCATAATCACTACATTCCTATGGCTCCTCCCTAGTGTGGATCTTCTGAACTTCACTAAGACTCAGGCTTTGGAAAAATCTTTCCAGATTTGAGACATTCATAAGGTTCCTCCCCAGTGTGGATTTTCTGATGAATTGTGATTTTTTTTTTCTCCCAGCCTGGTTCAGCTCATGACTCTCTGATTCAGTCTGGACCCCCTCTCCCTCCAGAGGCCTTCTTCATGCTATGGTGCCATCCCCTCTTTAGTGTCCTTCTCTGATTGGCAGGTTTGTCCCTGGACCTCTATTTGAGGAAGCATCAATGCCAGCCATACTCACTCCCAACCTGGTTCAACCCCTGACTCCCTGGATTCTTTCTGGACCTTGCCCCTCAAGGGTACATCCTACCCTCCCCCCCACCCTTTCAGCTTCCTTTTACATGTGGTCTCCTCCATTAGAAGGCAAGCTCCTTGAGGGCCTAACTAACCTTTTTGATTATATTTTATTTTGGCACATAGTAAACACTTAATGCGCTATAAACCTATCATCTCTTAGAGGCGGCTGGGGGGCACAGTGGGTAGAGTGTTGGGCTTGGAGTCAGGAAGGGTTGTGTTCAAATCTGGCCTTAGATACTTACTAGTTGGGTTACCCTGGGCAAGTCACGTGACCTCTGTTTGCCTCAGTTTCTTTAACTGTAAAATGAAAATAATAGCACCTACTTGCAGGGTTGTTGTGAGGATCATGTGAAATCACACTTGTAAAAGTGCTTAGCACAGGGCCAGGAACATAGGAGGCAGCATATAAATACTTATTCCCTTCCCCACTCCCTTCATAGAAATCCTTTCAGATTCAGTGCATTTATAAGGTTGCTCTTCCGTGTAGATTCTCTGATGTTAAGGGAGTTGTTTATTCATGTAAAATGCCTTACCACATTCACTTCAAATGTTTCACACTAATATGAAATATTTCATGTTTCCTGAACTGGTGTGGACATCCTCACATTAATCACATTCAAAATTTTCCTCCTTGGCATGCATTTTCAGGTGTTGAATGAGGTCTGAGACCTGACAAAAGTGTCCTTATGGATAGATAGAGAGATAGAGAGATAGAGAGATAGATAGATAGATATAGAAAGACAGACAGATAGATAGCTAGACAGATAGAGGTATGGATATAGATATTGCTTTCCGAAGGTTCCTCTGGAATGTGAACTTTCTGGTGTGCAGTAAGGCATAATCTCAGGTAGAGAGCCTAACCATATTCACTGCATCATAAGATGTCTCTATAATACAAGTTCTACAATGGGCAGTAAAGTATAACATTCATAGTTTTTCCCCATTATGAAGTCTCCGATGTCTAGGAAGTTCATTCTTTTCACACAACTGACTTCCTACACTTATAAGATTCACATGACTTCTTCCTGTTTTGACTTTTTTATGTTGAGTCAGAAGTTCTCACAGAAGGAATCCCTACATTTATTACATTCATAATATTTCTCTTTGGAATGGATTTGCTAATGCCAAATAAGACATGTGCTCCAATAGAAAGCCTTCTCTAATTCATCACATTCATGGGTTTCTTCTCCAGTGTGAATCCTGTGACAGGAAGGAATGGATGGATTGGTGTTAAAGACTTTCCCACCTTCATTATATTCTCTGTGACAATTCTATGATGCTATTTCCAGTTGTAACTGAAAGCTGTCCTATGTTCATCCCAACTTGAAAATAACTTCTGTGAGCAGATATGACTATATTTACAAAGGACTGAATAGTGTCTGATCCTCTTTCTAGGTTTATTACATGTAGTTAGAATAGATTAGCCTTAGATGAAACCTTGGCCATATTTACTGGATTCATGGCCTTCATGCTTTATTGGGAGTCTTCCTACAGGTGATTTTCACTTACTTAGACTGTTTCTCCTCTTTGCTCTGCTACTTCCAATCTTCTCCCAACGTAGAGACACAGGGGCCATCCCTTAGGAGTCTGTCCTGGGAAAACATGAAAACATGGCTTTTTGCTTTTAGGCCTTGTCTCCCAACCTGAAATACAAGATACACACATTTCCTGTTCTCGTATTGAATACTTCATGCAATCAGTTGCTTCCTCCTTTAAGAAAAACGATGGGCAACTTTACAAGGTTAAAACAAATATTAATAACAAACATTTCTATAAAGAATGATTCTGGACAATAAGGAATCATGGAATCCTAGCAGGAGGCCTGGAAGAGATCTGGGAGATCATTTGGTCCACTTTCCTTATTTTCTGGTATGGAAACTCAGACCAGAGAAATTAGGGTGTCGTATCTTTGAAGTTATTTCTCTATTTTATTTGCATTTTCCTTTTTGCTAGAATATAACAGCATATAGTAGGTTCTGTTAATTCTTTTTCTTACACTGTGATTTTGCCTTGTTCATTTGCTCTTTTGTTGATTTAATTTTCTGCCCTCTTTTTAATCAGGTTGGCTAAAGGTTTATCAATTTTGTTAGTTTTTTAAAAGAAGTAATTTTGGGGGCAGCTAGGTGGCTCAGTGGATAGAGCACTGGCTCTGGAGTCAGGAGTACCTGAGTTCAAATCCAGTCTCAGACACATAACACTCATTAGCTGTGTGACTCTGGGCAAGTCACTTAACCCCAATTGCCTCAGCAAAACAAAACAAAACAAAAACAAAAAAAAACCCAAAGAAGTAATTTTGTTTCTCATTTTTGTAGTTTCTTTCACTTATAATTTCTCAATTTCTCCTCTAATTTTTGATATCTCCTATTTTGTGCTTATTTGGGGATCATTTGGCTTTCTAGACTTTAAAAATATATATTCAGTTCATTCATCCTCTCCATTTCTTTTTCATAAATAGTATTTTTATTTATTTACTTTTTAAAGCACAGAGACTTTTATCCTTTTGTTCAGATCCAAATTCTCTCCCTCCCCCTAAAAGCTTCCCATACTAATAAGAAGTCAGGAAAAACAAAAGTTATGAATATCTATAATCATGCAAACAAATTTGTGTTAGCCATGTTCTGATAAAAAAAAAAGAAAAAAGAGAAAGAGAAAAGAAATATGACTCAGTTTGCTCTTTGATTTCAGCAGTTTTCTATCTGGAGGCAGATAGTATGTTTCATCATGAGTCCTTTGGAATTGTGGTAAATCATTGAGTTGATCAAAGTTACTAAGTCTTTCACTTATACTGCATTCAGAAGGTTTCTCTGTAGTGTGAATTGTCTGGTGTGCAGTAAAACATTCTATTCTTTTGATTATCTTACAATATTGATGTTACTGAATAAATTGTTCTCCTGGTTCTGCTTACTTTACTTTGCATCACTTCACGTAAGTCGTTGCAGATTTTTATAAAACCATCCCCTTCATCATTTCTTATAGCACTATAGTATTCCATCACATTCATATACCACACTTCATTCAGCCATTCCCAATTGATGGGCATGCCCTCAGTTTCTAACTCTTTGCTACTGCAAAAAGAGCTGCTATAAACATGTTTGAAAATGTAAGTCCATTTCCTTTTTCTTTGTTCTGTTTGGGAATATGCCTCTAGTAGCGGTTTTGTGAGGTCAAAAAGCATGCACCATTTGATAGTTTTTTGGGGGCATAGTTCCAAATTGCTTCCCGAATAGTTGGACCAGTTCATAGTTCCACCAATAGTATATTAGCGTGCCTATTTTCCCATATCTCCTCCAGCATTTGCCATTTTCCTTTTTTGTCATCTTGATCAATCTGATAGGTGTGAGATTATATCTTACAGTTGTCTCAATTTGCATTTCTCTAATTTTTAGTGATTTATAGCATTTTATATGGTTATTGACAGTTTTTATTTATTCCTCTGAAAACTGGTTATTTATGTCCTTTGCCCATTTATCAATTAGGGAATGGCGCTCATTCTTGTAGATTTGACTCAGTTCCCTATATATTTTAGAAATGAGATCTTTATCAGAGAAATTTGTTGCAAAAATTCTTCTCAGTTTCCTGTTTTTCTTCTAATTTTAGTTGTATTGGTTCTGTTAGTACAAAAACTTTTAAATTTTATATAATCAAAATTATCCATTTTACTTCCTGTGAACACCTCTGTCTCTCATTTGGTCAAGAAATCTTTTCCTATTCATAGATCTGACAGGTAATTTCTTCTCTGCTCCACTACTTTGCTTATGATATCACCCTTTATGTCTAAATCATGCAACCATAATCTTCTCTTTTTTGATTTTGTTAGTGTGTGTTTGGGGGATATAATAATTCTCAGAAATTTTTGGTATGTTGTTTTCATCATTATTTTATTTTACATAATTAATTCAAAAACATTTATTTATTTATTTTTCCAATTAACAATTATTTTCTTTCTCATCCTGTCTCTTCCCTCACTTCCTCTCAACCCCTGCTTAATGGAAAAACAGAAAAACAAAACCCTTGTGAAAATATTCATAATTAAATAAAACAAATTCCCACACTGGCCACATAAAACATATATGTTTCTGCTTTTTGAGTCTATCACTTCTCTGTCAGGAGAGGGGTAGAATCCTTTGTTATTCATCTTCTAGAATCATCTTTCACATAATTATTGATAGTTTCTATGATTTGTTCATTAATCCACCCATTATTTATAATTTCATTGTTAAGTCTCCATTTACATCTTTGCCTTTTGTTAGTGCTCCCTAAACTGATTATACTTTTTATTGCATCATGGTTTGTAAAGGATATTTAGTATTTCCATCCATTTTCATGTATTTACAATATCTCTGTTATAAGCTATGGTGTTAAATGACTTGCCCAAGGTCACACAGCTAGTAAGTTGGTCACTTTTTTTGTAAAAAGTTTCATGTGGTACTGATAAATATGTATATTCTTTAGCAGTTCCTTTTAATATAAAAAATGATAAATTAATTAATCAATAAACATTTATTAAACCTCTACTACTGCTAGGCACTGTGCTAAGTGCTGGAGATACAAAAAGAGGTGAAAGACAGTCCCTGCCCTCAGGATACTTATAATCTAATGGGGGAGACAATATGCAAACAAAGACATATACATACAACATACATACATACATACATACATACATACATACATATATGTGTATGTGTGTATATGCATATATACACATATGTACAGGATAAATAGAAAGTAATTAACAGAGGGAAGGCACTGGAGTTAAGACGGGGTGGTGAAGGCTTCTTGTAGAAGGTGGGATTTTAGTTGGGATTCAAAGAAAGCCAAGGAGGACAATAGTTTAAGTGGAGGAAGGAAAGTATTCCAGGCATGGGGGCCAGGCAGAGAAAGTGCCCAGAGCCAAGAAATGGAGTATCTTGTCCATGGAACATCCAGGAGGCCAATGTCAATGGATCAAAGAGTAGGTAGTAGGGAGTAAAGTGTAAGAAGACTAGAAAGGTAGCAGGGGCTTAGGTTATCATGGGCTTTGACTGCCAAAGTGTTTTGTATTTGATCCTGGAAGCAAAAGGAAGCCACTGAAGTTTATTGAGTAGGGAATGGGGTGGGGTGACAATCAGATCTGTGCTTTAGTTAAATTACTTCAAAGGCTGAATGGAGGAGGGCCTGGAGTGGGGAAGAGACTTTAAGTGGGCAGACCCACCACCAAGTTATGGCAGTAATTAAGGCATGCTCTAGAGCAGCGTCAGAGTAGAGACGGGGGCATATTCAAGAAACATTGCAAAGGTGAATTCAACAGGCCTTTGCAACAGATTGGATATGGGGGAAGGGTGAAAGATAACGAGGAATACAAGATCCTGGGTAGTGAGCCTGAGGGACCAGGAGATGGTGTTGCCCTCTATAGTAATAGGGAAGGTGGAAGGGGGATGGTTTAGAAGGAAAGATCATGAGTTCTGTTTTGGACATAGTGAGTGTAAGGTGTCTACTGGACATCCAGTTTGAGATGTCTGAAAGGCTGTTGGAGATGCAAGATTAGAGGTCAGCAGAGAGATTAGGGGGAGAAAAGTAGACTTGAGAATCATCAGCATAAAAATGGTCATTAAATCCACGGGAGCTGATGAGACCACCAAGTAAAACAGCATAGAGGGAGAAGAGAAGATGGCCCCTAACAGAGCCCTGAGGGACGCCTAAGGAGAAGGATCCAGCAAAGGAGCAAAGGACTATTCAGAGAGGTGGGAAGAAAACCAGGAGGAAGGGGTGTTCCAAAAATCTAGAGAGAAGAGAATATCAGGGAGGAGAGAGTGACGAACAGCAGCAAAGGCTACAGACAGGTCAAGGAGAATAAGGACTGAGAAAAGGCCACTGGGGTTGGCAAATAAGAGACCACTGGTGACTTTGGAGAGCCATTGTGGTGGAATGATGAGGTTGGAAGCCAGATTGTGAGGAGCTAAGAAGAGTCTCAGGAGGGAAAGTGGAGGCACCAACTGTCTGGCCTTTTCAGGGAGCTTAGCTACAAAGGACAGAAGAAAAGCAGGATGATGGGGGGGGATCGATGATCAAGTGCATTTTTTTCAGGATGAGGGAGACCTGGGCATGTTGGAAGGAAGGGAATGAGCCAGTAGAGAGGGAGAGACTGAAAACGGATGACACAGTGGGGATGACAGAGGAGGTAATCTGCTGGAGATGGGATGGAACTGGATCACTTGGACAAGTAGAGGGCTGCTCTTGGTCAAGAGTAAAGGCCGCTTCATCACGGGAGGATGACAATAACCCACATTTGAAGCTTCAAAGTTTCCAAAGCGTTTTATTAACATTATTTCATCGAATCCTCCCAACATCCCTTGGAGGTGGGGGCTGTTATTATCTTCTTTTTCCAGATGAGGAACCTGAGGCAGACAAAGGGAAGTGACTTGCCCAAGGTCACACGGCTATGCAGTGTCTGAGGCTGGTTTTGAACGCAGGTGTTCCTGACTCCAATTCTAGAACTCCACTCACTATGCCACCATTTCTTCAAGTTTCTTACATTTTGTATTTTCCCTTTTGGCTATCTTTCTCTTAGATTCATCCAAAAACTAAATAACTCATCCAAGGTCACACACCTAATCAGTAACATCCGCTTCCAATCTGCACCTGAAGTTTACCCCAATGGGCACTTCTGCTCACCAGGGCGACTAGAAGGAAATGAATTCACTAGATACAGAAATATTTAAGCAGAGGGTGAATGACTATCAATTAGAGATGGCATTGGGTGGTAAAATGGCCTAGACTGCCACTTAGCTTCCCAGCAACTCTAAGAGTCGGCACATATAAATCCTTCTCGTTCATCACAGATGCACTATTAGAGGTAGGAAGAAGAAAAATGAAAGCATAGGGGCAGCTGGGTGGCGCAGTGGATAGAGCACCGGCCCTGGAGTCAGGAGGACCTGAGCTCAAATCTGGCCTCACACACATAACACTCACTAGCTGTGTGACTCTGGGGGCAAGTCATTTAACCCCAATAGACTCACCAAAAAAAAAAAAATGAAAGTGTAATGGAGGATTGGCTCCCTCTCACACTGAGCAAGCTTAAAGCTGAGAGTGCATGGCCAGTGTAGTGGAGGACTGGCCAATGAGTTCAGTCCTTAGAAGCATGCAAAGTACTTAGCTGATGCATTTCCCACGTGGAATTTGAAGACTGCAGACATTCTGTATCTGGTTTGGGCGGGCCAACCACATGGCAGATAGGAGCCTCTTTGACCGGCTACATAGCCAGAACTAGGTGGCATTACATAGGTATTAGCTGTGCCAAACCTGCTTCTTTTGGGTCTGTCTTCCTGCCAGGTGATGTTCTGCTTGAAGAAGGAGGATGCTGGAAGGGGAGAGGCCTCAGGCCCTCCCACCTGGAGGGGACACCTGGCCTGTGAATACGTTCTTTCATTTTAGGGGAAGGAGGTTCTAAGATCTTGTGACTCCCAAAGGCAGATAGATGGACCCAGCAGGACTGACAAGACGGGAGTCTGTGCTGACGTCTGCAGCTAGTCCGTTGAGGTCCCAGAGTGACCTCTAGAGCCAGCCCAGCAGTAACAGACAGGGACTCATCCGGCAACGACGCATCGTTTAGACGCGATCTTCGCCACGTGAAAACCACATTGGGCGTGGGCTCCCTCTCCCGGGGATTGTGTGGCATAGGGGAGAGTGTGCAGCCTCCCTTCACCCCTGCCAGGTGGATGGGAGAGAGAGTGTTTAATCACTTCTATTCTTGCAATATCTTCGAGGAAATGCCACTGTGTAAAAGCTGGCTCATGTTAATTGGTTAAGTGGACTTGGGGTGCTAGTCACTAGCATTAACGTGGGGGCTCGAGCTGATGGCAGCAGGGAAGAGGCAGGGACTGACTCGTGTCTCTGTATCTCCAACAACAGCACAGTGCCCAGCACACAGTAGGCACTTTAATCAATGCTTTTGTGGTTGCCCTCTGCATGGAACAAGTAAAAGATTGTGCCTGTCATCAGTGCGTGTCCTGGCCAGCTCTCCCACCTTGCTTTGCAAGCCCAGTGAGGACAGGAAGAGATGCTGACCCCTGCTTGCCACACAGCCCACTGACCACCGCAGATGATGTACTCATCACTACCTCCTCCCTGGGCTATTTCAGCAGCTCCCCCCCTGGACTCCTTGCTCTAATCTCTGTCCCGGCCTGGGTCTGGCCCCATCACTCTTCTTCTCCAAAAGCTTCAGTGGCTCCCTACCGCCCTTTGGACAGATACAGACTCTTCTGTTTGGCATTCAAGGCCTTCACAGTATGGCTCAAGCTTCTCTCTCCATCTAGGCTGACAACTTCCCTACAAACTGCCCTTGGGTCTCCTTGATGTCCCCATGTGCCATACTCCATCTCCTCATTTCCAAAGCTGTCCACCACACTTAGAGAGCCTTCCCTGCTCGTCTCTACTTCTTAGATCCCTATCACTTCTATCAAACATATTTAACATTTTTATTTCACTTGTTTTATACACAGTATGTGTGTGGGGGGAAGTGCTTCTGCCAATGAACTTGTCCATCCCTGCTTTCTGTGAGACAAAAGTGACTTTTCAATGGAAGAATGGTTCATAACAGCAGCTTTCAGCCCTCCAAGCGTGAGCCTCAGCTGAATCTCAGCCCTTCCCAGCAGGGATGCTATGGCCATTGGGCCACCTGAGGGACATCTTTACCACAGTTTTAAAAGGGCATCAGGAGCCCGATTTGGAAGGAAGCACAACACTGGGAGACAGGGGTGCCTTCCTCTGCCCAAGACTCTGGGGATCTGCGGTGGCATCTGTCTTGCTTTGTCCCCTGGCCATTCAATAGGTGCTAAATGTTCTGCAGTTCACTGGCAGAGGTCTCCTTCTCTGGACAGAGTTTGGGAGAAACCAACAGCCAGAGGGGATATCTGAGGGGCAGCTATCGAGTCAAAGTCTGAGTTCAATGCTACGAGGCAAGCCAGGTCTCTAAGCTGGTGGCTTTGCCCTCTGTGAAACTGCCCAGGTACTGCCCCAGCCCCGAAGGGGAGATCAGGGCTGAGTGGAAGGATGGAGATGGGCTGAAGCACTGTCTGGGCTTATGGAGGCTGCGGGAAGAGGCTGACCCAGGATGATATGGCCAGGACAGGCTGATTCACCCGAAGGCATAGTGGTCAGGGAGAGATGCAGGCAAACTGGCTGGAGTGAAGCAGGACAGCGACCCTTGGCCAGGGCCAGAAGAGTGGCTGGCCAGCCAGGAACGGGCAAGGGCAGATTCTGGAGACCCCTGAGCTCAGGAAGGATGTGCTGACCTTCTGTGCTGTGAATGGGGTGAAGGGCTTGAGGCTTCCTGATGCTGGGCAGATGGAGAGGACAGCTGCACTACAGTGAAGATCTGAGAGGCTTTCTCTAGCCAGGCCCCTGCCCTCATTTGGACCTGGCCCCCTCTGCTGAGAAGGAGCTGCCCCAAAGGTTGGGGCACCCTCCTCCTTGGAGGGCTCCTCCAAGGCAGCAGGAGGGATCTTCCCCAGGCTGCTGGCCTTTGGGCCTTGCCTCTTCACTCTGAGCATTGTTCTCAGCCTTGCCAGGGCACAGGTCTTTGAGATCGGATGTCTGAAAAGTGCAGAGAGCTGCTATGGGGGTGCGCTGGGGGGGGACGACGACTCTGCTTCTTTCTCGTGTTGTTCCTTGAATGATCACAGACTGCAAGGTCAGCCGCTTCCTCTTCTCCTACCTGATGGGTTTTCCTGGAGCCCTTTGGTGAAGGGGCGGTTGCCAATGTTTGCCTGTTATCGTCTGGTATATGGACACAGGGAGGAATTCTGTCTCAGGGAGCACATAAACCCAAAACACACCACAGGGAAACTTCAGTGTGTCACTGGCTCTAACAATGTGGAACCAAGGCTGGCATTTGGGCAACTCATTTAAAATGGCCAGTCTGTATTTGGCAGAAATGTTAGGAGGTGGTTTCAGTTTGTGGAAAGTAACAACTGTGGACATTTACGGCTCCCTGGCGATGGGACTGTGGAAATGAATGGACGTTCACCAGGGCATTTCAGCCTTGCCTAGGGCCATCTACCAGGAATTGTGTAGCTCATAATTTCAGAGCCACACTGGTCATCCACACAATCTCCTTGGCCTTTTCATTCAATCATTCATTATCTCACTTTAGCCAGACGAACAGCCTCCTTTCTCCCTTGGAAATCACTATCTCAATTCCTCTTTTATGGCAATGTCTCCAGAGCTCTCGAGTTTTTCCATGGACCTTGGTATCACTCTCAGCCCTCTCTTCCAACTCCAGGGGTCTCAAGGTCTCAGGGGCTGCAGGCATGGAGGGGATGTTCATTGGGGTGGCTCAACTACAGAAAGGATCCATAAAAGGTTTGGCCAGAGACCCCAGGAGTCCAAACCCTATGGGGAGGCAGAATCAGAGCCAGGAGAAATGGAGGCCAATGTCCCGGCATGAGGTGAGGTAGAGAGGTGTAGCCCACCCTTGTCCCTGGAGGACCACTCTCTCCTGACATGCTCTTGGATGCCTTGTAAGTGAGCTTGTCTCCAAACCCTTGGAGTAGTATCCTTCCAAGCTTTGGAAGAAAGTAAGCTAATGTAAGAACAGGACTGAAGGGTAGGATTTATCACCGGGGGGAGAATTTTGAGGATCTCCCCAGGAAGAAGAGAAGAGGGAGATGGTGGACATTCTCTCCACATATAGATTAGCAGTAACATCTGCATTTCCCTTCCCTGACCCCAGGCCTCCAAGGTGAAGGTTAAAAGGGACAATGGTAGGGTATAAGGCTGCATTCTCCTCCCGGCTCCCCTTGTCTGCTCAGGTGGCCAGAATGCCTCGGGCCATTTTTGTATTCTTTGTTGCACTGCTTGCCAGGGCCAGAGAATTCAATGCCAACTGGTCAGCTTCCTAGTCATCTTTTTGAAAGCAAAATGGCAATGCACCTTCATTAAGAGATTAAAAAACTGCTCATGTCCTTTGACTCAATGATTTGACCACTTGAAGAGTATGCTAAGGATGTTATACAAAGAAAAAGTGATACCTCTTTATAAAAAAAAATTTAGTAGAAATCTAAAATAAAACTATAAAACGTTTCTACCTTTGCTGGAAAGACTTTTTTTTTTTTTAAAGTGAGGCAATTGGGGTTAAGTTGTAATGCAGAACATTATTTTACCATTTAGGTAGTAGAACCCTTTAGGCCATGGAAAACTCCAAATTCCTTAGCAAGACCCTTATCTGGCTGCTCAGGCCACAGCCCTCAGATCATATCTCTGGAAGCCTCCATTGTGAGAAAGTTTGCACAGCATTATCATATCTACACAGAGGGAGAAGGGTGTCCTTGAAAAACCTTGCCAGACTTCAAAGATCCATCCCCCTCCCTGTCCTGTATACTCCCTATATAAACCCTAGCTCAACCCCTGATGGGTGCTGCTTGATTTGGATGTGAATATCCCTGGCAGCCACTAAAGTCCACAATTTAAAATTAGCTTGGGTCGTCAACTCGCTCATTTCTCGGTATAACATTTTGGAGGCCCCAGCGAGATAGCAGCGTACCGTGTCGCTGCAGAGACCCACCTGGAGAGGACATCGGCCTCGGGAGGGGGAATTGTTCTGTTCTGACTTCTAGGGGAGCCGGCCCCTGATGATGTTCCAGGGCCCCAGGACTCAGGACTAGGAGAAGCCTCCCTCCCCGACTCCGACTGTACCTCATTTCGGCCCTCGTGGACCTGGTAACCCTCTGGAGGTAAATGTTTGCAAACCTGTTTTCTGGTGGGGAACGAGTGCCAGACGTGGCAGAGCACCTAATTAGTGCCTCAATCCCCCAGGCACCCCGAGACGTCGGGACTATGCCTGTATCTGGTTCCTGGTACCCGGTTTCTGGTTCCTGGTTTCTGTCTTAGTTCTGTTGGGCCCGTGTCTCGTTCCTGGTTTCTGTCTCAGTGTTGGTCTATTAGTTTATATGTGTAGAGATTGTGTTTTTAAGAGATTCTGTTTTGCAATCATCTGCCTGAAGCCACCTCTGTTTCATACTGAAAGACAGGTGTCAGACTGGATTGCAGACAGTTTTCTCCAGACTTCCATTGGGAGGATGTGTTAGTGTTCAGGCTCTTATTGTTTGTCTGTGTCTGTGTTCTGCAATAATGGGGGGATACGGCCAGTACATCATTTCCCTCCCTTTTGGGTTGTTTGCAGCCAGAGCCAAAGGCTGCAGCAGGACTCTGAAAAGTTGCCTTCATTCTCCCCCTCTCCCTCCCCAGGTAACAGCAGCTTCAAAGCAGTGCGTGGATGGGAGAGGGAAAGAGAGAAGAATACTTTATTATTTAGGTTATATGGTTGGTAGAGGGCAAGTTGGGAAGGATTTTTGAAGTGTCAGGTCAGAATTAGAAAGGAATGAGATATGTACAGGTTTTAAGGGGATTTTAAATCATTAGAAAGAAAGGCAAGGAAGTTTAAGCATGTAGGAGAGAGGAGTGTGTGTAGAAAATTTGAAGGGAATATGATTTAGTTGCATGGTGTGACTGGAGGTTTTGAAAGTGAGAAGGTTTTGGGACTTTTGCATGAGTAATAGTTTCTCTCTCTCTGCATTCTAACTCTGGCCAAGTTTGAGTGTGGAGACAAAGAGAAAAGTTCTTGTGTACCAGA
The DNA here is from genome assembly GCF_003287225.1 of Phascolarctos cinereus. Taxonomy (NCBI): domain Eukaryota; kingdom Metazoa; phylum Chordata; class Mammalia; order Diprotodontia; family Phascolarctidae; genus Phascolarctos; species Phascolarctos cinereus. Next base: position 728,683,539 of record NW_027555847.1, on the reverse strand, counting down.
ACATAGACAAATGGTTTATATGCTGAGGACTGGCTTGCTGGGTTTAGTTGATATTTTCCCACGAGCCCCAGCTCATCCAAATTGGTAAATATGTGAGGTTTTCAATTTCAGCATTTGTTACACTGTTTTGCACTTAGGTACATTGAAGGAAACTCAGACGAGTGGATTGTTTTGAGTGCACAGTGAGGGCAGTTTGAGGAGAGATGGAGGGAATTATGTCCACCCACCTTTCAGGCTAGATCCCCGGGTGGGTTCTTTTAAAGACTGGTCATTATGGGAAAGAAAAAGCAATCAGAATACTGGTCCAGTACATTTCTAAGCTTAACAAGGGTATTGCATTTGGGAATATATTTTTGTCTACCCTCCAAAAACTAAATAAATAGGGGAGAATGAATGGGTTAGAATAAACTTCCAAATTTTATTTGCTTTTAAGAGGAAGTTTCACCTATAATTCTTATCAAATCTGTGTAAACGTTTTCTGTGTTGTGAAATTCCTGAGTAAATGAGAATTCTTGAGATAAAAATTGAGTAAATTTTTAAAGGTTTGATAATATTTGTTATTGTGGTAATGTTCTTATTATAAAAACTGAATTTTTTTCTGTTTTTGACTAAGGAAATTTGATGTCTAGGAATTCTGTAACAACTAGGAATTTAGTTTGTTATGGTACTTTGGGAAGTTATTTATGTTACTTGAGGACATTTTACATCAACTTAGTTTTAATGAATTCCATTTTTAAAGGTTTATTTTTACTTTAAGGTAGAAAGGAAAGATATCTATCACCTTAAAAATTCTCTTCATGAAAGTTTAGTGATTATTCCTTCTAACATCAGGATAAACTGTAAGCTTTTTTAGAAAGGGAAATACTTTTTACAAAGTAATGTTTTGCAAAATCTTTTTGTATGATTTTTAGAAGGCCTACTAAATTTCCATTTGCAAGCTAATTTGTTGCAATAATTTAATACTGATAACAATTATGTCTTAATCCACTGTGAATTTTCTAAGTTTCATTCCTATGTAAAGTGTGTCCTTGAATTGGCCTTAAATGGGTGCTTTCAGAGAAACAGAGTCAATGGTTCCTGCTTCAGGTAGCATAAGAAAGGGCACTGGTCTCAAGAATGTAGGTTTGAAAGTTCAATGCCCCACTCTAAGTTTTTAAGGGGTGGACGTAGAAGTGAAAAAGATAGGACAGCTAAAACATCTTAGCAGATTCTGGAAGTTTTTGAGATTGATCATTAAGGAGTTTTTAAACACCTCCTTACAATCTTGTCACTCCTTTCCCCCACTTCCTCCCCTTGAGTCAAGAGGGTATCTCTGTGTGGGGATCCCAAACAGCGCTGGGTTTCTCTATTAACCCCTTTCAGCCCAGATCAGATTAGGAAGAGAGTGTTTTACCCCCTCTCCCCTGCCCGCAAAATTCACCTTCCCCCACCTGGCTATAGGAAGGAAGGGGAGGGGTAGCAGCTACAGCCTGGAAGTATCTTCCAGCACACAGCCATGGGGAGTAAAAGGGGATGGGTCAAGGTAAAGAAGCCAGTCTATAGGGATGGAGTGGCCCCAGGAGACTGTTGGACCTGGTGAAAGGGTCTAGAAAGAAGAAAGATTTTTTTATTGGGTCAATTGTATTAGTTATGTTGCTGGAAGGGCAATTTCTTTTATAATCTAGAATGTTAAATTAATTGTGTCTTCAAAAAAAAAAAGGAGTCAATTTGGCTGTTGGGGCATTTTATATGATCCTGTTTTGTAACATTTCCTTTTAAATATTGTAATTCAAGGAAGTATAAGATTTTCAAATTTTGTCTCTATTGAAAGGGAATTTTCAGTTGAAATTGTTTTGTTATAATTTATAAAATTTGTGAGATTGTTAACTAAGTTTTGGGGTTATTGTTTTAATATCAAAACCTAAGATTGTTAATTGATTACTTGTGTGTGAAAAGGAGGGGCACATGGCAATTCCCCTTATTTTGTAAACTTACCAGGATCCCTGGAAACTATGGGGGGGGGCAAGGTCATCTGCCCTTAAAAAAAAAAGTGCAGCTTCCATATGTTTGTTTGACATGTGGCATGGGAAGGAATTTTCTTAATTGAATGGGTTGTAAATTCAATAGAGCGGAGGGTGTCAAAGTGTCAGTTGAAATTATAGACCAAGATATCTGTGTTTCTTTTACCATTAACATGACATAGCATAGTCTATGTCCATAAGATACCGAGATAAGAAAAGTCCCATTGTTCTGGAGAGTGTTTGGTCCCAGACATCTTGGGCTCAGTGATAACACACAGAAAGAATGTTGGTCAGTTCTATCTGGTCCTGGAAAGGGGTGTTTTTGGTTCACTTGAAAAAAAAAAAGAATTAGTTCAGGTTTTTGGCCCTTATTGGGGTTCAATTGATTATACTCACCTCAAGATGTTCCCATTGTTTAAAGGAATTATGAGAGCAGTAGTATTTTTCTGTGATCAGTCTCTTACTATTACCAATGTGAGATTAAATTCTTATTATCAGGATTTGTGATTTTATGGGACAGACATTTACTATTGTTTTGAGCTTTGATTACCAGGGTACTTGTCTGAGTTGTCATAAAGCCAATAGTAGAATGGCATGTGCTGCAGGCTGATAACTGATAAAGGTGGAAGTCTGTCCTGGGAAGACTTTTGAGGACAACCTTGGACACAGCCTAGATAGGATCTTCCTGACTCTATTTCCCAATTGTGCTATTTCCTTTTGACAAGGGAAATCCCCACCTGATTAATCCCAGGCCCTGCTTTTAACATCCAGTGACTACGCGATTACCTATCAGATATGACTCATGCCTGGAATCAAATGGAGCTAAGGAAGTTCTTTCCTTCTGATATGATATATGACCCTGTCCCTCTGGAACATCCCTGTGTTACCGTAATAGGATGCAAGTACATTCATGGCCACATAATAATAATATAGGGATAACATCCCCCTAAGGAGGAAATGTTTACACACAATAATAGGACAAAGGTGTAATGTGATAGATGTCTAATTAAATAGGATAGCAAATTTTGAGAAAAGCAATAGGATTAGACTGATATGATTGGCTTCCAAGATGTATCTATCATGGCAATCCAAGCTTTAAGCATGTTTAGGTAGGAAGATCACAGTTTTGGATTTTTACACTAAGCCAGAGAAGCAGAGCTCCCTTTTTGAACTGCCTATGAATTAAACCGATTGTACATGAGCAAGGAACTTAATGTTAGTTAATATAGGTAATACTGATTGTATTGATTTGTATGATTCCTGTCTAAGGTTTTCTTTGTTACCCTGATTACATGTAAATCTCTCTTTTCCAAACTAGTCTATTGTGAGCTCTCTGATTGGTTTAATCTGTACCTGACTTAATGTAATTATGCAATTTTGCGAATTATGAGTAAACTTTGTTGTATTGTTTGAACCTAGTCCTGTGTGACTGGGAAAACTGAACTATCTCTATGTGCCTTTAACTAAAGACTTATGAGGGATTCTGGAATACTTAGGAATTCAGTTTCCTTAATACTACTCTGGAATTTGTGTTATTTAAGAACTTTTGTACCAATTTAGTGAGGTTTTATGAACAAGAGTAGAAATGCATGCAAGCATTTTAGGGCTCATTTTGGAAATGTTCCTTAGGCAATGTGACATCTTAGGGTACTATAGAACTGGGACTTGTGTTCTGTGTGTGTTCCTATATGAGTTAAGTTCTTTACAATTCAGGGGTTTGTGAGAATGTTATTTTGTTATTTGGGTAATATCATACTTGTTTAAAGTTGTGTTACAATTAATAATGTTAAAAGGGAAATGGCTTGTGGTTTATCTTGTCCATGTCATCAGAGAAACATGGCATGACTGAAACATTTAAGATCCTATATGCACTGTGTTAAAATGGATTCTTTCATATATCTATGTATGTATTGGGGCCTGTGGATTAATGTAAGGTATGCATATTGTTGTTTGCTCTTGTTTACTATTTAGTGGGGGTTGGCAGTATGGGTCCGGCTCTTACGGCAGTCCTCTTCCTTGGATGATTCCTTTGCCAAAAACTAAAAGGGGGGAGTAGGAACTCAGGGCAGATGGCACTAATTCTTCCTTAACCAAGTTCCTGCAGGGACTCCAGAAAGAAAACACAGAGGACTCTTCTAAAATCTGTCCAGGACACCTACCAGTCTCTACCTGTCAGCCTGTACCCGCTTTCAGCCCAGGAGACCCAGTCTTGGTCAAGAAGTACACTGCCTCTGGCCTGGAACCTAAGTGGAAAGGTCCCTACACCATGATCCTGACCACTCCAACAGCCATAAAGGTGGACTCTATCCCTGTCTGGCTTCATCATTCACGAGTAAAGGCAGCCGCTTCATCTACCAGTCCTGAGAAATGGGAAACGATACCTGGTCCAGATCCCCTCAAGTTGCGTCACTCCCGAACATCCCCTTCCTAACCTTTTCCCTTGTTTTTTTAATCCTTTGCATTGGACATCCTAATCCCCATGCTCCTTTGCCAAAACCTCAGATGGGTCATCAAATCTAGGGGCGCTAACCCCGAATACACCCTCACTATGTCTGACTGCCTACCTGGACCCCAAGGCCCTGGTGCCCTCTTCAATGTTCCAAAACCACCGTGCTCTGGCATCCCTTCCAAACCCTTTCTCTGCCAGGGGGTTAAGGGTATGTCAGCCTCCTGAGTACTTTGACCTGACAGCATCTTTTACCCTCATGGCCAACTCTACTCATGTGACTCTTGTTATCCCTAATCAACAGTCCCTCCAGTGGCTCACACCCCAGACCTGGGGTTTGTATGCCTGTAAGGGGGGAGAAGAAGGAGTGCTCCTCACTGTGTATAAACAGGTCCCTGAGAGGTCCCCTTTGCCCATCGGTCCCCTAGGAGGACTGGCCCACCCACCTGAAATTCCTCCCAATCCTCTGACCCCCACTAGGATCCCCTCCGACCGGCTCAGCACCCCTCAGCCACCTAAGATTCTTCCCGATCCTCTGGCTCCTAGTAGGACCCCTCAGGCTGATCCCCTCACCCCTCAATTATAAGACCGCTCCAAGCCATCCATAGCATTGTCAACTCCACCAGGCCTGACCTAGGACCTAGCTGCTGGCTGTGTATGGATGCACCACCCCCATACAATGTGGGAGTGGCAGTTAATGGTTCTGTTTCCCATAGCCCAGACTCGGAGAATTGTCGGTGGGAACAACCTAAGTTGACCCTGGGGAATGTCCAAGGAAAAGGTACCTGTCTTACCTCATCCACCACATCCCTGAAAACTTCTCCTTACTCTCCTGTCTGTAATAGTACTGTGGTTGTTCCCCAGTCCTCCTCTTTTTTTTATTCAGCGCCATCCGGCACTTGGTGGGCCTGTCTGGATGGGATCACACAGTGTGTCTCCGCTGCAGTGTTCCTAAAAGAATCTGAGCCTCTATGTATATTAGTCTCCATTATCCCCAGGGTCTCCCTTCTTCAGGGCCCGGAGGGTTGGGAGTACTTCAGTCATGAGGGCAGTGTGTCCTACTGAAGCAAGCGAACCGTTCCCCTCCTCATCCCTATCCTCAGTGGGGTTGGGGTTAGTGGGATCAACTGCTGTGGGTACCGCTGCCCTAGTCCGAGGAGAGGCCAGTTACCAGGAACTTAGTGCTCAGGTCAACGTAGACCTGTCATCTGGAGCACTCTATATCCCAACTGGAGAGACAGGTCAACTCCTTGGCAGAGATGGTTCTGCAGAACCAGAGGGGTTTGGACTTATTGTTTCTCAGGCAAGGCCCCTAGGGGAGGCCTGCTGTTTCTATACCAATAACTCAGGTGTAGTTCAGGAGAGCCTTTCCCTAGTATGGAAAAATATTGCAGACAGGCAGAGGGAACGAGAAGGGAACGAAAATTGGTACCAGAGCCTGTTTCAGACTTCCCCATGGTTAACCATTCTTATTTCTGCCTTAGCCGGGCCTTTGCTCCTCCTTACTATAGCCCTAATTCTTGACCCTTGTCTAGTTAATTGGCTCCTTGACTTTGTTAGATCCTGTATTAATTTAGTTAAGTTACTGTTGGTTAGAGGTCCCCGTTATCAGACCCTGGTGTCTGCCTTCTTTGCACCCTATAATGAGGCAGCCCCCACCACGTCAAGGGTTTGAAGTGGTACACAAAAGAAGTGGGGAATGTAATGTAGAACATTATTTTACCATTTAGGTAGTAGAACCCTTTAGGCCATGGAAAACTCCAAATTCTTTAGCAAGACCCTTATCTGGCTGCTCAGGCTCCAGCCCTCAGATCATATCTCTGGAAACCTCCAATTCCTTAGCAAGACCCTTATCTGGCTGCTCAGGCCACAGCCCTCAGATCATATCTCTGGAAGCCTCCATTGTGAGAAAGTTTGCACAGCATTATCATATCTACACAGAGGGAGAAGGGTGTCCTTGACCAGCCCCCAAAAAACCTCTTCCTCTTGCCAGACTTCAAAGATCCATCCCCCTCCCTGTCCTGTATACTCCCTATATAAACCCTAGCTCAACCCCTGATGGGTGCTGCTTGATTTGGATGTGAATATCCCTGGCAGCCGCGCGCTAATAAAGTCCACAATTTAAAATTAACCTGGGTGGTCAACTCGCTCATTTCTCGGTATAACAAAGTGACTTGCCCATAGTCACACAGCTAGGAAGTATTATGTGTCTGAGGCCAGATTTGAACTCAGGTCCTCCTGACTCCAGGGCCAGTGCTCTATCCACTGAGCAACCTAACTGCCCCAAGAAAGGCTTTTTTAAGAATGGCCCTAGCCACAGTCTGAGCTTGCTTCCCAAAGACCAGCCTAGCTAAACACAAAGAGTCTCCTCACTACTAGAGAGCCTGGCTTCTTGGTGATGAAGTCTCTGGCCACAGCAGCTTATGCAATATACAAGATGGCCCTAAGTCCTGTGTGTCCCCACCCCACCCTAGGCCTTGGTTATATTGATGATGGCTGAGCAGTGGAAAGGGACACAGAGAGGGCAGTTACTGAGAAGTGCCCCATTTTCAGACCATCTATGAACTTTAACTGTTAATATTCTACATGTGAAATGTTTTTGCAGTAACCAGCAGATAGACATATTCTGGAGTAGAGGACTCATATCAAACTTGACATACTCTCTTTAATAAAACTAGAAGAAAGATAGTAAGGCTAATAAAGTAAGTGGTTTTTTATACTATGCCCAAAGCCCAAAAGCATGGGGGAAAAAATGTCATACTCTGCAATTTGGGCACGAGCCTGCTAGAGACTATTTGTTAATTAAACTAAGAGAAAATTCCAAAGAGGCAGTGGTCCTTTGGCTTTGAAAATCTCTCCCTAGCAGAAATGCTTAGGATTAGTAGAGTTTAAGTAATCAAAACATCTTTTTCTTCCATGTTAAATGGTATAAAGCCTTGGCTTCCAGCATCTGGTAGAAGCCATGATGGATATATAAATCTTTACTGTTTGTGACTTTTAGGATACTATAATGATATCATTGCATTTTGTAAGATAATATAGTCCTGATTCCTGATACCTGATTTTTGTGAGAATATGACCATACTGCCATCTAAGTATGGAATTTAAAAATTGGAGAGAACGTTGGGGGCTGTAGACGAAATGCCAGATATTCTTTAACAACCTGTGGCTTTCCAATTCTCTTCTTGCTCTAGGAGGACAGCTAGAGACCTGACTAGCACCTAAGTTTTCTTGCTGCCTCAGAGAGATAAGTGAGATTTAATCGGACACTTTGGGAATAAGCCAATGTTGTAATTTCATCCTGGAATGTATATAAGGACCTAGAAAGATACCACTACAATTAGAACATGCTATTGTCCTTATTTTAGGAGTCTAACTGAATCAACTCTAGGTAGATTGGGAGAGCCTGAAGTCATTTCTACACTAGATGACCATATGAGAACTCTCCTCTTCTCATTAAAGAGTGGGACCCTCCAAAAGGACAGAATCTAGAATTTCTTAGATGATCATCTGGGGCAATACACAACAACCTCAGTCATCAATGTTGGTCTGACAGTTTAAGTAAAGACTTAAGAATTGCTTATGACTTATGGGACTGTGTAGTTATACCTGCAGTTTCTGAGGGTGGGAATGCAGCCACATACATAGCACTTTCTGCAGGTTTGGCTCCGCTGATAAGAGTCTGGACCCTGAAATGGGAACCCTGGAAAGGATGTATATGGGGCTGAGTATTCCAAGCTAGTGTGTGGGAGATCAAACCATTGAGAAACCTCATTTGTGCATAACTTCTGGAGAATGGTCAGACACTTTTTTTTTTTGGTGAGGCAAGTGGGGTTAAGTGACTTGCCCAGGGTTACACAGCTAGTAAGTGTTATGTGTCTGAGGCCAGATTTGAACTCAGGTCCTCCTGACTCCGGGGCCAATGCTCTACCCACTGCGTCACCCAGCTGCCCCAAATGGTCAGACACTTGAGAGGGAACAGGGGAAATAGCGGTCTTTCTGACCTCGGATATCATCCAGTTGCAGCATGAAAAAGGGAGAGAGGGAGAAGCTATAATTGTAGTTTATGATCACATCTGTTTGGCTGAGAAAAGTCTATAAAGTGCACTCTTTAGAGAAGTGTTAGAGTTGTTTGGGGACAATTACAATAAAATCCAAATATCAAGTTTGCAATAACAGCAAGTGCTTTACAAATGGGTAATTTTGTGGTTTTCCAAGAACCCTGTCTCATCTTTTTAGCACCAGTATTCTACCAACGAAAGACAAACTATCAGAATAGACAGAGGGTCCGTGGGCATCAGAAAGACGTATGCTGACTCTGTGATCCTGGGTGCATCACGGAAATCCTCACTGCTCCAGGCAACGCTTTCAAAGGAGAAGCGATTGGCGTGCCTGCTCACCAGCATCAGGGCAAGCATTTCCTCACCAAGTGTTCCCTCCTCTCACAAACCCACAAATCCACGGGGCAGCTAGGTGGCGCAGTGGAGAGAGCACCAGCCCTGGAGTCAGGAGGACCTGAGTTCAAATCAGGCCTCAGACCAAACACTTGTCACTCACTAGCTGTGTGACCCTGGGCAAATCACTTAACCCCAGTTGCCTAAACAAAACAAAAAAACCCCAACAAAACCACAGATCCAGACCAATGAATTTTTTTTTAGTAATGCCAAATGTCTGTGGAATGTGACCACAATGAAGAAAAGTATGGCTGGCATGAAGGCACCATTCCTCATTTCCAAGGAGGAAGCACGTACAAGAAGTAGCTCAAAGTGCTGACGAGGCAGCCCAGGAGACACACAGGACCCTGATGTGGCACCATCTGCACGGGGCTGCATCGGATGTTCTCTGGTGTATTACTGGGCTCCCCAGAGTGTGGCTCCCAGGACAAAATGCGCCTCCAGCTGCGGCCTGGACCTGAGCAGAGGGCCCAGGACGGTTATCTCACCATCTCAGGCCAGACAGTGTGCTTCTCCTACTGTTGACTAAGATTTACTTAGGTGGTTTTTTTTGTTGTTGTTTTCTATTTTGTTTTGCTTCAGTGATAGCAGAGGTTAAGAGTACGATGGTTCATACAGAATGAAAACAATGTAGGGAAGGCAGAACAAACAATGGAACAACATTTTTGTAAAAGGAAAAACTAGAAGAGGACTTCACACTTTTACAAACCAAGAGAAAGGAAAGAGCTTGATGAGATGATCTGGGAATTACTGGGGTTCCATAAAATACAAAGAATACAGAGACTGAATCCCAAGAAATTCCCAGAAATGATACAGGAAAGTAGAGTGCAAACTGTCAGAATCCACAAGGTAGTACCAGAGAGGAATCCTAAGTTTAATTCAACCAGAAGAGTAGTCAACAAATTCTAGAGTTTCACCAATTAAAATAACAAAATGCATTAAAAATCTAGGAATCACTCCCATGAAGATACACACAGGAGTTAAATACAACAATTTTTGTGAAAATAAAATAAATAGGTGGAAAGATATTCAACGTCCCTAGGGAAGCTTTGAATTCTCATCCTAATGTAGTCAAATGATGATGCTACTAAAATTAATCCATATATTTAAAGCTATACTATTAAAATTACTTCACAGCATCAGAGAACATGGCAAAATTCACATGGAGAAAAAAGGTCAAGAACATTAAGAGAAAAAGTTGGGGGAACAGGTCTGATATTACCTAAAAAAGCAATTGTCAAAACTTTTTGGTGCTGAGGGAAAAAAGTGAAAAGCTGATCAATGTAACAAACTATTAGCAAGGAAAGTTGGATAGTAGTCTGGTTTAAACACACACACACACACACACACACACACACCCTCAGGGACACAAAGTAACAGGAAAAGAACTCATTATCCAGTCTGATTGTTGGGAAAAGTGGATAGCAGATAAGGAAGGAAATAGGTTTAGCTCAGCTTTTTGTAACATGTAACACAATGAATTCCAAATGGATAAACCAGGTAAATATAAGTCACACTATTAAAAAGTTGTTAGAGAATGGAAAGGAACATCTCTCACAATTATGTATGAATTTGAAACCAGGCATGATAAAGATTTTAAAATATGAAACAGAATACTCTGATTACATAAAAACAAAAGGCTTTTTGCACAAAATAAAATGCAACTACAACAAGATGAAAAGACATAAATTAAGAGGAAAATCTTTTTGTAAAATCTTTCCTATAAAAACCTGACACAAAATTGCAAGATTCCCCATTGTTTCTGTCCCCTCTCCAAAAGGAACGCAAATTACCAACTACCACTTAAATATGTGCTGAAAATAACTGATAAATTAAAGTGGCCCTGAAATCAACATATGATGAAAGATGAAAAAGTTGGGAGATGGGAAAACAATATGTGCTGAAAATAACTGATAAATTAAAGTGGCCCTGAAATCAACATATGATGAAAGATGAAAAAGTTGGGAGATGGGAAAACAGTATTTCACTGCTGGCAGAGTTCTGAGCTGTTGCAAATATTTTGGGAAACAATTTGGAATCATGAAAGACAAATTATAAAACTGTTCATACATTCTGACTCAGCAACCTGACTACTGAGTTTATACCTCTGAGTAAGTTATTAAAAATAGAAAAGAAAATATAAAAATATTCACAGCAGCACAATTTCCCCCCAAATTAATAGAGAATGTCTTGAGAGCCTACTATATTATGTTAGGGCCCGCAGAAGGAACATGATGTAGTCTTTGGGGTTAAGGAGTTTACAGTCTGGTCGGAGAGACAAGATGAACAGTCATGAAATAGCAATAAATACAAGAATGTTCCTTAATGTGTGGAAAATATTGTAGGACAGCATTAGTTCAGGAGACTTGGGCAGCTAGGGGGTGCAGTGGATAAAGTGCCAGGGCTGAAGTCAGAAGGTTTATCTTCATGAGTTCAAATCTGACCTCAGATACTTGTTCGTCCTTCATGCTCGAAGAGGACCAGAACGACATCTCAATGTCTGGGCTCATGCCCAGTGTGTCCGACTGTGGCTGATCATATCGATACATGTGCAGAAGGCTGTCTGGATGGAAGCCCCACTTGCTGCAGGCAGCAGGCTGGGGTTAGGTAGAGTGATCAATCTTCTCTAGCCCTTTTCTCACACCAGGAGTGAACAGCGTGGTTCTTAAGAATGCTGCTCAGACACCCAGGGGGCTTCTGAATTCCACCAAGGCTTCAGTCCGATGAGAAGATGGCCCGATGGCCCAGCCACCTGTGCACATGGAGGGTGTGACTACAGCTGTCTGTGTATTCACATTTGCTGCTTCATCACAGCTGGCTGTCACAGGAATTCAAGGTAGGTAACACAGCAGCACAGTAAAACAATAAGCAATGAAAGAGTAAAATAGTGGAATTGTTGTCTGTCTTTTGTTTTTGAAGAGGATCAATGACATCACACGGTGATGTCTTGACTCATGTGAATTGGATTTAAGTGACACAGGATTACACAAAATCATCGGCCGCACTCTCTTCTAGTCACTGGAGTCCAGTGGCAGGACAAAAGTCAGGACGCCTGGTGATGGCTCAGGATGGCAAGGATGACCTTGGCCTCTCCGTGTCTGACCAAGCTGGTTCTGGGCAGTCTTCACTTGTGTCTGGTCAAAATGGTGGCAGTGGCTTGACCCACACAGCACATACTCTTCCAAAGGACATTTTTGCTGTTCCAGACTAGCTTGTCTGCCCTGTGGGTGGCAGTTAGTACTTTTGGGGGATGGTAGGTCTCCTCTGCAGAGGTTGGCCACCTGGACAACGGCTATGGGGGCAGGCTGGAAGCAGGACAGGTGGTCTGGGAGGCACTGATACTCCTGGGTCTCCCGGGCTTACCTACCCAGTGGTGGCTTTCTCCACAAATTGTCCCCCTCAAAGATGACTTTAGAGGGTTAAGGGCCGAGCTGTTTCTCTCTGAAAAAAGAGGACCTGGCTTCAGTCCCTTGCCCCCTTTTCATATCGATTGTGCCCTGCCAAGTCCCAGCCTTGGACCACTCCCCCATCTGCTGCCTTTGCTCCTACACACAGGCTACTGAACAAAGGTGGAGAAAATCATGCACCTGATCTGTTGGGAGCACTTCAAATCTTCGTACAACCTCAACTGCTGGACAGTCCTTTCCTTATGCACCCTCTGCTGCCGGGCAATCCTACTACATCTCCCTAATTAACCGGCTATCCCACTCACCACGGGCTCTTCTAACCTCTTCATCCCACCTTGAACCTCCCATGGATCCACTTTCCCCTATCCTCTTGGCTAAGAACCTTACCTCATATTTCAATTAAAAAATCAAAGCCATTTGCTGTGAGCTCTGCCTTCTGTCCTCATCTTGCATTACCTAGATGCCTTGGCCACATTACCTCCTTCACCCTTCTCACAAGAAATGGCCCTTCTCCTTGCTAAGACGAACCCATCTACATTCATAAATGATTCCATTCCATCCCATCTTCTCCCGTCATTCCCCTTTCACTTCTTTTAAATCTCTCCCTGTCTCGACTCCTTCCCCACTGTCTACCAACATGCCCATGTCTCCCCTTATCCTGAAAAAAACCCTCATTAGATCCTTCTATCTCAGCTCTTATCCCATATCTCTCCTACCTTTTGTGGATACACTCCTTAAAAAGGCCAGCTACAAAAAGTGCCTCAGCTTCCTCTCCTCAGTCTCTGAGCTCTTGACAATCTGGTTCCAACCTAACCACTCAACCAAAACTACTCTCTCCTACCAATGATCTCTCAATCTTCATTCCCCTTGACTGCAGACTTTGATACCGTTCATCACTCCTCAATGTTCTCTTCTCCCTGAGTTTTTGGGGTACCCCTATCTCCTGCTTTCCTCCTACCTTGTCCAACCATTCCTTCTCAGTCTCCTTCACTGGATCCTCCTCCACATCTCACACTTTAGCTGTAGATGTTCCTCAGTGTTCTGTCCTGATTCCTCATCTCTTCTCCCTCTATACTACTTCACCTCAACTCTCATGGATTTAATTATCCTTAGCAATTAGGATTTTTTAATTAATTAAAATAATTTAATTTTAATTCTCCATGCTGATAATTCTCAAATCTACCTTTCCTGCCTCAAACTCCCTGCTGACCCCCAATCTCTCATCTCCAACTGACTTTTATATATCTCAAACTGGATGTCCAGTAGACATCTTAAAGTCAATGTCCAAGACTGATTGTCTCCCGCCCCGCCCCAGTACTCCCCTCCTCCAACATTCTCTATTACTGTCAAGAGCACCACTCTCTAGGTTCCAACCTAGGAGTCATCTTGGATCCCTTACTATCAGCCTCCCATATCCAATCTGTTGCCAAGGCCTCCTACTCAGTCAACTCCAGTGGTTCCCTACCACCTCCAGGATCAAATGTAAAACACTCAATCCGGCAGTCAAAGCCCTTCATAGCCTAGCCCCTCCTCCTACTTTTCTAGTCTTCTTGCACATAATATCCACCCCTCCCATTTATTCTTCAATCTAGTGACAATGACCTATTTGCTGTTCTTCAAATAAGACCCCATCTCTAGGCTCTGCCCATTTTCTCTGGCTGTCTCCCATTCCTAGAACACTCTCCCTAATCCACTCTGATTACTGACCTACATGGTTTCCTTTAAGTCCCAAACTAAAACCCCACCTTCTATTAGAAACTTTTACTAACGTCCCTACAATTCTAGAGCCTTACCTCCATTGATTATTTCCAGTTGTTTTCATATTATTTCCACCATTAGACAGTGAGCTCCTTGAGGGCAGGGACTGTCTTTTGACCTTCTATATATCCCTGAAGCTTGGTGCTTGGTACAGTGCACAACAGGTACTTAATAAATGCTTATCAACTGACTGACCTATAAGTGAACTCCCCCTTTCAGAAGTAGCAGACTTAGCTCACAGGTAAACTCTCTTTATGATTCACATATTCACTCTTTTTTTTTTTAAAGGCAATTGGGGTTAAGTGACTTGCCCAGGGTCACACAGCTAGTAAGTGTCAAGAGTTTGGTCTGAGGCTGGATTTGAACTCAGGTCCTCCTGACTTCAGGGCCAGTGCTCTGTCCACTGTGCCACCTAGCTGCCTCTCACATATTCACTCTTGACCAGCTCCTCTTCTTCCTCTCTCAGAAAGCACTGTGTATATCATCTCCTGTTGTCAATCTATCTGGTATTTGTGAATGAACCAGTGGATCAGGTAATTCAGAGAGAACAGAATTTTCCCTGGCTCTGACTCCTAATCCTCTGACTTCTTGGCACAGGCCATGTCTGAGTCAGGGTGGTCAGATAGTTCAGACTCGATAATGGAAGGAAATGAGACACTCATAGACTAACAGTTAGAAAAAGGTTTACTTCACCTGAGCAATGGAAAAGGTGCTCGGCATGCATACAGGTGGCTTAGGTAGATGCAGGCTGCAGGCTTCCCTTCTTTCCATAGAGAAACCCATCTGGTCAGCAAGGCAGGGTGTGGTGACTCCCTTTGAGGGGCAGCGATGCCTCCCAGGCTGGCCTCTCTTAAGGCATTTGGTGACTGGGAAGCTGTGACTCTCCTGGGCCCCTCAAGGCCTTTTAAGAACTAGCCTATCCTGGGTGGAATAAAGCCTGAGGAGAAAGTGCTTAGAGCCTGTTTTGTTAGTGCCTTCAAAGTGTCCTTATTTTTATTCTCTGTATTCACCTCAAAAATCAGAAGAACCTTTGAGTTTCTAATTGAGGGCAAGAGCTGTCTTTCTTTTTTCATATTTGCATTTCCAGCTCTTAGCACAGTGCCTGGTACACAGTTGGTGTTTAATACATGCTAACTAACTAAACTACACCTTTTAAGTAATTTATATCCCATTTGGTCAATAGGCTGATCTACTGTGGCTGCTCCCAGCAAGACCTCGGCAGAGAAATAAAAGATATGCACTGTTATACCAGATAACACAATACATCAATGATGTGTGACAGGTGGCAATTAAAAGTGAAGCAAAGACGCAGGTCAGCAGCAAGGACAGACACCTGCACATGAACAGGTGACTAAATCCTATTTAGCCTCCAAAAAGCATAATGGGAAGACAGGAATTTCATATGTAAATTTAACACCAGAAGGCAGAAGATTGAGTACAATGAAGGCAACTATAACAGAAAAGTAGAAAACCAAATCGGGGGAAAAAACAGCAGTAGAAACAGAATTTAAAACAAAATTGGGCTATAAAATTTCACTGAGAAAGGAACAAACATACTTTATAAAAAGAAAAGTTTATTAAACTCCAAAATCAATGCATCAAAATAAACCTGAAATGGCATAAAAATTATTTAAAAATGGGAAAAATTATAGAAAAGATATCTTCAATGTTTATAGTAGTGGTGCTGGAAAATTCAGTTGAAGAGCAGCAGGGAGAAAGAATTAAAACAATATCCAAGATTCTAAATCCAGGGAAAGGTTTTTAAAGTTAAAAAAATCCTCAGGCAACTGCCCTCTTAGCATCTGTTGGTGGTATGCTTCTAGCAGTGTAAGCTGAAGACTGTGATGACTTATGAAAACCAGTTCCTCCGCACCACTGGCCTCCACCCTTGGAGGGGTGACATTCTCTGTACCAGCTTCTCTTTAGCTGTGCCTTTCTTTAAAGCGCCCTCCCTAGGCACTAGCTCCCTCTGATGCTGCAGAAGAAATCTGAGGCACTGAAGGCAACTAGCTCTTGAGCAGTGAATCCCAGCTTTTCCTTTGCTACCCAACCAGCCTCAGGCTCTTTGGCCCAGGGAGGGAAATCCAGATATCACTAGAATCTTTTTGTTCATCTTGAGCCTCCAGCTGAGCGTTCCAGCCATTAGAAGACCTGTCCTTCAATGATCTTGGCCACCTGGAGGCAAGAAGCTATCACACTCCTCTTCCTTATATATTTAGCTATTCATTATCTCCTCCCCTCCCACCTGCATTTAAGCAAATGAAATACATACAGACCATTAATGCAGAGATTAACCACAGTTTTATCTTAATAATGCTTTTAAAGGGTAGATGAACAGGAATGTAGAGAAAGACGAACTTTGGACAAAGACATGCTGTTCCTGGAGCAAGAAATATAAGAAGGGAAACAGAATCCTTGCCTTAGATGTGCATCTCCCTTTGGGCAAGTTCAGTAACACGAGGATGTCCCCAGATGCTCCTCTTGGCCCTGGAGTATAGTGCTGACCTCACGGCTGCATCCCTGCTCTCACTTTCCTGGCAACTGGTCTCTTGATGCTCTAATCAACTTCTGGTGAAGCTGTTGCCAGGGCCTTAGTGACCACTCTCTAGACCAATGAGCACCCCACGTGGTGTCTCTGCCCTTTCTCCTGGGGTGGCAGCCTGGCGTAAAGCACTCAGTAGCAGCAGACCAGGTACACAGGGCGCAGGAGTCTGGGGTGCAGCCCACCTTATCATGGACCAACTGACAGCATCACCTGTTCTGCTCTTCCCCAATCCCTTAGGAAAGGTGAGAGGCTTAGCTTTCAGTGACAGTTACAGCCCTCCAGAGGCTCAAGTAACTAAGAATTTTGCCACCAGAGATCTCCACCGCCTGGTTATTCACATACATACATACATACATTTATATATGAGGATGGGAGAGAGAGAAAGCTGCCTGTGTACATCTCCAAAGTTAGCTATTATAAAAAGTAGCCTCAAAGGAGGAAGAATAACAACTCAGACACTCAGAAATTCTCAGGAGACAAAACTCAAGAAAGGAGCCAGAAGTCAAAGTCATGGCCTCAAGCAGCTACATACAAATGCCCAACAAACCATGGCAACCACAGGTCTTAATGCCAGGAGGCAAATCTGACCTCAGAGACATCGATGAGATTTAGTAGGATAAAAACAATGATGGACCCCTCTTAATTCCAGGGCCTTCTCTCTGTTAATTGTTTCCTATTTAACCTGTATATAGCCTGCTTCCTATCAAGTTGTTTGCAAGTTGTCTCCCTCCTTAGAGTGTAAACTCTTTGAGGACAGTTTGTCTTGCTTCTTTTTTGTATCCCCACACTCAGCACAGTGCCTGGCACATAGTAAGTGCTTAAAAAATGTTTACTGATTGAGGACAGCTGGGTGGCGCAGTGGATAGAGCACCAGCCCTGAAGTCAGGAGGACCTGAGTTCAAATCCGGCCTCAGACCAAACACTTGATACTAGCTGTGTGACCCTGGGCAAGTCACTTAACCCCAATTCCTAAAAGCAAAAAAAGAAAGTGTTTACTGATTGACTGAAGTGGGCTTTGACAAGGAGAACTTCATTTGTTCATTAGAGATGAAGCAGAGGAGAAATGTAGGATGACAAGGAGCAGTTTTAAGACATGAAATTGTAAAGAAGAGGACACTCAATACACAGCTTCCAGTTTTTTTTCAAGGTAAAGGAGCAGGCAAGATTTGCAGCTGAGCTGGAGTGAGAGGTGGAGAAGTATGGAATAGGCAGCGAGATGTGGATCCGTCTGGGACAAATAAAAGGGTGAGCAGACATCAGTGAAGACAGAGCTGAGATCAGAGAACACCCACTTGTAAGGGACCCACTTAACACAGTTGTGTGACTTTCTCCAGGAGCAGTGGGGGTAACCCAGTGGTGAGGATTAGCAAGGCATGAGCAGAAATAAGAGGACAAGGAGGGCTTCAAGGGTGGAGGACACTGGATAGTTTCAGTGGTTAATGCAGCTCTTATTGGGAATGACAAATTGTTCTGCACCAACCCTGCGTCATCTCATAGTATAACAAGGTGGCTATTTCTCTCCAATCTGTTTTTAGATTTTAACTTTGTCAAGATTGTGCTGGGCAGTATGTCCTATCTATTGCTGTTTTAATCTATACTGATTAAGCAGTCTTTTAGGTGGTGAACAGAATTTGTACTTTTTAAAGAACTGCCTTGTAGCGCAGTGCTTTTATTTATAAGGGAATGGATCTTAGTCTTAGACGGGTGTATTGTTCTAATACAATTCAATTCAGTTCTACTTATGGGATGCAATATGCACACAAGCACAACATATAAGCAGAATGATTGGGACTCGGGACGGGGGGTGGACGGGACGGGGGGTATTTGGCACAGGGCATGGAAACCTGGAGTCATCAGGAAACAATACTGAGATAACCCAGAAAGCCCTAATAAATACAGAAGACAGAGTCTGAGCTGAGCCTTGATGAGAGCTACAGACTCTAAGAGGCTGAAGAGGGAGAATGTTCCAGGCACAGGGGACACAGCTCGTACAAAGGCACAAAGGAAGGAGATGTGGTGCCACCTTCATGGAAAAGAAAGAAGGCCAATGTGGTTGGAATACATGGAGTATGTAAAGGGGAACAACTGTGAAGTTAATCTGGAAAGGTAGGATGGTTTTAGAATACAAGGAGCTCGAAGTACCCCCAAAGAGAAGTTATTATTTCACGCAGGAAGGAAGAGGAAGCCACTGAAGACTCTTGAACAGACTCACGTCAGATCAGGCTTCTGCTCTAAGAGGCCATTCTGACGGCACAATTTGTGGCGTATAAACTGCTACATGGAGGTACAGGAAACAGGGAGGCCAACAGAAAGGTTGTTCCAAAGGTCTTGTTGACAAAAGAGGAGACCTGGAGCTAGGTGGCCAAACGAGGTGAGTGGAAAGGAACAGTGCTCAACATGTTACAAAGGTAAAATGGACAAGATCTGAGACCGACTGGATAGGAATGGGAGGGAGAGAGATAAGATCTAGGGGACAATAAAAGGAAACAGCTTTGTCAAGGAGCAGGAAGAACCCTTTCTCCATGACTAAGAAAAAAGAGGGCGAGCTCCTGTCAGATTGTGACAATTTTAAAAAAGTATTTTGAGAGTCTAAGTCACCTGCAATATGAGTGGCTGGTTTGGGATTTCAGAAGAGAATGAAATGGTTTGGAACTGCTTCTGTGGGAAATTAGCCAGAATTTACTTCCTCTACAGGATTTCTCTCTAGTTTGAAGGAACTAATTTTTGGCAAAGTTGGTACTCAGGTTGAAAATTTTACATTCACAAGGCTTTACCTTCATAAGGTGTCTCCCCAGTTTGAATTCTGTAATGCTGAGTAAGCTGTTTGCTCAGGCGAAAGTTATTTCCACATTCATTACACTGATAAGGTTTCTCTCCAGTGTGAATTCTCTGGTGTTCTGCAAGTCCTGTCTTTAGGCGGAAGGTCTTCCCACATTCATCGCACTCATAGGGTTTCTCTCCAGTATGAATTCTCAAATGTCCAGTAAGCCCTGTACTTCGACTAAAAGCTTTTCCACATTCGTTACATTCATAAGGCTTCTCTCCAGTATGAACTGTCTGATGTTGAGTAAGATGTGACCTTTGGCCAAAGGCCTTCCCACATTCATTGCATTCATATGGTTTCTCTCCAGTATGAATTCTCTGATGCCGATTAAGCTGTGTACTCTGGCTAAAGGCTTTCCCACACTCAATGCATTCATATGGTTTCTCTCCCGTATGATTTCTCTGATGCTCAGTAAGTCCTATGCTTAGACGGAAGGCTTTTCCACATTCGTTACATTCAAAAGGTTTCTCTCCAGTGTGAATTCTCTGATGTTCTGTAAGTGCTGTGCTAAGCCTAAAGGCCTTCCCACATTCTTTACATTCAAAAGGCTTTTCTCCAGTATGAATTGTCTGGTGTCGACTAAGCCCAGCACTTCGGCGGAAGGCCTTCCCACATTCATTGCATTCATATGGTTTCTCTCCAGTATGAATTATCTGATGTCTAGTAAGCTGTGAGCTCTGACAGAAAGTCTTCCCACATTCATTACATTCATAAGGTTTCTCTCCAGTATGAATAATCTGATGTTGAGTAAGCTGTGTTCTCACTCGGAAGGCCTTCCCACATTCATTACATTCATAAGGTTTCTCTCCAGTATGAATTCTCTCATGTTGAGTAAGTCCTATTCTCTGGCAAAAAGTCTTCCCACATTCCTTACATTCATGAGGTTTCTCTCTGGTATGAATTCTCTGATGCTGAGTAAGTCCTGCTCTCTGACAGAAGGCTTTCCCACATTCGTAACATTCATAAGCTCTCTCTCCAGTATGAATTCTCTGATGTTCAGTAAGTCCTGTTCTATGATGGAAGGCCTTCCCACAGTTCATACATTCATAAGGTTTCTCTCCAGTATGAATTCGCTGATGTATAAATAATCGTGTGCTCAGGCTAAAGGCTTTCCCACATTCCTGACATTCATAAGGTTTTTCTCCAGTATGAATTGTCTGATGCTGAATAAGTGCTGAGCTTTGGTGGAAGGCTTTCCCACAGTCACAACATATGTAAATTTTCTCTCTGGTATGAATTATCTGATGTCTAGTAAGCTTTGAGCGCTGTCGGAAGACCTTTCCACATTCACTGCATTCATAAGGTTTCTCTCCAGTATGGATTCTCTTATGTTCAGTAAGCTGTGAATTCCTACAGAAGGCCTTTCCACATTCCTTACACTCATAAGGTTTCTCTCCAGTATGAATTCTCTGATGCTGAATAAGTCCTGGTTTCTGGCAGAAGGCTTTCCCACATTCATAACATTCATAAGCTCTCTCCCCACTATGAATTCTCTGATGTTCAGTAAGTCCTGTTCTATGATGGAAAGTCTTTCCACAGTCAATACATTCATAAGGCTTCTCTCCAGTATGAATTCGTTGATGTCCTATAAATCTTGAGCTGAAGATTTTCCCAGAGTCATTGTATTCATAAGGTTTCTTTCCAGAATGAATAGTTTGATGCTGAATAAGGGCTGCTCTCTGGTGTAAGCCTTTCTCATAGTCACTGCGTACGTAAGCTTTTTCTCTAGTATGAATCATCTGATGTCGATCAAGCTTTGAGCACTGGCAGAAGGCCTTCCCACAGATTTTACATCTGCAAAGCTTCTCTCCAGTATGAACTTTCTTATGTTCAATAAACTGTGAGTTCCTGGAGAAGGCCTTCCCATATTCCTCATATTCATAACATTTCTTTCCAACATGAACTGGCTCATACTCCATGAGGTCTGATATATAATTAAAGGATTTCCCACATTCATTATACTTGCTCTCTCTATATATATCGTATTTAGGGACACTCTTCTCACTGTCCTGCTGCCTCTCTAAATGAGTACCACATTTCCAGGCTTCTCCCCAACTGAAAGCACAGGGATTATCTCTTTCAAGTCTTTCCTGGGATGGTTCTTGCGTCAGAGGTCTCAGATGTGAAGCTGACTCCTTAGTTTCAAGTCTAGTTTCCCAAACTGAAAGAAAAAAACAAAGAGTAAATATCCTCTGCATCGCCTGCTACACACACAGCTTTTAATCTATCAAGGAATGTTCTTGGCAAAAATAACTTTAGCTCTATAGGAATAAGTAAAGTTCTTCAAAATCCTTCAAGGCCTACACAAATATGTATTATTGTTGTCACCATTATTATGTGAAGGCCAAGTGTATCTTGGAGGGGTGGGCTTGGAGACAGGCCCAGAAACAGCCCTACCTAGGTCTGTGATGTACAAGAAACTGAAGCAATTCTTGAGCGTTGGTAGTGACACCAGGAAGAACTGTGTTCAAATCCTCCTGATACTAACTGTGGGATTATGGGTGAGTAATGGGACTATCCTGAGACTCAGTTTCCTTAGCTATAACATGGAGAAGGCAAGTCAGCTAGGATGTTCTCAAAAGAGGAAACTGAGGCTCAGACTGACTTGGGGACCTGCTCGGGAACATGCTGCTAATCAGCGTCCAAGGTGAATTGTGGCACAAGGTTTTGTGATCCAGCGCTAAGGCCCTTCTCACCAGCCCAGAGAGCTTCTCTACAAACAAGAGTGTCCCTGCTTGGAGCAATTCTAAAGGCAAGAACCAGGACAAATAGATGGAAAATACATAGGCCACCATCAGCTCAAGAAAAAGACTGTGGGTTCTGACAATCTGAACTAGACAGGCCGATTCACAGATTGTTGGGGCTAGAAGATAATTTAGAGATTATCTAGTCCAGGGGTTCTTAACTTTTTTTGTATGTCATAGACCCCTCTAGTAATCTGCTGAAACCTATGGGTCACTTCTTAGAATGTTTTTAAATGCATAAAACAAAATATATGAGATCACAAGGAAACCAAGTAGATAGATATACACTTATCAAACTATTTTTTTAAAAGTTCCGGTTAAGAACCTCTGATATAATCCAAATCCCTCACCTTACAGATAAGGAAATTGAAGCTGGGCAGTTAAATGCAAATAGCAGTAGGGGTAGAACTGGACAGTTCACACACCAAACCTTCCCCTTGTCTTAACTCGCCTACTACTGCTGAGGGCACCACCATCCTCCTAGTCCCCCAGGTTTACAACCCAAGCATCATTCTCCACTACCCACTCTCACCCTGCACATCCAATCAGTTGTCAAGCCCTATGGTTTCTGCCTTCGTAAAGTTTTTCATACATGTCCCTTTCTCTCCTGACCCTGCCCCCACCCTGGTGCAGACCTTCATCACCTCACTTCTGACGACTGCTCCAGCTGCTGGAGAGTCTGCCTGCTTCAAGTCTCCCCTGCTTCCCCCCTCCAAAGTAACTTTCCTACAGAGCAGAGTGACCATGCCACCCCTCTATCCAATAAGCTAGCATGGCTCCTGTTACCTCTGGGATCAAACACAAAATTCTTGGTTTGGCATTCAAAGCCCTTCATAACCCAGCCCCTTCCTACCTTTCTAGTCTTCTTACACCTTACTTCCCCTGCCATACTTTGTGACAGTGACCCTAGCCTCATGGTTCTTCTTCTAAAATACACTCCAGGCTTTTTTAAGGGCTGCCCCCATGCTGGAACTCTCTCCTTCTCACCTTTGCTCCCCGGCTTCCCTGACTGCCTGCAGGTCTCAGCTAAAGTTCTATCTTCAGCAAGAAGCTTTTCCTAGTCCTTCTCAATCTTAGCGCCCTCTCACAGACACTTTTGCTGTTGTTGAACTGTTTTTCAATAGGGTCTTTGTGACCCCATTTGGGGTTTTCTTGGCAAAGATATTGGAGCGGTTTGCCATTTTCTTCTCCAGATCATTTTACAGATGAGGAAAATGAGGCAAACAGGGTGAAGTGAACTGCCCAAAGTCACACAGCTAGTAAGTGTCTGATTTGAACTCAGGTCTTCCTGACTTCAGGCTCAGCGCTCTCTATCCACAGAACCACCTAGCTACCCCATTAGAGTTATTCACTGTTAGGTTTATTATTGAATAAAATTTGGTAGAGAGACTATCAGAAGGGGAGGAGGGAATGGCAAACCACTCCAGTACCTTTGCCAAGAAAACCCCAAATGGGATCATAGTTGGGCACGACTCAGCACACAGTAGGTGCTTACTAAATGTTCATTAATTGACTGTCTATTCAGCAGATGCTGCACCTTCACGCTTCATACAATGAAATGAGCAGCCACACTGACAGTTCAGAAGGCATTTCCTGGGACAGAGACGCTAAGAAGAAGCACCACTTACTCCTTCCTCAGCATGAATATGAACCTTTCCAGAACAGCAGAGCAGTGGGCAGTGAATGGCGGCATCCCAGACTGGAGAGCAGGACTTGCCCTGTGGCCTCCAGCCCTGCCCACACAGGCTTATCCCCCAGGAAGGGCTGCCCACAGCCTCCCCAGGCAACCACCTCTCCTGGGGGACCTCTCCTGCTCAGGAACTTTTCCTCAAAGCCTACACTGGTCTCTCTGTGGCTTCTGCCTATGCTCCTGCTTCAGCCTTCCGGGGCCACTGAGAATAATAATAATGGTAATTATAGCCGACACTGATAGAACCCATACTCCATGCCAGGCACTGTGCCTACACTCTTTGCAATGATCTCATCTGACCCTCACAAGTCTGGGAGTCAGGCGCTGTTATTATCCCCATTTTACAAATAAGGAAACTGAGGCAACCAGACCTGCCCAGGGTCACACAGCTAGTAAGTGTCAGAGGCTAGATTTGAACTCAGGTTTTTTTGACTCCAGGCCCAGTGCTCTATCCACTGCATGAATCCCTCTCCAAATACTTGAAAACAGCTCTGCTCCACCAAGTCCCTCTGCTTTCCAGGCCTTTCCCTTTTGTTCCCCTTCCCTACCTTTTCCCTTTCCTTTCCTCTCCTCCCTCCCTTCCTCTCTCTTTTCCAAACAGCAAAGGATAAAGGCCTGTAATCATGAATAACTTAACTAAGCAGAACTGCGTATAATCCTACAGTTGGGAAAAAAGAAAAAGACCTTCCATGAAATAAAGGACTTCCAAGAATTCTTGAAGAAAAGCCCAGAACTGAACAGAAACTTTGAAATGCAGAGGACTCGAGATAACTATAAAAAGGTAAATGAATGAGCAATCACACTGAAGGTGGACTAAAGGATGAGCAGTTTACATTCCAATATGGAGAGATGATACGCATGCCCCTTCAGAATCCCATCAACATCAGGGCTCACAGAGGGAATCTTATGAGAGGGCCTGTAAGGAGTTTTGTCATGTTTTGAAGATCCTGAAAGAAGAAAAAGGAAGAAAAAATGTCTATTAGGTTAAAAAAATTAGAGGAGAAATGGAGACCTTATTATAGCTCATAATGGGAGTGTGCAACCAGAAATCTATACAAATGTGGGGAGCAGGCATTACCTGAACCTCACTTTTATCTCAACTGCTCAAAGGAAGGTAGAACATTAAATATACACATAACAATTTTGGTGTAGAAATAAAGTACTCAACAAGGAAACAGAAGGGAGCAGAGAGAGACTAATGGAGGAACTAACAGGAAGGGTAGATTCATGTAAGAATTAGACATAACTAAAACAAACTCTAAGCCCAGAGGGTAGGATCATGAAGAGGAGGGTAAAATGAAAAAAAGGTGTGTGTGTGTGTGTGTGTGTGTGTGTGTGTGTGTGTAGGAACAAAACGAAGAGGGGGTGGAGAGCAAAAGCTAGGAAAAAACATAAAAGAACAAGAGGGACAGACATCAATGAGTCAACACTGTGACTGTGAAAGGGAAATGGAAAGCAGATGGATCTGGAAGCAGAAACCAACAGTGCTACTGGTGAAAAACACTGGAACATATAGATACACAACATTAAGATGAGGGGTTGGAGCAAAATTTATTACACTTTAGCTGAACTCAAAAAAAGCAGTGGTAGTGATCATTATTTAAGACAAGGAAATAATAAAAATAGACTTAATCAAAAGAGATAAACTGTATTTTGCTAAAAGGTACCATAGACAATAAATCATCTTTAATACTTAACATAAAATAAAATGAATGACATAGCACCTAAATGTTTAAAGGAAAACCTCAATGATTTACAGGGAAAAATAGATAATAAAATCAAAGTAGTGTCTGACCTCAACATATCCTTTTCAGACCTAGAAAAATCTAGTAAAAGTAATAAACTAGAAAAAAATTAAGGCTTGAACAGATTTTAGAGAAGTTAGATATGATAGAATGCTATATCTAGCTAGTATGGAGTTCAAATAGGAATATAAATATTGTCAGTTGTGTGCAGCACCTTTATGAAAACTGATTACATGTTAGGACAGAAAAAATCATAAATGTGAAAAATAGAAATATTAAACACATTCTTTATTCACATCAGTGCAATAAAAATTATATGAATTAAGGGGTATTGAAGAAAAGATGACAAGTCTTTTGGAGACTTAATCCTAAAGAACTGGATGCTTAAAGACATCATGGAAATAACCAAAATTTTATTTAAAATAATCATAACAATGAGACAACATAAAGATATTTTGGAGATGCAACTAAAGCAATACTAAGAGGAAAATTTACATCTCTAAAAAGCTGCATGAACAAATGAAAGAACAGGCTAACAAACTGGACATCTAACTTTAAAAAAAAACCAACCTAGAAAATCAACAAATTCTAAAATCTCAATTAAACACCAAAATAGAAACCCTGAAACTCAGAGATAAACAAAACTGAAAGCAAAGACAAACAAAAAAACACTGACTAAATAAAATTTAAATCGTTTTAGAAGGGAAAAAACAATAAAATAGATAAACCATTAACCGATCCGATTAAAAAGAATGAGGAAAACCAAATTACCAGGACCAAAAAATGAAAAAGGAGAATTCACTACACATGAAGAAGAAATTAAGGATATAACTGAAAATCACTTTGTCCAGCTATATGGGGTATTTAGGTATAAGCCTACAATAAACAAATATTTACAAAAACATAAACTGCCTGGATTAATGGAGTAAGAAACAGAGAATTTAAACAATTCAAACTCAGAAAAACAAACTGAATAAGACATGAATGAACTTTCAGAAGGAAAAAAAAACCCGAAGACAAGATGGATTCACAAGCAAATTCTTATTTTAAAGTTAATGCGACTTAATCTGTCTCTAAGACTACATCAATGTTTATTAGGGACATTGGTCTGTAGTTTTCTTTCTCTGCTTTGCCTCTCCCTGGTTTAGGTATTGAGAACCTATTTGTTTCATACAGACTGAAATATCTTCTTTTCTTATGACTGCAGATAGTTCATGTAGTTTTGGAATTAACTGTTCTTTGAAAATTTGATAGCTTTCAATTGTAAACTCATCTGGTTCTATAGTATTTTCTTCCCTTTGGAGAGTTCATCTGTAGTCTGTTCAATTTATTTTCCTGACACTGGATTATTTAAATAGTCTATTTCTTCTTTTATTAATATGGGCATTTTATATTTTTTAAATATTCATTTATCAGTTTTGTTGACATAGGATTGGTGAAGGACTTTGTGATAATTTTCTTTATTTCTTCAATTGTGAATTCTTTTTTATTAGTTTGAGATTTTTGATTTCTCAAGTATTTTAAGTTATATGTATTTTTCATTTATGCTTTCTCTCTTTTGTTGATGAAAGCATTTAGAGATATAAAAGTTACCCTCAGATCTGTTTTAGCTACATCCCGTAAGTTTTGGCATATTTTCTCATTACTATCATCTCTTTTGATGACATTTTCTGTTGTTACAATTTTTCTTTAACTCACCCATCAATTCTTTAGAATTATGCTAGTCTCTGATTACTTTTAATTCTTAGGCCTTTTATCGAATATACCATTTATTGCATTTTGTTCAATAGTATTTTTGCTTTTCAACATTTTGTGGTGAGGCTTTTATGGTCAATTTTTATAAAAGTACCGTGTATAGTGTACACTAGTATGTAAATTCCTTTTTTTTTTTTTTGGCTAGGCAATGGGGTTAAGCGACTTGCCCAGGGTCACACAGCTAGTAAGTGTTATGTGTCTGAGGCCAGATTTGAACTCAGGTCCTCTTGAATCCAGAGCTGGTGCTCTATCCACTGCTCCACCTAGCTGCCCCTGTAAATTCCTTTTGATTCCCATGCAGTAATCACAAGAAAGACATCATACCTTTTTTTCTCCCCCAATGTATTATGCAGGTCCTTCATGTCTTTTTTTTTTTTCCAGTTAATTTGTCTAGATCTGAAAGGGGTATGCTATGTCCCCACACTATTACAGAGCTACTATTTATTTCTCACTCCAATTCAATTACTTTCCTTTTAATTATTTAGATGTTATCCTACACACACACACACACACACACACACACACACACACACACGTACTAATATTGCTTGGTTATCTATGAACATCTATCTTGGTTACCTATGGAAATTAAACACAATTTAATTTCCCCACTTCTCACTTTGTATCTTGTCTATTTATGATAGTATTATCTGAAATGTGACTGTTATCCCTGTTGCTGAGAGTTTAGCTGAAGCATGAGATTTTGCTCTAGACCCAATTCTTATGTTTCATGTTTCTTATGAACATCATAATCAGATCCTGCTTTCTAATAATCTGCTACTCTTTTCCATTTTATGGCTGACTTGATCTCATTTACATGCTTAAGTTCTGACTGTAAATTGTATATTTTCCTCCATTCTGTCCTCTGGTACTTTTCAGTCAATAAACATTTATTAAGTGCCTACAATGTGTGCAGGCACTGTGCTACATTAGGGATACCAAACAAAAACAAAGACAATCCTTGCTCTCAAGGAGCCTACAATCTACTAGAAGCAAGACAACACACACAAAAAAAAGGAAGCTGAAAAGCAATGGGGGGGGGTGACAGGAGGAAGGTACCTGGTATGGGAGCATGATGGAGAAGTTCAAGAGCAGGACAGCTGGTGGTAAATGGGGAGAAGACTGAGGTGTGCCCCCTCCTTAAATGGAAACCCTGGAGCCCATATCCCTGCCCTCCAATAAGAGAGTCCAATCAAAAGGACAGAGGACATTGATGAGATGTGAGTACCAGGCAGATTTAACTTTGCAGGATAATGAAATTTCCCCATGATAAGTTTCCTGGTGAAGGAAGACATGATGGAGAGGTCCAAAGAAGTCCAAAAGCAAGGTAGCTCTTTGCTTGCATCTCTCTCTTTACAAATAAGGTGGTAGAAAAGTGTGAGTCTGCATGTTGCTTGTGATCTTAAACAGCCTTTTTCCTCTCTGGTACAGCTCTTCTCATGCCCCTCCCCTGCCTTCAATGCCAGTTTTTCCTTTCACTTTCCATTCAGGGTTCTCTCTAACAACAGAGTTTGTTTTCCTTGACAATTTACTTACCTAACCTTCAGACTCTTCTCTACCCTTCCCTTATTACTGTCCTCTCTTTCCCTTCTGAGTTCATGTAATTCTATAGCAAAATCTCTGTGTAATTAATTATGTTTAGTCTTAATCCAGACCCAATTCAGAGGAAAGTGAGATTCATGTGATGCCCTTTCACTCCCTCCATTGATTTCCTTGATGGATTGATTGACTTGGCCAGTCAAGAAGCATTTATTAAATGCCTACCATGTGCCAGGCACTGCTGAGCACTGGATGGCTATATATACTTCCACTTACACACCTCTTTTATGCAATAGTAATTTCCTTCACCCTCTTTCATCTTTTCTTCTCCAGTATTATCCCGTGCCTCCCATTTTTGTCTTCTAAGACCATCAAAAAAATCAGTAGGCCTTCTGTTATTTTAACCTTGCCCTGCGACCCTTAAAGATATTAGGATTCTGAGAAAACATCTATTTCTCATCCCCCAATTAACATGTAAACAATTCATCTTTTCATATTCTATTTTGATTAAACATATATCTTTTGATGTTTCTCTTGGCACATGCATTTCCATTTCAAGATATCTATTCAGTTCTGGTTATTTCATCAGGAACACTTGGAAATCCTCTATTCTATTAAATGTCCATTTCTCCCAAAATGATTATATTTGCTTTTAATGCATAGGTTGTCTTATCCTGTGTCTTTTGGAATATTGTATTCCAAGCTCTGCTCTTATTTGGGTGGCAACTGCTAAGTCTTATACGATGCTTATTGTAGCTACTTGGTGCTTGAACTCCTTCCTTTTGGCTGCCTGTGTTTCTTCCTTTACCCATAAGTTCTGGATTTGGGCTATGGTGTTCCTAGGAGTTTTTAATTTGGAGTTTCTTTTCAGAGGTGACAGGATTATTTCCATTTTGACTTTGGCTTCTGATTCAAAGAGTTCTGGAAGTTTTTAGTTATAGTTTCTTGATACCTGGTATTGACAATTTTTTCTGACGAGTTTGCAGATAACCTGATAACTTGCAGCTAGGTGGTACAGTAGATAGAGCCCTGGTTCTGGAGTCTGGACAACCTGAGTTCAAATCCAGAACAGACACTAGATGTGTGACTCTGGGCAAATCACTTAACCTGCCTGCCTCACTTTCCGTAACAATAAAATGGCTATAATAATAGCACCTACCTGCTAGGGTTGTTGTAAAGATGAAATGAAATGATCTCTGTGAAGCACTGAGACCAGTGCGTGGTACATAGTGGGCACTTAATAAATGCTTGTTCCTTTCCTTCTTAGATTATGTCTTTCTGACCTGCTTTCCAAGTCAATTATTTTGGATATTATATTTCTTACATTTTCTTTTCCTCCAATCTTTTGGATCTGTTTCATATTTCTTGTTGTCTATTGAGTTGCTGTCTTCCATCTGGCCCAATATAAGTTCAAGGACATTCCAATACTGAAGGAGGTTTTCCACCATTTGTTCTAAGGTGCCACTCTTTCCTCTTAGCTTCTCTGTGCTCATCTCTTTTATTACTTTCAGCTGTCCTGTAGTCCCCAAACACTCTTTTTCTGTGCAGACTTTACTTGCACTTTTCGTGGGGTTACAATCCTCTTTGGAGTTACTCCCTAGAGGGAGCAAGGTGGCACAGCAGATAAAGTGCTGGACTCAAAGTCAGAAAGACCTGAGTTCAAATCAAGCCTCACAAACTTTGCTGTGGTATCATGGGCAAGTCACTTAAACTCTCTCTGCCATAGTTTTCTCAACTGCACATGGGGTCATGATGTACCTGCTTCCTACATTTGTTGTGAGAAAAAATGAGAATATTTTTAAAGTAAGCTCTTAATAAATCCATCCTTCCTTCTGATCTCTCTAACCAATGCTGTTTCCTTATGGTATTGAGTTTTCCTTGATTTGTTCATCTTGGCCTCGAGCTTTGAGCTTTGTTCAAGCTCAACAACTGAGTGGCATGGGCAGATCTTACCTGGTCCTGACAACAGTAGACTAGACTAGGTTTCAGGAGGAAGTTGGAAGGAAGGAAGCAGGGAAATAAGCATTTATTAAGCCCTACTATGTGCCAGGCACTGTGCTAATGATTCACAAATGTTACCTCATCTGATCCTCACAACAATCCTAGCAGTTGGGTGCTAGTACAATACTCATTTTACAGCTGAGGAAAATGAGGTAGGCTGGTGAAGTGACCTGCCCAGCATCAAACAGTAAGTGTCTAAGGACAGATGTCCAGTACTCTGTCCACTATGCCACCCAGCTGCTGATAAACAGAACTGACCATATTAATAAGAACAACAAAAATCACAGGAGTATAGCAGTATCAAAGGGGACAAAAAAGTGATCCACTGGAGAAGGAAAGGTAAACCACTCCAGCATTTCTGCCAAGAAAACCCTATGGCCAGTATTAAAACGCTATGGGGTCGCAAAGAGGTGGACACAACTGAACAACAAAAATGGCAACATGTACAGGGAAGGTTTTTTGACAGAACACAATACTCATTTTTTATTAAAAACACTAGAAAACACATGAGTACATGGATCTTTTCCTAATAAAGGAAACAGTATTTATGTAAAACTAAGATCCAGCATGATTGGTAATGTGGATAAATTCTTTCCAGTAAGGTCGGGGTTAAAGCAAGAACGTGCACTGTCACCACTACTATATAATAGTCCTAGAAATTCTAGCTATAGCAATAAGACAAGACAAACAAATTGAGGGAAAGAGAAAAAGTTATCACTTTTTTTCAGATGATTTGATGGCGTACTTGAAAAGAACCCTAGAATCGAGAAAACTGAAACAATCACTTCAGCAAGGATGAAGGATACAAAGTAAACCTACATAAATCACCAATATTTTTGCATATAGGCAACAAAATCTATCAAAAAGAGATAAAAAGAGAAATACTTAAAATACTGGGGAGTCTACCTGCCAAGACCCACAGAGGAATTATATGAATCCAAGTGTGAAGCAGTAATAACATGGAGGAAGACAGACCTAAACAACTGCAGAACTATCAATTGGTCCTAGTTGGAAAAAACCGATGTAATAAAAATGACAATAATACCTACATTAATTTATTTATCCAGTGCTGTACCAATCAAACTCAAAAAGAGTTACGTTAGGGAATTAGAAAAAATAACAAAATAAAAGGTCAAGAATCTCAAGGGAAATAATGAAAAAAGGTGGGAAGGATGAAGCCCTGGCGATACAGATCTCAAATGATGCTGCACAGTGGTGACCATCAAACTGATCTGGTTGAGACTAATCAGCAGAACAGCTGACATACACAACACAGTCAGTTAACAAACGTTCATGAAGTACCTACTGTGCCAAGCACAGTGTAATACAAAAGAAGGTTAGGGCTAGAACCATTTCTAATGCAACTCCAAAAGTCCCTGTTCTTAAGAGTGCTCAGACTAATGAAGGAGACAGTGTGAAAAGAACTATGTGTAGACAAGCTACAGATGGATAAACTGGAAATACCCAACAGAGGGAAGGTGCTGGAATTAAGGGGGCTTGGGAAAGGCCTCCCGTAGGAGGTGGGATATTAGCTGGGGACTCAAAGGAAGCCAGGGCAGTTAGCAGACGGAGATAAGGTAGAGAGAACGCTTGGACTTGGGAGACAGTGTCTTGTTCACAGAACAGCCAGGAGGCCAATGTCACTGGATCAAAGACTAGGTGTCAGGGAGAAGGTCGAAGAAGACTGGAGAGGTAGGAGGGGGCAGGTTATGAAGGGCTTTGAAGGCCAAACAGAGGACTGACTATTTGGTTCTGGAGGTGACAGGGAGTCACTGGAGTTTACTGAGGGCGACGTGATCTGACTCATGCTTTAGGAAAATCACTTTGACGCTGAGTGGAGGAAGGACACGAGTGGGGAGGGACTTGAAGCAGGGAGAGCAGTTGGAAGGCTTTTTCTAGTCCCTTGTGACGTGACAAGGGCCCATCCTGTGGCAGTGCCAGAGAAGAGGAGGGGGCATATGCCAGAGCTGTTTTGAAGGCAAAGACTTCAGAATTCTGATCAGTGAAATGATCGGCTATGAATTTAGAAGACAAGATAATGAAAAATGCCACCCACATCATGACGGGGGTGACAGAGCAATGTGCAGAATGAGAGCCCCATTTATGGACAAGAGCAGATGGGGTCTCATTTCAACATGCTCATGTGTTACAAGACAAAATTTCCTACATTCTTCCCAGTGGTGGTGGGAAGAGGTGGAAAGGAGGGAAAAAACTATCAATAACTGAAAAATTCATTTAGAGGAATGAAAATAAAGACATTTCTTCCCAGAACCTCCTTTGTGTGGAAGGGCACAGACCTGCCATCCTACGCTCTCCAGGATTCATCACCAGGCCCGAGGTGGGCACCTTCCTCTCCCCTCCTAGCTTTTGGAGCCTCCTGTGCATGAAGGAAGGGAACCTTGTCCGTCTTTGGACATCCTTGGCAATGCCAGAGATTAGCCCAGTGTCTGGCACACAGTGGGCATTTCATAAGTGCAGGCTGGCTTTATAGTTTGGCTCTTCTCCCACAAGGTGGCTGCTGTCTGGGTTTCCAGGACCTGCCAAACATTCCTGACAGCAGCTCACAGTAAGCCCTCTGAGGCGCACCTGGGGCAGGTCACCTGAACACACCACAGACAGCCTGGGCATCACCTCCCAGCTGGCCATCTCCGATCCTGCCAGGGGAATCTGGTTTTACTTGGAGAAGAGTTGGAAATGAGTAGCTTTGCATTCTCTGTGCGTGCACCCAAGCAAAGATCCTGCCCTTTACAGCATTCTCCCTTTATGGTTTCAGATACTTTTGAGAACACGATCCCTCCCTGGCTGAGGCAGCTCAGCCCTTCTCCACAGGCTGGGCAGCTGCCAGGAGGGGTCACTGGCCCCCCCGCAACGCGCCTCCCCTTACGCAACCAACCCAGCTGCCTGCACTGACTCACTCACCTGCACGGCTGCTCCCTGGCGCGTCTCCCTCGGGCATCCAAGGTCCTTCCCCTCTCTCCAGCTGGCAGACGACATCTGGACTGGAAACAGCAAGCCCTGCCCATTGGAAACAGGAGAGAGTTGGAGCCCTCAGCCCCCTCTGAGTCCACTCTTAGCCCTGGAAAGTACGCGTGCTGGGAAGGGCTCGGGGGGGCCCAGGGGCCCTTAGAAGGGCTCTTCACTGGGGTCACAAGGATTGGGGGAGAAGCCTGGCCCTGAGCGCACAGAGGGTCAGGGGGCCACCACCCTTTCAGCTTCCAGTGTTCAAAGCAAAGACCTTTCCTCAGTGACCTGCCCCTTGGCCACAAGAGGGACCCTCTGCCCCTCCTTGGCAAATAGCCCACACTCCAGACACCCCACAGCATTTACTAATGGAATGAAGCAAAGATTCTTCCCAGGGTCCTCACCTAGGCACACCAGGTTCCCGTAGTTCTCCAGCATCACCTCCCGGTACAGTTCCTTCTGGGTGGGGCCCAGGTGCCCCCACTCCTCCCAGGAGAAGTCCACGGCCACGTCCTGGAAGGTCACTGACCCCTGAAAGACCAAAGACACTTGTGCTCACCCAGGGACTGTCCCTCATATAATGTGGAAGGAGAGGGCATGCTGGCAGGACGCACAGGGAGTTGCGCTCGGTGTCTGGGCTTCTGAATGCCTTGGGTGAAACATCTAGGGAGCGCCTGCCGTATGCACAGGCCGTCCCAGGTTCTGAATCATGCAGCAAGATGGCAGTTAACAGCAGCCCGCATTTCTATGGCACTTTTTGGCTCGTGTAATTTGTAACACCCGTGTGAAGCAGGTGCCAGAGGCATCCACTTTCCCCTCAGAAATGGCTGTGTAAAGTGGTTTTTGTGTAAGAAGCTATGGACCCAGAATGAGAAGGAAAGAGACAGAGGGGGGGAAATCTTTGAAAAATATTTCTACTAAAAATCTGATATTTAGGGCAGCAAGTTGATGCAGTGGATAGAGCACCACCCCAGAGTCAGGAGGACCCAAGTTCAAATCTGGCCTCAGACACTTACTAGCTGTGTGAGCTTGGGCAAGTCACTTCACCCCGACCGCCTCCAACCTTCCCCAAAACAAAGGAAAAAAAACCCTGACATTCAAAATCTAAAGGAATCGCTGACAGCCAGTTTACCACCTGAATCTAAGCAAAGTGACTTGGGATACCCCACGGTCCACAGTAAGAATGATGATAACAGACAAGAGTGCTCTCAACAGATGTTGACACAGGTCGAGATGGGCACACGGAATGGGCCTTCACATGGGAGAGAGTCCAGGGAAGGAAGCTTCCCCTGCATACACAATCCAGTTGTATGTCCTCCCCTTGGTCTGCCTCAGTTTCCACATCTGTAAGATGAGGGAGATCCCTTCTGCTCTCCCTCGGATCCCACAATTCTTCTCTGTTGTATTGGAACAGAGAGGGGGTGAGGTGGCAGCCCAGGGGCCCACGGTCAGTGCAGAGCAGACGCCAGACTGGATCCCAGCTCTGGGGCTGGCTTTTGCTCCTCTGCCGGCCCTGACACACCACACCTTGGGCCAGCTCCCTTAGAGAGAAGATAACTGGATTCTAGGCCCACTCCTTCTCCCTCCACGCTCCGTGGGTCTTGTCAGGTCAGCTAGAGGCCTGGCCAGCTCATCCACATGGCTGGTGTGCGTGTGTAGAGGAAGATGAGGAGGCAGCCCCCACCAACAGAAACCCAAGCTGACCCCAAGCCCTCTCTGACAAAGGCCAGGCACAGTCTAGTTTTCCGGCCCCCAGAGAGTCCAAGGGGAGTGTGGCTGGCTAAGGATTAGAAAGCTCATTGGGTTAACTATGTGCGAGTCAGCAGGACAGGAAAGTCAACCAGCCCTCGCCCTCAAGCTCATACCCAGAGCAAAGCTCCAGCTGCCAGGCGGAGGGAGAGGCCCCACCACAGTCGGCCATCACCTTCTATCCTGTCTCCCTCGGCTTGGCATTCAAGGCCCCCTGCAGTGCAGACACTCCACAGGGGGCTGGTCTCAATGGTGGTCTTGGGGAGCAGGCTGGGAGCAGGGGCCTGGGTCTATTGCCAGGGCCCTCAGGGCAGCAGCTGGTGCTCGTGAAGGTGAAGAGGGCTGGGAGCCTTTCCAAAGGAGCTGTGGCGCCATGAAGAGGGCTGGGCTTAGGACTGGCCGCAGGCATTTACCACCTGGGCGACCCTCGTCTAGGACGGAGGAAAACCATGGCGCCTTGTGCACAGGGTTATTAGGAGGTCTCGTGGGCAGGGCTGGAGCACGGCCAGCGGTCTGAAGGCTGAGACAGCAGCGGTTTACAGACAGACACAGCCAAACCCCTCAGCAGAGGAGGAGGACCCTGGGGCACCAGGCGCCCCTGTGCCATCCAGTCTCCAGTTGCTCCCTTCTCAGGGCCTAGCTCCTCTTAGCCTGGCTCACGAGGCCCCTCCCAGCTCTAATGACCCAGTCAGCACTTTGGGCTAGAGTGTATGGAAAAGACAAACTCCTGCTTACCTGCTGGGCCCAGGCTGTCAGGGGCCCCGAGGCCATTCTGTCCTCAAGCCTCCCTTTACTTTGGGAAAAGTACAGTCCTTCGAAGGCCAACCTGAAGGAAAAGGCAGATGGGATGAAGAGTGAGGACAGGTATATTAATACCGACATTCTGGAAACATCTGGAATTAAGCAAGCAAAGTTCCTGAACTATTCCGACCCTTGGACTCCATGATCCCAAGACTAGATGCGTACCCCGAGAAGGTCCATGATAGAACGAAAGGCCCTTAGCCTGAGATATTCCCAGCAGCCCTTTTGTGGTAGAAAAAAACTGGAAATAAATTGGGCACTCACTGATTGGTTCTTTAAGTATAAGTGAATTCTAGTGCAGGAGCAGAACCAAGAGAGGAGGGAGGAAAGGACACCGAATGCCAATAAAAACAGCGGCAGGCCGCGGGGGAGGTGTTCACTTGGTGGCAAGGCAGGGCTGGATGGGGGTAGGGGGAAGAGGGAGCAATCACCTGTACACAGTACACAAGGCAGCAACATCCCTTTATTAAGAAAGAATAAGAAACAGGAGAAGGACGTTAGGCTGGCCTTCCAGCCCTGAGGCAGGAGAGTAGGGGGTGGGGGGCATTCCTCCACAGATGTTTGTGACACTTCTATTAAGAGCCAAACCTCAGCCACGGGGAAGCGCTGTCAGAGCAGCAGGGGCCACGGTGAGGAAGCCCCCACCCGCCTGGGCTCACGCTCTGCTGGGGCACGGAATGATCACAGCTCCTGCTGCTCCACCCTGGTGCAGACCTGCCCGTAACCTGGCCCCTCCTACCTCTCCAGCCTTCAAACAACCAATCACTCCACATTTATTAAGCACCTACTACGTGCCAGGCACTAAGTGCTGGGGTACAAAAAGAGCCCTCAAGGGGCTCAGTCTAATGGGGGAGAAACACGCAAACAACTACGTACAAAGCAGGCTATGTACAGCATAATTAGGACATAACGAACAGAGGGAAGGCCCCCTGTGGAAAGTCAGCAGTCGAGTGCAGGAAGGAAAATGTTCTAGGCACGGGGACAGCCAGAAATCGTGCCCAGAGCCCAGGGATGGAGGGTCTTGCTCACGTAACAGCCTAGAGCCCGGGGTCACTCAATGGAAGACTGGAAAGGCAAGAGAGGGCATGTTAATAGGGGCTTTGAATGCCACACAGAGCCTAACTGTACGTGTGTGTGGGTGACCAGGCTGGACAGGGTGCGCAATGGAGGGGGATGGGCAGCTAGGGCCCTAGGCCAGGCATGAGGGGACGAGGCCCTGCACCTGGGAAGGGGAGGTGGCGGCATCAGAGGGGAGACGGGGGCACGCTGGAGGATTAGCAAAGGCAAAATGGACAGGAGTGAGCCACCCAGGAAGACCTGCTTCTGGGAGCCCGGGGGATGAGAGCACGGGATTTGGAAGGTCCGTGGAAAGACTACGAGGTCTGCTCTGGACCTGTCCAGTTTAGCACGTGCAGTGGGTACCCATAGACGCCAGACAGAGGTCAGCAGTGAGGCCGGGCCAGGATGGGGAAATCTGGGGGTCACCAGCCAGGGATGGTCATTAAGCCCGTGGGAGCTGATGGGCCACCGGGGGAAGTAGGACAGAGGGAGAAGAGCAATGGGCCCTGAGGGACCCCAGGGTGAGGCGGCGTGGTCTGGAGGATGGAGACAGAGGAGGATCTGGTGGTCAAAGGCAGAAGAGAACCCGGAGAAAGAAGTATGGGGAGGAAGAAGTGACCCAGGGTCCAAGGCTGCAGAGGCCACAGAGGACGAGGATAGAGGGAGGGCCTGGTGCCGGACCGTGCAGACTGGCCCTGACCAGACGCCCCTCCTGGCAGTCCTGCTACAAGGGCTCAAGGGGTTGGGTGGGTGGCACGTGTCGCTGACGTCATCGCCGCCTTCCCAAGGGGCGGGGAGGGTACCACGTAAGTGGGAGTGGCGCTGCGGGGGGGGGCTGGAGTGGGGTCACTCGGCCTGGGTCAGGTGGTGGAGGAGGAGGGGCAGAAGGCATCTTTCTCCTGGCCCTGCCCCGCCTCAAGGAGACCTTGCCTGTCCCGCCTTCACCCCTTTGCCCAGGATGCTCCGGCCTTGAATGCCGCACTAAGGGAAGCGCGCCTCAGGGAAGTAAGGCAGGGCCCCACGCAGCCCCGGAAGGCGTGGAGCGCCGCAAGGACGCAGAGGGGGGCGTAGGGAAAGAAGGCGCTGACCAATGAGCGCGCACGCTCGCCGAGGGGGCGGGACCTGCAGGCTCGGACTGCGCACTCGCAGGGGAGGGGGCCGAGCCCCGTCCCCCCGCCCCCTCCCTGAAGCCCGGAAATGAGGGCCACTCCGTCCGCCCCGACTCACCCCGGACTCTGAGTCCGCGGCCCAGGCCCCGGCGGCGGCTGAGGAAGGAGCGGAATCGAGGTGACTGCAAAAACGCGCAGGATGGCAGGGGCCTGACGTGGCGGAAGTGATGAGACCCCCCCCCTTCGCGCCGGAACCCCGCCCGGAGGCGAAGGGCGCGCCCGCCCGGCCCTCTGGGAAATGGAGTCCGCCGGCCCGGTCCACTGCTGCGCATGCGCGGAGCCTGCCCAGCCGGCGGGAGGAGCAACTTGGGCGGTGCACTCTCCAGCAGGGGCCGAGGCCCAAGGGAAGTCACCCCCCGAATCTCGGGCCCCGTCCAGTGGTCCAGCGTAAAAAACGGGCGTGACTTTATCAGTGGACATGACCCTGGAAACGTGACTAGCCGTCACCCCTGGACCGAGGGCCTTTGCTTTCCACGCGCAGCTGTTTTCCGGCAGCGGCCCCTGGTTTCCCAACGCGCAGAGTCTGCGCAGTGCTGTGCGTACAGCACGTGCCCAATAAAGGCTCCTCTGCAAAGCTGGGAGGGCCGCCTCTTTCCATGCTTTGTGAGAACAATAATGAGTTCTGCCGGTTTCTTCCCCATTTTTTCTTTAAGAAAACATTTGGCACAGACCATTTACCAAGATGAGCTCTAAAAGGACACATGACCTAGACGTAAAGGGAGACCTTACAGGGAAATGTGAAGCAGGTGGGCAATGACACCTGTCAGGCTCAGGGACGGATGAACAGCTTGTGAAGGAGCCAGAGCTCGCTGAGATGTAAAATGGATAACTTTGATCACATTAAACCAGAGGTTCTTGTACAGATAAAACAAATGTAGCCAAGATCAGAAGGAAAGGAGAAACCTGGGGAACAGGGCCTCCAGACAGCTCCTCAGATAAAAGAACTTGGTCAGCTCCATAAGGAGTCATGCCCCAGTGGATAAATGGTCAAAGGATGTGAAAGGCTGATGAAGAAATCGAAACAATTTATAGTCAAATGAAAAAATGCTCTAAATCACAATTGATTATTGATTAGAGAAATGCAAATTAAAACAACCTTGAGATATCATGTTACACCTATCAGATTGGCTAAAATGGGAAAGAGGAAAAGGACAAACGGAGGAGATGTGGAAAAATTGGGACCTTAATTCACTGTTGGTGCATCTGTGAGCTGATCCAACCATTTTGGAGAGAGATTTGGAACTATGCCCAAAGAGCTATTAAACTGCCTATACCCTTTGACCCAGCAATACCACTACTAGGTCTGTTTCCTAAGATGATTAGGAAAAATGGAAAAGAACCTACCTGTTCCAAAATATTTATAGCAGCAATCTTTGTAGAGGCAAAGAACTGGAAATTGTGGGGATGCAGGTCAACTGGGGAATGGCTGAACATGTTGTGGTATACGTTCCTGATATAATATTCCTCTGCTATAAGACATGATGAGCTCAATGATTTTAGAAAAGCATGGAGAGACTTCCACAAAAAAATGAGTGAAATGAGCAGAACCAAGAGAACATTGTATACAGTAGCAGCAGTACTGTTTTAAGAACAACGTTGAGCAACCAAGTCATTCTATTACAAATACTCAAATTAATCTCAAAGATTCTGTGAGGGAAAATGCTATTTGAATCCAGAAAGGAATACTGCTGTGGTGAAGGAAATGAGGAGCGGACTGATTTAGAAACACAGGGAAAGATTTGGATTTATGAAGGAAGATGCTATCCACCTTCAGAGAAATGGATGATACGAGAAAATAAGCGTAGTACGGTTTTAATATGTGTGTGAGTATAGATGTGTATGTGTATAGATATCTATATTTATGTATATGTGTGCATATATATAGATAGATATAGATATAGATATAGATACACCTCCATGCTTAATTGTAGCCTTCTTTAGGGTTGGGGGTGGGGTGTGGGGAGGAAAAAATAAAGTAGAAAGTGCACAGCAGAGAACAGAGGAAAATCAACAGGGGAAAAGTTGGGCAGCTTTGAAAACAGTGTACAGTAATTATTATATAGGTTTTCTTGAAATGGAAATTTATTATTATTTATTATATTGAAACCTCTCTATGGTAGGCTGCGTACATGGCAATTTTTTCTTTTCTCATTTTGTATTCAAGTGTAGAATTTTTAAAATTGCAAAAAAAAAATTGTTACCTGGGATGAGGAGGGGAAGGGATCCTGGGGGGATATTTTGATGCTGCAAAAAAACCAAGAGATATCAATAACAATTTATTTTTAAAAAGACTAAAAACCATTCACCAACTGATAAATGGTCAGAGGATAAGAAGAAGTTTTTGAGGAAGAAATTCAAGCTATCAAAAGCTGGATAAAAAATGTTCTAAATCTCTAACAGAAATGCAAATTAAAACAACTCTGAGGTTTCACTTCACAGCCATAAGACCAGCCAAGCTGACAAACAGAAAATGACAGACGAGAGGAGGTGTGGAAAAACAGCGACATTCATGTTCTATTGGTGGTACTAGGAATGGTCTAGCCATCCTAGAAAGCAATTTAGAACTGCACCCCCAAAGCTGTTAAACAGTGTATATGCCCTGTGACCCCCAGATATGGCTAGTAGGTCTGTACCCAAAAGACAGCAAAGAAAGAAGAAAAGGACCTATATGTGCAAAAAAGGACCTATATGTGCAAAAATATTCATAACAGCTTTTTTCATGGTGGCAAAGAATGTGAAATTGAGGGGGTGCCCATCAGTTGGGGAATGGCTGATATGTGGATATGGTGGAGGACTCTTGTGCTTTAAGAAATGATCAAAGGGATGCTTTCTAAGGAATCTGGGAAGATGTGTAGGAAATGATGCAGACAGAAGTGAACAGAATCAAGAGAGATATTTACACTAACAATAATGTAAAACAAAACTTTGAAAGAATTAAGAATAAAGAATTCGGAATAAAAATAAGAATAAAAAAATAAGAACTAAGATCACAATATGATCCCAGGCACCCATGATGAAACATACAATTCACCTCTGGCTAGAGAGGTGATGGACTCAGACTGCAGATGGAGACACACACACACACACACACACACAGAGGACATGGCTAATGAGGGAATTTGTTTTGCTTGACTAAATATGTTACCAGGGCTTCATTTTTCTTTCTTTTTTTCAATGGGGGTGGGGGGGGATGAGAGGAGGAGAAAATCAGAGCTAGGGATGGCAGGAAGCTTGTTTTGGTTGGGTGAGGGGCTTGGTCACACCCCAAGGAGCTTCTATTCAGGGTTCAAAAGCTGGTTAGAAATAGGGTTTGGCAACAGAGAAGAAAGAGCAGGCAGGTGAAGAGCTAAGCTGGAAGGAACCAGTAGCCCTGGGACAAGAAGGAAGGGGACAGGAAAGGCAGCAGCCCTAGAGGGATCTCAGTGCAGAAGGCTGAAGCTGATGCCCCCAGCAGTACCCACCTCCTCGAGGGCTGAGGGAAGTACCGAGAACAAGTCTGCTCCTTCCCAACTTCCCCTCCTGGGACCCACCAACAGGCATGGTAACATAGTTTGTTCTTTTACCCAGAAGTCCCTGGTAACCAGAATTTTGTCTGAACCATGGAGGTAAGGGGTTAATTAAAGATGGATATAAATGCAAACAAGGCAGAGGGCCCAACCTCTGCCTATGTTTAGGAATTGTCCTGGGGAGGGGGGGCACAGTTAGAGGGATGGTGATTGTACTCCTCACTTTTCACTGTTTTCAATATCATACTGGAAATGTTAGGTTTAGCAATAACAGAAGAAAAAGAAATTGAAGGTATTAGAATAGGCAAAGAAGAAACAAAGCTATCACTCTTTGCAGATGATATGATGATATACTTAGAGAATCCTAGAGAATCAAGTAAAAAACTACTTGAAATAATAAACAACTTTAGCAAAGTTGCAGGCTGTAAAATAAACCCACATAAATCATTGGCATTTCTACTCCTCACTTTTCATCTAAACTCTCCTAAACAGGAGAGGAGGGAACCAAGTAAACCTGAGGGGTCATAATATAGCCCCTGGGCTTTCAACTTCCTGCTTACTGTAACAGAGAGTTACACAAAGCAAAGGCAAAAATAGTCTAGACCCTACGAAGGACAATGTGTTTATAAGTAGGTACACAAGCTATGTCCAGAGAAGCCCGAAGGTAAGTTTAGGGGGAAGGGGCCAGGGGAACTGGGAAAGGACTCCAGCGAGCGGAAGGCATCTAAGCAGAGTGGAAGGAAGCCCAGCAATCCTCAAGAGCCAGAGAGTATTCTCTCACCTGTGTGGGGATGCCAAGAAGCAGAGGTGAGGTGGGCAGCTTGGGCAAAGTATGGAGGTGGGAAAGAGAATGAATGTCCTTTGGAGGCACCAAGAAGAGGCCAGATAATTGTCCACAGATTGCTTGTAGGAAAATATGCAACATGAAAGAAATTAGAGATGTAGGCTGGAGTCAAAGACCTGTAAATGCCAAACAGATGAGGAATAGGGCCACCTATGGCTCTGAAAGCAGGCAGTGACACACTCACCTAGGCGCTGAGCAGGAAAACTGGATTGGAGCAAAAAAAAAAATGGAGGCAGGGAGACTGTTACAGTAGACTGCAGTGATGAGGCCCTGAACTGAGCTGGTGCTTAATGTGAGTGGAGAAGAGGGTGGAAAGGAGCTAGACTGGACAAGACTGGTCGGACATGGAGAGCAGGAGAATGGTGGAATCGAGGGCCTAGAAAAAGGGCTTAACCTGAGCAAGGATCTTCCTCTGTTACTGAACTAATTCTTCCTCTGTGAATGAGATGAAGGAGAGCTGACTCTTGTCATATTGTCACAACTTTCTCAGTAAACTAAAAGTCTAAGTCATATGCTATAATTGTAGTTTTTGGGAAAGGGAGGTGCCTGGGGATTTGAGGAGAGATAAAGTTAATTAGGAATAGCTTTGTCTATATAATTTCATTTTAGGTAGCAATCTCTGCTTTGTGTGTGTGTGTATGAGTGTTTAGTAAAATTTATACTTTGAAAATATCCCTATATTAATTATATTTAATAAGGCTTTCCCTTCTTAAGCTTCTCTCCAATATGCATTTGGTTTTTGACCTGAAGGCCTTCACAATTTAATTACATTGCATAAAGCTTCTCTCCAATGTGAATTCTCAGATGTCCATTAAGTCCTGTTCTTTGGCTAAAACCTTTTCCGCATTCGTGACATTCATAAGGCTTCTCACCAGTGTGAATGGTCTGGTGTTGAGTAAGGTGTGCTTTCTGACCAAAGGCCTTCCCACATTTGTGGCATTTATAAGGTTTTTCTCCAGTGTGAATTTTATGATGTCTGTTCAGCTGTGTGCGCTTGGTGAAGGCCTTCCCACATTCGTTACATTCATGTGGTTTCTCTCCAGTGTGAATTCTCTGGTGTTCAGTAAGTCCTGTGACCAGGCGGAAGGCCTTCCCACATTCAGTGCATTCATAAGGTTTCTCTCCTGTATGAATTCTCAGATGTCCAATAAGTCCTATGCTTTGCCTAAAAGCTTTCCCACATTCATTACATTCATAAGGCTTCTCTCCAGTATGAACTGTCTGATGTTGTGTAAGGTGAGCTCTCTGACGAAAGGTCTTTCTACATTCATTGCATTCATATGGTTTCTCTTCAGTATGAATTCTCTGATGTCTATTAAGTTGTGTGCTCTGGCTGAAAGCCTTCCCACATTCCTTACATTCATATGGTTTCTCTCCAGTATGAATTCGCTGATGTTCTGCAAGACCAGTGATTAGGCGGAAGGCC
This sequence comes from Phascolarctos cinereus, assembly GCF_003287225.1. NCBI lineage: Eukaryota > Metazoa > Chordata > Mammalia > Diprotodontia > Phascolarctidae > Phascolarctos > Phascolarctos cinereus. The sequence goes on along the minus strand of NW_027555847.1, from coordinate 728,639,116 downwards.
TTGCCACATTCATTACATTCAAAAGGTTTTTCACCAGTATGAATTCTCTGATGTTCAGCAAGTCCTGTGATCAGACGGAATGCCTTTCCACATTCATTACAACCAAAAGGTTTCTCTCCAGTATGAATTCTGTTGTGCTGTTTAAGATCTGCCCTACGACTGAAGGCTTTCCTACATTCATTGCATTCATAAGTTTTCTCTCCTGTATGAATTCTCTGATGTTCAGTAAGTCCTGTTCTCTGATGGAAGGACTTCCCACATTCATTACATTCAAAAGGTTTCTCTCCAGTATGAATTCTGTTATGTTGATTTAGATCTGCCCTTCGAGTGAAGGCCTTTTTACACTCATTACATTCATAAGGTTTCTCTCCAGTATGAATTTTCTCATGTCGAGTAAGTTGTGAGCTCTGGCAGAAAGTCTTCCCACATTGATTACATTCATAAGGTTTTTCTCCACTGTGAATTCGCTGATGCTGAGTAAGTCCTGTTTTTTGGCAAAAGGCCTTCCCACAGTCATTACATTCATAAGCTCTCTCTCCAGTATGAATTCTCTGATGTCGAGTAAGCTGAGAACTTTGGCAAAAGGTCTTCCCACATTGATTACATTCATAAGGTTTTTCTCCACTATGAATTCGCTGATGCTGAGTAAGTCCTGTTTTTTGGCAAAAGGCCTTCCCACAGTCATTACATTCATAAGCTCTCTCTCCGGTATGAATTCTCTTATGTCGTGTAAGTTGTACGCTCTGACGGAAGGCCTTGCCACATGCATTACAGTCATAAGGCTTCTCTCCAGTGTGAATTCTCTGATGTTGAATACGCTGTATGCTAAGGCGGAACAACTTCCCACATTCATTGCATTCATAAGGTTTCTCTCCAGTATGAACTGTCTGATGTTGAGTGAGCTGTGAATTTCGGCAAAAGGCCTTCGCACATACATTACATTCATAAGGTTTCTCCCCTGTATGAATCAGCTGATGTTCAGCAAGCTGTGAACGCCAGCGGAAGGCTTTCCTGCATTCATGACATTCATATGGTTTTTTTGTAGTATGAAATGCATGATACTCAGTAAAGCCAAATTTATCATCAGAAGGTTTCCAATGTTCATTATGCTTGCCCTTTTTAAGTATGTCCCATTTATGGAGACCCTTCTCCTCACCATCCTGCTGTTTCTCTATAATGGTATCAAGTTTCCAGGCTTCTCCCATCCTGGAGACACAGGGATCATGCCCTGCTAGTCCTTCCTGGAATGATACTTCAACAGCAAGACCCAGCTTTGGCAACAGCTCCTTCTTTTGGTGTGTAGTTTCCCAACCTAAAAGAAATTAAAAACGTAAATAGTCCATGTATTCCCTGCTGCGCACACAGGTTCCTGCCACCAAAAGGAAAAAAAAAAAAAGAGGCTCAAACTGATTCGGTGCAGCGGTTCTCAAAGTGTGGTCTGTGGACTTCGAGGGTCCCTGAGACCCTTTCAAGGGGTCTGTGAGGTAAAACTATTTTTGTAACAGCACTGAGACTTCTTGGCCTTTCTTCCCTTTTCCAATACTTAACTAGATGAGGCTGGATTTTCTTTATAAACTTCAGGCAAGACAACAAACCACCCACACCAGACTTGAATGCAGAAGCAGATCAGTCTGCTTAATGTCTTCTCTTGAGCCACACATTACAGAGATCTGCAAACACATGTAAAACAATGCCCACTTCCCCCCTAATTTTTTTTGGGGAAATTTAGTTATTTTTCATGAAAATGTTATTTATGTTAACATGTAATTATTTTAATGGAATTAATATTTTAAGATTTCATTAATGACATAGATAACTATAACCCACATAAACAAAGCCTCCTTGGGGTCTTCAGTAGTTTTTAAGAGTGTAAAGGAGTCCTGGGACCAAAACGTTTAAAAACCACAGCTTTAGCCATCTGCTTCAGGTTACACTATTCATGATTTCCCTAAGGCTCCGGTCTGACTGTATCACCTCCCTCCCTCCAGAGGTTCCCTCCCACCTCTGGATCAAATAGAAATGCTCTGCACAGCTTTCAAAGCCCTCCCTCACCCAGCTCCCTCCTCCCTTTCCAGTCTTCTTCTGCCTTACGCTCTCCACGTATTCTCATGATCCAGTGACACTCGCCTCCTTCTGTTTGCGCCAGGCATTTTCTCTGGCTGTGATTTTTCCCATGCCTGCAATACTCTCCTTCCTCATCTCCGCTGCCGGATTTCCCTTACATCTCAGTTAAAATCACCTCTTTTACAGGACTCCCTCTTCATTCCACTGCCTTCCCTCTGCTAATTATTCCCTCTTCATCCCGTATATAGCCTGTTTTGTATATGTTTGTTTATATGCTGTCTCCCCATTAGATTTTGAGCTCCTTGAGTGCGTGGACTGTCTTTTGTTTCTTTTTGTATCCTCACAGGGTCTACCACATAGTAGGTGCTTAATAAATGTTTATTGGTTGCTGGGCTGATTAATAAAGGTCAAAACTGAATTATAAATCATGGTTGTTTGCTCCAACTCCAGTACCCTTTCCAGGACATCCCATTACTTTTCAACAGTACTGTGACTTGCCGACCAAGCTGTGACAAAGTGCCCTGACCAAGCAACCTCCATAGAGAGGACAGGCAGCCATCTTGGGGAGAGCAAGAGTTGGGCCCCTGAAGTCTGAGCTCCAGCCATTCTCCCTAACATGGGGATCTCCCAGCGAGGCAGTGGCCTGATATCCTGGTGGGCATGGTGCTGTGATTCGGACTGAAGGTGAGGGGTTAATGGTCTCTACCTTGTGCTTTAGCAACAGGGAGCTCCATAGGTCCCTGAGACCTATGGGTGCCGACCAAGGCTGGGATGAGGCTGTCTGGCTGCTGAGCCACGGGGGGCAGGACTCGTTGTCCTCACCAGGGCCAGGGTTTGCCCACCTGCCTTAGCATTGCCAGGGAATCCCGCCCTCTAGGCAGTGAAAGCGGGGACACCACAGGGCAGCGGCAAAGTGATGCTGGACCTGGGGCCTTGGACCCCACCTCCAGCCATCTTTCTGTTGTACCGGGCTGCCCTCCTCAAGGTCCCTTAGCTCCAAACACACAGAGAACAGCACGAATCTGGCAGTAACACCCACATCAATGGACGTATCTGATGTGCAACCCCTCTGCCTGATGCTCCTCTCACAGACTAAAGAAGCTGTTGCCACCTCTTAAGAGCCAGCAGGGGCTCAGAGCCTGTAGCGTCCAGGGGCAGAAAGCTGTGGCTCCTGGGAGATGGTACACAGAGTGTGCCTTCCCTGGCGGGGTCAGGGAGGGACTAGAAAATGATGAGAGACAGTGAAAGGCGCTAGCTTGAGAGATACTCAAGGGCGGGAGACTCAGAAGGAGATGAGAGGAAGAGACCTTCCTTCCTGACCAAGCTGATTTCAACAGAATCTCTCAAAGCCGAGGCAGAAGGAGAACGCTACTGACTGTCGGGAACACCAGCTGGAGCATCTGCACCTGCTGAGTAGTGAGGAAGAGACGCTTCTTTGTGGTTATCACGGCCCCGCTAGGTAATACGTTATGCCCAGTCACTTTCATGTCTCCTTAGGAATAGAAAAATAAGTCCAGGTGGGGGCTCAAGGCTAAGTCACTCTCTCCGTGGTTTGGACTGCAGGAACACCCTACCACCCCCAGGACAAACTCTCCACCAGAAACCTCATCTCCACACAGACCCACTCAGCTTTCACACTCAACACCTCCCCAGCCCCTTGGCTGATGCAGAGCCACTCGGCCCCGAGCCTCCGTTCTCCATCAGCAGCTTGGCACAGATTCGACCCCACCGACATCATGGCCCTGCTAGGTATCCCATGTCACCCTCCCCAGACCTCCTTTTGTGCACCATCTTCCCAATCAGATCGGAAGCTCCTTGAGAGCAGGGACTGTCACTGTTTTTCTGTTTGTGTCCTCAGTGCTCACCACAGTGCCTAGCACACAGTACTTATTGAATAAGTGTTTACTGACTGACTGACTGAAAGGCCTATTCCCTGAAAGGGCCTGTAGCAGCTTCCCTGCTTGGGGGAATGCCAACCAGCCAGTATAGGTACATGTTAGAGGAAGGTGAGCCCATGGAAAGAGCCTGCCTATGGGCGTGGGTGGCCACCCATGCCACATAAGCACACTGATCCCACCACCAATGGGATTAAAAACAGAGAGAAAGTGGAGTGGGGGGGAATTTAAGTGGAAAAACAAACTAATGAGAACACCAAGGGGAAGTATGGCTGGAAAAGGAGGGACAGGAACATGCGTTCCATTCAATGAATTTCAGAAGTAGAGGGATGGCTTGGACATTCAAAAACTATTTTAGACAACAAAGATATATGTATATGTATGTATGTGTGTGTGTGTGTGTGTGTGTGTGTGTGTGTACATTGAAACAAAAAAGGAATAGATGGGGGAGTGGGAGAGAATCACCTTAAATATTTGTGCTAAAATTCTGCCATTTAAAACCTAAAACTGTACAAATTTATAAAAGTAAAACCCATTTTCTGAAAGAGAAATGGTTTAAGCATACGAATGGAGAGTCCCGCACCCCCAATTATCAATAACCAAAAGAAAGGCTGTCCAGACTTCCTAGTAATCAGACAAATGCAAATGAAATCAGCTCTGGGAGGCCAACACATCCCATTAGAAATCCTGGCTTCCGCGATACCGTGAAGCTCTGGTGGAGCTGGGCAGAGCCAGGACCAGGGCACCCACTGCCAGGGAGGGCGAGAGCCGGTGCCATCTTTCTGGCCAAAAGACCAATACTCACTGAGAGCTAGAGAAGTGTTCCTGCCCGTGGGCCCTGAGGCCCGGGAGCAGGATGCTAAAGACAGCACTGAGATGAGAAAGAAATCCCGATAGTCCTTCCCACTGCTTCAGGCCAGACAGCCGAAGGCTGAAGATGAGCCCCGGAGGAGTCCTGGCCTGGGGAGGCCCTCACTGTGCGTTTCTGGCTCGTGTCCCAAGAATACCAAGGACGATGGGAAGACTTCAATCAAATGCCACCCGAGAGAGAGCAAAGGGAGCAGTGGCACACCAGCTACAATTGGGCACAGAAAGTAGTTACTGCGGCCCGTGGTCCCAAGGGGCAAAGGGCGAGGTCAGGGTGGCCAAGAGGACGTCACCGTCACTCATTTGGTCAATTCAATGAAATCTGCTCAAGAGAGACAGAACGAATCCGCAGGCATGGGCAGCAAGGCAGGCACATGGGGTCCCCAGAGAGAGCGCGGGGAGGAAGCCCTGTCCCTCGCTGAAGGCCTTCTCCACACGCCGGGCAGCTGCCAGGAGATGTCACTGGCCCCCCTGCAATGTGCCTCCCCTTATGCGACTGACCCAGCTGCCTGCACTGACTCACTCACCTGCACGGCTGCTTCCTGGCGCGTCTCCCTCGGGCATCCAAGGTCCTTCCCCTCTCTCCAGCTGGCAGACGACATCTGGACTGGAAACGGCAAACCCTGCCCGTTGGAAACAGGAGAGAGTTGGAGCCCTCAGCCCCCTCTGAGTCCACTCTTAGCCCTGGAAAGTGGGCGTGCTGGGAGGGGCCCTCAGAAGGGCTTCAACATCACACTCACTGGAGTCATAGGAAATGGGCCACATGGGGGTTTGGAATCAGAAAGAAAGGAACTTCATTTGACCTAGAAGCTGAGAAAAGGCTGGCCACCTGAGGATTGGCAATCTCTGCTCCTGTCATGGCACTTGCCAGGGGAGGAAGGGCCTGGGGGAGCCTCCTTACCCAGGCACACCAGGTTCCTGTAGTTCTCCAGCATCACCTCCCGGTACAGCTCCTTCTGGGCGGGGCTCAGGTGCCCCCACTCCTCCCAGGTGAAGTCCACGGCCACGTCCTGGAAGGTCACTGGCCGCTGAAAGACCAAAGATGCTTGTGCTCACCCAGGGATCCCTCCTATCAATGTTGAGGAGACGGGGCACGGGAAGGAAGCATAGGGAGTGTCTCTCAGTGTCTGGGCTTCAGTGCCTTGGCTGAAGCATTTAGTGGGTTCCTGCTGTATGCACAGGCTGTCCTGGATTCTGAATCATGCCATGTCATGACAAAAGACCAGCAGCTCCTGTTTCTAGCACCTTACTTAGTTTGCAACCCTAGGAAGCAGGCACCAAATGCTGCATTTTCACTCCAAAGAGATCACATAAAATTGTGCAGAACAAGTAATAAACCCCAAATAGAAGGGGGAGAAGGGGACAAACGGGCTTCAGCATAAATATCTCATCTAAAAGTAGGATTTTCACAGTCTAAGCAATGGAAGCCAATTCTGTTCACCTTCGGCATTTTTCAGGCTCCGAGTGGGAGGCTGGAGGGAGGGCTGTTCTTATCCCCATTTTACAGCTGAGCACACCAAGGCAGAGGTGAAGGGACTTGCGCAGGGCCGCACAGCCAGGCAGTGCCCCACACTGCAGTCTGACCCTCACCCCCATGGTCAGTAACCACCAGTGGGTCCCTATTACCTGGAGGACCAAAGCTAAGCTCTCTGCTTGGTATTCAGAGCCCTTCCTACCTCTCCAGTCAGCCTAGACCTTGCTACCCTCCACACACTGGCACTGGCAGATCCAGACCCGCCTCCTATGGGGTCTCGAGCCTCCCTGGCCTCTGCATGGCGGCCCCTCTGAGACCACCTCCCTCAGACTCAGCCAGCTTCTTTGAACCTGGTCATCCGCACACTGTCCTCCGCGCCTAGAGGGCATGGAAGCTGGTTTGGACTCTTTGTAGCCCCACTGCTTAACACGCTGCCTGGTGCACAGTAGGTACTTAGCGATGCTGACGGACTGAGGGTCGGCTTCTGAGGGGGAAAGGGCTGGAAGACTTGAGCTCACCGAGGAGAAGGCGACAGCAGAGGGGCTTTGTAGGTGTCTGGACTGGTACTGAATATGGGGAGTGGAAATCTGGGAGAAACTGAGGGAGAATAGGAGAACAATCTCCAAAGACACTGTCTCCTGCCTGCTCTTCTGAGGGATGACTGAGGGAAAAGAAGCCTGTGGTAGCAAGCAAGAGAGGGGCTCGGGGTAGGGCCAGTCAGCAATGGCCAAGGCCGCCATGGGCACCACTGTGCACAGAACACTGGGCCTGGAGTGAGCAAGACCCAGGTTCAAAACCTGCCTCACACTTACCAGAGAGGCAACCTGGCACTGCCTGTCTCAGTTTCCCCATCTGTAAAAGGGGATAGTGATAGCACCTGCCTTCCAGGGGGTTAAAATGGGATATCTGCAAATCTCTTAGCACGGTGCCTGGCACATGGTGCTTAATAAATGTCTTCTTCCTTCTTTCCTGGCAAATTGGTAAGCAAAGCAAAGTAGCGAAATACATCTGAGGTGAATCCAAAAAGGGAAGATGAGTGACAACTCGAGGATGTCCAGGAGACACTACGGACAGCGCAGGGATACTCTGTGACTGACTCAGGTCAGCTGGCCTCAAGTGGAGGAGGGGGCTCACAGATGGGCATTCGGGGAAGCCTGAGTCGGTCCTGGCCACTCTGGCGCCCCCTTGGCTCGCAGTGTCTGTCTACGAGGGAGATGCCATAAGGCCCTCTCCCCTGGAGGCCACCCTAAGTCCTTGGTGGCGGCAGCCTCCGATCTCGTGCATCCCAAACATCCCAGGGTGCTCACACAATCTGGCATCTCAAGCCAGCAATGTCAGTGCCCAGAGGCACAGTGAGTGACCTCGGGACCCAGGCTCAGTGGGAGCAGCCACTGGGGCTCATCTGGCAGCCATGCTGCCTTTGGATACGAACTTGGTGGGACACCCAGGAAAGTAGCAGGTGAGCTAAGCTGAGCCTCTTCTAGAGACCAAGGCTGAGGTGGGAGAATATGCCCCAAGGTGTTGGGCAAAATGTTCACCCAGATATTAAGTGGCTAAATGTCACCGGCCCTTAACAGATGGAGCGAGCACCCACTGGTGGGGGCTCGAGCTGAAAGTCATAAGGATGGAGAGCCCCACCCCCTCAGGGTGTACTAGGAGTCTGAGGGAAGATGCAGCTGCCCAGGCTGGAGAGGGCCAGGGCACACTCACCCCAGAGGACAATGTGTGCAGCCCCACAGCAGGGGTAGAGACAAAGGAGAAATCGGGTGCAGCCGTATCCAGATAGCAAGATCTCTCTTTTTTTTTTTAAGTTAATTTTTTTATTTAACAAAAATTTAGTTTTTCTCCCTCCCATCCTGACTCTTCTCTCCATGAAAAAAAGAAAAAGAAAACCCCTGTAACAAATCTGCAAAGTCAAGCAAATTCCTACACTGGTCACATCCAACAAATCTGGGCCTCATACTCCTTCCGAGATCTTTGAAAGGCTGTAAAGATGTCAGGGATGCGGCAGGCAAGGAAACCCAGAGGACGTTCAAAAGCCAAGGCCAGCTTCTAAAACGCCCAGGAAGCAGGGTGGACTCTGCCCTCTGTGCTGCTGCCTTAGCTCAGCAGAGGGGATTTGTGTGCCCAGGGTGAGGGCTGGCTCCACACCTTCAGGAGAAGGTGAAGGGACTCCACAGTGAAAGGAATGATGGAACGTGCCAGGAACCAATGGAAGCCAAGCTCCCGTGAGAAAAAAAGAAAAAGGATTTGGAACAAGGAAGCTGACCTTTGTCAGCAGGTGGTGTGCAGCCTGCCCCAAGGAGGGGGGAGGGAAGAAGGGCATCTGTACCCCAGGAAGTAAAACACTCACTGGAAGCTCAGACTGAAAATTGGGAAGGAGACATGGTCTTTCCCAGAATGAAAGACAGCAGAGTGTCAGAAGCTCTCTGGGAGAGCTGCTCCATGAGGGGCCCATGATGGGCAGGTGATTGGTAACTCTGACCAAGAGGGAGGGTCCTGCCTGGTGAAGTCAGCCTAGGAGGGAGGAAGCCCTCCAGAAGGAGAGTCTGAGGACACCAAGGCAGATGACTGAGAAGAGGAGGAAAGTGGGACGTCTGAAGGCGCAGATGTGGCTGCACAGGGGGCTCACTGCCTGACTGGGAGTCAATGAATGTTAATGGGTCGTTATATTGGGTTTTCACTCCTTAGACCAGGCCTGTCTTTGGCCATTCTTTGTAACCCAGAGCCTGGTGCAGGGCAGGTCCTTAATGCTTCTTGACTGACTGAGCTCCCAAGCATTTCTCCCAAGGTTCTAGTTTAACCACACCTGTGAGCCAAGCCAGCAGACTTCTTACCTGTGCTCATAATCTTGGACCATCAGGCAGGGCTTTACTGAGCAAACGGCGACAACCCTGGGGGAAGGCGGCAGGCATGACAGTTATTAGGAATCCTACCTTACAGAAGAGGAAACTGAAGCTGAGAGAGAGGGGATCCCGTGGTTCCACAGCCAAGCGAGCAGTGCAGGTGGGAGCCCATCCTGTGTCTCCATCCCCCCCACTCAACAAAGGCCTCTTCTTGGAGCAGCAGCCCCTAGAGGGAGGGTAGCTTTCCTTTCCTCCCTCTGCCCTGAGGCCCAAGTCACCTCCTGACAGGCCCAGACAAGGACAAGGGGGGCAGGGCAGGACCTGGAAGCCCAGCACAGAGCCAGGCACACAGGAGGAGAACAGGACTGATCCCCAGGAAAAGATGAAGCCCCTCCCAGTTCTGGGCCCCTGCAGTGTGCTTCATGCCTGAGTGGGGGTCCCACTGGTCTTGGATGGGAAGGGGAGGACCCAGAACGGACACAAGGCTTGGAGGGGTGGGATGGGTTCCTACCCTTCTTCTCCAGCACTTACTATCAGTGTGATCCTGAGCAAACCACCCGCCCTGGCTGACCCTCAGCTTCTCACCTGTGAGGGGGTGAGCAGTCTGGGACGGGAGGATAGGACAATGCTGGCTCTCCCCGAGACCTTGGGAAAGTCCCCTGCACTCTCTGGGCCTCAGTGGCCTCATCTGTAAAATGGAGATGCCACTCCCTGGACTGCCTCCTAACAGGGGTGGGGGTGGGAGGCGACAGGCTGTGCTTGGTCAGACTTACCCTGGGAAACAAAACAGATGTTTGCTTCCCCTGTTACCGAGGCTCCTCCTGTTTCCCTCAGGGCACAGCTGGCTGGTACCAAGCACCCTGGAGACCTGATCACCCTGACAAGTGAAGGGGGCGCCCGAGGTGGGAAGAAAGGGGGGCCCCGGGGAACGGCTGGCTCGGGAGGAGTTCCTGGGGCTGGCACTCCCAATCACCCATCGATGGCCGCCCCACCAGGGCAGAGCCCGACTGGACCTGAGGCCCTTCCAGCTCTGAACTGGGCCCAGGGTGGCCCCAATATTCTGGAGTAGAGGGCAATCTGGTTAAGCCCGTAGACTTCGTCAGACTAATGTTAAATGTGTCAGACACAGGAATAGGGGACATTGGGACGGACACCAGCTATATGTAAATTCAGTTCTACAGAACCCAGGTGAGGAACTCCTGCATGAAGGGACCAGGAAAGAAGGAATGTCAGTCAGCCAATATGCATTCACTAAAGCTCCCACTGTGTGCCAGGCTCTGGGGAAAGCTTTCGAGGAGCAACCAGACTAACTGGGGAGCAAATATGGGGGTACATTTGGGAGAACCAGCCAAGCCCTCCTAGGTTGGGGGGGGAGCCCCAAAGGCGGGGTTCTGCTGAGCAGAATGGGGGGAGAGCGAGTGGGAGGGAGGAAGCAGCCAGGGCGGGGGCCTGGAAAAGGAGGCGGCGGCTTCGAATTTGGTCTCGAGCCCCTGAGGGACACGGCCGGACCGCAGTGGGGAGACTGAGGCACCGGACTACCGGGAGCACCCTAGGGAAAGGGAGACCCGCACTTACCTGGAGGGCCCCGGCGCGGAAGCTCCCCGAGGCCATCCGGCGCTTCCCGACTCCCTGTCCTACGGGAGGGCCGCCCCGGCCCCCCTCGGGAAAGAAGCCGGGATGACGACGCAGACCTCGGCCCCTGGGACCTCAGCCGGAGCGACCCCCCGCCGGGCCGGACAGTTCCCGGGGCCCCAGGCACCAGCCACAGACCCCGCGGAGCCCAGGACGCCAGGGCCGGGGGCGGGGCAGCGCTGCCTCCGCTGATTGGCTGCCGCGACACGCCCCCGCCCTTGAACCAATGGGAGTGCCCGTCTGCCCGGGGGCGTGGCCACGCACTGCGCACACATGCATATCTTCTGGCCGCGCTCCGCCTCCTCGTTCCTCCCCGAGGCTCTGAAAGCTGGAACCTGGTTCTTCTCAGCCTCCTCTGCTCGTTCCGTCCCCAGGCTCCGGCCCTCACTCACCCTGGCGCGGAGTGCAGTACTCAGACCTCAGCGGCGGCGGCTGAGGACGGAGTGGAGCCGAGGCGGCTGAGAGGAGAGAGAGCGCGCGCGAAAAGAACGAGTGAACGGAAATGACGCGCGATCACTGCAGCCTAGATCACGTGGCAGGCAACGCCTTCTGGGAAATGTAGTCCGGAGGCCGGAGCCGCTTGAGCGCATGCTCGGAGACCCTACTGCTCCTCCCCTGCTGCAGCTGCTGCTCGTGGCCACCCGTGAGGCTGCTCTGTTCTAGGACTGGCAACTGCCCCGCATCTGGAGGCCTCGGGCCTAGAGAGGGGGGATGGGGTTGGGGGGAGGGGCGTCCGCTCTACCCCCCTCTGACCGGGCGACTCTGTGCCTTCCCCGAGTCTCTAACCTCTGACACCTGCCCATGAGGCCCTGCTCCCACCTTGCCTTCCACACTGAAGGGGTTGGTGCCCTAAACCAGCATGCAACCAGCCTGTATTAGCTGCCAAACAAGGACCGCCCCTGCCCTCAGGAGGCTTCCACTGACATTGAGCCTGGAGAGGAGAGGACCCGAGTTCAAGTCCTGCTGGGATGCTCCCTAGCTGTGTGATTTAAGTAATGTAACCTTCCTGAGGCTCAGTTTCCTCACCTGTAGAATGATGGCATTGGCATCGTTGTGGGCACAGTATCTCCTTCTGAGTTCATGTAACTGCTGCCAAAATGTACCTGCCAGAATCTGAGGAGGTAAGGAAGACTGGGGCTTTATCATTGTGCTTAAGTATAAATTCAGCTGACTAAAAAATCTGCCTCTGCACAATGAGGATTCAAACAAGGCCTCTTCTGGTTGAAATTCCATCCGGGTGGCAGAGAAAGAATTCCTGTACGTGTTGCAATGTCGCACATTCCTCTCAAGCCACGAAAGCCAGCCGTAATCCCACCCTTCCTTCAGTGTGATGAAGGCTGAACAAGTTTAGTTCAATGGATTCATAATCTCAGGCACAAACAAAGCTAATCAAGCCGACTCTGTAGAGGGTTCAAGTAGGCTGGCTGTGGGGGAGATTACATGCTGCCCCTGACTCAGGGACAGCTGAGAATCTTCCTCTGTCTTCTTAGCTAAGGTCTTAAGCAAATGTTCACATCCTATGGTCTTGGTCAGGTGAGGCTAATATTAACAGAAGACAGGCTTCCAGTTAACCAAGAGTTGCAGAAGGAATGACTTGGAGCCTCAAATGAAAAAAAAATTCTCCTTATAGATGATCTCTAAGCTTCCTTCTGGCTCTACGTCTATGAGAATATGTCTACATGCAGGGTGTCCCAAAAAGTCTTAGTGCAGTTTTAAGCTTTCTACAGAATGTAATTTCAGGGGTGAGGCACCGTAAGGGGAAGGGGAGAGAATCAGGAAAGGCTTCATGAAGAAGGGGACACCAGAAGTCAGCTTTGAAGGAAGCTAGAGGTTCCTAGATGCCAAAGTGAAAAATGAAAGCATTCTAGTCATTGCATGACAGTGTGGGCAAAGACACCAAGGTAGGAAATGGAATGCTTTAGATGGAATGCTAGCTGAGCAAGTCAGCTAGTCTGGCTGGATTGTAAAGTGTGGGCAAAGGAATAACATACAGTCAGTCCGGAAAGGCAGGCTGGAGCCAGGTGGAAGCACTTTAAATGCCCCATGGATGAGATGGTCACTTGTTCTAGAGGTGATAAGGAGCGCCCAATCAGACCTGTGCTTCAGGAACGGCGGCATCTGTGCGGCACATTCCATTGTTCTCTCATTGGATCCTCACAAACACTCTGAGGGAGGTGCTATTACTGCCCACATTTCCTTGTCAGCTGTATAAAGGAAGGATTGCAGAGAGGAGACAACATGGGCCTGAATCTGACTGTTGGCCATGGGAGATGGGAACAGATGCAAGAGATGGTGTGGAGGGAGAATCAGTGAGACTTGGCGGATGGTTTGATGTGGGGGTGGGGGTAAGGGAGAGCTAAGAAGTGGACGATGAGTCCAGAGTTGCGTGACTGGGTGTCTGGATTGGTTGTGTCCTTGACATAAGCCGTGAGTTTGGGGAAGAAGATAATAACAAATTTTGGGCTGAGAGATAATGACCTCTTCTGGAGATATTGAGTTAAAAGTCCCTACAGGACATCACACTGGGAATGCAAAATAGACAATTGGTGATGTGGGTGATCACCTGCATCATCTGCACAGAAATGATCACTGAAACAATGAGATTTGGGGAGGTCATTGAGAGTGAGAAGGCGGGGAAGGGAACAAACATTTATTCAGCAGTGCTATGCATCAGGCAGGGCTCTAAGCACTTGACAAATGTCATCTCATTTGATAAAAGAATGAAAGTGTAGCGAGAAAATTGAAGAGAGCCGGACACTCACAGATAGGAGGAGAGATATTGATGTGGATACAGCAAAAGAGACTGAGGAGGAGGGGTCAGCAAGGTAGGAGGAGAGCCAGGAGAAAGCAGGGTCACAGAAACCCAGGGAGGGAGGAGGGTGGTCAACAGCAGCATGTGCTGCAGCGGTCATGGAGATGAGGACTAGGGAAAACAATTAAAAGCCCTATGATTTAGCAACTAAGATTTGGCATTGGTGAGTCTGGAGGGTTGGTGTGGAAGAAAAGGAAATGCAGGCACTAAGTATAGACAGCTCTGAAAGATGGGAGAAAAGTGCCTCTTGTGCCAGAGCCCCTCCTCAATCGCTGCCTCGTCATGGTGGAGGGGCCTGGTGTTCAATGAAACAGTGACCTGTGCTCCGCAGGGTCACCCAGGACGAACTGGTCACAATGGATAGAGTTCTGGCAAAAGGTGGTCTACTGGAGAAGGAAATGGCGAAGTACTCCAGTCTCCGTGCCAAGAAAACCCCGTGTACAATCCACTGGGTAATGAAGTCAAGAAACACATGCTAGACGCTGTGCTAAGCACTAAGGATACAGGTAAGAAAAAGATGGCCAGTCCTTGCCCTCAAGGAGTTTACAGTGTAATGTGGGCAGACTGAACACAAAGGAAGCTGAACGTGGAGGAGCCTGCCAGAGGGTACCTGGTGCAGGGGTATGGGGTCATGGAGTTGAAACCAAGCAGAGCAGCTGATGCTGGTGGTGGGGATGATGGACCCTCCCTCGTAGAGGGGCTATGAGGATCACATGAGACATAATTTGTATAACATAGCCTGATATAGTTATAGGCTAGGAAATATCAGGTAGGGCATTAGTGCCAGTCGACTCACCAGCTTGTCCAGTGGAATGAATGCTGGATTTGAAATGACAGGACCTGGCTTCAGATTCTGACTGTCACCTTCTGCCTATGGTATCACAAATCTGGGTTGTTTCCTCAGCTATAAACTAAAAAGGTTGGACTAAATGACATTGAAGGTCCTTTCCAGCTCTCTAAGCTATAACCTTCTAATCCATCTTTCCCACATCCAGGATAGGAGAACTTTGCAGTCCCAGGGAATCTAGATGGGATGGCAGAGATAAGCCTAGAAGCCTTGTCTTCCTTATTTCTAATCAAGGTGCAGAAATCTAATTATCTTTAGGAACCACTACTTCACCTGGGCTGTGATTTGCATTATTGGAATTTCTACACAGGGAGCCATCTTAATGGGTTAGGAGTGTAAGGCAAAAGAGTTACAAGCAACAAACTGCATGGGCAAGCAGGAGAACAGACCATTAATATGAGTTCTTCATTCTAAATGGCCTGAGTCCAGGCAAAGGGAATGTCTGTGAGGTTCATTATTTTGGTTACTGGACAACAGAATCACTGCTTTAAGGCACTGACAGCTTTCCCTTGAGATTTTACAAGGAGAGGCTGCTCTAGATTCCAGGACAGAAAACAAACAGACAAGACTTCATCATTCTAAGGTTAGGGAGAAAAGAGACTTGGTCAATCAACCGCACAGCTACACATAGATATGTGTGCACATGTAATAGCTGTGTGTGTGTGTGTGTGTGTGTGTGTGTGTGTGTACGCGCGCATCTATGCAACATCAATTCATTTACATTCACAAAAGCATGGCCATTACAACTGCAAGACCTCAGAGCGATAACACACCCTTCACCCAGACGTTAGGGAAAACACTGGGAGTTGGGGTGAGTCTGTTTGCTCTTGAGGGGGGTTGGAAAAGGCTCATTCTAAGGAAGATCTGGTGTGAAGTCCTGCCTCTGACAGATCCACCCTGGTCACCTCTGCAGTCCTAGGTGATCTTTCCTTCATACTCCCCCCCGCCACCTCCCACCACATTGGTGCCTCCCAGACCCTTACAGACCCTCTTCCTTTCCACCATTGCTTGGTGACTTTCACTCCACTGATTTCTCATCCTACATGCCCAGATCATTCTGTCTCCTTTCTCAGAGTTCAGTACCTGGCTCAAAGACTTCCTGTCCATCCTAACCTCTGCCATGTCCCTGCGAAACCCTACTACTCTTCATCCACACTGTGCCCTCTGATCCCCCGGCCCCTCTGTTCTTTCCCAGGTCATCTTCCCCGCACTAGCTATACTTTACTCGTTTCTTCATACTTGTTGAATTGTACACTGGCCTCTTCTCTCAAGTCTCTGGCCCCCTTATCATATTGCCAGTTGTGCTTTGCCAAGCCTCACCATCAAGCCTTTGCTCCTTCCACAAGTGCTGCTGAATGAAGAGGGAGAAAATGACACCATTGTTCTGAGTCCACTACAAACTCATGTTACACCATCTCACCTGGACCTTCACTGCTGCTGGGTAATCCTATGCACCTCCCGTATCAATTCACTAATTTTAGTGGACTGCAGGCTCAATATTAATTAGCTGTGTGATGTGGAAGCCCCCCCCCGAAGGTGGGGGGATGTGATCTTGGGATGCATTAGGAGAAGCAGAGTCTCCAGGAACATGGAAATGGTAATCCCATTGTAGAGTGCCTTCATCAGACTTCCTCTTGATCATTGTGTTCATTTCTAGGGACCATGGTGTAAGGACTTTGAAAAGCTAGAGAGTGTTTTGAGAAGGACAACCAAGACAGTTAAAAGTCATGGTAAGTAACATGATGCTGAGGAAGAGATTTCTCTAGGGCAAGATGAGTTTGATTTTAATTCACATCAAACGATCATGGTTGGCTGGTTGGTCGCTGTCCTGTGTTCCTGTAGAGGACCAAAATGCCATCCCTGTGCTAGAGTCAAGTTTCAGTGTGTCTGACTGTGGCTGATGAGCCCCGTGCGAGCTCAGAATGGTCTAACACAAATGGTCCTCCCAAGCATTTGGGGAGATTCTCTAAATTTTCCACATCTCGTGTTTCTATTTCAATTCTGCGTTGCTCATAGAGCACAGCACCTTTTCTGATGTGGGCACACCGTGCTGGGTGGTCCTGTACCAATGTCTCCCATGTCACACAATCAATTCCAAAGTTCTTAAGAGGGATCTTGAGAGTGTCCTTGTATCACTTCTTCTGAACACCAGGTGAATGATTGATTGCCCTGTGTGAATTCTACATAAAATAGTCCTTTTGGCAAGTGTATGTTTTGCATTTGAACAACACAGCCAACCCATCGGAGTTGTGTTCTCTGAAGTAGAGTTTGAGTGCTTGGCAGTTTAGCTCAAGAAAGGACCTCAGTGTCTGGTATCTTATCCTGCCAAGTGATCTTCAGAATCTTCCTAAGACAATTCAAATGGAAGCGATTCTGTTTCTCAGGGTTTGGGAGGCTCCGAAGGAAAGTGTGGGAGAGAAGAGGTATTAGACTGACTACCAAACTGAAGGTCTACAGAGCAGTTGTGTTGACATCATTGTTGTATCCCTGTGAAACCTGGACAGTATCAAAGGATCCTATCATTTTACTAAGTTTACTGTTAGTAAAATGGGTCCCATTGGCACCTCAGCAATAAGCCAGGACTGAACATGATTAACTTGCCAGTAACCAATAAATTGGGTCAGTGGCTTCACTTAATGACCAACGAATGGCCAACAGGGCCCTTTAAACCTAGGTATGTCTTCCTTCTGATTGGCTTGACAGTATATCACTTGGACCTCTCCTGGCAAAGGCAAGACAATGCCAATTGGTAGACGTTTTAATGGAGGTGGGTTGAGTTCTCACATCTTCCCAATTGTGAGGGCAGGACTAATCCTCAGATACATGATTAGTGTGAAGCTGGGGAAAGTTGGCTGGTCTCCAGATGTGGCTGATTAAGGTCCTCTCTGACACTTAGGGCAGCTAGGCATCACAGTGGTTAGAGTGCTGGACCTGGAGTCAGGAAGACTCATCTTCCTGAGTTAAAATCTGGCCTCAGACACTTACCAGCTATGTGAGCTGGGCAAGTCACTTAGCCCTGTTTGCCTGTTTTCTCATCTGTAAAATGAGCTAGAGAAGGAAACTGCAAACCACTCCAGTATCTCTAACCCAGCTGCCTCTAGCAATCTTGGCTAGAAAAACAAAAGCCATTTCAATCAGGTTCCTCCCAGTCTGGCCTCCCCCTTGGAAACCAAGCCAACCTTAACTTTGATGAAGAAAAGCAAGGACAGGAGACTTGTGCCCTGGGGAGGGCCTAGCCCAAGTTGGTTAATGAGCAGATGCATTGGGGGCTAGAAGCGATCACATTACTCCCCACACCTTTAGTAACTGCCAACTGAGTAAGACTAAGCAATGGGGTTTGACAAGATGGGGAAAGGATGGATTACAAAGTAATCAAATGATACAGCATAACATTAATTTTCTTCAGGATAGCAAGTTCATGGTAGATGAGGATTCAGGTGAAGGAAATGGGCCCATTGAGCATGGAGAACAATGAAGATTTTGAGGGATATGAGAGGTGGCTTCAAGTCTGTGAAGGACTGTCACGAGAAGGGAGTTGTTCTGTTTGTCTTCAAAGGGCAGGATCAGGAGCAGAGGGTAAAACCTACAAAGAAGGACCTTTGTCCTCGTGTCAGTGAAAACATAGCAGTTTGAGCTGTCCAGAAGTGGAAGGGCCACCATAAGAGGAGGTACAACAACCACTAGTCAAGGATAATGTAGGAAGGATTCCTTTGGGGGATGGGTCCTTTCTAACTCTTGAATTCTGTGACTCCTCAGCTGAGGACCTCATCTCTTATTTTACCAAGAAAATTGAGTCCATCTATTAGGAATTCTCTCTTCCTGTCACTTCGGTACCTTGAGTCTCACTACTCTCTGCTTCTAACCCTAGTCCCTAGTCTCAGAGAGAAATGTGGCCCTTACCAAGGCCAACCCTGTCTGTGCTTTGGATCCTCTACCCAGCTTACACCTTTGACCATCCCCTTCTGTTATCTTTAATCTACACTGCTGGCAACATGACCAAATCAATCAACACACATTTATTATGTGTTTCTCGTACTGTGCTAAGTGCTGGGATTTCCCCCATTCTTAAAAAAATATTTACTTCATTCAGTCAGTCCCTCAAATTATTGTCCTTTATTTCTTTTTTTGATGTCAAATTCTGAAAAAGCTTTATATCCTCATTTCCTCCACTTCCTCTCCTCTCAGTGACTAATCAACCATTTTCAGCATCTTCCCTACACCACCACCAGGGTCTTTCCAAAGTTATCAAATATCTTCCAATAGCTAAACATAGGACTCTTTATAGTCCTCATTCTCCTTGACTTCTGCAGCTTCTGACTCTGTTGAGCACCCTCTCCTCCTAAATATTCTCTCCTCTCTAGGTTTTTGTGATACTGCTCTTTCCTGGGTCTCTGCTAACTTGACCTCTTTGCCGATTCATCAGCCATGTTATATCCACCAACTGTGGACTCTGTTCTGGATCCTCTCCTCTTCCTCTTAGTGATGCCATCAGCACTCATGGATTCAATGATCATATCCATGCAAGGGATTTTTTTCTGGTATGAGTTGGACTAGATGGGCACTGTGTTCCTTTCCACTTCTAAAGTCCTCTGCTTCTGTCTTTGTGATGCGAGTTAGGACGCAATTGGTATTAGATCAAGAAAATATGTACATGTATGTAAAAATCAATAGACATGAGGTATCTCATACTATTGCTAGAGTGAGATTGGGAGAACAGATGACCGAGTCATGGGAATAGGAGGTGACAGCGATGTGCTTTGGGGAATTATGGAGTCCTCTATATCCTGGAAACTTGGAATTTTCACTATGTTTGGCACTCTAAGCTTGCATATGACCCACCTCTGAAATGAAGAGAGCCTATATATGATGTAGTCAATGTGTTGGCTGCTTTTGCTGAAGGCTGCATGGGTAATACTCAGAAATGAGTGTGATATAAAAACAAAAGGTGTCAACTTAAAAAGAATGGAATGAGATTTTCTTTACTTTTATTCTAAGGCACCTCTGAGTCTGGCCTAACCACACATCAGAGTTGCCCACAGTAGACCAGATGCACAAACTACATGCACACACATCAAGATTATACACAGTAGACATAATGCACACACCTAGCATGCAGTAGGCACTTTAAAATACCTGCTAGCTGACTGATGGGTCACATGCAAAAACAAAAGACGCTACATTGCCTAAGGAAGCTGTATACAAGATGGAGATGTGATAGAAGCAGAGCTGGATGTGACACCAAAGGGATGCGTGAATCCTGGCTCTGCTGCTTACTAAGAGTGTGACCTCAGGGAAGACACTTTAACTCTGTGGGCCTCAGTTATCTCAATTATAAAAGGAGGGGGTTGGACTACATGATGACAAAGGTCCCTTCCAGTTCTAAATATAGAACTGGAAGTTTCTAATGTGAAAATATGAGAAAGCCAGGCAGAGTTGCTAGGTCTGGTGAAGAAAAATAACAATAAAATGGTTTTTGTTCTGCTTTTTATCTCTCTTCTTCTAAACGTGAGGTCTTTGTCCAAAGGCCAAAAAGAGGTCAGAACTATTAAATGAATGGAATCATACCAATCTTGACATTCTCACTATCAATGGAGCTAGAAGACAGCAAGAATTTCTAGCTAAATGGAAAAATGGCTCACAAGCTCTCGACTGAAAATAAAAGAGGTCAGTAGTGCTTGTTTTATTGTGTGTCCAGAGGTAACCAAAAAAGCCCCACAACATTTCTTGGGACTTTGGTCATTTTCTGTTGCAAAAACAACACCATGGAAATAACTGCTGCTTATCCCACAACTTTTGTGAAAGATGAAGTTGCCCATGGATCACTCAATGTGACTTCCTAAAACTGTGATATCTTTTGCTGTCTTTAATACAAAATTGTAAATATAGAAGGATGACCAAAAAAAGGCCAGAAATACAGATCTTAAAAAAGGAATGAGGGAAGCTGAAGATATCTGTGCCAGACTGAACTTTCACATTTACAGATCATCAGTCATCTCTTCAAAAAAAGCACAACGTGTGGGGGCATAAGAAGGCACGTAATCAAATGAACCAAAATTGCTAACAGAGCTTATATGCAAGATGAGTATGGAAATGATGCCTAGGATGTATTTAAGTCACTTGGTCCAGATAAAATGCATCCACAGGTCTCGAAAGAACTGGCAGATGTGACTGTTGAGCCACTGTCAGTGACATCTGAAAGACAGTGGGAAGAGAGGTACCACAATACTGAAGGACAAATGCTGTTTCAATTTTCTAAAATGGGGAAAAGATCAGAGTATGCAAATCATAGATCAGTGAGCTTGACTTTTGATTCTTAGGAAAATTTTAGAACAGATGATAAAAGAGATGCTTAGTGAGTATCCAAAAAAGGAAGGGGATCACGAGAAGCCAGCAGGGCTTCATCCAGAACAAGGCATTCCAGAGTAAACTTACTTCCTTTCTGGGCAGTATTACTGAACTAGTAGATGGGAGGAATGCTATAGATATAAATTACCTATATTTTAGCAAAATGTTTGATAAAATATCTCTTATTATTCTTGTGAAGAAGATGGAGAAATGTGGATTGGACGATAATACATTAAATGAATTCAGAACTAGGTGGATGGCCAGACCCAGAATGGTAACTAATGAGGACATGTCCGCTTGACAGGAGGTTTTCAGTGGTGTCCCCAGGGATATTTTTTTGAATGATCTATTGATGTTCTTTTTTTTTTTAATGTAGCTGTCAATTTCCACTGACTCCCCAACCTACTTCCCAACAGAAACCTCCGTTAAAACAAATAAGTGGGGTTAAGCAAACTAAATCGAGACATTGGCGATACAGGATAAAGAGAAGAAAGCAATGAGCAGGATAAGATTTGTTAGTGGGGCTGGAAGGAGCTCAAGGAGAAGGGAGACAGAGGGTCCATTGTAATGGGGGCAAACACTAAATTATTAAATGCCCCTAGGAAAGAGCTAAAAAGAATCAGATTCTTATATATCTAAGGAGAAGACTATGGGTCCAAGCATGAGCCACAGAGTATTTAATTAATGAAAAACCCCAAAGATTTACTCCATAAGCTCAGAGTTATGATTCTGGGTCATGGGGCACATATATTTATTTGCAAAGTCAGACATGACTGAACAACAACAAAACAAAAAAATTTGGAACATCAGAATGCATGAGGGGAAGCAAGGTGAAGTAACACTAGAAAGGCAGGTTAAAGTTCATCCAGAAGAAGCTTCAAATGGCAGAGAACTTGGTATTTTGCACTAGAGGCAAAAGGAGCCACTGAAGATTCCTGAGGGGGGAACAACACAGAAAGGCCTGTGCTTCTGGGTGATTATCTTAGAAACTGGAGCACAGGCAGACTGGGAGCAGGGCGATTAACTAGGAAGCTACCGCAGTAGTTCAGGTGAGGGATGATAATGGCATGAATTAAGATGGTGGCCATGTGAGGAGAGGATCTGATGCTAGACATGTTGTTGGGATAAAACCAACAAGACTTAGCGATGACCTGAACTCAGAGAGGATTAACAATGAATGGGACAACAGACACAAAGATCAATCAGGAAGGAGAAGGGATAACTTCCTCTGTGATGATCAGGGAAAAGGGCAGTGAACTCCTTTTAGATTGGAACAAAGTTCTCAGTAAATTAATAGTGAATCATCTGCTGCAAACGTGGAGGGCAGGGGAGGGTGGTGACCAGGGACTGGAACAAAGAGAAAAAGGTTTGGAACATCTATTGCATGAACATAGATGGATTTTTGAAATTTGGTTTGTCTACAGGGTTTCCCTTAGATTGAAATTTCTACTTTCTGAAAAAGAAAGCACTCTGGCTAAAAAGCTCAAACTCATTTCTTTCAAAAGGCTCTACCTTCATAAAGCCTGTCTCCAGTGTGAATTCTGTAATGTTGAGTAAGTTGTTTGCTCAGGCGGAAAGCCTTTCCACATTCATTACATTCATATGGTTTCTGTCCAGTATGAATTCGCTGATGTTCAGTAAGTCCTGTCCTCAAACGGAAGGCCTTCCCACATTCATTGCATTCATAAGGTTTCTCTCCAGTGTGAATTCTCAGATGTCCAGTAAGTGCTGTGCTTTGGCTAAAAGCTTTCCCACATTCATTACATTCATAAGGCTTCTCACCAGTGTGAACTGTTTGGTGTTGTGTGAGGTTTGCTCTTTGGCAAAAGGCCTTCCCACATTCATTGCATTCATATGGTTTCTCTCCAGTATGAATTCTCTGATGTCGATTAAGCTGTGTGCTCTGGCTGAAGGCCTTCCTACATTCACTGCATTCATATGGTTTTTCTCCAGTATGATTTCTCTGATGTTCAGTAAGTCCTATGCTTAGACGGAAGGCCTTCCCACATTCATTACATTCAAAAGGTTTCTCTCCAGTGTGAATTCTCTGATGTTCTGTAAGTGCTGTGCTCAGGCGGAAGGCCTTCCCACATTCACTACATTCAAAAGGTTTCTCTCCAGTATGAATTGTCTGATGTCGACTAAGTCCTGCACTCCAACGGAAAGCCTTTCCACACTCATTACATTCATAAGGTTTCTCTCCAGTATGAATTCTCTGATGTTCACTAAGCCCTGTGCTCAGGCGGAAAGCCTTCCCACATTCCTTACATTCAAAAGGTTTTTCTCCAGTATGAATTATCTGATGTTGAGTAAGCAGTGTTCTTACTCGAAAGGCCTTCCCACATTCCTTACATTCAAAAGGTTTCTCTCCAGTATGAATTCTCTGATGCTGAGTAAGCCTTGTTCTCTGGCAGAAGGCCTTTCCACATTCCTTACATTCATAAGGTTTCTCTCCAGTATGAATTCTCTGATGTTGAGTAAGTCCTGTTCTCTGGCAGAAGGTCTTCCCACATTTGTTACATTTGTAAGCTCTCTCTCCAGTATGAATTCGCTGATGTTCAGTAAGTCCTGTTCTCTGGTGGAAGGCTTTTCCACATTCATGACATTCATAAGGTTTCTCTCCAGTATGAATTCGCTGGTGTACAATAAATCGTGTGCTTAGGCTGAAAGCTTTCCCACATTCCTGACATTCATAAGGTTTCTCTCCAGTATGAACTGTTTGATGTTGATTAAGTGCTGAGCTCTGGTGGAAGGCTTTCCCACATTCATTACAAACATGAGTTTTCTCTCCAGTATGAATTCTCTGATGTCGAGTAAGTTTTGACCTCTGTCGGAATGCTTTGCCACATTCATTACATTCATAAGGTTTCTCTCCAGTATGAATTCTCTGATGTTCAGTAAGCTGCGAACTACGGCGGAAAGCCTTGCCACATTCATTGCATTCATGAGGTTTCTCTCCAGTATGAATTCTCTGATGTTGTCTAAATTCTGCTTTCTGACTAAAGGCCTTTTCACATTCATGACATTCATAAGGCTTCTCATTAATATGAATTGTCTGATACTCCATAAGGCCTGAATTATACGTGAAGGGTTTCCCACATTCATTATACTCGCCTTCTCTATAGGTATCATATTTACAGATACTCTTTTCCTTATTGTTCTGAAGAGTTTCTAAATTGGCTTTAAGTTTCCAGGCATCTCCTAATTTGGAGACACATATATCAACCCTTGTTAATGTTTCCTGAGATGATTCTTTAAGAGCAATGCCCAGTTTTGGAGTTGAAAACTTGGTCTCCCAACCTGAAAAAAATTAAAAAAATTATTACCTCTATATCCTGCTACACACATATTATTGATTTCTGTATCCACCATCAAGAAATGTGGTTGGATAACTTTAAAAAGAACAAATAACAATCTTAAATTCCTAGGATAAAGTAAAGTCTTTCACGATTCTTCAAGTACTAGATAAATATGAATTGTTATTATCATCGCAATCAAGTATATTTTATGGAGGCAGTTAGGTAGAGTACAGAATTCTGTCCTTAAAGTCAGGAAGAATTGAGTCAAAAATCAGTTCTGTGACCTTAGCCAAGTCATTTAACTTCTGTGTATCTCTAGGACTAAGTCACAGACTAGTTGTGATTTGTATTGGTGGAAGGAGTTTCCTATACTACTTACAAAATCATAGGTAGCTTGATTGTACAATTTATATACACCCCCTAATACTTGGGTTTTCGTAGCTTCTAAAATTTTTTTTACATTCAAACTTACCACCACCTTGAGACGTAAGTCAGTTTTTATATATATATTTTTTAAGTGAGGCAATCGGGGTTAAGTGACTTGCCCAAGCTCACAGAGCTAGTACGTGTCAAGTGTTTGATCTGAGGCCGAATTTGAACTCAGGTCCTCCTGACTTCAGGGCCGGTGCTCTATCCACTGCGCCACCTAGCTGCCCCCTCTTTCTTTCTTTTTTTAAGCAATCAGGGTTAAGTGACTTGCCCAGGGTCACACAGCTAGTAAGTATTGAGTGTCTGAGGCTGGATTTGAACTCAGTCCTCCTGACTCCAGCACACACATAGGTACTCTATCCACTGTGCCACTTAGCTGCCCCAGTTTTTATATTTTCTAAAAGAAGAAACTGAGGCTCAGATTGACTTAGTGATTTGCTCACAATCTCATTGCTAATAAAGGTCAAAGCTCAGATATGAAGCTAGGTTTTCTTGTTGTTGTTCTACCCCAAGGGCCCTTCTTATTTCTCCATGGCACCTTTCTATAAAACCAAGAATATTTTCCAAGTTCTAAAGGGGCAGAATTTGAAACTGAGATATCTAACTTCTAGGATTTTTGTGGCCATGCTATGGCATCTCTCCACAATGGAATAAAATCTCTATTTCCCAAAATATTTAAGTAAATGATGGCTGAACAGCAGTTAGGGTACAATAGAAGAGATTTCTTCCTTGAGTGGGAGGTTGAACTGAATTGTTACTCAGTTTTCTCAAAAAGTTAAGGTGTTAGGATTCTAAAGAGTCTTTATTCTTCCTGCAGGTAAAGAGAACACAGACATAGGGGAGAGTAGGGGCTTTTCAACCCTCCATCTTCTCTAGCCTCCTTGGGTGGGGAGAGAGAGAAGAAAGGAGAAAGAAAGAGAGAGAGAGAGAGACGGGGGGGAGGGCAGAAAGAAATTCATTTCCAAAGGCTGCAACTGAAAGATAAATTGAAAAAAATAAGGAAACCAAAAGAGAATTCCTTCAAAGTTGGGACAGCCCAGAAATACAACAAAAGGGAGGTAGCAGATAGAGGCCCCATATCAATGCCTGTTTTGTCTTTATTACAGAGAAGGAAGATGGACAGGACCATCAGGGAAGCAGCCTCACATGGCCTGACCAGGGCTGGAGGAGTCCCCTCCCTAGTACTGGAGCCTGACCCCTACCTCACTAATGCTGTGGGCTCACAGGGCACTGACCCAGTGAGTGTGCTGGCCATACCTCCCTCTATTGTGCCTGGGAAGCAGATTTTTCTGAACACCCACATGTTCATCTTGAAATCAGCCAACCGTGCCATCTCTGCCTTCATTTGAGACCGTAAAAAAAGATGTTGAATAGTAGAGGACCAATGCCTGGGACATGCTGTTGGAGATCTCCCTGTGAGGTGACATCTACTCACTAATAACAGACTCTGGTCCTGCCTCTCAACTACCCCAAGTCCCCACATTTTATCTCAAGGCAAAGAAGGAGAGACTGTATCAAAGCCTTTGTTGAAATCCACATTTAACATTTCTGCATCCTTCTCCTGGTCTGCCAGTATCTACACTGTTCTACAGAGTGAAAAACAAAAAGGGAAGGAGATTAATAAGTTAATGATACTTTGATTCAAACTGACTACTGACAGGCTTTGATTGCTTCTCTTTGAAGGAAGGATCCCAGTAGAGAACTTGTGAATCTACACAAAATGGCTTCAACCTGAAAGTCTGAGAAGATTTTCAGAACTAAGCATAGCTTAGACAACATCAGAGAATTCACACTGGAGAGAAACCTTATGAATGTAATGAATGTGGCAAAGCATTCCAACAGAGGTCAAAATTTACTCGACATCAGAGAATTCGTACTGGAGAGAAAACTGACATTTGTAATGAATGTGAATGTAGAGGAATGTAATAAAGAAGATCTGAAAAGAGAAGGGGAGGATGAAAATGGCCTACATCTATTTGTCCAGCTAGATAGCATAGGGAGCAGCCAAAATAGCTCCAAAGGAAAATGCTCAGTAATTTAAAAGCAAGCCGAGAGGGGAGCCAGCAGCCACTCAACTTGCATGACCACAAGCACCCAGGGATGGGCAGCAAGGCCGGGCACGTAGTGTCCCCAGGGAGAGCGTGGAGAGGAAGCCCCCTCCCCTGCTGATGGCCTTCTCCACAGGCCGGGCAGCTGCCAGGAGGGGTCACTGGCCCCCCTGCAATGCGCCTCCCCTTACGTAACCGACCCAGCTGCCTGCACTGACTCACTCACCTGCACAGCTGCTCCCTGGTACATCTCCCTCAGGCATCCAAGGTCCTTCCCCTCTCTCCAGCTGGCAGACGACATCTGGACTGGAAACAGCAAGCCCTGCCCATTGGAAACAGGAGAGAGTTGGAGCCCTCAGCCCCCTCTGAGTCCACTCTTAGCCCTGGAAAGTACGCGTGCTGGGAAGGGCTCGGGGGGGCCCAGGGGCCCTTAGAAGGGCTCTTCGCTGGGGTCGCAGGGATTGGGGGAGAAGCCTGGCCCTGAGTGCACAGAGGGTCAGGGGACCACCACCCTTTCAGCTCCCAGTGTCCAAAGCAAAGACCTTTCCTCAGTGACCTGCCCCTTGGTCACAAGAGGGACCCTCTGCCCCTCCTTGGCAAACAGCCCATGCTCCAGACACCCCACAGCATTTACTACTAGAACAAAGCAAAGATTCTTCCCAGGGTCCTCACCTAGGCACACCAGGTTCCCGTAGTTCTCCAGCATCACCTCCCGGTACAGTTCCTTCTGGGCGGGGCCCAGGTGCCCCCACTCCTCCCAGGAGAAGTCCACGGCCACGTCCTGGAAGGTCACTGACCCCTGAAAGACCAAAGACACTTGTGCTCACCCAGGGACCGTCCCTCATATAACGTGGAAGGAGAGGGCATGCTGGCAGGACGCACAGGGAGTGGTGCTCGGTGTCTGGGATTCTGAATGCCATGGGTAAACATTTAGGGAGCACCTGCTGTATGCATAGGCCATCCCAGGTTCTGAATCATGCAGCAAGATGGCAGTTAACAGCAGCCCGCAGTTCTATGGCACTTTTTGGCTCGTGTAATTTGTAACACCCGTGTGAGGCAGGTGCCAGAGGCATCCACTTTCCCCTCAGAAATGGCTGTGTAAAGTGGTTTTTGTATAAGAAGCTGTGGACCCAGAATGAGAAGGAAAGAGATAGAGGGGGGGAAATCTTTGAAAAATAATATTAATTGACTGACAAGTATTTTCACTAAAAATCTGAGTCATAATCCTAAAGGAGTTGGCACAACTTCAGTTTGCAGCTGGGCTAAGTGGGATGACCGTGGGCGCCTGCTGCAAGGGTGAGAACAAGAATGCATTCGTGTTGTGCTCTAGATGTGGACCTTCCCCTAAGCCTCCTAAGCACCTCGTACAGGGGGGCCAAACAGCTGCCACTGTCCCTGTTTCACAGAGAGCAGACTGCCTCAACGAGCTGAAGTGACTTGTCCGCTGGGATAAACCCACTGTCAGACCCACTGGTCCTGACTCTGGCCTCAGTCTGGGTGCACCAGCCCAAATGAGGGGTACACCTGGAATCTGACACAGAAGTAAGGGGCAGGGCGGGGGGGGAGGGTTGCAAAATGATCGGTTAGTTTCCAATGTGTGCATTGACTTTTTTCAATGAAAACAAAGTTCAAATCAAAGACAGCAAAAGCAAGGCTAACAGGGAACAGAGAATGAAGACAGCAATGATTCTTCTCAGTGATGTGAGGGATGGGATTGGAGCCGTGGCACACTCAACCACACAACCATGGGCCACGGGGAAGCTGCACTGTGCCCTTCTGGGGCAAAGCTTTAGGGCTTTTAGCAGAAATGTGTCTTGTACTTTGTCCAAAGCTGCTTCAGCATCCACTGAGATAATCACATAGCAGGGGTGCTTTACCAGTGCCATGCCAGGAAACTGAATTGCTTCGATTCGAATTGTCCTAGGAAGATTCTGAAGATCACCTGGCAGGAGAAGGGAGGCCTTTCCCTGAACTAAACTGCCAAAAGTCAAACTCTGCTGCAGAGAGTGTGACTCCGATGGGCCGGCCACATTCGAATGCCAAATGCACGTTTGCCTAAAAGACCATTTTATGGAGAACCCCCACAGGGCAAGTGCTCACACTAAGGTCGGAAGAAGCAATGCAGGGACACTCTCAAGGTCTCTCTGAAGAACTCTGTAACCGTGAAATGGGAGACAAGGACAAGGGGGGCAGGGCAGGACCTGGCAGCCCAGCACAGAACCAGGCACACAGGAGGAGAACAGGACTGATCCCAAGGAAAAGATGAAGCCCCTCCCAGTTCTGGGCCCCTGCAGTGTGCTTCATGCCTGAGTGGGGGTCCCACTGGTCTTGGATGGGAAGGGGAGGACCCAGGAATGGACACAAGGCTTGGGGGGGGGTTCCTGCCCTTCCTCTCCAGCACTTACTATCAGTGTGATCCTGAGCAAACCACCCGCCCTGGCTGACCCTCAGCTTCTCACCTGTGAGGGGTCAGCCTCAGTGGTCTCACCTGTAAAATGGAGATGCCACTCCCTGGACTGCCTCCTAACAGGTGGGGGTGGGAGGGGACAGGCTGTGCTTGGTCAGACTTACCCTGGGAAACAAAACAGATGTTTGCTGCCCCTGTTACGAGGCTCCTTCTGTTTCCCTCAGGGCACAGCTGGCTGGAGACCTGATCACCCTGACAAGTCAAGGGGGTGCCTGGGGAGGGAAGAAAGGGGCCCTGGGGAATGGCTGGCTCGGGAGGAGTTACTGGGGCTGGTACTCCCAATCACCCATCGACGGGCCACCCCACCAGGGCAGAGCCTGACTGGACCCAAGGCCCTTCCAGCTCTGAACTGGGCCCAGGGTGGCCCCAACATTCCGGAGTAGAGGACAAGGAAAAGAAAGAAAGAATATTCTGTGCTTCCTTATATCCTGGGAGCTGTGCCCACATGTTAAGAACACAAATGGCATTTCTGGTCAAAGGAAAGCCCCACTTACCTGGTGTGCCCTGGCTATTAGGAGCCCAGAGGCCATTCTGTCCTTTCTATGTCTCCTCTTTGGGAAAAGCCAAGTCCTCAGAAGGTGGAACTGGGAAGGAAGAGGAACACTCTGCGGAGAGTCAGTCAACAAGCAGGCAGTAAGCTATAAACATGAGAAGGACAAAGCCAAGGGCCGGGGATATAAAGAAAGATATCTCCCTCGAGGGGTTCACATTCTAACAACTGGTCCTGCCAATCTGCCAAACAATTTGGAAGTGACAAAGATGCTCCTACCTTTTGACCCAGAGAAGTGCCCAGAGTCCCAGTCTGCGGCGTGTGCTTCCAGGTCCCCCAGATACCCTCAGCAGCAGCAGCAAGTGGCTAGAAGCAAATCAAAGGGCGGGCCCACTGACCGGGGAAGGGCTGGCTTCTCTGGCTTCCCTCGACTCAGCTCAGAGCCCACCTTCTGCAAGGAGGCCCTTGGGAAAGGTCTTCCCCTCAAAGATCCCCTCTGGACTCCTCCATATGTACCCAGTTAGTGCAAAGAAACCAACCTTTTCATTAAAAGTCACAAAGGTAGTGCTCTGCAGTCCCCCCCGGGATGGCCCGAGACCCCCCTACAAATTTAGAGTCCTCTTGATTCCCATGACACCCAAGCAGACTAGCTGGGGCTCAAGCGGCAGACCTGCCCTTTGCATCAGTCCGCTTGTTACAGGTTTCCACAGATCTTCTCTTATCACGGGTCAGGGCAGCTCAGTACATTTTAATGTAAAGAGGATCATTATGATCACATACTAAACACACACAGTTTAGGCTCCCAAGGCCTTGATTACTACGCTTTCTTGTTTGTTTCATCAGGTACACACTGGCTCCCCCAATAGACTATAAGCTTCTGGAGGGCAGGCTCTTGCCTTCCCTCTCTTGGTATTCCCCGTGTGCAGAACTGTGCCTGGCACACAGTAGGCCCTGGGGAGACTGAACGCCTAAGCAGACTGTGGAATAGGAATGTAGTGCATTGTTGATGCACCAAAGGTTAGGCACACAAAGAATTCTGAGAAGCCTGGGAAGATCTCTATGAACTGATGCAAGGTGAGGTAAGCAGAGCCAGGAAGACAAAACAGGCTCTGCGCCCAATGTCAACAGACAACTGAAAGAAAGCCCCTGCGTGACCGTGAGCAAACACAGTAAGAAAACACGTCCCCACCTCACAGCTGTGGGGGCTGGGGTGTGACATCTGCCCGTATTGTCAGGCCCCCGGAGGCAACTGCAGCTTCTGCTCAGCTGCTTTTCTCCCTTGCTTCTTTTAGTCGAGGTTATAAGGCAAACAGCTTCATCACACAGGCACGTGAATACAGTGGGGGTGGAAATGTGAACTGGTTCAACCTTTCTGGGAAAAGCATCTGGCACCAGGCAGGAAAGTCCCCCACTGGTTCAGAGGGTGCGCTCCCCCCGGGAGCCCCCCCAGGAAGCAGCAGGACCGTGTTTGTCTCTAGCGGCTCAGTCAGACGAACTTCTACCTCGTCCTGATGTTGGGGACATCCCTTCCCTCCCCCCTTTCAGCTCCCTTTTGTTTACCTGACTAGATGAAGCTTCTTGAGTCAATCAACAAGCATTTAGTAGGCACCTGCTAAGTGTAGAGTGCTGTGCTGCGTGCTGGGAACACCAAGAAAGGCCTGTGGCTTAACTGGGGACACACTGGCACACACAAGAAACTGACAGGCTAAACTGGACCAGGCCAACAGAGGGAAGGCACTGGAATTAAGGGGGATGGGAGCAGGCTTTTGTAGAAGGCAGGATTTTATCTGGAACCTGAAGGAAGCCGAGAAAGCCGGGAGGCAGAGGTGAGGACAGAGTGTTCCAGGCACGGGTGACAGCCACAGAAAAAGCACAGTCGGGAGAAAGTTTGCCTTTCTTTGTATCCCTAATGCCTGGCCCAGCACCTGCCCCCAAATAGGTTCGATTCAGTAAACATTTATTCAACACATACTATGTGCAAAGAGCCAGTTCCTGCCCTCAGGAAGCTTCCAATCTAATGGGGGAAGACCACACACTGAAGGAAGCTGAAGAGGGCTGGGGGGAGCCAGGCGGTGCCAGCTGCAGGGGCCTGTTGTTCTGTGGAGTCAAAGACAAGCTGGAGGAAAGATGGAGTTACCAGGAAGCTGTGGTACCTCCACCAAAGAAGTGGCAGAACATTTGGAGGCCTCTGTTTCCCCAGCTCAGGCGCAGCGAGCAGGCTGTGCCCTGAGCTTGGCATAGCAACAATCCTTTGTGCTCACCCGCTGGCAAAATGCGTTGCTTTGACCAGCACCAGGCGTTCTCTGAGGGATTTGTGATCTTCATGTGATCAATAACTGGGTTTGTTGGAGCTCCCCCTATTTCCCAGGCACCTGAGAGCCAGAAGCAGCTGACGTGCTGCAGCAGAAAGCCATCCATCACACCTCCTGACGTGCTCACAACCTGTTTCTTGTAACTGCCAAGTGAACCAAACCAGATACTGCACTCCTGTTCCCGCCACACTAAGTCCGGTTCTGTACCCTGCTGAATGATCACAAAGCTCAAGGACTGTTAGACAATGATTCCAGTCAACTTGGAGATTGCTCCCACAGGACCCGGGACTTGCATGCATCGCATGGGCCAGCCCTGGGAACTGTTTACTCAAGACCTAAGAATGACTGTGTTATGGTTTTCATGTGCCCCAGCACATCAAGCTCTCCTTCCTTCTACTTCCAAGCGTTTTCCTCACTCTGAAGTTAATTAAACTTCTACTTGATTTCTGGCTCTCCTGACACTAGCCTGCTTTGTTTGGCTCCAGCCGCCTGCAGGTTAGAGACCAGTTCCAGTCTAGTAGACAGAAGGCTTTGAGAAGAGTTGGGAGCTTCGCCCTCCAGCCTTCCAAATAGAGGGGAGAGGGGAAAGGGCGTGGGGGGAGTGAGATGCTGAAGAATATCAAACCCAAGTCACTGGTGGTAGTAATGAGACTTCAGGTGATCAGCCTATCCTGGGGTGGGGAGGTGGGGGCAGGGCATGTTGTTCTGAGGAGTTGGTCAAGCAGAGCAGCCAATGGAAAACTTGAGGGGAGTCAATGTTTTTTACTTGACTTGACCAGCCAGGAGGCCAGTGTCCCTGGCTCACAGGAACTGGAAGGGAGTGAAGTATAACAAGTCTAGAAAGGTGGACGGGCGGGGGTTGGAGGGGCAGGTTATGAAGGGCTTTGAACACCCAACAGAAGACTCTGTATTTGACCCTGGAGGTGACTGGGAACCACTGGAGTTTACTGAGGAGGGGTGACAAGGTCAGCCTGCCCTTTAGGAAGTTCACTTTGGCGGCTGAGTGCAGGATAATCTAGAGTGGGGAGAGATTTGAGACAGGCAGACCTTCTCCCCCCAATCCCCCCAGGAGCTATTGCAGTAATCAAGGGGTAAGGTGATGAAGGTCTGCACTGGGATGGGGGCAGCGTCAGAGGGGCATATTCAAGAGATGCTGCAGAGGTGAAATCAACAGGCCTTGGCACCATACTGGACATGAGGGTGAGAGAGAGTGAGGAGTCCAGGAAGAGCCTAAGTTGGGGGCCTGAGGGACCAGAAGGATGGGGGTGCCCTAGACCAGCTTTTCTTACACTGTGGGTCTTGACCCCACGTGGGGTAGAGAAAAATTTGTTAACAGTAAAAGGTTTCTGAATGAGCAGTGACCACACATTATGAATCTGACGTGTTTCTGGCAGTGCTTGCCCATGCAGCTTCACAGCAGCCTTGGTTCTGAACACAAAACACACCCACTTTGCCCTGTGCACACCCTCAGGCCACACAATGCCAATGAACACTGCCCAACTGCTAAAGGGGTCAAGAGTGGAAAAAGCTAAGAAGCCCTGCCCTAGACAGTGACAGGGAAGGTAGAAGTGGGGCAAAGACAATGAGTTTGGTTTTGGACATGATAAGTTTAAGGTGTCTACTGGACATGTGGCTGGAGATGTCTGAGAGCCAGCTGGAGATAGGAGACCACTGACTGACAAGGGAAAGGAGTGTCTTTCTTTTTCCTTTTATTCCTAATCCCAGAGTTTAGCACAGGAATTCCTTAATATGTACTTTATGTGATCTAATCCAATGTCGCCATCTGACCCAATGATCCCAAGGAAGTCAAAGTCAGAAAGAAACGTGCTCCAACCCAAATGTTCCTAAAGGCCCTTTTTGTGGTGGCAAAAGATGTGAAACAAGCAAGGTGCTCATTGAATGAGCCCACACCTCGGCTTCAGGCTTTCTCCCTGGCTGTCCTGCTGGCCTGGAATGTCTCCCTCCTCCGCTTTGAGGACTGACCTCCCTGGCTTCCTTTAAGTCCCAATTAAAAGCCCACCTCCTCCAGGAAGCCTTCCCTGAATCACCTTCGTGCCAGGGCCTTCCCTCTACTTATTCCCAGTTATTGGTGCATACATATCTTGTTGGCATGAGGTCTCCACAGCTAGATTGTGAGCTCCTTCCTGGAGGGCAGGAACTATCTTCTGCCTTTCCCACAGTGCTGGGACGTCCTAGGCACTGTGTGTTTACTGAGTGATTCCTGATTGAAACACTGCTTTGGGAAGTGATGGAATTTGGAGAGCCCCAGTGCCACCCACGTGGAGCAGGCAGTGAACGAGCAGGGCCAGAAGACTCCAATCATGCAGATACCCACAATGACGAGGAAAGGCAGGGTGCTGAATCCCCCTGCCCTCTTCGGAAAGTCTCAAGGGAGGGCCCTAGGAGCTGCAGGGGCAGTGGGGGGCCCCCGCAGGGTGGGAGCTGTGCAGAGGTATACCCCAAAGTACTTGGGGGTACAGGAGGCAGAGCACTGGGGGGTGTGCAGGGACACACACGCCCCCAAAAAGTACTTGGAGGTACAGGAGGTGGGGCAGTGGGGGGCCCCGCAGGGTGGGAGCTGAGCAGAGGTGCACCCCCGAGGTACATGGGGGTACAGGAGGCAGGGCGGTGGGGGACCCACACAAACTCCCGAGGGTATATGCGGGGACAAGAGGCTGGACGATGGGGAGCCCCAGCAGGTGTGGGAGCGGGGCAGGGCCCCTCCACCCCGCCCGGGCTCCCTCTCTAGGGACGCGACCCCCCAAGAGAAGGCGCCGGGGCGGGGTGGCGGAGCGAGTAGGCCGCTAATTGGTTGCCAGGTCGCGCCCCCCAGGAGGCTGACCAATGGGCGCGGAGAAGGCGTGGCAGCGGCGGAGTGCGCATGTGTGGTTACCTCTGGCACAGAGCTCCTCCCAGGAGGCTCCGGAACCGGGCGACTGGTACTCGGCACCCCCGCCGCCCGCGCGTCCGCCCCGCTCCCAGCTGTCACTCACCGTGGCCTAGAGTCGCAAGCTTCAGCGGCGGCGGAGAGGAAGCGGAGCGGAAGAGACCGCGAATGAAGAGGATGCGGAAGGAAAGAGCGAACGGAAGTCCATGTATCGCCTGCCCCTCACCCCTTGCCCGCGTCTTGCAAAGCCTTCTGGGAAACGTAGTCCCGAGGCTGCAGTGCTTTTGCGCATGCCCGGGTCCCATAGCTCCGCCCAGCCGGTGGAAGTGTGGAGCCCGTTCTCCGCTCCTGGCAGACCAGGGCGCACCTTGTAGGAAGGGACCTTGGGGCACCCGCCCTGCCTTCTGATGAGGCGGTGGTCCCGAGCGTCTGGCCAGTATGTACCCCTTCTCCCGCCTTCGGCCCCCGGCATCCCCCAAGTCCTGCAAATCCCGTCTGAGCCAAGGACCTCGGAGGCTTCCCAGTGCACCACATTCTGGGAGGATGGCCAGGGATGGAGGGGCGGAGGGAGGGACGGCAAACACCCGAAGCACAGAGCTGCCCTTTGAGAGGGGGAGGGTCCACATAAAAGGTGGGGAGGGGCTGGGAAGGAACTTCTGGCTGGGATCCGGGATGGGGGGGGCTTGTCCCAAAGCCGTGGGAGCATGGTGGGGGAGGGAGAGGGGATGGTCTGGCGTGGGCAGAGACGGTGGGTGGGCTGAGTGGGCGCTTGTTTACTCCCCTGGGCCGGCCAGCCGCACCTGCGGGAAGGAGAATCCATGGTCTGTGCTTGCACCCTGATTGATGAGGCAAAACTCAGCACAGAGAGAATTAAAAGGACCTTTTTGTAAGTAAGTCACGGTAGCAACACCAAGATCAGGGTGGCTTCGAGCCGGGGCCGGCTTTCCTAGGGAAGCCGAAGCCAATTCAGACAGGTCCGCCTGGGCAGGAGAGGAGGGGACCCATGCGTCTCAGCCCCTCCCCAGGGTCTCAGGTAGGGGCCCGTGACAAAGAGCCGGCGAGAGGAAAGCTGCAAGACTTGGTGTGGCCACTGGTGGATAAGCACGGCTGGGAGCAATGAGGAACTGAGTCATCTTGTCTTTCAACACACCCCTCCATTAAAAGGGCCTGGGCTGCAGCTCAGATTTGGGAACAGTGGAGAGGGACTCAGGAATCAGGAGAGCTGGATTCAAATCCTACCTGAGAAACTTAGTACCGGTGTGATCCTGGGCAGGTCTTTTCAACGCTCTTTGTCTCCGTTTCCTCATCTTGAAGGTGAGAGGTTTGCACTGGACAGCTCCTGAGATCCCTTCCGGCTCCATATCTAAGATCCGATGAAAAATGTCTTGTCTTTATGTCAACAGTTCCTTTGAGTGAGAGGGAAGGAGGAGAGACAGACAGACAGACACACACACACACACACACACACTGACTAGAGCCCTGGATTTAAATCCTGCCCCAGCCACTTACAAGTTACATTTACTAAATGCCAGGCTATGTGAGAAAGGCTTTACAGATATCTCCTTTTGACCTCACACAACCCTAAGAGGTAGGGGCTATTAGGATGCTCCTTCCCCAGGTGATAAAATGAATTGGTTGAATGACTTATCCAAGGTCACACAAGTAAGAATCATCTGAGGTCCAATTTGAAGTCAGGTTTTCATGGATTCAGGCAGAACGCTCTATCTGCTGTGCCACTGAGTTGCCACTGAAGGAAGAGGAAAGGCTTGCTTTAGCTGGCTACTGTCTCCGAATGTACCCACTTCCAGCTCAGCAACAATCGAAAGTCCGGGAGCAGAATCAGTTACCAAATGTCTACCCATGCTCCAAAGTCCACATAAAGAATGGTTCAGCCGTGCAGTGCTGTGCCTGCTCGTAAGGGTCAGTGTTCCTTTACAGCTGTGATAAGGATTCTTTATTTCCTTTGCTAGTGTTTGTTACTGGGGTTCAGTGCCACCTGTCTGGTTTAGGAGGCTAATGGCTGGCTGAAGCCTGTCTCATGGGATGTCAGTATCAAGGCCTTCAGAGATTTCTAGGATGAGAAGCCACAAGGGAGGAAAAAGGCATTTATCACACCTGCGATATGAGACAAGGCTTCCCAAAGTGATTTTGTTTCTTTTCTTTGTAGAAGGATCCCAAGCCGTTCTGAAGCTGGTTATCTTCTGGCCCACAAATCGCCTCTTCCAATTAGCCATTGTAAACTCTCTGGATGTAACCTGGAAGGGTAAATCTCCTCAGCCTAACCTTGGAAAGTAATTCCTGAAGTTTAGCTCCATCAGACTTTGTTTCTCCTTCCCCTGGTTGATGAGGGAGATTCTGCCTCCCTTGTGAAGGCCGTCAAACAGAGATGGCTTCTCTGTCCCTCTGACAAAATTGAAAACCAGGCAGGTTTTGTTAGAACCCTAGAAGAGTTTCAGAGTCTTTTTTCTGAGCTCTGAACCCGTGCTTAACCATAGTAAAACCTAGGTTTTAACCTCTGGAATCTCTGTGCTGATACTGGGCAGCAATTACATCTCACAAGAACCCAGTGGGCATATTTTGTGACTATTAGTGGAATAAGAGAAGATCACTGTTAGATCCACAGAGCCCCCTGCTAGCCTTCTGTCCATGGTGCTTCCACATTGGCAGTAGGTAGCTTTGGGGGCTGGCTCCAGCAGGGGGCACTGTGGGAATACTGTGGGTGAATCATGATTAAGGCTTGCTCTCAGCTGAGAAATCACCCAACCAAATCCAGAGTGGGTAGCAGGCTCTGTGTGTTCATGGGTGCCCAGGACCCCAGCAAGTGTTTCCTCTCTGGGCCCAGTGGGGCAACTGCAGTGCCATGCCGTACCCACTTAAGACTACCCAGTAAAGTCCTCTGCATCAAAACCCCTGTAATGACACTTTGGAGAAATATTTGTATGAAGCAACCTTCCATTCTCCCAGGCTGGAATGGGGAGATGAGAGGGCCTGGTAGGAGCCCAGTCCTAGATGTAGGATCTCAGGAAGCAGAGCATCAACACCATGACTCCTCTCTTCATCCTCCTCACTCTCTGCAAAGGTTGGGAGAAAGACTCCTTAAGACATGCTGGAGGGGAACCTTAGTGGTGATGCTGTGGGATTTGGGCACGAAGCAAGGGGCCTTGGCAGCAATATTCCTGATGTGTCTGGAATAAATTCTAGGACGTGTCTGTCCTGTTGGTTCCAGGGGTCAGTTCTCAGGCTGTGGTGACTCAGGAGCCGTCTCTGAGTGTGATCCCAGGAGGAACAGTGACCATGACCTGCAGCTCCAGCACAGGGGCCATCACCTCTGGGCACCATCTTGCATGGATCCAGCAGAAATCCGGCCAAGCTCCTGGGGGCTCATTTACCATACCATCAATCTTGTATGAGGTGTCCCTGCCCAGTTGTCAGGGCCCCTCCTTGGGCACAAAGCTGCCCTCACCATCAAGGGGGCCCAGCCTGAGGATGAGGCTGACTATTATCGTGCATTGCATTACAGTGGTCCTCAATGCAATGAGAGACTCAGATGAAGAACTAAAACAAAAACCTTCTCAAGCCAAGCCTGTTCCCAGCGGCAGAGATTATCCCAGCTTCTGGCCTTGACGTGGGGTCTGTCTACACTCGCTCACTTTCCTGCCACTATTTGATAGATCAGTGCTAGCAATGGGTCCCCACCTGTGTGGTCCCAGGAGGTACAAGTGATTCCACTTACAGAGGGTTTTGGCATCCCTTCCAGCCCCAGCACCTTCTGTGGTCTTCTTGTACACCCCAGCCTGTTAGGCCCCTCCCAAATACAACTGCTATAATACCTTTCAGTGATGTCTTAGTTGTAGATGCTGTCTCCCTTTTCAGCACGTAGATGAGGGTGTTGAGGATCTTAAAATTAAAAGTGCCACTTTTCTGTTGTCTGTGAAACAAGTGATGTGGCTTATAAGAAAAAGGCAGACTTAGGAAAGTTGGTCCAAGCTGTGGGAGGCACCGTCCTGGAGAGGTCAAGGCTCTGCCATGGATTTACACTCAAGAGACCTTGGGGGAAGGTAGTACAACAGACATCTTCAGTAAATCTATGTGGTTCAGTCGTCAGTGATCCAGAACCAAAAACTGGCCCTGGAATTAGTTGGCCTGGGTTCAGATACTGCCTCTGCTACTTACTGCTTGGGAGAACTTGATAGAGGCCATTAACCTCCCCGTGACTGTTTCCTGCCCTAAGAAATAAGGGGTTGGATTTCATGTCCTGTGAAGTCCCCTTGAGCTTTGTGAAGAAGAATATCCCCAAAATAACGACTGATGTTTTTGTAACACTTACAAATGTAATCTCATAAAAATGGATAGTGATGGGTGGAGGAGGTTCAGGACAGACAGAAAAGGTGGATTAGGATAGATGGGAAAGAGCAACCACCTCAAAAGAATCCTTTTAGTTTCGTCTGTGTCCAGGACCAGTGTCAGGACCCTCAGTTTAGTTTCCTTAATGCCATCTTTTCCAAACCTCTCCTGTTAAGGTGTGACTCAGGTGCTAGCCCAGGGCTTTTTCCATACCATGCATCGGGGTGGACCGTTTCATCTCATTTCTCTGGAATCTGCTCTCCTAGCCTTGAATCGCTGGTTTGGGTGTGAAAGGCACAAGGAGGACCTTTCCTCCAGCGGGCAGCCCACCAGTTCATTCTGAGAGTACCTTACCCTGAAGCCCTGCTCAGAGTTTGCGTATGTTCCCTCTTCCCCTTCATTTCCCAGTGAGACTGTTTCTTCTAGAGTCAGCTTTGTGGGGCAGTGGATAAAGTAGAAGACCTGAATATACCATTTAACCATTCCGTAATTGGTGGGCACCCCCTCAACTTCCAAGTCCAATTCATCATGAACAGAGTTGCTAAGAATATTGTTGCACATTTAAGTCCTTCTCCTCTTCCTTTAGTCTCTTGGTCTAGATCACGGAGCAGTGCTGCTGGGCCGGGCGCATTGACTGTTGAATAGCGTTTTGATCATAGACCCAAATTGTTTTGCAGAATGGCTCTACCAATAGTACATTAAAATACCCATTTTCTAGCAGCCCCTTAAAGATTTTCCATTTCACTTTTTTGCCAATCTGATGGATGGGAGGTTGTTTTAATTTGCATTTGCCTAATTATTTTTGCATTGGAGCATTTTTTTTAATGTAGTTATTGATAGCTTGCATTTCTTCCTCTAGAAACTATTCATACCCTTTGACCATTGATCAGTTGGGCAATGCCTTTTATTCTCACAAATTTCGCTCAGTCCTTTATATATTTCAGAAGTGATGCTTTTTTTTTTTTGGCTAGGTGGTGGAGTTAAGTGACTTGCCCAGGGGTCACAAAGCTAGGGTCAAGTGTCTGAGACAGGATTTGAACTCAGGTCCTCCTGACTCCAGGGCCAGTGCTCTATCCACTGTACCTCCTAGGTGCCCCAGAAATGATGCAACCAAGATTTCTTTCTTGATTTCTTGCTTCTCTTCTAGTTTAAGTTGTGTTGGTTTTGTTTGCACAAAAATTTTTAAATTTTATGCATTCAAAATTGTCTATTTAATCTCATGTGATCGCTTCCTCATCTGTAGATCTGGCAGATAATGTCTTTTATGCTCTTCTAATTTACTTGGTATTAATGAGGTATTCAAGGTTGTACCCAAAATTTTAACAAAGAGTAACTGATCTCTTTTACATAAATGCCTCCTCACCAACCTGAATTGCTTTTACCCATCTTTCCCCATTGAGAAAGGAAACAGGTATTTTTCAAAGGCAATAAGCTCCACTGTTTACTTCAGGGTTAGTCCAGGAGCAGATGAGATAGTGACTTTGTTTCTCAACTCTTCCCAGAACTTTAATTTACACACTATGCTCTTTTCCTTAATCAAAATTTAGAAAAAAAATTCTCTCAGAATGTCTTGGTTTAGAGATTGATGTTGGAAGGCACAGGGGATAATTCTACTTTGTGTATCTCTGTCTCCAAACTAGAAATATTTGTATAGGAAATTGAGCATTAATTAAATAAAATCATTTCAAGTAAACTGGAGCCTACAAAGCAGAGAACAGTATTACTATTAACATTTTTTCCTTGAACATATAGGCAGCCTCATAGTGGAAGTATGGCTGGTGCCCATAACTCCAGGTGTTATGAGCTGCATACCAGCTTTCCTACATTATTTTAAAAATTATTTTTAGTTTTCAACATTCACTTCCATAAGCTTTTGAGTTTTAAATTTTCTCTGCCTCCCTCCCCATCCCCTTCCTTTAGGCTGTACATATGCATTCCTATTAAATATGTTTTCACATTAGTCATGTTGTAAAGAAGAACTAGAACCCATAAGAGGAAACAAACAAAAAAGAAAGAGCAAATAGTATGCTTCCATCTGCATTCTGACTACAAAGTTATTTTTCTGGGTCTACATGGCGTTTTCCATCACAAGGCTTTTGGAGACATCTTAGATCCTTGTATTGCCAGGAATGGATAAGTCTATCAATATTAGTTATCGCACAATGTGGCTGTTATTGTGTACAACATTCTCCTGGTTCTGCTCACTTCACTCAGCATCAGTCCCTACAAGCCTTTCTAGGTTTTTCTGAAGTCTGTGAGCTCATCATTTCTCATAGCACAACAGTATTCCATTACATTCATATACTACAACTTGTCCAGCCATTCCCCAATTGATGGGCATCCCCTCAATTTCCAATTCTTGGCCACCACAAAAAGCTGCTATAAATGTTCTTATACATGTAGGTCTTTTCCCCATTTTTATGATCTCTTTGGGATACAACCCTAGAAATGGTATTGCTGGGTCAAAGGGTATGCACATTTTTATAGCCCTTTGGGTAGAGTTCCAAATTGCTCTCCAGAATGGTTGAATCATTTCACAACTCCACCAACAATGCATTATTGTTCCAATTTTCCCACATCTTCTCCAACATTTATCATTTTCCTGTTTTGTCATGTTAGCCAATCTGATAGATGTGATGTGGTACCTCAGAGTTGTTTTAATTTGCATTTCTCTAATCAATAGTGATTTAGAGAATTTTTTCATATGATTATAGATATTTTTAATATCTTCATCTGAAAACTCTTTATTCATATCCTTTGACCACTTATCAATTGAGGAATGACTTGTATTCTTATAAATTTGATTCAGTTCTCTGTATATTTTAGATATAAGGCCTTTATCAGAAACACTGCTTGTAAAAATTCTTTCCCAATTTTCTGCTTCCCTTCTAATCCTGATTTTATTGGCTTTGTTTGTGCACAAACTTTTCAATTTAATGTAATCAAAATTATCCATTTTGCATTTTATAATGTTCTCTATGTCTGGTTATAAATTCCCCTTCTTCATAAATATGACAGGTAAACTATTCCTTGCTCTCCCAGTTTGCTTATGGTATCAGTCTTTATATCTAAATCATGTACCCATTTTGACTTTTTTTGGTATACAGTGTAAGATGTTTGTTTATGCCCAGTTTCTGCCTTTTTCCCAGCAGTTTTTGTCAAATGCTGAGTTCTTATCCCAGAAGCTGGGGTCTTTGAGTATATCAAACAGTAGGTTACTTTAGTCATTGACTACTGTGTCTTGTGTACCTAACCTACTCCACTGATCCACCACTCTATTTCTTAGCCAGTACCAAGCAGTTTTGATGATTGCTGCTTTATAATACAATTTAAGATCTGGTATGGCTAGGCCACCTTCCCTAGCATTTCTTTTCATTAATTCCCTTGATATTCTGGACTTTTGTTCTTCCAGATGAATTTTGTTATTATTTTTTCTAGCTCTATAAAATAATTTTTTGTTAGTTTGATTGGTATGGCACTAAATAAGTAAATGAATTTATTATGTTAGCTTGGTTTACCCATAAGCAATTAATGCTTTTTCCAATTATTTAGATCTGATTTTATTTGTGTGAAAAGTGTTTTGTAATTGTGTTCATATCATTCCTGGCTTTGTTTTGGTAAGTAGACTCCTAAATATTT
The DNA here is from genome assembly GCF_003287225.1 of Phascolarctos cinereus. NCBI lineage: Eukaryota > Metazoa > Chordata > Mammalia > Diprotodontia > Phascolarctidae > Phascolarctos > Phascolarctos cinereus. Next base: position 728,596,419 of record NW_027555847.1, on the reverse strand, counting down.
TATAATGTCTACAGTAACTTTAAATGGAATTTCTCTTTCTATGTCTTGCTATTGGGCTGTGTTGGTAACATATAGAAATGTCGATGATTTGTGTGGGTTTATTTTCTATCCCGCAACTTTGCTAAAGTGGTTTATTATTTCAAATAGTTGTTTGCTTGATTCTCTTCCTACATTCTTGATGAGGGTAGTCCCTGAGCCCTTCTAACCCTGAGGGCCCCCACCTAACAGGGTCATCATGAGGATTAAATGAGACCGTTGAAGTGACATGCATTGTAAACCTTAGAAATGGAATATAAATATTAACTCTTAATATGGGGGGAGTTTGTCACTGAAAGTGGAGTGATGGAGTTTGTGACTCTGGTCAGCCGGCTGGCCGGGGTGACTATTCTTGAGGACTGTCTCGAGAAAAGGTGACTGGGATCTGAGGAGATGAGACCGTCGCCACCATGAAACTTTAGCTATCTCTCACTGGGTGAGTACCTTTGGTGTTACCTCCTTGGCTTCAGGGAGTGTTGGAAACTGACCCCAGCAGGGGGCAGTGTGGGACTGTCACGGGCGCCCCATGGTGCTGCTTAATCACAGCAGGGAAGTCACGAAAGCACAGGCAGAGGAAGCAGCATGTGTGTGTTCATGGATGCGTGCTACTCCTGCAGCTGTTTCCTGGCTGGGCCCAGTGGGGTAACCGCAGGGCCAGGCCATAGCCTGCCCCACCTACCTCAATATTAAGCCTAGCCCCAGCAAAGGACCCAACTCAGAGTCCCAATAAGTACAACTTAGGGAGTTATTTGCATGAAACAACCCTCCAGACTCCCAGGTTGGGGTGGGCTGGGAGGATAAGAGGGGCTGACTGGAGCCCAGCCCTGGGGCCTCAGGAAGCTGAGCAGCTACACCATGGCCTGGACTCCTCTCCTCATCCTCCTCACTGTCTGCAAAGGTTGGGGGAGGGGCTCCCTGGGACCTTGGGGGAAGGTGAAGGGACAGCTGGGTATGAAGCAAGGGGCCTTGCCGGTGATGCCCCTGTCTCTGTTTCTGAAACATCTCTGTTTGTCCTCTTGTTTTCAGGGGTCAGTTCTCAGGCTGTGGTGACTCAGGAGCCATCTCTGACTGTGGTCCCTGGAGGAACAGTCACCTTCACCTGTAGCTCCAGCACAGGGGCAGTCACCTCTGGTCTGTATCCTTACTGGTTCCAGCAGAAATCTGGCCAAGTTCCAAAGGCGCTGATTTATCAAACCAACACTCTTGTATCAGGCATCCCTGCCCGGTTCTCTGGGTCCATCCTTGGGGACAAAGCTGCCCTCACAATCACAGGGGCCCAGATGAAAGATGAGGCTGACTATTGTTGTGCCTTGTGGTACAACGGTGGAAATCAGGCTCACAGTGATAGATTCAGATGGGGAACTGAGACAAAAACCTTCTCCATAAGCCTGGTCCCAGACAGAGAGGTTACTCAAAGGTCTCCTAGAAGCCCAGCCTCTAGGCCATGCCAGGCATGGCTCTGCATTGACTTGTTTGTCCTTTTTCCTGACCTGCGTGTATTTTCCAGCCCAGGCCTGAGAGTGGGCCCTCTGAGAGTGTGGACCTGGAGACAGAAGTGCAGATCTCATTACATCTACAGAGAGTCTCTGAAACATTGCAGCCCAATACATTCTGGGATCTCCCTTTTTATCTCAGCCACAGCAGTGGAGCTCTTTCCAGTGACATCACCAGGCCCTTGAGGGCTAGGAAACCAATGGATCAGCAGTCTAGAAGTGGATGAGACTTCAATCATGTCTTCCTTCCCAGATAAGGGTGACTGGTATGCAGATTTCTAAAAAATATATTTTTCCAAATATATGTAAAACAACTTTAACATTTGTTTTTAAATCTTTTGCATCCCAAATTCTTTCCTTCCTTACCTCCCCTTACCCTGCTGTGTGACAATTTGATATGTCACACACATGCAATCTTGAAAAACTGATTTGGGGGAATATTTCCTAATGAATCATTGACGAAATTGTTGGTGACCTCCAACCCTGCCCCTGTACTCCTTGTGAGGTCATCATCCCTCAGCGGCTGCTCTTTCATTTCCTACCTTTACCCCTCGGTAAACCAGTGCAACTCCAATTGTTCTATGTCGATTCCCTTGCCGCCTCCTCCCCATTGATAATCACAACTGCCAAATGCTGGCACCAACCTGGTCTCTTACTACAATGTATCGTGCACTTAGTCTATTCCACTGAACCACCACTCTATGCCTCTACCTTCACTTAAGGCACTAAACATTTCTTAGATAAGAAGCCAAAGAGGCAATCTCAACTGTTCCGGACTCCTTGGCCACATACAAATCCCCTCCCTCAATCAGCCCATTTGTGAACCATCTAAATGTAGTTTTGTGTACATTTCTATAAACCAGTACGGTGCAGTAAGTCAGGAGTTAGTCTGGCATGGAGATCCAGTTTTGGAGCTGATGACAAAAGGAAAAAGGGTTGATCTCTGTCATAGTAGGAGGCCCAAGTAGAAAAGGAGGAGCTGGAACATGTTGGAATGCAGAGAGTGGAGAGTCATGAAGAGGAAAGGGAACAGATTCAGAGGGAGCAGGAGCTTCTGAAACAAGGGGAGAAGAGGAGGGAAAATAGGGAGTGGCGGCCACTCCTCCTCTTCCAAGGGAGAGAAGACCTCCCAAGGATGTGGCTTCTTTTTTGCCCTCATGGCCAATGGATGTGTCCTGGTCATTTGATATCTAAGTCAATTGTTGGGCAGTCTTTTGGCTTTTTTAGGGCATAACTGGTCATTCCAGAGTCCAACGGTTTGTGTCTAATAGATATTTCAGGCACAAGACACAGACAGACAAGCAACACAAGCAAATACACAAGGCATTAACTTGTCTTTGTGACTTTCCGGATAGGACTGCAACTTTACTAGTCAGCTGGTTACTTCTGCCCAGAACTCTCACTGGATAAACCCTATCTTGAGTATGCTTCTCCTTTATGTGTGCTGGACAGATTCTGGTTTGGACAGTTCAAATTTGTTCTAACTTAGTCATGTCCCGTGTGGGTGCCAGAAATCGGGACCAAACTAGTCCCAGGGTTTATTAAGCTCAGCTTAGCAGCAGAGGGCCTCATCTAACCACACACCATGCCCCGTGCCAGTCTTCATGAGGACACCTCAAAGGCTGAAAATGACTCCCAGAGACAGGAGTTTCATAATGTTTCTTGGCCTCATGGTCCTGCCTATACATGCGCTTTGTACCTTGTATTTGAGCCATTCTCCCCAAGGATCTTGTGTGTACAAAGGGAGAGTGGTTTGAAGGGAATGTTTCACACCAACTCTTCTTACCATACCTTCAGTAAATAACTTTTTTTTCTTCATTTTTTTTTTAATTTTTAGGCAATTGGGGTTAAGTGACTTACCTAAGGTCACACAGCTAGTAAGTGTCAAGTGTTTGGTCTGAGGCCAGATTTGAACTCAGCTCCTCCTGACTTCAGGGCCGGTGCTCTATCCACTGTGCCACCCGGCTGCCCAGAGGCCAGATTTGAACTCAGGTCCTCCTGACTTCAGGGCCGGTGCTCTCTCCACTGTGCCACCCGGCTGCCCCAGTAAATAACTTTTGTAAAAGCAAGTGGATGCCAACTGGTTGGTTGATTATGGGGAGCAGTGGACGGTGGTTTGTGACCCACAGGACAAGAAATCCTCTAAACACAGAGGGCTTCCCCTACTTTCCTGAAGACAAAGAATCTTTACCTTTATGGGGTCCAAACTATGGGCAAAAATTGGGGGATGTCTCCAAAAGGGGGCTCAGAGAACATTCATGTGCTGCCTCCAGGCAATCTCAGATTGAGGGAGAAGTGGGTCTCCTCCTCAGAATGCCTGCAAGCAAAAAAAAAGCCTCTGCAGATCAACTTTCCCACCTTCTTAGCTGCGGCCACATCCTAGCCTCTTCTGGCTCAGAGGTCATGTTTCTGCACAGTTTACTGATGACACACAAACAACAGAGTTGTGACTGAACGAAGGGCCGTTTCTGTGTAGAGGAGAGGATCCAGGGACTGGAAGGGGCTGATGACCTGAGGCCAGGTAAATGGGAAATCCAGGTCTGGATGACCTGGCTCCAGGTGTCTTCAGAGCCTTAACCAGCAGGGATGCCTGTGGGACCACCTTGTGGGAGTCATGATGGGTGGTCTCAGCTGGTTCATCACGCTGTCATGCAGTTTGCAGGTGGCCCTGATGTTCATGGATGCCCAGCAGCTGCTTCCTGACTGCACCCCATGGAGTAACCCCAGGCCAGGCTACTCCCTGTCTCACCCACTACATGTACGAGCATTGAGCCAACAAGGGCCCCAGACATTAGGTCCAGATAGTTGTGGTTGGGAGAAATATTGGCATGGAGCAACCTTCCATCCCACTAGGGTGGAGTGTGGTCTGGTGGAGGTTTAAAAGGGAGGGGCAGGAGCCCAGCCTCAGTCCTAGGGCCTCAGGAAAGCAGAGTATCTAAACTGCTGCCTCGAATCACATGCTATTCACCCTCTTCAAAGGTTGAGGGGAGTTCTCTCAGGGGATTTGAGGGGAAAGCTGTGTACAAAGCAAGGAGCCTTGGCAGTGATGCCTAGAATTTGTCCGTCCTTTTGGTTTCAAGGGCCAATTCTCAGGCTGTGGTGACTCAGTAGTCATCTCTGACCGTGATCCCAGGTGGAACAGTCACCCTGAGCCTCAGCTCTAGCACAGGGACGGTCACCTCTGGTCACTATCCTCACTGGTTAGAGCAGCAACCAAGATAAGGTCAAGGAGCTCCTTTACCACATCCATAAGTTTGTATCAGGCGTCCCTGTCCAGTTTTCATGGTCCCTCCTTAGAGACAAAGCTGCTCTTATTTCCAAGAGGTCCCAACCAGAGGATGAAGCTGACTATTACTGTACCATGCATTACACTGGTCCTCACCTCAACACAGTGCATGGTCAAGTTTTGTGAAAGTTCCATGTCATGCTTAGAAATAAGTATATTCTTTTGTAGTCCCATTCAGAAGACAACATAAGTCTTTTAGATCTACTCGCTCGAGCAGTTTGTTCAGTTTCCTATTTTCCCTTTTGTTTATCTTTCTGTTAGACTTATGCAAAACTGAGAGAGGGACACTGAAGTCCCTTGTGTCCTTGTCTATGTCTTCTTGTTCAGTGTTTCCTTTTTGAATTTGAATGCCAAAGCATTTGGAGCATATGGGTTTATTGTTGACATTGATTCATTGTCCATGTGTCATTTTGACATAATGTACTTTCTCTGTTTATCCCCTTTAATTTTTTAAATGCCTGCTTTTTGTCTGTCAGATGGCATGATGGCAATTCCTGCTTTGGGGGATTTCATTGATACATAGTAAATTCTTTTTCCCTCCCCTCAGTTTCACTCTGTATATCCCTGTACTTTAAATGTAATCCATTTGCATACCATATATATTTAAATGTATTATATATTAAATGGAAGCAACAGATTGTGAGGTTTTATTTTCTTATCCAATCTGCCACTCCTTTTCATTTTATTGTATCACTCCATTTTAATTTAAATTTCTTAGAGTCAGGTTTATACTTTCTACCATTTGTATCTAGCATTGTATTTTTCAAGTTATATTCTCCCTCTCTTCTGTACGCACAGTACTATTTCTCCTCAGTTACATTTTTTATCGTTCATTTGTTTCAACCTTGTCCAACTCTTTGTGACCTCATTTGGGGTTTTCTTGGTGAAGATACTGGAGTGGTTTGCCATTTCCTTCTCCAGATCATTTTATAGATGACAAAACGAGGCAAACAGAGTCAAATGACTTACACACAATTACACAACAAGTAAGTGTCTGAGGCCAGATTTGAAGTTTTGAAAACTAGTGTTCCTGACTTCAGGCAGCGATGCCGCCTAGCTGCCTCAGTTACATGAGCTTCAGCTTCTGCAAGGTGTTTCTATCCCTACTGGCTCTCTTTTGCTCCTACCCTATCCCCTCTACTGTTTGTTGCCTCTTTCATTATGGAAATTTACTTATTAGTTCCATTTTCTTGCTTTTATCTAGATAAATTCAGGGAGCCTTTTGCTGACTATGCATGGTGTTTCTTCACCAACATTGGAAGCTTGGGGACCTGACTCCAGCAGGAGTCCTTTGGGACTAATGAGATTGAGCCATGTTAGGAACTGATCATGACTTAGATCACCCACCCATATTCAGGGTAAGTAGGAAGCTCTCTGGGTTCATGGACACCTGCCATGCCAGCAAATGTTTCCTGCCCGACCTTAGTGGGGTGACCTCTGGCTTGTCCCAGGGGCTATGCCACACCCCACCCATTACATACTAAAGACTTTACCCAACAGAGATCCCAGGCTCAGAGTCCATTTGAGAAAGGACAGTGTGGAGAAATATTTGCATGAAATAACCCTCCACCTTCTGAGCATGGGGGGGTGGGGGTGATAAGAGGCACTGGCAGGAGCCCAGCCCCAAGCCTGAGGAGGTCCCTCGTGGTGCAGGATATTTGGCACTGTGATAGATTCAGATGGAGAACTAAGGTGAAAACCCCAAGCCCTTAAAAATAAAAATGTGATCAAAATATCATACATATCAGAGCACATAGAAACCTTATGACTGGACCAATGTTCCGATCCTTCTGTGAGAACTGATCTGACTGGACATGAGAGACTTCCCACTAGAGATAAGCCATACAGATGTACTGAACACGAGAGAGCATTTTTACAAAGAGCTCACCATACTGTAGCAAAGAGAATTAACACTAAGAAAGAAACTATAGAAATGCATTCAATCTGGAAAGGCCCTTGGCCCGAAAACTTGTTATCATGAACACCAGAGAAGTGACAATCCGCCCTCCCTATCAAGGGGGACCCAGCCTGAGAATGAGGATGATTATTACTGTGCTTTCATTACTGTCATGCTCAGCACAATCAGACACTCAGATAGGGAATTGAGACAAACTTTCTGGTCCAGGCTCTATCCCACTGCAGAGTTCATTCAAAGTCTATGGGATCCCCAGGTCCCACAAAAGACAACGCATGTTTCCATGTTCACACTCAAGTCCTATTTCTGGAGCAACAGAATTCACCAGGCCAGGACTGGGAGTGAGCCCCCACAGGTGTGGTCCCAGGTACCAACTATTTTACCTACAGATGGTTTCTGCAACTTTCCAGCCCCAACACCTTTTGTGGTCTTCCTGAGTCACTCAGTGTTAGATCCCCCCAAATGTGACTGCTACAAACCTTCCCCATTATCTGGCCCGTGGCTGTTCTCTCTGTTTTCATCACATATGTAAGGATGGGATTGTAACTGAGGATGTTAAACTCAGAGGCTACCTGTCTGTCCTCCAGGAGACAAATGATATTGCCTGCAAGAGAAAACTGCGCATTCTTTAAGAAAGTTTATTCCAAACTGCAGGAAACACCAATCTGAGTGGCTCAAGATTCTGCCACAGATTTAGAGGTGAGGCCTTAGAGTATGGTAGTGAAATGGCCACAGTCAGAACTAGTGTGGTCCAGTGGATGAATCACTCACTCTGAGTTCCAATCCTGCCTCTGATGCTTACCACCTGTGAGAATTAGACTGAGTCACTTAATCACCCTCTGCCTCAGTGTCCCCACCTGTAAAAGGGGAGGGTTGGGCTTAATGATGTCTGAGTTCCCTTCCTGTTATAAATCTATGTGCCATGAACACAAAAATCACATAAATATATATAATATAATATAATATAATATAATATAATGTAATATAATATAATATAATATAATATAATATAATATAATATAATATAATACAATACTACAATACAATACAATACAATACAATACAACATAATATAATATAATATAATATAATATATATAATATGACACTACATATATATAATACATATAAAACAAATAATTCATACAACTTTACAAACATAATCTCATGAAAGAGATTCACCAGAAAACTTGGCATAGGTCACAATGAGTGAAGGAGGGTCAGGACAGATAGAAAAGATTTCAGAAGATGTTTTATCTGGCCTTAAGGACCAGTGTCAAGCTCCATCTTTCCCAACCTTCTATTGGATTTTGTCATTGGTGGGCACTTCTAGTCATTATCCTTACTGGTTCCAGCAGAAATCCAGCCAAACTCCCAGGAGGCACATCTATGAAATAAGAAATCTCTTAGGAGGTGTCCCTGGCTGTCTGTCAGGATCCCTAATTAGGGACAATGCTGCCATCACCATATGGGTCCAGGCCTGAGGATGAGGTTGACTCTCACTGGGCCTGGCATTACAGTCATCCTTGGCACAGTGAGAGTCTCCAAGGAGGAACTGGGACAAATTTACTCCCACCCCTGTTTGGTCTTGCAAGAAAGGTTACCTGGTGCCTAGATGACTGGCCCCCTCTAGGTCTGTCCAGGGCTGGCTCCAGACTCCCCTCAATAACTATATCTTCTGGATTACCTTATTCACCTCAGGTTAAGCCTTGGTGGTGTTGGGTCTCCAAGGGCACAGGTCTACAGGTTGGGAAGCTGAACTAGAAAAAGTATACCTACTTTAAGGAATAGAGAATATACCTGCAGAGTGTTTCTGAAACCTTCCAGCCCAACACTGTTTGGAGCCCCTCTTCTCATTCCAGGGTGGAAGCATATTTAAAACTTCCTCCTTAGCTCAACTGAAAATATTAAGAAATCATATTTTTTGGTAGCCTAAAAATCTTTCCAATTTTCCCATGAGTTTTTGTTGAATTGTGAATTTTTGCCCCCATAGCTGGGCTCATTGAATTTATCAAACACTAGAGGCCTGTGTCCATTTGCTTCTGTATATTGTGCACCTAATCTGTTCTACTGCTCGACGAATCCATTTCTTACTTGGTACCAAATTGTTTCAGTTTCTATAACTTGGTAGTGTGGCATGAGATTTGATACTGATAAATGCTCTACTTACCACTTTATTTATTATTTTGTTATATTTAACATTTCGTATGCCAGATGAATTGTGTTGTGTTATCTAGCTCTCTAAAGTAACCCTTTATTGGTCTGAATGGTATGATACTGAATATATAAATTACTTTAGGTCATATTGTCGTTTTCATTATATTGGCTTGACCCACCCATGAGCAATGACTATTTCTCCATTCAGATATATCTTTATTTGTGTAAAGAGTGTTTTATAGTGGTGTTCATATAGTTCTGTGTGTATCTTGGCAGGTGCTTCCGTATATTTTATGCTGTCTGACATTATTTCAAATGGAATTTTTCTTTCTTTCTCTTCCTGAAGGATTCTGTTGGTAACATACAGGAATGCTAATCATTTCTATAGGTTTCTTCTATATCCTGCAACTTTGCTGACATTGTCAATTGTTTCAGTTTTATTTGGCTCTTTAAGGTACTCTGAGCAAACCATCAAATCACCTGCAAAAAGTGACAGCTTTCTTCCTCCTTTGCCTATGCTTATTTTCCATTTCTGGTTCTTGTCTTCTTACTAAAGCTGTCATTTCTAGCTGTATTCGGAATAGTAATTATGACGACGGTGGATGACTTGGCTTTACTCCTGATCTTGTGAAGGGGTAAAGGCTTCTATCTTATTCCTGTTAGAGATAATTCTAGCTCCTAGTTTTAGGTAGATACTGCTTATCATTTTAAGGAAAGCTCAGATTATTCCAAAGCCATTTCATGTTTTTGGTTGTCCGTTTTGTGCTTTGTTTTGTTTTATAGAAATGAGTGTTGAATCTACTGAAATAATAACCTGATTTTATCAAGTTTGTTATTAACATGGTCAATTATACTGAGTTTGTCTAATATTGAGCCAGCTCTACATTCCTTGTATAAATCCAGTTTCACCATAGTGTATGATTTTTGTAATAATTTGCAGCAGTCTCGCAGCTAATATTTTATTTATTTTTCTGCATTGATATTTCCTAAGGATATTAGTCAATTATTTTCTTTCTCTGTTTTGATTCTCATTAGTTTAGGTTTCCAGACCATATTTTTGCTCTAGAAGGTATTAGTAGGACTCTTTTTTACCTAATTTTTAATTCATATAGTACTGGAGTTAATTTTTCATTAAATGCTATGGTAGAATTCACATGTAAATTTTTACAGTTCCATTTTTTTTTCCTTTGGGAGCATATACTGTGTTAATTTTTTTTTTCTCAGATAAAGTGAAGTACTCCAATTCATATTATTTTAATCTGGGTAGTATATATTTTTATACACATTCATCCATTTCATTTAGATTGTCACTGTTATTGGCACATAGTTGAGTATCTTCAGGAGACAGGAGGACAGCTACTTACCAAAATCCAGTCCAAGTTCTATGTCGAACCCTGGCCAATTTCATGTTAAGGAAACTGTCATGTCAGGGTGAGAACCTGTTGCACTGACTTAAACCTTCCTCTTACGTGACTGTATTGTTCAATTGGGTTCTTTCTATCCTTTGCTCTCTTTAGACAGAGGGCATGCCTGCCTTCCATTCCCTGTAGTGTAAACTGAGACTTAATGCTGAAGGGCAATGGGGAGGGAGGCCATCCCATCTCTCTGCATTACCATCACCCTAACTGCCATTCCTTCCTTGTTGCACTATAAGAAATCGTGAAGGAGAGGGAGCAATTTCAGAGAAACCTGGGAAGGAAGACTTGTCTGAACTGATGCAGGATGGAGTGAACAGAGCCAAGACAGCAATTCATACAGTGACAACAACATGGTAAAGACACAGAATCTGAAGATGAAGAAACCCTGACCAGCATAATGACCAATCACATTTCCAGAGGGTAAATGAAGAAACATGCCACACACCTCCTGATTGAGGGGCAAAGAATGGGGACTGAATAGTGATTTTATACATGCAATGTGTGTGTGTGTGAGTGTGTATCCATATCCATATCCATATATACATACATAGACATAGACATATACACATACATATACATAGACTTATACACATACATATACACATACACAGACATATACACAGACACAGACACAGACAGACACGGACACGGACACATACATATACAGATACGTATACACATACATATATATACACGTGCACTTTTGGACATGACCAATGAAGATAACCTGTTTTGCTTGACTCTCCATGTTACAGCTAGGTGGTTCAGTGGAGAGAGCATGTGTTTTAAAACAAAGATATATGGGAAGCCCTCTTAGTAGAATGAAGGGAAAGTTCCCCTTGATCATGTGCAATTGATGCGCTGCATTTTTTAGAAACTGAAGTCCAAGAATAGACCTTGGCTCTCATTCACTGGCCTGAAAAGGTTAGAGTGCCGGTACAAGGAGACGAACACACAATTGTTGCCTAAAATGTAGAGGACAGTAGCAGTATTTATATTTTTTCATAAACACACAGGCAGCCTCATGATGGTAGAGTGGCTGCTGCCCTTTCCACACTTACATCAGTATGATGTTGGGACCTGCAGACCATCTTTCCTTCATCCTTGATCAGGGCAGCACCAAAGTCCCTCCAACTTTACTGACCCCTGCCTTCCAGGGTCATTGTGAGGATCCCATGAGATCACAGACGTGGGGAATGCTTCTCAAACCTTAGAGGGGGATGTGAAGGCCACCTGTTCCTAGTGTTGCTTTCCCTACAAGGATGGTTTGTAGCAGGCACTGGAGGATGGAGCTGGTGACTCTGGTCACCTTGGCTGGCTGGGCGTCCTGAGGACTGTGTCCAGAGGAGGGGAATGGGATCCCAAGGCCACAGCCCAAAGAGATGGGGCCATGGCAGCAGACGACTGGCACATCCAGGTACCTGGTCTAAGTGACCTGTCCTTGGTGTTTTATCATTCACAGGAGATTATGTGGGGGCTTGGCTCCAGCAAGGGTCGCTGGGGGACTGCCATGAGTGTATGATGGCAGGGCCTGATCACAGCAGGGAAATCAGGAAACCACAGCCAGAGATGGTATTGAGTGTTCATGAACGCTTGCTACCCCCACAGCTGGATTTCCTATCTCAATATGACCTCTAGAACCAGCAGAGGCCCCAACTCAGGGTCCCCAGAAGTGCCACGTCAAGAGTTATTTGCATGAAGCAATGCTCCAGCCTCCCAGCATGGGGTGGGGTAGGGGGGTAAGAGGGACTGGTGGGAGCCCAGCCCCAGCTCTGGGGCCTCAGGGAGGGGCCATCAACACCACGGCCTTGACTCTGCTCTTCTTCTGTTCACTCTCTGCAAAGGTTGGGGACAGGCTTTCTGGGCTCTTGGGGGAGAAGAAGGGGTGGGCTGGGCATGAAGCTGGAGGCCTCGGCAGCGGTGCGCCTGTCTCTGTTTCTGATGCGTGTGTCTGTGCTGTTGGTTTCAGGGGTCAGTTCTCAGGCTGTGGTGACTCAGGAGCCGTCTCTGAGTGTGATCCCAGGAGGAACGGTCACCATGAGCTGCAGCTCCAGCACAGGGGCCGTCACCTCTGGGCACTGTGCTTACTGGTACCTGCAGAAACCTGGCCAGCCTCCCTGGACATTCATCTATGATACCAGCAATCTTGTACCAGGGGTCCCTGCCCAGTTCTCAGGGTCCCTCCTTGGGGACAAAGCTGCCCTCACCATCAAGGGGGCCCAGCCTGAGGATGAGGCTATTACTGTAACTTGTATAAAGTGATGCTTAGCCCAGTGAGAGACTCAGAGGAGAAACTGAGACAAAAACCCCTCGTTGGCCTCTTCCACCGGTGTCTTTTCTGTCCTATGAATGTACTTGCTGCAGCCACGTTCTGCCACCAAGACCTTTTCGTTGTATTCATTTGGTCACTGTGAAACTCTAATGAGAGTGATAAGAAAAATGGCTCACATTTCCACCAAGGTCCATAAACTTGCTCAAACATCTTACAGTACCTCGTAGGCTCTGAATTGTTTGGTTTTCCCCCCACCCCCAGCTGGTGGTCTATAGGTTCTACATGGATAACCCACATACATAATAAATAAAATAAATAAAACATAATCTGTGAGGTGGGAGAGCCATGACCACAGGCCAGGGGAAGGCAGGGATTATCCATCTGCCTCAACTTCATCATGAGCCCATGAGAGTAGCTATTAAGTAGGGGCTTACTAAGTGAGCATCATGAAAACCTTGGGTGGTACAAAGGATCCATTTGAATCTGGCCTGGTCAACACCAGACCTGTTCTCAAATGCTCTGATGCTCACCTGTCTTCACTGCATATTATTGCCACATTTGTTCACATCTACAGAAATGTTCTCTCCTTCACTAAGGACCAGGGAGGACAGACTCCCTCCATTCTCTCTTCTCTGGGTTGGACTTTGACTCTGCTTTTTCAACCAAAGATGGCATTGAAGCTCCAGACCTCAGGCTTACTAGGTGCCCTAAGCCAAATCAAGTTTTTGAAATGCAACCACCCTGTTTCTAGACTGGTGTTTACATTTACTCCAAAATGAGAGTCCAGCATTAAAAGAGAGAAACTGTTTAGACCCAAGTAATTCAATGAAGAGCACCTGGGCCCTAATCCTGACACTCATCAGCTGGGGAGATCCTAAATCTCAACTTTCTCCTTTGTGAAATAAAAGCTAACCACCCTGTTAGAGCCTAGCCGAAAGCTCCTCGATCATCTAGTTTGACCTAGCACCAAAGGGATTTGGGGGTGGGTGTGTGGGTGTCCCACAGAAAAGGTGCACAAAGCATTAGCCGTTTGTTATTCTGAGGACTCCTTCTCACCCAGATGTTTCTTTAAGGTTTTCAGATTTATAGCATCTTTTCATTGGCTATCCCCAAGGGGCAGAAAGTATGGAGTTGTATTACATTCTTTACAAATGAGTAATTAATTAGAGATTTGAGAAATAACTTTAAATAGCAACATTTAGGCTCTCAAGATTTACATTTCAAAGAAAAAAGTCAAGGTTTCATTTTGCATTTTTAAATTGAAAGTGAGGAAACAGAAGACCTAGAAAGATGAGCTAATGCAAAGGAATATTTCCTGCACACCTACTATGCGCAAGGCCCTGCACTAGCCACCTCAGTGCTGATTTTACACTAGGACTCCTTTCCCCATACCCCTGCTATGTCCCCTGGAAACAAAATGATTATTTATCAGAAAAAAAAATTTCTTTTTGTAGGAAAAAGCAAAAACAAACAATTTTTTAAAACTAGAAACCACTTGACAGGACTCTAATCTTGAAAGAAGGCAAAATCTTAAGGGGGCATTTCTGAAAGAAAAGGAAGAAGAAAAAAACAGCAAAAAAAAAAGTCTTTTCTCCATAGCTAACTCTTCACACAGAGAACATAGCATAAATCTAACTCCCATCCTACAACTAAGGAGCTGGTCCAGCTTCCTTTTACCTGGTGGGGAAGGGGATGTTGAAAGGCCACAGATTGGAAGCAGGCTCACTGGAATCTGCTGACTCAGCAAAAACAGCCTTCTCAGCCTAAAGCCCCAGTCAGCCCCTCCCCCTTCCCCACTGGGGTGGCTGACTGGGTGGGTGGAGACAAGAGGAGAGAATGGGCATCACCTGAGGACAACATGCTGGAACTTAATTTTTTTTTTTTTTTTTTTTTTAAATTCCTTCCACACTATAAATAGAGGCCCTCTAAGCCCTCTAGACCGCTGTCTTTGTGGTGGCAGAGCGGCTCAGGTAGCTTACTGAAACAAAGAGCTATGTCCTCCAGGGTTTCCCAAGACGGGCAGGTCAAAGTGGAGAGCTCTGCCACCAGATGACCCGCTAGAGGGGAAAGTGACAAACTGCCCTATCTTTGCCAAGAAAGCCCTATTAAAATGCTAAAAGGTATGACCGCAGAAGAAGGTGATGTGGTCCGTGGGGTCATCATTGAACAAACAAGCAGTTAACTCAAACTGTCTTAGAAGTGAGCGGCCTTTTAAGGTCAGTTTGTTAGTAAAATCGAAAAAGAGGAGGTGGGAGCTTGCCTCTCTCTGGTGGCTGCAGTGGGGGGGTGGAGGGGAAGGGTTTGCCCTGGGGGCCCACTTCAGGGATCTGAGCTAGGCAGCTCAGTGGGTTGGGGGTAGAGGGGGTTCTCCCTTGTTTTGGCTGCCTTGGGGGATACTGGGGGGCCCTTCTCTTCTCTCTCCCATTTTTAAGGAAGTAAAATGAGGGGTTTAGGTTGGAGTGAGAGGGGGGAAAGAAAAGTGCTCCCCAATGTGGGTATCAGATGGGGGGAAGGATTTAAGTTCTCCTGTGGCCCCTTTTAAAAGGAATGCTAGAACTAGACTGGGCAGTGTATGCCCAGGAGCTTCCTGGAGGGTGGGTGAAATGACCCAAGAAGACAGACATCCTACTGAAGTCACGGCTTGTTAGAAGAAATGGTATTCGATGTCATTAGGGCTGAAGTGAAGGCTGGATTGAGAATAGCAGTGTCAAAAGGAGCGCTAAAATGGATCACTTTCCTATCCTGAGATTATGGACTTCAGGTTGGGAGGGACTTGAGAATGGGTGTGGTATGTAACCAGGAGTCCTCCATCTGCAAGAGACCAGAGAGATGGCCCCTCTTGTTATTAGAGGGTAAACCAAGGCCTAAGGGGTTTAAGTAGTTTGCTGTGATGTAGAATGCTGAACTCAAAAAAACAAAATTTCTTCACTAGAAGAAACAATAGGAATGGGAAAAACCCCAGCATTCAAACTTTTCAGACAGAGAAAGTAAGGGTAACATGTAACTTACCCAAGTGGGTCTCTTTTAAAAAGGGGTATTTTGGAGGAAGGTTTATTTTTTGTAAGCCTCTTCTAAGAAATCAAAGCAGGGGTTCAATATATGAAAAAATTCTGATAGCTTTGTCTTCCTTGGCCCTTCAGTTTCTCTGATTGATAATGAGCATTTTCTTGCACTCTTGGCTTTTTTTTTTTTCTAATGAAATAAACTTGTATTTCTATTCCTCACTTCCTTTAAAGTGCTTCATAGGAGATCAAAGGGATTTAATTCCAGGGATAAAACTGAAACTGGGGCTTTTCAGTCAAGCATTTGGGGGGGGGGGGCTGCAGCCCACAGTGGGTTGGGAACATTTCGTGTTGACCCTTGAATTAATCTGGTTTAAACAGCTGCTTCACTGGTCCTTACGATGAATGGACCTTTTGTCCAAAGAAAGCAAGTTGGGAGGAGTCCTTGAGCAATTCAGACCCACTAGTCTGCAGCTTATTTCTCTCTGTATTGTCCAGTTTCTGGAAGCCCGCGCTTGCACGGTCAAGGTTACTGAAAAGAAACCCTGAATAGGAGGATAGGACAGCAGGATGCTCTTGTAATTAGGTTTTTTTTCTTTCAAAGCCAATCACAAGAGTAAAATTAAACGTATTTACAATCTGACTGCCTGCATCAAGGTTTGTCTTTTACAGCTAGTAACAGAGAAATCTCTGCTTCTGCCTAACAAAGGGTGACCATCTCAGAATGGGGGGGGTGTCTCTCCTCTTCCTCCCTCTCTCTCTCTCTCTCTCTCTCTCTCTCTCCCCTCCTTCCTCTCCCTCCCCCCCATCTGGGTGTGTCTCTCTCCCTGCCTGGGTGTGTGTGTGTGTCTCTCTCTCTCTCTCTCCCTGCCTGGGGGTGTGTGCGCGTGTGCTTGTGCGCGCACTTCTTTCTCCATCCGTGCGTGTGTGCCTCTCTCTCTCTCCGTCCGTGTGTGTGTCTCTCTCTCCGTCCGTGTGTGTGTGTCTCTCTCTCCGTCTGTGTGTGTCTCTCCGTCTGTGTGTGTCTCTCTCTCCGTCTGTGTGTGTCTCTCTCTCCGTCTGTGTGTGTCTCTCCGTCTGTGTGTGTCTCTCCGTCTGTGTGTGTCTCTCCGTCTGTGTGTGTCTGTCCGTCTGTGTGTGTCTCTCTGTCCGTCTGTGTGTGTCTCTCTGTCCGTCTGTGTGTGTGTCTCTCTCTCTGTCGTCTGTGTGTGTGTCTCTCTCTCCGTCTGTGTGTGTGTCTCTCTCTCCGTCTGTGTGTGTGTCTCTCTCTCCGTCTGTGTGTGTGTCTCTCTCTCCGTCTGTGTGTGTGTCTCTCTGTCCGTGTGTGTGTGTGTGTCTCTCTCTGTCCGTGTGTGTGTGTGTGTCTCTCTCTGTCCGTGTGTGTGTGTGTGTCTCTCTCTCCGTCCGTGTGTGTGTGTGTGTCTCTCTCTCCGTCCGTGTGTGTGTGTGTGTCTCTCTCTCCGTCCGTGTGTGTGTGTCTCTCCGTCCGTGTGTGTGTGTGTCTCTCCGTGTGTGTGTGTCTCTCTCCGTCCGTGTGTGTGTGTCTCTCCGTCCGTGTGTGTGTGTGTCTCTCCGTGTGTGTGTGTCTCTCTCCGTCCGTGTGTGTGTGTCTCTCTCCGTCCGTGTGTGTGTGTGTGTGTCTCTCTCCGTCCGTGTGCCTCTCTCCGTCCGTGTGTGTCTCTCTCTCCGTCCGTGTGTGTGTGTCTCTCTCTCCGTCCGTGTGTGTCTCTCCGTCCGTGTGTGTGTGTGTCTCTCTCTGTCCGTGTGTGTGTGCGTCTCTCTCTGTCCGTGTGTGTGTGTCTCTCTCTGTCCGTGTGTGTGTGTCTCTCTCCGTCCGTGTGTGTGTTCTTCTCCGTCCGTGTGTGTGTCTCTCCGTCCGTGTGTGTGTGTCTCTCTCCGTCCGTGTGTGTGTGTGTCTCTCTCCGTCCGTGTGTGTGTGTGTCTCTCTCCGTCCGTGTGTGTGTGTGTCTCTCTCCGTCCGTGTGTGTGTGTGTCTCTCTCCGTCCGTGTGCCTCTCTCCGTCCGTGTGCCTCTCTCCGTCCGTGTGCCTCTCTCCGTCCGTGTGTGTGCCTCTCTCCGTCCGTGTGTGTGTGTGTCTCTCTCTCCGTCCGTGTGTGTGTCTCTCTCTCCGTCCGTGTGTGTGTGTCTCTCCGTCCGTGTGTGTGTGTGTCTCTCCGTGTGTGTGTCTCTCTCCGTCCGTGTGTGTGTGTGTGTCTCTCTCCGTCCGTGTGCCTCTCTCCGTCCGTGTGTGTCTCTCTCTCCGTCCGTGTGTGTGTGTGTCTCTCTCTCCGTCCGTGTGTGTGTGTCTCTCTCCGTCCGTGTGTGTGTGTGTGTGTCTCTCCGTCCGTGTGTGTGTGTGTATATCTCTCTCCGTGTGTGTGTGTGTCTCTCTCCGTGTGTGTGTGTGTCTCTCTCTCCGTCCGTGTGTGTGTCTCTCTCTCCGTCCGTGTGTGTGTCTCTC